>NC_062215.1:119317567-120575424 GCF_902686445.1 Sciurus carolinensis
CAAGGGCTCATCTTCAAGTATATCTTCCCTCTGGAAATCCTTCTCCTTGACCAGAGAACACCCCTGACCTCTACTCATGCTTCTATCGTTCTTGTCCTCAGAATTACAGAAAGAAAATTCTGAACTCTGGACAAAACCAAGTTTACAGGAAACAATTCCAGGGCACATGAAACACTGAAAACACTGAGTCTGCTGAGAAGTTTGAACTCAGTAACATGACATCAGGGTCTGTGCCTTCGAGACCTGGGAAATGAAAGACCAAATGTTCTTGGGGAGGACAGGCAGATTACAAGGGCTTGTCTCCTAATAGTGCCTCATCTGATAGGTCCAGCTCCTTCAAAAAGCTGTAGTTTTTCCCCAGCAATTTCTATGAATAGAGAATTTGACAAGTGGTTTCTTTATTTGAAAAGACCACAGCGTGGTGGCTGCTCTGAGGCACTGACCCAACCAAGAGCTGGTCAACTATGAATGATTTATTACCAGGTTCCCGTAGGGCCAAATGTTTGGTGAACACTCACCAAGTGCCAGGACCTTGCACACGATGTCCTTTAAATATCCCCAGGAACATGCAAGGTACAAATGACTAACACCCATTGCATAGACCAGGAAACTGAAGCTAAGAGAGATCAGTGGGAACCCATCTGGAAAGCAGCAGATCAAAATCTCCAGGCTCCAATTCCAGCCCATGTCCCAATACCAGAAAGGGTTTGGTCACAGGTTAACTCTATCCCAGGTAAACCTGCTGAGATTGGCGATCCTGGGGCAAGTGAGAAAAGGCCCTGGGAGCATGACCCAGAACTTCTAAAATAGTAGGAGAGCCCGGTTTGGCCTGGCAGCCAGAGACTGAAATTTACATCACTGGATTCAGTTCATTCCCAAAATGGAAGCCACCTTCTATACCTTTGAGGAAACCACAGACATTTTTCCTCACAAACAAGGAGTCATTTTAGCATAGAATTTTTGCAGTTATGTAAACTTTTACTAACTCCTCAAAAGTAATTCAAATATTCCTTCCTGGCACAGTTCTCAACAGCCCTATATAATCTGTCCTACGATGCAAGTCCTCCAAGTTTTCAATGCCCTTCAGAAATGCAATGGCACACTCAAAGCTATGAAATAGTTTATAATATTCTGGTCCACATTTCACTGGAGACCAGGACACAGTCAAGTCACCTTACCAGAGAAGGGAATTTTAAATGATAAATATTTCTTAAAGTAATGATCTTTTAGTTGTACATTTGTATGATATTTTGAAATCCAATTGAGATTTAAAGATGAATGCCATCAATAGAGTCCAATAGGCTGGGGATGTAGCTCAGTGGCAGAGTACTTGCCTAGCATACACAAGGAAAAATTAAAGGTAAAAAATACATATACCCCAATGGCTTGATAAATTCCTTCTAAATGGCGCATCTAAGTTTCCATTAAGGTTTACTATTAGCTAAAAAACCAAAAATCTGTTTCATTTTATTATAATCCTCGTCCAGCTTTAACTTAGGAAAAGAAAACAATTAATGATTTAATAATAAGCTTATCCTAAAGTGACTTTCAGCATTACTTTTAATCCCCATTCTCTTTTAATGTTACCAAGTACACGCTTACTTATTAAGTTTCAATTCCCTAAATCATTCTTTCAAAATGTGCTGAGATAAAGGAGCAAAGGTGTCCTTACACTTGACTTTTCCTTAAAACCATATATTAAGCGTTACCCTGGTGTGTTCCTCTCAAACGGACTGGCTTAAGGATTCTCATTATTAAGAGTAAGGATGGCAGGGAGGGAATGAGAGGAGGAGGAAAAATCTCTAATTTGTCATCAATAAAATAAATCAGGAAATAGTCTTTCATCTTAAGAGCACAATTTACTGATTTAGTCATTTATTTACAAAATTGATGGAAATTGTTAACAAGGAGTTAATTGATTTAAGTCACCTGATTACCACAGTTAATTAACCACACTGACTTAATCTGCTTTGAAAACATCAACTAATCATTTCCCAGGTGTCAAGGGGTAAATCGTTAAATAAAAAATAAACCTCTGTCTCCTCTTCCAGAGAGATTTCTTGAGGGTGTTTTCTTTGCAGATTCCAATTGAGCAACATGCCAAGTTTGTGGGATTTTTTTTCTTGCATGGCTACAATGAAAGAGCTGCCACCTTTCCAGGGTTTTTCCCCCATTATAATAAAGGACAGGCAGTCTTGCAAACTTACTAACCATGTCATTTTGAATTACTTCAAAAATGAGCAAGGAACAACACTTCCTGCATAAAAATGAACAAATGAAAGGCAATGGAGACTTTCATCTAGGAAAGCGAGTTTTCAAAAAAGGAACTTGAGAAACACTCTGTTTTGAGAGAGTGACTACAAAGAACTAGCACAAAGGAAGCGGGAGTTGCCGAACTGTTCTAATCCTGATTGTGGTGGTGGTTACACAGATACAAACATATATTAGAACTTTTAGAAATAGGGGTTGGGGTTGGAGCTCCATGGTGGAGCACTTGCCTAGCATACACAAGGCCCTGGGTTCCATCCCCAGTCCTAAAAGACAATAAGAAAAAAAAAAAAAAAAAAAAAAGGAACAAAAGAAGGAAAGGAAATGTATGCACATCAGTTTTAGCCTATGCTAATTCAAAAATAAAATAAGCACTTCACAAATGCCAATACTCAAAGCCTGCCTCTCTGAGAACTATAAAATTTTATTCTCTTTTTCACAGACACCTTCCCTATAAAAGAGTGGGCTAAGAAACAAGCACTGTTAGAAAAAACAAAAATATGTCCTATGTATCTCGTGTTCACCTAGTTCTCAATTAGTAGATTCACTGCTTCTCTTGGAGAAAAACAGAGCTGCTGTCTTTGATCTACCGATGTACCCAAGGAGCAGGAAGGCCCTGGAGGGAACCAAAGTTCCAGGTCACTGTGACAAGGCACACTTAGATCCCCTAAAGGGCAAGAGTACTACGGCTTTAACAAAAGTCCATTCCAACTCCTTTCTCTTTCTCATTCCTTCAATCACAGCAAAATGCCTGAAAAATAAATCTGATTACAGTAGGATTTTCGTGCACATATTCACAATCTGCAACAACTATTAAAGACCCTTTGATTTCCCTCACAAGGAAGTCCAGATGTTGGATACATACGCATCCTTCTCAGCTCAAGTCCCTCTGGGTGCCATGATCTCTCTCCCATCTGCCCTGTTGGGTTTAATTATTTATAGGGAGAAACATCTACCTTACACTGTCCTCCAGTTAGTATGTTCAATTTTTAAACCATACATTTTTGTTTTTCACTAGAACTTCAGCTTCTGGTGATTACTTAGCAAATTCTTTCAACACCTCACTGCACCAAATATTAGGAAAGAAGTAAACTTTGGTTGTGGCTCAGTGATAGAGCTCTTGCCTAGCATGGATGAGGCACTGAGTTCGATCCTCAACACCATATAAAAATAAATAAATAAATAAAAAAGGTATTGTGTACATCTACAAATAAAAAACAAATTTTTTTAAGAAATAAACTGGAAAATTTTTCGGAATTTTGGTACATAAAAGTTAACTATTTAGAGACAGGTACAGTGACACATCCCTACAATCCCAGCTACTCAGGAGGCTGAGGCAAAAGGATCACAAATTTGAGGTCAGCCTGTGTGACTGAGCATGACCCTGTCTCAATATAAAATTTAAAAAGGGTTGGCACCCATAGGTGCAATCCCTCATTCTGTCAAAAATAAATAAATAAATGACCTTTTAGCAATTGACTTGGGACATGTGTGTATTTGATTTTCTTCATTTGTAATTCTTTATTACACAGTAACATAAAAGAAAAACAGAATTTCCAATCAGCAGTAATCATTATGATTTTAAAAAATTATAACTGCCATTGATATTCCAATCCAAGAGTTTCCCCTCAAACTTACCAGGTACTAACAGATCCCTAAGGGATTATTAGAGTCTTCAACATTTTTGCTTCCAGGATTGATCTCTAATTTTCTTCTAACAATCCTATTTCAATCTAGTTAACTAAGGGAAACCATGCTAGATAGTAAAAACTTCTTTTTGAAGCCAACTTAACTATTCCCAGTAGGAACCTCACATAAAGCCCCCCTAAGGAAGAGGAACAATGCCTTTTTCCCCACAAAAAGCAGGTGAGTTCCTTTCAAGACTACCTCAAACCTTCTGGTACCTTCTTTTGTCCCTATCAAAACATATCAACCCCAAATCTCACTCTCTCTGATCCCTGCTCTGACGAGCATTTACCATGCAGAGTTTCAGAGAGAAACACTCTTACTGTGAAGAGCTGGTTCTAGAGATGATAGAACAGACATCTTTGGCAACACTGAATGATACTTTTGGGGCCAAGAGACCTTTAAACATATCCAGCACACAGGAGATGTCTTCTCTGGATCTATAGGAGCAGACTCCTCTGGGATATAAAGAGACTTAGCTCTCATTTGGGTTGTTCATTACTTCCTTCTAGGACTTTAAGACTTGGCATTTTTTCCATCAATTTGAAGCAAAAAACTTTAAAAATCTATATAACACTGCCATCCCTGATGAGAAGCTGGACTAGAACTGTGGTTAGATAAGGGTGCTCTGAATGAAAAGACATGTAATTATAGAGAAAAGGGTGTTCCTAGAAAATAGTAGTACAGAAGAAACTCAGCAGGCAAGAATCAGATTGAAGCTAATGAGTGTGAAAGGTCATCTAAGGTGGAACAGAAATGGACCCTTCCAGCACACAGCTGTTTTGAACAGGGCCCATGTAGAGGTAATCCCTATACTTTGTAGTACCTAGTTACCACGTGCCAGGAACATGAAAAGGTCATGATCAACACGTACTGAGTGAACTGCCAAAAGTAGCAGGAAAATGTCCAAAAGTTGAAATGAAATGAGAAGGTACCACCCTCTGAAATGAGGTTGACTTATGGTTATAAGAGCCACTAAGTAAAGGTTTACAGAGAAACTGGCTTCCATTTGCTCTTATTTATCCACAATGACAACACTGGCTTTCTGACTTCAAATTGTAGCTCCACCATCTAATTTGAAGACTTTTGACAAATTATCCCACCTGTCTTTGCCTTGGTCCTTTACACGTAATATTTGTACTATTCATAAAGAAGTAGGTAGATTAATAACCAAAAAATACTTCGGACCTGATACACAGAAGGAATTCAAAACATTTAGTAATTTTTAGGGCTGGGGATATAGCTCAGTGGTAGAGTGCTTGCCTAGCATGCACGAGGCCCTGGGTTTGATCTGGCATCACATACACACAAAGGTAGTGATTATTTTAGCTCATTCCTCCACTTCTTTATCAGTACATGCATGCAATCCAGTCATTCCCCTCTAAATTAATTGCTACATATGGAGTCCTCAAAAGAATGGGGACTGACATGAGAACAGCTGTGCCCAAAGGACAAGCAGCTACAGGCCTTTTTCAGCAATCTGGGGCCCTCTTTGGTTGGGCCATTTTTCCTTCATTCATCAAGAACAAGACTCAGGAACGCCCTGACTGGACCTGTGGTGCTCTTTCCACCACAGTCCAAGCAGCCCCCTGAGTTTAGAAGCCCCTCCTCTCTCCAAAGAAGGCCTTTTGTCTCATGGAGGCTGTTTTCACTGTGCCATGATCTCAGAAAGCTTTCTTTTGTGTTCTGTTTAAACACAGAATGACAGTCCACTAACATAATGTCTAAAACTTTGGCCTATCTTTTTGTAAAAGCTACTGTATCAAATTTGTCGTAAAAAATAGCAGAATGACCCATTCTGTAGCATAGAGAAATTCTCACAGGGTAACCAAGAGCCTGGGATGGAAGTTACAAAGACTGATGCAAAATCAGCTACTCTCAAGTGCACTGGGAGTCACCAGGGGGTGGGGGGTGGGGCACAGAGGTGTACAAAAGCTGGGAGTCAAATGAAGAGAAACAGCGTTGCTAAGCCACTTGCTTTCAGAGAGACAGCAATTTTCTTTTTTTTTTCTCCATCAGGATCCTGAGGGGGCCTCCAGGGGCCTGGGGGAATTTAGGGCTGGCAAGACCAGAAACATGGTAAAGAGCTGAGGATGCCTGTCCTTAGCATCCTTGGTGGCCTCTATGCACCACCATTCGACTTTATTTAGCCCTATTTTGGACACTAGAGATAAAGCAATGAATAAAAGAGATGAAAATCCCTTACACCATAGAATAGAAAAGACAATAAGCAAATAAACAAATTAAGTAATTTAATTAACATACCTTCTCAGATGGTGAGAAGTGTAATGGAGAAAGGAAATCAGGAAAGAATCAGAGAAGGCCACACCCAGCAGGTATCCATGGGCAAATACCTGTAGGAGGCGAGGAAGCAAGTCATACACAGTCTGAGACAGGAAGACAGAAAGTGAGTTGGAAGGCCTGAGAGTGCTCACTGGGTTGGGGGAAAGCAAGGTATCACTGTGCCTGAAGCACTGAGTTGGGGAGAGGAGGACACCAGGTCAGGGTGGTAATGTGGAGGCCAGGTGGTTGGAGTCATGCAGACCACTGAAAGGACTTGAACTCTTCATGAGATGGGGAGGGGCAGGACACCTGGAGATGCACCACTCAGGTTCCCCTTCGAGGAAGGACCAGCTGCAGGGAAGGACTCCCTACCTGCAATCAGCATCTTTGGGATCTGCCTCGGCTGGCAAAGGCCACCTGCCCAAGGGCAGGCCATATCCAGTGGCTGAGCAAGGCCATCTTGCTCAAGGTCTGAAACAGGACACTCTAAATAGGCAACTCTTGCTCCAGGACTTCCACTGGGTTGCCCAAAGCCTTGTCACAGTTCAAGTTCTTCTTTTGCCCATCCTTTTTCTCTTTCCTCTCACGGATATTGGTCATGGCAATACTTGTGCTCCAAGCTCCATTTCAGCATCTGTTTCTGGACAACCCAACTTGCTTGTGACAGAAACCACGGGAGCTTCTGAGCAGAGGAGTGCCATGATCTGACTGATAGGAGAGGGCTCTTCTAGCTACTATCAACAAGTAGACAGAATTCGGGCAGAGAGAAGCAGGTGACCATAAAGAAGCTACTGCAATAATCCAGGCAAGAGATGGTGGTCACATGGACCTGTGTGATGGAGTCAAAGACAGTGAAAATGGTTAGATTCTAGATATATTCCAAAGATTGAAGCAAAGCAGTTTTCTGAAAGATTAGATACTGGTGGAAAAGAAAAAGAGGAATCCAAGGTTTGGGGCCTGAGCAAGGATGGAGCAGTCAATTCCTGGGGTGAGGAATTCCAGGTGGAAAACAGATTCAGAGCATTAGTTGAGACCAGGAGTCCAATTTGGGATCTGTTAAGTCTGAGATGACTATTGGACAACCAAATGGACATGTCCAATGAGCAGGTGGATATATTGGTCTGGAGTTTAGGATAGTGGTCTGGATTAGTACACAAATTTGAAAGATGTGAGCATGTAAGTAAGACAGGATAAGGCCACCAAGGAAATAGAGCACCTAGAAAAGGAAAGAAGGAAGGACACCTGGACAGTGTAGTTTTTTAGAAACCAAAGAAGAGTTTGGTGGAGGAAGACGGGATATACTGTGTCTAAGGGTGCTCATGGGTTAAAGAGGATCTGAGCCAGAACAAGGCTGTAGATCAGTGGTAGAGCATTTGCCTAACACGTACAAGGCCCTGATCCTCAGTACCCCAAAAAGGAATAATAAGACCAAAGCCAAGAATGAATCAGTGGATTTAACATGGAGGTCATCAGTGACATTACAAAGAAATATGTGTCAAGGATGGTGGCAAAAACCTGGAGGGAACAGATTCGAAGAAAAACTGGAGAGAAACTGCAGGGGATATAGACAAAATGTCAGTGTGGAAAGAACAGAGAAATGAGGGTGGTATCTAGAAAGGAACGTGGGACCAAGAGGATTTTGTAAAAGAGAAAGAAGACAATTGCTAAGAGGTGAAAAAGAATGTGATCCAGAACATGGATGAACTGGTTAGAGCAGACAGAAGACACAGGGGGAAGTGCAAGAGATGATGGTGGAGGGATGAGGTGGTGGAATTCTCTCCTGATCATTTCTATGTTCACACTTATAAAAACAAAATCAAACAATTGAGCAGACAGTCTCAAAGGCTTAAGGAAAGAGGAGAACGTGAGTGGGTCATAAAATATAAGCTGAGGAATGTGAGGGACAGTGAAGACAAGGTAGTGTCAACAAACTGTAAGTCCCAGTGAGGTCAACAAAGACAGGGTTAGGATATAAAGGAAATGAGCTATCAAGTTTTACAGTATTCCCATTCCCACCATGGAATCCATGGCTGCTCCAGAAGCCTGTGGGCACTGAGAGGACGGGCTGAGCTAAATTTCCACCTTATTTGAGAAGGGACTAGAAAACCTCTGACACTTGTTTACATCATATAGTGGGAGGAAGAGCTTCAGGGGTGTCCAGGGAAAGAGCCAAGAATACAATTAGGACACACACAATGGCAGAGGCTTAAGACCTGTCATGCTGGCCAGAAAAGATGGTCTTACCCTCAGACCTAAGAGTAGTTATTCTTGTAACTTTCCCATTCAGAGCAAGGAATAGATTTAACCAAGTATACTAAACTAAACTGCCACTGGAAGGACTCGGTAGTGACTGGTCATCTCTCTCTAAGTCCCAGTTCATAAAACTAAAAAATAATAGCGGTTACCTAGGTCAGTTGTTCCCAAATTGTCTGACCCTCAGAACCACCAGAAGCTCTTCAAAACAAATTCCCTTATCTTTAATGTAGTAAGCATGGGTTTTGACCTAAGAATCAGTAGTTTGTAAAACTCCGCAGGTGATTTTTATGATGTGTCAAGTTTGGGAAGCTAACTGGCATCTATCCAAGGTCCTTAGAAATTATAACACTTTATGTTACTGTGATGAAATAATGCTTTTAAGAACATAGCTAAAACCTTTTTCAAAGCTGAATTCCCTCTAATTGTGGACAAGGAAACATGTAGCCCCGCTTGCCCTGGTAGCTACATTACAACCATATGGGAAACCAGACTGACAACAGAGCTGAAACTTAGAGGGGAGTAGAGTCAAAAAACACAAAGAAAGGGAACAGGAGCCCTGACTGCACCTCACCTGAACTCCACTCTGCCTCAGGGTTTTTCACTTACATGAGCCAATAAATACCCTTTATTGTTTAAGCCAATTTGAGTTGGGTTTTCTATTTCTTGTTTCTTGAATCAAAAAGTGTCCTACAAACCCTTCCCTAAATCAAAAGTACACAGTGTGGCAATATATGAGAGCATTTTCCTCTTACAATAAGGTTCAAATGTGGTGAGATTGACATATTTCAGATAAATTACTTCCATTCTGCAATTCACCTCTACGGATTTTTCTATGAAATAAATGGTTTTAATTTTTTTGAGCCTTTACTCAAAAAAATGTTTCTTGTTAATGCAATAAAAACCAAAGAATTGGGTCTGAAATGACATGCAAATCTCTGACAATATAAGACAGGATATTTTTATATGGGAATCCAAGAAATTCTAACATAACAAAATTGTGGCTACTTTCCTCTTCCTCTTCTTCAGATTTCCTCAACACCCATTGGACCTCAAAAGCAGATATGCTGTCACTTAATGTAAATCAATAGACAAGTAAATTAAGGTTTATTTTCAAATTTATGAGGAATCTGCATGTGTTATTGGTTGGTGGTGCTAATTTAAAAGAGACCTTTGGGTATTGCTTACAAACTTGGATCTCAAAATCTGGACAATAAACAAGTCATTGTATCTATGGTAATATCGGCTTAACTTTTCAATGCACAGAATGATAATTACATTTCCTCCTT
This sequence comes from Sciurus carolinensis, assembly GCF_902686445.1. Classification (NCBI taxonomy): domain Eukaryota; kingdom Metazoa; phylum Chordata; class Mammalia; order Rodentia; family Sciuridae; genus Sciurus; species Sciurus carolinensis. Next base: position 119,327,347 of record NC_062215.1, read on the forward strand.
TCACTCATTTCTCACTCTTTCCTATAACCTTGGGGTCAGGCATGACCTGAGGACTAATGATCAAAAGTATTGAGATTTCAGCACAAAACTTCAAATAGTCTAATATGTCATTTTTCTAGGAAAGACACATTTCTTAGTGCTGTCGTACATCAGCAGTGCCCAAATATGGAAGTTAACCATCTTAGTTTAGGAATAATAATGTTTTCATTTTCTTGGCACATGCTATTCAAATTAAAATTTAAATTAAAGACCAACAAAGTAGCCATCAGCACACAACACATATATTTGGCTTTTGAAAATTAATCCAGTATGGTATAAAAGAAATCTGTTCTACCATTTGTGGAGGAAGTCCCTAGGACTCCTAGACATGCACCAAGATGTAGTCTATCTCCGTGGAAGCATCTTAACCTGTCTTCAGACTCTTCTCTCTTCTCTCTGTCTACCTCATTCTCATAGCTGAGATTTAGTATGTGGAAAAGGGACAAAGTCTTAGTGACATAAACAAAGGAGTGAAAGTGAGGAGTAAGGATAGAGGAGTCACAGAAAAAGTGAAAGCCTACAATGAACTCAAGAGTTCCTATATGCTGCTCTCTACACTCATTTTCCAGAATTTTCCTGTTCATCACAAAGGTCTCCTCCAAATAAGAAAACTTGGGGCTCCAAACAAACCTTCACAAAGCCCTTCCTTCTCCCATTCTCCTCCCAGACTTAAAAGTTGCAACGTGATTCCATGAACATAGAGCACCATGTCTTTTAATGTCTCTAATACTTTTCTCCCTTTAATTCATGGAGTTATCCAAGGAATGCCAGCCTTTTCAAGTCCATCTTCACACAAAATGAAAATCACATCCTCAGTCACTGGTCATTTTTGCAGCTCAGTATCTGTTCACCCTTCTCTGGTAGCTTTACCCCAAATTCCCTCTAAGGTCCACACTTACTCCATGACCTCAAGGACCAAGTAAGAGACACGTGCCTAAGCCATAAGAACACTTCATAACTCTGGATATGGCAGTCATTTGTCCCATGAGCCTATGACCTTGCAAAGTCCCTGTGATGCCTCTGAGACATTTACTGAAAGCAATCAAACTCTTGCTCTTTCTCAGTAGGCATGTGATTGACAGTCGTTTTACACCAAAGGCGAACATGTTTGGGAATGGAATCATCTCAGAGACAGGAGACGAAGAGAAAACAAGACTGGCATGACATAGGACAAGCCTCTATTTTGTATTTGATTGAACCAAATGAAACTGCCAGGATCTGACTTTTTTGGCTTGGAAAAAAGGGCAATCTCAGGTAGCTCAACTGAATATCTGTACCTTTTTGAGTATGTATTCCAATAAATTTCCTTGGCTTCAGTTGGTTTAGCATAGGTTTCTGTCATTTACAAACATAATAGTCTTAGAAAACATGTAAAGTTGTCACAGTCAGTAAAAGGCACATCAACCTAAGTAGATGCATCCTTCTTGGAACCACTTACAAAGAAGATACCTAGATACTAACACATCTCCACCCCCAGGTTATAAAAAGTCAAATTCTTTAGTAAGATGATAATGATGGATAGAAATCTATATGAGACTTCACAGTCTCTAAGACATTTCATACTTTTGTCCTCAGTCGATCTGCATAACCATCCTGTCAGGTAGATATGAACCCATTTTACATATAAGTAAACTGACCCACATCAAAAGTTGTTGTACTGGATTTCCTAGAGAGTAAAAAGCAGAGCTAAAATTCAACCCCAGCTCCTCTAATTCCAAAAAATCTCAAAATTCCTCATATTTCCTAATAACAAGGTTTGTTGAGAAATTATTCAAGGAACATTTCATGAACCTCTACAGAACATATGAAGCATCCTTAACATTTCAAAACAACCATCAACCTGATCATTTTCAACAAGGAGCCCCAAACTCTGACGCTAAAACATGTCCAATCCTTCTAAAGTTAGTGAAATCTTGGTGGGGGTCATTAGGAACCAGTGAAATCTAGATGCCTCAGTTCTTATGTTCCCTCGCCTTACAGTACTATTGATACTACTGAATCACTAGCATACTGTAAGCACTTCATACCAATATATATTTGTGGAATTAACCATAGTGGTAAAATTATTTTAGAAATTCCTCAAAAATAAGCAAAGTTAACAAAGTAGGACATAACTAATCAAGTAATAATAATGAATATTCCATCAAACTCATTTTCCCCAATCTAGCACAGGGCTTAACAAATAATATCTTTTTAGTTGGTCTATGTTCATGCAGTCAACCGTGGAAATTCTTTTCCTTTTAATTCAAAGCCTTTTGTAAACACCCTCTACTTTCTATGTACCCTGTTCTGGCTGCTAGGACTTAGCAGACACTCCCAAAGTCATTATAACAATATTTCTAGTAACACAAGAAATACATCTAGATTCATAGTATCGTTATTTTTTAATTATAATAAAAATTCTCACTTAAAAAATTTAAAAACCTGTCAGTGTTTTTAGAGTGACTGCCTGCATAAATGATTAACCATGACCTAATAATTACCTTGAGTAGGACTAAAAACCTAGTTTTATAGCAGTCAGCACTAGAAAATCCAAAGATTTTCAGGAATGTGTTTTAATGGCCCAAAGATTTGCAAAATGGGTCTGGAGGCTTGGTCCTTGGGAGTTAGGGCTCTGATGTGGCAGAAGTGCCCCATCAAACTGAAAGTACATGCACACAGTTCTATTAATCTATCACAAGATTCTTCTTTGGCCTGGGACAAGAGGTCTACCCAATTTTTTTTTCAAAGATGCACCAAGGTCATCTACTTGTCATACTCTGACTCATCTGATAAGTCAGGATCAACTGAAAGGAATCTAGAAATCTCCTCAACCAAAGAGGATGGGGACTTTCAGAGGACATTATCTAAAAATGGTCAAGTGCAAAGACTGGGAATGAGGTGATCAGATTCAGATCTTAGCTCTACTACAGTCTCCATACCCTCAGGCCAGGTACTTATCCCCTTCCCTTTCACTCCTTTCAGGCCTGTCCTCCCTCCTGAGGTAATTGCTTATCTGTAAAATAATACAAGCAGACCAGTTTGATATCTAAGGTTCCCTTTAAGTGCAAAAAGTCTTCATTTCTACCACATGACTAAAGGGAGCTCAGGCAGAAGCCCTATAAAGAACAGAAAAGCGGAACCTCACATAGAGAAATATAAGCCAATTGCTGTGAAATAAAAGCATCAATCAGGTACGAGAGGTGAGATGCAACAAAACATTGCATATTTGTTATTGGTCCCACAATTCTTTTAAATGTACAAACTTCACTCAAAGACATAATTGTCTTAAAAGATGATACTAACTCTTGAGGACATCACCACATTAAAGAATAAAACCTTGTTTAAGATCAATACTATTTTCTTAAAAATAAAAAATATTTTTAAAAAACTTCAGGGTACATCCTTGGATCTGGGAATTCCTCAAAGAACTATTAGTAAAAAATGCTTACAGAAGACTTTTCTACATGCAGTGAAAATTGGAAATAGGAAGAGTAAGCAAGAGTATTTTACTTTAGTGTTGATAAAAATAAAAATAGCACTTTCCTAACAAGTGCAAGGCCCTGGGTTCAATTCCCAGTGCCTCAAAAAATATGTACATACACAAATATAAAAATAACTACTAGTTTATTTTCATTGTCTATATACCATACACTATTCATAGAATGTCATGGGAAAAGTTCTTATTATCATGTCAACTTTGCAGTTAAACATCTGAGCCATGCAAAGTTAGGTGCCTTCTCTAAGACCACACAGCTAGGACGTAGTGAAGCCATTGCTACAACCTAGAGAGCTTAACTCCTGAAGGCACTCATAAATTTTTTTCTTGAAAAGCATTGTGAAAAAGATGAAGAAATGCAAACAATTTTTACAGATATGGAATTTTGAAAACAGAAAGCCTAACCATGCAACCCTCAAAGTTCTGCTTTTCCAATTTCTAGTGGCACAAAGTTAGTGCTGAGTTTCTACCTAGAATTCAGTGCTTAACTAAAGGCATTCACAATTTCATCATATTTTATTTCATATGATAAGACAGTATCAATACAAGGGGAATATAGAAGTCTCTTCAACCAACTAGACTGAGGACATGCAGAGGATATATATCTAAAAATATATCAGATATGAAGACTAGGAATGACTTGGGATCAGGTCTTAGAAACCTGAAGTTTCTGAAAAAATATCCACCATTCCATGGTTATGAAGCAGCAGGTAAATTTTACCCAGTAGGGTAAAAACGCAAAATGCTGCTGGGCTTCTTGAGTAAACTTACACATGCACAGTAACTTAGCATGACATGTTTAGCACAAAAGAAAAGAGAGAAACAGAGAGTCACATACTGTAGTGGTTACATTATGAATTCTAGAGTCAGAATTCCCTAGGTTTGCCTCATATCTTTGCCATTTTCTAGCAATATGAACCATGGGCAATTACTTAATTGTTAGATGCCTCCATTTTCCTATCTGTAAATTAGGGATAATAACACTACTAACTTTAAAGAAATATTATAAAGACAAAATGAGTAGATAACTGTAAGATACCCAGAACAGGACCTGTCACATATATAAATGCATACTATGTTATTACTGCTGTACATATTATTATAATATATTATCATAGAATGGAAGACACATGGATATAACTACCAAGAAGAGAAGAAACTGGTTAGAAACTAAATCATCCACCCAGGGAAAAGAACATGTTCTAGTTGTACAGGGATTTTGTAGATTAAACAGGGGACTATTTCCTCCTGACAGGCAGTGTAGTAAATCCTATTGCTATATTTAGCACATAAGGTATATATATATATATATATATATATATGTATATATATATATATATACACACACACACATATGTACATACATGTGTACATACATGTGTGTATATATGTATATATACATATATACACATATATATATAGCAGAAACTCCTCACAATAAAAATAAACTTTCTGTATCTCCAACACTGAAAAAGCTGTCCAAAGAAAGAATTATTAACGTTCTCTCCCTGCCTCCCCTCCCTTTCCAAAGATTTTTGCGAGACCAGAGGGGTTTGTTGGCATTTCCAAACTTCTTCCCAGGAAGTCTGAAATGGGTGCTGCTAGGAGTTGCTGTATAATTACTTACTTGATTCTCTCTAAGGAGCTTACGCTAAGAATTGAAGCAAGCAAGCAGATTAACCATTTGAATACATGCCACGGCCCATCCACAAGCCCTCCCCTCTCTCCTCCATAAATGGGGGCTTCCACAGTCCCCACCCGTCAACCCCAATACGTGATCCAGGGAAATCAATTTATTGCTTTGGCTAATCCGGCAACAATAGGGGTTTCATTTTTATTGTAGGGCAATTAAGATGTCCGACGGGAAGGCGCAGGAGGGGAAAGGGGGGGTCCCCCATCCCCACAGACAGATTAGTCCCTGCAGTGGCAGCAGTGTCCGCTCTGTCTGTCTGGTGGTCTGTCACACGCAGCTCGCGGCTGCTACCTAGCAACGCAAAGCCAGGGAGAGAGCTCGCGGGCTCTCCTGTAGCCTCCTGGCCCTTTCCATTCATCCTGCTCGCTCCCTCGCTGGCGCTGGCTCTCTCTCGCTGTCCCCCACCCCCAAAACCCCCGTGCTCTCTTGCTCTTCAACTTCGCTCTTTCTCCCCTCCTTCTCTCCATTCCTTTCTACTTGCTTGTCTTTCCCTCAGTTCTCAGCTCCTCTTACTGTTTTTATTCCCTCCACTTCTCCCTTTCTTTTCCTTCCCTCCATTTCTGTAAAAACAACTCTCCAACAACTTGAGAAAAGTTTAAAGCCATACTAGAAACTTTTTCCGCATTCGAGCCCCAAAACTGGCGACGCAAACCGGTCCCATTCATGCACACAAAAGCCCCCACCTCCCTGTTGGAAAGCAAAACTCTTCGAGAAAATACTCCAGTATCTCAGCCGCTTTCTCGGCCAATCCCGCCTCCCGGTCTTATCTTGACTCGTAAATGATCTGTATCATGAGATGCGGTCTCTTGGGGGTCACCGCGGGACCAAGTTTCACCGGTGATGGGAGGGGGAGCCCTGGCCTGCGGCCCTGAGCGCACTAAGCGATCTCCCTAGCCAAGCGCTGCAGGTGGAAAGCTGCGCTCAGAGCGGCGAGGACCGCTCAGACTCCGAAGAAGAAATTCTTGGTAGGAGCAGGTTGCAGATCTGCAAGGGAGATCCTCTTTTTCCCGTTCCCAACTGCAAAGGGTTTTCCAGAAGGGTCGGGACAACCCCGCGTGGGAAGAAAGACGGGGTCCCAATGGGTTGAGCTGTCACCAAAACCGGTGGAGCTGCGTTCTCAAATTGGCGGCTGCTGAGTTCCTGAGCCGGTAGTGGGGTGCTTGCGCTCGCCACTCGCAGGGTAACTTTAGAGCCCCAAGGAGAGCAGCTCCCGCGCCGCCGCCCTACCCTGGCCGCTCCCCTCCGCTGAACTCTACCCTGCCGTGCCCAAGGAAGTCCATAGCTCCGGCATGGCTCTGGCCAGTGGGTGCTTACCTTGGCCACTGACCCGCACCAGGCAAGTGGCGAGAGCCAGCAGCAGCTTGCACCCCACCGCCGCCGCCCGGCGCTCCATCCTCGCGACAGTCCCCGGCCTCGCCGTTCCTTCCCCGGGAGGTGGGCGCGCGTCCCTCACAACACCAGCAGCGCCTCCTCTCCTGATTGCTCCTTGCGCTCCGCACCTCAGCTCGCTCCTAGCAGCAGAAAGCCTGCCGCGACGCCTGAGGCATCCCGTTTTCTACCCGCTCCAGTCCCCACCCTCCAGACAGTGCATAAAGCCCTTTAGACCCGACCGCCCCGGAACTAGCATGCGGGAATCCAGCCGGGCAGGCCCCCTGCCGCCCGGCCCGCCCCCTGCACTTTGCAGCGCTAGGAGGAATGGGCACTCGAACACATGCGCGCTCACATACGCACACTCCACACACGCATACACTCATGCACGAACTAATACAGGCACACACACTCCTCACTGCCACACAAACTGATTCAGTCACACACGCGCGCACTAAAACACTAACATAGTCACTCTTAAGCATACTCACACGCAAGCTTGCGCTGCCTTTGCCTCTCCGCAGGATTTGCTCCGGAACAGAAGCAGGCTAGACGTCCCACGGGGAAATCGGCCGGGGACACAGCCTTAGAAACTAAATGAGCAATGCAAAGGAATGGAGAAGGGGGTAATATCAAAAGTAGAGAAGAGAAAGAAAAATAAGAGATGGAAAAGGAAAGAAAAAATAACCAAGAAAAAAAGCGGGGGAGGCAGAAGGGAAGGGAAGAGCACACCAAGGAAGGGAAAAGGGCAAGAGTAAAGAGGCAGTTGGACAGATCTGCGACCCTCATTCCCAGACATGAACTCTCTAGGCTCCCTCGGAGTCCCTGGTTTCCCCAGATAGGGTTCAGGCTGCTCAAATGGAGTTGTTCGCGTCTTTACAAGTTAGAGAGGTGTTTGGATCATTGTTGAGGAAAAGATTGGCATGTTTAGCTTTTAAGTGCCACGTCTGCATGTGTCGCGGTCCAGATCGAGCTTCTTTACAAATCTGTTCATTTTGAAGCAAACTTAAAAGAATGTCTTCTCCGTGGTGCCAGAGCGGGTTATTAAGAAGAAGAAACGCTAGGGATTCACGAAACTCCGCGGTTCTCTTTTGGGGACTACGTTGAACTAACAGAGGGGGGACCGGGCTCCCAAGAGCACTGCAAATGAGCCTTACACGCGACCTCAGAGCCCGGTTCCCATACTGTACGGGGCACCGGAGGACGGAGAGAAAAGAGCTGGTGCAACTTATTGCGGGCGCGGAGAGCTCAATATGAAGAGTTGTAGTTTCCGGCCAGAGGTCTTCCTAGAATCTTATGCCCCCGCCCCTGAAGCAACTCCGCAGTGGGCCTCGCGGCCAGGACGGGATCCTGGTCCAAGGAACCCTTTTCCCTCAGCGCCCTCAAGAAAGCTGTGACGCATGGAGGCTGCAAGCCCTATATCCACGTGGTCCCTGGACAAGGTCCCGCCGTCTCCCCTCTCACTGGAAAGATACTTTGCCAATTACCGCTAGCCCTTTCTCCCCAGAGCACTAACCATCTGGGGCTCTGCTGTCCCCAACAGTCCGGATGGCATAGCTTGTGTGGACTCTACGGTTGGAGCAGCTTTGGGGATCAGGGATAGGATAGGTGTAGACAAACAACTGTTAGAGTCGTGAAGAGTGTTTCTGAACAGGGAATTCCAGGGTTCTGTGCTCTGGCCACTGGCATTCTATTTGCTTCCTGCTGTGCGGCGCCGAGGAGGAGGCAGGATTGGGGACCGGCGGGGCGAGAAGGAGGACTGGAGAAGTGAGGCGGATGACCCCGGTGGGAGGAGGGAGGCGGTGAGGGGGCAAGTTGTTGCACTCCAGTCTCCGCGGGTGATTTATGCCGGTTCCGGGCGGCCGGGGCGATGGTACGAGACCGCGCAGGGGTCAGGCCAGTCCCACTCTCGCAAGAACCGCGCTGCATAGTCAATGAGCGTCCCCGCACCTACAAGTTACAAAGAGTAGTCGCGCGTGCTGGGGAGGCGCGCGCGCCTGGGCGGGCTAGTTGGAGGGAGGACCGCCTTTGGGAGGGGCTGGGTTTCCTCTCAGTGCGCGCGTGGGTGCGCAGGCGCGATTGTGTGTGTGTGTGTGTGTGTGTGTGTGTGTGTGTGTGTGTGTTTCCTTTCAATGTAGCGGTCGGGGCTCTAAACATTCCTTTCTGCACTGAAGGGTTTTCCTCATTGTTGTTGTCTTTGTGCTCCAGTGTTGCCAACTTACTGGAATTCCTGACGTGGTTGCACAGCAGGGCTCAGGCCAATGGTAGGAGCCAGCTGCATTTGTGTATGGGGCCGACCCAGCCGCTAATCCCAGAATAACGCAGAAGGGGTAAAGAGAGGAGGGGAGCAGAAAAGAGTAGTGGTGGGAGACCAGAGCACGATCCATCCATCCTCACTAGCTTTCTTAAAAATATTTTTTTTAAAGTATCCATGTAATCCCAAATTTATTGCGCTTGTAAATAGCCTGCACTATGCACGTGTTTATCTCGGGTATCTATACCTGACCGAGAATGAGTGTTGCTAGATTTGGAGGATTACAACTATGGACCAGCATCCGAAAAAGCCCAGGCTACTTCACTTGCGATGTAAGTCACCACCGTTTCTCTTTGATGCAAGTTTAATTTATTTTTCACATTTCTCTCGCCACGTATGCATACAGGACTTCATAGAGCAGACAACCAAAAAAAGCACAGGGAGGAGTGCTGAAACGTGAAATTCCTTCTAGCAAATTTATGCTAATTGGCTTCCTTGGTATATTTTTCACTCATTCACACCATATTACTATTACCGGAAATATTTTCAGAGCATTAGTTTCTATCCCGAACTAAATTCATGCTTCTGGCATTGGGCATGAGGTTGTAAAATCTTCATAAGTAAAGTCCAATTTCAGTTTGCTAAGAATCCAAACTCGATTTTCCTTCTAAGTGACACAGACCCGGTTGCCCAATGGATAGCTCCAATCCAACGTTCTGAAATCCCAAACTCAACACCATGGAGTCTGAACCCTAACTCTTCAGTATCTCAGTAAAGACAACCACCAACCACCATCCACCCCAGAGACCACACCAGAAATTTGTGATCGTCTTGATATCTCACTCTTTCCTCCACACTCAAATGTCATCAATCATGAGTTGTTTCAAGTTTCTCAACCCATTCACTTGTCTTTTAAACCCACTCACTTTTCTCAACCTGTTTGTCAGTAGCTATCAATCTTTCTCACCTGAATTATGGCAAGACTTATTATGGGCTCCTTGCTATCAGTTTTACTCCTCCCATCTATTTTCCATTCAGCAACCAAATGATTCAAAGTGATATTTCCATGAGACTAGTGCTTTCCAATGGAGGTCATTACCCATTAGTGAGTGATTAGATCAATTTAGTAGGTCAGGGAAAGAACTATTTCTCATATGCTTCTCAGTCAAAAAATGTTTGAGGTACCATCCCACAAATTACTTATTAATTAGGGAAAAGGGTAACTTTAAGCAGAGAAACCTGGCAAATGTGTTAATAGGTTCTATTATTATTGTGTATGGGAAGGACAACAGATCCATTAAAAATAAAGTTTGTCAGACAGGCACAGTGATGCATGACTATCATCCCAGCAACTCAGGGAGCTGAGGCAGGAGAATCGCAAGTTTGTGGCCAGATTCAGCAATTTAGCAAGGCCCTAAGCAACTTATTTTTTTAAATAAAATTAAAAAGGCTGGGATGTAGCTCAGTGGTAAAGCGCCCCTGGGTCCAATCTCCAGTACCAAAAGAAATTATAATTTGTCTATCCTGGTTGCCATGTCATGTCCTGAGATGCTTTCTTCTACCATGCCCCTTGTTTTTTAATTTTTTTAGTTGTAGATGGACACAATGACTTTATTTTGTTTATTTATTTTTATGTGATGCTGACGATCAAACCAGGGCTAGGCAGGCATTCTACCACTGAGCCACAACCCCGGCCCTCCACCATGCTCTTCTGCCATGATGTTCTGCCTCTCCTTGGACCCAGAACTTTGGAGTTGGTCATCTATGGACTCAGACTTCTGAAACCATGAGCCTCAAATAAACATTCTCTCCTTTAAAAGAGAAAGAAAGAAAGGAAAAACAGAGAGAGAGGAAAAATAAGAGTGAGGTGAGGACACAGTATAAACAAACATGGCTGGTGCCATTATAACCTTATGATTGGAAGAAAGTAACATCCAGAAAGAAAAGGGGTTTGACAGAAAACCAGGTGACTCTGAGAGACCACTGAACTACTGCGTGCACAGCCAGCACAGTTCAGCTTCAAGTCTGCTCTTGGCTGTAATTATTACCACAAGCCCTCCATCTTCACCTAGGTCTCCAACTATATCCACTGGATCAATTCAGTGATTGCAAATAATTAAACAAAAAAGTCTCTGGGATTGGAATATACATCATGCCACAGGGGACTACACTGGAAGGAAGAAGTAAAGGGAGGAACTGTGGGCAAGAATATTTACTGTGATTTCCATGGGCAAGTAGGTTTAGGATAGAACAAATATGTATTTGAAAAACAAGCAGGAAGCAAAATGTCAAGGCAAGGTAACTCAGGCACATTATCAGGCTGTCCAACACAAGGTATGCCTGGCAAATGCATGTAGGAGAGATGTTAAAGCATTAAGTTTACAGGAGCTAGAAACATGGTAAACATGATAACTACCACATTGGTCAAGGAATCAAAGGTAACACGAGGAAGCTAATAAAGGACAAACTGACATCATGTGACACACAGTCAAGGACACAGCAGCACCTCTGTGGTATTACTGACAAAAATGCATAAACTAAACCTAACTATGAAAAAAAATCAGACAATCTGATATTTTCTTATTTTATAGAATGTCCAAATTGAAGTCATTCTATAAACTAACTGACTTGTATCATCATAAGTGACACAGCCACAAGAGACAAAGAAAGGGGAAGAAAAGGGGGGGATACTAAGGAATGAAACTGATCAATTAATGTTATATTCATGTACAAATATGTCCCAATGAATTCCACTATAATGTATAATTATATTGCACCAATACAAACATTTTTTTTAAAAAGACAAGAAAGGCTGGGAAACTGTTTAGAGACATGACAACTAAATGGAATACACAACCCTGAGGTGGATCTTGGACTGGGGGGGGAAATAACTCAAGATCATTATTGGCCAGGTGTGATGATGCCCACTTGTAATTCCAGGGAGTCAGGAGGCTGAGGCAGGAGGATCACTAGTTCAAAGCCAGCCTCTACAACTTAGTGAAATCCTGTCTCAAAATTTGAAAGGTGGGGGAGCGGGGAGCTGGGGGTGTAAGTTAGGAGTAAAGTGCCCCTGGGTTCTATCTCCAGTATAAAGAAAAAAGGGAAGGAAGAAAGGAGGGAGGGAGGGAGGGAAAGAAGGGAAGGAGGGAGGGAAGGAGGAAGGAAGGAAGGACCATCGAATGAACATTATTGGTAATATCAGAGGCGTCCTCAGAGCACAACCCTTAGTCTATCACATGTAACACTTGCACTCCCATGGCCTTCTCAAAGCTCTTCTCTCTGGAGTCAAAATCATCATTTTGTATCCAAGTACTGTGGTGCAGGCCTGAAATACCAGCCACTCAAGAGCCTGAGGCAGGAGGATCCCAAGTTCAAGGTCAGCCTGGGCAATTTAGTAAGCCCCTGTTTCATATAAAAAATTAAAAGGGCCAGACTAAAAAAAAAAAAATTAGAAAAAGGAGTCAGGGCTGGAGTTGTAGCTCAGTGGTAAAGCACTTGCTTAGCACATGTGATGCACTGGGTTCAATTCTCAGCACCACATAAAAATAAATATATTAAATGAAGATATTGTGTCCATCAACAACTAAAAAAGGGCAGGGTAGGGATATAGCTCAGTAGTACAACATTTACCTAGCATGTGCCCTTGGTTCAATTCCCAGTACCATAAATAATAATAATGATAATATTAATCTTATAATCATTATACAGACCATATTGCTTGCCTGATTATAACCCTTCAATATTTTCCCATTATTCATATAATAAAATCCAAAAATTTTAGCATAGTTTGTGATCCCCTACATGAGTTTGCCCTTGCCCATATCACAAACCTCAAATGACAGTCCAAACTGGCCTCCATTTGGTTCCTCAAAGATACGATCTGCTTTCCCAGCCTTGAATGCAGGCTTAAGAGACCCAGAGTTTAGGAGAGAAAGCCAGACGTTCTTGGAGTTGCCTAACTTTCTGGCAGTTCTCCAGGTTCTACTTCCCAACTTAGTGTATCCTTTCAAAAGTCCCCTTTTTCTTGAATGAGCTCAAAAGAATCTCTGACCCTTAGAAAACAAAGCCAGATTGATTCCATCAAAAAATGCACAACAAGGATGGTGGAGCTTATGCCAGTATGCCTGAGGCCCTGGCTTCAATCGCTGCCACCAAAAGAAAGTGGAAAAGTGGCCAGGCACAGTAGCACACACCTGTAACCCCAGCAGCCTAGGAGGTTAGAGCAAGAGGATTGCAAGTCCAAAGCCAACCTCAGCAAGAAGCAAGACGCTAAGCAACTCATTGAGACCCTGTCTCTAAATAAAATACAGAGTAGGGCTGGGGATGTGACTCAGTGGTCGAGTGCCCCTGAGTTCAACCCAGGTACCCAAAAATGAAAAAGTGCCAAAAAGACATCAAAAGGTATCTCACTTACTAGGATGCCCCAGAATTCATGATACGTTTTATTCCTGAAGACTTTTTTACCCACTAATAACTTTGGACTTGCCAGTCTCAGGACCAGGTCTTGGGCCAAAAGTTAACTTCATGTTCCTGATGGGTAACCAGAGCCAGAAAAACCTCAGCAAGACCTAAAGGGACAACCAGCATAGCAACCATATTTTCTACACCAAAAATGAAGACCCAAGTTATAATATGACAATGGAATCCTCTTGGTTTGTGAATAAAGTTGTGTGAAGAGCCATGGCAAAGGTTTAGAGAAATAGCAGAGACTATCAAGTCTTACTGATTAAAAATAAGTAAATAAAAATAGACTTTCCTGGAAAAAACTCAAGAGCTAAAGACCATCACAGGTAATCCTGGGAGACACCTGGGGCTAAGGCAGGCATAAGTGTTTCTTCCAACCAGTACCCCAAGCACCAGAGTCAAGATCCTATGCCACAAGACTTTTACAGTACAGAGTGAAGAAGGCTAGTAATACAGCAGCAGGGTCAAAATGGCCAACACCCTGCTTTTAAATTCTCTCTTGAGAGCAATTTCTGCCAGTAAAGGTCAATGAGTGCATCTAGTTAAATAATGAGTCTTGAGGGCCAGAAGACTAATATTATTCCCTCAGCCCCACAGTCCCTCTCTTACATCAGAGATTGTGAAAGGGCTAGAGTCTGTAGAGAGGTCTGTGTTAAGGAGTAAGAAACACACAAAGAAAAGAACTATATGAATCAAGACCTATACATGATCCTTGGAGTGAAATTAATTAGGACGACTAGTAGGGGTCACTATCACAAGTAAATCTGATCTTTGTTGTTCAGAGATTCAGGGACATCAACAGAATTTAGTCAAGGTCCCTGTCAAAGGAAATAGGTCTATCAGGTTCATCACCAAATCCCCAGTACCTAGCAAAGGACCTGATACCTGACAGGCCCTCAGTAAATGTTTGGAAAATGAATGAATAAAATAAAACAGTATAAACACTGCCTTTGGCTCCTGGCACTTCACCCAAGCCAGTATCTAAATATTGGAGTGGACTTGCAATAAATTTAAACTGAAAAGATCTTGAGATCCCAGGAGATGCATCCTCAGGCTGTTTCACAGTCTTAATTTCTCCTTAGCCACACTTGCCTTTAGGGCCTACAATTAACATTACAATGTGAGCAAACTACAGCAGTATTTCTCTAATGTCCTGAAGGCACATTTGGCAGTATTTAGAGACCTTTCTGGTTGTCACAACTGGGGGGCTCTACTGTCATCTAGTGGGGAGAGGCCAGGGATGTTGCTAAACATTTTACAATGCACAGGAAGTGCCTCACAACAAAGAATTATCTACCCCCAAATTTGAACAGTGCAAGGTCAAAAAAATCCTAAAATAGAATAATCAGATCTTTAATTCAGACCTTGAGATGAAGAACAAAATCATAGCATTTATTTTTAAAGCATTTCTGCTAATTTTACCTTTCCATTCTTGTGCTTTATTATTTATTTATTTATTTATTTATTTATTGACAATGCTGGGGATGGCAAACCTGGGTCTCACACATGCTAGGCCAGAACCATACCGGTTCCACTATATGCCCAGCCCCCCTCTTTTAGGATATTGTTCTGTAGATTGCATTCCTGTCAAAAGAAACAGACGTTAAGATGGAACATGCCAAGAAGTACTTCAAAATGGGAAAGACAAATATCTGTTCCTATGCTTCAGTGCAGTTTAAATGCAAACTAAACAAGAAAAATACTTCTTTCTCCTCTTCTCTTTGGTTGACTAGCTGCAAATAGCCCCAGTCCGATATGTTTCCTCCTTTGTGGGAAAAGTTTCTCCCCCTCTTCTCTTTTCTGTAATCCTATCCCACCAAACATTTATTTTCATTAGGATTCTCACCTTGTAGATATAAATTCTTTGGTTATATTCATTGTCTCCCCCAATAAATTTTATGCTCCTCAAGGTCTTGTTTTATAAATAGAATTTTTAAATGTAGAATTAACTTACTGAACAACCACGAAGACAGTGTAGAGGATTGCCACATATCCCACACCAGTTTAGCCTATTATTAACATCTTACTTTGGTATGGTTCATTCGTCACCATCAACGAGCCATTGCACTATTATTAAATAGAGTCTATACTATGTAAATAGATCAGATTTCCTTCATTTTTACCCAATACCTTTTTTCCATTCCAAGATCCCATCCAAGATATCACATTACGTTTAGTCATCATGCCTCCTTAGGTTCCTCTTGGCTTGTCAGTTTCTCAGACATCCCTTGTTTTTGATGTCTTTGACAGTTTTAAGATATACTGTAAAATATTCCTCATTTGGGATTTGTCTGGGGTTATAGGTTTGGGGGGCAAGACCACAGAGATAAAATGTTGTTCTCCTCATGTTGTTTCAAGGGTACATACTATCACCACAGCTTACGATAAGTCATGACTTAGGCTAAGCTGATGTTAACTTTGATCTCCTGGTCAAAGTACTGTTGATCAGGTTTCTTTACAGACATTCCTGTTCCCCTTTACCTTCTGTAATCTTTAGAAAGAAGTCACTATGAGCAGACCACACTTAAAAAGCTGTTCCGCCTCTTTGAGGGATAGACAGAGTTGTCAGTTCACTCCCTTTATTTATTTATTCAATCATTTATTTACATCAATATAGAATTATGGATATTTATTTTACAGTTTGTTCTTTTGTTGCTCAACTTGTTCCAGATTTGGCCATTGAGAATTCTTTGGCTTAGCTCCTTTGTCCCTTTGACTTACCCATCGTTGTGAGGGTTTTGCTTTGTTCTGTTTGTTTGTTTTGTAGTTTTGTTTTTGAGCACTAGCTTACTTTTCAGCACTACAAGATGTGCCCGGCTTATCTTGTACATTCCCTGCCCCAATCAAAGAATCAAAAAAAAATCTTCTTTTAATTCTTCATTTTATGCTACAAAACTGAATATTCACTAAACACTCACTATATGCCAGATATGAAAATAATAAAAATCATACATTGCATCTATACACCTACTTAGGCAAAATTCCAACTAACTAGTATGCAACTGATAAAACGTGCAATAACACATTGCATGGGGAAATATTTATTTTTATAATCTTAGAATGGGAAAACCTGCCTATGTGAAGCTTAAAGGCTACAATCCAGAGTGGAAAATATTGCTGATTTTGTCTATTCAAAAATAAAAAATAAAATGAAGCCAGGTGTGGTGGCACATGCACATAGTCCCAGATACTCGGGAGGCTAAGGATCACGTGAGCCCGAAGTTCAAGGCAAATCTGAGCGACTTAGAGAGATCATATCTCAAAACAAATAAACAAAATATATCTAACAATTTTATAAGGTAAAAAAGCACAATAAACAATATTGAAAGACAAAAACTAAGAAAAGTCTTTTACATAACATGATCAAAAGTAAAGAGAAATATTTACTATTATAAAAAACTTCTTGGAAACTATTAAATTCCCATATTAGAAAAATGATCTGCAAACACTGTAAAAACTAACATTTATGTGATTCCTACCATGTGGTAGACACAGTTCAAAGTTCTTTATGGATACCACCTCATTAATCCCCACAACAATCCTGTGAAGTAGGTGCCATAATTACTTCTATTTTATAGATACAGAAACTAAGTCTAGAGAATTTAAGTAATTTTCCCCAAGATCACACAGCTAGTTAGTAACAGACCTGGAATTTGAACCCAATCTGATCACCTCCAGAATATCTAAGCTTGTACTTTCCCTGAAAGCAGATCCATGGTCTGAAGACTTGGGGGTATGTAATTTATTTGAGAAATTACTGCAAGCAGCAATAGGGATAAGATTGTGTGAGATAAGGAAGGAGGAAAGACTAGATAGGGCTGATTTATCAAGGGCACTTAGTTCTAAGGAAGGTAGAGAATTCTTAGAATTACCCTCCTGAGGATCGACCAGAAGTACTTATCCATCAGCTCCCGTTCCCTGTTGGTTAAGAGTTATCCTCAAGGCATCAACTTCTCTATAACCTGAAGTGAGATCTGTGCTTTCTGAGCCTACCAGCGTCTAGAGCAATGGAGAAGCTCTAGACCAGAAAGTGAATGCATAGCCCTCCTGGAACTGAACAATGCTTCCAGCATAAGGCAAGTTGAAGCCCATATGAGAAGCCAAGTGACCTGGGAGTTGTCATGCCTTAATGCTCTGTAGTGTCTCACTGCAGGAATTATTCTACCTAGGAGTCAGGACTTCTAATCCAGGAGAGCCAAAGAAGGCAGAATGGGAAGCAAGTTCTTGAGGCGATGGTGAAAAACACCAATCTTTTTACTTCTTAGGAATAGAATAGAATAGAATATCACTTACCTTTCATATACCACATCCTTCAAAAACTGGTAATTTTTTTTTTTTTTTGACAGTCCTGGGGATTGAAACCAGAGCCTTGTGCATGCTAAGCACATATTCTACCACTGAACTACTCTCCCAGGCTGAGCTGGTGATCTAACGGGAATCTATCATTCCATTGTTCTATTCAGGTGGTTGCTTCTAGTTATGAGGTGTATAACAGGACCAGGCATTCCAAGGTCACATACCTAGTGTCCTTCCCTATGAATAAATTGCTTCTCTCATACTCAGAGAATCTGTCTATTCTAGTAAAGACATATCATTTCTCCCTCCAAATGGAAAGGGTACGTTTTTGTTTTGGTTTGTTTTTTCTGTTGTACTGGGGACTGAATTCAGGGTTACATCTGAGCTACATCCCTAACCTTTGTATTTTTTGTATGAGACAAAGTCTCACTAAGTTTCTGAGACTGGCCTCAAACTTTCAATCCTGCCTCAGCCTCCCAAGTCTCTGGGATTACAGGTATGTGGCACCACAGCAGCTGAAAGGGTCTGATGTGATTAACATGCCACCCACAATTTCTTCTCAAGTCAGTGTTGGAAATTTATGCATTTCTAGGAATTTTTTTCCATTTCACCTAAATTTTCAAATACATTGGCATAAATTTGTTCATGGTATCTTCTTATCATCTTAGAATCAGCATGATTTGTGGTACTATCACCACTTTTCATTGCTCTGTTGGTTGTTTGCTGCCTTTTTTTCCTTTTTCTTTGTGTAATCAGTTTTGTTGGTCTTTCCAAAGAACCAATTTTGGATTTGTCTTTCATCAATTTTTTTTCATTTGAATTGTCCCACAGCTGGGAATGTACTTCAATGGCAGAACACTTGCCCAGCATGCACAAGGCCCTGGGTTCAATTCCCAGTACCAAAAAAAGAAAAAAGCATTAAAATGATACATATTAGGGTTGGGGTTATAGCTCAGTGGTTGAGGTACTGGGTTCAATTCTCAGCACTGCATATAAATAAATAAAGGTCCAATGACAGCAAAAACAAATTTCTTAATTTTACATATTAATGGGGTACTATGTAAAGTTTTGATACATGTATATGTTGTATAATGTTTAAATCAGGTTAAACATATCATTTCAAATATTTATCATTTCTTGTGGTAAAACTTTCCAAATTCTTTTTTAGCTTTTTGAAATGTACAACATGTTTTTGTCTTTTATAGTCACCCTACTGTGAAATAGCACTCCAGAACTTTTACTCACACCCAATTGTAACTTAGTACACATATTTTTGTTTTACATATCACTGAAAATCTTCCCTTTTATTCTTTCCTCCTTCTTACTTACTTGGGTTTTTCTATACTATACTATCAAACCCATCTATTAAACTTTTATTTCTGTCATTATATTTTCAGTTTCAAAGTTTCTACCCAAATCTTTTTTATAAAACCTTGTGAAACCCTCTACTTTGATATTGATTTTCCTGCACGTGTCAATCATGATTATTTTTGTTTGTTTGTTTATTTTATTTTTAATCTTATTGAGGAGGATGGATATTAGGTATTGAGCCCAGGGGCACTTTACCACTGAACTACATCTCCAGTCCATCTTATTTTTTATTTTGAGACACAGTCAAGCTAACTTGCCCATGCTGACCTTGAACTTGGGATCTTCCTGCTTCAGCCTCCCCACTCAGTGGAATTACTGGTGTGGGCCACCAGGCTGACATGATTATTTGAAAGTCTGTGCCCAGTAACTCTAGTATATGAGTTGCCTCTGTTGTTTCTCTTTGTTTATGGTCATGTCATCCTATCTCCTGGTACACCTGACAATTTTTAATTAAATAATTTATATTAAATATGAAAAACTATGTAAGCTATGAATGATACTATCTTCTCCAAGGAGGATTTCTTTTCCTTCAAGGAAGAAGCTGAAATAGAAATAAACCTGACTCAATCAGAGTGGTCTTAAGACTAGATTTCAAAATAATGTAAAGAAAGGGGACGTGGGGTGCGGGGTAAGGGTAAGGGGAGGTACTAAAGAATGAAATTGACCATGTTTTGTGCATGTACAAATATGCCACAATGAAACACTCTGTTCTGTATGATTATTATGCATCAATAAAAAGTTTATTTTAAAGATTAGATTTCCATCTTCTTTTCCCTCCTTGGTGTGGAGATTGAATCCAGGACCTTGTGCATGCTAGGCAAACACCGTACTGCTGCACTCCACCTCTGCCCTGAACTTGGCCTTACTACTAGGATGTAATCCTTCAGACATCTCAGTGGCAAAATGGAGTGTTTTCCAGGCCTTCTCTTTATTGGTCCTGAACTCAAGTGTTTATCTCACCAGCATCAGGATACACTATCAGAAGCTCTGATTTTTTAAAATATCTTAGTTTCCTATTTATATTAGTTTCCTTCATGTAATGTGTCTTACAAATTAAAAGTTCCTTGAGGAATACGACAAAAAATTTCAAACTGATTTCAATATTTTTCCTTCCTTTTTTGGATCCTTGTATCTCGCGTGCTGGATATCTTACTGTTCCTGTGTCTTTAACCAGTTGTTTTGTAATTTAAGTTTTTAAGTATATTTTCAGGTAATTATGGGTATTCTCTGATACTCCATCAAAACTCATTAATAGTTTCTTAAAGGTTAATTGCAATGGAATCTGCAACTATTATCATTCATCTGCTTTTCATTCTCAATTACATTAAAAGCCATTGGTACATCTTTCCTTCTTAATGGGTTTTAGACCATTATACTTTGTTGCTTGGAAATTATTTCTTCACTACTCTTTGGTTCTTCTAAAACTTACTACATTTTATCATAGAATACTTTTAAAATCACATTTATA
Source organism: Sciurus carolinensis (assembly GCF_902686445.1). NCBI lineage: Eukaryota > Metazoa > Chordata > Mammalia > Rodentia > Sciuridae > Sciurus > Sciurus carolinensis. The sequence goes on from NC_062215.1 coordinate 119,347,778, forward strand.
AATATTACTGCCAAACTCATCCAAAAAAATCTTAATTGTATAGCTGTCAAGATCTGTCAGATACAAATTTTCCAAAATTCTAAGTTTTCAATTGAAAGCATAGTATTTTATGCCTAATGATTACAGTATACCTTATTGTTACAGGAACCTTTTTTTTTTTCCAGGAACCTCTTGAGTAACATGTATCACCAAAAACAACAACAACAACAACAAAAAGCCTACTGTATTTGTATTGGAATATAATACAGGAAAGACATTTGTATGACAAATCATAAAATTTATAAATAAAAATTTACTTATATTCCTCAGAAATTGTACATCATATCAACATGAAGGTAATAGTTATTTAATCCTAAAAATTTTAACCTTAAAGATACCTCAAATTGAAAGGCAAATTAGGTTAAATAGGAACTTTTTTTCAAGTTGGAATAAAAACAAAATACCATGTGCCCTTAACAGTGAGTGGCAGGACATAGCTCCTGCTACCATTTGACCTCACTGACCATGGTAATTATGGGTAAAGTGACAGAAAACTTTTTAACCAAGTGGCTCAAAAATTATTCTTTTAAAATAGATTTACTCTTTATGTAAACCTTTGGGGGAAGAAGTCTGGTTTCTTTCTTTTTTTCCCTTATTTTTACTGTGCATTATAATTATGTGAAATGTTTTAGATAAATCTCTGTAGTTAAAATCCTTACTATTTCTCAAGTTGGAAAGTGGCAGGTTTTAGAAAAGAGCCCTGCAAATAAATTCTTTTCTTCCAGCCCCCTTTGAGTAGGTGGATAAAGATAAGGTTATTTTCCATACTTGAGTGCCTTTCCCTCCCCTGCCTCAGAGTTGGCTGGTTTTCATCTGGGTTTCTGTCTTCACTCCCCAGCCAGGGAAACCTTCTCTCTTCTGTCCCTCTTTTTCATGTAATTATTTCTGACAGTAATTAGACAATTGCCTGTAACTTGGCAATCCTCCTGCCTCAGCTGTCATAGTCACTATGAGGACAGGTATGGGCCGCCACACCTGGCAGAATTATTTTCCTCTCCGTTATGTTTAAGAAATTATTTTGCAAAGAAGCATGGATTCCATGTGCCATTCTGTTAAGTTGTGTGTGTGCATGTGTATGTGTGTGTGTGTGTGTGTGTGCAGAGAAAGGTGCATGAGACTAAGGCCAAGCAAGACTGAGTTCAACTCCGAAGAATGGTTGCTGAAGCTGCTATTAATGATGGTATTTAGGATGATCATTTTTAATTTTTTACATTTATGTTTAAACTATCTATAACAAGCACTGTTATCTTTATGAAAAGGGATAAAAACAATTAAATACATTTATTGGCCATTATATCCTTTCCAAAGTTTATTGGATCACTTATTTTACTCTCCATAGTTCAAGAACATTAAGGTAATTTCCTAAAGTCATCAACAAGATGGTAGCATAGCCACAGACATTCTGACAGCTATACTGGGGCTCTTACTATGTTCCTAGTGGGTTATTAGCACTTGTTTGGTTTTAGGCTTTTTGATGGTGGTTGGTTGGTTTTAACACTGCAACAAAAATGACTACATAAAGTGACTATGCCAGGACCCTAAGGAAACTGTTAAGTTCTTCCTCCAAAGTCCTTGGACTGATGTTTTATGAAATTACAGATCTTCTCTTAAAAGAGTCATATGATTAACATTTTCTCCTTAAGACAACGTACTCAGTTTGCTAATAATTGTCATTTTCAGTGAACCACAAGACTCTTCATCTGAATCCAGCCTAGGATGAAAAAATAGGGCAACTTAATGGAGGGAAAGGGTATCAATTCTTTTTCTCACTGGATAACAGACTGGCACTTGTTTCAGCAATGGGCACCTTATAGTGAATGCAAAAACATGTGACCAGCAAGAATATAAGTGCTTGATTTCATTCTCAGCTGGGTACAGTTTATAGGGCACTGGGACCCCTATTCCTTTCTTTACCTATTTGACAGTTGTCCTGATTCCATAATCCACAGCAGTAGAAAATGGTAGTCACCAAGGGTCCTCAACAGCATAGTCTGGCTTATAACTATCCAGAAACATACTTTTAATAGAAAAACCAAAGATTGTTTGCATTAGTGATGTCAGAATAAATTTTTTAAATCTGGGGTTCTTTAACACCTTCAATAGGTGTTTGTTTTCAATTCTACCTATGTGGGGATTTCCCATTTTCCTCCTGAGAAACACCTTATTTCCTACAGAGGAAAAAAAAATTGAAACTCTCATGAGGCACAAAGACAGTTTTTCACAGAACATACAAATAAATCCTGAAGGCAAGCTATGAAGGACTTTTGGATGGTTAAAGTTATCAAGCCCTGAATTTAGTCTAAAAACATATATGTTAAATATTTGCAATAGCTAAGCTAAGGAACTAACTTATGTGCCCTTCAACAGATGAATGGATAAAGAAAATGTGGTATATATATATACAGTGGAATATTAATCAGCCATAAATAAGAATGAAATTATGGCATTTGCTGGCAAATGGATGGAGCTGGAGACTATCATGCTAAGTGAAATAAACCAATCCCAAAAAACCAAAAGGCAAATGTTCTCTTTAATATGTAGATGCTAACACACAATAAGGGGTGGGGAGGGAAGAACAAAAATTCATTGGATTAGACAAAGGGTAATGAAGGGAAGAGAGGGAGGATGGAAACAGGAAAGACAGTAGAATGAATGGGACATAACTCTCCTATGTTCACATATATGAATACATGACCAGTGTAATTCTACATCATGTACAAACACAAGAATGGGAAGTTATACTCCATGTATGTATAATATGTCAAAACACCCTCTACTATCATGTATATATAAAAAGAACAAATAAAAAATTAAAGAACTATTTGTATGTCAGGTACTGAGGTTAGAGGGATGAATAAAAATGTACCCCCACACTCTTTTTTAGGAATTTATGACCTACTAAAACAACATAGCCTGATACATATTATAATCAATGTATTCACACCAATTATAACAGAAGCATAAAGGGGAAGCACTTAACTCTTTTGGGGGAAGAAAAAGAGGACTGGAGGAGAAAATTGTCTACCAGCTAAACATTGAAAAGTGAGTCATTCAAATGAATGACAATGGGAAAAGAGGGAAAAAAAGCAGCCTTTTATTTAGTGCATTATATTTCCTAACCACTTTACTTAATAAGTATTTTTATCTACTCACAATCTCCTTGTCATGTATTATTTATCCAAGTTCTTATCTTGAATATGTTTTTCGAGACCAAGATTATGAATTACCTCAAAAAACATTTCTTTTATAGAATTATTTACTAGAATACTTAACAGACCATAAAAAAAGACAAATTGGCAGCTGTGTAAAGGGCAATCTCAAAACATCCTAAATGTTTATGCATTCAACATATTCCTAGTAAAAAAAATTCCTATAGAATAGGGAGTATTTTTAAACAATATTGGAAAACTTGGAGAATCCTAAAGCAGTGACTTTCATATATCATGGTCAAGACAAATGCAGTAGAATCCACCTGCAGTCCCAGCTACTAGGGAGACTAAGGCAGGAGGATTTCTTTGGCTCATGACTTGAAACTAGTCTGGGAAATAGCCTGAGTGAGACCCCATCTCAAAAATAGAAAAATACTTGATAGTATCATGGTCATATTAGGTTGTAGTTAAATTTGGTAAGTTTCCTAGCCTGAAAAAAAATGCAATGAATGACTGAACAAGTTCCTAGAAGCACACAGACAACCAAAAGTGACCCAGGAAGGAACAGAAAATCTGGATAAACCTATAACAAGTAAGAATATCGAATCAGGTAATAAAAACCTCCTGACAAAGAAAATTCCAGGATCACATGGCTTCACTTGTGAAAGCTATCAAAGAGTTAAAGAATTAACACCAATCATTCTCAAACTCTTTCAAAAAATTGAAAAGAAGCAAATATTTACTAATTCATTTTTTGAATTTAACATTTCCCTGATACCAAAACCAGAAAGAACTATAAGAAAAAAATTTCAGGCCAATATCCCTTATAAATATGAATGCAAAAATCCTCAACAAAATACTAGTAAACCAAATTCGGCAGCATATTAGAATGATTAAACTCCATGACCAAGTAGAATTTATTCTCAGAATGCCAGGGTATATTAACATACAAAAATCAATCTATGAGCTGGGAATGGTGGCACATGCCTTATATAATCCCAGTACTTGGGAGACTGAGACAGGGGGATCACAAATTTGAGGTCAGCCTTAGCCACTCAGTGAAACCATGTCTCAAGATTAAAAAAAAGTCGGCTTAGGACCAGACTTCCTCAACAGGACTCCCATAGCACAAGAAATAAAAGCAAGAATCAATAACTGGGATAGATTCAAACTAAAAAGCTTTCTCTCAGCAAAGGAAACTATCAGCAATGCAAAGAAAGAGCCTACAGAGTGGGAGAAAATCTTTGCCATTCATACTTCAGATAGAGCACTAATCTCCAGAATATATAAAGAACTCAAAAAACTCTACACCAAGAATGCAAATAATCCAGTCGACAAATGGGCTAAGGAAATGAATAGACACTTCACAGAAGAAGATCTACAAGCAATCAACAAACACATGGAAAAATGTTCAACATTTCTAGTAATAAGAGAAATGCAAATCAAAACCACCCTAAGATTTCATCTCACCCCAATTAGAATGGCGATTATCAAGAATACAAGCAACAACAGGTGTTGGCGAGAATGTGGGGAGAAAGGTACACTCATACATTGCTGGTGGGGCTGCAAATTAGTGCAGCCACTCTGGAAAGCAGTATGGAGACTCCTTAGAAAACTTGGAATGGAACCACCATTTGACCCAGCTATCCCACTCCTTGGCCTATACCCAAAGGACTTAAAATCAGCATATTACAGAGATACAGCCACATCAATGTTCATAACTGCTCAATTCACAATAGCCAGATTGTGGAACCAACCTAGATGTCCTTCAATTGATGAATGGATAAAGAAACTGTGGTGTATATATATATATATATACAATGGAATATTACTCAGCCATAAAGAATGATAAAATTATGGCATTTGCAGGCAAATGGATGAAATTGGAGAATATCATGCTAAGTGAGATAAGCCAATCTCAAAAAACCAAAGGACGAATGATATCGCTAATAAGTGGATGATGACACATAATGGGGGATGGGAGGGGTTAGTGTTAGGGTTAGAGTTAGGGTTAGGGAGGGGGGCAAGAATGGAGGAAGGAAGGACTGTATAGAGGGAAAAGAGGGGTGGGAGGGGTGGGGGATGGGAAAAAATAACAAAATGAATCAAACAGCATTACTCTATGTAAATTTATGATTACACAAATGGTATGCCTTTACGCTATGTACAGAGAAACAACATGTATCCCATTTGTTTACAATAAAATAATAAAAAAAAAGATTAAACAAAAAAAGAAAAAAAAAAAGTCTGGGGATGTACTCAGAGGTAAAATGCCCCTGAGTTCAATGCCCATCACCAAACAAACAAAAAATGAATCAGTGTTAACACGCCACATTAATAAAATGAAAGGGAAAAAAAGATAATCATCTCAATTGATGCAGATAAAACATTTGACAAAATTTACTCTTTCATGATAAAATACTCAACAAAGGAGGAACAGAAGGGAACTTCATCATAAATCCATACATGAAAAAGCCATAGCTTACATCATACACAATGATGAAAAAAAGAAAGAAAGCTTTTCCCCAAAGATCAAGAACAAGGCAAAAATGCTGACTCTCACTGTTTCTATTCAGCATAGAATTGGAAGGTTTACTCAGGAAAATTAGACAAGAAAAAGAAAAAAGGGCTGTTAAATTGAAAGAAGTAAAACTCTCTCTATTCAAAGATGACATGATTATATATGTAGAAAACCCTAGAGAGTACAGACTCATACAAACATACATACATATGTGTGCACACACATATACATATGCACTAATCAGTGCTAATAAATGTGTTCCCCAAAGTTGCAGAATACAAAATTGACATGAAAAAATCACTTGTATTTCTCTACACTATGATGAACAATCTGGAAAGGAAATTGTTTTAAAATTCCAGATAACAATAGCATCAAAAAAAATAAAATACTTATGAATTAAGTTAGCCAAGGAGGCAAAAGACTTGTACATTGAAAAACATCATAGAAAGAAATTAATGGCATAAATAAAATGGAAAGACATTCTGTGTTCAGAAATTGGAAGACTTAGTCCGTGTAATCTCTCCCAAAATCTCATTGATATATGTATATAAATACCAACCGTAGAATTCATATTGCAGTATAACCCAAATAGTTAAAAAAAAAAAAAAAAGTCTTGAAAAATAAAGTTGGAGGACTCACACTTCCTAATATAAAAACTTACTACATATAATCCCAGCAACTTGAAAGGCTAGGGCAGAAGGATCACAGCCTCAGCAACTTAGTGAGACCCTGTCTCTAAACAAAAAATAAAAAGGGCAGGGGATGGGGGGTGTAGCTTAGTGGTAAAGGGCCTCTGGCTTCAATCCCCAGTATCAGTTTTATAAAAAATTTTAATACAAAACTATAATAATTATATCAAAGTATCACTGGTAAAGGTATAGACAGATAAATTCATGTAAAATAATTGGAAATCCAGAAATAAACCTAAAGTCTATGGTCAGTTGGTTTTCAACAGAACGCCTTGGCCATCCAGTGGAGAAAGAATAGGTTTTGGTTTTGGTGTTTTTGTTTTGTTTTGTTTTGTTTCCCAACAATTGGTGCTGAAACAATAGTACATCAGCATGGAAAAGAATGAAATTGGACCCCCACCTCCATCATATCTGAAAGCTAACTCAAAGTGAATAAAAGATCCCTCTAAAACCCTTTAAAAAACAGGGCCGGGCACAGTGGCCCATGCCTGTAATCCCAACAGCTCAGGAGGCTGAGGCGGGAGGTCTCAAGTTCAAAGCAGCCTCAGCAAAAGCAAGGTGCTAGGCAACTCAGTGAGACCCTGTCTCTAAATAAAATACAAAATAGAGCTGGAAATGTGGCTCAGTGGTTGAGTGTCCCTGAGTTAAATCCCCAGTACCAAAAAAATAAATAAAAAATTTAAAAAAAAAAAAAACATATGGGCAAATATCCGTGAATTTGAATTTGGCAATGCTTTCTAAAATATGACACCAAAGACACAGCAATAAAAGAAAAAAATTATAAATTGGACTTTATCGAAATAAAAAAACTTCTGTGTGGGCCTGGGAATATAGTTCAGTGGTAGAGCACTTGTCTAGAATGCAAGGGGACCTCCATTCAATATCCAATACCTCAAAAAGAAACAAGTATGTATCACAGGACCTAAATAACAGCGAACAAAAAACCCATGTAATAGGAGAAACAATTGCAAATCATATATCTGATAAGGGTCTAGTATATATGATATATAAAGAACTATAATCCAACAATAAAAAGACAAACAACCTAATTTTAAAATAGATTAAAAAAAAACTTGAGGGCGATCCAAGATGGCGGCCTAGAGGGAGACTGCACCCCCGGTCGCTCCAGAACCCAGGAGTTAAGAAGGGGAGGCATTGAGAGACTCGGACTGAAGTGGAGCCACGGGTGAGTCTGCCCACTGGGTAAAGCTCGGCCCGGGTGGCAGGCCCAGATAGAGGTGGCTTATCGGAGCCGGGCAGGGCAGCTAGAGCCATCCACAGGCAGTCCTGCGCACTCCGGCGGTGGGCCCCGCCCACACAGCCAGCTTCTCCAGGTTCTCGGAACGGAACTGGCCCGCTAGTGAGAGCCTGTCTGAACAGAGCACGCTCCGAGTCCCGGAGCTGCTGCAGTGCAGTGTACTCCTGCAAAGAACCAGCGGAGAGCCTCGATCTGCAGTCAGCCTCAGGGATAAGGGCAGGGCAGCCGGAGACCTCTTCAGGCGGCTCTGCCCACTCCGGCTGCGGGCTCTCTTCACGGGGCGATCCAAGATGGTGGCCTAGAGGGAGACTGCACCCCCGGTCGCTCCAGAACCCAGGAGTTAAGAAGGGGAGGCATTGAGAGACTCGGACTGAAGTGGAGCCACGGGTGAGTCTGCCCACTGGGTAAAGCTCAGCCCGGGTGGCAGGCCCAGATAGAGGTGGCTTAGCAGAGCCGGGCAGGGCAGCTTGAGTCTTCCCAAGGTAGTCTTCCACACTCCGGCAGTGGGCTCTTCCCACACGGCCAGCTGCACGGTGCAGGCCCACAGTGAGAGCATTTCCGCACAGAGCCAGTTCCAAAACGTGGAACCAGTAGGGGGCTAGGGGCAGTATTCTTCGAATGAGCTGCTTTATCAGATTCCTCCAAGACATCAGGCTACTGAAGGCTGGGAGGTGATACACTGGAAATCTACTGGGACACTATAAGCCAATAGTGGAAAACTGCAATATCTCAGGGTCCCACTGACAACTGACCATTATGAGAAAACAAGGGAAGAAAATGTCCCAAACAAACCTAGATACTACATCAATAAAACCCAATGACAGCAGAGCAGAAGAAATGTCAGAAAGGGAGTTCAGAATGTACGTAATTAAAACGATCAGGGAAGCTAATGAGGAGATGAAAGAGCAAATGCAGGCATTGAAGGAGGAGATGAAAGAGCAAATGCAGGCATTAAATGATCGCACCAATCAACAGTTAAAAGACCAAATACGGGAAGCAAGAGATCATTTCAATAAAGAGTTAGAGATACTGAAAAAAAACCAAACTGAAATCCTTGAAATGAAGGAAACAATAAACCAAGTTAAAAACTCCATAGAAAGCATAACCAATAGGATAGAACACCTGGAAGACAGAACCTCAGACATTGAAGACAAAATATTTAACCTTGAAAACAAAGTGGAACAAACAGAGAAGATGGTAAGAAATCATGAACAGAATCTCCAAGAACTATGGGATATCATGAAAAGGCCAAATTTGAGAATTATTGGGATTGAGGAAGGCTTAGAGAAACAAACCAAAGGAATGAACAATCTATTCAATGAAATAATAACAGAAAATTTCCCAAATCTGAAGAACGAAATGGAAAACCAAGTACAAGAGGCTTATAGAACTCCAAACATACAAAATTACAACAGACCCACACCAAGGCACATTATTATGAAAATACCTAACATACAAAATAAAGACAGAATTTTAAAGGCCGCGAGAGAAAAGAATCAAATTACATTCAGAGGGAAACCAATAAGAATATCAGCAGATTTTTCAATCCAGACCCTAAAAGCTAGAAGGGCCTGGAACAACATATACCAAGCCCTGAAAGAAAATGGATGCCAACCAAGAATCTTATACCCAGCAAAACTTACCTTCAAATTTGACGATGAAATAAGATCCTTCCATCATAAACAAAAGCTAAAGGAATTTACAAAAAGAAAGCCAGCATTACAGAACATTCTCAGCAAAATATTCCATGAGGAAGAGATGAAAAACAACGATGCAAATCAGCAACAGGAGGCGCTAGCCTAAAGGAATAGCCAAATAAAGGAGAAACCAAATCATGTCAAAAACAAATATGAGTCAATTGACTGGGAATACAAATCATATCACAATAATAACCCTGAATGTTAATGGCCTGAATTCATCAATCAAAAGACACAGACTGGCAGATTGGATTAAAAAGAAAAATCCAACAATATGCTGCCTGCAAGAGACACATCTCATAGAGACACCCATAGACTAAAGGTGAAAGGATGGGGAAAAACATACCATGCACACGGACACAGCAAAAAAGCTGGAGTATCCATCCTCATCTCAGATAATGTGGACTTCAAACCAAAACTAGTCAGAAGGGATAAAGAAGGACACTACATGCTGCTTAAGGGAAGCATAAATCAGCAAGACATAACAATCATAAATATCTATGCCCCGAACATTGGCTCATCCACGTACGTCAAACAAATCCTTCTCAATTCCAGAAATCAAATAGACCACAACACAATAATACTAGGCGATTTTAACACACCTCTCTCACCACTGGATAGATCGTCCAAACAAAAATTGAATAAAGAAACTATAGATCTCAACAACACAATCAGCAATTTAGACTTAACGGACATATATAGAATATACCATCCAACAAAGAATGAATACACTTTCTTCTCAGCAGTACATGGATCCTTCTCTAAAATAGACCATATCTTATGCCACAAAGCTACTGTTAGTAAATACAAGAAGATAGAGATACTACCTTGCACTCTATCAGATCATAATGGATTGAAATTAGAAATAAATGACAGAATAAAAAACAGAAACTTCTCCAATACCTGGAGACTAAATAATACACTATTATATGATGAATGGATAACAGAAGACATCAGGAGGGAAATAAAAAAATTCTTAGAAGTAAACGAGAACAAAGACACATCATATCAAAATCTCTGGGACACTATGAAAGCAGTACTTAGAGGAAGATTTATTTCATGGGGTGCATTCAAAAAAAGAAGTAGAAATCAACAAATAAACGAGTTAACACTACAGCTCAAAGCACTAGAAAAAGAAGAGCAGACCAATACCAAAAGTAGTAGAAGACAGGAAATAGTTAAAATCAGAGCCGAAATCAACGAAATCGAAACAAAAGAAACAATCGGAAAAATTAATAAAATAAATAGTTGGTTCTTTGAAAAAATAAATAAAATTGATAAACCCTTAGCCACACTAACAAAGAGAAAGAGGGAGAAAACTCAAATTACTAAAATTCGGAATGAACAAGGAAACATCACAACAGACACGAGTGAAATACAAAACATAATTAGAAGCTATTTCGAAAATCTATACTCCAACAAAACAGAAAACCTTGAAGACATCAACAAATTTCTAGAGACATATGAACTACCTAAACTGAACGAGGAGGACATACACAACTTAAATAAACCAATTTCAAGCAATGAAATAGAAGAGGTCATCAAAAGCCTACCAACAAAGAAAAGTCCAGGACCAGATGGGTTCTCAGCCGAGTTCTATAAAACCTTTAAAGAAGAGCTCATTCCAATACTCCTCAAACTATTCCATGAAATAGAAGAGGAGGGAACCCTACCAAACTCGTTCTATGAAGCCAATATCACCCTGATACCTAAACCAGACAGAGACACATCAAGGAAAGAAAATTTCAGACCAATATCCTTAATGAACATCGATGCAAAAATTCTCAACAAAATTTTAGCAAATCGCATACAAATATATATTAAAAAGATAGTGCACCACGATCAAGTGGGTTTTATCTCAGGGATGCAAGGTTGGTTCAACATTCGGAAATCAATAAATGTCATTCACCATATCAACAGACTTAAAGTTAAGAATCACATGATTATTTCAATAGATGCAGAAAAAGCATTTGATAAAATACAGCATCCCTTCATGCTCAAAACACTAGAAAAAATTGGGGTAATGGGAACATTCCTAAACATTATAAAGGCCATCTACGCTAAGCCCTTGGCTAATATCATTCTAAATGGTGAAAAACTGAAAGCGTTCCCCCTAAAAACTGGAACAAGGCAGGGATGCCCTCTTTCACCACTTCTATTCAACATCGTCCTTGAGACTCTAGCCAGAGCAATCAGACAAACCAAAGAAATTAAAGGGATACGAATAGGAAAAGAAGAACTCAAACTATCCCTGTTTGCTGATGACATGATTATATATTTAGAGGAACCTGGAAATTCCACCAGAAAACTTTTAGAACTCATAAGTGAATTCAGTAAAGTAGCAGGTTACAAGATCAATGCTCATAAATCCAATGCATTTTTATACATAAGTGATGAATCTTCAGAAAGAGAAATTAGGAAAACTACTCCATTCACAATAGCATCGAAAAAAATAAAATACTTGGGAATCAATCTCACAAAAGAGGTGAAAGACCTCTACAATGAGAACTACAGAACACTAAAGAAAGAAATTCAAGAAAACCTTAGAAGATGGAAAGATCTCCCATGTTCCTGGATAGGCAGAATTAATATCGTCAAAATGGCTATACTACCTAAAGTTCTATACAGATTCAATGCAATTCCAATTAAAATCCCAATGATGTACCTCGCAGAAATAGAGCAAGCAATTATGAAATTCATCTGGAAGAATAAAAAACCTAGAATAGCTAAAGCAATCCTCAGTAGCAAGAGCGAAGCAGGGGGTATTGCAATACCAGATCTTCAACTCTACTACAAAGCAATAGTAACAAAAACGGCATGGTATTGGTACCAAAATAGACAGGTAGACCAATGGTACAGAATAGAGGACATGGACACAAACCCAAATAAATACAATTTTCTCATACTAGACAAAGGTTCCAAAAATATGCAATGGAGAAAAGATAGCCTCTTCAACAAATGGTGCTGGGAAAACTGGAAAACTATATGCAATAGAATGAAACTAAACCCCTATCTCTCACCCTACACAAAACTCAACTCAAAATGGATCAAGGACCTCGGAATCAGACCAGAGACCCTGCATCTTATAGAAGAAAAAGTAGGTCCAAATCTTCAACTTGTTGGCTCAGGATCAGATTTCCTTAACAGGACTCCCATAGCACAAGAAATAAAAGCAAGAATAAACAACTGGGATAGATTCAAACTAAAAAGCTTTCTCTCAGCAAAGGAAACTATCAGAAATGTGAAGAGAGAGCCTACAGAGTGGGAGAATATCTTTGCCAACCATACCTCAGATAGAGCGCTAATTTCCAGAATCTATAAAGAACTCAAAAAACTCTACACGAAGAATACAAATAATCCAATCAACAAATGGGCTAAGGAAATGAACAGACACTTCACAGAAGAAGATGTACAAGTAATCACCAGATATATGAAAAAATGTTCAACATCCCTAGTAATAAGGGAAATGCAAATCAAAACTACCCTAAGATTTCATCTCACCCCAATTAGAATGGCGATTATCAAGAATACAAGCAACAATAGGTGTTGGCGAGGATGTGGTGAAAAAGGAACACTCATACATTGCTGGTGGGGTTGCAAATTAGTGCAACCACTCTGGAAAGCAGTGTGGAGATTCCTCAGAAAGCTTGGAATGGAAACACCATTTGACCCAGCTATCCCACTCCTTGGCCTATACCCAAAGGACTTAAAATCAGCATACTACAGAGATACAGCCACATCAATGTTCATTGCTGCTCAATTCACCATAGCCAGATTGTGGAACCAACCTAGATGTCCTTCAGTTGATGAATGGATAAAGAAACTGTGGCATATTTATACAATGGAATATTACTCCGCAATGAAGAATGATAAAATTATGGCATTTGTAGGCAAATGGTCGAAATTGGAGAATATCATGCTAAGTGAGATAAGCCAATCTCAAAAAACTAAAGGACGAATGATCTCGCTGATAAGCGGATGAGGACATATAATGGGGGGGGGGAGGGGCTAGCATTAGGTTTAGGGTTAGGTTTAGAGTTAGGCTAAGGAGAGCAGTAAGAATGAAGGAAAGAAGGACTGTGTAGAGGGAAAAGAGGGGTGGGAGGGGTGGGAGGGGTGGGAGGGGTGGGGGGGAGGGGAAAAATATAATAAACATCATTACCCTATGTAAACGTAAAAAAAAATAAATAAAAAAATAAATAAATAAATAAATAAATAAATAAATTTAAAAAAAGAAAAAAAAGAAAACAAACTATTTTAAAAACAAACAAATCTAGGGGACTTGTTTAATGAGATGAATGTGGTTTAAGATTTAAGGTAGCATATGTCTTCAGAAAAGTAACCTATCTGGAGTAGAGAGCTTCCCTGGGAAAAATGGCTCAGAAAACTGTATTGGGACCAATTGACAAAAAGCCTTGAATATTGTCTTAATTAATAGAATCTGATATCTGAACTCTTCAGAAAGAGAATGGAGACAGAATATTTAGAACTTGGTTGGACTCGGAGTGGAGGTGAGTTGGGTTGCTTGTGCTTTCTGAGTGCTTCTTTCTAAGGTGCACACTCCAATCTGAACACTCCTTTACCTATAGATGGTTGGATCAAACCAATTTACCTATGGATGGTTCGATCCATATCAACTAAACTCAGGAAAGACTGATTCATAAAAGCCAATTTAATTAATTTCATCATTTAGAAAGTTATACATTTATTAAAATGAAGGTGGTGTCTGTATGTATGTTAAGTAATTAAACCGTTTTACCTTCTTTCAAATAGGAAACACTTTACTGGAAAATTAAACCAATATCATAAAATGTATTGATCATTCAAGTTTATTGATCATCCATCGAGTATTTGATAAGCCTATACTAAGTGAGAGGCACTTAGGTGAAAACCAGCAGGGTCCTGCTGAGACCAGCAAATGTTTTATGATGTTGGAAATGGAAGCAGCAGGCTTCAGGAGGTGGGCTAAGAACAGCAGACAGGATCCAAAACATGAACGACTGTGTATTTTCTGTAAAGGAGCTCAGATACATTTTTTTCCTAGAATCATAAGGCACTGTAATGTTTCAATAAATTTAGAAAAAAAAAAAAAAAAAAAAACTTGAATAAACATTTCTCCAAAGAAGATATACAAATGGCCAACAAGCCCAGCTACTTGGGAGGCTGAAGTGGGAGAGAATGGAGAGTTTGAGGCCAGGCTGCACAACTTTGATGAATCCCATTTCAAAAAATGAAAATAATAATAATAAATTTTTAAGAAAATTTAAATGGCCAAAAAACATATGAAGAGATACTTAATGTCATTAGTCATTAGTGGAATGCAAATCAGAACCACAATGAAGCCAGACACAGTGGCACATTCCTGTAGTCCCAGCTACTTGGGAGGCTGAGGCCAGAGGATCACAAATTCCAGACCAGTCTGGGGTAACAAGGAAAGACACCTTCCTAAAGATAAACGATGAAAAAAATACACAACGAATAAAACTTCACACAATTAGAATGATCATAGCGTATAAAAAATCAGAAAATCAGTATTGACCTAGATTTGGAGAAAGAGAAACTTTGGTGCTGGAAGGAATATAAAATGCTGCAGCCACTGTGGAAAACAGATTGGTGGTTTCTCAGAATGTAAAACATAGAATTATGATATGACTCAGCATCTCCATTTCTAGCAAAAGAATGTAAAACAGGAACTCAAACAAATGCTTGTACCTCAAAAATTCATTCCAGCATTATTTACAATCAGCAAAAGTTGGAAACAACCTGTGCTCATCCACAGAGGAACAGATAAACAAAATGTAGTGTATGTATACATACAACGGAATGTTATTAAACCAAAAAAGGGATGAAGCTCTGACACATGCTACAAGTTGTATAAACTTTGAAAACATTGTGCTGAGTGAGCTAAGTAAGACACAAAAGGACAATATTGTATGATTCCACTTAGATACTTAGAATGGGCAAATTCATAGAGATAAAACATAATGGTGGTTACCAGGGTCATTGAGGAAGGAGGAATGGGAAATTATTGCTTAATTTATACACAGTTTCCATTTGGGATGATGAAAAATTCTGGAGAATGGATAATGGTGATAATTGCATGTGGCTATGAATGTGCTCAGTGCCACTGAGTTACATGTGGAATTCAAGTTTTATTAAAGCACAGCTCCATCAGTTCATTTAGTACTAACTGGGGCTGTCATGCTGAAAGAGCAGAGTTGAATCACACAACAGAGACTGAAGAGCACACACAGGCAGAAATATTTACAAGGAGGCTATTCACAGAAGAAGTTTGCCAACCCATGATCAAGAAGATGAAGTGAGCACACCTGTAATCCCAGTGGCTCAGGAGGCTGAGGCAGGAAGATCACAAGTTCACAGTCAGCCTCAGCAGTTTAGGGAAGCCCTAAGCAACTTAGCAAAATCCTATCTCTAAATAAAAAATAAAAAGGACTGGGGATATGGCTCAGTGGTTAAGTGCCCCTGAGTTCAATCCTTGGTACCAAAAAAAAAAAAGTACATGAAGTGAAATGTATATATGTAAACAATAGCAAAATCAGACAGGATGGGGGTAAACACCTTGTGAGTGACACCTACCCTGTTCTGAGAGTTAGCGAGCCACAAAGAATAGGGCGATCAAAGATGAAAACATGAAGCTGGTCCTTGAAGGACTGACTGCAAGAGTTCCATTAAGTGATGGTTCAGCAAAGCAGCTCTAAACAAAGGGGAGAGTTTTTACAGAAAAAAAAGGAAAGGTGTAAGCCAAAAGAGACTTCAGGCCTCAGACACCCTAACTTGGCAGTAAAAAAGAATTATTGGGGAGCTGGTGTTGTAGCTCAGTGGTAGAGAACATGCTTAGCAAGTGTGAGGTCCTGGTTTCAATCCTCAGCGCCAAAAAATAAAAATTTTAAAATGGAATCATTGGAAGGAAAGAATGTGAATAGCCCACTTGTTATCCCCTCTTTATTGCATACTATAAATCATTAATCATCACAAACACTAAATTTTAAAAATAGTAGCATTTTAATCCTCAACACTATTATTGAGAATTTGGTGCATTATCTGGACCATTAGAGCAAAGTACATTAAAAATTGCATAGTCTTAAATGAAATAAGTCAAACTCAGAAGGTCAAGTGTTGTATGTTTTCTCTCATATGTGAAAACTAGAGAGGAAAAATAAAAATTAAGGTGGGGGTGGATTTCCTAAAATTAAAGGGAGATCAGTAGAGGAAAGGAACCAAGGAGCGAGGGATAGGGGGGCAATGTGGAAGTGCTGAGGAGTGATATTGGCCAAATTATATTATTATATTGTATGCATGTATGAATATGTAACAACAAATCCCATAATATGTATAACTATAATGCACCAATAAAAATGTGGAAAAATTTAAAAATTAAAATTATTTTTAAAAATTGCAGTCTGAGAAACAGGATATGCTTCAATTGGATTAGTTCATAGCCACACTACTGGTGATTTGAATAAAATTATATGAACTTCTATGATTTTATTCTTCAGATATGCCACTCATTCCCATTTTATGATAGTATTATAGTTTATCAAACCCATAGCTGTGTGTCTGGTGGCTTAAAAAGCAGTTAATAAGAATGTGCTAGTCCCCAGAAATCCTATATGACTGCCAAAGTAGATGACCTGTGTCAGTGGTCCAAAGGTTGTAAGCCTCCCAGCTCGATGGTCACTGAATAGTCAATTTTTTACCCCTTTGCCAAGGTGTTTTCTTAGTTAGACCCTTCCCAGAAAAGCATCTCTTAGGAAAAAGCACAGTTGCAACCCTTGGACCTGAGATGATTACGGTAACTGTTTTACTTGATAAACCATGAAGGAATTTAGAAAAGGCAATGTTTAGCTCTTGGTGCTGCCTCTGTACACACTAAGTGTACACAGACACTTTGCGGGCTTCATGGACTAGTGTGGTTGCACAGGTCTTCCAGTGCCAGGGCAATACTTCAGTGGGGAGTCTTATAGAGACAAGCCAGTACCCCCAGATCCTCCCAGTATTAAAGTTAATGAACCTGTCACAGGCAATCGTCACTATTAAAAGCTATGCTGCCTGAGTTCACACCCCAACTCTATTCTCCCAGTTGTGTATCCCTGGTAACAAACCTGGGTTGTAACCTCCCTGTGATTCAGGAACTTCAGTCATAAAATGGGACTAATAAAAGTGCTTACCTACAACAGGGGGTTTTTAAGGATGAGTTTCAGTATCAGCTTATAACCAATGGCTCCAAAATGAGTCTTTTAGAAAATCAAGATGACCACTTTTCTTTTCCTGTTCTCAGTTTCCTCCAGGATCCATTATTAATAACCCCATATTTCCCACCATAGAGTATAAACTTCCATTTCTGTGCATTGTGTTCTAACCACAATAAGACACTCTGAGGTCCTTTGTGAGACATAATAATTTCAACCTAAGAAAAGGACCTCTTTACCTTTCTAAGGATAAACCAACTTAAATTCGTTCGGAGGTGTCTACCTGCTACGGGAGAGCTGAGCTAGAGACAATCTGAATTGCATTATAATCACAGCCAAAGTCTCCACTGCTGAGAGTGGAGCCATGGTTGCCTTTAGATCTTTCAAAATTCCCCCAAAGATCTGTAAGCCCTTGTTCAATAAACGGATATGCTTCTAGCTCAAGAACTAGGTATGTGGCTGTTAGAATCAATGACAAAGATCAGTAACAGTTAATGCTCAAGAAGTCTTACAAAAACAAAGTAATAAGGGGGCAGGGGTGTGTTTGTTGAAGAATTATCCATGAAAAGTCAACTGTTTCAGAGGAACTTCATTAAAGATTGAGGTTTTGGGTGGGGGCTGTAGCTCAATTGTAGAGAACTTGCCTAACATGCACAAGGCCCTGGGTTCAATCCTCAACACTTGCAAAAAAAAAAAAAGTGAAGTTTGAGGTTTTGTCCTTACTTATCAGAAATGTGATGCAGTGTTTCATTTCAAACCTCTTCAATGAATGTGTCATTTTCTTTTTTTCTTTTCTTTTCTTCCTTTTTTTAAATTTGTGACATATCAAAGACCCATATGGGCCAATGAATTAATTCTGATGAAAAGAGAAACCTCTCAGAAGTTTCACTTGCTTTGAACACTTTCCAGTATGCATCAGAGTATATTATAGATAATTAATTTGTGTCTTTGGGCGTAGTGTGGACACATCAACAAAATGTTGTTTCCTTTCTCCCTTTTAGAAAGTATAGTCAGAGCCTTGTATTCTGAGTTTGGGGTTCTTGGTCCTGTTTCCTACACTTTCTTTGGGAAAGTTCAGCACAGCTAAGAAAAATGATGTTAAGGTTTCTATACTTCCAAGGAAAGAAGTTTAACCTTGATTATCAAGAATTGTTGGATCCCTACAAGACTGAGGGAGGAGAGGAAGGAGGTTCTATCGGAACAGAAGCCTACACCTGCCTCTCTGCACCATCCTAGATGTGGAAAGGGGACTGGGCACACAGGTGGTTACAGACCAGCACCTTGAGAATAGACATGAGGCTCTCCATGACCAAACTTGCAGAAATTAGAAATGACCACAGTGAAGGCTACCTCAGGTCTACCTGGAACTGAACAGTAAAAGACCAAGGCATGACAGGACATCAAGTACCAGAAGAGGAATGATAATGGTGGCTTCCATGTATCAAGCACCCATCCTTCCCTGTCATGTTCATAACGCCAGTGTTCTTGTGCAGGCCAATGATAGGTAAATGATATTTACTGATCTTAAAAAAATTGGAATTTAGAAACAGATTCAGTTTTATTTAACAAATCAAAACCATGTGACAAGCTGTTATGGAAAAATTCATGCCTGTTATAGATTCTTTTACTCTCCCATAAAGTGGGGATAACAATAATATCCAACATGTGGCTGAGAGTGTAGCTCAGTGGTAGAGCTCATGCTTAGCACGCTCAAGGTCCTGGGTTCAATCCCCAACACCAAAAAATAATGATAATACTATTCAACCCAAAAGTTATTGGTATGGTAAATGATATACAGTGTGAAGAGTAAAGTGCCCTTCAAATGTCTCTTGTCTTGTCATAGATACCCTTAGACAAGTTTAGCATGAACTTTTTGACCCTTGCTGGAAGCTGGAATGTTAACTAACCACTTGCCTTAACATATTCTTTCTCTCTCTATCTATCTATCTCTGTCTCTATCTCTATCTCAATCTCTATCTCTATCTCAATTTGAAGACTTATTTCACTGCAGCCAGTCAAGAGTAGTTCTATGAATGTCAGGAATCACAGAAGACCTATATGCAGGCCTCTGCCCTTTGGGAATTTATCTCCCCACACCAGCACCCAGTTCTAATATGAGGCTTTGTGGCAGAAGCTTATATTGATTCCCAGGTTCCACATCAGACCAATTAAATCAGAATCTCTGAGAGTAAGGCTGAGGCAGTACAGATTTTTTAAATCTTCCTAGTGATTCTAATGTGCAGCCTGGTGGAGAACACTGATCCTGGGGATGCTATTGCTTAAATAATATTAATAACTTAATAGACCTGTAAAGACAGAATAATTAAAGGAAGGATTTGAAGCAGGTTGAATTTTTAGTTGATTCCTGTTGACTTTGGTATGAATTACACTTGTAAAATATGTACCTATAAATGGGTTTTCTAGGTGAAGTCTGTTTTTCCAGTCATGCAAATTGATCAACCCTATTCATGCACACACACAAAATAGTCTTAGTCCTTCCCTGTAGTTTTATTTTGGTGTGTGTGTGTATGTGTGTGTGTGTTTTAATTTCTCTCATTATCCACTCCAGGAACGACCTCTGAAGCTTCAGTGACTTGTAAACACAGATATAGTGAATGCAGAAATTCAGTCAAATACTGTAGGAAGCTTTATTCATCCTAAAAGTCACCACTGTGACTCTCTTGGAAGAATTATATTAAAGAGGTAATGCTTTAACATTCTGACTCTACCACATGCAGTGACATGTGCCTGTAATACCAGAGACCTGGGAGGCTGAAGCAGGAGGATTACAAGTTCAAGACCAGTCCCAGGCCCTAAGCAACTTAGCAAGACCCTGACACAAAATAAAAAAGGGTTGAGGATGTAGCTCAGTGGCAAAGCAACCCTGGGTTCAATTCCCAGAATGAAAAAATAAAAATAAATTTATGACTCCACAATTTAAGAAGGACAATCCTGAATACTTAATACATTATAGTTAATGTGATAATATAGATAACATTTAGATGAATTTCTAAAATATGCAAATGACTGAGCACAATAGCACACACCTGCAATCCCAGCAAATGGGGAGGCTGAGGCAGGAGGATCACAAGTTCAAGACCAGCCTTAGCAACTGAGTGAGACCCTATCTCAAAATAAAAAATAAAAAGGTCTGGAGATGTAGTTCAGTGGTAGAGAAAGCCCTGGGTTCCATCCCCAGTACTGCAAAATAAAAAATAGAAGAATCTAATACAATATGGAAATGTACCTCACTCATCAGAATTTTAGTAAGTGTGCTCTAAACAATTTATTGAAGTAGTTAGGGGACTTTTTAATGAGTGAAATCTTTTATACTGAAAAAAATTTATCTGATAGTCCACATCAACCTCTGAGGGAACTGTTATTAGCTTCAGTTACACAAGAGGAAACAGCTAAAGAACATTTACATAATTTTCCCCACATTTCAAGGTATAGCAAATGGCAGAACAAGGACCCCAGATTTGTCTGATCCAAAGTCTAGATTCCTGACCATGAAACTCTAGGATCATTCCAGCCTTCTGACAACAGCACCGAACATCCAGTCTTAAGCATCCAGTCTTATCTTGCCCAACCCAATCCCAGCCTCAAATAGGAATCTCTAACTCAGAGGCCAACAGGGGCCAGGCTGGTAACAGGAATGAGTTAATATTGGGTCATATTTAAGAAGAAAACCTACATTGTTCCACTGTATAATTTGGCTACTCCTCAGTTTCATCTGACTGTTGTCCTGGGAGATGTGAGACCTAGGAATACTAGTTCTCAGAAGACAGAAATCTGTATTTTTGTGAGAAACACCCCAATTTTCGAATGTTGGCAATAAATTGTACTTGTTTCTTAAAAAGGCATGACATGGAACAACATAGAACAGATAAAGTATGTGACCTGTAGTTCGAAAGAACAAAAAAGGAGATTCATTCAATATTCTTATCTTTTGGTTTCCGATCCATTATCAGTTGGTTTAGCTACAAGTAAATGAATTTCTAGACAACACAGTAAGAGAAAGGGCAATGTCCCCAGTCCTCAGTAGGAAAACAAAGTTAGCTCATTAATTAATCAGAGTCTCACTTTACATACCCCATGAAAGATAACCTTTCATGATCTTAAATAGACTTTATGCCTTGATGACAAGAGTTAGCAAGAAGGAATACTGCATTCCTACAAAGATGCAAAACATGGAAAATTTACACATATTTCCTTTGATTACTGCAAATATAGATATTATATGAAATTTACACATATCTCCTTTGACAAAGAATTCACTAGAGCAGTTTAAAGCTAAATCAAAATCAACTCATTCCTTTGAGGCAAAAGCTCTCTTATCTGCAGTTGACCAAAGAAGCATTATCGGGATTGGAGGTAGGTTTTTGTTTTTTCCCCCAGGAATGACAACTTAAATGAAAAGCCCTCAGGTTGAATTACAGCAAAAAGAAAAAAAATTCCTATTTTCTAAAATCTCTCTTTAACTCTGGCTCTCAGATCTCTGAACTAGAGATAGGGCTGGAATGTGGATGCAGACTGGGAGGAGTAGTGCCGTAATCTACTCAATGGATACGCTGCTAAGCACACAATTTTTAAAAGAAGTTTCCAATATCACTCAATGGAAAAAAAAGATTTGTTACTTAACCTCTGGACCTCAAAATAAGTATTAAGCTAATACTGTGTCTCCATTTTTATTTACACCACACAACTCACATTAGTAACTATAGCATTTTCTTTGGTCTCTTTTTATTTTCTCCTCTCAGCTACATACAGTTTTTAAACCCCTAGTTGTATTTGAAGCTTTGTACCTTAAATTATTTTGGATGCCTCATCGCATTTATAAATACACAGCTTTCAATAAATGTACACCAAAAGAACAGAAGAGTGAAAATAATGAACAAAAAAGGCTTAGAGACCCATTTCAATTTACATTTTTGCCTGATACAATGATTTATTCTAAAGTTAAGAAAGAATCACCTCCCTTCTACCCAAAGGCAAATTTGAACTATTATTCTGTATGATGCCTAAGTTGGAGCTTGATATGTAACATCAAGTTCCATGAATAAGAACTGCGGTATGGTATGGCAAAGATTTTTTAAAAACTGAATTTTAAACAGCATTCAGTTCAAATGTTTGTTCTTTGAAGTTTGTTTGGTTTCCTTCACTCCTAAATGTCACTCCTAAGTGCCCTAAGATGCACAGAGCTGGGACCTAGGAGTTTTGGCACACATTAGACAGGGAACAAAATGCAGGGAATGATTATATGAACCAATTAAAAATTGTTGACAAGGACTCCTTCTTAATGTTTCAATGATGTAAGGAGGAAACTTATTCCTAGAATCAATCTACATATTAAAAATAATAATTTTTTTCATATTCCAACCAGAAAAAGAAAGGTAAATTTTTAGAAATTTCCAAAACACTCAAAGAATTTTGAGCAATTCTGGATGCAAATATATATATATATATATAAAAAAATTAATATAGAATATTACATTTATATGTATACATATATTGTATATATAAAAGAGTTTTATATGGTATTTTAACTTTTTTTCTATTAGAGTTAAGGTCTCACATTAAGTTACTCAGGGTCTCACTAAGTTGTTGAGACTGACTTTGAACTCACAATCTTCCTGCCTCAGCCTCCCAAGTTGCTGGGATTACAGGTGTGTGCCACTGCACCCAGCCTTTTAAAAAGTATCGAATTAATGGGAATACAGAATCCTAAGACAAATACAAAAATGTTTCTAAAAAGCAACAGCTATTTTATATATAAAATGAACAGCTTTTCTATAATTAATTTAGATTTTTTAACTCTATAAATCTGCAAGAGATGCATGTATCCTGGTGGCCTCTAAGGATGCCATATTTTCTATGGCAAAGCCTTAATTGAATCTTTTAAAGGTGGTGATCATGGCAGAAGATCAAAGAACGAGAAATAGGTGGTAGGCAGTGGTCAGTTCTACATCAATAACATGCAGCCGCCTCCTCCTTCTATTGCTTGATAAAAACCCATTAATTCCCACTCCCTCCTGTGCTAACATTCATTTCAAGAAAAATATGCTTGGACCTGCTTAGCACATACATGCCTTTCCCACCTCAAGGAGTGGAAGGATGGAAAGAGGCTGAACCTCTGAAATAGCTCTGTTCAACCACGCTGTGCATCTGGCACCTCTGCCCCTCCTCCACCCACCTATGAGATCCTTTCAAGTCGGGAGGAGGACTTATCATCCCCTTTACTGCCTGGGGTGGAAAGAAGATCAGATAAAGACACATAAAAAGGCTATACAGTGACCAAACAGGGGACAAGCATGTCTACTCTGGGATCTTGGCAAAAAACAGAAACCTACAAGCCCCCTGTTATATTTTCCATACAGCTGAAGCAAAAGATTCCCATGGGGTAGATTTTTATCTGTTACATTTCTTAAATAGATTTGCTAATTTTGGAGAACGTGAATTTCCAGGAAAAAGAATGCAAGGACTGAGGTGAAGATTAAATATGACCATTCTAAAATGTAATTTTCTGTTCTGTCAGTACTTGTTTACTCCTTTAACGTGGGTAAAATATGGCACCTCAGTCTCACATATAAAGAGCACCTACCCAACATATATACTTTTTTTTCTTTTTGTAATACTCAAGATTGAACCAAGGCCCTCATGTGTACCAGGCAAGCACTCTACCACTGAGTTACATACCCCACCCTCCAATATGTATACTTTTAAGTAAACTTTTTAAATTAAAAAGAAAGATACAGTGTGTGTTATTTAACAATGAAGACACATTCTGAAAGATGTACAGTTAGGCAATTTTGTTGTGCAAACATCAGAGTGTATTTACACAGACCTAGATAGTACAGCCTACCACACACCTATGCCATAGGTTTTTGTAAATGATAGCCTGTTATTCCTAGGGCCATGATAAATAAGAGACTCAGTAAACTCAAAATGGATGAGGTTTAAAAAAAAATGTATGAGGTTGCTGCTGGCATAACACTGAATAAGTAGAAGGTGTACACTCTAAAATAGTAGTAGTACAAAATATAGCATAGCACAGAACATAGCCCTTTATTATTATTACCAAGTATCATGTGCCTTACATAATCGTATGTGCTATACCTTTCATACATTTTATACTTTCATATAATAACGTTGTTTATGCCAGCATCACCACAAACACATGAGTTAATATGATGGCTAGGAAGTCACTACACTAGTGGCTAGAAAATTTTCAGCTCCATTATAATCTTATGGAACCACCCTCATATATGCGGTCTTTTGTTGACCTAAATTTCCTTATGAGTTTATATGCATAACTGCATACTCGAAACATTAAGTATACTGTTAGAACCAGGGATGATAATGCATGTTGTGATCCCAGCTACTCCAGTAGCTGAGACAGAAGGATGGCAAGTTCAAAGCCAACTAAGCAAGACCCTATCACAAAATAAAATAGCTTGGATGTAACTCAGGGGTAGAGTACTTGCCTGGCATACCAGAGCCTCTGGGTTCAATTCCCAGCACCAAAAAAAAAAAAAATAAAAGTATACAGCTAGATGAATTTTTCACAAATTAATATATGTATGCAGTACTAGATCAAGAGACAGAATATCACCTACTTGGAGGCTGAGGCAAAATTTCAATTTGATGTCCACCTGTGCAACTTGGACCATGTCTCAAAATTATGTTTTTTAAATGGTCTAGAGTTGGAACTCAGAGAATGATGGTGGGCTCAATCCCCAGTACCACCAAAAAGAAAGAGAGAGAGAGAGAGAGAGAGAGAGAGAGAGAGAGAGAGAGAGAGAGAGAGAGAGAGAGGGAGCGATAGAGAGATCACCAACATCCCTGAAACTTTACTCATGACCCTTTCAGTCACTCTCATTCCCAAGGGTATTCTGACTTTTAACCACATGGATTTATTTTAGGAACAAAAAAAATTTTTTTTTTTTGGTACTGGGGATTGAAGCAAGGACCCTTTATTACTGAACTATATCCCCAGTCTTTTCTATTTTTTATATTGAGATAGCGTTTCACTAAGTTGGCTGAGAGCTGGCCTCAGCAACCCTTGAGAGTTTGCTAAGTTACCCAGGCTGTTCTTTGACTTGTGATCCTCCTGTCTCAGTCGCCCCGAGTCACTGGGATTGCAGGTGTGTGCCACTGTGCCTGGCAGGAAATATTTTTTTTTCTTTTTTTTTGTACATAATGGTGAGGTTTGTTACATAGTAGTACATGCGCACAATAAGAAAATACATTTTTAATGCAATTGAATTGAGTCTTTTTCTGTATTTGACTTCAGATAAAACCTGCTTGTGTGTATTGGACCAACCTAGTTGTTCCCAGCATTCATTATTTGACTACTTGGCTATGTTATATATTGGGTTCAATCCCCAGCACCGCAAAAAAAATAAATAAATAAATTAAATAAATAAATACCATTCTTGAACAAAAGATCCCAAATGAATACTGTTCTGTCACTTAATTGTTGTGAGTTTTAGAAGGAGTCACTTCCCCTTTTGGTCCTTAAATTCCTTCTTTGTAAAATAAGCACATTTAACCAGAAAATCTGCAAGCTCTTTTCTGAAAGAATATGCTCATCAGAACAGAAATATTAAGAATATATCCTTTCATCAGGCACGGTGGTCATGACTATAATCTCAGTGACTATAACCTCAGGAGGCTAAGGCAGGAAGATTGCAAGTTTAAGACCAACCTCAGCAACTTAGTGAGGTCCTAGGGAGTTAGGGTGACCCTGTTTCAAAATAAAACATAAAAAAGGGTTGGGCTGGGGATATGGCTCAGTAGTCAAGCAAACCTGGCTTCAAACCCCAGTACTGGGGGGGAAAAAAAAAAAAAAAAAAAAAAAAAAAAATATATATATATATATATATATATATTCTTTCATCCATGTATCATTTCAATTATATTTATATAATACAGTACCCCTACTTTCCTTCAAAGACAAATATTTATCAAGGCACAGAACATGCCGTGAACATATCTGGGGCTCCTGCCCTCTTACAGTTTCCAGTCTTGTTCTGACTTAAGCAAAGAAATGAATGAATGGCTAATATAAAAGGAGGGAACCAGGGAACTTAATATACACAGGTTATTAGATGACACTACTTTCCAAAGATACACAAATCCAAGGAAACAGAAAAGCTCACTGACCTTACTTCACAGCCCAGTCTATCCTACGAAGAACTCCAGAGTAGAGAGAATTTATCTTTAGAATCCCAAGCCTTAAGGAATTTTACTTTTCCTCTGCTCAGTAGGAACATTCCCTTCTGAAAGAGCTCAGTGCCCTTCTCTCTCCCCATCAAAATACATTATTAAAATTAGTTTAAGTCTCATTAACATGTAAATGGTGGACAAGCCTGAATGCTTGCACTTACTGTGACATTTCGATTGTAAGGAGTGAATCTTTAGTTACAGAATTTTATATATCAGAGTCAGAGGGGCAGGGCATATTTTAGAAGAGGAGCAACTGAATTCATCCTATACAGGTAACCAGGAAAAGGTTTTCTCTCCTAATAGTAGTGGCACCATTTACTGAGCACTTTGTGTGGGCCAGTGTCATGTCAAGCCCTCCAAGAACATCCTCTCATTTATTTCTGTAAACAGTTCCATCCTTTACCATTTTTATTTCAGGGATAAAGAAACTGTTAGTATCTAGCCCAAGGAGACACATCTAAAGGTGGCATTCCCATCTTTGTCTTCTGAAGAGCTGTCCTGACCCTGAGTGTAGCAACAGTTACCAGCCAAAAGCAAAAGTAGAAACCAGAGGCCAAAGTTCCCCAGAGCAGTCCCAGGAAAGGACTCATTCTTCTGGATCATTGGTGACAAAGACCTTAGAGGCAAGAAAATAACACAGTAACTCTTTTTTACGCCTCTTTCACGCCCACCCCTCCTCCTTGTGGTGAACTCTCTCAGACGCTGCACTAATGTTCTCAAGACCTGGATGAGTTAAACAGCAGCCAGGCTGTAAAGGTGAAACGTCTGGAAGCCCTGCAGAGCAACCTGCCAGACTGACTTGCAGTCATGCCTGGCTAACATGTCACTGAGGCTTCTGAGGCCAGTGAGGACTTCAGCTGTAAATCAAGGGCAGCTTCTAAACAGCCTATCAGGGTATCAAGTATCCCCCATTCCCCTCTGCACGCAAGCACAGATCATTTCTCCTTACTCTCAAAAGTCAGTGCTCCAGAGTTTCTCCAAAGGGCCTGTTTTATCCATTTTGTAGAATTATAAAATTCTGAGGCTTCTGGAAGGGTCATGTAATGACGAAGAGTTCTAAATACTGCCCTGAGAAAGAGAACTACAACTTGGTAACTGGTATACCCAAGCACTTAACTCTGGGATATCATTCATAATCTCCAGGGATATGGAGCGATACTCTGAAAGTGCTCAAAACCAGATACATTCAGAACCTAGTCATAGCCTCCCACAGAGCTGGGGATGGGAAGGGATGTTGAAACCCAGCAGTAGAATGCTGCTACTCCAGAAACTCAGGACTCAGCTTACCTGTTGAAGATATATCTCAACACATGGTGATTACATTGGCTTTAGAAAGATTACTGGCATTTTGTCCAGAATAGTTTCAATGTCATTCTAACATAATGCAAGGGTGAATCTGGGGCCAAAGTAACCCATAATAATCGAGACTTGTTAGAGGCATTGCTGTTTGTGGTAGTAGAGATGCAAGTCTTAAACTATTACATTTAAAACATGTTCAACTTGGTTACATAGCTCAAAAATGAATAAACTCAAACTACATTGTTTTCATCAAGGAGAGATTTGCAAATAGGTGGTCTTATATGATTTTATAGAATATTTTCTTCTGGGCCCTTACGGTGCTGTGGTGTGTCTTGGGAGCCATGATATGGCTGTGGTGTGGTTTAAATGGACCACCAGCTTCTAAGAAAATTTATCAGCAAGTTTTAGATAAACAGAAGTCAGAGGTATGTTCAAGATTATTGGAGGGGTTTTGAAGGAGGAAGAGGAGGAGGAAAATGGGCATCAAAGACTTACAAACTGTCAAGAGGTGAGGACGTCCAACTTCTCTGCATTCCATTTCCTCTAATCTGGACTGGCGTGTCTGACAAAATTCTTGCCTTTGTTGCCACTTCTAAAAATCCTAAAAGATGAGAACATCAGAGTACTATTCATGGTCTCAATTCAGAATGAGGCAGATCTATATTAAATGATACAAAGCAATGTCCAAGACATAAACATTTTTTAAAAGTTTTAGAATGGCATGTTTACCTTACAATTTGTTTTTGGTTTTTTGGTTTTGGGCACCAGATATTGAACCCAGGGACGTTTAACCACCCAGTCACATCCCCAGCCCTTCATATATATATATATATGTGTGTGTGTGTTTGTAATTTTATTTAGAGACAGGGCTTGCTAAATTGCAGAGGCTGTCTTTGAAATCATGATCCTCCTGCCTCAGCCTCCTGAGCCATTGGGATAACAGGCATGTGCCATGACCCCAGCCATCCTACTCAGTGTATAAAATAAAGATGGGAGCTGAGTATGCTCACAGCATGTAGTCACAGCCACTTGGGGATATGAGGCAAGAGGAGCACTTCAGACAGGAGAATCACTTGTGCCCAAGAATTTGAGGTCAGCCTGAGCAGCACAGTGAATCCCCATCTCAAAAAGACAAAGAACTATGTATACATAAATGCTGATGTACACTTAGAGTATATCTAGATTCTAGAAGGACACACTAAGAGATAAGGGCACAGTAAGGCTTAAAGTCCTCTATAGTATACAACCTTTTGTAGATTTACCTTTTTCCTAGTTTGAAAAGGCAATCATAAACTAAAATGTCTGTGACAGAACTAAGCTTTCAAGACTCATATTTGACCTATGAGACTTGGAAATTTTATATATTCAGTAAACTACACAGAAATAAAAGTCACTCGATGGTATCTCACAGAGCTGATCAGCTTAGCTCAGGAAGATTTTTCAAATACAAATGTCAGGCTGCTTTTGTTACACCTGCTTCTTTTGCTGCTATTTTCAGTCACTTTTTCCTCCTCTGATTTCTGAAGATTAAAATCTTCATGGTGGTGAAAGAGAATTCACAGAAGACGCTAATAAAGAAAATGCATCCCATTAGGTATTAAATAAAATCACTCCCCTCACTCTCTGGAAAGAAAATTATGAAGAACAGCTGGAGCCATGAGATGTTTTTTTTCCCTGCTAACTACCTGTGAATATGGATCAAGATTGACACCCAGTGGCCAAATTGATCCTCTTTTTCATTGAAATTGCCTTTTTGTGTAATTATCCATTTTCCAAGCCATTCCATCATCTGTTTTAGATGGAAAATATTATTTAAATATATGACTTGAGAACTGAGAGTGAACCGTATCTTGAGAGGCATAGGTTAAATGAGTGGGTCTTGTTTCACACATAATTAATTGGTTTATTTTTGTATCCATTTGCACTTTTTTACCTAACATTAAAAACCAATTTGCCTTTGGTTGACAAAAACACATTCAATTCCTCATAGAACTAATGGGACAAGTTGGAATTAAGTAGCAAACCTAATTAGACAACCAGATAATTTATATCCATAATTTTTCCCATATCAAATAACAAAATTACGTACTTCTGACAACTCAGCCATTCATAATAATTAAATGTTTTAATAATTTTAAGGCTTTGAGGGTGATATAATTATTCATTAAATATACTAATTAGAGTTGAACTTTAGTTTCTTTAAAGAGAAGGAACAAAATATTCATAGCTATATAATTTTTTTAGAATGACCTCTTAGGTGAACACTTTGAAAGTTTTGTGATAAGGCTGGGTGTGGTGGTACATACCTGTAATCCCAGCAACTCGGGAGGCTGAGGAAGGAGCACTGAAAGTTTGAGGCCAGTCTCAACAATTTATCAAGAAACTAGTGAGATCCTGTCTCAAAATAAAAAATTAAAAGAACTGGAGATGTATCTCTGTGGTAAAACACTATGGCAATCCCCAGTACCAAAAAAATAAATAAATTAATTAATAATAATAATATTAATAATAATAAAGAAGAAAGTTTTGTGATAAGGTTTAGATGAAATGTGTGATGTGGCATACATTTTAAAGGTTCTAGAGAAAGGAAAAATTGGTTTTGATGAAATTAATATTATATTAATATTTTAGCAAATACATTTAACATGTTTAACACAGACTACCAAACAGAAAAGTAGTGAATTTTATTTTATTATTTATTTATTTAATTTATTTTTGTACTAGGGAATTAACCCTGGGGCACTTAACCACTGAGCTACATCCCCAGCCCTCTTTACTTTTTATTTTGAGACAGGGTCTCACTAAGGACCTCACTAAATTCCTGAGGCTGACTTTGAACTTGTGATCCTCCTGCCTCAGTCTACTGAACCACTGGGATTACAGGTATGGGTCACAGCACCAGGCTTATTTTATTTTTTTATGGCACTGGAATCGAAACCAAGTTCTCCTACATGTTAAGGAAGCACTCTACCACTGAGCTTTTTTGGAGGCCAGTAGTGAATGAGTTAGACCAAAGTCCAAATGCTAGCTGGGTAATCTTGAGAAAGTCTCTAAATTTCACTAAGGTTCAAATCCTTTATCATCATAAGTATTAAATAAAATTTAAATTTAAAATGCTTATACATAGTACCTGGTACTTCCTGGTCTTTTGAACTGATCAAGTATAATATATACAGAGTTAAATATCATTACTGCCAGAATGCCAGGAAAAAAAGCTTACAAAAGTCAAACCTACATGCAACCTTTTATTTTTATTTTTTTATTTTTTGGTCCAGGGATTGAACCCAAGGGTGCTTCACCACTGAACTATATCCTCCATTCATTTATTTTTTATTTCAACACGGGGTCTTGCTAAAATGCTGAGTCTGGCCTTGAACTTGCAATCCTCCTGCCTCAGCCTTCAACCTCCTGAGTCAGCTCAGACATCTCTTATTGATTCAGCTTTACAGTACCCACTTGGATACAGAAGAACAGTGCCCTATATAATGTGAATGTAAATAATCCAAACAATAAAATAATCTGAATAAATTAGGCATGGTGGCCCATGCCTGCAATCCTGGCCACTGGGAGACTAAGGCAGAAAGATCACAAGTGCAAGGCCAACCTCGGCAACTTTGTTAGACCCTATCTCAAAATAAAATTAAAAAGGAGTGGGAATATGTCTCAGTGGTAAAGTGCCTCCAGATTCAATCCCCAGAACAAAAAATAATTTTTAAAAATCTCAATAAAGTCATTTACAACTGAGTTTGCATCGTATAATATTTTAATGGTCTATTTACTTTCATAATCATGTTTTTATAAAAAATTAAAATTAGGTCAAAATCTTGAGGTCTCCACACTTTTCAGGAAAAAAAAGTTTAGTGCATACTTTACAAATCTTCGTAAGTGATTTATTTAAGTTAGTCTATTTACAAATCATATTATATTACTTTTTTTTCGGTGCTAGGGATTGAACCCCAGCCCTTCCACATACTAAGCAAGTGTTCTACCACTGAACTACACCCTCAACCTAATCACACTACTTATATGTACATTGTAAAATATGCTCCAAAATGAATTTTTTACTTGTTTTTGTTTTTGTTTATTTTTATATGGAGCTGGAGATCTAAGCTGGGGTTTCACGCATGCTAGACAAGGGCCCTACCACTGAACTATACCTCCAAAGATTTTTTAAATGTGAGGTAAATATACACACGTAAGTCAAAATGAAGAAAATTCTCTTCTACCTTATAGTGGAGTATTTTGCACATGACTGAGGTGGGCGCCCCAACTCGAGGCAGTTATCCTAATGGTTCTCTGATGCTTGGCAGTCAGGGGAGAAAGACAAACTGATCGGTGCTCTGGCACAATGGAACGAACCCAATCCTGCATTTGAAAACTGCTCTTCCATCTATAGCTGGTGTAGCCTTGGCAAGTATCCTAATCTTGTTGAGCCTCAGGATCCTCCTCCATCAAAGGAGGGTGATTATATCTACAAATGGCACTGTCCGTAATCACAGTGCTTGCATTATTATTACTAAGAGCTGACAGAAGCTTTGAAAGGTCATGTAGGACTCTGGGCTAGAAAGATCGAGACTCTGGGATTTTTAAATCTGGGAGAATTGCCAAAAGTCAAAGGGCTGGCTACTGACAAATCTAGGGTCATTTTGGTCTCCACTAAGCTGGTGGCTGCCTCAAGAAATATGCAGTCAGATAGAGTGTCCCTGGGACTGGGAATATAAATTACACTATAAAATTTCCCATACACATGGTTGCTCTGTGTGTAAATTATATAGAAGTACAATTAAAAGTTATCCATACTTTGTTGTTACTAAATAATTTTTTAAAACACACACACAGAGCCAGGCTCAGTGGTGCACACACACCTGTGATCCCAGCAGCTCAGAAAGCAAAGGTAGAAGGATCACAAGTTTAAAGCCAGCCTCCCTGACTTAGACCTTGTTTCAAAATAAAATTAAGTCCTTCACTGCCACCTTCTGCCATGGTGTTCTGCCTCATCTTGTGCCCAAAACTAGGGAGTTGGCCCACCGTGGACTGAACCTCTGAAACTGTGAGTGCCAAATAAACTTTTCCTCTCCTTAAAAAAAAATTTTTTAATTAAACTAAATTTAAAAGGGCTGGGGATGTAGCTCAGTGGTAGAACACTTGCTTAGCGTGTATGAGGCAATGAGTTCCATCACCAGCTCTACAAACATGCGCATACACACACATTCTTCTCACAGTGCAAATATGTCCTATTACCACTACCAAAACTGCAATGTATGTATTCAGTGGGGAAAGATCCAGTCTAGAAGGAATACTACCTAGATCTAGTCCCAGTTATGACATGGACAAGTCACCTGACCACTCTACATCTTATTTTCCTCATTTGTTAAGCAGGAGTGATACTATTTACATTTGTTGCAAGAACTGCATGCAATAATGCATACAGGTGAAAAGGAGTCTACAAATAACAATCATTATTTTTAATAGCCCCACCCCCAACAACAGTAAAATTATACAATAGACACAAACACATTTGAGAATTCTGTATTCTCCAGGTCCATTCAAAAGGCCTGGTTCCTTAAGAGAAGAGAGCAAGGAACATTCCACCTACTACAGGTAGTCTCACCAACAAAAAGCACTTATATTTTCTGTCTTCTCTGACCCCAAGAGGGACCGGCCCCAAGCCTAGGTCTGGTCTGAGCTATTCCTTATCTGCAGCCCCAGAGCTTCTCGCCTATGACCCAAGAGGATAGTTTGCTCAGGACAAGCCTTGGAATTCCAGGTTGCAAGGTCACAGCATTTCCTATCACAATATTTCCTCTCTGACCTGTCCCTGACCTAGTTGTCTTAGTCCTTAAGAAACCATCTGCCTTGACTTCCCTGTTTGGAGCCGTAGTACTTTACTAGCACTGATGCCTTATCAGCTAAGAATAAAGGCCATATCATATGATAGGCCTACCACCGTGCAAGTTATTTACATACACTATTTCCACTCCTTACAACAACCTTTGAAGTGGTGATTTTTTTCTGCTTTACAGTTATGGAAACTGAGAGATCAGAGAAGTTTAGTAACCTCCTAAAGCCACCACAGCTAGGCAGGAGAAATGCCAGAATAACCAATTCAGTTGGACTTGAAATCACTCGTTCTTTCTGAAACACTTCCCATCCCAACACTTCACTTAGTTCCTACCTAAGCTACCCCCAGATTCTGGATCCTGTTTCCTTTATGCTTGCGGGGACCTGCAAGGAACCCCCACAGTTGCCATCTATCACCTGCTTCTGGACTTATACCACTTATTTCTACATACTAACTACTCACATGTGCATTTCCTGTGTGTACCCTGACTCCCTGCTTGCCTGACATTTGTAGAAGATATTTAGGAAGCATAAATTCACTATGCTATCTTAAAAGTGAGCTTCAGATGGGTAACTGTTTCCGTTATTAAGAGAATGTCCAGAGAAATATGCCAGACTTGTATAACCCTTTAGCTCCAATTAGATCTTTAAGGTGTGATCACACATGCTTCTCTCTCTTCCTGTCTGAGGACAGAACAAATATCACCAGTGGAATTCGTTTGAACCAGAATGATTCTGTGAGGTGCAGTGGATGGAGAAAACATACTCCAGGGTGTTAATGCTTCAGCGAGGAACTGTGTATCACCTTAGCATTATTTTTTTCTGTATCAGAACTATGATGGGAGAAATGGGAAGATGTGAGTTAAAGGGTACAAACTTTCAGTTAGGAAATGAGTAAGGAACTGGGGGTGTAGCTCAGTGGTAGAGCACTTGCCTAGCATGCTCTGGGCCCTGGGTTCCAGTCCCAGAACTGGGGGAAAAAATTAGTTTGCTTGTAGAAATCTTTCAGAATGTGTATCTGTACCAAAGCATCACATTGCACTCCTTAAATATACATGATTTTTATTTGTCATGTATGGTTGGGAGTGTAACTCTGTGGTAAAGCACTTGCCTTATAAATGCTCAGCCCTGGGTTTAATTCCCAGCAACACCAGAAAGAAAATTAGGGTCTGGGCAGAGAACATGTGTGCAAGGCCCTGAGTTTGATGCTCACTATCAAAAAAAAATTGTTGGGGCTGGGGAGATAGCTCAGTCGGTAGAGTGCTTGCCTCATAAGCACAAGGCCCTGGGTTCGATCCCCAGCACCCAAAAAACAAATAAATAAATAAATTGTCAATTAAACCTCAATAAAGAAAATAACATCATAAAACCTCATATGCTTATAAGGAATGGTAGCAAGCATCCCGACCACTCTAGGGCAACAGGCAAATTACCAAGAGAATCTCAAAGAGTAGAGATCAGAACTAATTAGTGTCAGTGCCCTAGCAAAACAGTCAGAATCCACTCAAAACTTCAGACTTCAAAGAGGACAATGGTTGGTTTCCACACAAGTTGCCATCAGTGTTGACAGGGTCAGGGATGTCACCCATGTTGGCCCTCTTTCATGACTTGCTGCTATAATAAAGTGTGCTTACAGATTTTCATGCCAAGGAATCGCTGTTTTTAATTTGCAATCAAGAAACACCAGAAAGAAGTCTTTCAGTTAAAAACAGACACTGGTCTTTACATTTTCTTAAGCCTCCAAGGGACATGGTCCCTATTTGGTGCCATCACGTAACTGTTCAATAAGTATTAGTTGAGATTTTTCACTTGTTCTTCTTCTTCTTGTTATTGAAGAACTGTGCTTTATTAGGCACAGTAGCACACACCTGTAGTCCCAGCTATTCATGAAACTGAGGTAGGAGGTTTGAAAGTTCAAGACCAGCATAGGCAATTTAGCTCACATATATCTCAAAATTTCAGGAAAAAAAAATTTTTTTAAAGGTTGGGATTGTAGCTCAGAGGTTGAGCACCACTGGGTCCAATCCCTGGTACCACAAAAAAAAAAAAAAAAAAAAAAAAAAAGGAAGGAAGGAAGGAAGGAAGGAAGGAAGAAAGAAAAGAAAGAAAGGAAGGAAGGAAGAAAAAATAAGTATAGCTTGGATGAAGACTATCCACTAAATTTTTTAAAATCGAAATACCCTGATTTTTCTAAGAAATTTTGATTGAAAATTAATTGTTCCATACCAAACCTCTGCTCCTCTGCTACAGTAATCACCTCTTTATATCATTGGTTAACAACACATGGATAACCAGAAATGAATATTTTAATAATACACTGTTAAAAGATACTTTTCAAAAAAAGGTAAAATCATGCTTTCATACAGGTATAAAAATGAACATATAGGAAGACTAACTCAAGAAAGCTGGGGAGATGTTACACCCAGTTCAAAGAGAAGTCAAAAAAAAAAAAAAAAAAAAAACCACACAAATCCAGCCAAGGGCGGTGGCTCACGCCTGTAACCCCAGCAGCTCAGGGAGGCTGAGGCAGGAGGATCATGAGTTCAAAGCCAGCCTCAGCAACTTAGTAAGGCCCTAAGCAACTCAGTGAGACCCAATCTCCAAATAAAATACAGAACAGGGCCAGGGTTGTGGCTCTGTGGTTGAGTGCCCCTGAGGTCAATCCCCAGTAACCTCCCCCCCCAAAAAACCCACAAATTCATGTTAGTCCAACATAGAAACAAGTGTTCAAATGGAGGCAAAAGTAGCCTCCTGCCCAGTGGGAGAGGGTAATCAATTACAACCTTACTAGACAAGATATAATCTGCATGTCTACTAACAGAAATTATTTTACATTATCTTAGTTTATCAATTAGAAGGCCTTTTCCATCTCATATATGAAAATATCACTCCATGTTCAACAACAGCAGTAAATAAGACTATGGTACACATAGTTGGTTTCAGAATACTGAGTCAATCATTGTATTGAAGGTTTCCTGATGAGCTACTGCCCAAAATTGTTAATTTGGAATATTGTTCTTTCTGCATCTAAACATTTTTTTTTTAACCACAAGACTAGGATCTGTGCATCTGGAGAGAAAGAGAGAGAACTATAATTGAAATAATGATAATTCTTAAATATAATGCCCCAAATTCAGATAAGCATCTAAACTGCCACCTGATCAGTGATGAAAATTCTCCTCCTCTGGCATCTGCTCTGGAGCTATCTGACTTTGATTTTATTTTCTTTTTATTTTATCTGGCTCCACCAACTGAGGTCTCATGAGTCCACTAAGTGGAAGAAGTGACAATTCCTCTCTAGCCACCCCAGATGCTAAAATGGAGTTAACCGATATGTCTACACCTACTTGCATAACTCAGAACTTTACAATCCAGAAAGTTAGAGAATATTTTAGTCAGTTGATGGCTACTGCTAGGTTTGTCTCTTCATTGGAAACAAGAGGCAAAAATATTTATCATCCAAAAACAAAGAAAGCCCAGTCAGGACAACCTTACAAATGGCACCTCCTGCCTTTCTTATTAGCCAAACAAGGCCAATGAAATATATACCATGGACCTACCTGCCTAATAATGACATGAGGAAGGAGATTATTTTTAAAATATTAAATTGATGCAGTTTTGGTCTCCCTGCTTCTGGTAAATCCTAGTCCCTGAAGCTTCCTTCTTACCCAGCCTAGAACAAAGAAGCCACCTGAATTGCTCATGAGCTCACAGAAGACACACGATCTGAAAGGCAAGGCCAAGGGATTGAGCTGCAAGTGCTTGAGAAAACACAATGATGGTTTTGTTTCTAATTGAAATAGGATTTGACTTAGAAGCTCAGCTAAGGCCTAAAGGACTAAGCACAGAGTTTCATATTTACCATAGCAATGGTGCAATATAAAGTAAGGGCAGATTTTTACCCCTACAAGGAGGATAAAAGACCTTCCTTCAATTGAGGGGGGAGGAAAGTTCAATGCAAGTAAAAGGTCTGCTCGTCACCTCTCTACTCCTTTCACCCTAGATGAAATTCAGGCAATCCCAAACTTTCCTGGTCATTTCTAGATAATTAAAAACCCATACAGTCATGTCAAATTGCAAGCAAAGTCTCAGCTTGGAAATGAAACTGTACAATCTCAAGTGATTAGAAAAACACTGAATCTGGTATGACAGCTAAACTACTCTGTTAACTCGAGTCTGTAGGTCCTAACCAAAGAATGGAACACAGTCCTGTTTTCCTTCCCTGGGTTTCTACCACTTCCCCTAGCTTGCTTGCTTTCTCCCCATGTTTTGACTCCTTAAGGGTCAAAGCAGGAAGAAAAAAAAAAAGGGTAAAAGGACCCAGGAAAGAGAGAAGGGAAGTCTGGTGTTTGCTTGTTAGTTTGGTTTTGGTTTTGTTTTGTTTGATACAGGGTCTTGATAGTTTGCTCAGGCTGGTCTCCTGTCAGGAGATCCTCCTGCTTCAACCTCCCAAATCACTGCAATTACAGGGTGCACCATGGCACCTCACAAAAGTTACTTTTTGAATGGGAATGGCATAAAATTGTCTGCTGTCTAGTCTTACAGATGCTTAAAATTCCCTCTGAAATTTTTGTGAGAGTCCTTTCTGAGTTCCAGGAACTTTCAGTTGTGTTTCTAACTGCTCATCCATGAGCATTCCAGAGTCCATTCTCTCTCCTGGGTTCCCATCTTTCAGTTCAGGCTTAGACAAGATGAAAAAGAGGCCCAGGCCTGCTCTTTCTCCCAAGTGGTCATATCTGGTCGAGGAAACATACATGCATCCTTTTTTTCTTTTTAAAGGAGATTATATTCTTTTTAGATATATACTACAGTCAAGTATATTTTGACATATTATACATACATGGAGTATAACTTCCCATTCGTGTGATTGTACATGATGTGAGTTTCTCTGGTCATTTATTCATATATGAACATAGGAAAGTTATGTCTGATTCATTCTACTGTCTTTCCTATTCCCATTCCCCCTCTCTTCCCTTCATTCCCCTTTGTCTAATCCAATGAACTTCCATTCATCCCTCCCCCTTATTGTATGTTAGCATCCACATGTCAGGGAGAGCATTTGGCCTTTGGTTTTGGAGGTGGGTTTATTTCACTTACTATAATAGTCTCCAGATCCATCCATATACCAGAAAAGGCCATAATTTCATTCTTCTTTATGGCTAATACTTCACTATAAATACATACCATATTTTCTTTATCCATTCATCTGTTGAAGGGCATCTAGTTTGGTTCCATAGCTAAGCTATTGGGAATTGAGCTGCTATAAACACTGATGTGACTGCATCACTGTAGTATGCTGATTTTAAGTCCTTTGGGTATATGACAAGGAGTGAAAGAACTGGGTTGTAATGGTTAATTTGAATTATCAACTTGATTGGATTAAGAGATGCCAATGATTAAGAGGCTTCGGGGTGTGTCAATGAGGGCATGTCCAGGAATGATTGGCATGTGGGATAGTGAACTGAAGTGGAGCCGCTCCCTAAGCATGGGCAGTACTGCCCAATGGGATGGAATAAAAGCTGGAAAAACAAAGAAGCAGATGCAGATGCAAGCTCAGCTCTTCTTGAACAGGTTCTTGATCACTGCTTCGATTGTCTGTGCATATCAGACTCTCGCTTCTTCACTCTTCCAAAGTGGACTCTACCAGTGACTCTCCAGGGAGTTTCCAGAAACCTTGGTGTCAGATTAGGAATGCACTGTTGATCTTTCTTGTTCTGGGGCTTCTGCATCTTGGACTGCACAGCTGCTGGTTCTTTCAGCTCTCCAGCTGCAGATGGCCATTGTGGACTGTCCAGCTTCTGGTCATGTAAGCCAATCTAATCAATCCACTTTTTATAATCATACGTCCTGTTGATTCTGTTCCTTTAGAGAACCCTAACTAATACATGGGTCAAATGGTGGTTCCATTCCAAGTTTTCTGAAGAATCTCCATATTGCTTTCCAGAGTGGCTGCACCAATTTGCAGTCCCACCAGAAATGTATGAGCGTACCCTTTTCCCACATCCTCACCAACATTTATTGTTACTTGTATTCTTGATAATAGCCATTCTTACTGAATTGAGATGAAATCTTAGTGTAATTTTAATTTGCATTTCTCTAATTGATAGAGACGTTGAACATTTTTCATATATTTGTTGACCATATTTCTTCTTCTGTGAAGTACGTGTTCAGTTCCTTTCCAATTTATTGATTGGGGTTTTTTTGTTTTTTGTTTTTTGTTTTTGTTTTTGTTTTTGTTTTTTGTTTTGTTTTGTTTTTGGTGCTAAGTTTTTTGAGTTCTTTATATATCCTGGAGATAAATGGTCTATCTGAGATGCAGGTGGCAAAGATTTTTCTCCCTTTCTGTAAGCTCTCTATTCATACTCTTGATTGTTTCCTTTGCTGTAAAGAAGCTTTTTAGTTTGATACCATCCCATGTACTGATTCTTGATTTTATTTCTTGCACTTTAGGAGTCTTGCTGAGGAATTTTGTTCCTAAGGCAACATGATGGAGATTTGGGCCTATGTTTTCTTCTAGTAGTCACAGGGTCTCTGGTCTAATTCCTAGGTCCTTGATACACTTCGAGTTGAGTTTTGTGCATGGTGAGAGATAGGGATCCAATTTCATTTTACTACATATGAATTTCCAGTTTTCCCAACACCATTTATTGAAGAGGCTATCTTTTCTCCAATGTATGTTTATGGTGTCTGTTCAGTATAACAGTATTTATGAGGTCTTCTATTCTGTTTCATTGTTCTTCATGTCTGTTTTGGTGCTAATACCATGCTGTTTTTGTTACTATTGCTCTGTAGTATAATTTAAGGTCTGGTATTGTGATGTATCCTGCTTTACTTTTCTTGCTGAGAATTGCTTTGTCTCATCTGGGCCTCTTATTTTTCCAAATAAATTTCATGATTGCTTTTTCTAGTTCCATGAGAAGTGTCATTGTAATTTTAATAGGAATTGCATTAAATCTGTATAGCACTTTTGGTAGTATGGCCATTTTGACAATATTAATTCTGCCTATCCAAGAACATGAAAGATCTTTCCATCTTCTAAGATCTTCTTCAATTTCTTTCTTTAGTGTTCTGTCATTTTCATTGTAGAGGTCTCTTTTATTAGATTGATTCCCAATTATTTTATTTTATTTTTGAGGCTATTGTTAATGGGATAGTTTTCCTAATTTCTCTTTCAGTTGATTCACTGCTGATGTATAAGAATGCAATTAATTTATGGGTGTTCATTTTATATCCTGATACTTTGCTGAATTCATTTATGAGTTCTAGAAGTTTTCTGGTGGAGTCTTTTGGGTCTTCTAAATATAAAATCATGTGGCTGGGGATGTGGCTCAGTGGTAGAGCACTTGCCTAGCACACGTGAGGCACTGGGTTCAATCCCTAGCATCACATTAAAAAAAAAAAAAAACAACTAAGTAAACAAAATAAAGGTAAATATAGAACCATATAATTGACAAATAGTGATAGTTTGGTGAGTTCTTCTTTTCCTATTCATATCCCTTTAATTTCTTTCTTCTGTCTAATTGCTCCGGTTAGTTTACAGGATGATGCTGAATAGAAGTGATGAGAGAGGGCATTCCTGCCTTGTTCCAGTTTTTAGAGGGAATACTTTCAATTTTTCTCAATTTAGAATGATGTTGACCTTGGGTTTAGCATATATAGCTTTTACAAGGCTGAGGTATAGTCCTACTATCCCTAGTTTTTCTAGTGTTTTAAACATGAATGGGTATTGCATTTTGTCAAATGCTTTTTCTGCATCTATTGAGATAATCATGTGATTCTTGTCTTTAAGTCAATTGATGAGATAAATTATATTTATTGATTTCCATATATTGAAAGAGCCTTGAATCCCTGGGATGAACCCCACTTGATCACGGTGCGCGACCTTTATAACAATATGTTTTTGTATACAGTTTGCCAGTATTCTATTAGGAATTTTTCATGCATGCATCCTTTACATCTGAGTCAGCTGGATAGATCACATTCCTGCCTGTCACATTTTCCAATTAAAGTCACCCGCCCCCCCCCCCATCCCCTCAATTACCTAAGACACACATCTACATTTCTAAGGAGCTCTTCTAGGGAAAGGAAGCAAGCAAAGTTCACAGCAGAGCTCCCTTCAAGGTCATCCTTTACCCAATCTTCTCTTCCCATTTCCACCCCCATGCTTTAGAATCTTGATATGGAAGTTGAAGAGATGGCTTCTCTTGGAGAATCTTGATATGATGGGTTTAGAAACTTGCCTTGAAATCTCATAATCACTCTGACATCTACCATTTGCCATCTTAATATCACAGCTTAAACTTCCATTTTCAATGTTTCTTACTATTAGAGGAAACAAGACCGATGAACAAGAAAATTAGTTTTTTTTTTATTTTCTTTCTTTCTTTCTTCCTTCCTTTCTTTCTTTTTTTTTTTTTTTTTCTTTCCATGTTGGGGATTGAACCCAAAGCCTTCCACATGCCAAGCACATGTTCTATCACTGAGCTGCACCCAAGAAAGGTAAATTTGAACATCTAAGTTTGGACTCAATTTTGACCCAACTTTATTAGAATTTACCTTGGACACAATACATGTATGAAATAGGAGAGGATCCTAAAATATAGGAGCCTAGAAGAAACCAAGGGAAACAAAACAACTCTCCAGCCAACAGAAGAAAACCAACAATACGAAGAGTCAACCAAGTTGCAAGCTCTGCAAAAAGGTCAGGTTTCCTCTTCCCCATCAAAGTCAGAGGAAGTTTGTATACCTATAGCTCTGCAGTCCAGAAGCCTGTACAGAGAACAATTTCATCAGTTGATGACTACTGTCAGGTTTGCATCTTTAATGGAGGCAAGAGCTAAAATTATTTACAGTCAAAAAACAAAGAAAGCAGAGTAAGAAGCAATAGTGAACGTCAGTTGGAATGAACTTGAAAGAATAATCTGACTTACAAGATGAGCTGCTTGTTGGACATTCTTAAGGCAGGGTGCCTGAACACTATTGCGAGACAGATGCTGGGTGACTGATGCACCCAAAAGCCTAGATACCACCTACAAGAGTAAGTAAGGAGAAGCATTTGGTACTGAATAAGATAAATGGGTTGCACAGCTTACAGTCACACACAATTCTGTGTGAGACCAATCCTTGTAATGTTTGATATGGTTTCCTTTTTCAATTCTCTTAACATAACTTCACATCAGTTCTACAAACCCTTTGTTTCAAGAATGCTAGGAAAGGGGAGTTATGTCACCATGGTATGTCCCACGAAAACTGGAGAAACACATGAAAGACTATACAAAATATGAGAACATTTGTATTTTAATTCTTTTACATTCTTTTGGTTTTCTCTTAAGTAATATACATGAGGGGGAATTCCCAGGATGGTTGGTGTCAGAACAATTAAGTACGGTCACATGGAGGCTTGCTTTTGGCCTGTGTATTTAGAAATGTTGCTTCTGCTCAACATATCACATTCCCAAGGTCGTTTCCTTCCCTGGGAACTTGATATATCTACTTCCATGATGTCTTCTCTTTTGGTTACTATTAACATGTTGCAAATTACCCCAAAATTTAGCAGCTTAAAACAACCATTGGATTCTGCCCATGGATTTTGTAGGTCAAGAACTTGGACATGGAGTCGCAGAGCGAGCTGGTGGGTGAGTCAGGTCGCCTGCACTGCAGAGATAGCAGGAGGGCACCCAACCTGCCTGCCTTGCGGAGCTAGGTGGCGGGCAGCCAACCCTCCCAGGCACCAGGCCAAGCACAGACACCATCACTGAGCGACCCCGCCTGACCACCACGCCACCGAGGTCTATTGCCATTGCGGAGCAAGCCGGCAGATGAGCCAGCCCGCCTGCATCACGGAGCTAGCCAGAGGCTTCTTTATACTCTGGTGCAGGCATTTTGAATTATTCCTGAGGGCGTGGCCATCATCATCAGAAGGGCAGCTCCCTTCCTGAGACACCTACAAAAGGCTAGAGGACCTTTGACAAGACCCAGGAGTCAAAAAGAGGAGGTATTGAGAGACTTGGGACCAACTCAGAGCCACCTGGTGAGTCTCTCCCACTGGGTCGGCTCCCCAGATGGGGCAGTAGTCCCCAAACTCAGGGAACTTCATGGAGTAGAGTGG
Organism: Sciurus carolinensis; assembly: GCF_902686445.1. NCBI lineage: Eukaryota > Metazoa > Chordata > Mammalia > Rodentia > Sciuridae > Sciurus > Sciurus carolinensis. Next base: position 119,391,817 of record NC_062215.1, read on the forward strand.
CCCAGTAAGACTCCTCTGCTGGAGCAGAGAACACAGTCAACCAGGAGCATTGCAGAGGAGGACCTCACAGCGAGAGGCTTTGATGCAGAGTGAGGGTCCGAGGCCCCAGTGGTCGCTCTGTCCCCAGGGAACATAGCAGAGGAGGGCTGCTCAGCGAGGGAGTCCCTCACAGGCACAGGCTCCCCAGCCAGGCAGTAAATCAAGACCCCTGGGAACATCACAGAGGAGGGCTTCCCAGTCCAGGTGGTAGTTCTGGACTGAAGGGAGCTGCTCAGAGGAGGGCTGCCCAATGAAACTTCCCCACCAGGTGAGTCTTCCACACTGGGCGAGGATTTCCCACCAGGGCAGTAGAACCAGAGGCACAGGTCCACATCAGACATGCCCCACTCTGCAGTCTAGTCCCCCTTTGGCTGACCATCAGTCAACAAGTGGAGGCGACTACACCCACCGACAGGAAATACACCCCACCTGAAGGCCACCACCCCTAGAGGGGCAGCTTCCTAATGGAGCACTGCCATTATCAAGTTCCTTCAAGACTTCGGGCTACTGAAGGATAAGAGATAAGTTTTGGAAATCTACAGAGACAATATTAGCCAATAGAGGAAATCTGCAATATCCCAGAGTTTCACTACTACAGGGATAGATACCTGAGCAATATGAGAAAACAAGGGAAGAAAATGTCCCAAACAAACCAGGATGATACAGCAATAAAATCCAATGACAGCATGGCAGAAGAAATGTCAGAAAGGGAGTTCAGAATGTACATAATTAAAACAATCAGGGAAGCAAACGAGGAGATGAAAGAGCAAATGCAGGCATTAAATGATCGCACCAATCTACAGTTAAAAGAGCAAATACGGGAAGCAAAATATCATTTCAATATAGAGTTAGAGATATTGAAAAGAAACCAAACAGAAATCCTTGAAATGAAGGAAACAATAAACCAAATTAAAAACTCCATAGAAAGCATAACCAATAGGATAGAACACCTGGAAGACAGAACCTCAGATATTGAAGAAAAAATATTTAATCTTGAAAACAAAGTTGACCAAACAGAGAAGATGGTAAGAAATCATGAACAGAATCTACAAGAATTATGGGATATCATGAAAAAGGCCAAATTTAAGAATTATTGGGATTGAGGAAGGCTTAGAGAAACAAACCAAAGGAATGAACATCTATTCAATGAAATAACATCAGAAAATTTCCCAAATCTGAAGAATGAAATGGAAAATCAAGTACGAGAGGCTTATAGGACTCCAAATATACAAAATTACAACAGACCCACACCAAGACACATTATAATGAAAATACCTAACATACAAAATAAAGACAGAATTTTACAAGCTGCGAGAGAAATGATTCAAATTACATTCAGGGGGAAACCAGTAAGAATATCAGCAGATTTTTCAATCCAGACCCTAAAAGATAGAAGGACCTGGAACAACATTTTTCAAGCCCTGAAAGAAAATGAACGCCAGACAAGAATCTTATACCCAGCAAAACTTACTTTCAGATTTGATGATGAAATAAAATCCTTCCATGATAAACAAAAGCTAAAAGAATTTACAAAAAGAAAGCTGGCATTACAGAACATTCTCAGCAAAATATTCCATGAGGAAGAGATGAAAAACAACGATGCAAATCAGCAATGGGAGGAACTAGCCTAAAGGAATAGCCAAATAAAGGAGAAACCAAATCATGTCAAAAAACAAAAATGAGTCAAATGACTGGGAATACAAATCATTTCACAATAATAACTCTGAATGTTAATGGCCTGAACTCATCAATCAAAAGACACAGACTGGCAGATTGGATTAAAAAGAAAGATCCAACAATATGCTGCCTGCAAGAGACTCATCTCATAGAAAGAGATACACACAGACTAAAGGTGAAAGGATGGGAAAAAGCATACCATGCACATTGACACAGCAAAAAAGTCAGAGTATCTATCCTCATTTCAGATAATGTGGACTTCAAGCCAAACCTAGTCAGAAGGGATAAAGAAGGACATTACATACTGCTTAAGGAAAGCATAAATCAGCAAGACATAACAATCATAAATACCTATGCCCCGAACATTGGCTCATCCATGTACGTCAAACAAATCCTTCTCAATTCCAGAAATCAAATAGACCACAACACAATAATACTAGATGATTTTAACACACCTCTCTCACCAAACAAAAATTGAATAAAGAAACCATCGATCTCAATAACACAATCAACAATTTAGACTTAATGGACATTTATTGAATATACCACCCAACAAAGAGTAGATACTTTCTTCTCAGCAGTACATGGATCCTTCTCTAAAATAGACCATTTTCTATGCCACAAACCTACTGTTAGCAAATACAAGAAGATAGAGATACTACCTTGTATTCTATCAGATCATAATGGATTGAAATTAGAAATAAATGACAGAATAAAAAACAGAAACTTCTCCATTACCTGGAGATTAAATAATATGCTATTGTATGATGAATGGATAACAGAAGAAATCAGGAGGAAAATAAAAAAATTCTAGGCAGTAAACGAGAACAAAGACACATCATATCAAAATCTCTGGGACACTATGAAAGCAGTACTTAGAGGAAGAATTATTTCATGAAGTGCATTCAACAAAAGAAGTAAAAATCAACAAATAAACAACTTAACACTACAGTTCAAAGCCCCAGAAAAGAAGAGCAGACCAACACCAAAAGTAGTAGAAGACAGGAAATAGTTAAAATCAGAGCTGAAATCAATGAAATTGAAACATAAGAAACAATGGAAAAATTAACAAAATAAAGAGTTGGTTCTTTGAAAAAATAAACAAAATTGATAAACCCTTAGCCACACTAACAAAGAGAAAGAGGGAGAAAACTCAAATTACTAAAATTCGGAATGAACAAGGAAATATCACTAAAGACACAAGTGAAATACAAAACATAATCAGAAGCTATTTTGAAAATCTATACTCACAAAATAGAAAACCTCGAAGACATCAACAAGTTTCTAGAGACATATGAATTACCTAAACTGAACCAGGAGGACATACACAACTTAAATAAATCAATTTCAAGCAATGAAATAGAAGAGGTCATCAAAAGCCTACCAACAAAGAAAAGTCCGGTTCTCAGCTGAGTTCTACAAAACCTTTAAAGAAGAGCTCATTCAAATACTCCTCAAAGTATTCCATGAAATAGAAGAGGAGGGAACCCTCCCAAACTCATTCTATGAAGCCAATATCACCCTGATACCTAAACCAGACAGAGACACATTGAAGAAAGAAATTTCAGACCAATATCCTTAATGAACACTGATGCAAAAATTCTCAACAAAATTTTAGCAAATCACATACAAAATATATTAAAAAGATAGTGCACCACGATCAAGTGGGTTTTATCCCAGGGATGCAAAGTTGGTTCAACATCCAGAAATCAATAAATGTCATTCACCATATCAACAGACTTAAAGTCAAGAAGCACATGATTATTTCGATAGATGCAGAAAAAGCATTTGATAAAATACAGCACCCCTTCATGCTCAAAACACTAGAAAAAACAGGGATAGTGGGAACATTCCTTAACATTGTAAAGGCCATCTACGCTAAGTCCATGGCCGATATCATTCTAAATGGTGAAAAACTGAAAGCATTCCCCCTAAAACTTGGAACAAGGCAGGGATGTCCTCTTTCACCACTTCTATTCAACATCATCCTTGAAACTCTAGCCAGAGCAATTAGACAGACCAAGGAAATTAAAGGGATACGAATAGGAAAAGAAGAACTCAAATTATCACTATTCACTGATGACATGATTATATATTTAGATGAACCAGGAAATTCCACCAAAAAACTTTTAGAACTCATAAGTGAATTCAGTAAAGTAGCAGGTTACAAGATCAATACTCATAAATCCAATGCATTTTTATACATAAGTGATGAATCTTCAGAAAGAGAAGTTAGGAAAACTACCCCATTCACAATAGCCTCGAAAAAAATAAAATACTTGGGAATCAATCTCACAAAAGAGGTGAAAGACCTCTACAATGAGAACTACAGAACACTAAAGAAAGAAATTAAAGAACACCTTAGAAGATGGAAAGATCTCCCATGTTCCTGGATAGGCAGAATTAATATTGTCAAAATGGCCATACTACCAAAAGTGCTATACAGATTCAATGCAATTCCAATTAAAATCCCAATGACGTACCTTACAGAAATAGAGCAAACAATCATGAAATTCGTCTGGAAGAATAAGAAACCCAGAATAGTTAAAGCAATCCTTAGCAGGAAAAGCGAAGCAGGGGGTATTGCAATACCAGAACTTCAACTCTACTACAAAGCAATAGTAACAAAAATGGCATGGTATTGGCACCAAAATAGACAGGTAGATCAATGGTACAGAATAGAGGACACGGACACAAACCCAAATGAATACAATTTTCTCATACTAGACAAAGGGGCCAAAAATATGCAATGGAGAAAAGATAGCCTCTTCAACAAATGGTGCTGGGAAAATGGGAAATCCATATGCAACAGAATGAAACTAAACCCCTATCTCTCACCCTGCACAAAAATCAACTCACAATGGATCAAGGACCTCAGAATCATACCAGAGGCCCTGCATCTTATAGAAGAAAAAGTAGGTCCAAATCTTCAACATGTCAGTTTAGGATCAGACTTCCTTAACAGGACTCCCATAGCACAAGAAATAACAGCAAGAATCAATAACTGGGATAGATTCAAACTAAAAAGCTTTCTCTCAGCAAAGAAAACTATCAGTAATTTGAAGAGCCTACAGAGTGGGAGAAAATCTTTACCACTCATACTTCAGATAGAGCACTAATTTCCAGAATATATAAAGAACTCAAAAATTTCTACACCAAGAATACAAATAACCCAATCAACAATGGGCTAAGGAAATGAACAGACACTTCACAGAAGGAGATCCACAAGCAATCAACAGATATATGAAAAAATGTTCAACATCTCTAGTAATAAGAGAAATGCAAATCAAAACTACCCTAAGATTCCATCTCACCCCAATTAGAATGGCAATAATCAAGTATACTAGCAAAAATAGGTGTTGGAGAGGATGTGGGGAAAAAGGTACACTCATATATTGCTAGTGGGTCTGCCAATTAGTGCAGCCGTTCTGGAAAGCAGTGTGGAGATTCCTTAGAAAACTTGGAATGGAACCACCATTTGACCCAGCTATCCCACTCCTTGGCCTATACCATAGGAATTAAAATCAGCATACTACAGAGATACAGCCACATCAATGTTCATAGCCGCTCAATTCACAATAGCCAGATTGTGGAACCAACCTAGATGCCCTTCAATTGATGAATGGATAAAGAAACTATATATATATATATATATATATATATATATATATATATATATATACACAATGGAATATTACTCAACCATAAAGTATAATAAAATTATGGCATTTGCAGGCAAATGGATGAAATTGGAAAATATCATGCTAAGTGAGATAAGCCAATCTCAAAAAACTAATGGACGAATGATCTCGCTGATAAGCGAATATGACACAAAATGGGGGTGGGAGGGGGGTAAGAATGGAGGAAGGAGGGACTGTATAGAAGGATAAGAGGGCTGGGAGGGGTGGGGTGGGGAAATAACAGAATGAATCAAAAACTATTACCATAGGTAAATGTATGATTTCACAAATGGTATGCCTCTATTTCATGTACAAGTAGAGAAATAAGATGTATCCCATTTGTTTACAATAAAAATGAATTAAAAAAAAGAAGAACTTAGACACGTAGACATGCAAAGCAGAAAGACTGTCTCTGGTCTACACACAATACATGGGGCCTCCCGTGGGAGGACTGAAGGTGTTTTCCCTCAGATGTCTGGCTGGGGACCCTGGCTGTCACTTGGGACCTGAGCACCTGTACATGGCCTCTCCCTGTGTCTTGGATTTTCTCACAGTATGATAGTGTGGGAACTTACATGGTGGTTCCTTAGGTTTCCAAAAACTAAATCTACCTCACTTTTCTAACCTAGTACCAGAAGTCAACAGCATCACTCCTGCTACTTCCTATTGGTTCTTAAGTGAGGCCAAGCTAGCTGAGATTCAGAGTCGACATAGACCCCATTTCTTGTTGGGAAGAGTGTGAAGAAATTCTTGCCGATTGAAAACCACCATATTGTCCTTGCCCACCACTGAAGCACATACAACTATATTCTAAGTGTACATCAGCAAATCCTTTTTGTTTTTTGTCATCTCTTTCCTGTTTTTAGTTATCTTCAAAGAAAGATAAAAATTTTTTGAGAATAAACCCTCTGCTTTCCTCCCTTCTATCACCTCACTTGACCAAGTACACACATCCCCATGCATTCCACACACCACAATCTCCACAAAATTAATTAAGCAAATAAACCTTTTTATTGTTACCACACAGAGAGAGTAGGCTGGACCTACTATCACTCCTCCTGCTTCAAAAATACTCAGGAGTCTAGTATGAGAAAATTATATTTATTTGGGTTTGTGTCCGTGTCCTCTATTCTGTACCATTGATCTACCTGTCTATTTTGGTGCCAATACCATGCCATTTTTGTTACTATTGCTTTGTAGTAGAGTTGAAGTTCTGGTATTGCAATACCCCCTGCTTCGCTTTTCCTGCTAAGGATTGCTTTAACTATTCTGGGTTTCTTATTCTTCCAGACGAATTTCATGATTGTTTGCTCTATTTCTGTAAGGTACGTCATTGGGATTTTAATTGGAATTGCATTGAATCTGTATAGCACTTTTGGTAGTATGGCCATTTTGACAATATTAATTCTGCCTATCCAGGAACATGGGAGATCTTTCCATCTTCTAAGGTGTTCTTTAATTTCTTTCTTTAGTGTTCTGTAGTTCTCATTGTAGAGGTCTTTCACCTCTTTTGTGAGATTGATTCCCAAGTATTTTATTTTTTTCGAGGCTATTGTGAATGGGGTAGTTTTCCTAACTTCTCTTTCTGAAGATTCATCACTTATGTATAAAAATGCATTGGATTTATGAGTATTGATCTTGTAACCTGCTACTTTACTGAATTCACTTATGAGTTCTAAAAGTTTTTTGGTGGAATTTCCTGGTTCATCTAAATATATAATCATGTCATCAGTGAATAGTGATAATTTGAGTTCTTCTTTTCCTATTCGTATCCCTTTAATTTCCTTGGTCTGTCTAATTGCTCTGGCTAGAGTTTCGAGGATGATGTTGAATAGAAGTGGTGAAAGAGGACATCCCTGCCTTGTTCCAAGTTTTAGGGGGAATGCTTTCAGTTTTTCACCATTTAGAATGATATCGGCCATGGACTTAGCGTAGATGGCCTTTACAATGTTAAGGAATGTTCCCACTATCCCTGTTTTTTCTAGTGTTTTGAGCATGAAGGGGTGCTGTATTTTATCAAATGCTTTTTCTGCATCTATCGAAATAATCATGTGCTTCTTGACTTTAAGTCTGTTGATATGGTGAATGACATTTATTGATTTCTGGATGTTGAACCAACTTTGCATCCCTGGGATAAAACCCACTTGATCGTGGTGCACTATCTTTTTAATATATTTTTGTATGTGATTTGCTAAAATTTTGTTGAGAATTTTTGCATCAGTGTTCATTAAGGATATTGGTCTGAAATTTTCTTTCTTCAATGTGTCTCTGTCTGGTTTAGGTATCAGGGTGATATTGGCTTCATAGAATGAGTTTGGGAGGGTTCCCTCCTCTTCTATTTCATGGAATACTTTGAGGAGTATTTGAATGAGCTCTTCTTTAAAGGTTTTGTAGAACTCAGCTGAGAACCGGACTTTTCTTTGTTGGTAGGCTTTTGATGACCTCTTCTATTTCATTGCTTGAAATTGATTTATTTAAGTTGTGTATGTCCTCCTGGTTCAGTTTAGGTAATTCATATGTCTCTAGAAACTTGTTGATGTCTTCGAGGTTTTCTATTTTGTGAGTATAGATTTTCAAAATAGCTTCTGATTATGTTTTGTATTTCACTTGTGTCTTTAGTGATATTTCCTTGTTCATTCCGAATTTTAGTAATTTGAGTTTTCTCCCTCTTTCTCTTTGTTAGTGTGGCTAAGGGTTTATCAATTTTGTTTATTTTTTCAAAGAACCAACTCTTTATTTTGTTAATTTTTCCATTGTTTCTTATGTTTCAATTTCATTGATTTCAGCTCTGATTTTAACTATTTCCTGTCTTCTACTACTTTTGGTGTTGGTCTGCTCTTCTTTTCTGGGGCTTTGAACTGTAGTGTTAAGTTGTTTATTTGTTGATTTTTACTTCTTTTGTTGAATGCACTTCATGAAATAATTCTTCCTCTAAGTACTGCTTTCATAGTGTCCCAGAGATTTTGATATGATGTGTCTTTGTTCTCGTTTACTGCCTAGAATTTTTTTATTTTCCTCCTGATTTCTTCTGTTATCCATTCATCATACAATAGCATATTATTTAATCTCCAGGTAATGGAGAAGTTTCTGTTTTTTATTCTGTCATTTATTTCTAATTTCAATCCATTATGATCTGATAGAATACAAGGTAGTATCTCTATCTTCTTGTATTTGCTAACAGTAGGTTTGTGGCATAGAAAATGGTCTATTTTAGAGAAGGATCCATGTACTGCTGAGAAGAAAGTATCTACTCTTTGTTGGGTGGTATATTCAATAAATGTCCATTAAGTCTAAATTGTTGATTGTGTTATTGAGATCGATGGTTTCTTTATTCAATTTTTGTTTGGTGAGAGAGGTGTGTTAAAATCATCTAGTATTATTGTGTTGTGGTCTATTTGATTTCTGGAATTGAGAAGGATTTGTTTGACGTACATGGATGAGCCAATGTTCGGGGCATAGGTATTTATGATTGTTATGTCTTGCTGATTTATGCTTTCCTTAAGCAGTATGTAATGTCCTTCTTTATCCCTTCTGACTAGGTTTGGCTTGAAGTCCACATTATCTGAAATGAGGATAGATACTCTGACTTTTTTGCTGTGTCAATGTGCATGGTATGCTTTTTCCCATCCTTTCACCTTTAGTCTGTGTGTATCTCTTTCTATGAGATGAGTCTCTTGCAGGCAGCATATTGTTGGATCTTTCTTTTTAATCCAATCTGCCAGTCTGTGTCTTTTGATTGATGAGTTCAGGCCATTAACATTCAGAGTTATTATTGTGAAATGATTTGTATTCCCAGTCATTTGACTCATTTTTGTTTTTTGACATGATTTGGTTTCTCCTTTATTTGGCTATTCCTTTAGGCTAGTTCCTCCCATTGCTGATTTGCATCGTTGTTTTTCATCTCTTCCTCATGGAATATTTTGCTGAGAATGTTCTGTAATGCCAGCTTTCTTTTTGTAAATTCTTTTAGCTTTTGTTTATCATGGAAGGATTTTATTTCATCATCAAATCTGAAAGTAAGTTTTGCTGGGTATAAGATTCTTGTCTGGCGTTCATTTTCTTTCAGGGCTTGAAAAATGTTGTTCCAGGTCCTTCTATCTTTTAGGGTCTGGATTGAAAAATCTGCTGATATTCTTACTGGTTTCCCCCTGAATGTAATTTGAATCATTTCTCTCGCAGCTTGTAAAATTCTGTCTTTATTTTGTATGTTAGGTATTTTCATTATAATGTGTCTTGGTGTGGGTCTGTTGTAATTTTGTATATTTGGAGTCCTATAAGCCTCTCGTACTTGATTTTCCATTTCATTCTTCAGATTTGGGAAATTTTCTGATGTTATTTCATTGAATAGATGTTCATTCCTTTGGTTTGTTTCTCTAAGCCTTCCTCAATCCCAATAATTCTTAAATTTGGCCTTTTTCATGATATCCCATAATTCTTGTAGATTCTGTTCATGATTTCTTACCATCTTCTCTGTTTGGTCAACTTTGTTTTCAAGATTAAATATTTTTTCTTCAATATCTGAGGTTCTGTCTTCCAGGTGTTCTATCCTATTGGTTATGCTTTCTATGGAGTTTTTAATTTGGTTTATTGTTTCCTTCATTTCAAGGATTTCTGTTTGGTTTCTTTTCAATATCTCTAACTCTATATTGAAATGATATTTTGCTTCCCGTATTTGCTCTTTTAACTGTAGATTGGTGCGATCATTTAATGCCTGCATTTGCTCTTTCATCTCCTCGTTTGCTTCCCTGATTGTTTTAATTATGTACATTCTGAACTCCCTTTCTGACATTTCTTCTGCTGTGCTGTCATTGGGTTTTATTGATATAGTATCTAAGATTGTTTGGGACATTTTCTTCCCTTGTTTTCTCATATTGGTCAGATATCAGTGGGACTCTGAGATATTGCAGATTTCCTCTATTGTCTTATAGTGTCCCTGTAGATTTCCAATATATCACCTCCCAGCCTTCAGTAGCCTGAGTCTTGGAGGAACTTGATAATGCAGTGCTTCTGAAGAAAGTTGCCTCTTGCCCGCTACTGGGTCCAGGCTGGGGGCTGGTTCTGCATGCAAATTCTCTCACTGGGCAGTCCCGCTCCTAGAAGCTGGCTATAGACAGGGCCTGCCCATGCCTGAGTGAGCCAGGCTGCTCAGGAAATCCTCTCCCTGTCCTGCCTTGGTCCCTGAAGCCACCTGCGGGCCGGGACCCGCTGCTGGATTCAGGGCTTGGGGTTGGCTCTGTGCTGAAAAGCTCTCACTGGGCGGGCCTGCTCCAAGAAGCTGGTTATAGATCGAGCCTGCCACCGGAGAAAGCAGGGCTGCTTGGGGAAGACTCTAGCTGCCCTGCCCTGCTTCAAGAAGCTGCCCTTGTCTGGTCCTGCAGCCCGGGCCGAGCTTCACCCGGTGGGAGAGACTCACCCGCGGCTCTATGTTGGTCCGAGTCTCTCAATACCTCCCCTTCTTGAATCCTGAGTTCTGGAGCGACGGGAGATGCAGTCACCCTCTAGTCTGCCATCTTGGATCCCCAGGTGGGTGTTTTCCTGTTTTTCCTTTTTGCAGAAACTTTTAAAAATTGTATTGGTGAATAATAATTATATAGAACAGTGTATTTCATTGTGGCATATTTGTCCGGGTGCACAACATAATTTGATCAATTTTACTTCCTAGGACTTTCACTTGCCACAATCCCCTTCTTCTACTGGTCTCCCTTCAGTTATCCTGCAATCCCTTTTTCTCCTTTTTTTGTCTCTAGCTTCCACATACGATAGAAGGCATGTAGCCCTAGACTTTCTGAGTTTGACTTATTTCATTTAACATGACACTTTCTTTTTTTAAATTTTTTATTTGTTCTAATTAGTTATACATGACAGTAGAATACATTTGACACATCATACATAGATGGAGTATAACTTCTCATTCTTCTGATGGTACATGATAGAGAGTTACACCCATAGTGTAATCATACGCACATAGGGAAATAATATCCTATTCATTCTACTCTCCTTCCTACCCTTCCCTTCACTCCCTTCCATCTAATCCAAAGTACCTCTATTCTCCCCGCCTCCCTCCCCATTGTCAATTAGCATCCACATATCAGAAAAAAACATTCAGCCTTTGCTTTTTGGGATTGGTTTATGTCTCTTAGCATAATTTTCTCCAGTTCCATCCCTTTACCAGCAAATGCCATAATTTCATTCATCTTTGAGGTTGAGTAATATTTGGAGGAGATTTTTTTGTCTCAGATCACCATCTTCAGAGAGCTTAAGGAGGGGAAATCTTAAATAAGAGAAGAGGAGGCAAAGCTGGCAAAAGGCTGGAGACACACACATGCTGATTTAGTTGACCAGAGAACCTGCCAGTTCTTTTCCTTGGTAGCTGTCCTCAGCAGAAGAAGTTTTTATTCTCAGTATGAGAAAAATTAGAAGTTAAAATAATTTGTAACTTTAATTTCAAGGAGTCTGTTTCAAATTCTGCAGAAAAACAAGCTATCCGGAAATTGCCCTTTAGTTCAGAAAGAAAACTGTTTCAGTTGTGCTTATGATTCAAGAAAACTGTCACATGCAAATTTAGTTTGGGAGGTTAACCTCTGCTTGTTTATTTCAATACTATTAGTTTTTTTTCTTTTCCCCAGCATTGACAATGGAACCCACCCGGGGTCTTCACATGCAAGGCAAGCACTCTACCATGTGCTACATCCTCAGCTCTTTTTTTATTTTTTATTTTGAGATAGGGTCTCATTAAATTGCTAAGACTGACCTTAAACTTGGGATCCTCCTGCCTCAGTCTCCCAAGTATCTAGAATTACAGGTGTGTGCCACCATGCCCAGCATAAATGAATTTCTATTTACTCACTTTCCAAAAAAAAAAAAAAAAAGCAGAAGTTCTATCAGTTCTTTTATTTTTTTAAGTTCCTCTATGAACACCTTTAGTTGCCACTGAAAATTAAAACAGCACATCAACAAGATACACTTTATGCCTATATTGACTCTGTCATAATCATTCCCTATTCTAGAATTCTCTGAAGGATTCCATCCATGATATATGCAATAACCGCAGGTACATTTGAATGGTACACCTGGTGATTCACTCTGAACTCCCTTAAGATTGATGTCTCTTTGTTGTTCTCTTTCAAGCTGGGAAAATCTTATGCTTAGGAGATACCTAAGATACCATTTTGTCACACATTCTTTCCATGCAGATAACAAAGTCTGGACTCCTCAACATCTGTTGAGAAAGCCACTTTGGACCTCCCATAAGATCCCCTTGCTTTTGTGCTGTGGTTGGGGTGGACCTTCTGGCAGAGGGGAAGGGCATTTAGTATGAGGATTCAGAGTCAAGTTATGAGTTGCTTTACTAGCATTTCTGAACTGACTGAATGAGAGCCCACTGAATCTTTGGGGGAGTTTTCTTCGTTTTTAGTCTTCTCCTGGGTCAAGATTGGGTTAAACTTTTGCAATGGGTTCATTGGGAGGTGAGCTGAACCCTCAAAAAGTTGCTCCAAGGTAGCCAAGGAGGAGAAAACACTGTAGCCCTAAAAGAGACTAAAACCTCAAACTTCAGCAGATGATGCAATGAGTCAATCTATCAATTCTTCTATATCAGTCGATTCATTACTTTTCATACTAGCAATGACATACAATTAAATAAGTAATGTTTCAAGTTAAGCATAGTCCATGTCCCATAACAGAAAAGTAAGATATGTAATCTATTAGCACTAAAAGAATTCTTATCATCTTTAAAAAAGGCTTTATTAATAGCCAAGTGAACAATGACTTTTGCCAAAGAAGTTGGAAAACATACATGTTCTTTGAAATAATTTTTCTTTAATCTTCATTATTGATGGAAAGCATTGTATTGCTTAGAAGTTCTTTACCATCCTTAAAAAACAACACTTAAACTTCCTTTCTGATCGTATTTTTGTTTGTGTTGAGAGGAATTTATTCTATATCCTTCTTTGATATATGGATGCATGCTAATCACTTCAACTTTTAGCAAGTCTCCTTTGGTGGCTTCTTGGGATATCATTTGCTACTCCCTGATTCTCAACAGACACTGAGTAATTTAAGATTTTTTTCCCTACTTCAGTATCAGGGGTCAAATCCAGGGCCTCACACATGCTAGGCATAGGCAAGAACTCTACCACTGAGCTGCATTCCTGACTCTTTTTTAAATTTTATTTTGAGACAGGGTCTAAGTTGCCACCCAGCCTGGCTTCAAATTTGCAACCCTCCTCTCTCAGCCTCCTAAGTAGCTGCAATTACAGGTGTGGACCAACGCACCTAGTTAGGATTCTCCTTGTAACAAAGAAAAGAGCCAAACACACTGATGCCCACAAATGGGAGAAAAGCAAAAATAAACTGCCTATAGCCTTTATGGAGTAAAGTCAACAAACTACTCTGTCGTTGCTGCCAGGTTATGCAAGAATAGTCCAAGAATTTCAACCATGCTCCTGATTAACAAGAATTGACAGTGAAATGGAAGAAACACAAGATGCTCCAGGGTTTTCTGACTGGTTTGAAGTGGCTTATCCCAGGGGAATGAATCTGTATCTCATGTGAGAGTTTACATTTATAGGGCTGGTATAGAAGTAACCAGGATATAAGGTAGAATGTAAATGCCATGAGAGATTCAGAGTGTTTGGGAAATTAAAAGGCTGGAAGCATAGCTGTTAAAGACATGAGGAAAGATCACAAAGGCTATACACATTTAAAACCAACTACTGTGTGTTCCACCCTGACATAAAAATGAATATTCAAGATTTATCAGGCATATCTGCCATACAACAGTATGGAAGAGAGAGAACAAAACAAGCAGAAAATATGAAAAAGAATTAAAGCAAGGGAAAAAAATCTCAAAAACTTAGAGACGAACAAGGGGAAGGAGGAACAGGTTCCAGGGAAGAGAGCAAAACTTACCAAGAATTGGGGCTCCGCTAGGTGGCACATGCCTGTAGTCCCAGAGACTTGGGAGGCTGAGACAGGAGGATGGTAAATTCAAGGCCAGCATCAGCAAATTAGTAAGGCCCTAAGCAATTTAGTAAGACCCTGTCTCAAAATAAAAATAGAAAGGACTGTGGATGCAGCTCAGTGGTAAAAAACCCTGGATTAAATCCCCAGTGCCAAAAAAACAAAACAAACTAAAACCTTACAAAGGATAACCTTAGAGCAAAAGATGGGTGCAACCTGAAACAAAAAGAATAGTTGCTATGTAAAACAGATAATCTGAGAATAAGAAAAAGTTCTTGGAAATTAAAAATCTATGCATTCATCAGAATCTGATGGTACACACCTGTAGTTCCAGCTACTTGGGAGGCTGAGGCAGGATGATCATTTGAGCCCTAGAGCTGGGGACCAGCTTAGGCAACACAGAAAGATCCTGTCTCAGAACCAAAACCAACTCTATGTATATTTTTAAAATTAATAAGTTTGGGAAAATAACGTCTTCCCAGAAAATTGAAAAAGGGAGGATGAAAAATACAAAAGGTAAGAAAATCAGAACAATTCTGGTTATGGAACTTGTGATAGTTGGTTACCAGGAAAGGATGAGATTCAGTGAGAGGAAAACATTCAAAATAACTTTTCTGAAATAATTCAAAAAGCTAGTAGAACCAAAGAACAAAGCTCTGTAGCCTGAAAGGACTATCCAAGTGACCAGCACAACTATTTTTTTCCTTTTGCTTTTTTTAAATGGATGCATTATAATTATATGTAATAGTGGAATTGGTTGCTACATATTCGTACATGCATATGATATAACAATATAATTTGGTCAATTTCATTCCCTAGTACCCCACCCTCCTCTCCTCTCTTTCTCTTCCCGCTGGTCCCCTTCCTCTGTTCTACTGTTCTCCCTTCTATTTTTATGAGATTCCACCCACACACCTTTTTTTTTTCCTTTTT
Source organism: Sciurus carolinensis (assembly GCF_902686445.1). Taxonomy (NCBI): domain Eukaryota; kingdom Metazoa; phylum Chordata; class Mammalia; order Rodentia; family Sciuridae; genus Sciurus; species Sciurus carolinensis. The sequence goes on from NC_062215.1 coordinate 119,407,107, forward strand.
CCTCTCTAGCTTTCACATATGAGAGAACATATACAACCCTTGACTTTCTGAGTTTGACTTATCTCATTTAACATAATGCTCTCAAGTTCCATTCATTTTTCTGCAAATGAAATAATAATGTCATTCTTCTTTATGGGTTAGTAGAATTTCATCATATATATATACATATATATATATATATATATATATATATATATATATATATCTTTCATCGATGGACACCTAGGCTGGTTTCATAATTTGGCTATTGGATTTCAGCATAATTAATTTCAAAAGCCCCATTCCAAGGACAATATTGGGGATAAGAACCTTTTAAATCTTCAGAAAGGGGGGTTTCAAGATGACGGACTAGAGGGTGGCTGCATTTCATGTTGCTCCAGGACGCAGGATTCAAAAGAGGAGATAGTGAGAGACTTGGGACCAACTCAAAGCCGCCGGGTGAGTCTCTCCCACTGGGGAGGCGTCCCGGATGGGGCAGTAGCCCCGGAATGCAGGGAACTTTGTGAAGTAGAGTTGCTTGGCGAGACGCCCCTCCCCCCGCTGGAGCGGTAAACACGGACAACTGGGAACATCGTAGAGGAGGCGGTGCAGCACAGCGCTTGGACTCGGAGCAACCACTGGGGCTCTGGGCGGCTGCCTGAGGAGGAGCTGCGTGGTGAGCTGTTTGGACTCAGAATGACCGCTTCTGAACACTGGGAGGTTACCCGGAGGAAGAGGAGGAGCATGGCGGGTCGCTTGGTCTCGGAGTGACTGCATCAGAGCTACAGGCAGCTGCCAGAGGAGGAGCTGCGTGGTGAGCTGTTTGGACTTAGAGCAACCGCTTCTGAACACCAGGGGGCTGCCCGGAGGAAGAGGAGGAGCGTGGCAGGTCGCTTGGTCTAGGAGTGACTGCATCAGAGCTCTGGGTGGCTGCTCAGAGGAGGAGGCGAGTGGTGAGTTGTTTGGACTCAAAACAACTGTTCCTGAACACCGGTGGCCTGCCTGGAGGAGGAGCGCGGTGGGTCGCTTGGTCTTGGAGCCACCGCTCCTGAACACCTGGGGGGCTACCCCGAGGAGGAGGAGGAACAGGGCGGGTCACGTGGACTCGGAGTGACTGCCTAGGGCTACGGGCCGTTGGCGGGAGGAGGAGACGCGAAGTGAGTTGCTTGGACTCCTAGTGACTGCGTCGGAACACCAGGCGGCTGTCCGAAGGAAGAGGTGTGTGGCAGGTCGCTGGGACTCAAAGCGAATGTACGGGGCTCCAGGTGGCGGCTCAGAGGAGGGGCCGCATAGCCAGGCGATTAGGTACAGAGCAGGGTCCCAGGACCTAGGTGGCTTCTTGGTGGAAGAGCCGCACAGAGACACGTCTAGGGGTGGAGCGAAGGTTCCAGGACTGCAGGCAGATTCTCTGAGGAGAGGCAGCCTAAGGAGACTCCTCTGCGAAGGGTGAGGCTCCCAGGCCCAGGAGGTAGGTCCGGGCCCCTGGGAACATTGCAGAGGAAGGCAGCCCAGCCCAGGCGGTAGTTGTAGATTGAGGGGAACCTCTAGGAAGGGAACTGACCAGTGAGACCTCCCCACTGGGTGAGTCTTCCCTGCCGGGTGAGGTTTTCTCACAAGGACATAAAACCAGAGACACAGGCACAATCAAGCCTCACCTCAGCCCGTGGCCTAGTTCCCCTTTGGATGACCATTGGTCAACAAGTGGAGGCACCTCTGCCCACTATCAGGGAATATACGCCACCTGAGGGTCACCACCCCTAGAGAGGCAGCTTCCTTGTAGAGCACCGCATTATCAACTTCCTCCAAGACTTCAGGTTACTGAAGGATAAGAGGGGATATACAATCTACAGGGACATTATAAGTCAATAGAGGAAATCTGCAATATCTTAATGATCCACTGATTTCTGAACAATATGAGAAAACAAGGGAAGAAAATGCCCCAAACAAATCTAGATGTTACATCAATAAAATCCAACGACAGCATGGCAGAAGAAATGACAGAAAGGGAGTTCAGAATGTACATAATTAAAATGATCAGAGAAGCAAACAATGAGATGAAAGAGCAAATGCAGGCATTGAATGATGAGATGAAAAAGCAAATGCAGGCATTGAAAGATAGCACCAATCTACAGTTAAAAAAGCAAATACAGGAAGCAAAAGATCATTTCAATAAAGAGTTAGAGATATTGGAAAAAAAAACCAAACAGAAATCCTTGAAATGAAGGAAACAATAAACCAAATTAAAAACTCCATAGAAAGCATAACCAATAGGATAGAACACCTGGAAGACAGAACCTCAGATATTGAAGACAAAATATTTAACCTTGAAAACAAAGTTGACCAAACAGAGAAGATGGTAAGAAATCATGAACAGAATCTCCAAGAACTATGGGATATCATGAAAAGGCCAAATTTGAGAATTATTGGGATTGAGGAAGGCTTAGAGAAACAAACCAAATGAATGAACAATCTATTCAATGAAATAATATCAGAAAATTTCCCAAATCTGAAGAATGAAATGGAAAATCAAGTTCAAGAGGCTTATAGGACTCCAAATACACAAAATTACAACAGACCTACACCAAGGCACATTATTATGAAAATACCTAACATACAAAATAAAGACAGAATTTTAAAGGCTGTGAGAGAAAAGAACCAAATTGCTTTCAGGGGGAAACCAATACGGATATCAGCAGATTTTTCAATCCAGACCCTAAAAGCTAGAAGGGCCTGGAACAACATTTTTCAAGCCCTGAAAGAAAATGGATGCCAACCAAGAATCTTATACCCAGCAAAGCTTACCTTCAAATTTGATGATGAAATAAAATCCTTCTATGATAAACAAAAGCTAAAAGGATTTACAAAAAGAAAGCCAGCATTACAGAACATTCTCAGCAAAATATTCCATGAGGAAGAGAGAAAAAACAAAGAAGCAAATCAACAAAGGGAGGAATTATCCTAAAGGAACTGTCAAATAAAGGAGGAGCCAAGTTGTGTCAAAAAAATTAATAAAAGAATAAAATTTAAAAAATGAACCAAATGACCGGGAATACAAATCATATCTCAATAATAACCCTGAATGTTAACGGTCTGAATTCATCAATCAAAAGACATAGACTGGCAAATTGGATTAAAAAGAAAGATCCAACAATTTTCTGCCTGCAAGAGACTCACTTCATAGAAAGAGATACCCATAGACGAAGGTGAAAGGATGGGGAAAAACATCCCATGCACATGGACTCAGCAAAAAAGCTGGAGTATCCATCCTCATTTCGGATAATGTGGACTTCAAGCCAAAGTTAGTCAGAAGGGATAAAGAAGGACATTTCATACTACTTAAGGGAAGCATAAATCAGCAAGATATAACAATCATAAACATCTATGCCCCAAACAGTGGCTCATCCATGTACGTCAAATAAATCCTTCTCAATTTTAGAAACCAAATAGATCATAACACAATAACACAATAACCAAATAGATTTTAACACACCTCTCTCACCACTGGACAGATCTTCCAAACAAAAATTGAACAAAGAAACCATAGATCTCAATAACACAATCAATAATTTAGACTTAACAGACGTTTATAGAATATACCATCCAACCAAGAGCGAATACACTTTCTTCTCAGCAGCACACGGATCCTTCTCTAAAATAGACCATATATTATGCCACAAAGCTAATGTTAGCAAATACAAGAAGATAGAGACACTACCTTGTATTCTATCAGATCATAATGGATTAAAGTTAGAAATAAATGAAAGAGTAAAAAACAGAAACTACTCCAACACCTGGAGATTAAACAATATGCTATTATATGATGAATGGATAAAAGAAGATATTAGGAAGGAAATTTTAAAATTCTTACAGGTAAATGATAACAAAGAAACATCATATCAAAATCTCTGGGACACTATGAAAGCAGTACTTAGAGAAAAATTTATTTCATGGAGCGCATTTAATAAAAGAAGTAAAACTCAACAAATAAACGACCTAACACTACAGCTCAAAGTCCTAGAAAAAGAAGAACAGACCAACACCAAAAGTAGTAGAAGACAGGAAATAGTTAAACTCAGAGCTGAAATCAATGAAATTGAAACAAAAGAAACAATACAAAAAATTGACAAAATAAAATAAACAAAATTGATAAATCTTTAGCCACACTAACAAAGAGAAGACAAGAGAAAACCCAAATCACTAAAATTCGGAAGGAACAAGGAAATATCACAACAGACACGATTGAAATACAAAACATACTTAGAAGCTATTTTGAAAATCTATACTCCAACAAAATAGAAAATTTCGAAGACATCAACAGGTTTCTAGAGACATATGAATACCTAAACTGAACCAGGAGGACATACACAATTTAAATAGACCAATTTCAAGTAATGAAATAGAAGAAGTCATCAAAAGCCTACCAACAAAGAAAAGTCCAGGACCAGATGGGTTCTCAGCCGAGTTCTACAAAACCTTTAAAAAGGAGCTCATTCCAATACTTCTCAAGGTATTCCATGAAATAGAAGAGGAGGGAACCCTCCCAAACTCATTCTATGAAGCCAATATTACCCTGATACCTAAACCAGACAGAGACACATCGAGGAAAGAAAATTTCAGACCAATATCCTTAATGAACATCGACGCAAAAATTCTAAACAAAATTTTAGCAAATCGCATACAAAAACATATTAAAAAGATAGTGCACCATGATCAAGTGGGTTTCATCCCAGGGATGCAAGGTTGGTTCAACATCAGGAAATCAATAAATGTAATTCACCATATCAATAGACTTAAAGTCAATAATCACATGATTATTTCAATAGATGCAAAAAAAGCATTTGATAAAATATAGCACCCCTTCATGCTCAAAACACTAGAAAAAATAGGGATAGTGGGGACATTCCTTAACATTGTAAAGGCCATCTACGCTAAGTCCATGGCCAATATCATTCTAAATGGTGAAAAACTGAAAGCATTCCCCCTAAAAACTGGAACAAGGCAGGGATGTCCTCTTTCACCACTTCTATTCAACATCGTCCTTGAAACTCTAGCCAGAGCAATTAGACAGACCAAAGAAATTAAAGGGATACGAATAGGAAAAGAAGAACTCAAATTATCCCTATTTGCTGATGATATGATTATATACTTAGAGGAACCAGGAAATTCCACCAGAAAACTTTTAGAACTCATAAGTGAATTCAGTAAAGTAGTGGGATATAAGATCAATGCACATAAATCTAATGCATTTTTATACATAAGTGATGAATCTTCAGAAAGAGAAATTAGGAAAACTACCCCATTCACAATAGCCTCGAAAAAAATAAAATACTTGGGAATCAATCTCACAAAAGAGGTGAAAGACCTCTACAATGAGAACTACAGAACACTAAAGAAAGAAATTAAAGAAAACCTTAGAAGATGGAAAGATCTCCCATGTTCTTGGATAGGAAGAATTAATATTGTCAAAATGGCCATACTACCAAAAGTGCTATACAGATTCAATGCAATTCCAATTAAAATTCCAATGATGTACCTTACAGAAATAGAGCAAGCAATTATGAAATTCATCTGGAAGAATAAAAAACCCAGAATAGTTAAAGCAATCCTTGGCAGAAAGAGTGAAGCAGGGTGTATTGCAATACCAGAACTTCAACTCTACTACAAAGCAATAGTTAAAAAAAACAGCATGGTATTGGTACCAAAATAGACAGGTAGATCAATGGTACAGAATAGAGGACATGGACACAAACCCAAATGAATACAATTTTCTCATACTAGACAAAGGGGCCAAAAATATGCAATGGAGAAAAGATAGCCTCTTCAACAAATGGTGCTGGAAGAATTGGAAATCCATATGCAACAGAATGAAACTAAACCCATATCGCTCACCATGCACGAAACTAAACTCAAAATGGATTAAGGACCTCGGAATCAGACCAGAGACCATGCGTCTTATAGAAGAAAAAGTAGGTCCAGAGCTTCAACATGTCGGCTTAGGACCAGACTTCCTCAACAGGACCCCCATAGCACAAGAAATAAAAGCAAGAATCAATAACTGGGATAGATTCAAACTAAAAACCTTTCTCTCAGCAAAGGAAACTATCAGCAATGCAAAGAAAGAGCCTACAGAGTGGGAGAAAATCTTTGCCAATCATACTTCAGATAGAGCACTAATCTCCAGAATCTATAAAGAACTCAAAAAACTCTATACCAAGAATGCAAATAATCCAATCGACAAATGGGCTAAGGAAATGAATAGACACTTCACAGAAGATCTACAAGCAATCAAGAAACATATGGAAAAATGTTCAACATCTCTAGTAATAAGAGAAATGCAAATCAAAACCACCCTAAGATTCCATCTCACCCCAATTAGAATGGTGATTATCAAGAATACAAGCAACAACAGGTGTTGGCGAGGATATGAGGAGAAAGGTACACTCATACATTGCTGGTGGAGTTGCAAATTAGTGCAGCCACTCTGGAAAGCAGTATGGAGACTCCTTAGAAAACTTGGAATAGAACCACCATTTGACCCAGCTATCCCACTCCTTGGCCTATACCCAAAGGACTTAAAATCAGCATATTACAGAGATACAGCCACATCAATGTTCATAGCTGCTCAGTTCACAATAGCCAGATTGTGGGACCAACCTAGATGTCCTTCAATTGATGAATGGATAAAGAAAATGTGGTATATATATATATACAATGGAATATTACTCAGCCATAAAGAATGATAAAATTATGGCATTTGCAGGCAAATGGATGAAATTGGAGAATATCATGCTAAGTGAGATAAGCCAATCTCAAAAAACCGAAGGACGAATGATATCGCTGATAAGTGGATGATGACACATAATGGGGGGTGGGAGGGGTTAGTGTTAGGGTTAGAGTTAGGGTTAGGGAGAGGGGCAAGAATGGAGGAAGGAAGGACTGTATAGAGGGAAAAGAGGGGTGGGAGGGGTGGGGGGGAAGGGGAAAAAATAACAGAATGAATCAAACAACATTACCCTATGTAAATTTATGATTACACAAATGGTATGCCTTTATGCCATGTACAAACAGAGAAACAACATGTATCCCATTTGTTTACAATAAAAAAAAATCTTCAGAAAGGAGAATGAAAGATCACATACGAATAAACATAAACCAAAATGACTTTGAATTTCGCAAAAATTACTCTAGAGCAGGGTTTGATGGTGCACACCAGTATACCCAGTGACTCAGGAAGCTGAGGCAGGAGGATCACAAGTGCAAGGCCAGCCTTAGCAATTTTAGCAAGACCCTGTCTCCAAAAGGGTTGGGATATAGCTTAATGGTTAAGTGCCCCTGGGTTAAATCCCCAGTCCTGAAAACAAAAAAAAAAGAAAAAGAAAAGAAAGAAAGAAAAGAAAAGAAAAAGAAAAAGAAGAAAGAAAGAAAGAAAAAAGAAACTACATATAGAAAGCAAAAGGTCGGAAGTCTTAAAATTTTTTAATTAACTTCAACCTAGAATTTTATACTAATGTCAAACTTTGGAATAGACTAAAAGTATCTGCTGATGCACAAAAGCTAAACAAATTGACTTCCTTTCTTAGAAAGCTAATATGTGTCCAGCAAATAAGCAAATGAATCAAGAAAAAGAGAAATCAGAGAGCCTCCAAAACAGATGATGTAACTGAAGAATGAGTCCAAGAATAGTCACAGGATAACAGGCAACCTAAAGAACAACCAGTCCAGAGTGAGCCCAGAGGGCTCAGGAAGAAGTTTCCTGGAAAAATGAATGAACTCAGTAGACTATCTGATGTGCTTGGCATTTAGAAAACTATTGAGAGGAATTGGACAAATCTCCCAGAAAAAAATTAAGGATAAGTACTGGAAAGAATGCAAGTGAAGCACATGTTGCAACTATCTACTCCAGGAAAAGCAAGCACAAGAACTGTAAAAACAAAGAAATGAAGTCATAATACATGATTTGGCTCAGGAGTGAACAAAATTTCTACAGTATGAAAATGTTATCCATAACTGTCAACGGAACCAGAAGTTGTGATACTGTTTTATTATGAGGATGGAATGTTTTCACTTTCTTGCCTGCCTGCTCCCCGACCCAGATTTTTACTCCTGCCAGTTTTTGCCTGCCATTGTACTTTAGGAGAGACTGTTCCAGTCCCCCAGGGGGTAAATCTGATTAGTGCTAGTCATGACAATCTCATTCTCTTTACTTACCTTACAATCAGTTCAGGAACAAGAATATGACCAATTCTGTTGAGACTTAAACAGAAGTACAAGGAAAAGGCAGTCTTCTCATCTTCCTCTGTCATTTGAGAAAGACAACTCAATCTGCTGCCACTATCTAGCACTCATGAGAATGGTCAATCCAAAGACAAAGTCAACACCCCAAAGATAGTAGAGTCAAGATTAAAATACTGAGTCTTTTGCTACTTAATTATCCATCCTTGAAAGGCACTGTTTTCAGATCTCTTTTTCCCCCCACCACCATGCTGGGGATTGAACCCAGGACCTTGCACATGCTAGGCACTAACTTCACTACCAAGCCATATCCCCAACCCCATATCTGCTTAAATGTAGATAAATTTCCTTGTTAAACGAATACAGAGTTTTCTATGATCCTCATATGAAAGCAGTCTAACAATCTTATAGTTCTTTTTTCTTTGCCAGATACTGAAGCTGGGTAGTAATAACGCTATATCCACATCTACCATAGCAGGAAATATGTAACATAGAATCTAAAAACCTTAAATCAAGATAAAGCAGTATAAATTCTACATTTAGAAAAACAGAAGTACATACACAGAGAAACTGAAATTGTAGGGAGTGGGTACATCTAGGGAGTGGGACCAAGAGTTGCAGAGGGATAAGATTGTTTTTAGTTATGAAAGGGATTCATCAGATAAAAATAAATGAGCAAGAAAACAAAAATACAAAAAATAACTTTCCAAAGTCATATTAAATTGGTGCACACTATAATCGCAGTGACTGGGGAAGCTGAGGCAGGAGAATCACAAGTTCAAAGTCAGGTTCAGCAATTTACCGAGATCCTGTCTCAAAATAAAAAATCAAGAAGGGCTTGGGATGTGGCTCAGGGGTTAAGCGCCCCTGGGTTCAATCATGTGGGAGCTGTGGCAGCCAGTCAGTTGGGACCATCTTCCAGGCCACACTGCACAGTCCTACACAGAGGACTAAACCTGGAGCAACCCCCCAGGGAGAGAGTAGCACAGAAAGGGGGAGGGGATTGCATCTAAAAGGACCAGATGATAATCCTGGAGCTGGAGGTGAAGACCCAAGTCAAGTTTCCTCAGGGTCCCAACCCTGATCAGTAGGAATCCCTCTGCATCCACTGGGTCACTGCTGGGGGTTCTAGGCTGTATACTGGAAGTTGATCTCTCCTAAGATAGAATCTCAAGTTCTGTGCTTTTTTAATGCACAGAGGAATCCCTCCCCATTAGGTTTATGTGTGAGGTATAGACAATAAACATGGTTATCAGAAGATGTCTGAAACACATTCTCTTTCCCTAGAAAGGCCACTTATTCCTTCACATTTTTTGTTGTGAGTCTATGACTCTGAGTCAACTAAGCCACTCTTCACTATTAAGTGATGAGTATATAACCTTAACCTTATACACCAAAGCCAGTGAGTCGGAATAGCCACTTGGTTTTGGGTAGAGAGGGATATATCTGCAGAAATAGGAGCACAAGTTCTTTGCAGTCAGAGAGAGGGCTGTGCATAAATAGAGACATCAGGATGAAGCTGCTGAGGATCCCCAACAGGGTCAAGGAGGCCTGTGCATAGCAACTTAAATATTCTTCTAAGGATCCAGAAGAACTATCAGCATTTGGAGAATCTTACTGGCTTCTTGAGGAAACAACCATATGAAAGATACCTTCTGATGCTAGAGTTCAGGGGATCATCAGTCAGCAAGAACTAATGCCAGAAATGACCAGGGTTCAGAATCCTCTTTTGTCCTATCTTAGGTTCATGACTGCAAAACTCAGACGACCCAAAGTCAGAATTTTTCTTGGTGAAGGAAACTTTCAGTTCCTTTCAATGTGTTCTTTACAATTGACACTGTGACACCCTTATATTGAAACACTTTCTGTATTTATTTCATGCCAAGCAACAACTATTCTTGGTGCCCAATAACAAATTAATACTAAGTAACACATCAGATGATTCTCTATTTTAAGTTACTTTCTTGTCTAAAATAAATTTAAAGAGATGTGTTTTGTTTTAACCAAAAAGACTGGTGTAGAGATCAACTGACTTTCTTTGTAAAACAAAAAACAATTACTGAACTAAAACTAAAGGATTTACCCTTCAGAAGCTTAATTAGAGTCTTGAACTAGAGTTGGAGAGTAACTTAATAAATTTAAACAATTATTTCTGTCAAATCCAGCCAGAAAGCCAGAAACCATGCCAGTTGTTTCAACAGAGAGAATTTAATATAGGGAATTGGTTAAGCAGATTGTAGAAGGGTGGGGGAAAAAGCAAAAAGGAAAGTCTGAGGCAATATAGAGACAATAACTGGAGCAGCCCGCTCCCCATAACTGGATAACAAAGGGAAAATGTTGGAGTCATTCAAAGTCAGAGGAGTGGTCCCACCAATCTTCTCTGAGGAGAAAGAGCTGCCTAACTATTATGGTGACCTCCAAAGTTCTGGGAATGTGGGAAGATGCTGAAAACTGGAACCTCTGCTAATCTTGGTGTTAAGACCCAAGTAATACACCCATTTTTGACCTTTTAACTGGTCAATTCACAGGCAACACCTGTGAGAGAACAACCATTTGGGGCACAAAAGTAAAGTCTGCAAAAAAAAAAAAAAAAAAGACTAAATGAGCAAAGGATTTAAATAGAGGTAGTTCTAAAAAATATATACAAATGGTTGAAGAGTACACAAGAAGATGCTTACTGTTACTGCCATGGAGGAAATGTAAACCAAAATCACAATGAGATATCAGCACACCTACTAGAATGGCTACAATAAAAGAAAAAACAGACACAATAACAAATGTTGGAGAAGAGGTAGAGAAATTGGAATCTTCATTTATTTGCTGATAGAAATGTAAAATGATGCCAACCACAGCAGAAAACAGTATGGCAGTTCCTCAATATGTGAAATACAGTATCTGTATGACCTAACCATTGGGATTCTGAAAATATTCTAGAATTAATGGTGATCATTGCACAATTCTGAATATACTAAAAGCCACTAAATTGTACACTTTAAGAGACTAAATTTTGTGGTAAGTGAATTATGTATCAATTTTTAATGTTTTTAAAAAGAAGGAGAGAGAAAAGACAAGAAAAATCAGAAAATATGAGGACAATTTTGTGCTGGGGATCAAACCTGGGGCCTTGTCTATGCTAGGCAAGTACTCTACCTACCACTAAGATGCATCCCCAACCCAAGGACAGTTTCTTGGATGTAATGATAAAGACATTTATATGATATATATATAAGCTTGTCTCGTGTTTCTAGAACATACTGTTCAATACCACCCCCAATAAAAGTAAATGTTGACTTTGATACTTGTAATCCAAAATCTGACTGACTAATCAAGCCCTCAAAAGAAACACTAGAACAGGGGCTGGGGCTATAGCTCAGTGGCAGAGTGCTTGCCTAACATGTGAGGCAATGGGTTTGATCCTTAGCACTGCATAAAAATAAATTAATTAATTAAAAATATTTTTTAAAAAAGAAAACCCTAGAACAGTGTAGAACACTTTGATGATTAACCTCTGGTTCTTCCATTCATTCAAAGAATCCAAGGACAGATACCTAGAAACATTTGTGTCACAGCATTATCCACCCTGTGACTCTGGTCCCTGTCATCTGCAGACCCTCTGGCTAGGAGAAACCTCCTTTTCACCAGACTCTTCCTGTACCCTATCTGATGTTTTGGCACCAGTCTAGTACACCAGCAAGACTTCCACCAGCCCCAGGACAATCCCTGTAGTAGACAAATTAAGAAGGTCATAGACCAAGAAGCTATCTCCTGAACGGACCTACTTGCTGTCCATCTTTTACTACCATCACCCCACAGAGTCCTCATCCCTCATCCTGCCTCAGCTAGAGGAAGTAGGAACACTTCAGATGTAGAGTTGGCATAGTGTAGGCACCAGTAGAATGTGCTTTCTTCTCAGAGCTTTCCCATTCATCTGTTACCACTGCCTTCTTCCTAGTTTATGCCTGGATCATTGTAATTTCCTCTAGTTTTCTGTTTACGGTCTCTCCCATTTCTAATCATCTTGCATACAGACATTAAACAACACTCCTAAAAGATTTTCTCCTTTTCCCTTCTCTTTTTGAAACACTTTAATGCCTCCTCACTGCCAATTGAAGTCTAATATAATTTAACTTTTGAATCTGGTTGTAGAGCCCTCTAAAAACTAGTTCCTACATGTTTTTTTGAGATTTGTACCAATTCCTGTTTGGTTACACACAATACCCTATATGTACCACAAGATTGCCTATTTCTGAGTTCTTATTTATACCTTCTCTCTAGTCTCTATTTCTTTCTTCATCCTTGTCTATCAAAAAAATTTCAAGGTCTTTAAGACCATCATCAGTCATCAAGGCCTCTGTCAATTCTTAGTTTTCTGGGAAGTCCTGATTGTCAGAACTGAAATTAATCGCCCTCCTTGAAACCACCACTATTTTCTCTATTATTCAGCCATCACCATCCACTGCTTTGTAGCAGAATCACTTCTGACTTCCCAACTCCACTCCAAGTTTCAGGACAGTGAAGCTTTGGAGGACTCGAAGTGCCAAATTCAGACCACAGGTCCATTCTACACAGTGATTTTAAGACTTGCAGTTAGTTGTTTAAAAGTTGAGCAGTTTCTCAAAAAAATCTGTGTTCTTGCTTCTCTTGAAGATTCAGAAGATCTTGCCACACTGAACCTGCACTCCTGCTTAGAACATGCTGAGGCCAATAGTGGCCGCCTCCCAAAGATGGAACCTGTGTTCTCCAGTTCACTAAAGTTTCCATCTTTCTTACCCTGGAGGCATTTGACTTCATGATTCTTGATTCTAACACCCCTACAGAGAGATGGGCACTCAATGGATGAATAAATGAATGAAAGGAAGGCTACACCAACAAGCTAGCCTAGCATATGGCAACATTGGCATCCTCCACAGTTTTCTGTTGACCAGGGATTTCAGCAACTAAATCCTCACAGCTCCCACTCTACCACTCTGTTCTTTTCTTGTCCTGGCCATATGCAGAAAAATTCTGGTCTAAACTTGAGTGGAGAAAAGAGATATTCCTTTTTAATAAGGACATTCCATATTCCCTCTCAACTCATAATGAATGTGAGGTGGCAGTCAAGATTTAAAAAAAAAAAAAAATTCCTGTGCCTCTGTGTCTGACACTGGGAAAGTAAAAAACATCAAGAGAGAACTGTTCAAACTCTTGCTTTGATGTGCCCCTTGGTGACCCACACTGAGGCAACACATGGCCGTGGGTTTCCATTGTTAGAGTAAATGAACCTTTCTTACACAAGGGGATTGTGGTTTTGATCAATTGAAAGAACCCTGTGGACAGCCAGGGATCAGCACACACAGGGTGAAAGGTGAGCAATAAATATGCCAATGCATTAACACAATTAGGTTTATAAAAAAGGCACTGAAGCAAAATGGAACATCAGGGGTTTACAAAAGCAGCCGACGCGTTCTATGTTTTAGAGATGGATTTATGGCTAATTAACTGTCCAGAACCATTCTAACTCCTGTACATAGGAAAACATGAGCTAAGACAAAGAGTGATTGATTTTAGTGGGAAAGTCTTGTACTGTGAAATAAGAGAAAGGGAGACTAGCAAAGGCAATTATTTGAAAGTATTGAGTTTGCACAGCTTAGATGTAGAATCAGGATTTTGCCAGAGACTGGGTTTTGTTATTACTGCTATTGTCTTGTTGCTGTTGTTGGTGTTGTTTTAAAGTATCTGTGATTAGAAGATAGCTGTATCTGTCATGGGAAGGTGCCGGACGACAAGATTTACCAGAACCTTTTGAAGTCCCTTGCATTGGAATCCCAAGGGAGAAGGTATTAATCAACTCTCATTGTATAGAGATTATCATGCTATCATTAAAAGAGAGGAAAGGAGATTTTGGCTTTAGCAGTAATTATTTTTTCCACATTTAGAGTTTTGCCACAATTTTAGGAGCCAAGAAAGTGCCTATAATAAGAATAAGCATTATCACATTTGGAAAACAAGAATAATTGTTGTTTGATTCTTTTGGTGTCCTGAAATAAAACTTTTCTGCCAATAACTCCATGTGTATCCATTCTGCTAGATTTGAAACACAGTCAGACCAAGAGTGTCTATGTCACTGGTGAAAATTGGTTTAATTCCAAACATCTACATTCAAAATAAGCCCTAAGCACTGGTGACAGCAGCAGGACTCGTCACCTCTGTGGTTCTCTTTCCCCAGCTCTCTTAAGATCAATTACTCTCACTGCTCTTATCCACTTCCTCCCACTAGAGAATCTTGTAAGAGGGGTGAGAATATAATCCAGAGGAAAACGAGGCACTAAAGTCTAAAACCAGAGAAGATGTGAACAATGAAAGATAGAGAGTCTGCAAAGAGGTAAAACAGGCAAATGAGGTTTAAGTTGGAAGCAAGTAATTAAGATTAAAAATAAATAGCTTGCTTTTCTAGAAGTGTAAAACTAGATTCTAGGTTTTTCATTATGGTGCTGGTGGTGGTTTTTTTTTTTTTTTGTTTTGTACTGGAGATTGAACCAAAAGATTCTTTACTGCTGAGTTACATCTCCAGTCCTTTTTAGTCTTTGTATTCGTGAGACAGGGCCTCGCTTAGTTGCTGAGGTTCTAAGTTGCTGAGGCTGGCCTAGAACTTGTAACCCTCTGCCTCAGCTTCTGAGAATTACAGGTGTGCACCATTGTACCTTCTGAAAAACGTGGTTCCAGGTTCTGTCAGTTAGTTGATATGAAGCTCTAGACAACCATAAATTGACTTAAACATAAAGTCCGTTAGTACCTGAAAAAGATACTGATAAGAACTGAGTTTCACAAGTTTTCTGCTAGGTTGTCTCCATTGGTAGATCACAGATAGGTCAGTGATACAAGTCAGGGATTTTTTCAAAGTTATATGCCAAAGTCTTTCATGACATTTTGCCTGGTAGGCAAAATGGAGACATTTGGCAATAGAGAGTACAGGTAAGACTGGCAAGGTTATGAGGACAGAGATTGCAACCAACTTGTCCACTGCTACATTGCCTCTGTGCTGGACAGAGCATGGTCCTGTCTTAAAAACACTGTTGCTCTAGTAAAGTTAGGTGCATTCTGATAATTGAAGAGTAATACCCAATGTCCATTGTTTTCTGGATCCACATCAACAGACTTGGTTTTATTTGCCCCCCTATCTCCAGGGTATATTGTAGTCACTTCATAGAATTTGACAAATGAATGAATAAGCATATACTTCTTTTACAACAGTCATACAAGGCTATTTTGTTAGTCTTAGTCAACATTGTAATCAATGACTTGATCGAAGAAATAGTGAAACAAGAGATTACCAATAGTACAATTGCGCCTAAATAGGAGCAACGTGTGGACTGGGGATATAGCTCAGCTGGTAGAGTGCTTGCCTTGCAAGCACAAGGCCCTGAGTTCGATTCCCCAGTACTAAAAAAAAAAAAAAAAAAAATAGGAGCAACATTGGAATAATGCATTCATGCACAGATGAAATACATGCGTGAGAAAGAACAGTTAATACCAATATGACAAAAATCTGATTACCAAACATACATATATAATTTACCTAGACTGGCCTCAAACTTCTGATCCTCCTGTCTCCGTCTCCTGAGTATCTGGGACTACATATGTGCACCATGCTCAGTGCTAAGTATATATTTTTAAAAAGTCCAAATGTAGCTCAATGGTAGAGCACTTGTCTAGCATGTGCGAAAACCTGGGTGCAATCCCCAGCATCACACACACACACACACACACACACACACACACTAGATCAAATGAAGGATAAAAAGGCTCCCACCTTGAAATAACTTGCTTTTCAAAAAGATATGACAGGAGCTGGGAGCGTAGCTTTCGGGTTAAGCACTTGCCTAACACGTGAGGTCCTACATTCAATCACCAGGATAGACGTTTTACCAAAAGAGGATATATGGAAGGCAAATTAGTATAGTGCAACATTTTTAGCCACTAGGGAAATAAAATTAAAACCAGGAAGAAATGTCACTAAACACCCACTAAAATGGCTAAAATAAAAATACAATATCAGTACCTTCCAGGTTTTGTTTTGTGATCTGGGCTGTTCAGAGACATGTGGTGTGGTTCAGGGTACCACGACTTACACCCAGGAAGACGCCACTGTGTGCGCTGTGCAGTTTCCCTGGAAAAGTCCACTAGCTACTTAGTGGCATGTCAGAGTGATCCATATCAAATAAGTAACAGGAGTATATGGAAAATCAGAATTCTAGTCCAAATTGTGGTCTCCGCACACTGGCAATGCTCTGCAATGATTTGGTAACTGGAGCATGTCTGGGAAGGTGGATGGATGGGTCCCTCTTTCTGTCTAGTCGTTTTTCATATTCAGACTGCATCATGGGAAAAGAAAAATGTAAGCTCAGTTCATACATTAATTTGACATTATTATAAATCTATTTTTTTCTGAGAACTTTCTTGTAAAGTTGGAAGAAGAAATCCATCCGGGATGGGAGAAATAGGGAATATTTTCCCCCCTGAATGTATCTGTGATTCTAAAGTTATGCCAACATTTTTTAAGAGTAATCTAGTGGTTAATAAGTTGCTACAGTTGCTATTTGTCAGGCAAAGTAGTGATTACTTATAGAATTCCTGCCCACACCTCCAATCCCAATCGCAGGCTTATTTGGGAGAAGGATTGATAATAGAAGAGAATATTGTGGTGGGACAATAGTGTATTTTGAGCTGGGTTCCTGACTCTAAGACAGCTTTCTCTTTAGCAAACTTTAGTGGATGTAAGAATTACAATTTCTGTGTATCCTAATGCATGGACAATATTTTTCATGATCTTTTGTTCAACAATAAAATGCATGGGTGTTAAAAAATACAATATTGGGCTGGAGATATAGCTCAGTTGGTAGAATTCTTGCCTTACAAGCACAAACCATGGGTTCAATCCCCAGCACCGCAAAAAAAAAAAAAAAAATAGAGTATCAGGTACTAGACTCCATATATTGCTGGAGGAAATGCAAAATGATAGCAACTCTGGAAAACAATTTGACAGTTTTCTTATAAACTTAGACTTATCCCAATAATCCCACTCCTGAGGGAAAAAAAAGATTTATATTCACAAAAAAATTGATTCATTCCTTTCTATAGCAGCCCTCTTCATAACTGCTAAAAATTTTAAACAACCAAATGTGTGATAAGTGGATAAATAAACTATAACGCATCTGTACAATGGAACACTCACTACTCAGCAATAAAAAGGAACAATGGGAGTGAATCACAAAAGCACTGTGCTAAAAAAAGAGAAGCAGATTTCAAAATGTTACTGCAATACATTAAGAAATATATATTTGATATTTTTTCTTGGTTCCTGACACAGAACTCCTAAAACCCTTGTAATTTCTTGAGTGATAGGAGCATCCTACATTAAGTATTCAGAACAATCTCCTTTCAACCATACCTGAGTTTATGCTAATAAAATGACTCTTGGTGAACCCCTAGATAGCTTCAGGATGGAGACTGGTTGCCAGAGGAACCAACCACATAGAAGGAGGGTTGGAACTTTGAGCCCCACTCCCATAACTCCAAAGGGGGGATGTCGGGCTGGAGATTGAGTTAATCACCAATGGCAAGGATTTGATTAATCATGCTTGCAAAAGGAAACCTTCATAAAAATCCTAAACAATGGGGTCCAGAGAGCTTCCAGGTTGGTGAACCCTTGGTACTTAAAGGAGTGGTGTACCCAGGGTGGGCATGGGAGCCTGTCCCCCTTTACCCTGCTTTGCCCTGTGCCTCTTCCATTTGACTGTTCCTAAGTTGCAGCCTTAATAATAAACTGGTAATAGTTAAGTACAGTACTTTCCTGGTACTATGAGTCAATCTAGCAAATCATCAAATCTGAGCAGAAAGTTGTAGGAATTCACTTTGACTTTATGTCCTGTCAATCTGAAGTACAGTGGCTCAGACTTGCGATGGGTTCCTGAAGTGGGGGTGGTCTTTTGGGACTAATCCCCCAACCTGTGGAGTCTTCCAAACCCCAACTAGTTAGTGTCAGAATTTAATTGAATTATAAGACACTCAATTGGTGTCTAGAGAATTAGTCTGAGGGAAACCATCCCCCATCCATTTGGTGTCAAAATCATAGTGAGTAAAATTAATTGAAAACTTTATGACAGATAATTCCATTTATATGACATTTTTGAAAAGACAAAACTATAGTGAAGGAAATGGATCAGTAGATTCCAGGAGCTAGGGATCATAGGAGGGTATGACTCCAGAGGTGTAGCAGGAGGGAGGTTTTGGGGTGATGGATCTGTTGTGTATCCTGACTTGAAAATGGTTATGCAAATGTATCCACATATCAAGATTCGTAGAATTGTACACTAAAAATGTCAAATGTACTGTGTGTTAATTTTTAACTACACTAATTTTTAAAAAGATGACAATTTGTTGACCAAAACTCAATTTATGCCTAAACTGTAACTTACCCATCAAAAGAAATAGCTTGAATTACATTAATTGAAGTCTTAAATTCAGATAAAGTTGTAAGTCCATCAGACTTAGACTAATCTGACTGCATCTGTCGTATTCTACTCTGTTTGGGACACAGATAAAGTCCACATTCTTTAGAGGAAGGTGACCAAGATGGCTAAGGTATGGTGGAAATAAATGGGAATATTTAGCCTGGAGAAGAGAGAATAATGTGGTAACTAACCGCTATATTAGAAAAATTGCCCAGTAGTTTACTAAGCCTTTTTCACTATTACTCCTGGAAAAATAACTGAGCACTTTCTATAGTTACAAGAAAGCAGACTTCAAATCACTAAAGAAAAGCTTTGTAATAATTCAAGTTGGGAATAAATAAAATGACCTGCCTAGATAAGCAGTAAGCTTCTCATCATCGGAAATCATTGAAAATGTTCAAGCAGATGCTAAATAATCATCTATCAAAGTTATTGTCAGAGGAATTACTTCACTGAGTAGGAGACTGATCTATTTAACCTGTAAGGTCTCTTTCAACTCCACCTCCTGTATTCTAAATTATTAATGATCTTATAAATCACCCTCACCCCGTGTCTAACTCCAACTCCCTACAACTCATTATACTGTGCATTATATACAAAGTGCTCACAAGATCCCCATGAACTCCCCCTAATACTGACTGCCCCAAAACAGCCTTCAAGGATACTTTAATGATTTCCAAACAGGAACAGGGAAGATGGGCAGTATAGTGGGGGGGAAAAAGAACTAAAAATTGTGCAGAGAATGGATAAGTTCTAATAAGGATTATAAGAACTTTGATCTTGGTATATGTTTGATGAGTTATTGTATCAGCACCAAAATGAATTCATCTGAGGCTTGAGATTTATTTTGACTTCTCCAGTCTGGGCTACGCTCTGACCTAGACAAGGAAACCAGGAAGCTCCACATCTTAAAAACTACCCACATGCAAAAAGAAATATCCCTGTTCTTTCCTACTCTTTTCAGTTCTTCAGATCTCACAATTTTCATTTTACTTTCTACATTTCTCAGCATAAATTATCTAGCCTTAAAATATCTAGATACAAAATAGAATCAAGAATGACAAGTTAAGGTCACAATGGACAGGAAACAGGCTTAGCAGACACCAAGCCAATAAGGATCGGGACAAGGGACCAGCTGGGACACAGTTTGGTCTGGCAGGACATGAGTTAAGGTGACTGATCATTAGTGGGACGCCTGAAGTAGATCAGATCAGCACAGGTTAGCAGGACTTCCAGCAGAAGCTACATGGCACCCCAGTGATTCTAAGGGGGCCACAAAGGTTGCACAGTTCAAGACTGTGATGAAGTCTGTCCATATTAGAACCCACAGGCCTACCTGGTGGACCACGTCATCTCCTTGGTGGAACTCTGGTTCCAAATTCTTTACATCAGAAGCGACTCTTCCTATTTTAGAGTATTCATGAGGATATTATAGTTCCCTTTATCAAGACCATTGTTGAATCTAAAATTCCATTTAGTAGACCAAAATAGTCTATGGTGTTAGAAGTCAGGCTACCTGTTGGATAAGGTAATCCCTGGAAGAGAGCAGAAGAGGATTCTGGGATACTAGCAATGTTTCTTGATCTGGGTGTTTCCAGTTTGGAAATTCTAGTTGTGTTCTTAAGACTTTTACAGTTTTCTGTATTCATGTTACAGTAAATAAAAATGTCCCAGAGATAAGGAGAAAAAGCCCTGGGCAGAGGCTTCCTGACACCCTTCTAGCTACAGCACCAGCAGGGCAGTCACTAGGCCTCCACCCTTGACTCTCAGTCCTCTCTTTCCTGCCTGTGTATGTGCAGCTCACACACAGACAAGTCAAGAGGACACCTCAGCGGGTGGTGTTTGCCTTCCCTCCCCAGCCGACCCAGGTGGGTCTCCAGAGCTTGGCTGAATTCATTTCTATAAAACAGAATTTAATATTCTATTCCTCAGTGTTTTAAAGGGGATCCCACTGCCTAAGGCAGAAGAAATAGGATTATTTATGCATTTTGATTCATTGTACACAAATGGAGTACAATTTTCATTTCTATGGTTGTACACCATGTAGATTGACAGCATGTAATCATATATGTACGTAGGGTAATGATGTTTGTCTCATTCCACCACCTTTCCCTCTCGCCTGCCCCCTTCCCTCCCTTCACCCCTCTCTGCCCAATCCAAAGTTCCTCCATTCATCCCTCCCCTCCACCTTATGGATCAGCATCCACATATCAGAGAAGAAAATCAACCTTTTGTTTTTGGGGATTGGCTTATTTCACTTAGCATGATATTCTCCAGTTCCATCCATTTACCTGCAAATACCATAATTTTATTCTTCTTTATGGCTGAATAATATTCCATTGTGTATATATACCACAGTTGCTTTATCCATTCATCTATTAAAGGGCATCTAGGTTGGTTCCACAATCTAGCTATTGTGAATTGAACTGCTATAAACATTGATGTGACTGTATTACTGTAGCATGCTAATTTTAAGTCCTTTGGGTATAAACCGAGGAGTGGAATAACTGGGTCAAAAGGTGGGTCCATTCCAAGTTCTCTGAGGAATCTCCAAACTGCTTTCCAGAGTGACTGCACCAATTTGCAAATCCAGCAATGTACAAGGGTGCCTTTTTCCCCACATCTACACCAACACCTATTATTGCTTGGGTTCTTGATAATAGCCATTCTAAGTGGAGTAAGATGAAATCTTAGAGTGGTTTTAATTTGCATTTCTCTAACTACTAGAGATGTTGAACACTTTCATCAGCTAACTAAAGACACATAGATATGTGTTTATATATATTTAGCGAAAAGGAAAAAATACATCAAAATGTCAACAGCTATTTCTGTTGAGTGATGAGATGAATTTGATTATTTTCTTTATACTTTTCTCATTTTACTTTATATTTTATGTGGTTTGTGTATCATTTTCAAGAAAATTTAAGTTTTATAAGTAAAAATCTTATGTTTGTGCAGTACATTATCGTTTCTAAACTTATAAGCTTAAGTTTTCTTATTTGGTTCTTTGTATATCTTGAATGCAAGACCTTTGTCAGATGTGTTTTACAAGTATTTTTCTCTCAGTCTAACTTGTCTTTTATTCTTTTAACAGTGTCTTTTGCAAAACAAAAGTTTTTAATTTTTCCTCTTTTCTGGTACTGGGATTCAATCCAGGGACGCTTACCACTGAGCAACACCCTCAGACTTTTTATGTTTTATTTTGAGACAGGGTTTTGCTAAATTGCCCAGACTGACCATGAACTTGCCATCCTCCTACCTCAGCTTCCCAAGTGCTGGTATTACAGTATGTGTCACTGTGCCTGGCAAGTTTTGAATTTTATTTTTTTATTTTTGGTACTGAGAATTGTACTTTACCCCTGAGCTACACCCTAGGTCTTTTTATTTTTTATTTTGAGGTGGGGTCTTGCTAAGTTGTTGAGGCTGGCATCAAACTTATGATCCTCCTACCTCAGACTCTCAAGTCACTGGTATTTCAGGTATGTGCTACAGCAAGTTTTTAATTTTAATGAAGTCTAACTTGTCAACTTTTCTTTCACAAATTGTACTTTTGGCATTGTACATAAAAACTCATCACCATCTATTGATCCACTGATATTGTTCTCTGATATAATCCTACTGTATCAGAGAAATAATTCTGTGATATCATTTATCTCCATTTTTTAGATGAAGAAACCAAGACTCAAAGATTAATTTGACTAAGCTCAGACAGTCAGCAAGTACTGGGATGGACTGGGGGCTGATTTATATTCCACTGCTCTTTTCACCTTATATAATGTATCAGTGTACCTAATTCTATTCATCTTGCTTTTATTTTCTTTGCCTTTTTTTCTTTTGTCTTCCAAAGTCATTATTTTAATCTAGGGTGAACATGGTTTTCCAGAAGAAATGGCAACTTCTAGAGAAAAAAAGATTACTGGAGCTAACCCAGAGTCTAACCTTACGACACAGTTAGATACATGCTCTGAGATAGTAATGTTGAGTTTGTAAGTCTCAGAACCCCTGGGAGCATGTTAAAAAAAGCAAGAGCTCATTTCCTTAAACATAATACTTACAACATTTTTCATATGAATTTAGGGGCTTCAGATGCTATAGCCTCTGATCATATGGTGAAAATATAAAATATGAGAAAAAATCTTTGAAAGTATCAGCATAGTTCCTACACAATAGCAGACACTTAACAAATTTTCTTAATTTAATTTGAAGTCTGATTAATGTAATTTTTACTCTAAGTAGGGAATCCACACTCACTCTGCTTGATAGCTTCCATTCTATGAACTGGCCACAGGATGTCACTGTTGTTCTAGGGAAAACTTTGAACAGCCCTCTCCCACCCCACCCACATCTCCCCAATTTATAATAAGTCCTTTTAAAGGACTAAGTAATGTCCATGTGGTGAGGAAAGGTGTGGGATGGGGCATTATTTCTTTATGTTTTTTAAATAAATGTAATATAAACATAATTAGGCGCAGTGCCCATGCCTGTAGTCCAGCTACTCAGGTGACTGAGGCAGGAGGATTGCTGGACCGTAGGAGTTTGGGGCCAGCCTGGACAACACTGCAAGACCCCACCTCAAAAAATAAACAAGCAAACAAAACCATCATAATGAATGATCTATGAAAAATATTTCGTCAACATATTTCAGAGTTGCTCATGGTATTAAAAAAAACTAAACTAAAAATCATTCTTTAGTTTCAGAGACAAATTCCAACCCAGAAGATCTAGAGGCCTCTTGATCATTCATTTACTCTTGTCAACATCTGCTCTGTAATACACACTGTGCAAATCACAGTGTGCCAAGAGATTTGAGCATATCTGCTCACTCTTAAAATAGCTCTAGATAATCAGGGCACAGCTTAAGGTAGCAATAAAATAGAGGTTTGTTTTAAGAACCCTCTAGAGAACTTGTTCAACCCAAACAGCCTTTTGTAGTTACTCAATGTGAAAATGTCATAATAATTCTATGTCCTACAGGGTAGCCCGGGGCAATATTATCCATCCCTGCCAAAAGAATACCAAACAGTCATCTGTTAAATGTCCACCTGACTCATGGATTCCTCCTTCTGGAAACCACGAAGTCACAAGAAAAATATCTACAACATTTATAGGTTGTTGTATTGTTTTGTTTTTTTTTAATAACAGTGTTTTTGAAATAATATTCACATACCATAAAATTTACCCCTTTAAAGTGTACAAGTAAGTGTATTTTAGCATATTCAAAGAGAACACCAACATGTAACTTCAGAACAATTTCAGTACCCCAAAAAGAAATCCCATTCCCACTAGAAGTCCCCCCTTAATCCTGCCTTTCCTTAGCTTCCGGTAAACACCAATCTCTTCTTTATTTCTGCAATTTGCTTAGTTGAAACTCATATAAATGGAATCATAACTACATAAATTGTTTTTAAATGGCAAAGGAAGCCATACAAAATGGCACATACCTGTAATCCCAACTACTCCCAAGACTGAGGCAGGAGGATTACAGGTTCCAGACCAGCTTGAGCAATTTAGAAAGATCTTGTGTCAAAATAAAAAGGGGAGGGGATGTAACTCAGTCATAAAGTGCCACTGGCTTCAATCCCTGGTACCACAAAAATTAATTAAATAAATAGCAAAGGAAATAATTCCGTCATCTCTATTCCAACTACCATGGCTTGATTAGGTGGGTTTCTGTTTCCAGGAAAATGCTTCCACAGTACTGTCTAACATGTAAATTCCTAAAATATACATTAGGAACTGCTTTGGGGAAATTTTTCAACTTGGCTAAACAAGACAGCTAAATTAAAGGGAAGTAATTAGTTTTAAGACAAAAGTGGCTAAAATTAATCATCTTCTGAAATCATTACTTTTCGAGTATGTTCTGCAAGATTGTGGATTCTATTTGGATATGTTCGTTATCTGTTATAATTTGAAATGGGAGACAAGAAAAATGAACTACAGCCCTCTGCTAGTCTATCTTAATTAATCATTAAATAAACACACAAGTCCTCCACCCAAGTCCACAGGACAGAGTGGCCTATTACCAACCTTGTGGAGGAAAATAACATTCACAGGGAGAAACCATGCCAGCCATTGGACTAACCATTTGCCTCCTACCAATCCTACTAGATAAGTACTATTAAAATGAGAAAATGAGACTCAGTGGAAAATAATTCAACCAAGAAAGGTTGCATCCCTTGTATGAGGAAGTGTTAAATAAGGATTAAAAGCCTAGAAGCAGAAGCCAAGCTTTCTGGATTAAAATCTTGAATTCTATAGCATACTACCTGTGTGATCTTGGACAAGTTCCTTAGCCTCTCTGTGCTTAAGACTAGCTCTGTAAGGAAGGGATGGTAATGATACCTACCTCATATAGTGGTTGTAAGTTTGAAATAAATTAGTACCTAAAGTACTTAGAACAGTGCTCACTATTATTAAAATTCGAATTTGCCTGAATTTAAAGTCCTTGACCTTGATGAAAGTCATGTCTATACACGGTTACCCTATATTCTCGCAGGTTAAAAATAGTGGTTGGGGAGGGTCATGGCCTGAGCTGTACGGGCAATGTTGGGAAATGAGGTTTCTCAGTCAGGGTACAAGCCAGGTGCAGAGAGGACTCCAGAGTGTCCACTACACCTCATTTCCTCCAGCCACACACGGATCCTACAGCTCTGATCTGCGTTACAATGTGCATTATGAGGATGCAGACAAGTTGGAAGAGCCGCTGGCCACTACAACAGCTCTGTTACATCACTGGAGAGACAGACTGATGAGCTTCTCTGCCATTTCCCAAACAAGGGAAGTGAAACCGGGCCAATGAAGTGATAACAAGAACTAATGACCAGGAAGACATTTTCCTGCCACATCTAGAAGCTATAGGGACAATTAAGCTGATTTATGGCAACAGTGGTAATGATGCTGTTCTTGCCTCTACTGGCTTAGTCAGCAATGTCTTTATTGTTAGAGGGCCAGGTCCTTCAGATCCTTTAGGTTCTACAAGTCCACCCAGATTTCTGAGAGAAAGAAATGAGGATGGAGGTGGAAAAAAGTCATTCCCAATAAATAAAGAAGGCAAATTTAACTTTTAAATTTTTCTTAGAAAAATAGATTATCTTCACATTTGTAAAACTGCCTGCTTATCTCCCTGGAATTGTTTTGGAGAAGAATTAACAATCAGTAAATAAACAAATCCCTGCTGTGTGTGACTTTGGAGCTGCTGTCCAGGGTTGATTACATAAGCAGAAGCTCATTACAACCCAGTACCTACAATTTGGAACAACTGCCACTGTGTGTATGTAAATCAGTTTTTTCTCTCTAAATACCTAGAGCATATTTTTCCTAATTGCAGAAATTTCCATGAAAATCACATAGGGAGATTTAAAAACCATGTTCCCAGGCTGTGTCCCCAGAGTCTGGTGCCATTGGTCTAGGATGCAGCTTGAGCATCAGTAATTGCAAAGACTCCTAAGTTTTAGCCAATCAAATTTGTGAGCTGGTGCTTAGCTGGTGGTTACATGATCTCTACTCCTGCTGCAGTTTCAGCTGTTCTGGAGGATGACTGCTTATATTTTGAGGTCTTCCCTGCAGACCCTCCACTACCATGTAAATTTAAATTTTTTGTATGACCCATGATCCATTTATTGTATCAGACCATCCCAACCTGAATCTTCAGGGCAGGCCTTCTAAATGAGCATGAATTAGTGAGAATTATCTTTCTCACAACCTCAACTGAAATGAACCCTGATAGATAGCCAATGATCTAGTCAGTCAGTTAGTACTACAATAAATTACCATGGACTGGATGTCTTGAGCAAAAAAGATTTACTTCTCACAATTCTGGAGGCTGGAAGTCCAAGATCAAGGTTTGGGTAAATCTTGTGTCTAGTGAGGACCCCACTTTCTAATACCATCACACTGGAAGTTAGGATGTCAACATATGACTTTGGGTGAGTGGGTAAGTGGGGGTGGTGGACACACAAACATTCTATCTATAGCATCAAGTAACAAATTAGCTGAAAGAAGATTTCTAATAAAAACTTAGAAAAGAAACAGGGGAGGCTGAGGCAGGAAGAGTACAAGCTGAGGTCAGCTTGGGCAACTTAGCAAGACCCTGTTTCAAAATAAAAATAAAAAGGGCTAGAGGGCTGGGGAGATAGCTCAGTCCGTAGAGTGCTTGCCTTGCAAGCACAAGGCCCTGGGTTTGATCCCCAGCACTGCAAAACAAACAATCAAACAAACAAACAAAAAAGGGCTAGAGATGTAGCTCAGTGGTAGAGTCCCACCCTGACTTCCACCCCAAGTTCAATTCCCAATATTGGGGGTGGGGATGTGGGGGGAAAAAGAAAAAGGAAAATTCTTATCATAAGTATGGATTATTTTAAATTATATTAAATTCTGGTCAATTCTATTGCTTGTTTTCTTTGTAAAATAAGCTAGGAACATGTAATGTGATTAAAATTTGTAATCTAACTGTAAAGCAGTGTATATCATAGGAAGATGATGATCAAATGGGAACTACCAACCAAGCAAAGAACATCTCATAAGTGAGCCAAATCTCAGGTCAGGGATTTTCCTTCCAAATGACCTTCTCTTTGCCAGAGAAAAGGAAACCATGCTAGAGGGAACTCTGATTTTTCAGTTCCTTATCACAATAATGCTGTCACCCCTTGGAAACTATTTCCTTTGAAAATTATAACAATTAATTTTTAGAGATTCACTTTGTTTTGTTTAATTTATAAGATGTCTGCTAATTTAATTTTTAGCTTTAATACTGGCATTCTTCATGGTTAGACATGGAATAACTGTAACAGTCACCATATCTCAGGCTCCTGATAAGGAACTTAGTAGTCATCTGTGATGGGTGACTCCATGTGGATTCAGTTACAAATATGGTTTTTAAGTGCAATGAAAAGCATACCTTGAGGAAACTGAGATATTCAGCCATAAAGAGAAATGAAGTTATGGCATTTTCTGGTAAATAGATGGAACTGGAGACTATTATGCTAAGTGAAATAAGCCAATCCCAAAAAATCAAAGGTCAAATGTTCTCTCTAATATATGGATGCTAACTCACAATAAGGAGAGATGGGGGTAGGGAAGAATAGAATTACTTTGGATTAGACAAGGGGAAATAAAGGGAAGGGAGGGGAAATGGGAATAGGAAAGATTGTGGAATGAATCTGACAACTTTCCTATGTTCATATCTGAATACAGAACCAATGTAATTCCACATCATGTATAACCAGAAGAATAGGGAATCGTACTCCATGTATGTACAATATGTCAAAATATATTCAACATTATATTATATTTATTTATATTATATTATATTTATTTATATTATATCAACTGTGATATATAACTAAAAGAACAAATTTAAAAAAAGAAAAGGAAAAAACAAATACTAAGAAAGCTTTTCTTACCTCTCTAAACTTACACATTTGTACTTCAGAATAAACATAATCATTTGGCCATCTAAAATTTAAACATGGCCTGAAGTATCAAATAATAATTTTTTAAAAATGTGATTTCAAAATAGAAATTATAATTAGTATAACTAAAGAAACATGATTTTTTAAATAAAACTTGTAGTTTTTTTTCAGTTGACATTTTTCACTTTTGTCCACACCAATAAATACAAGCAGTTTATTGGTTGAGTCTAGTCTTTGAAAGAGGAAATTTTTATAAAGTAGTCCCATTTTATTCTGTAACCTGATTATTTCTGGGACTTCTGACTATGAATAGACAACGTTGAAGGGACAAAGTTACCCATCTCGTTAACAACTGTGTTTACCATGGGATGCTGAGGAGTGCATGGAGATCCAACCAGTTACCCCAGACCAGCCCCTCTGAGATTAGATTTGTAGTCTCACATATGATTCATTGCCTACCTGACTCTCATAGCATCAGAAGGCAGAAGTTAAACCAAGGACTCAGAAACTGAAAACATAAATAGAATCCTATTATACCTCTTCTCTTTCACATATGCCTCGGGTAAGTGAGTGCAAAGTGAAAACACTTTTGAATTTAAGCAACTAAATAAATAATCTGATGATAACCTGAAGAATACAATAAATATATGCAGGTTCATACCTGACATAAGT
Source organism: Sciurus carolinensis (assembly GCF_902686445.1). Lineage (NCBI taxonomy): Eukaryota > Metazoa > Chordata > Mammalia > Rodentia > Sciuridae > Sciurus > Sciurus carolinensis. The sequence continues at coordinate 119,435,890 of NC_062215.1, forward strand.
AAATGATTGAGTGAATAAGTAAGTGGAAGAAAAGGAAAAATATTTCTTACAGAATTCTAAATAATATATGTAGGTATTTCTCCTTCCATGATACAGAACTTCATTTTCCTTTCCTTAAATGTGGATTGGATTCAGTGACTGGTTCCAACAACAGAGCATCAAAAGAAAAAAGTAGTAACCTTCCTGTGGAGGAATTTGAGGCAGACTCCACCTTAAGCAAGTGATCCAGGTTGATACCATCAGTAGGAAATAATGTTATTATTATCATGTGCCCCTAATTTGATTCCTGCATTGCAGAACAACATATACAGCACATTCCCATTAGCTTCTTTATGTTCTTGTCTCTGTTTGGGGATGTGCAAGTGTATGAGTATATTCAGAATATATCAAAGAGGTCTGTAAGGAAATAGATCAGTGATTACTTTCTGGGAGAAAAAGAAAGCAAGCTTTTTCTGCTCCTATTTATTTTGTTGAAGGAAAGGTAGCAGATTAAGGGTGCTTTTTGTTCTTTTTTTCTACATATTTCTATATCACTTTAAGTTTCATCCAGAAATCACTTTTATAATCTATGTTAATTAAAAAAAAGGAAACTAAATAAAGAGAAAAAACTGTGGAGGAATTTGAAATGTTGTCTCACACCAACATAATTTAATGCTAGTCTTATATTTTGAGTTCAAATTTCTCAACTCTGAACTGAAGCATATTTTCCAGTGGGAATGTTAGGTGGTGAGTGCCTATACATCTCCCAACTATTCCAAAAGCCTTTCTTTGCAAATTCAAAATGAAACATTGATACATATCAGATGTCAGAGTGTCTACGACCTAAATGATCCAATGAAAGAAAAGTGAAATATAACTGAAACATTTGTATATGTCATTATATAACACCAAATTCTATTAGCAAGTAGGTAGTTAACAGCACATTTACATTTTTCTCTGATGTTATATAGATGGGCATCTTTGACTGCCTTTCCTCAGAAAGCTGAATAAATATTAACTGATTAACTGAAGAACACCAGTGAGCATAAGATTCAATGTTATATAGAATATGAAACTGCAAAAGGAAAGAGTAGTTCTTGGGACTCTAGTGAGAGGTCCAAGTCCTAGGCCTTGCCCACCCCAACTGATGCAAGCAGTATGGTATGAATAAGAGAAAACAAGTCTTATAAACTAAAGAATCACTGGAGTTAGATTATGCCGCCTATGAGGATGAATATAACAAGTGGAATGAATATGCTACATCACCATTGAATCTCTAAAATGTCAGTATTTTCTTTCTTTTCCTTGCTGCATCCCTAGTCCTTGGGGTTGAACCCAGGGTTACTTTACCACATCCCAAACCCTTTCTGTTTTTTATTTTTTGAGACAGGGTCTTACCAATTTGCCCAGGGTGGTATCAAATTTACAGTCCTTCTCCTTAGCCTCCTAAGTAGCTAGGATTACAGGCATCATTATTTTCATATTAAAATAAGAATTAGTTTCCATAAACTGACTTGTCAGCATTATCACCTTGTTTCTAATAATGAGACAAGATTGGCCAGAGAGGTGGGACTGTAGCTCAGGGATAGAGCACTTACCTAGGACATGTGAGGCGCTGGGTTCAATCCTTAGCACCACATAAAAATAAATAAATAAAATAAAGGCATGCTGTCCATCTACAACTATAAATTTTTTTTAATTAATTGATTGATTGATTGATTTTTAAAAGAAAAGATTGGTTAGAACATCCACTCCATATTCAGTGTAAAATTTAACAGTGTTCCCAAGAGGTCTGTTATTTCCCAATTATCTTTTTTTTTTTTTTTTTTTTTTTTTTTTTTCTCCCGACTAGCTTTTTATAGTTGCCTATGGCTTCAGGCTTGGATTTCTTTGGAATCAGTTCAGAATTCCCTTCATGGATCCCGTCCCTCTTCTGAGCCACGAAATTTAAGCTCCTCTTTCTGATTTCTATAGGGATAGAAACATTCACACAAAGCTTTTGTATTGATAGCAGAATTTACTTGAAAATTTTGTGAGGTGAATGGGGTAAGCCAACAGATGACTTAAAATTGAAAGTTAGATGTCTGTGACATTCAAATGACCCTCTTATGTTTGGGGCTTTTTGTTTGTTTTAGTTTTGGTGGGGTTTTGTTTGTTTACTTGCTGGTTTTGGTTTCTCTCTCTCTCTCTCTCTTTCTCTCTCTCTCTCTCTCTCTCTCTCTCTCTCTCTCTCTCTCTCTCTCTTTTTCCAGTACAAGGGATAGAACCTAGGGGCACTCTACCACTGAGCTACATCCCCAGCCCTTTTATTTTTTTATTTTGACACAGTGTCTTGCTTAGTTGCAGAGACTGTCCTTGAACTGGTGATCCTCCTGCCTCAGCCTCTAGAAGTAGCTGAGATAACAGGCACGCACCAACGTGCCAAGCTCTGCCATGCTTTGAAATTGCAGCTTCTACTTCACCCTCCCTCAAGGTCACAAAGTTTTTCTTTTCTTTTCTTTTCTTTTTTTCTTTTCTTTTCTTTTCCTCCTCTCACAATATGAATATCCTAAAGCTATCAGCCTTCTGCAAGCATTTTTCATCCTGTTCACCTTTTTATTAGTACAAATAATATTATAACTTGCAAAAGGGATTTTATAAACTTTACCAGTTATGTTATAATCAGCAGATACCAGAAAATCCAATAAAAAGACAACTTTGTTCTTATTTCTATAGACTCTCCCATCTTTAAAATTTAACCTAATGATTAATGTACTGTAAATAGTTCCAACATCATCATATTGTTTGTGTTTTGGGTTTGCATGAAAGAATAATAATGATCAAACTCATTCTATCCATAATGTTTATCTTTAATGCTGTGAGAAATTGCACTTTTATCAGCCCATTGAGCATTAAAGCTCAAATTGAGTATACAAATCATATTGCAAGACAAAATAATAACCTTTGTTACTGGGCACAACTTAAGTACAGACCGATCACCACTGAGAAGTCCAAATTTGAGAGTCTTTATTAAGCTGGCCGGCTGACTGTCTCACACAATGCCCCAAAAAAATGGCTATTGAGAGAACAGCCCTGACCACAGGGTAGTAGGGGTTCTTATACCAAAAATTACATTAATTATAAGTGTCTGTTGCTATGATTTGAAATTACAAACTAATATCATGAGATCATCAACAGAAGGGGAAGTGGGTCACCTAGGTACAAACTAAAGAATGGTTACTAATATCCACACAATCACCGTTTACATGGTACATTGGTTAGGAGCAATAGGGATCAAAAGAGAGCAATTTTTCATTACGTAAGAATTGTCATTTTGCATTGCTAAACATGTCATGGTAAGTAACTGATGATGGGGACAGAGGAGGGGTGTTCCCATGGGAGAAGCTAAGCAATTGTTGATGGGTACAGAGGTGCGGTGGTCCCATGGGAGAAGCTTATTTTCCTACATAACATGGAGTTCAGAGCAAAATGAAATCTGTCTGGCCTATAACATTCTCATGGAGCTGTCAGCCCATCACACTTCCTACATGTGTTGCTATCTGCTATTAATGGCATGCTATTATAGTAACTGGGAGCCAGGCACTAAGGCTTGCACCAATAGCTCAAGGTATTCATGAAGCTGAGGCAGGATGATCACTAGGACCCAGGGTTCAATGTCAGTCTGGGCACCATAGCAACACCCTGTCTCAAACAAAAATTTTAAAATGAGCACTGAAATAATCTACTCTCAAGAGAAAAGTTGAAAATATTTATAAAATGTTTTATAAAATGACTAATCATGAAATATAAATAACTATAGATATTTTCCTTGTTTGTTTTATCCAGAAGATACACAAGGAATGCACATAATACAATACAATGGTCCTATCATGTGGATATAATTGACTGTAATTAGTTTTGGTATACTGGTTGCCACAGAAATGCTTGTCACATTGCCAGTGAACGTCAACATAGGATGACCTGCCCATTTTCTAAAAGGAGGTCGGGGTAATATTATAAATATGAATTTAGGAATGTAACCTGACTTTCCAATGGTTTAGACAGGGCAGGAAGATGTATCAGGGAGAGAACAGCATAAAGAACAGCAAAAGGCATGTACCATGAGTCAGGGTTCAGTAGTTCAGGATACTGAGCCATAGGTAGATAAGGAGATGCAAGGTTATAAATCTGGGGTAACTTGACCTGATAAGGATAATTGTAAAGAGAATTCAGTCTTTTAAAGGTTATGGAAGAGATATTGAAGTACGGTGAATGGAACTGAGGTGATTCACTTGGAAGTCAGTGGTTTGTTTCCAATTTGACCAGATTGGAAGTCAATGGGTCTGTTAAATTGGGAAGAACAGAGGTCTGGTTCCTTTCATCAGTAGTCACATCAAAACAGGGACTACAGCTACTATAAGAATTAGGTGGGGTTGGGGTTGTGACTCAGTGGTAGAGCGCTTGCTTGGCACCTGTGAGGTACTGGGTTCCATCCTTAGCACCACATAGAAATAAATAGATAAAATAAAAGTGTTGGGTTCATCTACAACTAAAAAGTATTTTTTAAAAAATTAGGTATCTTGTGGCCAACTTATATTGTTATATTGTGTGCATGTACAGATATGTAACAACAAACCTTGCCATTATGTACAAATAAAAATGTGTTAAAAAAAGAATTAGGTGTCTTGGTAGGAGGAAATAAGGTGATGAGTACCTAGCCTTCCTCTCTTCCATACCCTGCCCCTCACTGTCCCCAAAAACCTGGAATTCACATCTACATAATCACTGCTAACTAAAAAGTCACACTACCTATCAACTCAGTCTCCCTGAGCAAGAACACATCTACAGTGGATATAGTACATTGAGAAAAAGAACTTATTCTTACAGCAAGGCACACTGTTCTTAACAGTGTATATTAATTGCTGATGAGCCTAGTCACAAATTAAGAATGTTTGTGCTGATGAGCCTAGTCACAAATTAAGAATGTTTGTGCTTTATTCAACAGTAGATTTTTTTTTTTTTCCTTTTTGGTGGTGCCGGGGATTGAACCCAGGGCCTCAAGCTTGCTAGGCAAGCACTCTACCAACTGAGCTATCTCCCCAGCCCAAATAGTAGATTCTTTTTTCAGTGAAATAAGAAATCATCATTCTTTAAAGCTCTGTACAATATCTAAGAACACATCCCATAGAACACTTAGATATAAGTCATAATGCTTTGTTTTATTTTTCATAGGCCTAAAGCGTTTAGATGAATTTTACAACATTTTCACCCTATAAGACTGGGGTTCAAACCGGGAGTCTACACATGCTGGGAAGACACTACCACTGAGCTACACCTCCAGCCCTCTTTTCACATCTTAAAAGTTTGCAATAAGCACTACTCAGGAACTTGTGACATGTGATTATTGGTTGTTTTCACATAGAGTTAAGGTACAGATCAAACAATTGGAATAGTTCAAATATAATTACTTCACCCCTTAAAGACATTTTGCTTAATATCAATTTGCTAGTAATTGAACTGGGAAAATTATTTCTTTTTTTAAAAATATTTTCTTAGTTGTAGATGGATACAATATCTTTATTTATTTATATGCCATGCTGAGGATCAGACCCAGTGCCTCACACATATGAGGCAAAAACCTCTTTTCAATCAAAATGTTATGTTACATTATATAATGTCCCTTATGTTCCATAGAGTAACAGTTACAGATATTCCAATTCAAAAAGAGAACAAATAAAAAATTAATTTTAAAAAAAGGGATTGGAAGAAAAAATGAGTCACCAAACTGGGTATGGTGGCCACACCTATAGTCCTAACTAGTTGGGAGGCCGAAGCAGGAGGATCACTAAGACTTGGAGAAGTTTTAAACTTGGAATGGAACCACGATTTGACCCAGCTATCCCCCTCCTTGGTCTATACCTAAAAGACTTAATATCTACATACTACTTTGATGCAGCCACATTAATGTTTATAGTAGCTCAACTCACAATAACTGAACTATGGAACCAACCTAGATGCACTTCAATAGATGAATGGAAGAAAAGGTGGCATATATACACAATGGATTATTACTCAGCCTTAAAGGAGAATAAAATTATGGCATTTGCAGGTAAATGGATGGAGTTGGAGAATATCATGCTAAGTGAAATAAGCCAATCCCAAAAAAATAAAGGCCAAATATTTTCTCTGATATATGGAGCATATATCCATATATGCTCTGATATATGGATATATGCCATTATATATATATATATATATAATGGGGGGGCAGTGAATGGAGCAACCTTGGTTTCAGCAGAGAGGAATGAAGGTAGGGAAGGGTGCAGGGAGTGGGAAAGATGGTGGAATGAGATTGACATCATTAACCTAGGTACTTGTATGATCATACAAACGGTATGGACTCTACATCATGTACAACCAGAGAAATGAATAGTTGGGCTCCAGTCATGAATAATGAATTGAAATGCATTCTGCTGTTGTGTATAACTAATTAGAACAAATAAAATTAAAATTAAGAAAAAAAGATTAGGAGTTCAAGGCCAGCCTGGTCAACATGGCTCAAAACAAATAACTAAAACAAAAACAAAACAAACAAACAAACAAAAACTCTAAGCCATCAGTATATAACGATTTTGACACCAGTTTGGGCAAATGTTAGAATTTTTTTTTAAGTTTTAAACTCTGGGAATAATCTTTGGCATTCAGTCTGGCCTTTGGGTTCTTGGTTCTATCCTCTGATGACTTCTCACTCTTTAATGAAAAGTAGCACATGTTTACAGATGAAATACTTGTCAGCCTACTTCCTGTTGGTAGAATTTTGTAGGATCTGAAGCCTCGGCTCGATGCCCAGTTCCAAAATCAATCCCACATTTGTATTAGTTTTCTATTACTGCATGACAAATTTAGCAATTTAAAATAAGACATTATCTTACATACCAGTAGGTCAGAAGTTCAGGCGCCACTTACCTGGGCCAGTTCAGGTTTCACCAGGCTGCAAACCAGCAATTTTCTGGGACTGTGGCTTCATCAGAAGCTCAACTGGGAAAAGATCTGCTTTCAAGATTATTCACATAGTTGGCAGATGTCACTTCCTCGGACCTGCAGGACTAAGACTTCTGGTACTACAGTCCATATCGTGGCATCTGACTTCTTCAAGTCAAGCAAAGGAGTTAGGCTCCCTCTAGCCTGCTGAGGACCAAGTTTTATAACAAACATGACATAGTCTTGGGAATGAATTCCCATCATCTGAGCTATAGTCTATTGTCTAGAAGCAAGTTACCGAGTTTTACCTTAAAACAAGGAGAGGTATTATACAAGGGCATGTCATTGGGGACCGCTTTAGTATGTACCCATTACATGTTCCTTTGTCTCCATTACACTCTTCACTCTAACAAAAACTCCTCATGGTCTTTCATATTAGTATCCTTAGTACTTGTCATAGTCTGTCATGGAGACCTAGATAATAATTTAAAACTGCAGTTTTCCAACTTTTGTTCTCAGGACCTCATTACACTCTTTTTTAAAAAATATTTTTTAAATATATCTTTTAGTTGTTGATGGACCTTTATTTTATTCATTTATTTATATGTGGTGCTGAGAGCCAAACCCAGTGCCTCACACATGCTAGGCAAATGCTCTACCACTGAGCCACAACCCCAGCCAGGGACCTCATTACACTCCTAAAAACATTATCCAGGGCTGGGGAGATAGCTCAGTTGGTAGAGTGCTTGCCTTTCAGCATAAGGCCCTGGGTTCAATCCCCAGCACCAACAAAATAAAAATAAAAAAACATTATCCAGCTTTTGTTTATATGGGTGTTCAGTGCCAGGACTGTAAACAGCCCAGCATACAGTTCACTGATCCCAAAGAAAGAATTTGGAAGACTCAGTGGAGAGGTTTTGAACATTTTATTACTCACACACTCCTCAGCAGTGGCAGGAGGAGATACAATGAAGGGCTGCCCACAGCCCTACAAGCAGAAGGAATAAATATAAGTTGCATGCCTACTGTGTGGGTGGATTTCTTCAGATTTTTTTTTTTTTTTTTTTTTTTTTGGTGGTACTGGGTATTGAACCCAGGATTGTGTACATGCAAGGCAAGCATTCTACCAACTGAGCTATTTCCTGAACCCCTCTTCAGATATTTTATAAGTACATTCTTTTATTTTACAACCAAGGTCACTGCTTTGATTCTCACCTTAAGATTGTAGTCAAGGGAAAGTAGCCAGCTTCCTCTCTTATTTCCTTCTTTAGAGTTCTTATCTTATTGCAACATTTCCTAGACACTGACTAGTGTTTAACCCCCAAATGGGTTGGTTATACCTGTTCATATTGACTTTTTTAGTAATTCATTTAAAAATAATTACAGGGCAGTGGATGTACCTCAGTGGTAGAGCAATTGCCTAGCATGCATGAAACCCTGGGTTCAATAGTCCCAGCACAAGAAAGAAAAAAGAAAGGAAGGACAGGTAACAAAAACTTATTACCTATTAACATATATAATTTTTTTAATAGTTATGTTTCTCCAAAAAAATTGTAAGATTACATTTTTGCAAAATTTGTTAAACGTCTGGCTTATTGAAAGGCAACTGGATTCTTTTATCCGCTTTCACATTCAGTTACAAATCATGCAGCCTCTGGAAAACTCCACTGTACATTCACAACTGAATGAGAGTTTAAAAGGCAAAAGTCGTCTTCTCCTTATCATCATGCATATAGTGTGGCCTTGAGGGGCCCTTGAAAGGATGGTGGGGGCGCCCACGCGACTCGGGTAGCCTGAAGAAATCGGAGAGGTGGGCAGGGCGAGATGGAAGGGACCCAGGTAAGAAATTTGGAGTTTTAAGTAAATTTATTAAATGTGTAGGGAAATAGCTGGAGAAGTGGAATGGCGAAAGGATGTCTGTTTGGAGGCGAAGAAGGTCGTCCAGAAGTCAAGCACCCTCCCCGCCTGCCCACCTTAAATCGGCTTAACCACGTCAAAGCGCGCGCGCTATCTGGAGGAAGCTTGGGTCTTGGCGCCCGCCGTAGACGTCGTGACAGACGCGGCCTGTTGCCTTGGAGCCGGCGAGACGCGGCTGGGCCTCCACCACTGTGGAGGTGGCCGGAGGCCTCGGTCATGTCTGTGTTGGACGTGCTTTGGGAAGACCGAGACGTTCGTTTCGACGTGTCCTCGCAGTGAGTCTCTGAGACATCCCAGGAACGCGCTGCCAATAGAGGGCGCCGCGGCGCGAAGTCGGGACTCGCGAGCGGGACCTGCTCCTCTGCAGCTATCCGCGCGGGGCGAGGGTAGGGGGTTTGCGCCTGCTGTGCGCGCTTCAGGAGACCCTCTGGTTACTGCGGCTCTCCTGAGGCCGGCTCTGCAGTAGGGAGGCGGCCAGATTACACAGTTTCGGTCCCGCGCGATATGCGGTCGTCCTGGCCTCGAGACCTATCAGGAATGTGAACCCCACCGGGCAGGGACCACCCAGGCATTTCAGCTCCGTGTGGTGGAAAGAACATAGGACAGGGATTCAGGAAATCAGGCTCTAAAACTAGGTGTGTAATAATGACACACACTGTGGGCCTTTGGACAAACGACCTCAGCATTCTAACCTCAGATCTATAAGATGAGGGAGGCGGGAGTGAGCATTCTTCAAAGTTCCTAACTACATAAACTTCATGTATGTACTAGCTACATAAGCTTCATCTGATTATTAATCTAAATCACCCACCGGAAGAAGTAACCCTCTTTTGGAATCTCACAAACAGAAGCCCTGTTTTGGGAAAATATCATGCTTTAAAGAGACGATGGTTCGAAATCACCTTTCCAAGAGTCCCGGGAAGAAAATTCCCATTGGGATATTTAGCATTGGAAAATATTAAAGCTAAGGTTCCTGGATGAATGGCAAGGAGCTTCTAGCCACTCCTTACGGTTCCTTATCATGAACAGTATCTCCTTAGATGGGAAAATGAAATATTTATATATTTCTCAGACTTTGTTGTGGCTGAATACAAAAAACTAACATGCTATTAGATCCTTTACGATGTTGGGAGGAAAAGGAATTTGTAAAATTACAAACCATAGTTACATATTACACACCTTCTATGATTTTTTCTGTTATTCTTGGAGGGCTCTTAATCCAAACAAGTCCATTTCATGAACATTTCAGTTTATTAATTATTTACCAAATGCTTACTATATGCTGGTTACTATGCTGTTAGCTAGAAATACAATATATTTTTCTCCTTAGAAATACAATATAATAGGAAATAATACTCGTGCATTTAGTGCAGAAAATAACACAGAGACAACTGTAATACATGTGATAAGTACCATTCTGAGAAAAAAAAAATGAACAAAAGGCTGGGGTCCATAGAAACAAAAGAGAACAGAAACAGAGCAGATCATTATTCCTAGGGAAGACCTCAAAAAAGAAATAATTTGAGTTGGACCTTTAGCGGTAGCTAGGACCTTTTCAGTGTAGACAGAGAGAATTATAGAAAAAATGTGGAGGGAGGGGATTAGAAGCAGAGTGTTGGAGGTATAAACCTATTTGGCTAGAAGGAATGTAGGTTAGCTTCAGCTGAGGATTTTGGACTTAAGCATCTGAGCAGTTGGATGACAGGAAGACTTTTAAGTAGAAAGTTTTGGCATCTTCAATTGAATCTAAACAATCAATATCAGTATTCTGAATAACTAATTGAGTTAATCTCTATGGAAAATTTATTAGAAGGTTGTATCAGGTCTGGTAGTCTGTTAGTTCTTTGGGGGTTTGTTTGCTTGTTGACAATCTGGAATTCCATCAGTCAATAAACTATTCTTCATTCTGTTTCCTTTTTCTCATGTATCTAATTGTTTATCAAGTACTGACGATGTTTTGCATACAGTTCTTCAAACATTCCTTCTAAATTGCCTTGTCCTTTCCTCTACTTAGAAACATCTAGGGGTTCTCCACTGGCCACAGAACAAGCACCAAACCTATCAGACTGACATTCAAGGTCTTCATTATCTAGTTTCTCCTGAGTGATCCAACTGTATTTCTCTCACTACTTCTCAATACCTCTTCCTCCCCAGACAGGCCTGTCCTCTCATATGCCCTAATCTTTCTTGTTCCTGATCTTTAATTATGGACTATCCTCTTTCCTTTTTTAGTTCTCCAAATCTTACCCCCTTCCTTCTAGTTCTAGCTGACTCTTAAGTGGCCTTGATCACTCCAGGCACCACTGATCTCTAGATTCTTGAAGACCTTATTTTCAAATGCATGAGCACTTGGTACAATATCATCTATACTGTCAGCTGTTTGACATACATAGGTCTCTTTTCCCCCTAAATGTATTTTAAGCATATATAGTTGTAGTTATAACACTAAAACGTTTATATTTATTTTAGGCAAATGAAAACCAGACCTGGAGAAGTCCTTATTGATTGTTTAGATTCAATTGAAGATACCAAGGGAAATAATGGAGATAGAGGTGAGTGTATTTTCTAATGTATTTTATATTTCTGGTTTAATTTACATATGTTGATTCATATTAGTGGGAGAATCTATGAAAGAGCATCATATGTAAATGTAATTGTGACAATGGAAGAGTTAAGTGCACAGGATTTTTTTTCAGACTTAAATTGAAGAAAGGGTAGGTATTAGGGGCTGGGGATATAGCTCAGTTGGTAAAGTGCCTGCCTCGCATGCACAAGGCCTTGGGCACAAGGCCCAGCACCACAAAAAAAAAAAAAAAAAAAAAAAAAAAAAAAGGTAGGTATTAAACCTGTAGCCAAGGGACACAGGTTTCCCTCAACTTCAGTCTATCAGTAAGTTCTGGTTCTGACATCAGATTTCATCCAGTGTAAACTGTTAAAATCTAGGAACCCTGTTTGTAAAAGTAATGGCCATGGAATAGTTCTGACCCTTGGGACTGCCCTTGGGGTAATGAATGTAAGTACATCATAGCTGTGATACCTGGAGTCGTGTTTCTTTTTAAGAAATCCAGTAGTAATGCACAGTGCTTTAAATTGGCACCTGGAGCTGGACACGTGGAGAGAGTTGTTTGCAATATGAGTTCAAGTACTAGGAAATCTGTGACTTATCTTTCAATGAAGAACAGCCATGTCTGGACTCTAGAGTGGTCTCAAACCAAATTTTCTCAAGATTAGGACTCAAAGTCCAGGCTGCATACAGCAACTGTCCATGGAACCAGTAACCAGTGATCAAAGAGTCCTGAAAGCATCACAAGTGTTTTTCAATGAAAGAAGCAGAAAGGGGGGAGGGGGAGAAGGAGAAAAAAAGAAGAAAGAGGAAGAGGAGGAGGAGAAATGTCAGCTTACTGTATCTTAAAAGCTTGGGGGGAAAGAATAGGAGGGAGGAAAACAAACCACTTACTAGAAAGAAGAGAAATGGGAAGAGGAAAATACCTTATTGAGATAACAGGATCATTATGTCCGGGAGAAAAAATAATAACCCTTGTGGCAGAGCACACTAACAGTTTTTTGGGTGGCCACTTCCTCTCTGAACTTTTCTTTCTTTTGATTGTCTTTCTTTCTTTCTTTGGTGGGCTGGGGGTGGTATTGGGGGTTGAACCCAGCGGTGCTCTACCACTCAGCTACATCCCCATCTCATTTTATTTTTTACTTAGACAGGGTCTTGCTAAATAGCACCCAGCTCTCTGAGACTTTCTTTTGGTCTGCTGTGGAGTAGTATGTGAACAGCAAGTCTTGCTAAGCCCTTCTCTGTTAGGAACCTATCATCACCACCTGCTACTGGCAGAGCCCATGGTGTCTAGGGCCCATCTTTAAAGGAATGCTTAGAACATTTCTGAAATATGTCCTTGTACAGTCAGACCTGGGTGAGGATGAAGTATAAAGATTTAGTCACAAGAAAAACTCTTGGCTTGTACCTTTGAAAGTAGAGTAATAATTCCATTATGATGACTGTCACTTGATGAAAACTGAATTAACTTAGCAATCCAAGAGAAGTTTGGTCATTCTTGTACAGATTGACAAGAACTCTTACTTGACAGCCCATCCTTCAATACAAAGACTATTGGTAATAGAACTTTTTTTTTTCATTTATTAAGTACTCATTGAGTGCATAATCCCATATTAGTATTTTGAAGGAGGATGGGCAGAAAGCCTCCCTAGTTGAAAATCTCTATCACAGTGCCTGAAATCATACTTTTAGTAAAAATAAATCTGTGTGTTTGCACAGATTTCAAAAAACTTTGTTTAAATAAAAGTTGACTAGAGTATGTAGAGCTTCTGGTTGATAAGGAGGTAGAAAAGTAAAGGAAAATCCTGCCATCCAACTTCTACCTTCCCTTTTTTCACAGTTTAAAAATGACCAAATTAAGGCATTGTCAAGTTCAGGAGCCCCTTTTTAAAAGTACCCCAGAAGATTAGCACATTTAATCCATTTTCAACTCTAAATACCCTGCCATGAAATTATCAGATTAACTTTGTGCTCTAAAACTGTGTGAGAATGAAATGGGCAGGTCCTCACTGTTTGTTCTAGACTATGTTAACTGTTCCTTCCTCTTGTCCTTCTGGGTCTGACTGGGAGCAGGTCTGCTGGCTCACCCATGATTCTTAATATCTCACCCATACTTTTGTGTTCAGTCCTTTTGCAAATAAATTTTTGTTATCCTAAATAGAGGGTACCCTCTGTTTTCTACTTAAACCCTAACCAATAGATGCAGTACCTCATCATCTTTGATCTTGTGTGATCCTTACACTCAATCCCTGCTGGCTTATGTTATTTGTACATAGTTTTCTTATCATCCAAATACTAACCAGGCCTAACCCTTCTTAGCTTCCAAGATCAGATGAGATTGGGCACGTTCAGGGTGGTATGGTCATAGACTTATTTGTCAAACATAGTCCATAATTTTCCACAATGTCCCATGAGGAATGCCTTCCTTTTTAGATTTTTAGAACCTCCTTTTCAAACTGGGGGTGTACTTCAGTGGTAGAACACTTGTCTAGAGTGTGCAAGGCCCTGGGTTCAATCCCCAATACTGCCAAATTTTTAAAAAAATTTTTCATAGAACTTCTTTTTCTATCCCATCTTACTCAAGTATTCATGCAGGTCTAGTTTTTCTGATTTTACCCATACTAGGAGTTTTCAGGGAGGAAAGAGTATGATATGGCTATATATTACTCATCAAAAGAATTCTGTGGGCTGGGGTTGTGGCTCAATGGTAGAGAGCACTTGCTAGCATGTGTGAGGCACTGGATTTGATCCCCAGCACCACATTAAAAATAAATAAAGTAAAGTTATTAAAAATTTTTTAAAAGAATTCTATAGCTATAATTTCATGGAGAAATGGTATATTTAACAAAGTTAAATGAATTTTATTATTTCAGGATATCTCAAAGCTATCCTAATGTGCTAATTACATTATAAATTTCTGACATACGGTTTACTGTGCTCAGGTTTATTTGACTTTTTCCCCTTGGGGCATCTGGGAATTACTATTCTACAGGACCTACTTTGAGAAATTAAGTATATCTAACTTTGTATTTCAGTATAAGAACATCAGGCTGATATTCAGAATTCAGCCTATTTAGCTCACATACAAAAAATTGGGTGTATAAGTATATGGCTCATTAAAATGAGAACTAAGAACACTCAGTTGACAGAGAATAGTGTGTATGTGAGAGTTCACTGAAAAGCATTTTGTTTTGTTTTGTTTTGTTTTGGTACCAGGTATTGAACCCAGGGATATTTAATGACTAAGACACATCCCCAGCCCTTTTTAAAATTTTTTTGTTTGAGACAGGGTCTCACTAAACTGCTTAGGGCCTCGCTAAGTTGCTGAGGCTGGTCTTTAACTTGGGATCCTCCTGCCTCAGCCTCCCAAGACCCTGAGATTAGAGGTGTGTGCCACCAAGCCCAGCTGAAAAGTGTTACTTCAGTAAAGAGTTTTGTAATTATACTGTACCATAACCATTCTCAGTTGTACACACATGACCTGCTGAGACTCCAGAATACCTTCTAACAAAACAAAACAAGTACACAATTCTCTTCTCAGTTTGAATTAAACTAACCTATTAACAGTGAATACCTGTGTCCCTTCTACAACTCTCAGATTTTGTTTCTCTGAAATTCTGAATCATACATTGCATACCTTACATAGGATAGATATGTGCGAAAAACATACACAGGTGTTGCTGCTGATACCTCATTCTATACTGCAAAATGGGTCCTTACTTAAACTAATTAATTTTTGTTTGCTCATTTGTTTCCTTTTAGGTAGACTCTTAGTAACAAATTTAAGAATTATCTGGCACTCTTTGGCACTTCCCAGAGTCAATCTTTGTAAGTATCCTTCGAAGATAAAACTCTAAGGGAAAAAAATCCCTATTCATGGAACTTGAATGGTAGCTTTTGATTCTAAAAAAAAAAAAACTTTGCCATGAATTATGTGGAAATCTGGAATTGCTAAAAATTAAGAAGTCCTAGATTAACCACAGATTACATCATAATGCAAAAGAAATGATCCATTTTTAATTTTTAGTGTGTCTGCTTTGTGTCAGATGTGTGAGATTAGGGCTTTTACACTGATTATTTTTTGTCTTCCATTTTTGCCTTTGACAACTTGGAATATAATCTGTTTCAAGAAATCCCAAAGAAGGGAGATGTAAACTCTTAATAAAAGTAGAGTCTTTCATTGTGTTAAATTTGTTTCATTTATTTTTAAAAACTATTTTAAATAATTCAGTTAGTCTTTTTCTTTTGGTGTAGTAATGCTAATATTTTCAGTGAATAATGGTGTATAGGTTTTATAAAAGCAAATTTCCTTTTTTGCATATTTTTGTTTATTCAGAGAGGCAGACCTCTCTCTCTCTGGTTCTTTTAATTTACTCAAATTTGTAATTATTTCATAAAAATTTTTAAAAATTTTATTTCTATTTATTTTTAAAACTGTTTAATGTTTTATATATATATATATGTATACATATGATTTTTTTAAAAAGTTTTTTCTCAGTTTTCTGTATTATACTCCTTAAATTCTTTGGTTTTAAATTTTAGCTATCGGTTACAACTGCATATTGAATATTACAACAAGGACTGCTAACTCTGTAAGTCTGAAAAATCATATTGAAATATATGTATAGTGAAGAAACATTAGATATATGAATTTAATGTTTGCTTTCACTTTAAATGAGAAATTGCTTTTCAAATACAAACTTTTAAATAAATTTGTCTTTACAGAAATTACGAGGTCAAACTGAAGCTCTTTTTATACTAACAAAATGTAACAGCACTCGCTTTGAATTTATATTTACAAATTTGGTTCCTGGAAGTCCTAGACTTTTTACTTCTGTGATTGCAGTACACAGGTATAGTAATTATTTAGGGATTATTGGGTATTTTAAGGTAATTTTATGACATAAATGTTTAGGGGATAAAGTTTAGAAGTATGACACTCTCTTCCTCCAAACTTTATTGCAAATATCCTGCAGATACTTAGAAGAACACATCCTATTATAACTTAATAAGCACTTTGAAGGAATTTATAAAACTTGTAAGGACTACTGAAGACTCATAAAAATTTGTACTGAAGGGGCCTGGGGATATAGCTCAGTTGGTAGAGTGCTTGCCTCCCAGGCACAAGGCCCTGGGTTCAATCCCCAACACTGCAAAAAAAAAAAAAAAAAAAAAAAAAGAAAAGAAAATGTATACTGAAGATTCTATTAAATTAGCTACCAAGTATAAAGTGAAACAGAGATTTCATTAAATGTCAATAAGTTGGATAAAGAATTAAAAGACCATTTATAATACAGAAATACACATACTTGGATGTTGTTCCTAAAGAGTGTTTTGACTTTTTTTAAAAAATATTTTTAGACACAATACCTTTATTTGGTTTTTTTAGTTTTATGTGGTGCTGGGGAACAAACCCAGTGTCCCACTCATGCTAGGCAAACTCTCCACCACTGAGCCACAACCCTAGCCCCTGTTTTGACTTTTTTTAAACCAGCTCTGTACACCATAATTTTTTTGGAAAAGTTTGACTAAGATAACAGAATAAAAAATTGTTTAATTTGTATTTCTTTTATTATTACCGATGCTGAAATTTTTCATCTATTTCATATATTTTTGGCTATTTGTAGTTTTCTATTATAAATTTCTTATTTATACCATTATCTGTTATATATTTCTTAGTTTCCTTTCCCTCTTCATCCCCCTTCTTCTCTCCCCCCTCCTAGAATCCTCTTTGGAATTTGTATAGATTCATTCAGTTTTCTGTACAGAAGTAGATGCAAACATAATGTTTTCAGGTCACAGTAAGAAAAGTTAATTGGACTTCAGTTTATATTAAAAGAATGATGATACCTTTGACTAAAATAGAGAAATGAAGAAAGGAATAGGTTAGTGAAATAAAATGTATAAATACTATATTAAAATGACAAAGTCTTCAAAAAACTATATTTACCAAACCTATTGAAAAGAAAAATATTTAATTTACCATAATAATTATTTGAGTAATGTACATAAGTACTAACAATTATACATTTTAGTATAATTTTAGTAGATATGTAAACATAATCTAAGAAAAACACATTTTCATTTTGGATTGGCCTTTCGTTTATTCTTCTTTTTTATAGAGCATATGAAACTTCTAAAATGTATCGTGATTTTAAATTGAGAAGTGCACTGATTCAAAACAAACAACTAAGATTATTACCACAAGAACATGTATATGACAAAATCAATGGAGTATGGAACTTATCCAGTGATCAGGTATTGTACAAAAAACTAATGAACCTTTTGAGACTGTGTTTTGTAATCTTTTCTGATTCATCATTGGGTTTGTATATTTATTCAACTCTAATTATTAAAATTAGCATTATTGCTCTTGACAAATTAGTGTCATGGCTTTTGATATGAAATAACATTCTGATTTTTATATTTTTCTGGATTTGTGCTCTTTTCATCAACTTTTGTTCTATGTAGAGTTGAGAGCTTTCTCGGACCTTTGAGATCATGTAATATTGTCTCTCTTCACTCAGATAATAAACTCAGGCCCTAAGTACCCTTGCAGGTGTAGTTCATCAAGAGCCATTACTTTTCCCCCTATTCTATGCTACCCTCTACATTTTAATAACTTAGGCTGGTGGAGGAGAACGTGGTGTGAACAGTTACAGAAGCCTTTTAACCTGGTCCTTAGGGAACTAAGCATATAACTCATTTGGTGAACTCTTTAATTCATTATTGTAACTTTTTATTTGCTCTTAAAATTATGACCAGTTAGAACATGTAAGCAATTAATAGTTGGAATAAGTTACACATCAATTTAGGGCGAAAATTTTATCTCAGTATAGTTTTCAAACTTGATGTATGTTACCACCTTAGATTAGACTGATAACCATTGTGTTAAAGCTCTAACATCTGAATGAAAAGTTTCTTGCTAAAAATTAAATCAAATACAAATTGTAGATTTACTTTGCTCGAACTATGATAAAAGTTCTCTAGAGTATAGACAGGTTCCTATCTGAAAACTCCTTATCTTTCAGATAATGGGTAAGCATACTTCTTCTATAAAGTGTCAGATAATATATATTTTTAAGGGATTAAGTGTTTGGCTCAGTGGTAGAGTGCTCTTCTAGCATGCATAAGGCCCAGAGTTCAATCCTCAGCACCACAAACAGGAAAGTACATACTGATATTTTATGCTTCTCAGGCCATACAGCGTTTGTTGCAATTGGATCAGTTTTGCCATTGTAATGTAAAACCAGCCATAGACAATATATACAGAACACATGGCTGTGTTTTAATGAGGGAAACAAATTTAAATTTTGTATAATATTCATGTACCATGAAATATGTTTCTCTTGAAATTTTCCACCCATTTACAAATGTTAAAATCACTCTTAGCTTGTGGGCCATATGAAAAGAGGTAGCAGGCCAGATTTGACTCCCAGGCCATAGTTTACCAACCTCTGCTTAATTTATAACTTAGATATCACTTTCTGAAATCTTCTTTTGTGTGTTCCTTATGCAAGTCTGTACTTAATTACATTCCAAAATTGTTACTATTCTAAATTACATAACTTGTCTATATCTACCCCCCACAAGTAGATTGAGGACTTTATAAGGGTAGTGGTGGGGTTATTCTGTTCACAGTATTACCACCTAGCATTGCACCTGGCATTTTGGATTAATTAAAGAGATGGTCTGGGATTATGAAATATATCATTTTATTGAAAATAAGGCAATTATTTGGGACACTGAGGCAAGAGGATCAAAAATTCAAGGCCAACCTTGGCAATTTAGTGAGATCCTGTGTCAAAATAAAATTTAAAAAAGGGTTGGGGATGTTGCTCAGTGGTTAGGTGCCCCTGGATCTAATCTCTGGGTAAGAAAGAAAGAGAGAGAAAGAGGGACAGAAGGGGAGAGAGGGAGAGACAAAGAAAGAAAGAAAGAAATGCTTATTTTGTACCAGGCACTATGCTAATGGCATTATTTACATGGATTAGGTAATCAAATCCTCTTTTACTATTTGACAAAATGCACCAAGAAGAAATTTGCCCCTCGTCAGACAACTGCGATGATTTAATGATTAATGATTCCAGAGTCCAGGCTATCAGTCATATAATTATATTGCCATCTAGTAAATGATGGAGTCATTAATATCCATAATAATTCTAGTATTAATCTGCTGCTGTGATAATAAGAATTATTTTGGTGTTTAGGAAATTGAAAATAGGTATTCAAACAAATTATCATTGGTTTACTAATTACTGTCTTTTACAGGGAAATTTAGGAACCTTTTTTATTACCAATGTGAGAATCGTGTGGCATGCAAATATGAATGATAGTTTTAATGTCAGTATACCATATCTGCAAATTGTAAGTACATGCATTTAGTGACCTTATTCAAGTGTGGAATAAATAATTTCCGTTCAACAGTTAATAGTGCCATTGGGATTCTCTCTCTCTCCCTTCTTACGTGGCAGCAGTTATTAACTAAGAGCATACTTTTAAAATTGCTGATTATTTGCTATTTCAACATAGAAAAGACTCAGTTGTACTAAAATTCAAAGAAAATAGCATCATTATCAGCCATCAAGGAGCTTTCAATCTGGTAGAGGAAAGTAAAACATTAAACAGAAAATCATAACATTTGATGAGAAGAAAATGATTTCTGGCCCTTTAAAGAAATATGACAATTTGTAATCGGGCCGGAAGATATAACAGAGTTTACATAGAGATTTGATAAGCCAGTGTTTTGTACTGTTCATTGCTGTTTTATATTGCATTTATATGTTCTATAGCTTGCCTAACCTAGCCTCTGTTATGCTGAATAATTACTGAGTAGTAAACAACCTCATGCATTCTGTTCTTCAAATAGATATTTTTTTTTTGTTTTTAAGAATAGAGTTGCCAAATACAGCCTCTGGAATGAATTCAGCCTGGCCCAAACAACTTGCAATATGATATCATCACAGTTTGTCACTGCAGCAGTCATATTCTAACTTCAGCTCTTTATATATAAACTTCTTGCCACTTCTGTCAACCAGTGTCACCTAGATTATAGCCAGGGTGCCAGTGTCCTGTGGTTCTGAACTAGGACCATGTAATGGTGAGATATAAAGTAGTTGGATGAAAAGACAGGTTTTCATAAGAATTTACCATTAAGTTGAGTCTTTCTCTCAACTTAAATGTCCATCTGTCTGGAAGTGTGATATGCCATTACCTGTCACAGATGACTCATCAGGGATCTTTGAGTTGTCATAATATTAGGTTCTCCATGGTTCTCCCTTTCTCCATCAGCAAGTACGCTTTGTGTTTCTTTCTGTAGGCCCTATCATTATGCTTTTATCCCTCCTCCTTCCTCTCAGATTACTATCTTCCAGCTGATCAGTCTTTTTTATTATTATTATTTGTTCTATTTAGTTATACATGACAGCAGAATGTACTTCGACTTATTGTACACAAATGGAGCACAACTTTTCATTTCTCTGCTTCATGCAATCATACATGTACATAGGGTAATAATGTCCATCTCATTCCACGTTTTTCCCATCCTCATACTGCCTCTCTTCCCCTCACTCCCCTCTGCCCAATTCAAAGTTCCTCCATTCTTCCCTTGCCCCCCACCCCAATTATGGATCAGCATCTACTTATCAGAGAAAACATTTGGCCTTTGGTTTTTTGGGGATTGGCTTATTTCACTTAGAATGATATTCTCCAGCTCCATCCATTTCCCTACAAATGCCATAATTTCATTCTTCATTAAGGCTGAGTAATATTCCATTGTGTATATATGCCACATTTTCTTTATCTATTCATCTGTTGAAGGGCATCTAGATTGTTTCCACAGTTTAGCTATTGTGAATTGAGCTCCTATAAACATTGATGTGGCTGCACCACTATAGTATGCTGATTTTAAGTTCTTTTGGTATAGATCCAGGAGTGGAGTAACTGGATCAAATGGTAGTTCCATTCCAAGTTTTCTGAGGAATCACCATATTGCTTTCCACAGTGGTTGCACCAATTTGCAGTTCCACCAGCAGTGTATGAATGTACCTTTTCCCCACATGCTAGCCAACACTTATTGTTGCTTGTATTCTTAATAATTGCCATTCTGACTGGAGTGAGATGAAATCTTAGAGTAGTTTTGATTTGGATTTCTCTAATTGCTAGAGATGTTGAACATATTTTCATATATTTGTTGATTGATTGTAGATCTTCTGTGAAGTGTCTGTTCAGTTTCTTAGCCCATGTATTGACTGGGTTATTTGTTTTTTTTGGTGTTAAGTTTTTTGAATTCTATATAGATCCTGGAGATTAGTGCTGTATCTGATTGCATGTGGTAAAGATTTTCTCCCATTCTGTAGGCTCTCTCATCATGTTATTGATTGTTTCTTTTGCTGGGAAGAAGCTTTTTAGTTTGAATCCATACCATTTATTGATTCTTGATTTTACTTCTTGTGCTTTAGGAGTCTTGTTAAAGAAGTCAGGTCCTAAGCCAACATGATGGCTAGGCCAACATTTGGGCCTACTTTTTCTTTTGTTAAGTACAGGGTCTCTGGTATAATTCCTAGGTCCTTGATACACTATGAATTAAGTTTTGTGTAGGGTGAGAAATATGAATTTAGTTTCATTTTGCTGCATATGGATTTCCAATTTTCCCAGCACCATTTTTTGAAGAAACTATCTTTTCTCCATATATATTTTTGGCACCTTTGTGTAGTATAAGATAACTGTATTTATGGGTCTGTGTCTTCTATTCTGTATCATTGGTCTACATGTCTATTTTGGTGCCAATAACCTGCTGTTTTTGTTACTATAGCTCTGTAATATAGTTTAAAGTCTGCTATTGTGATGCCTCCTGCTTTACTCTTTTTGCTAAGAACTGCTTTGGCTCATCTGGATCTCTTATTTTTCCAAATGATTTCATGTTTGCCTTTTCTATTTCTGTGAGGAATGTCATTGGGATTTTAATTGGAATTGCATTAAATCTGTATAGCACTTGTGGTAGTATGACCATTTTGACAATATTAATTCTGCCCATCCAGGGGAGAGCTTTCCATTTTGTAAGGTCATCTTTAATTTCTTTCTTTAGTGTTCTGTAGTTTTCATTATAGAGGTCTTTCACCTCTTTTGTTAGATTGATTCCCAAGTATTTTCTTTCTGTTTTTTTTGAGGCTATTGTGAATGGGGTAGTTTTCCTAATTTCTCTTTCAGAGGATTCATTACTGATGTATAGACATGCATTAGATTTATGGGTGTTGATTTTATAGCCTGTAACTTTACTGAATTCATTTATGAGTTCTAGACGTTTTCTGGTGGAGGTTTTGGGATCCTCTAAATTTAGAATCATGTCATCAGCAAATAATGATAGATTGCGTTCTTTTCCTATTCCTATCCTTTTAATTTCTTTCATCTGGCTAGATGTTGAATAGAAGAGGCGAAAGAGGGCATCCCTGTCTTGTTCCAGTTTTCAGAGGGAATACTTTCAATTTTTCTCTATTTAGAATGATGTTGGCCTGCAACTTAGCGTAGATAGCCTTTACAATGTTGAGGTATGTTCCTACTATCCTTAGTTTTTCTAGCATTTTGAACATGAAGAGGTGCTATATTTTTTCAAATGCTTTTTCTGTGTCTATTGAGATAATCATATGATTTTATCTTTAAGTCTATTGATGTGATGAATAACATTTATTGATTTCCATATGTTGAACCAACCTTGTATCCCTGAGATGAACTCCACTTGATCATGGTGCACTATCTTTTAAATATGTTTTTATATGTGATTTGCCAGAATTTTATTGAGAATTTTTGCATCTATGTTCATCAGGGATATTGGTCTGAAGTTTTCTTTCTTTGATGTTTCTTTGTCTGATTTTGGTATCAGGGTGAAACTAGCCTCATAGAATGATATTGGAAGGGTTCCCTCCTTTTCTGTTTCATGGAATAATTTGAGGAATATTGATATTAGTTCTTTGAAGGTCTTGTAGTACTTGGCTGAGAATCTGTCTGGGCTTTTCTTTGTTGGTAGGCTTTTGATGGCATCTTCTATGTCATTGCTTGAAATCGATCTGTTTAAATTGTATATGTCCTCCTGAGTCAGTTTGGGTAGATCATATGTCTCTAGAAATTTGTCAGTGTCTTCAAGATTTTCTATTTTATTGGAGTATAAATTTTCAAAATAGATTCTAATTATCTTCTGTATTTCAGTAGTGTCTGTTGATATTTCCTTTTTTTAAGTTTTTTTTTTAGTTGTTGATGGTCCTTTATTTATTTATATGTGATCCTGAGAATTGAACCCAATGCTTCATACATGCCAGGCAAGCGCTCTACCACTGAGCTACAACTCTAGCCAACATTTCCTTTTTCATCACGAAAAATTTTAGTAATTTGAGTTTTCTTTCTCCTTCTGCTCATTAGCATGTCTAAGGGTTTATCAATTTTATTTATTTTTCAAAGAACCAACTTTTCGTTTGGTCAAGTTTTTGAATTGTTTCTTTTTTTTTTTTTCAATTTCATTGATTTCAGCTCTGATTTTAATTATTTCCTGTCTTCTTTTGGTGTTGATTTGTTCTTTTTCTAGGGCTTTGAGATGTAATGTTAGGTCATTTATTTGTTGAATTTTTATTCTTTTAATGGATGAACTCTTAGCACTCTGTCTTCATAGTGTCCCAGAGATTGTGATATGTTGTATCAATGTTCTCATTTATCTCTAAGAATTTTTTTAATCTCCTCCCTGATGTCTTCTGCTATCCATTTGTCATTCAGTAGCGTATCATTTAGCTTCCAGGTGTTGGAGTAGTTTCTATTTTTTATTTTGTCATTGATTTCTAATTTTATTTTATTGTGATCTGATAGAATGCAGGGTAGTATCTCCATTTTTTTTTTTGTTTTGTATTTGCTAAGAGTTGCTTTGTGGCATAACATGGTCTGTTTTAGAGAAGGATCCATGTGATGCTAAGAAGAAAGTGTATTCACTTGTTGATGGATGAAATATTCTATATATGTCTTTTAAACTAAGTTACTGATTATATTATTGAGTTCTATAATTTCTTTGTTTAGTTTTTGTTTGGAAAATCTATCCAGTGGTGACAGAGGTGTGTTAAAGTTACCCAGTATTATTGTGTTATGGTCAATTTGATTCTTGAAATCGAGAAGGGTTTGTTTGATGTAGATGCTCCATTGTTTGGGTCATAAACTGCTGATCAATCTTAATCCTCTTGTCACATGTATCAGCTAATGTCCATTTTACTTTATCTGTCCCAGGCTTTCTTGATGCCCAGTGATGAATGCCCATAAAATTTTTTTTAAATTAATGGATATGAACATTTTTAGAATTTAGCCACCAGGAACATGAGAACAGTAGGCACATATGACTTTTAAACTAATCAACCTTAGGAACCACAAAAGACACTGGCTTACCATAACTGAAAGATTGTGGGACTTTTATGTAAAATATTGAGAAAAGTTGCTGACTCCCTGGAAGTGAAGGATATTTGAGTCAGATAATTGGGTACACATTTCAGAGATATCTTCTTTGTATTTTCTTACAAGTTTGCCACCTTATATATGAGTCTTGGTTCATTTATGATCTCTCTGGGGATTTCATAAAGGAAGGTGGGGAATTCTGTTCTTTAGATTATGAAAGTCATTCCTGTGTAGAAGTTTAAAAACTTGTATTAAAGAGTCACTATATCAGATAATAAAGACATGCATTTTTTCTTTTTCATTTTATATCCAGCGTTCCATAAAGATTAGAGATTCAAAATTTGGTTTAGCTCTTGTCATAGAAAGCTCCCAACAGGTAAGATGTTTTACATTTTTATTAATCTTTGGTAGATTTTTTAAACTATGTGATGCTCTGTTTTTAGTTTTATGTATATAGTAAGCAGTTTACATCCAAGAAAAATATTACCTATAATAAGAAGGTACATCAAGTATTTGAAGTGTTACAGTAATTGTCTCCATAGAAGAATCCTATGTTTTTTAATTGGACAGATGATCATTATTGTTAGGATCATCACTTTTATTTTTTATTTGTTTGTAGTACTGGGGATTGAACCCAGGGCCTTACACACCCTAGGCAAACACTCCACCACTGAGCTACATCCCCACCCCTTTTTATTTGATTTTGAAACAGAGTCTCACACATTTGCCAAGACTAGCCTGTAACTTCCGATCCTCCCAAATAGCTGGTATCTCAGGCCTGTGCCACCACACCCCACTGACTTTTATTATTAATGATAGATAATCAAGTCTCTGTGCTAAATGCTTTTCATACATTCACTTGATCTAATAACTCTATGATACAGTTACTATTTTTCACCACTTGACAGTGAAGGAAACAGGCCTGGAGAAGCTAAGAACCTTGCCCGTGATCTCAGGTCTGATTCACAACAAAACTTTCTTTAAGAAACAGATTTGTACAGAAACATACACATCCATTCTGTTTGAGAACTTATATTCTCACATATATCATATTTTTGTAGGAATTTCTTTTTCTTTCTTTCTTTTTTTTCTTTTTTCTTTTGTTTTTTTTTTGGGGGGGGTATTTGGAATGGAACCCAGGTGCACTATGCCACTGAGCTCCACCCCTAACCATTTTTATTTTTTATTCAGAGACAGGTTATTGCTAACACTTGCAGTTCTCCTGCCTCAGCCTTCCACACTGCTGGGATGATAAGCATGTACCACCATGCCCAGCTGCAGAAATACATTTAAATAAAACACTTAAAACATATTTTTTTAAAAAGTGAAGCGAGAGATAAAGGCTGAGTTTATAGCTCAGTGGTAGAGCACTTACCTAGCATGCACAAGGCCCTGGGTTTAATCCCCAATTCTGGAAAAATAAAAAACTGAGTTATAAAACTACTTCTAATTTAATACATCAATGTCTGCTCACTCCTTTACCATGACCTATAGCTGCTGTTTATTGAGTGCTTACTGTGTCCCAGGAATTGTATCAAGTGTCATATATATCTTATTTAAATAAAACAAGTTGATACAGCTTATAAATTATGGAATCAGAATTTGACACTAAAAAGCATGTGCTCTCAACCCAAAGCGAATGATCTTACCAGTTATAGTATGCTACTTTCTAACATTTCTCTCTAACAACTTATCCTAGTCAAATTTCTTTCCTAATTTTTAAGGAGATAGCCTAAGGCTACTTCTTTTCTTCTTTTAATGTATATTCCTTTTCAAGGCCTAGCTCTAGAAAAACTTAGTTTCCTTGGCCTTCACAATCTTCAGTGTTTTTTAAAGTAATGAAAGATCAGCTTATATTTACAAATGAAATCATGGACATACTCTGGACATGCTTCAGAGTAATCCTGAGTGATTGGGTGGGTGGGAGTTAAGATGAGGGAGAAGTTAAAAAGTGAGCCATGTGTTGCTATAGCTTGAAGCTCCATGATGACTATAAGGAGGCTCATTATACTCACCTATTTTTATTTATACCTGAAATATGTCATAGTAAGGAGTTTAATTTTTAGAAATCAAATTTATTGCTGTGCGTGATGACACATGCCGATAATCCCAGCAACCTGGGAAGTTGAGGCAGAAGGATCACAAGTTTGAAGCCAGTCTCAGCTACTTAGTGAGGCCCTAAGCAACTTAGTGAGACCCGTCTCAAAAAATAAAAAGGGTTGGAAATATGATTCAGTAGTAAAGGGGTTCAATTCCCCAGTACCAAAAAAAAAAAAAAAAAAAAATCAAATTTACATGTTTTGCTCTACAACATGTAGATGATAAAAGCTAAAGTTTTATCATATATTACAAATATAATTTCTCAGGCTTGTTTTCTTGTTGTTTTTCATTTTCTTATAGAGTGGAGGTTATGTTCTTGGCTTTAAAATAGATCCTGTGGAAAAACTACAGGAATCAGTTAAGGAAATCAATTCACTTCACAAAGTCTATTCTGCCAGTCCTATATTTGGAGTGGATTATGAAATGGAAGAAAAGGTAATTTGTTCAATTATGTAAAACAGAGTTTGCTGAATTGCTTTCACAGTACCTATAAAATTCAGATATAAAAACATTGTACAATTTAGCTTTAAACTGTGTTTAAAAATTATGAATATACAGACTCTGCTCAAGTAACAATGGCCCATGGACCATCTGTAATTGGTGACCATTACCTGTCTTCTAGCAGGCTGCTTCCTCATCATTCTTCTATACCTGCCTTTTAGGTGATCAGCCTATCCAGAAAAATCTCTCTGTGCAAGCTACATTAATGTGGACAGACTTGAGTCTCACACTCTTGTCAGCTTTATTTTCATTCGACAGCAGCCCCCCATTAGCATGGGCAAACCTTACATGCTTCATAGGTACCATTATATTCTAACTTGCCCTACAGCCACAGCACCTCCAGGAGTCTGCTTTATTAATATGACCAGTGTTCATCCCTATTAATCAGAGCTTCTGCCCCACTAGTTTCAGTTTCAGGGGTTTCGTCATTGTTGTTGTTATTGTTTTTGAGATGGTTTTGCCCAGCTGGTCATGAATTCCTGGGCCTGAGCAATCCACTGCCTCAGCTTCCCAAATAACTAGGTCTATAAGCCTGTGCCACCATGTCCAGCTAGTTTTGAAATATTTTGAATATCCTACCTACACATCAGCTCTTTTCCTTTCTCATGATTTCTGATTGCTATACCACTTCCTGCATTCCAAGTACTTCAACTCTCTTTTAGCATGACTTTCCTCTTCAGCTGGGATCGTGGTCATCCAGTCTATCACTGGGGTCCTCACTGTATACTCTCACTGATACCAGAGGCTCTGTCTCTGATGCCCTTACTGTCTGCTGCACCACTGCCCATTCCATCAGAGGTGCCCTCACAATCTGCTCTATTATCATTGCCCTTTCTGTCTTCCCTATCATGATCCAATCACTGGCCACTCTATCACAGGTTCTCTTGCTCTCTGTTCCTTTGCTGGGGCCTTTGCTGTACACCAAGTAAGATATACTAGACCTAGAATGAGCATCTCAAACTGGACATGCCTAAAAGTGTCCTCATCATTTTTTCCCAGAAAGCAACATCCTGCTGATTTATCTATTTATTATTTGTTTCTAGCATTGTCAAAGTCAGCTGTGCTCAAAACAGAATTTTCCTTCATTTTTCCCATTATCTTATTTCATACATTCAGTCAGTTATACTAGTCTCTTCCCTGTTCCTATCTCTTTCTTTTCATTCAAACTACAGTTACCACTCTTAATTATTTTGCCTGGGAAATACTTTTACAGAAAAAGGATGATCCTTGGAAAACAGTTTTAATCCCAGTTTCACCAGTTATTTGTAATCCTAGCAGTTTGAGCTTCAAATGTAAGAGCAGGTATACCTTTGGTAATTCTAGCCTAGTACTTAATATGATAAAGATACTAAAATATTTGAAAAATAAACAAATTAGTAAACATCAGCCCCATATTTTATTCTGCTTTACCTTTAGAATATTCCATACAAATTTTACTTCTTTTACTTTTCACAAATTCTATTTTATTACCATTTTGAGGAAAATTGAAAACTTACTCTTATACAAAAGTCAGTGTTTGGGACTGGGTTTGTGGCTCAGTGGTAGAGCGCTCGCCTAGCATGCTTGGGGCCCTGGGTTGGATCCTCAGTACCACATAAAAATAAAATAAAAGTATTGTGTCCACCTACAACTAAAACAAAATATTTTTTTTTAAAGTTAGTGTTTTATGTGAAAGAAAAAAAGTGAGCCAGGCACAGTGGTACATGCCTATAAGCCTAGTAACTGGGGAGGCTGAGGCAGGACCATCACAAGTTCAAGGCTAGCCTTGGAAATGTAGTGAGACCCTCAGCAACTAAGTGAGACCTTGTCTCAAAATAAATAATAAAAAAAGGCTGGGGGTGGGGGGTGAGGGAGAAAGGAAAAAGATCTAGGAATGTAGCTTGATGTAAAGCGCTCCTGGATTCAATCCTGGGTTCCAAAAAAAAAAAAAACAAAAAGAAGAAAGAAAAGAGTGAGAGTTGTTTTGATTTTTCTATTTTTCAATTCCTTCTTTCTTTTCTTCTGCCCCCCCTTCCCACTTCCACCTCCTCCACTCTCCACTGCCCATCCCGTTATTGGTGATTGAACACAGGGCTTTGTGCATTGCTAGGCAAGCACTTCACTGAGCTATGTCCCTGGACCTGAGAGTTTTTCCTTTAAGAATCCCCCATAAGCATACAAATTTGTGTAAATTTCCCACTTTAACTTTTTTCATGATGTTGACTTCAGATTTAAAAGTTTAGGTTTAACTGGCTAATTTTAATACTTAAGTTAGTGTTAACAGAAGAATGTAAGACTCAAATGGTTATAATTGTTTTATCTTTTTATAAGCATTTATAGCTCTCACAGTACATTTTTCTAAAATGATTTAATTAGTATTATTTCTGATGCATTTTGACATTTCTTGATTTTTTTTTTTTTTTTTTTAGCCACAGCCCCTTGAAGCTCTGACAGTTGAACAGATTCAAGATGATGTAGAAATAGATGCTGATGATCACACGGATGCTTTTGTGGTGAGCGTCAGAAAGGAGAACTATTAAATTTCTTATGATTTGTATCTGAGTCATGTTTAATTAAGTTATGTGTGTAAAACACTGTAGAACTCAAGCCTTTTGACATGAGTTTGAGGATAACTTCTTTTAGGTGAAGGAATTTCTTTTTGTGACAGTACTTTTAAATTACCAAACTAGGAAATAGTTTGAGAACAATTATTCAGAGGATTTTAGACATATGAAAAGCTTTTTCATGCTTTAGTATAAAAGAATGTTAAATATTATAATTAATTTAAAATCTGTGCTCTTCATAGTTAATTTTTATGAGATAACTTCCTTTAATTTATATTAATTTTAGAAGGATATGTATTTGAAGAATAAACTTTCCTATTTCTGAATTGGTATTATTTAATTAATAGCCAATGTAATAATAATGCTTTCTCCATTCTGTGGTCTATGAATCTGACCAGCATACCTCTCTGGTAACAAATATTTCCAAAGTTGAGAAATTCATATAGAATATATATTATAAACTACTATTTCCAACTATATGCATTTGCTGACACATTGAAGTACTGATTGCTTTGTTTCATTTTTGTTTTGCCAGCATCTTCTTCTAAACAAAAAGTAGAGAAGAAATGTAGTTTCTGTGTCATTCTTTTTATCTTCCTTTGACAATGCTAATTATACATTAATTACAAAGCACATTTGTTTATAGAACTTAAAGCATAACTCTTGTAGACTGACAGGAGAAACAAATTTTGATACCAGCATTATAGAGATGAGAAAACCATTAAACACAAAATAATAATGTATGTAATATATGTAGTTACAAAATCATTCTGCAAACTAATTGTCTATTCCTTAGTTCACTGATCTATTTTATGTCATATATGTGAAATAGTTTTCTTTGTCTTATAGGCTTATTTTGCTGATGGCAATAAGGTAAGCAAATTTTGCTTATATTATATTTTTTGAAGTTTCTATATTCCAACATGTAGCATTCACAAACTTATGTGAAACCTATTTTTTGTTTTTTTTTCCTCCTCCTTGCCCACCTTCTCTATTCCCCATCTCATCCTCTTACCTCCCAAAAAGCAACAGGATCGTGAACCTGTATTTTCAGAAGAACTGGGGCTTGCAATAGAGAAATTGAAGGATGGATTCACACTACAGGGACTTTGGGAAGTAATGAGTTGATCTTGAGTTGAGCTGGATTTCTATTTAAAGATATCTCAAGATTAAAGACACTAGTCGCCTACTATAAGGCATGAATAGTTTTTATTTTTACAGCTTTTATATTTAAAGCTTTTAAGAGAGAATTTTTAATGATTAAGGGAAAATATTTTTAGAAAACTGCCAGTTTTCTAAAAATTATATCTAAAATTGTAATTGAAATGTATCTGGTTTGTAAAATGTTTATTTTGTACCCAATACTTGTATAAGTTTTCAGATATTGAATGACTGTATCATGTTGGGCTTAATAAAGAATTTATGCAGCACCATTTAATGTTTTGAAAGTATTATTTAAAAGAATAAGTATTCTTATGAAATAACCAAAACATTCCTTCTAATTTTAAAATCTGGTTTAAATGTATTATCACATAGCTCCAAATGTAAGCCAACTCTAATACAAATTATAGACCTTAAACATGTCATTTTTAGGGAATCATTTTTGTAAAAACTAAAAAAGTTATAACTGTGGTGTATATCAACCTCTCTGTAAATGTTTTAGATGCTAGTTTATAAATAATTTCAATATAGAATACATTTTTTTTTTGGTAAGAAAACAGTTTTGTCCACTTCTGGACTTTTTCCTTGTTTTGATTATTGAAATTTTTTTGATTTTAAAAAATAATCTGATTTCTTGGTTAGGTATAATTTGGTGATCTCTCTGGCATCATTTAGTGGTTTGGGCTATTGTTTCAGTTTATAAAACATTGTACAGAACCTTTGTCAAATAATTGAAATTAGCCAAAGAAGCCCTCTTTCCCTAGTGGGGAAATATAAAAAATATTTAAAATAAGATGCAACTATGTGTCCAAATATAGACAGACACAGGACAACCTAGTGCTAACCTGAGTTTATTAAAAAAAATCATTGAACAAAAGCTATAAATGGAAAAGGATTTCCACATTTTTAAGTGATAGTTATAATAACATATTAGGAAGTCACAAATAAAATACTGTCATAAATATTGTTTAAATATTACTTTCCAAGCAAAAGAGACTTCATAAAATTGCCAGCTAGTAAGAAATAATCTCAAATGTCATATCATGGAGTTTGTATTTGACTCACTAATCTTTTCAAATGTTAGGTGTTACGTGTAGAGAGAAATAAATGAGTCATTTATTGTTTAAACAAGGGAGCAGCTGTTGGTTTTTTTCTAGTGTGTTAAAACCTTTAGTACATCTATAAATGGAAAAAGAATCAATGAGCTCTTCTTTCAGCTGTTGTTTTAGCAGCTGACAGTACCATTGACTTCACTGTGATGTAAAATAAAAGAAAAAAAGCCTTTCCTCATGGATAGAGACCTTGAAATTTAAAAATACATAATTCCCTGATCTGGGGGCAAACATTCATTCAGCAAATATTTATGGAGTACCCACAAGGCCTCGAGACTATAGCACTGAACAGCACAGAATGACCAAATCTGTCGTCATGGAGCTTCTGTTCTTTTAGGCACATTCGAGAATACCAACCTTTGACACTATAGTATTTTTAAAATTCTACTGAGTTCAGATTATGATTATGTAATAAAGTGTTTTGTGAAGAAATACATACCATCTACATATGAGCAAAGGTTCAATTATTGTAAATCATGATTCCTGCATCCCATAATACAATGTTCCCTTATAATCAATACCTATATGTATATATGTATATATAATAAAATACATATTTTTTACTTTATATAAAATTAAAATTATATATGTATATACACATATATATATTAAATAAGATCTGTTTTCTAAACTGACTGATGTAGCGCTTCATCCTGATTTTGCTGGGTTCCATTGATGACATTGTTTTCATGGGGTTACATCTGTTTCTAACTTTTAACTTTTCACAATGAAAGATAATTTTCAACACTTAAAATTACAAAATGTCTGTAGTGATCACATTTATGTGTGTGGGTCTTTCCCTAGTGTTGATGTTTGACTTTTTCTCCAGTCTTAATGATTTAATCTTTTGCCTTTATTTTACTTAGTATTATTTGCCATATCAAATCCTTTGTACAGCAAGGCAGGGTGTGAATAAGTTAATTTTATAATTTAATTCAGTACTCATTTTACTTTTCTCACTAATAAACAGTTTTGTCTGCTTATTTATATATTTAAGACATTATTTACAATGTCTTAAAAATTAGCAGTTTCTCTGCACTATTATTTCAGTTTTGATGAAGATATCATTTCAAGATTTATAAAACTATAATTATAGTACATAAGTAAACACCTTTAAGTGTCCTACTTAGAAAGATCTATACCCCACCGTTTTGAGTAAAAGATAAAAATTTGTGTGTAACAGTTATTGGAAAGGGAATCTTATGAGAAGTCAAATGAACTCACTTCAGATTCTTGACCTTTGCATCATTAATTCATAGAGCCAAGTAGCTTGCTACTAGACCATTTTTAGAGGAGTGACTCATTTTTATGATTCATTTTTCTGTTAGTTCGATAAACATTTTCTTGTGGTAGCCTTTATTAGCATATCTTCTAATGCTTTATGTATTTTAAAGCTTTCCACTTAAATATCTTGTTTCTTAGCTGTTTCCTTAGTGATTAAAAGTTCCAGTTGTTACTATCAATCTATAACAGCTGCAAGAACAACTCTGCTTTCCAAACTAGCTCTCCTAAATTCCCGTTGTTAGAGTTGGTATCTATATTTAGCTGGTGGGATTAAATTGCAAAGGCTTCAAGCTGGGCAAAGCACACTGATCTGCCTTTTTACAGCTAGACCTGTGTGCTGCAAGGAGCTAAGGCCTTCAGTGTCCCCTTCCTTATCCAGGTTACTCACAAAATGGATTCCCAGCGGGAACTCGCAGAGGAACTGCGGCTTTACCAATCCACCCTTCTTCAGGATGGTCTAAAAGATCTCCTGGATGAGAAAAAATTCATCGATTGCACCCTTAAAGCAGGTGACAAAAGTCTTCCTTGCCACAGATTGATTTTGTCAGCTTGTAGTCCTTACTTCCGTGAGTATTTTTTATCTGAAATTGATGAAGAGAAAAAAAAGGAGGTTGTACTAGATAATGTAGATCCTGCTGTGCTTGATTTGATAATCAAATACCTGTACTCTGCCAGTATTGATCTCAATGATGGAAATGTGCAAGATATTTTTGCATTGGCCAGCCGCTTTCAGATCCCCTCAGTGTTCACTGTCTGCGTTTCTTATCTTCAGAAGAGACTTGCTCCTGGTAACTGTCTAGCCATCCTAAGATTAGGACTTCTTCTTGATTGCCCGAGACTCGCCATTTCTGCCCGTGAATTTGTGTCTGATCGCTTTGTACAGATTTGTAAGGAAGAAGACTTTATGCAACTGTCTCCACAGGAGCTGATCTCAGTCATTTCAAATGACAGCCTAAATGTAGAAAAGGAAGAAGCAGTATTTGAGGCAGTAATGAAATGGGTGCGAACAGACAAAGAAAACAGGGTGAAAAATCTTAGCGAAGTGTTTGATTGTATTCGTTTTCGCCTAATGACAGAAAAATATTTTAAAGATCATGTTGAGAAAGACGATATCATCAAAAGCAATCCAGAACTCCAGAAAAAAATCAAAGTTCTAAAAGATGCTTTTGCAGGCAAACTCCCAGAACCTAGCAAAAATGCAGAGAAGACTGGGGAGGGTGAGGTGAACGGTGATGTTGGTGATGAAGATTTGCTTCCTGGTTACCTGAACGACATTCCCAGGCATGGAATGTTTGTCAAAGACCTCATTCTATTGGTTAATGACACAGCCGCAGTGGCTTATGATCCCACAGAAAATGAATGCTACCTTACTGCACTGGCTGAGCAGATCCCTAGAAATCATTCCAGCATTGTTACCCAACAAAATCAGATATATGTGGTAGGAGGACTATATGTGGATGAAGAAAATAAGGATCAACCTCTACAGTCATACTTTTTCCAGGTAAGAAAGATGATTTTTATTTAAGTAGAGCTATTAAAGTAAGGCTGTTTTTCACCATCCGATTAGCCAGTTTATGAATTATCCAGGCTGTTTGCATCATATTCTAATTGATACCCTATTGTAGTCCCTTGTACTTGTACTACTTAGAACACTGATAAAAGTATTCTACTGCTTGTTAATATTTAATAAAGGTTTGGTGAAGAATGAGGTTCCAATTAATGTGTACTTCATGACTTAAGATTTGCTTTACACTCTTTTAACCAAAATATGTTTATAGTTGATGGTTATTATAATTCTTCAAAGTCAAGTCTTTCAGTAAAAACTAACTTTGTATACTCTTACCTGAAAAACAGATTAATATCTTTTCCTAAATCATATTCTTTCCCTAGATCAAAGTACTTCACACATTGTAAAGTGATACTTGGCCAAATTTTCTTTTTCTCCCAGTTTCCTTTTTTCCCTTAATTTGAAGTTCTTGGAGATTGCATTTCTTCTCTTATTCGTGGTCACTGCCTAAAAGATAGTTTTGTTCAAGATGAAAAGAACTTACATACATATTCTGTACACTTTGGATTACCTAATAGAAAAACTGCACAAGTGTCACTGATTTGAGTTAGTTATATTTAGAAGTTTTTATGTTATCACATTTATTTGGATCAGTTATAATTAGACATTATTACGACTTAATGATCTATTATTAAAAAAAAAAGAGGAGGGCTAGGTTGCAGCTCAGTGGTAGAGCACTTGCATAGCACACGTGAAGCACTAGGTTCCATCCTCAGCACCACATAAAAATAAATAAAGGTACATCTACAACTAAAAAGAAAAATGTTTTTTAAAAAGAGAAAAAACAATCATTTGTGTAACCACAGAGATTTATAGGAAAACAAGTCCTCCTAAACTAATAAACTCTCTATATGTGTTTAAAGGGAGATTGATTCATATTATCAATACATTATAGTTTATCAGTTTGAGAAGGAAACAGTGGCTTAACCTTTATCTTAAATAATGCTATGTAGCTTACTACTATCTCAAAAGAGTTTGTTTAGATCATAGCTAATCATGGCTTGGGGCTTATGGCACTTGGGTTGGAAAGGCCAAAGATAAGCAAGTGTAGAATGTCATACCACAGTCACAATATGCTCTCAAAGTGTATGACATATGCATTCACCAAATACTACCTTTAATTTTTCTGATCTTAAAAAATAGTCATAATAATACATATTTAATCATGTTTCTTAATTGTCAAAGTTCCAGTAAAAAATATCATAAACATTTGAATATGGATCAACAAACTTCCCAAGCCCTAATTTTAAATTCAGACAAGCTTCAAAAAGAGCAAATTCAATGAAAAAGACTGTAAATACATACAGGAGGAAAAAAAAAAAAAACATTGACAACAAAGATAGAAAGACAGAAAGAAACAAGGGAAACAGGGAAATCATAGATTCAAGGAATAGTTACAGTCATAGAATAATACCCCAAATCCCTTGAGGTTTTGTTTTATTCTATTTCACATTTAATCTATGAAATACATCACAACCCAGCCCCTTTATTTCAAGTATCAGTTTAATCTTAATCTTTATTTTCTTCCATCCTATTACTACTCTTAATATTACTGGTACAGCTTCTGTAATTTCTGACTCAAGAACCTGCTTAATGTTCTTTAAAGCTACTAAAGCAGTTGTACAAAGTTAGAAGGTCGACTTCCTGTCATTAGCCATGTCTTGTCATTTTTAAAAGGCACAAATGGTAGAACAAGATGCCAGGATTAAAAACACCTAACTAGGGCTGGGGAGATAGCTCAGTTGGTAGAGTGCTTGCCTAGCAAGCACAAGGCCCTGGGTTCAATCCCCAGCACTGCAAAAAAAGAAAAAAAAAAATACCTGACTATAAAAGAGGGTTATAACACACAAGAAAGTATTTGTATGAGAATTTCAGAGATTATATTTTCCTGCTTGGTCACATATGTTTAAAGTGTACAAATTTAGTAATAATTTGACCTTTGAATGCTTAGAAAGATTACGAGAACTTCTTGCTTAGTAAAAGAGTTTGTCCCCACCCTCACCCCTGCTACAAAGAATTAATAGATTCATCATTTTAACAGCACCAGATTTTAAAGTAATCTAGGTCCAAGCCCTAATTGTAACAATGAGAAAAGTGGAACCGAGAGAGTTTAAATAGCTTGACAGCTCATCCATAAAGAGGCTGGCAGGCAGACTGCTGTTCCATCTGCTATAGAACGTACCCCATGAAGAGCAATATGGGAAGGGAGACAGTACAGAGCAAAGTGGGAACAGAGCCCTCAGCTTAGTAGTGTGCTGGCCGTGGTTCCATTCTTTAATAACAAACTATAAATTTATATAACTTGAATTTGAATACTGCCTAAAAGCTTGTGAATTTGGGCAAATTAATCTTTCTGGGCCTCAGCTTCCTCATATGTAAAACAGGCATAATAAAAGTGCCTATCCTGGAAGACTAAAGGAGATTATCTGTCTAAAGCATTTGGTTCAAAGCCTGTCACAGAGTCAAAACTCCCTAGGCACCAGGCAGGGTTGCATATGCCTGTAATCCCAATTACTTGGGAGACTGAGGCAGGAGTATCACAAGTTCAAGTGCAGCCTGAGCAACTTAGCCAGACCCTGTGTTAAATTCTAAAAATTAATTAAAGGGCCTAGGGATGTAGCTCAGTGGTAAAGCACCCCAGCTTTAATCCCCAGTATCAAAACCAAAAAAATAAATGAAAATTACAAGAACAGAAAACCTCTGTGTATATATTATTATTTCTTTTTTTTTTTCATTTTTAGTTGTAGATGGACACAATACCCTTATTTTATTTATTTATGTGGTGCTGAGATTGAACCCAGTGCCTCATGCATGCGAGGCAAATGCTCTACCACTGAGCTACAACCCCAGTCCTTATTATTATTTCTATTATATACCACCTTCTTTTTTGCACATGCGAGGCAAGTACCCCACAACTGAGCTCCAGCCCCAGCCCCATATCACCTTCTTGATCAAAGAACTTTTCAAAAATGAAAACATTAGGGGCCACAATCTAGATGTTGAAATTAGTGAATGCAAACCTAATAATGTATGTGCAGGGATTAAAACCTCTTGTGTCATTGTTTAACTGGGGTTGCTAGGCCAGATATTGAGAGACATCCACAGATACCCTTCCCCGTCCCATAGCCTTTTTTTGTTCACAGGTATTCTCGATATCTAATGAATCTCAGTTTTATTCATTTTTCTTCTGCTACCTGAAATGGCACCAGAGAGAACAAATCTATAACTGCACTCCCTCAGAGAAGAGTTTTCTTGTCCCTTGCTATTCTAAAATGTGAAGTGGAAAATCTTTAAATTATAAATAATAAGCACTGAAATGGAAGCCAATTGTGCCAAGATCACCTATCCTAGAGCATAGGCACTAGCAGGGTCATTGTAGGCTTGGAGAAGTGGAGTAGCAAAAATGAGCCAAGTTACTTCTAAATATAAATCAAAAAGAACTTCTCCAAAGACTGGGAAATTCACACTAACACTTGTCTTTATCAAAAATAATAAAGTAAAATATAAGGAACCTCAAAATGTTTAAAAGAATGAAAAAAGACATTGCCTAATATCCCAGTTGTTTGTGGACTGAGCGACAGGTCCAGCTGTCCTGGGTGCCGGCTTGGGGATCATGTTAAATATAGCATTCAGGGGTCATTCACATACTGTGACCCTCCTTCCTGTAACAACCTGTCTTTCCCCAGGGTCCTAAAAATATTAGATTCCTTGTTTAAAAGCTGAACAAGGGAACATAGGAAGAAAATTTGATGAGAAACTTCAGTGTTGTAACTAACCTCTGCTGATGTAGGGACTAGAGATGTAGCTCAGTGTGGTAAAGCACCCCAGGTTCAACCTTGAAGTCTTGAAGATTTTGATACTTTATCTATTTTGGTAGGCCAAGTAAATTTTCTCATTCTTCTTGATAATCGAGTGAAAATATGATACATGGGGACTGTACATTTATTTTACTTGTGAGATCTTTGAATTTTAAACAACATAGGTATAGCATACTTTTTGGTATACCTGGAACTTCTTTCTACCAAGCTCCACAATTCCTCATTTTTTTTTTCCAGCTCGATAACATAGCATCTGAGTGGGTTGGACTTCCACCTCTGCCTTCAGCTAGGTGTCTCTTTGGTCTGGGAGAGGTGGATGACAAAATCTATGTGGTTGCAGGCAAAGACCTTCAAACAGAGGCTTCGCTGGATTCAGTATTATGCTATGATCCTGTGTAAGTTGACATGGCATTCCTGTTCCTATAACATATTCATATTTTTGGAATCTGGAATTGATGAAACATAAATTCTATCATCTAATTTTAGGGCTGCAAAATGGAATGAAGTAAAAAGTCTTCCTATCAAAGTCTATGGTCATAATGTGATTTCACATAATGGGATGATATATTGTCTAGGTGGAAAAACAGATGACAAGTAAGTACTCTGAAATTTCCTTGTGATTTATAACCAGGTGATCTTTCTGTTACAAGTTTCTCCCTCTTTTCATTTGAGTCTTCATACTGAAATGGGACTTCTCACTTATCATATTTTGGAAGTGAAATTTCAAAACAAAATTGTGAAAAGTTTTTGGAGGATATTATACATGATATCCAAAGGAGAATAAAACTTATGAGTTGGTAAAGTAAAAATGTAGTTACCCAGCATACTACTAGGAATGATCACAATGCCTTAATCAAACATTGGAACAGTGGAAAGGCAGCAGCTAGGAGTTTAATCAAATCTTTTATTTGCCTAATTTATAACTGTATTTTATAGTTTTCTTATCCAATTAGCCATAAACAGATAAAAATTTAAATGTACTATTTAGTATAGTATTTAAAATATATCTACTAAAAGAATAATGCATAGAAAATCATGGATTTGTACTTCACATTCATAAGGTGGAATGTAGTAAGTTAAGTTCAAAACTGAAAACCATGGTGATTGAAAAGAGGGCAGTTATTTCTTCAACAGCATGTCATGTATTTACTCCTAGACAGAAGTAATATTCAAAACATTTAACAACTGTTTAAAACAGGCACTAATCAACCAGAAAAAATACTCCCTGGTCTCCACTAGCACCAATCTCTTATGAGAAAACCAAGACCAAGTTTCATATATAAACCTAACTTGATTTCTAGGTGCTTCTCAAGGGATAGGTAACCTGAGTTCAGAGTGCTCCAGAGGTCAGTCAGTTAAGCCAGAAGCCTGTCTGGTAAAATGAAGATTTTCAGGACTGGGGTTGTTGTGGCTCAGTGGTAGAGCACTTGCCTAGCATGTGTGAGGCACTGGTTTGATTCCCAGTACCACATATAAATAAATGAATAAAATAAAGATC
Source organism: Sciurus carolinensis (assembly GCF_902686445.1). Lineage (NCBI taxonomy): Eukaryota > Metazoa > Chordata > Mammalia > Rodentia > Sciuridae > Sciurus > Sciurus carolinensis. Next base: position 119,476,312 of record NC_062215.1, read on the forward strand.
CATCAACATCTTAAAAAAAAAATGAACACTTTCAGTTTACATTGTGAGAACTAATCTCATGCTCTGGAAAACTCTGCCTGATTTGGCTTGTCATCAATTCTCCAGGCTATTTAATTAATATAGACGTCCAAAGTGAACTAAAATTATAAATTATGAGGCTAGGAGTTCAAGACCAGCCTGGGCAACATAGCAAAACCCTATCTCCAAAAAAAAAAAAAGGAGAGTAAAATATCAAATATGAAAATGAACTCTATTCTGGTTATTAGTCAAAATGAGAAGTGTGACTTTAAAAAGCAATGGTTTTTATATAGTCTATCCATATGCAAAGATAATAATCTGGAATTTTCATATCCACCTTAATTCTTCCAATTTCCATCAAATTAATATCTAAGAAAGGTATATTAAGGAAGGGATATAAAAACCCACACAGTTCCTCATCTTATTTGGAGCATTTTTCCTCAGTAAATGGAATGAAAAATCTCAAAGCAGTGTTCTGACTTAGGAAACATTGGAACTCTGCCAAATGATTTAAATTGTTTCCTTTAAGTAGCATTAGTAATGAGGAAATTGATATGTCAATAAGAAGCATACAGGTCTTGTGAGTAAGAATATATTAATCTTGAGAATATGATTGAGATGACAACATTACTTGTCAAATGTCAAAGTCAAAAACTTTGAAATGAGTCACTATCAAAAAGTAAGGGTTGGGGCTGTGGTTTTAGCTCAGTGGTAAAATTGACATGTCAATAAGAAGCATACAGGTCTTGTGAGTAAGAATATATTAATCTTGAGAATATGATTGAGATGACAACATTACTTGTCAAATGTCAAAGTCAAAAACTTTGAAATGAGTCACTATCAAAAAGTAAGGGTTGGGGCTGTGGTTTTAGCTCAGTGGTAGGTGCTCACCTACCGAGCAGGTGGCCCTGGGTTCTATCCTCAGCACTGAAAAACACATTTTTTAAATTTAAAAAAAGTAATGGGGGCTGGAGTTGTGGGCTCAGTGGTAGAGCACTTGCCTCGCATGTGTGAGGCACTGGGTTCGATTCTCAGCACCCCATATAAATAAATGAATAAAATAAAGGTCTATCAACATCTAAAAAAAATAAAATAAATAAAATTTTAAAAAAGTAATGCCTGAATTGTACTAGTTACCACTAATGAATTTGAAGAACATGATTTTGTATCTTGCTCTTGATAAGCTCTTTTAAAATATTTTTTAATTGTAGATGGACATTTATTTTATTTAATCATTTATATGTGGTGCTAAGAATTGAACCCAGTGCCTCACACATGCTAGGCAAGGGCTCTACCACTGAGCCACAGCCACAACCCCAGCCCAAAGCTCTTATTTGGATAAGAACAAGACAGTCAAATATTAGAGTAAATGTTTCTACTTAAGATACCTGGTCTTTTATAAGATTAAGGAAAAAAATTCTCACAAAAAGTTGGGGTATACAGTTTCTTGGGTTTTTCTATTGTTATTGTTATTGTTTGTTTGGTGTTACTGAATTATCCAGTTAAATGAATTAATTATTTCATATTATGCCTCCCATGGCTCAATTATGAATACTTTAAGAAACCAAAGAACATCCTGAGAATAACTTAGATATCTAACCTATAGTCTTAGATTTCTTCATATGAGAAGCAAAGACAAATTATTAATAAAGTTGCTTTCAAAAAAAGGATGTCTAAAAGAAACACTTGTTGTCTTTTCTATTTACAGAAAGTGTACAAATAGGATGTTTATCTACAACCCCAAAAAAGGAGACTGGAAAGATCTGGCTCCAATGAAAACCCCTCGTTCCATGTTTGGAGTGGCAGTCCATAAAGGCAAAATTGTGATTGCAGGAGGTGTTACTGAAGATGGTCTTTCAGCTTCAGTTGAAGCTTTTGACCTCAAAACCAATAAGTGAGTTGCCTTGCTTAGCACGTGAATCACTGTATATTTTAATTGTTAACACTGGGTGAAATTTAGCTTTCTAATCAAGACATGGGAAGAAGGCAGAGGCACAGATTAAAGAGTAAGTATTTTCATCTAGGTTTCTTCTGTTCTTACTGTGTTAAAAATGTTAAATTCTTAACATTTTGGTGCATTCTGTGCATTTGTAACTTGGAATACATTACCTTTAATTTAATGTTGACATGTTCTGTTGCCCTTACTATTATTAACTTAATTTTTTGAATTTAGTCATTCCAAAGTAATACCTCTGAACAGTTGTATACATGTAGCTGAATATACATGTCTCTAATAGTCATTTGCTTTGGAATATTTAAGGATAAAACATCTTCACTTGTTAATAACTGACATTTGTAAAGTATGAAAAGTCTAATTTGTGCTTTTTGTAATTTTCTTCAAATTTTTCACTTTTCTGCCTTTATTGACAATGTAAAAAGATACTTGACATAATTTCATATACTGTTACTCTTTTTAAAATTTTTTAGTTCGCACATCTGGATAAATACAGACTTTTTATACTCCTTGTTGAGCAATGAAGAAAAAATATGAACACTGCTATTAATTTTTTTTTTAGAAACTATGTATGCCTAATTACAAAATAGCCTTTAACATCTGAAAATCACAAAGAACTTCAATAGAACAAGGCTTGATGACTATTAAAAATAATGCTGTTGAAGACTATATAATATAGGTTAATACTAATAATGTAAGAAGTTAAAAATCAGTACATAGTTATATCGTTCTTAGTTTTATTCATATTTATGGATGCTTTTATTTAAATGTTTTTTAAATGACAAAATTACACCAAAATATTGCTTATGATTATGTCTGAATTTTTACCACTTGAATTTTTAAATTATAATTTCCTATCATTGTTCAGTAAACAAACTTTCGCATTTCTTCAAGTTTTACAATGACTACATTTTCAATAAAATACCTAGATGGGAAGTGATGACTGAATTTCCCCAAGAAAGAAGCTCCATCAGTTTGGTTACCCTGGCTGGATCCCTGTACGCCATTGGTGGTTTTGCTATGATTCAACTGGAGTCTAAAGAGTTTGCACCCACTGAAGTCAATGACATATGGAAGTAAGTGCTCCAATTTTAAAGCCAAATATTAAATCATATAACTGATAATTGATATACAATTTTGTGGTAAATAATAAGCTGGACTTTTCAACATGCAAGCTGTATCTTGGTAATAGATTAAATATTTCCAGCCTAATTGAACTTTTGCATATGCCACTTACTGGGTCAAGTACTGCTTCTAATTAAATGTGAACTTAGGAAAGAACTTATCTGGTCCTGTTTCTTAATCTGTAAAATGAGAATTGGACTATTGTTCCTTTAAGCTCCATTCCAGCTCTGAAAATATTTAATGCCCCAGGCATACAGTAGATCATAGACCACTACTGTCCCATTAGGGGGTTTATTACTTAAGAAAAAACAGTTCTGAAAGAATATTTAACCCTTTGATTTTTTCCATGAATTCATAAAATGTATTTGGATTTCATTTAAATATTCTTCCAATTGTTTGAGGATTCAGTTAACAAAGGTTTTGTTTTGTATTGTTTTGTTTTGTCTTTCTTAAAGAAAACAGTGAAAGCAGGAATCCATTTTACCTCCCAGATAGGTGCTGGCCACTTCTTCTAAGTATGACACTTGCAATAGTCACTCATTAACCATTTTAGTCAAATGTTTTTAAAAGGACACATTTTTACCAGTGAATTTGATGCAGTAAATACTAAAGGAAATCAAGGTCCATGTAGGAAGTCTCAGGAGCTTAAGTTTAAGTTTGTGCTATGAAGTCACAGAGTCCTCGGCAGGGCCTATGGTATATAGATATCGGGTCACCATCAGGATACCACGTGTCTGCCCAGTAGCCTCTGCTGCCCTTAGCCCAGGCACTACACTTGCCTATCTAAGCTTATAGAAGGTACACTGTGGGCGTCCAAGGTAAGCCTAATGAGTTTGTGCTGTACCCTCATCCAGAAAGCTCAGGCTTTCCCTGTCAGCTTAAAAGCCCGCCCCCTCTGCTGGGCACTGTGGAGCACACCTATAATCCCAGAGGCTCTGGAGGCTGACGCAGGATCGTGAGTTCAAAGCCAGCCTCAGCAAGAGCAAGGCGAGAAGCAACTCAGTGAGACCCTGTCTCTAAATAAAATTCAAAATAGGGTTGAATGCCCCTGAGTTCAATCCCCAGCACAACCCTCCCAAAAAAAGCCAGTCCCCACTTGCAAGGATGGATGCCTTTATCTATTCTGTTATCATTTTGTCCAGAGCTTTCCTATCAAAGTATAGTCTATGATACAGCATCCCTGGCATCTCCTAGGCGCCACTTAAAAACACAGAATCCCAGGGTCCACCTCAGTCCAACTAAGTTAGAATCTGAATTCTAACAAGATAACCAGTTGATTTGCTTGCACATTTCAGTTTATAAGTAGAGCTTTGGGAAAGTTCCACTTATACTTAGTTAGTGAAAACACACCACTAAGTCTGAGAATGCAGAGTGGGTTTTATTTGTTCTATACCTGAAATACCAGACGGTTTATTCCCAGCTGGTGAACTGGAAGACTGAACAGCTAGTAGCTTAACTAAACCATTATTTTGTGCATCAAACATCATTTCCTTATGTTATAATAATAACTGTGTTGTCAAGGATGAAAAAAAGAAAAGAAAACAAAACAAACCTGGTTTCCAGGAAGCACAGTGTCTAGACTTAGCAAGAAGGTTAGATGGGGAAGGCTGAAAGCAATAGTGGGGCAGGGGGCCAAATAATGGGAAGGTTAGGATATTTGGAAAATAAGACCAGATGCTGAAGATAAATAGGCAGTGAGTCTCAACCCTGACTGTAAATTTCAATTGCCTGCAATGCTTCTAAAATATACCACTGCCTGGGCCTTCACACTCACCAATTATATCAGAATTTCTGGAGACAGAATTTCCTAAGCATCACTATTTCCTAAAACCTTCTCAGATGATTCTAAAGTACAGCTAAGGCTGAGAAACACTCCTGGTAAGGAATCATTCCATCAGTCACGTGAAGTTCACTTGAGTCACGTCAGGTCCTAATGGTAGTCAAAGCCTAGCTGCCCTAATAGGAGGAGGTTATAGGTAGCAAAAGGAAAAGTACAGCATCTCCTGCTTAAAGTGCCCCTTTGTTGCTGAGTGGAACCTGAATGAGGGATCCTGTCTGATTGTGGTTTATTTTGCAATTAGGGTAGTGGTTCCTAAACTTGACTAAACATTGGAATCACTAGAGAACTTCAAAAAGTAGTAAAAAAAATTTTCCGACCCCTGTCGATTATGATTGGTATGGAATATGGCCTTGGCTTTGGAAATTGTGTTGTGGACCTTTTAAAATTTCCAAAGGTCTCCAGATAATTTCACATGTGCAGAAAAAATTTTGGAACCACTGGATTTGGGGAGAAGAGGAGATATTTGTCACTATCTGGCTATCTATTTTTAAATTTAGAAATTGGTATTTTCTAATTTGGGGTAATGTCTGGAGCAATGGTTCTTTTTTGCGGGGGAGGCAGTACCAGGGATTGAACTCAGGGGCATTCGGCCACTGAGACATATCCCCAGCTCTATTTTGTATTTTATTTAGAGACAGGTCTCACTGAGTTGCTAAGCGCCTCACTAAGTTGCTGAGGTTGACTTTGAACTCGAGATCCTTCTGCCTCAGCCTCCCAAGCCGCTGGGATTATAGGCATTCGCCACCGCACCTGGCTGGGAGCAACAATTCTTAAACTTTGCTGCATATTAGAATCATTTGAAGGGTTTTTAAAAATCCTCATACCCAGATCATACTCCATACCAATTAAGTTAGTCTTGGGGGATGGGACTAGGTAGCAGAATTTTTGTTTGTTTGTACCAGGGATTGAACTCAGGGGTACTTAACCACTGAGCCATAAACCTGGCCCTTTTCAATATTTTATTTAAATACAGGGTCCTGCTGAGTTGCTTAGGGTCTTACTAAGTGGCTGAGGTTGGCTTTGAACTTGTGATCCTCCTGCCTCAGCCTCCTGGGTCACTGGGATTATAGGCATTGGCAGAAGCAGCAGCAGCAGAATTTTTAACATTTCCAAGAGGTTACATTGTGAAGTCAACATTGGGAACTTGTATCTATTTATATCTACTGCAGTGGTTCCCAAAGTGGCATCCTGTACCACCCTGGCACTTATTAGAGATACAAATTCTTAGACCTCACCTTAGAGCTGGTAAATTGGAAGCTGTGAAAGTGGCTCAGAAATCTGTTTAAACAAGCCCTCCAGGTGACTTGGATATATACCAAAGTTGAGAGTCACTGATCTTGAGAAAGGTAACTGCCCACTTGTCCTTGACATCCCAGTGAACCTCTCTCTATCCAGAGATGAAAACTCTCAGTATTCCACACTCTAAGCCTATGGACTGTCTTACTGTGATTTATAAAAATATTTTAAAAATTTAAAAATTACATTAAGCCTCAACCTCTTATGCTTACATGTGGTCATCTTTTCTTTAGGTCATTTAAACCCATTTTTTACTCTTAATATGTTGCCCCAAATTTTATATAATTAAGGTTCTTTATTAGTAGTAAAACATTTCTGTCTAATTTTCTCTACATAAAAATCACTCAGTTCCCAGTACTAATGTTGAGGAGAATTAAATTTGGGACATTGATGAAATAAAGCCAGATGATGCATATTTTATGTAGTTATCAGCTAACATATACATACATTATATATATATATATATATATATATATATACACACACACACACACACACACACACACACACACACACTTTGGTAATGAGGATTGAACCCAGGGGCACTTTGCCACTGAGTACATCCCCAGACCTTTTTATTTTTTATTTTGAGCCAGGGTCTCACTAAATTGTTTAGGGTCTTGCTAAATTGCTGAGGATTATCTCCTGTCTCAGCCTCCTGAGTTGCTAGGATTACAGGTGTGTGCCACCATGTCCAGTGGTACCAGCTAATTTTAATAATTGTTCTAAATCTCACTAATTCATCATAGAGCGATTTTGCATATTTCCTATGTGCCAAGACTTCATAGCTTCTGGAGGAAGTTGATACTAAGGTAGAAAAATGTTATTTATCCTCAAATACCTTTTGGCTTATTGAAGACACAGATATACAAAGTTTGAAATAGAATGATAATTGCTATAATAAATACCATATAAAGGACTATATGAGAAATGAAGAAAGCAACAAACTCTGCTTGAGGAAGGCAAGAAAGGCTTTAGAGAATGCAGCATTTAGAAGTTTCTCAGACAAAGCTTGAAGAGCATTCCAGACTCTAGGCAAAGTAAACGTCACAAACACATTTCAAGGAATGTCGAATTGTATCTTCATAACTTTGAATATTCAGAGATGCAGAGCAGTTCTTACCTAAAGTCAAGTGTGAAGTCTGAGTAGTCCTCGAACAACAAAGGGGAAGAGGAACACATTTTTATGGCGTGACCACCTTATATGAGGTGCCATGCTAGGTACTAGTGAATGGGAACAACTGAAATCATAATTAAGGCTGCTAACAGTCCCCGCTTTACCCCAGTTCTTAATCTTAAGGAAGAGTTGGCTTACTGTGACTCAGAGATCAGCCATCTTCATCAGTCCAAAGGAGAACTATTAACTGTATAGGTGTCCATTATTCCTCTTCTTGGGACAGTTTGATTCCCAGAGATTAAATTGCTAGGAATCCAGATTAAATACTGTAACAGTGGATCAGGCATACGTACATTCAGAGAATGCATATTTTGAAAGGAATTAAAGTATTATTCTACCAGGTAGGCTCCTCCTGTTCTGGGTAAGAGCCATAATATTTTTTTTGAAGATGCACATTTGTATATGGAACACAGGGAAACCTATAGAACTATCTATTTAATAACTGCTTATTGATATTTTTTTTTCCTCTACCAGGTATGAAGATGATAAAAAAGAATGGGCCGGAATGTTGAAGGAAATACGTTATGCTTCAGGAGCTAGTTGCCTAGCAACACGTTTAAATCTCTTCAAACTGTCTAAACTATAAACAAGGTGACAAAACAGAATAGATTGAGAGGTGGTTTGTTTGAATAATAGTGTTTAATTTATTCTGTTTTTAAAAAGCCTGTACAGAGATTCATGTAGAGATTATTCAATAAGTTATTATCTAAGAAGTAAAAAGAACATCAAAATCTTGGTCATTGACTTTTCAATGCCATAATCAGATCTTGAAACCATTTTCTAATAAGAAATTAAATATTAAGTTGAAAAATTGTTTCTTGTTAATTTGTCTTAATGAATTGTAAAGGAGCCTCTAAATTTGAGTTGTTTCCTAATCCTTTGTATTAATAGGGAAACTTTATACTTGTTTTCTACAAATTAAATACATATATATGTGCCCATTTTTAAAATGTTTTAAAATATCAAAAACTTTCCTTATGCTTCAATCTATGACAGGAATCCTATGCATTATATTAAAGGTTACAAGTCATAAAATTATTTGGAAATGATACTTAAGGAATGTAATAAATGAGTCTCATTTGGAGGGAAAAAGTTTCAAAGTAAAAGTAATCAAATTGAAATGGCCTTTCTTTATTCTCCATTCTTTTTGTGACACTAGTATATTATCTGTGATCTCCAAATCAAATTTTAAAAAATTTTTAACTTAAAACCACTAAATCATTGTTTTCATACCATTAACAACCATCTGTGAAAAGAAGGTGAGTGCCATCAGGAAACAGACTGATAGTTTAAACTTCTGAGGCAGAGGGTGGAAGAGGTATACAGTCATTGGTTTAAATTTTAGCTATATTTCAGATAAAAGAGCTATTCGTGAAATTTCTGATAGCAGGAAGTATGACTGAATGGTTCCATTTTTTGGACATGAAGCCCTACACTATTTCTTCTTAGAGTATATCATAGGTTGACTCCTCAATCTGTCTATAATCATCAAATTCAATTCTGCAAGTCATCAACTAATCATCACTTTTATTCTAGACATGTATCTTGTTGACATGTATTTGACTACTATCCTTAAACATTATGTTCTGAGATTTGAGACCAATTTGGACCATCCCATGATTGTCAAGTACTTGCATAAAGAACAGAGATGTGTTCATATGGCTTTATTTTCTTTATCATAAATATAGAAATATATTCAACAAAAACAGTTTGGATCTCTGAAGTAGAAGTCTGGTTACTTTTCTGTATTGAAAAGCCACTGTAATCCCAGCAGCTCAGGAGGCTGAGGCAGCAGTATTATAAGTTCAAAGTCAGTCTCAGCAACTTAGAGAGGCCCTAAGAAACTCTGAGGCCCTGTCACCTGTGGTCTGCTAGCAGAGGAAATAAGTAACCCTCGGAGGTGTGGGATGGCTAGAAATAAAAATCTGAAAAAGTAATGTCAAAAAATAAAGCAAAAGACAGGAAAATACTTTTTAAAGCAGGGACTCGATGGGTAGAAAATACCTGATGGGTCTCATCCTAACAAAGGGAAAAAGCCCACGAATGCTTTATTTATAGTGAAACACATCAGAGGGATTTATTGTAAGGAGGGGTTCTTCAAGGTAAACAAGAAGCCAGAGGCTGTGTGGAAGTTGGCCTGATTGGGGACGTATCACTTGCACAGTAATTCTTCCTCCACCAGGCAGCTGGCACTCAAGACTAGTTGGAGCACTGATCTCTCTCTACCTCAGAGGAGTGCATTTGAACCTAGGCTGTCCGAGCCAGTAAATTCCGCAGTATCACAGAATTCTCTTTGTGCAGGACATTTGCCAAGGCAATGAAGCTGTCTCAGGTCGGTGAGATTACAGCGAGAGTTCTCCGAGGAACACACTTCCACTTAGAGAAGGCTTAGACACGCCCACAGTTCATTCACAGCTTCCAACAAGACCCTGTCTCTAAAATATAAAAAAGGGTTGGGAACGTACCTCAGTGGTTAAGTGCCCCCAAGTTCAATCCTCAGTACCAAAAAACAAACAAACAAGCAAACAAAAACCACTATATTGATCTGAACTATATACTACGAGTATATCACAAATCCCAAAGGTGGGAAACCCTACAGGTTCTTCAACAATAAATTTGTTAGTAAAAGTCAGGGGTAGAGGGGATGTTTATAAAGACAGATGTTAAAAGGTAAGGGGTAGGGGAAATTTTGGTGTCCAAGGATTCACACCTGGGAGATAGATAAAACTGTAAGACTTAACCATTAAATCAGAACAGAGATAACTTTCAGGGAGAGAATACTCTCCATGTACACAGGAAATTAAATTGTAAAAATAATGTTTTTTACAGGGCTTCTTTAGGGGAGGATGAAAATGCTCTGGAATTGAACAGTGGCAATGATCATACAAATATACTAAAAATGACTAGATTATACACTTTTAAAAGGTGGATTTTATGGTATGTAAATTATATCTCAATGAAAAAAAGATTTGTTTTACACACACACACACACACACACACACACACACAAAACCATTCAATCAGACAGCCTAGTAAAAGAAGAGTCAGAGATATGGTACATGAGAAGTTAGATTATGTGTAACAAGAAGCAAAAGATACACCAGAGTCATTTAAGTAAGATTTCTATGTATCTCAAATATATAACAACTGGATTTTCAATTATTTATATAAAAAGGACAGTCTAATCATTTTATTCTAAAAGATGCATAGTAAAACACTTTAACTTTTCAAGATTTGGTTCTTGTCATTTGCTTGAGAAATAGAACACATTCATGTAAATGAATAAACAGAATTTAGTATATCTGTTACTATAAATGAATATCATGAGGAAATTCAGGAGGAAGAATGGTGGATTAGTCTGTCTATTATTGTTATGACCAAAATACCTGACAAGAACAACTTTATAATAAAATTAAAAGTTTGGCTCGTGGTTTCAGAGTTTCACTTCATGGTTGGCCAACTCCATTACTCTGGGCCCAAGATTAGCCAAGAACATCATGGTGAAAGGATGGGACACAGCAAAGTTGCTCACCTAGTGGTAGCCAGGAAGCAGAGAGGAGGAGCACCAGGGACAAAATAAAAACTCCAAAGGCATACCCTGGGTGACCAACTCCCTTCAGTCATACCCTACCTGCCTACAGTTACCACTTGCTTTAGTTTGCTCAAATTATTAATCCATCACATGGATAAATCCATTGATTAGATTATGGTTTTCATAAACTAATCATTTTACTTCTGAACATTCCTGTATTAACACAGGAGGTTTTGGGGGGACACCGCATATCCAAATCTTAACAAATGGATACAAGGAGGTATCCTTCACTTGCTTACTATTCTGTTTTTTGCAAAAGTTCACTTCTGCAAAATCATTAAATATTGGGGCTCAAGTCATGCAAAGTCAGGCGATATTTTAAACATGTATTTCAACTAAGCCCAAGTCAAATATTAATGAAGCAAATTACATGCAGAGCACACATTTATAATAGAAGGCACTTTGGCTACCAACTATAGGACAGAATGAATTTAGAGGGCCCAGGAGTCATAAGATAGTCAAGTTTCAGATGGTCAGTCCCATTACTACCCGCCTCACACACTCCACGTGGCCTAAAGGAAGTGCTAGGAATTATATAATACACTAGATCCCTCATAACTATTTTACTGTAAATGTGTTATAAGACAGAAAAAAAGTCCTTATTCCCCTAGCTTGTGAAGGATCAGACCAGGCCAAGATTGGACCACTGAAACTAACATTCCATTTCTGTTTCCATTTAGAAGAAAACTCATGTCTCCTTCCACTTTCTCTTGGAAATAGTCAGGTTTTCAAATACCACTTAACAAAAATCATTTTTCAAAGTCAGTGATGATTTTTATGTGGCCATTCTGTGTGTATGGGAGTGGGAGCAGTATGAATCCAGGATCTATCTCATGCTTAAGCTCATGTTGCTAAATTTAAAGGGCATTTCACAATGCTCCGCTTACCTAACTTATTAGCAGTATTTGATATAATGGTTCACTTCTTCCTCCTTGAAATGCTTCATCTTGGCTTCCATGAAGTATTACTACTTTCTCTGACTTTTCCTCCCACCTCCTTGGTCACCCCTGCTCAACCTCCTTTGCAGTTTCTTCTTAACCTTTTAATGCTAGAGCACCCTGGAGCTCAGGCCTCAGGTCTCTCCTCACACTTTCCTCTAATCAAGTGATTTCATCTACTCTTGTGGTATTAAATACCAATGATAATTTTCAAATTTATATCTGGAGCCTGGACCTCTGTCTCCTTACTTCCTAACTCATTTACTGAATTGTTTGGTATCTCCACTTAGATTTTAAAAAGCATAAACTTAACATGTCTAAAACAAACCCGTGATCCTCCACCACTCGCTACCTTCCTCCTATAGACTTCCCCATAATGAAAATACCCTTTTAATTGCTCAGGACAAAAATTTAGTATTATCATTGACTCTTGTTTCTCTCTTCCCTCATATCCATCATTAAGCAAATTCTGTTGTCTTTACTTTCAAAATACATTGTAAAAACCACTTTTCTTTACATTCACTGCTACTATTCTATCCAAGCCAGCATCCATTTCTTGCTTGGATTATTGAAATGTTCTTTAAATGGTCACAATCCATTTCTTGCCTGCTAATAAATCTGTTCCTTAGTACTTTTTTCTCATCTCAAGAGAGCAACCAGAGTGATACAGTTAAAATGTGAATTCTCATCATTCCTCACTTGAAACCCTCCAATGGCTTCTCATCTCACTAAGAGAGGCCATGAGGGTAGATCTATCAGACTGTTATTGCTTACTTTCCTTTTATTATCCTCCCACCCCACTTCCCACTTGTTCTGCTACAGTCCACAATAAATCCCTTATTATTCTCAAACATGCCACCTCAGCATATTTGCACCTACTATTTTTTTAAAAAATATTTTCAGTTGTCAATGGACATTTATTTATTGATTTATTTTTATGTGGTGCTGAGAATCGAACCCAGTGCCTCACACGTGCTAGGCAAGCACTCTACCACTGAGCCACAACCCCAGCCTGCACCTATTATTTTTTAATTGAGTCAGGTCACTTAAATAAAGCACATACATATGTGACACACCATAAAAACTCATTTTAAATAAAAATTACAATCATGATTTGCCTGTTCCAAATATATGTTCTCTCAAGTAGTCCAACCGAGCATCTTTCTGTGACAATGCCATAGAGTTCCATTCAAAATGAGGGATCTGTAAAATAAATAATGTAGTTTGAATAGAAGTTTCAAAGCAGCTACAAAAAACAACATGGAAAACTTATAAGTACTACTGAGCAAAAATGCAGGAATCCTATGAAATTAGTTTATAATAGCATAGCCTTTGAACCTTTTTTGGAAACTAAGTGGGTATTTGTTTCTAGACACAGCCTAGAAGACCTTTCTTCGCCTCATAACTCCTTTAATCACCCCTGTTCCTACAACATCAATGATGGACATTTTTTCCTATATTCTCTCAATGCTTGTATGTTAGATTTTTCCTTTTGTAACTGTCCATCTCCACAATGCCAATATCATAAACTAAATACACAAATCAACAGATCTTCTAGAGACAATAAAAGAATGATGATTTTTCATTTCTTAGTCTACTAAAAAAAAGGTGTTGTTTCAGAGATACCTTAATGTAACTTTTTTAATATAAAAAGGTATTATAGAACTTTCATGTTAAAGGAAAACACATGTATAGCCAGTATTTCTTTTTTTATATATTTTTTTTAGTTGTAGATGGACAAAATACCTTTATTTTATTTACTTATTTTTTTAACGTGGTGTTGAGGATTAAACCCAGTGCCTGACATGTACTAGGCAATCACTCTACTGCTAAGCTACAACCCCTATCACCAGTTTCAAAGGCTGAGCAATTCATATGAACGTTTCATACCTGAATGACACGATAGCCCAAAATTTCCAAATGTCGTTTTTTCATAGCAGATTTTCCTTTTATGTGAGGGATATTTCTACAAAAAGCTTTTGAATCCAAAAATTCAAAAGCAATCCTACATAAAACAAAAATAAATATTTACTTTAAAAATTTAAATGAGAAACTCAATAATTACAAGTCTTTCAGGAACAAGAATGCATCTTAAAGTAACAAAAGCCAAGTGAATATAAATGAGTATACCAAGTTATTTTTCTAACTCAGACATTAAAAACTCAAAACAAACTTATTCATTAAATTGAATTATAGTAAATCATCTCCTGACTTTCATATTTGTTTCTTTGTCTAATATATACTTACTACATGCCTACTCTATATTCATAGGGAACTTACACATAAAGTAGCATAATTTATAGTCAAAGAACATATGTGATACAGTAACTAATGCAATGTAGGAGGGGCTAAGTGTTATCAGAAAAGAAGAGTGAGATGGGAATGGAAAAGAACATACTATTTACATTCTGTTAAGGATAACTAGGTCAGCACTTCCAAGAAATCCCCAGGTTAGGGACAGCTGAAGGCAAGACATTAGGACAGAAGCCACAGGACAGGGAAAGGTAAATTGTATGAGATATATGAAGAACAAATGCAACTATAATCAGTGCTTGATAACTGAGGTCATAATGTATCAATGCCAAATTTACTATTTAGGTAAAATCTAAAACTAGGAAATAAATTACCTTTCAGCTCCTGGTGGAAGACTTGATCCAACTATTTGGATATTTGATTCCCAGTACATTCCTGGTAGTTTTCCAAAAGTTATATTATGGCTTCCATAAGGAATAGGTTTTTTTCTTTTATCTAAGATACACTCAAACTCTTAAGGAAGTACAGGAATTGATAGTAGAAGTTAGACAAATTCTTATAGGTAAAAGTTTAAAACATACTTTATTTTGCTTTGTTTTGTTTATGAATTCAGGGGCTCTCTATCACTGAGCTATATCCCCAGTCCTTTTTATTTTTTATTTTGAGATAGTTTCACAAAGTTCCCCATACTGTCCTCAAACTTGGGATCCTCCTGCCTTATTCTCCAGAGTAACTGGGATCACACACATGTACCACCACACCTAGTTTAAAATATATTTTAAATATATAAACATATATACATATACATACACAAAAGAATGATAAACCTAATAATCCAACTTACTAATCCAGCTTACTGCATAAGATCTGGCCAATAGCACCACTCTTTAAAAATCAATCAATAAAAAATCAACCAGCAATTATTAATAAACCATAGCCCAGGGCTGCATTTAGCACTGTACAAGGCCAAATCACATAAAAGATTTTTTTTAAATATTTTTTTAGTTGTTGATAGACCTTTATTTTATTTATTTATATGCAATGCTGAGAATCAAACCCAGTGCCTCACACATGCTAGGCAAGCACTGTCATTGAGCCACAACCTTAGCCCTAAAGTTTTATTTTAATTTCCTTAAGTCTCAATCACATTTGGAGAAAGCTAAAAACACTTCTCTGAAAACTAATAAAAAAAAATTTAAACATATGTATGTCTTGCCTATATGAACTTTACATAAGGTTAGTTAAATTAATTGAATGGGAAAGTTCTTTTTAGATAAATTTTAGCTAATAAATGTAGAAGGAATGATAGATGTGGAATATTGCTATACTGCCATCCCTAATGAATGATGCATTTACGCAATGAGTGATCATTAATGACTGCTAAAGTTAATATGTAAAGAGTTGATGAGGAAAGTTTCTAATGAATGAATCAGTTGCTGACATACAAACCCACAGCAAAGCATTAATAAAATAACACAGTGATGTAATGCAAAAAGCACACATCATGGCCAAAATCAAAGCAACAACCTAATCTAAAATTCATTCAAGCCTCTAGCTCTGACTACTAGTTTATAGGAAATACAAGAGAAATATGAGTAGATTAAATGTCACCACAGGGTCACAATTGGAGAAGTCTTCAATTATGAAAACAAAAATTTTCTCAATAAATAAACTTATCACAGAAAAAAAGAAAGAAAAGTAGAACTTAAAAAGACAAATCAGGACTGGGCATATAGCTCAGTGGTAGAGTACTTACCTAGCATGCATAAGGCCCAGGGTTCCATTCCCGGCATTGCAAAATAGAAGGAAAAACAAAACAAAACAAACAAAATAAATGCAATATTTGGATCCCAATTTGAACAAATAAACTATAAAATAAAACATAAAAACAAAAGGCTATGTGATATTAAGAAATTATTATTAGCTATTGTGGGGGAAGTAATGCTGATACTGTCATGTTTTTAAAATCATCCTTACCGTTTACACAGGGTACAAATGGTCATGGAAACCTACCCAGCTCTACCCCTCCCACTCCAATCCGACTGCATGCAGGACCCACTGGGAGAGATGCATTTGGCAGGAACTCGGAAGGGTGGGGGTGGGAGAAATTGGAAACTGAAACATGAACAGGAAACATGGAGTCTGAAGGTGACATAGGGGACTAAGACTTAGGTCCCCTACCACACAATTGGAACCCAGGGGAGACCCTTGGGGAATAGTCTTCCAGCATGGACCAGCAAGTGCTGGGCACTGGAGGTGCACTGATTTAAAATCTCCAGACCAACTGGCATTCAGTGAAGAGCCTGGAGCCCACCTGAGCCTAAACTCTGCCTGCAGGATTACCTCTCTCACTCTAGCAATCCAGACGGTGGAACATCATGCTCCAGATGAACCCACCTAAACTTCTGAAAAGAGAAACTGAGAATCTTTTGAACTCTAGCGAAAAGAATTCTTTAACTTTTCATCAAGATCTTTTTTAAAAATTCTTTTTCTCTGTTTAATTGTGACCTTAATGGTACATGGACATTTATTCATATTCATATTTGTTTTTTCTCATTTCTAGCATTTTTGAAGCCTGTTATTTTTCATCAGTTTTTTGTGAACTAGGATGCTTAATTAGTATATTTTCATTTTATTTTGTATTTTTATTTTTAATTTTTTTTATTTTTACTTTATATATTTTTCCCCCCGTTTCCCTTGATTTTCTCTTCTACTAACAGTCAATCTTTATTGTTCTCTCTTTCACACTTCCTTTAATTTTTTACTACTACTTCTCTCCTCCTCCCTCATAATCATCACATCCTATATCACTTCTGTTCTCTCCCTATCCACCATTTCAAATTATAAACCCTTTTGCAAACTTGTTTTTATTGTAGGCAATAACTGATCATATCATTTCTGTGTATTATAATAATTAACATTATAGATATCATAGTAGGAACTATTTGGTTTAATGCTATACATTGTTTGCATTGGTTGTTGTTATTATTTGTCTCCCTCTAAACAGTGAGATTCTGGAAACCTTCAGGAACACTGTAAGTCCAGAGGACAGAAACTCTACTCCCTAAGATTCATAATGTTAGCTAGGTAGACAAACAAATGACATGACAAACCAAGGGAACAAATAGCCCCAAATAAACTAAGATACTCCAATAACAGAATCCATTAATAGACACCATAGTGGAAGAAATGCCTAAGAAGGAATTTAGAAAGTATATAGTTAAACTGATCTATGAAATAAAGGATTGTATAAGAAACGAAATCTGAGAGAAAAAACAGGAAGTAAAAGGTCACTTCAATAAAGAGACAGAGATTCTAAAAAAAAAAAACAACAAAAAAAAAAACACAAGCAGAAATCCTCAAAATGAAGGAAACAATAAACCAAATTAAAAAATCAATAGAAAGCAATACCAACAGACTAGACCACTTGGAAGACAGAAGCTCAGTCAATGAAGACAAAATATATAATGTTGAAAACAGAGTTGACCAGGGAAAGATGATGTTAAGAAACCATGAACACAACTGCCAAGAACTATGCAATAACATGAAAAGACCAAATTTAAGATTTATCGGGATAGATGAAGACATGGAGACACAAACCAAAGGAATGCACAATCTTTTCAATGAAATAATACCAGAAAATTTCCCAAACTTAAAGAATGAAATGGAAAATCAAATACACAAGGCTTATAGGACCCCAAATGTACAAAATTACCACAGACCCACACCAAGGCACATTATAATGAATATGCCTGACATACTGAATAAGGGTAGAATTTTAAAGACTGAAAGAGAAAAATATCAGATTACCTATAGGAGAAAACCAATTCAGATTTCAGCTGATTTCTCAACCCAGACCCTCAAAGCTAGGAGGTCCTGGAATAACATATACCAAGCTCTAAAAGAAAATGGATGCCAACCAAGAATCCTGTACCCAGCAAAATTAAACTTTAGATCTGAAGATGAAATAAAAATCTTCTGTGATAAACAAAAGTTAAAAGAATTTGTCACTAGAAAGACTGCACTATAGAACATTCTCAACGAAATATTCCATGAAGATGGAATGAAAAAAAAAAAAAAAGTGAAAACCAGCAAAGGGAGGCACTACACTAAAGGAATAGTTGATCAAAGGAGAAATTTATTCAAACCAAAAACTAGAAATATCTCCAAATGACTGGGAATACAAATCATATCTCAATAATAACCTTGAACATTAATGGCCTAAACTCATCAACCAAAAGACACAGACTGGTAGATTGGATTAAAACAAGACCCAACAATATGCTGTCTCCAAGAGACTCATCTCATTGGCAAAGACATCTATAGACTGAAGGTGAAAGGATGGGAAAAAACATATCACTAACATGGGTCACAGAAACAAACAGGGGTTTCTACCCTCATATCAGATGAAGTGGACTTTAAGCCAAAGTTAATCAGAAGGATCAACGAAGACCATTTCATACTGCTTAAGGCAATTATACATCAACAAGACATAACAATTGTAAATATTTATGCCCCAAACAATGAAGTATCTATGTATATCAAACAAACCCTTCTCAATTTCAAGAATCAAATAGACCGCAACGCAATAATACTGGGTAACTTCAATATGCCTCTGTTACCACTGGATAAATCTTCCAAAATGAAACTAAATAAAGAAGCTACAGAAGTAAAAAATACAATTGACAATTTAGACTGAACATATACAGAATATTTCATCCATCAATGACTGAATACACTGTCTTCTCAGAAGAAAACAGATCCTTCTCTAATACAGACCATGTTATATAGGCTATCACATATGTTGGCATATAATTGTAATATTACCTTAATATGTTTTTAGCATCTGTACATTTGATAGCCTCCTTTCCATTGATATTAATTTTTGTTCTTGCTTTTTTCTTGATTAGATATCTTTGATTTTTATCAAATTTTAGCTGTACTGTTTCTTCTCTGTTTCATATATTTCTGCTCCCACTCTTATTTTTTCCTTCCAACTACATAATTTGAAAATAATTTATTATTCTAGCATCTTTCTGATAGAGTACTTTAAGTTATAAATGCTCATCTGAGTACTGTTTTATCCCAGAGATCCTGATATTTTAAGCTTTTATTATCACTTAGTTCAAAGTAATTTTTATTTACTTTTCCTGTGCTTTCTTCCTTGACCTCTGTGACATTTATAAGGACACCACTTAATTTTGGAATAATTGACATGTGGGGGTAGGGTTCTATACATCTAATTTGATTGATTTCTAATATAATAAATCATGCAGGAAATACTGTATGATGTCAAATTTTTTAAAAGTTAATGGAAATGCTTTTATATTGATTGTATTGGTTACATGTCAAAACTGATCAAATGCATACTTTAAACATGTGCATTTTATTGTACTTCAATTTTACCTCAATAAAGCTACAGAAAAAATTAATAAAATCATCCTTATCATTTGATATACATTCTGAAATTATAATATTGTCTATAAATTACTTGAAAAGAAGCCGATAGACTCTGATGAATGATATTGACAAATGTGACTCTGAATGGAATTCATTCATTATATATTCTAATTCTAGTTTTTTTTGCTTTTTGAGATGGGTGTCTTACTGTGTTGCCCAGGCTGGCCTCAAACTCCTAGGCTCTGCCTCATCCTCCTAGTACCTGGAACTATAGGTGTGTGCCACCATGCCCAATTTTAGTCTACCTTTTTATATGTTTAAATTTTTCCCATAATAGTTGGGTGCGGTAGTACACACCTGTAACCCCAGTGGCTCAGGAGGCTAGGGCAGGAGGATCAAAAGTTCAAAGCCAGTCTCAGCAAAAGAAAGGCACTAAGTGACTCAGTGAGACCCTGTCTCTAAATAAAATACAAAATAGGACTGGGGATGTGGATCAGTGGTTGAGTGCCCCTGAGTTCACTCCCCAGTACTCCCCTCAAAAATTTCCATAATAAAAAAACAATATAAAGGTGGGCGGAGTGGTACATGTCCACCTATCTCCAGCTGAGGGCAGGAGGATCACAAGTTTAGACTAAACAGTAAGACCCCCATCTCAAAAAAATAATAATTTAAGCCAAGAAAAAAGGAAAGAAATAAAAGAGAAACAATGAATGAAAAGGAGGAAGGAGGAAATTGACTATCTACTTTTTACACATAAGAGAAATTGGGGCATTGAAGCATCTTCAAGTTAATTATGAAACATGAAATACAGTTCAATCATTAAGAGACTGAATTCTGGAGCCAGAATGCCAAAGTCAAATCCTGGCTCTGTCATTTGCCAGGTATAGAAACTTGGGCGAACGATAATGTTTCTGGGCCTCAGTTTCCTCATCTGAAAAGTACAATAATTTATATACTTTATGGGATATAATAAATAATTTTATTATATATGTATATGTATATATACACATACACATATATAAAACACTTAAATTAGGTATATCTCTTACTGTTCTTATATAAAATTGCAGCATTGTTTGAGAGATGTATTTACCAGCAAAAAATTTTTATGAACTGATCTAATCATAGAACATACATTCAAGGAATATATGCAAACACTAAAAATGATGTTGGATTAGTATATCTGTTGGCATATAAAAATATTCACAACATATAAATTAAATTATGAAGTGCTATGATCTAAATGTTGTCCCAAAACTCACATATAAAAACTTATCACCAGGGCTGGAGTTTTAGCTCAGTGGTAGAGCACTTGCCTAGCATGTATGAAGCACTGGTTTCAATTCTCAGCACCATATATAAATAAATAAATAAAAGTCCAGGGGCTGGGGAGTTAGCTCAGTCGGTATAGTACTTGCCTTGTAAGCACAAGGCCCTGGGTTCGATCCTCAGCACCCAAAAAAAAAAAAAAAAAAAAAAAAAAAAAAGTCCATCAACAACTAAGAAAAAATATTAAAGAATATATAGGATTCTATACTAGCCAGAGCAATTAAACAGACCAAAGAACTTAAAGGGATAAAATAGGAAAAGAAGAACTCAAGTTATCATTATTTACCGATGACATGATTCTATATTTACAGGATCCAAAAAATTCCACCAGAAAACTTCTAGAACTCATAAATGAATTCAGCGAAACAGCAGAATATAAAATCAACACACATAAATCTAACGCATTTCTATTCATAAGTGATGAATCCTCTGAAAGAGAAATTAGTATAACTACTCCATTCACAATAGCCTAAAAAAAAATAAAATACTTGGGAATCAATGTAACAAAAGAGGTGAACGACCTCTACAATGAAAACTACAGAACACTAAAGAAAGAAATTAAAGAAAACCTTAGAAGATGGGAAGATCTCCTGTGTTCTTGGATAGGCAGAATCAATACCAAAATGGCCATACTTCCAAAGGCACTATACAGATTTAAAACAATTCCAATTAAAATTCCAATGACATCCCTCATAGAAATAGAGAAAGCAATCATGAAATTCATCTGGAAGAACAAAAGACCCAGAATAGCCAAAGAAATAATATCAGACCTTCAACTATACTACAGAGCAATAGTAACAAAAGCAGCATGGTATTGGCACCAAAATAGACAGGTAAACCAAAGGTACAGAATAGAGGATACAGAGACAAACCCACATAAGTACAGTTTTCTCATACTAGATAAAGGTGCCAAAAATACACAATGGAGAAAAGATAGCCTCTTCAACAAATGGTGCTGACAAAACTAGAAATTCACAGGCAGTAAAATGAAATTAAATTCCTATTTCTCACCTTGTACAAAACTCAACTCAAAATGGATCAAGGACCTAGGAATTAGACCTGAGACCCTTCACAAAATAGAAGAAAGAGTAGGCCCCAATCTTCATCATGTTGGATTAGGACCAGACTTTCTCAACAAGACCCCCAGAGCACAAGAAATTAAAGTAAGAATCAATAAGTGGGATGAATTCAAACTAAAAAGCTTTTTCTCAGCAAAGGAAACAATCAATAATGTGAAAAGAGAGCCTACAGAGTAGGAGAAAATCTTTTCCACACACACTTCAGACAGAGCACTTATCTCCAAAATTTATAAAGAACTTAAAAATCTTTACACCAAAAATCCAAAGAACCCAATCAATAAATGTGCTAAGGAACTGGGCAGACACTTCACAGAAGAAGATATACAGGTGATCAACAAATATATGAAAAAGTCCTCATCATCTCTAGTAATTAGAGAAATGCAAATTAAAACCACCCTAAGATTTCATCTAACTCCAATTAGAATGGCTATTATCAAGAACACAAGCAAACATAGGTGTTGGCATGAATGTGGGGGAAAAGGCACATTCATACAATTCTGATGGAGTTGCAAATTGGTGCAGTCACTCTGGAAAGCAGTATGGAGTTTCCTCAGAAAACTTGGAATGGACCCACCATTTGACCCTGCTATCCCACTCCTTGGTTTATACCCAAAGGACTTAGAATCAGCATACTACAGTGGTGCACCCACATCAGTGTTCATAACAGCTCAATTCACAATAGCTAGATAGTGGAGCCAACCTAGATGCCCTTCAATTGACGAATGGATAAAGAAACTGTGGCATATATACACAACGGAATATTACTCAGCCATAAAGAAAAATAAAATTGTGGCACATGCTGGTAAATGGATGGAGCTGGGGAAAATTATGCTAAGTGAAATAAGCCAATCCCCAAAAGCAAAAGGTCAAATGTTTTCTCTGATAAGTAGATGATGATACATAAAGAAGGAGGGGTGGCAGGATGGGCAGGCAGCAAGAGAAGAATAGAGGAACGTCGTATTGTGTAGAGGGTGGGGGAAGGAAAGACAGTGGACTGAGACAGACATTATTACCCTGTGTACATGTATGATTACATGAATGGTGTGAATCTACATTATGTACAATCATAGAAATGAAAAGTTGTGCCCCATTTGAATATAATGAATAAAAATGCTGTCTGTAAAAATTCTTTTTTAAAAAGAATTTATAGAATTCTAAAAACAAATAGAATTCTTTAAAAAAAAAAAAAGCTTAATCACTGCCAGGGTTGGTGGCTCACGCCTATAATTCCAACGGCTCAAGAGACTGAGGCAGGAGGATCATGAGTTCAAAGTTATGAATATAAAAACAGACACCAAAAGTAAATGGTGGCTATATCATGGGTAATTATTATTTATGGTTATCTACCTTTTCTGGTTTATTCTATGGTAAAGCACATATCATATGATCTTTCTTTTGTACTAGGGATTGAACCCAGGGGTGCTTTAACACTAAGCCACATCCCCAGACCTTTTTATTTTTTATTTTCAAACAGTCTAAGTTGCTTAGGGCTTCACTAAGTTGCTGAGATGGGCCTTGAACTTACAATCCTCCTGCTTCAGCCTCCGGAGTTGTTGGAATTATGGGCGTGGGTCACAGCACCCTGCTCATATGATTGTTTTAAGTGTTTTTTTTTTAAATGTCTTAAGTTCTACTCCATAGTTTTTAATCATAGTAAATGTTGTCTTAATCATGCCAGTTCCCTATATACAAGTATTACTAATCAAATCTTATTTCTAAAAATTTATATACATTTTCACATAAAAATAACTCTCTTGACAGTGGGAGTTAAAAATACAAAATAGAAATACAATGGGCCTATGATGTAATAATCCTTGTTTAAGTATGATGCTTGATTTTAGGGGGTTATTATGAGTGATTTTTCTCTCTTTTTTTTAACTTTTCTGTGTTCTTCAATTGTTCTATGATGGATGTGCATTATTTCTAGTTTGAAAGAAATGTTAAGAAAACAAAAAGAATGAAATGAGATGATAGGAATAAGGAGCTGGAAATAGAGCCTGTTTAATTCTAAACTGTCAAAGAACCTTCTATGAGAAGGAATTACCAATCATTTTCATATTCATATTTTAGTACATTTACTTCCATGAGTATTACTTTTACAATAAATAATATTTCTAGCAGAGACTGCAAGTTGTCCCCCAGTATTCATTCTTCCCTTTACTTTTAATGATAGAGACCCTACATCTTAGCTAAGTATGTGATCATTCAGAATAAAAACCGCATTTTCTAAACTCACTTGCAGCCATGTATGGCCATAGATCATAATTAAAAATGGTATGTTTAACTTCAGGAAGCTGTGCTTAAAGATAAGATATATCCTTCCTGTTTCTTCCCTCCGCTTCTGCTTGGGTTGTAGATTAGTGGCTGAAGCTGGAGTAGCTATGTTGGACCAGAAGTGGAAGTATCCTGCATCCCTCATGTCTGTAGAGATGGCATCTCAGTCCTAGACTCTACATGTAGAGGAGAAGGACATAAACCTGTAATTTAAGTTCCTGATATTTGTGGATTTTTGTTACTCATCACCAACCCTACTCCTGATTAATATAAAAACCAAACAAAAGATAGTATGTGTTTCGTGCTGATTATCTAGATCAGTCTCACACATACACAGGATCATCTGATCATCCATATTCTGCCCCAACATAAGTCCTTCATAAAGTAGCCCATAATTATTCTTATACTGACTTAAAGTGTGCTTCCATTAATTTTACCATTTTTTTTATCTCTGAAATGGAGATATTTAGTGGTTCTTCTATATGACAATCCTTCAAACATTTATTTTTCTTTGTTTTTTTGTTTTGTATGTTTGTTTTGTTTTTGCAGTGTTGGAGCAAACCTCTTAAAACAGTTATGCTCCCCATGAGACTTCTATTTTCAAATTAAACATTCCTAGCTGACTTTTTTCCCCCAAATATAATTTATTTTGTTCCAAGGGTAGTTTGAAACGCTTTACATGCAATACTTGAATTAATCCTACTAAACAGGCATTACCATCTCCATATTGCAGATAAAGAAACTAATAAGGTTTAGAGGAATTTGCTTAAGGATTGAAATCTATGTAGTCCTAGTCCTCTCTACTTCTAAGACATGATTTCTAGATCCTTCACCATCTGTCCTTTGTTTCTTGACCCTATTTGTCATTTTTTCTCATAAAGAGCAACATGCAAAAGAAAGTATCTGAAGGACAGAGTACAATGACACTACTAACTTCCTTATTATTAATGTAACTAAAATAATATTTGGTTTCTGGCAACCATTTACATTAAGAAGATACCACAGATACCTTCCAACCTAATAATAGAAACCTTATGTTAATCCTCTTAAAGCTTTATCTTTTTCATTAAGTCCACCACTTGAATTTAATAATATCTTTATGAAACTCTCTCGCTTTCTCTCTCTCTCTCTCTTTTTTTTTTTTTTAACAGTACTGGGTATTGAACCCAGGGGCACTTTACCACTGAGCTACATCCCTAGTCCTTTTTATTTTTTATTTTGAGACAGGGTCTTGCTAAACTGCTGACCCTGTCTTCGAACTTGCAATCTTCTTTTCTCAGCCTCCTGATAAGCTGGGATTATAGGTGTCTACCACTGGGCCCCACTCTTTTTGAATCTTATACTGTACTGCCATCTGACATCAGATAGCACACTAGCTTAGGTCATCCACAATTAAATCAGAATGGCTTTTGCAACCAGACTACCTGAAAAAAACAGGATTGATCGATCAGGTTAGGGACAGGCAAAATACCTCTGTTAGGTTTTGTTTTTTTTTTTTTTTTTTTCCCTCTGTTAGTTTTTGAGATGAAGTTAAAATAATAAATCAAGGTAAGTCATTTTACTGATAATAGGGCACTAAGTAGAGAAGACAGAATCTTTTAAATATCCAGAAAAGTTCAGTGAATCTGAATCTGGGTTTTACTTACAGTTGGTGAAAGATAGACCTTAAATTATATCCCAGCCCTTTTTGTTTTTCATTTTGAGGTAGGGTCTTACTAAGTTGTCTAGACTGGCCCATGGTGTTTGGAAATTTTCATAATAACTCAAAAAAAATTTTAACTTTTTCAAATTCCAGTTGATGAGATGACTCTATTAAAATTCCTGTCCTCTGAAAGTAGTTAATTACCTATCAATGACTTACCTATTGTGTGGTAATAAGGTGAAAGAAGAGAGGTTTTCACACAATTGATTCCTCCTAGTACCTCTGCTAACATTTTAGAAATCTGTAGTTGTGCTCCATTCATACTGCCAATATCTTTATGAAAATAAAAATGAGACCACTTAAGTCAGTTTTGAATGAGTCATCCCAATTCTACAAAATGAAAAAAAAAGGATAATATCTCCAATTTAATAGCTTCAATAATACCATATGTAATCACAGAAAATTCAATACAAGTCCTTGCTCTTAAACAAGAGATTTAGTATCTTATTTAAGAAATTCTTGAGCTGGGACTGTAGCTCAGTAGTGGGGCACTTGCCTAGCATGTGTGAGACACTGGGTTCGATCCTCAGCACCACATAAAAATAAATAAAATAAAGGCACTGTGTCCATTTACAACTAATGAAAATTTAAAAAGAAATTCTTATAACACAAATTATACTTACGAAATCTCAACTGAAAAAAAAAAAAAACAAACAGGCTATGGTCCTCTTGGAAACTCTAGTCTCACATTTAGTTTTAACAACAGTAACAACATACTACCTAATACTTTACCTTAGAATTAAACTTCACTATCTCACTAAAAGAAAACTCAAACCTTTATTATACTGTTGTTGACAGAAGCGGTCATGAAACCATGGTATTTGCAACTCAGGGCATTCCAAGCAGACTGCTCTATTTAATTCCATAAGACGAAACTGGACCCTTGTACGTAGAGATGATGGTAAAACTGAAATTAAAAATAAAATACTAAAGATTTTAATAGTTTAGACCTAGCAAAAACAACTCATTTTTTCACATCATTTATCCCCACTCTTGGTTGACACTTTTACTCATATTATAAAATCACTTCATTTGTACAAAAACGCTTTACATTTTGGGAGCATGGCTAGGACCAATTTCTACACCACTTTCATTAGTTGTGAATTTTAAAACTACATTTTAAAAAATACTACCAAGGACTGGGGATGTAGCTCAGTGGTAGAGCACTTGCCTAGGGTGCATGAGGCTCAGGTTCAAAACCTAGCATGGCAAAATAAGCAAAAAAACAATCAATTTCATTGACCTAATATTCCATATTTAGAAATTTATTCTAAGGAAACAATCAATGAGTCATATGTAATAATTTATTATTATAACAATGAGGACCAAGAAACAACCTATAATAAGTGAATTTTATTATCCACATAATGTGTATTATATATACAAATCAAGATATCAAAAAATATTTAATGAAATGGAAAGTTGTTCAAAATATAGTTAGGTGATAAAGGACAGCATACAAAATAAATATATAAGTAATCCAAATTTGTTTAAAAATACACAGATACATCATCATGTAAAAGCAAGAGAAAAACAGAAAAGAAATAACCCAACAAAAGAAGGAAGAAATGAACAAACTATTCGACAGTTTCACCTCGTGGTAAAATTATGAGTAACTTTTTATTTTCTGTTTTATATTTTTATGTTTTTTCAAATTTTCTACAACAATCATGAAAAACCCAGGGCCTGGTGTTAGACAAGAAGTAGATAAGTTATACTTCTTGACAACATCATGAAATACTTTTATTATAGGGAAAACAAAGAATTATTAACATTTAAATGCTTCAGTAGGTAGAGTTGAAACTCAGATATAAAGTACAAGTGATAATTTTTAAAATTTAAATGTAGATACATACTTTCAAGTTGAGAATCTAATCTTGCTAAGAATTTGATGTTAAAAATTGTCTTTAGCAAATCTTCTGGAAAATATTCAAGTGTGGCCAAAGAGAAACCAAGGAACACTAACATAAGAGGATCCAATGTACCTAAAAGAAAATTTAATAAAATGTATAATATATAGCCACCTCACATATATACAAATATATAATTATTCAGATAAAGACAGGTTTTAAACTATATATATATATATATATATATATATATATATATATATATAAAATCATCACTGATAAAACTATTCCATACAGTTTTAAGTCAGGATAGTGGTTAAGTGGGTGTAGGGGTGTAGGTAAGAAAGGAGGACAAGAGAAGAAGGGCACTATAATATTACTGTTTCTGAATCCCTGGGCGATTCAATGTAGGTAAATTCAAACTATTATACAAAGTTTATATAAATGTTATTATAATTTAATTAGAAGTTTTAAAAACTGCCTTGAAAAGAGAAAGAATTAAAGACAAAAGGAAAATAGTGTAGTTCTCAGGGTCAAAGTTTGGTGATAATGATATAATAGTGCTAAGAATTTGTTAGGTACCACTCTAAGCACTTTACATATGTTAACTAATTTAAACCTCATTTTTGTATACAGTAGGAACAGATATTATCTCTGTTTTATATTAAACGGGAATAGGGAAGCACAGAGAAGTTAAAGACTTGCCCCAGATGACAGAGTTATTAAGTGGAGGGTGGGGTTTAACTCAGAAAGTCCACCTCCATGACACTGGGCTGCTCTCTGGGGATCTCAGAACTCCAGGTTGACTGTACAAATGTCTGAGGCTCAGGCCTTGCCTAATACCCCACCCCACTCCACTATGCTCCATCCTAAACACTTGGCCTACAGTAATGTTCTTGAGCGTACTTTTCATCACATGACCTTATAGATTTGTCTAAGGTTTATGCTTGTGTCTCCCCACCAGAAAGTAAATTCAGCAATGATAATCTACATGTTTTGATTCTCTCCCTTATCTCCAGTCGCTGGCAGAGTATCTGACAATAACCATGTGGTAAAGCCAGGTGCAGTGGCACATTCCTGTAATCCCAGCCACTAGGAAGATTAAAGCAGGAGGATCACAAGCCTCAACAATTTCCTGAGGTTGTCTGAAATTAAAAATTTTTTAAGTGGCTGGAGATGTAGCTCAGTGGAACAGTGCTTGCCTAACATGCGCAATTCCCAGTGCCATACACATACACAAAAAATACATGGTGGGTGTTCACTGAAAAGGTTAAGAACTACCAGATATTTCACTTCTAAAACTTCCATGGATAAGAAGTGGTTAAGATCTGAGAAGCAAAGCCCCATAAAACCCCACCCTTAAGCATTATATTAAGCAATATAAGCCAGACTCAGAAAGACAAGTGCTATATGTTTTCTCATATGTTTAAGCTAGAGAGAAAAGAAAGGGCAGGGGAATCTCGTGATGAAGAAGGGAAATCACGAGGGTAAAGGCAGGAAATCAGGAGGAGGTAGGAAGGATGAGAAAGAAGGGGAGGGACTGGAATGAAACTGATCAAATTATATCATATGCATGTATGAATATGCTACAACAAAACCCACTGTTCTGCAATAACTATTTTATACCAATTAAAAAAAATTTAAACCCTACTCCTTGAAGGAAAACCTCTCCCAAACACAATTCAGGAACCAAAATAAGGAGTAACAGGGAAAAAAGAATTTCCTGCCTTTGCTACTGCTTCTGCTAAGGCCAATGATAGGAAAGACCAATTTTATTCTATTTTTTCCTAGTACTAAAACATGATTTAAAAACATTTTTATAGGGGCTGGGGAGATAGCTCAGTTGGTAGAGTGCCTGCCTCGCAAGCACAAGGCCCTGGGTTCAATCCCCAGCACCGCAAAAAAACATTTTTATAATATACAAAATCATCAGCACCAGAGCACTAACCCTTCAGACAATTCATAAACATCTACTAAAGCCCTTAAGAAATATTTATTTTCTATAAACAAACTGTTAAAATGGACAGAAACAATCAAATAATATGTGTTTCCAGATCTGATATAAATATAAGATACAGCACTACAAGCAAGGTATGTTTTGCTGAAATGTTTAACCTAAACGTAATTATGCTTCTATACCTAACTTCTAATTTACTAGAAATACAGGAAATGGAGGAACAAGTCAAAAGAAGTACACAAATACATAATGTGACACAATCTACAATAAGTGGCTGATCTCTATTCTATAAAATAAATATCAAGGAAAAAGATGGGGAAAAGTGACAATCACTCAATTCTGATTGTATTTAAAAAGTTAGAAAAAACAACTAAGAAAGTGTGATTGTGGACTAGGAAGTAAATGTTACTTGTTCGAATGTTAATAACTATTCAAGCTAGATTTTAAGTATACAATATATACACATTTCTGTTATTGTCTTTTCAATTTTTCTGAATATTTGAAAACCTTAATAACAAACAGAAAAAAGTAAAAACATTCCCCATGGAATGTCAATGCCAAGTTTAAAAAAAAAAGAGAGAGAAAATATTCTAGACTATAAGAGACTGAAGAGATTATAACCAAAGGAAAGAGTGAACCTTGATGGATCGTGGGTCCAAAATAACCATTCTAAAATATATTTTAGGAGCAATTAGGAAGATTTAAATGAGGACTATATATATTAGGTATTTGGGAACTATTACTAAGTTTCTTAGAAGTGCCAACAGTGTAGAGTGTTATTATTCTTAGAAAGCGTATGCTACAGAAATTAGAGATGAAAGATCACAAAGCCTACAATATACTTAGAAATGGCTCCAAAAAAGTGAACAAGAGAGAAAAACAAATAGGGCGCAGATGATACAAAGGTAACATTACTGAATCTACACAAGTGAGTTTACAGGTATTCCTTGTTCAATTCTTTCAATTTTTTATATACGTTTGACATTTTTCAAAATAAAATTTTCAAAAATGGATACAAAGCATGTTTAGGTACAGAATTCATGGCTATTTATGGTTACCCTATAATGAGTGAGACCTCTAAGCTCATACTTAGCTCAAGTATCCTCTCATCTACTCATTCAATGCATTACCAAACAACATACCCACCTAAGTGAGAATTAAGGCATTGCATGCATGTTCCAAAAAATTCATTCCTTTGAGGTGGATCATAGTTCAAGATGCTGAATGGAAGAATAACAGCAAAAACTGAAAAAGGATGAATCTGTATAAATAAAACAAAAAAAAAATTTGCAATTAAACTTTAGTAAAATGAAATAAAATTTTAGCCTAATTAATATTTTAGGTCAACTTTTTTCTAATAGGTCTATAGTTAAATGATGTTATCACTCTGCTTATTAATTTTTCTATCCTGTTATGAACTTACTTAATCCCAAGACTAATTATTATTAGTAAACTCCAAAAAAAGTGCTAATGCAGAAAAAAATTAGACAAACTACAAATTGATTTTGTTAGTTATAAAATTCTGCTTCAGAATTCATTACCGGGGCTGGGGAGATAGCTCAGTTGGTAGAGTGCTTGCCTTGTAAGCACAAGGCCCTGGGTTCAATCCCCAGCACCCAAAAAAAAAAAGAATCAGAAGAATTCATTACTAATTAAAATAGGAAATAGTATCATTTATTTTCACGTCAGTGCATTTTATAGCATTATCATATAATATAGTTTATTAATTTATAATCATCAGCATATTGTTTTCATTTATTCTTTTTTATTTCATTATTCACTCACTCATCCAATAATTAATAACTGCCAGGCACTAAGCTAAGCAAATAAGACAGATGTTATTTTCATTTGAGAAATACTATCATCTAAGTAAAGCCCTTATCCTGATTATATATATTGCATATACAACAGTGATTATATGAGTGAGTTTCTTCTCACATAATCCATAAAGCGGCATTTTACAAGTTAGTCTCAGAAATAAATCTGCAATAAAATACACTGACAATTTAAGAATACTGGTGTCAGTGGATACCTTATAATTTCCTAAGTTTTCACTTATCTTATACTTTTGAATACTAATATTTTAAAACAATAAAAGCAATACAATAGAATTATAAAAAAAGGAAAAACAAAAATTATTTATTCTCCACTATCTTAATTCACTTAATGTCATTTTAAGTGTTTCCTTCTAGTCAAAGAGTTCTGATTACTCCTCTTAACAATACTGTAAAATAGCAAAGAATGCCTACTGATCTCCCCAAATGTGCAAAGTTGGAGAGAGTGACTGTAAAGGGAAAAAACAAATTGTTGAACCAGAAACCATAGTTTTTTTTTAATTATTAATTTATTTATTTATTTATTTTTTGCGGTGCTGGGGATTGAACCCAGGGCCTTGTGCTTGTGAGGCAAGCACTCTACCAACTGAGATATATCCCCAGCCCCATAGTTTAATTTTTAACCTTAAAATTCTAATCCAAGTTCTCAAAGTACTTATGATAAAAAATTATGCTTCTAGAAGTTGACAACTATATAAAACTAAAGGATAACATTTAAAGTTGTACCTTTTCAAGGTACACTCATACATTGCTGGTGGGGCTGCAAATTAGTGCAGCCACTCTGGAAGCAGTGTGGAGATTCCTTAGAAAACTTGGAATGGACCCACCATTTGACCCAGCTATCCCACTCCTCGGCCTATACCCAAAGGACTTAAATCAGCATACTACAGAGATACAACCACATCAATGTTCATAGCTGCTCAATTCACAATAGCCAGACTATGGAACTAACCTAGATGTCCTTCAATTGATGAATGAATAAAGAAACTGTGGTATATATACATACAATGGAATATTACTCAGCTATAAAGAATAATAAAATTATGGCATCTGCAGGCAAATGGATGAAATTGGAGAATATCATGCTAAGTGAGATAAGCCAATCTCAAAAATCCAAAAGACGAATGATCTCACTGATGAGCGGATGATGACACATAATGGGGGGGCAAGAATGGAGGAAGGAGGGACTGTATAGAGGGAAACAGGGTGGGAGGGGTGAGGGAAGGAAAAAAATAACAGAATGAATCAAACCTCATTACCCTATGTGAATGTATGATTCTGCAAACGGTATGCCTTTACTCCATGTACAAAAGAAACAACATGTATCCCATTTGGTTTACAATAAAATAAATTTAAAAAAAATAAAAATAAAAAAAATAAAGTTGTACCTTTTCAATCTGCTCAATAACCACAGAGGCTATCCTATCAAGTAGCAAAGTACTGAGGTAGTTAGTTCTAGAAATAAAAGATGCAATCCCTGCAACATTATATAATTAATTCCATCCATCAAACGCTGTAAGCTTCAATTGTTTCTTCAACAAGAGATTCACGAAACCAATCTGCTTTTAAAGATTTAAGTTCCTCCCATAACTGATCCAAATTGTTGCTTTGTTGTAATCTCTGATGACCGTAGTGATCTAATTTTCGAAGTAGTTTCAGTTGTTTCCCAGTAATGCTACTCATATGCATGTGATCATACTGAATCCATCTTAAAACAGATGTGGCAAAATCATTCAGGTCATTTAGGTCACACTGTGGTAAAACTGCTTCAATTCGGGATATTGCTGATTCATCTAGGTGAGGAGAAGGAAGCATGGAAATAGCACAGACCAGGATGGAAATCTCACTTGGTCTGACACTAACTTTCAAGTAACTATAAAGGAAGAGGAGGGTGAAAAGAACAAAATAAATACATCAGCAACCAGCAAAACTAAAATATATATGAATTAAAAGTGAATATGTCATTACTACTATAATCAATAGATGAATTAAACTTAAAATACAAGTTCACTTAAGATTTAGATATATTAAAAGATGACAAATCACAAAGGGTCGCTGAGGAAAGCCTAAGATGTCCCAAAGCATGCTCCAAATTTTTTAGGCAAAAATAAAACCATAGTCCTTCGCAAACAAAACATAGTCCTTCACAAAAAAGATTTCAGATCAATGTTTCCAGTGTTGTTGCTAGAGGAAGAATTTGGGCTCAGTTTCTGATATGACCTGTCAGGAGCTTGTAGGATTGTGTACAGGCCCTGGCACGAAGTGATCACTCAGTAATACTTCCCCTTCATTTCAGTTATATAGGAAGTCCAACCACAAAACACACACACACACACACACACACACACACACACACACACACCATACAATTGATCTCATTCTCTACTTTTTCTTTCCCCAAATCTCCATGTGAACAATCATGGGACATCAATTGTTAAATTATAAATAAAAAATCTGGGAGTTTTAAAAAAAATCTTCAGATTCAGAAGTAGTAGAAGGAATAATCCAATTCCATTTATATAAAGTAAAAAGGCAAAACTAATCACACACAACTAGAAATAGAAATAGTAGTTAACCCTGGAGATAAAGACAAAGCAATATGATGGGGATAAGTACATTTTTTTGTAGATTATACTTCACTGAGTTAAAAAATAACAAACATAGCTGGGCATGGTGGCTCAAACCTATAGTCCCAGCAACTTAGGAGACTGAGGCAGAAGGAACACAAGTTCAAGGACCATCTCAGCAACTTCTGGAGGTCCTCAGCAACTTAGAGAAAACCTGTCTCAAAATAAAAAATAAAAAAAACTGGGGATGTAGTTCAGTGGTAAAGCATCCCTGGTTCAGTCCTCAGCACAAAAAAAAAAAATCCCAACCAGATGTTATTCCACTACAAGAACTCTCTAGGTTGTCTGAATTGTTTCAGGAACTTTTTATATAAGCCATTTATGTTAATTGAATTCTTAAGTGAACTTGTATTTTAAGTTTAATTCATCTATTGATTATAGTAGTAATGACATATTCACTTTTAATTCATTCCCTCTAATATCAACTTAAAATCATCTATACTGAAGTGAAGGAAGGTAATTCTAAATCATAAAGCACCTACAATTTTTATATAAATTCTCCCCAAATTTCAGCCAGGTGTGGCTAAGGCTGGAGGATTGTGAGTTCAAAGCCCACCTCAGCAACTTAGCAAAGCCCTAAGCAACTCAGTGAGACCGTGTCTTTAAATAAAATACAAAATACAGCTAGGGATGTGGCTCAGTGGTCAAGTGCCCCTGAGTTCAATCCCCAGTACCCCTTGCCAAAAAAAAATGTCAATACTTATTCCTCAGTTCAAATCCTTTTTAACCATAATAACATATCACTTTATTACATTAAAAATCATTTAAAATATATCAATGTTTTGATTAGAGCACAGCGTCCCACGCCTGATCTTTTAGAAATCAAGATGAGGAAACAGGGGGCTGGGGAGATAGCTCAGTCGGTAGAGTGCTTGCCTTGCAAGCATGAGGCCCTGGGTTCGATCCCTAGCACAACCAAAAAAAAAAAAAAAAAAAAGATGAGAAATCAAATTAGTAGTGATAAATGGGGGAAAGACTGATTTGAATTTCATTCCAGCAATTATTCTCATCTTTAAAAAAATGTTTTTCCCTTTTGTGGTGCTGAGCTTTGAACCCTAGGACCTCATACATGCTGGGCAAGCATTCTACCATTGAGTTACGACCACAGATTTTAACATTTTAACATTTAACATTTTAGTTAACATTTTAACATTTTTTAATTCCCAATTTCCCCTCCGAAATTTCAGCAATTCTATACATAATAAACAAAGCAAATATTACAGATAGATTATAAACGAAACACTGAACAAATTCATATATTAATCTTACCTAAGCAGCAATTTTCTGAGCTTCACAAAAAACTCTTTACTTTGAAAATGTAGAAAAATCAATGACTGAGTTATCTTCAATAGTTCTATTGGTTTATAGTTATCCAAATGTTTATGCAAAACTGAAGCAATTCTAAAAATAATGATAGAACATATATTATAATCACTTTACTCATTGATTTATGAAACACTGTGGAGTTTTTATACCAGATACTCTGCTCTGTGCTGGAAGAACAGCAGTGAATGAGACAAAATTTTGTTTTTACAGAACTGTCTCAAGATGACAATGGAAATGTAAACAATTACAATCAAGAGTCAGGTGTGAGCCAGGTAAGGTGGCACACGCCTGTAATCACAGCAGCTTGGGAGACTGGGACAGGAGGATCGAAAATTCAAAGCCAGCCTCAGTAACTTAGTGAGGCCCTAAGCAACTTATCGAGACTCTGTCTCTAAATAAAGGATTAAAAAAAAAGGGCTGAGTTCAGTGGTTAAGTGCCCCTGAGTTCAATCCCAGTACCAAAAATAATAATTAGCAAAAGTGATTTTTCTTCCTTAAATCCACTGGCACTCAAAGAGAGATGCTTAAGAACAGTGGGATTCCCCAGGTCTAACATCACAAAAAAATATAATAAAAAAGGGAAATGCTAAGAGGTAGTTGGAAGAAATACCAAAAGGCAGATATAATTGACAATAAAAAATAAAGCATACATACTTTAAATCATGTATATTTTTTCCTTAAATTTCAAGTTACCAAAAAAGGTAGAATATGGTACTATTTTTTTCAAGGTAACACTGTAGTATAGATGGATATAAACTGTTCATAGAAACTGTTCTCTTGAAAAGAAGGTTCCTTGCTGTGTGCCCGCCACTTCTATGGATTATGATGCTTTGCTTTAGTAGAACAGCAGCAGTAAATGAAATGACAAATGATATAAACAATTTTGTTACCTCTATTTTGAAAAGGAAATTAGAACAAAAATAATGCCTAAAGTGATGATTCCTTATTTCTTCAAAACAAGGACTATAGAAAAAATGGCCACTTATGAATGACAATTAAACACCATGACTTTCAGGAAAGATTACTTTTTGTTCAAATGTGAATTTCTGCTTTCCATATCTTCCATTGCTCCCACCACTGCTAAGGCTTGCTGGCTGGTGAGTTCCTCTGATATCAATAATATGGTTGATTTAAGTCTAGAAGCAAAGAAAAGCATTTTTACATTTAAAAACTGAGAATTATAATTTTTTTCTTTTTTCTCAAACTGGGGATTGAACCCAGAGGTGATTTACCACTGAGCTACATTCCCAGCCCTTTTTACTTTTTATTTTGAGACAGGGTCTCACTAATTGCTAAGCTGCTTAGAGCCTTTCTAATTTTCCAAGACTGGCCTTGAATTTGTGATCCTCCGGCCTCAGCTACTGGAATATAGGTGTGTGCTATCATGCCCAGCTAACTTGTAATTTTTAAAAAATAACATTGTGGGTAACATATAGAAAAGAAATAATATAGATAAAATTGAATTTCATGTCTAATTTCAATTTGCTCTGCACATACTTGGGGATAATTTAAAATATTATTAAATAAGGAAAAGTATATTGTTTTCTTCAAGCAATTAAGGCCTCAGTATAACCCAATCTAAAACTCTCTTCTAAAAATATATAGAAGTATTATAATGAATTTCAAGTAAGATAAGGTTATAATGATTATAAAGCACTATTATTCAGTGAAATTATCCAGCACAAGAGAACTAAGGTGCCAACAACTGATATTTTAATAAAATTAATTGAATCTGGTAAGATTTTATAATGTCTTGGCAGATGTTTAAAATTGTATAAGAACCAACCAGAAAGTCAATTTACCTTCCTATAAACAAAAATCTTATATATTTTACACTAATTATAACACCGTAGGCTCAAAATTAACAGATGACCTATTTTGAAACTATCCAAAGTGCTGCAGTAATGAAAGAATCACGATATAAGTGTCTTATATGCATGTATGAATATCCCACAATGAAACCTATTACTCTATAATACGTACTAAAACAAAAGAGATGAGGGTCTTTTGGAGTAATTTAGAAGATAAATCCAAAAGATGAAATCTGAGGAGAGTGGAATAAATTTTCTATTCATAGCTCCATATCATCCTTTTCACCAACCTTATGGAATGCTTCAAACCCAGCTTCTGCCCAAAGCTTTTCCCAACCACTTCAGTCTACATTTTTCTCTCACTTCTGTCCACCCACAATACTTACAATCGATAACACTAATTTTACTACTGAGTCATAAACCATGTTGTGATGCTA
This sequence comes from Sciurus carolinensis, assembly GCF_902686445.1. Taxonomy (NCBI): domain Eukaryota; kingdom Metazoa; phylum Chordata; class Mammalia; order Rodentia; family Sciuridae; genus Sciurus; species Sciurus carolinensis. The sequence goes on from NC_062215.1 coordinate 119,514,132, forward strand.
TGTATTTACATATTTCAATTATTTATTTCTAATTCCAGTAACATTGTACATAATTAAATAAATTATTTAATTCACTCCTAATTGAAATATAAATTCCTTGAAGCAGGAACCCAGTTAAATCCAACTTCCCAACTTTTGTACTTCTTTAGAATGAGGGTTTTTTGTTTTGTTTTGTTTTGTTTTGTTTTTTTTAAGTGCTGGGGACAGAATTCAGGGCCTTGCACATGCTTGACAAGTGCTTTACCACTGGCCATCACCTCAGCCCTAACATGAGATTTTAATATTTGCTTGGTGTCAAAGAGATTCCAATAAACGTTTTTAAAAAAATAATTATCATGCTTCCATCTAGATATAATCTCTTAAATGTACTCTTAATTTTTTTCATATAATTCAAAGGACACTCAAACATAAAACTTTTCTATAAAGCTTTCCTTAACAGAATAATGATGCAGATTCCTCTGTTACCCAACTCCTGGAACCTCCAGCTTAACTAATCACTAATTATATTCATCCATAAGGGCTACTATTATTCTATATATTCCATATGCTTATGGTAGGGGAATCTTATAACTATGTGTAAATGGCCTAGGAAGGAAGAATCTTATGTACTAGTTACATTTAGCTTATTATTAATTTAATATTTGCTCATCTTTATAACGCAAATATTTGTATCTACATTAAAATCCATCAAAAATGGAAAATTTTAAGAGATGAGTCAGACCAAATTCACATGAGAAATATGTCAATGTGCATAATAAGTGCTTTAGATGATAAATGCAATGAATACAACAAAACATAAAAGGGCCCATTGTTAGGTTCACTATAAATACTGTACACTTAATCTTGTGCCTGTGTATAAATCCAGTCACTTGGTCTAGGAAAGGAAAATAAAATCACTTAAACGATGTTCTTCCTCAACTTTTTCTGTATTGGAACAGCACCAGGGATTTATTGACCACCTTTTGGAAAATACCAGTAGACTAAGAGTTGGAGATATAAATGAGATAATCAGAAAAAGAATCAAGAAGCAGAGCATAACAGATTATTTCCCCATCCATGGTTTAATTGGGTAATTTTGGTGCCTGCCAGAGTGGCAAGGAGACATAAGCTTGAAAACTATTTATTCCCAACAAGGAAAGTAAAGCATTTTAAATTGAACTCACTGTTTCTTTTCTTCTGGTTCTGCTACTGGTCCCAATGCAACAAACAATTTTACAAAGCTTGCAGGGTGATCAAACAGAGGAATCATCTGAGTTAGCTTCTTTTTAGCCACTATCATAAATTCAAAACTATGGAACTGTAGGAAGTGGTACCAACCAAGTATTTTACTGATGGAATCCAATCAAGGTGGTTCATGTTGTTTAAAAACACTTTATTACACCTCTCTAATAGTGGGTAATATCTATATTAACATTTTTAAGAAATCGTACTATTCTTTTTGCAATATCGACTTCAGAAGAACTTAAGTTATCAAAAAGAATCTCTGTTTTATTCAGTAATTGTTCTCGAAAATGTTGTGATATTAAAGAAGATATGCTGACCATCAAGACAGACAAGGACCTGAAGAAAGAAAAAGATTTTTACGTTACTGAAGAAAAATGACCAATTCTGAAACTAAATGATTAGATGTGGAAAGAAATTGGCAAAAATGTTGCTTCATACTATAAAATTTTCTTTTAAATACTAAAGGGACTCAAACTCAGATCTCCCAGTAATCAAACACTTCTGTAGATAAAACTAAAATGACTTTGTTGGAAAATATTTTTACTCAGAAATCACTTTGGACCAACAGCCCATGGATGCTATATTCCAAGTCTCATTTTGTATTTGTGTGTGTATGTGTGTGTTACTAGGAATTGGAACCAGGCCCTTGAGTAAACTAAGCAAGTGTTCTATCACTAAGCTACAACTCAGTCCTTTTTTATTTTGTTATGGGACAGGGTCTCAATGAGTTGCCCAGGTTGACCTTGAACTTGCAATCCTCCTGCTTCAGCCTCCTTAGGATTACAAGGCACAGTGTGACACTACTCCTGGCTTCATTTTGTATTTTTGGAAGTTGACTTTTTGCTACTATTTTCTGTGTATCTATGTAATTTATTAATATGCTCCTGGAAAAAATATTTCTCACTAGTGAATTATTTGAATAATTTCATGTTTTTTAGCATTTCATACTAGATTTTTATTAATATACAATCGTAAGAGTACTAAACAGGAAGTAAACTTTTAATATTTCTTCCTTTAACAAATACTTAAGGAGGGGCTGAGGACTTTGCTTATGGTAGAGCACTTGCCTACATGCACGAGGTCCTGGGTTTGACCCCACCACTGTAAAATATAAATTAAAAATAAACAATCAAATACTTAAGGAACATAAGTCACTTGTCTAGAGACTATGGAAGACATCAAAATTAATAACATGTAGCATCTACTTTCAAAAGACTGTTCTTACATAATACAAAAATCAGAAAACTACAAATATAAGAATGCATTATAATGAATAAAGTATGCAAAATGCAAAGACATAAAACAAATTCTTAAGGATGACAATTAGAAAACAGTCTACAAGAAAGGTAAATAAAAATCTAAAACTAGGGCTGGGGAGATAGTTCAGTTGGTAGAGTGCTTGCCTTGCAAGCACAAGGCCCTGGGTTCAATCTCCAGTACCACACAAAAAAAAAAATAATAAAAAATAAAATAAAATCTAAAACTAAAACCACCTCAATCATTAGGAAAGTGGGGCTAATTTATTTTGTTTCCAATTTTCTTTAATCCTTATTCTTTTTAATATAGAATATATTAATATTGAAAAAACCTCCAGTTAGGGTTGGGGGTCTTAGTGCAGTGGTAGAGCGATTGCCTAGCATGTATGAGGCACTGGGTTCGATTCTCAGCACCACATATAATTAATAAAATAAAGGTTCATTGATGACTAAAAAAATTTTTTAAAAAAACCTCCAGTTATACATACTTTGGCTTCTCTAGTCACAAAGTTTAGTGTTAACAATAATTAGCATTAATAAGTAACCTAACATTGCCATTTAAATAAACCCCCCTGAAATGATTTTTTTCAAACATGTAAGAACAAATAGTTAAAAAAAAAAAAAATTAGAATCTATTCAGAAGCAGCACAATTCTTTAGAAGCAGAAAGCCTAGGTTTAAATCTTCGTCCCCCCATTTACTGGCTAAGACCCCTTGGGTAATTTACTTATCCTCACAAAGTCTTCATTTCTTATATAGCAAATGAAGGATGTCTGGGGATTAAGTGAAACAGACACTAATATTCAAATTTTTTCCCTTCTTTCAGTTCTAGGTCACTGCTTTCCTTTTCATTTCAGATCCTTACCGTAGCATTCAAAGCCATCCCTTATCTGTCCTAAATGTCCTCTCAGTCTTTAATTAGTTTTCATTCTCAGCCTTCTTTCTAACTCTACTTCTTTTTTTTACTAAAGACAATAATTGATGTGACAGTAATATTATTAATGTGTACTAACCCTACTCATCCAATAGTAATGAATTTTCTTTTTACTGAGATTTCTAGTATGTTAGGTTAAAAAGTTTTCTTAGATTCTTTTTCAGTTTCAGCATTTCATAACATCAGAGAGAGTCTAACCAAAGCAGATACTTACGAAATACTACTTATAGGATAATAAAAAGCCAGGCTCAGAATATACCTTCCATCAGCTTAATAAGATAGTTAAATTTCCACTCTTAGTGAATTTATCACTGTCATAGAATATATAGTCAATATACAAAAGTCATTTGCATGTATTTATATATATTAAAAACAAACCATTGGAAAATGAAATTTAAAAAACAACTTCAGTATAAATATGCAACAACAAATCCCATCATTATGTACAACTACAATGCACCAATAAAAAATGTAGAAAAAAGAATAAATAAAATAAAAAACAATTTCATCTCAAAACATAAAGTACTTAGGAGTAAATTAAACAAAAGATGTAAGATCTCTACACTAAAAATATCTTTCATAAATACATGGAAAATCATGTGCTATCTGTACATGAGAAGATTTTAATATGACAAATGTCTCTAAACTAATTTACAGGTATAATTCAATCTTTATCAAAATCAAAGCAGACATTTTTACATAAACTGACAGGTTGATCTAAAATTTATGAGGTAATGCAAAGGATTTACAATAACCAATATGATACTGAAAAAGGAGAACCAAACTGCATAACTTCTGTTATCTGATTTCAAAACTTACTGTGAAGCTATAATAATACAGAAACAGTTTTAATACAAGGACAGATCACTAGAACAGAATAGAGTCCATAAAAAGATCTAAACATTAGGATCATGATTTTAGACAAAGGTAATGAAGCAATTCATCAGGGATAGTAAAATCTTTTTTTTTTTTTTTTTTTTTTTTAATGGATTGAACCCATGGTCTCACACATGCTGGCAAGCACTCTACCACTGACCTATATCCCCAACCCTTTTATTTATTTTTGGTACCAGGGATGGAATGCAGAGCAATTTTCCACTGAGCCACTTCCCCAGCCCTTATTATATTTTATTTAGAGACAGAGTCTCACCAAGTTGCTTAGGGCTGTGCTAAATTGACAAGGCTGGCTTTGAACTTGTGATCTGCCCATCTCAGCCAAAAGAGCTGCTAGGGATTACAGGTGTGAGCCACCAAGCCTGGCCTCAGTCCTTTTTATTTTGTATTTTGAGACAGACTCTTGCTATATTGTGCAGGTTGACATTAAACTTGTGATACAGGTGTAGGCTACTATGCCCCAGCAGAAAGTAAAATCTTTTTAATAAATAGTGTTGGAACAACTAGATATCGATATGGAAAAGAAGAAAATATTGACCTCCTGAACAAATGCTAAATTAGAAAGCTTCTAAAAGAACACATAGAGTCAGGAGCAGTAGAGTGCCTGAAATCCTAGTGACCAGGGAGGCAGAGGCAGGAATATCGAAAATTTGAAGCAAACCTTGGCAACTTAGAGAAACCCTGCCTCAAAGTTAAAAAAATAAATAAAAATAAGTTTAAGTATGGGGGATGTGGTTCAGTGGTAAAGTGCTTGCCTAGCATGTGTGAGGCCCAAGGTTCCATTCCAGAACTGCAAACAAGAAGTTTGGCAGGCAAACTTGTTACCTTGCAAAATGCAAAAATCTCAGATTTTCGGGCTGAGGAGATAGCTCAGTTGGTAGAGTGCTTGCCTTGCAAGTACAAGGCCCTGGGTTCAATCCCCAGCACCACAAATCTCAGACTTTCACAAATCTCGACTTTACGTATCTTATCTCCAATCCCCACTGCAACACTGAAAAGTATATATTATCCTATTTTATACATGAGGATAGCGACCTTCCATGAGGTTATATAAATTAGCCTTATGTCACATAACTATGACTGACAAATCTCTGTTTATAAAGCCCAGGATCTTTCTAACACAACAAAAGGCCCCTAAATAAACTTACCTTAAATCCTGTATTGTTTCCAAGTTCCTATTTACAATATTAGCTATTTTTCCCATTAGTGGACTAAAATACAAATGCTGATCTGCTAGGCAAGTGGAAAATGTGGATAGTACTTTAATATCAAACCTATTAAAGGAAATACATAAAGGAGATAATTAGTATTAACTTTTAATTAAAACAATGTAGTTATAAAATAAAAAGCAATAAAATATTAATTTAAGTGAATTTTTCTAAAATGTTTACTTATTATCATAAGAATAACAAACCATAATAATCAAAACATCTGATACTCTAGAAAGATTTAAAAAGGGAAAAAAAAACACTCAAAATTATTTAACTCACCTAGTGAGGTGCAATCTTCTTTTTTTCTTTTATCTTTTGTTACTGGGAATTGAACCCAGTGACACTTAACCACTGAGTCAAATCTCCAGCCCGTTTTTGTATTATATTTAGAGACAGGGTTTTGCTGAGTTGCTTAGGTCCTCCCTAAATTGCTGAGGCTGGCTTTGAACTCAAAATCCTTCAGCCTCGGCCTCCCAAGCTGTCAGGATTACAGGTATGCACAACCACACCCAGCTAAGTTGACAATTTTGACTCAAGTTTGCCTATTAACAAATAACTACTAATACAATAGTTCTGTTTAAAAACTTCAGATTTTGACTACAAGAAAAATAACCCATTTTCTTCAACAAATAGATGGTAAGACAAAAGCAATGAAGAATGTTATAAATTTCTATTTTTTATTTTTATTTTTGTGGTGATGGGGCCTTGTGGATGCATTGCAAATGCTCTACAACTGAGTTACATTCCCAGCCCCTAGATTTAAATATTTTGAATTTACTAAAAGACAAGCCTAAGAAAATTCGTAGCAGCACAATATGCAATAGCAAAAACTGCAAACAATCTAAAAGTTCATGAAGAAAGTACAATGGGTAAATCACACAGAGAATACCACACAACAACAAAAATAAATAAACTGATGAATCATACAACATCATGGATGAATCTTTAAAACATACTGAGTCAATTAAATAAAAGGGTACATACCATAGAATTTCATTTCTATGAAAACAAAACTAATTTTTGATGTTAGAAGTCAAAATTCTTTTGGGGTGGGAGGGTAATTCTAAGAGAACATAAAGGGAACTTCTGGGGAACTGTTGATGTTTCTTGATCTTTGTGTTATTATACAGAATGGAATGCACATTCATCATGCTGTATACTTACCATTTGTGTAATTTTATTTATTTAACTTTACAATATTCTTCAATTAAAGCTTTACTTAGAAAAAGAGAAAAACTTAGCACAGTGTGAACCTTGTTTAGATAGTGACAAGTGGCCAAAAAAACGGATCTTCATAGGCCAGTCAAGGAAATTTGAACACCGATCAGGTATTAAGTAATACCTGAAAAGAAATATTTGTTTTTTAAAATATAATATCATTATGGGTATGTATTTTTAGAATCCACATTTCTAAGAGATACATACTTAAATATTTATAGATGAAATGACATTACGAATTAAAACATACTGAAAGCTGGGTGCTGTAGCACGCACCAATTCCAGCAACTTGGGAGGCTAAGGCAGAAGAATTGGAAGTTTGAGGCCAGCCTTAGCAACTTAGCAAGATTCTATCTCAAAATTTAAAAAAAAAAAAGTGTAAGGACTAGTTCATTGTATCCCAGGGTTCAATCCCCAGTACCACAAAAACAAAACAAAAAATATACTGAAGGGTACGGACAGAGTGGAAGGTGATATATATAAGATTGGCTAATCTGACAATTTCTGAAGCTTGATGATGGGTACATGATAGTATATTAGCCTCTAGTTTTGTAAATGTTTAAATCATTCAAAAACTTTACACCTTGGGCTGGGGAGATAGCTCAGGAGGTAGAGTGCTTGCCTTGCAAGCGCAAGGCCCTGAGTTCGATCCCCAGTACCGCAAAAAACAACAACAACAACAAAAAAAACTTTACACCAAAAATTCAAATAACCCAATTAATAAATGGGCAAATGAATTAAACAGACACTTCTCAAAAGAAGAAATATAAATGGCCCACGAATACATGACATTATTAGCAATTTGGGAAATGCAAATCAATACTACACTGAGATTTTATTTCACACCAGTCAGAATGGCAGTCATCAGGAATACAAATAATAATAAATGCTGGAGAGGATGTAGACAAAAAGAAACACTATTACACTGTTGGTGGAACTGTAAATTAGTACAACCACTGTGGAAATCATTATTGAGGGTCTTCAAAAGACTAGGCATGGAACCACCATATTACCCAACTGTACCATGCCTCAATATTTATCCTAAAGAATTAAAGTCATTTTAATACAGTGATACATGCATACTCATGTTTATAGCAACACAATTCACAATAGGCAAACATGAAACCAGTCTAGGGGTCCATCAATGGATGAATCGATAAAGAAAATGTGGTATATATACACAATGAAATTTTTTCAGTCATGAAGAAATATGAAATTATATCATTTTCAAGGAAAATGGATGGAAATAGAAACCATCACGTTAAGCCAAATAAGTCAAACTCAGAAGGTCAAGAGTCATCTGTTTTCTTTCATATGCAATAGTTACAGAGGAAAAAGGAAAAGAAAGGTGGAGGTGGAACACCTAAAATTCAAAGAGAGAGCAATAGAGGAAAGGAACCAAGGAATGGGAGGCAGGAAGGAACAGGGAGGTGCTGGGGAGTGATATTGGCCAAATTATATTGTTATATTGTGTGCATGTACAAATATGTAACAATAAAACCCATCATTATGTACAACTAGAATGTATCAATTTTAAAAAAAGGTGAATTAATAAATAAATCATCCATAATAATTTTTCATTCAATTCTGGCTTTAAATACATGCTAACTGTCCTTGCCATGGTCCATCATAGAGCGCTAAACCAGAATAATCTATCTCATCTGAATTACTACATATTGTATTTATAAAATGTAAATTCATAGATATTTTAGCAAGATCACTGATTAATAGCTATTATTGTGACAAAAAATTAATGTCACAAAGATGAAAAATTCAGAAATTATATTTATTCTATGACTATTAGAAATTCTATAGATAGAATATAAATTAAACTTTAAATTTTTATAACTTAGTATAAGTTATAGCCAAGTTTATAACTTGGCTAAGGCAATAGACTCATTTAAACCCAGGAGTTTGAGGTCAGCCTAGGCAATATAGCAAGACCTCATCTCAACACACACACACATACACACACACACACACACACACACACACACACACGGTACAAGCATAAAAAAAGAAAGAAAAAAAACCACCATATAAAACAAAGTCATTAACTTCTGAGTTATTTTGAAGTGAAAATACATTAAAAGGGAAAGTATGATTCACTGGGAATTACAATTATACATTTGTAATTTAATTGTCTTATAAATAGTAAAACCAAATCTAAAACAAAATCAAATTTTACAATTGATCTGTTCAAGCTGTACAATTCATATAACACCTAATGCTGTTTTAAAGAGAAATAAAAATGTTTTGACCTATTACCAACAATGACCAAATTTAACCCAAAACAAATACTAAGTGTATATTTCTTATTGTTTGCAAAAAGAATTAATATTATTATTTTTACCTTATATAAAAGATAGTTACAGGTAGAAAGCAAGCAAGAATGGAGGAATGAAGTGAATAAGATGACAACTAGGTTTAATAATAAGTTAGGGTAGGGGAGAAGGAAAAAAATAATGGAATGAATCAAACATCATTACCCTATGTAAATGTATGATTATGCAAATGGTATGCTGTTACTCCATGTACAAACAGAAACAACATGTATCCCATTTGTTTACAATAAAAATAAATTAAAAAAATAAATATATAAAAATTTAAAAAAATAAAGTTAACTAAAACTACAACTTGATAGATGAATGCAGAATTTCTAAATCAAGAGAACTGTTCCAAACCTCTTTAATCCAGCCCACATAACAAAAGACCTAAAGAGTTTCCCAATATAAACAACAATTATAAAAATTTAAGCTTTAAGAAACAATATACCAAAAAACAAAAACATGAGAATGTTCACTCCTTCTGTCAAAAAATAGTCTATCATCTCTCTATTATCTTGGTCAATTCCTTCCTTTCTATTTGGTGTACAGGTAGGGCTGCTCTGTAGTTTTTAAAGCCCTCTTGTATGTTCCCACCTTTATTTTCTCTTTCTTCACTGTCATTTGCCCTATTTCACTAACAATGTCCTTTAGCCATCCAAAATTCCTAGGTTAAAAAATTCAATGTTTTCAGCTGGGCGTGGTGGTGCATAACTGTAGTCCCAGTAGCTCGGGAGGCTGAGACAGGAGTATCTCAAGTTCAAAGCCAGCCTCAGCAAAAGTAAAGCTCTAAGCCACTCATTGAGACCCTGTCTCTAAATAAAATATAAACTAGGACCAGGGATGTGGCTCAGTGGTTGAGTGCCCCTGAGTTCAATCCTGATACAAAAAAAAATTCAAAGTTTTCAGAAATAGCTGAAGCTTTCCTAATATGAGTTCTGTTATCATCTCAGATCTTTTATACATGAAGAAATTTCCATATATTCTTATAGAACAGACATCTCTACACTCACAAGAATACCCTGAACAGATCTTTCATTTTTCTAGATGATATCAATTATGGCAAAATGCTGAAAATACAGTCGTGTATACTGTAGAAAATAGGTCTGAATCAATACTGTCCAAGGCAAAGGACTGGAAATTTATTTTCTTTAAAAAGTTTCTAAGTATGCTGGGGGTATAGCTCAGTTGGTAGAGTGCTTGCCTTGCAAGCACAAGGCCCTGGGTTCAATCCCCAGTACTGGAAAAAAAAAAAAAAAAAAAGCTTCTAAGTTACCTGTAAATTCTAGTCAGTTATTGAGCATGGTGGCATGCCTATTATCACAAGGACTAAGGAGGCTAAGGCAGAAGGATTGCAAGTTCAAGGCCAACCTGAGCGACTCAGCAACTTAGTGAGACACTGTCTCAAAATAAAAATGGCCTTCCATTCTATAAACTGACCTTTTTTCTTCCTTTTATGCCTCCTGTTACTTCTAGGTCCTAATTGACAACAAATCAGAAAATCTTTTCTTTCTGAAGCAAAACTCTGGTAGGTTAAGAGTCTACTAGTCCACTATGGAGCTATGACTCTAACCTATTTAACTTTGACTAATTATATATGTGGAAAAGCACACTGTTCCCTGTTATGAGTTAAACAGGGAACATTGAAATACTTTCTAGCTCTATTAGATAACAAAAACACATTACACAATCAAAAACCCTAAAACTCAATTGGGGTTTAATTACAGTTTTCCACAAAGTTTAATAGGCAGGAAGCAGCTCCCCATTTTTTTCCTATAGGATTTCACTGTACTAACCCCGAAAAGGATAACCCTAATCTTAAATAATGAATCCAGATACTTGCCTTTCCATCCTTTTCCATGCTTCTGTAACTAGTGCTTGAATTAGCGGATCATGGGCCTCAACAGCAAACCTCAATAAAAATAAGAGAAAGTAATTTTCTGCACACACACACATTTTTAAATTAAAAAACATGCAGTAAGAATTATAAGGAAAATGTAACATCAGGTTCCTTTGCTCTTACATAAGCAGTTCTTATTTCTACTCTATTCCCATGTCAGTGCTCTGATTTCTTGGTTCAGTCTAATAAATAAGCATCTATACTTTATTTCATGCCCTCATCCTCTTTATCTGCTCATTTCAAAATCCTCCACTGAACAAAGACAATGTTCAATGATTTATTTTATATCTAAAGGATGTATAAAATGTATTACTTTGTTCTGATTATAAAAATATTTTATAAGACAAAGTATGTAAAGACACAAAATGCTAAAAAATCACCAATCACCTTAATCATTAAAATTGTGTTCCCTTCATATCTCTCAAAGAATACTGTAACCTAAAAATAAAATCATCCTTTTTTTAGTCTAACATCAATACCCAATATAAGCAAATTTCCTTTTCCTATTAATTCTGATTCCCAAAATAAAAACAAAACAAATAGATAAAAACTGCATGCTGGGCATGGTGGCGCATGCCTGTAATCCCAGTGGCTCAGGAGGTGAAGGTAGGAGGAGTTCAAAGTCAGCCTCAGCAACTTAGTAAGGCCCTAAGCAACTCAGTGAGACCCTGTCTCCAAATAAAATACAAAAAAGGCTGGGGATGTGACTTAGCAGTTAAGTGACCCTAAGTTCAATCCCTGGTAATAAAAAAAAAAAAAAATCTAACCAAAAAAACTGCAATACCTGTGCAATGCTGAATCTACAGCTACCTAACCCTGAAAGGGTGGATTATCACAAAAGGACTCTATGTTTAACTTTTGTGTGTATTTTGTGTTTTTTCCCTTATCCCTGGGTTCCTTTATTCAGGGAAGCCAGTTCTCCTGAAGAAGACTGAATTTCCTTACAGTGTAAAATTTATTTCTCTTTCCTTCTCTCCTGCTTTCTCAGAGCCCCACCCACCCCACACACCCTCTCACCTTCCCACCCCACACTAAACCCCAACCCACAGTACTGGGAATTTAACCCAGGGCCACTCTACCACTGAGCTACATCCCCAGCCCACCCTCTTATTTCCAATATTTTGAGAGAGGGTCTTGATAAATTGCTGAGACTGACTTCAAACTTAAGATCCTCCTGCCTCAATGGACCAAGTCACTGGAATTACAAGCATGTGCCACCATGCTTAGCTAAAATGTATTTTCTTGAAACAACTTTGCCAGGCACGGTGGCACACACCATTAGCAAGTAGGGAGGCTGAAGCAGGAGGATCACAGTTCCAGCTCAGACTGGGCAACTTAGCAAGACCCTGTCTCAAATAAATAGAGCTGAAGATATAGATCGGTGATATTTCCTTTGACATCAAGGAAGCCTTTTTTGTATGTAACACCTATCAACAAGCAAAAATATAATTTGTGAAACATTGTTATGAGTCTAGAAAGTAATTCTATTTTCTTTCTTTCTTTTTTTCTTAAAGAACTGCTACTGGGAAAAAATTTACTTATTGTACCAACAACCCCTAAAAAATCTATCTGCCATCAGTTTAATAATGGGAAGCAAGAAATTGTGAATAGATAAATAAAAAACAATTATTAGTTGCTGATTTGTTATTAGGCATTAGTCTGAAATCTAATAATTTACCTATCCTATCTTGGCCAATCACATTTCCACAAAATTCCACAATAATTCAAAGTTAATCATTTCTACCATCATGATTGATTATATTCTAATTTTTAAAACTGTAATACTACTAATAGTTGTCAAAGAATATCCTCTAGACATCTTTAAAATATATTATCAGGAAAACTACCCTCTTGGAAGAAAAAGCACATTTTTATGTTTAAAAGATTTTTTTAAAAATTAACATATAAATAACCATTTCCATAAAAGTAACTTACTGTTGTATGATGTATAACACATTCACCAGAGTATCATCATTCATCAATTTGATTTTATTTGTAGTCAAATTATGAAGAGTAAGAAATTGGGGGTGATCTTTTACACAGGCAACATTTTTTAACAAGTTGGTCTTCTGCTTTTGAAGTTGCCAAAGATTATAAAATGCACATTCAACTTGCTTTTCTGAAAGTGTCGCTTTGTTTCTTTCTATAAGATCAAATATTTGCTCTTCATCTATACACTTATTCAGCTGAATAATTAGTGGTTCACAACTGAAGGGTCGAAACTGAAACACTCTCCAGGAGAATGCACCCAGAGTTCTCAGACGAAACATATTTATAAAGGATGAGTCTAGAAAAAAGGTATCTTTCCATTTACATCACAAATTCTCTTCAGTAAAGAAAGCCATTTGCAACTAGTATTTAGGTTAAATGTGCTGTTATAAAAATAACTGGCTTTCCTTCATTTATTTTGTTTCCATTATGAGGACTCTAAATTCATTCCAACGTGCAGCTTCTGTAAAAGAATTGGTTAACATGGTTAGTCTCATCTAATTAATATCAAATTAATTCCGAAATTCAAAATAATGTTTTTTCTGCATTAGCCTTTGATCTTAGTCTAAATCAGATAGTAGAATTTGTTCTAAAACTAAACAGCCAGGAAAAAGGGTCTCTTTCTATATTTCTTTAAAATATGTTTCTTAAATCCAACATTGCCTAAAATTTTCAAATTTGATCATAAAAGCAGAAGGAAGGAGAAAAAAACCTGAGAAATTGCTTCCCCCTTTCCATAGTGGGGACCAAACCCAGGCCCTTGTACATCCTAGTTACATGCTCTACCACTGACCTACATCCCTAGTACTTTTTTAAAATATTTTTTTAGTTGTCAATGGACCCTTATTTTGTTTATTTATATGCAGTGCTGAGGATTGAACCCAGGGCCTCACACATGCTAGGCAAGCTCTCTACCACTGAGCCACAGCCGCAATCCCAGCTCCTGTCCCTAGTACTTTTAATTTTACTTTGAGACAGTCTGGCTAAATTGCCCAGGCTAGTCTGGAACTTTATTTAGGTTCTTCTACCTCAACCTCCCCAATAGCTGGCATTACAGGCATGCAACCCCACACCTTGCCTTCAAAGTGGTTTCTTGCTCCTTTCTTCTCATGCCCTAAAAGAACTTAAACAACTTGATCATGATTGTACTCAGTTAGGTTTTAACCAATAAATGAGATGTTCACAGCACTAATGAGGAAATATTTAAAACTCAAATAGTGTTTCGAGACCTGTAGAATCAATATAATAACCAAAGATTTTTCTGAAAAAAAACTGTCTAACAAATATATCATAAATGTAGTGATGTTTACCTGTTACATTTATTATTGAGAAGCAATAGTTAGACAAGCTGGGACTAAAATCATATCATCTAATACATGTGCAACAGTTACTAAGAACTTTTAAAATATATTCTCATTAATTTCTCAATTAGTGAAGAGGAGGGGGGGTCAAGTGAAAGTACAACAAATGTTGAATATGCCACAAAGAAATCCACTATTCTGTAAAATTAATGTGCACTAAAAAAAAGATCATGGGAGGGATAATCCTATCACCAGGAATCTTGCCATCTTTGTTCGGTCATAAATGTCTAAGAAAATGTAACAGGAGTTTGGTATGGTAGCAAATGCCTATAATCCCAGCAGCTCAGGAGGTTGAGGCAGGAGGATGAAACTTCAAGGTCAGCCTGGGCAATTTAGTGAGACTATCTCAAAATAAAAATAAAAAGGAGGGGCTGGAGAGGTAGCTCAGTCGGTATCCTGAGTTCAGTCCCCAGCACCGCAAAAAAAAATAAAATAAAAAAATAAAAAGGTCTGGGAATGTACCTCAGTGGTAGGGCCCCCCTGTATTCAATCCTCAGTACGCAAAGTTTAACTCATTAATAAGCATGAGTTGTACTGTTATTGTAGTCTCATTGGCCATTAAGGCAAGACTCCTAAAATTTAATTGAATTTTTTAAAATTCTCTTTACTTTCCAGGTAGATATTATTAGTCCCGTTTGCCAATAAGGTAAACTCAAGAAGTTTTAAACCAGTCAGGCATGGTAAAGCATGTCTATAATCCCAGTTATTTGGGAGGCTAAGGCAGGAGGATGTCAAGTTTGAGGTCAGACTTGGCAATTCAGCAACACACTCTCAAAATAAAATTTAAAAAGGCTGGGGATGTAGCTGGACGGTAGAACACTTGCTTTGCACACCAGATCCCCTCATTCAATCAATCTCCAGTACTGAAATAGAGAAGAGAGAGACAGGAGAATGTTTAAAAAAAAAAAAAATCACTCTAGTTCTAGTGCAGATGAGATTACACATAAGCCTCATTACATCAACAAACCAACACGAGTATCACTAAAAGCATGCTTCAGACCCCTCTCTATGTCAAGCTGTCTGTTCCCAAGAACAAACGATGCACAAGTACAGCCTATTTTGTGGCATTTCAGTACAACATGCCAAGGGTCACACAAATAAACAAAAAACCTTGCTCAAAGCAAAGGTATCCTCGAAACACTGAAAAGTGGGGGCTATTCAGGATTTAGAAGTCCCGCAACCCCAGCTCTACCCCAGCTAAGTGACCTTGGGGAAGCCGCTTAACTAAGAGGAGCCTTGGGATGCGAGAGACAGGTATGAGTTAACAGGCACAGTGCAGGGTGCCTGTCAAGATATCCTCTGCGCCGGCACGCGTGGAGAGCTGAACAAGAGTGAACGCAGACTCCATCATCCCGGTTGGAAATGGGCTCAGCCCGTCCCAAACCTCCGCGCTTTGGAGAACCCAACACTCGCAAGGAGGCCTCCGTTTCTCGGACGAACTCTGAACATAAACGTGCTGGGTGGGAAAGAGAAAAACCGCCGCTGCTACCCGGCCCTGACTTGCCGGTAAATTCTTCCCTTAATGCCCGCCAACTTTTCTACAGGATCGGAGAATGCGGGTTACGGTGACTTAGAAGTCTGGGTTGCCCCTCGTCCCCAGCAAAAGACGGAAGAAGCTCGGTTCCCTCGCTCACCCCTCTTGTCCCAGAGTTTTTAGCCTTTCCTTGCGAGACACCATGTTTCCCCGGTACAACTGGTCCCCAAGCCTGAAAAAATCCGGGTAGACAGCGTGCACAGCGGAAGACACACACTACACTTCCCAGAGAGGTCTGCGCAGCGCGGCCGGCGGAATGCACGTCGCCGGCTCATCTGGGGGAATTCTGGGATTTGTAGTTCTGCATTGGGAGAGACTCGGGGCTGCGCGGCAGAGCCTCCTGGGTAAGGTAATGACACTGACGCTTAGGTCAGTGTCTCTGTTATTTAGGTTTATTTCCCCGAGTACTTGGAATACTAATATTTTTGTAATATACACTAAAAAATATATTAAAAAAATGAAACCAGAAAAGGTAAGCACAGAAAGATCCATACAGATTTTTCTTATAATTTTTCAGAGTACTGTATATGAAATAACTGTGAAACAGCTGTAGAAGTATCAAAACTCCAACTCTCCTTCTGCACTTATGAATTTCTGTACCTGTGTCACGGACACGTGCCAATTTTCAGATTTTTTATAGCTTCATTTTATTTGTGTATTTATTTATGTGGTGCTGAGGATCAAACCCAGTGCCTCACACATGTGCTAGGCAATCATGCTACCACTGAGCCCAATTCCAGCCCCGGACGATTTTTTTAAACAGTTTTATTAGGTATATATTTTACATACCATACAATTCATCCATTGAATGCGTACAATTCAATGGCTTTTTGTATATTCACAGAATGATGGAACCATCACTACAATCAATTTTAGAATTTTTTAACTCCAGAAACTCAGTAACTGCTGGCAGACTCCCCAAGTCCTCCCATCCCAATTCACCCCCAAATACCCTAGGCAATGGACTAGTCCCAGACCACATTTTGAGTAGCACTGATTTAGGTTGTTTGAAACTACATCAACTGACAATAGAGTTGAGATAAAGGTTGACCTGAACACACACAATAAAAGGCACTTTAGAACAAATATGAGAAAAAGTATTTAAACAGCATCACCTAACCCTCCATTTATAGTCTATGAGGAGTTCTGGTAGTATAGCTCAGTGATAAAGAGCTTGCTTGGCATGCTAGAGAACCAAGTTCAATCTTCAGTACAAAAGGGGGCGGGGGGAACCAGTTACAAAAAACCTAATACCAAATGATGCCACTTATAAGGTAGCTATAGCTGTCAGGTTCATAGGAACAGAAAGTGGAATGGTGGTTGTCAAGGCCTAAGGAATGGGAGTAATGAAGAGTTGCTTAATGAGTTGCAATTTTGTAAGATGAAAAGAGGTCTGAACATTTATTGCATAACAATGTGAATGTACTTGACCCTACTGAATAGTACTCTTAAAAAGGGATAAGTTGATAAATTTTGTTATACACATTCTATTATGGTATTATGTATGTATATATGTATGTATGTAGTGCAGTGTTAGGGCTTCTGCATGCCAGGCAAACTCTTTTACACTGAATTATACACCCCATCATCATTATCACCCTTCTTCTTCTTTTTTTTTGGAGTGGGGATGGTACTGGGGATTGAACTCATGGCACCTAACCACTGAACTACATCCTCAGCCCTTTTTTACTTTTTATTTTGAGACAGGGTCTCACTAAGTTGATTAGGGCCTCACTAAGTTGCTGAGACTGGTTTTGAACTTGCACTCCTCCTGTCTCCGTTTCCTGAGCCACAGGGACTACAGGAGTGAGCCCAGCTCCTTCTTCTAAAACAAAGTTTTACTATGTTGTCCAGGCTGGCTTCAAACTTCTGGTTCAAATGATCCTCCAACTTTAGCCTCCTGAGTAGCTGGGACTGAACTATGACAGAAGAAATAAAAAAGATAGCTAGAAAGGGGGAATAAAGAAGACTATAATTTGAATCTAAAAGCCTCGTGCTAAAGTTCCTCATATTTTCACACCCCAACAGTATTCCTCCCAGATCTGTCACTCCAAAATTTCTGGGAAATGAACAAATCTTCACTCACAACCTTATAGTTGCTGGAAATTCACCCCCTTATGAAATTTGCCCTGTGCAATGAACTTTCAGAATAAATTAAGCAAAGGGAGATACAATATTTAAGAAATGTATAATAGAGGGTACATTCCAAATATTATCTATGGATCAGATAATGGAGACATCAAGGAGCATAAGAACAGCCAGACCACCATGAACCATCTTGTGAACACTAGATTGAAACCATCCTACATATTGTCCCATGCCTACTCCTAAGAAAGTCTTCTTGAAAAGAAAAGCTAAGACCTCAAAAGCACTGATTTGCACTCTCAAAATAGCCCACGTTAGCCAGGCGCAATGGCACACACCTATAATCCTAGTGGCTCAGGAGGCTGAAACAAGAGGATCTCAAGTTCAAAGCCAGCTTCAGCAACTTAGTGAGGCCCTAAGCAATGTAATGAGACCCTCTCTCAAAATAAAAAAAATAAAAAAAAAGGAAAGGGCTGGTGATTTGGCTCAGTGGTTTAATACCTGCCCTCCCCCGCCAAAAAAAGAAAAAAACCCACAATCTGCTTTGAGGATGTGTATCTTCACCTTTTATTTTCTAATAAAGCACTTCCTCACTGTTTAAATTCAATGTGTCCTTAAATTTTTTTTCTTCAATGTGTCAAGAGCCTACAAGGGGGGCTGGGTTGTGGCTCAGTGGTAGAGCACTTGCCTAGCACGTGTGAGGAACTGGGTTCAATTCTCAGCACCACATAAAAATAAATAAATAAAATAAGTGTACTGTGTCCATCTACAACAAAAAAAATATTTTTAAAAAACCTACCAGGTTCACATAGAGGTCTCCTCTGCCCCTGGAGAGACTTCCTTGAACTCCTTTCTAGTGACAGTGTGCTTATCTGTGCTGGTTTTCCAATTGAAAAATAAAAAGACCAGGAAGTCAATAAAAGACCAACATCCCTGTAGTCAGGAAATTGAAAAATAAGATGATATTGTTCTTTTACCTATTAAATTGGCAAAAAATAAAATGATTTAAAATAAGCACTGTGAGGGGATAACATTCATTCTCATACAACCTTGAAGTACATCAACTTTTCATAATTCTAATCTGGCACTACACCAAACTGTTAAGGTTTACATGTGAGGTGTAAAAAAGCTCATGTGTAAGACAATGCAAGAAGGTTTAGCAGAGAAATGATTGGGTTATGAGAGCCTTAACCCAATTAGTGGATTAATCACCTGATGGGGTTAATTAAGTGGAAATTGAAGGCAGGTAGTTGTCGCTGGAGGCAGTAGGGGATTGGGGGTGTGACTTGGGGTATATATTTGTATGTGGCAAGTAGAGATCTTTCTCTCTCTGCTTTCTGATCTTCATGTGAGCTGCTTCCCTCCACCATACCCTTCCACCATGTTGTTCTGCCTCACCTTGAGCCCTAAGGAATGGATCCTGCTATCTATGGATTGAGAGCTATGGGGACTGTGAGACCCCATATAAACTTTTCCTCTTCTATAGTTGTTCTGGTTGGGTCCTTTAGTCACAACAGTGAAAAAGCTGACTAAAACACCAATAATCTTGCTTCTAGTATCATGCCTGAATATTTAAAACATCAATAAATAAAGATATATTCTGTATGCAAAAGAATATTTCTTGCACTATCTTTGTATTAACCCAAATTTGAAACAACTAAAACATCCAATGGATATTTGGAGAATGGATGGATAAAATGTGGAATATGTATACTATGAAATTGAATTTAGTTATTGAAAGAGATACTCATAATGTACTTTTATGCAAACACCTGCAAATTTCAGAGTAATAAGTGACCTCGTTTTTTGTCTAAGGAACATAGGAGGAAGGGATATTAAATAAGAGATTTTAGTTAAGTATGTATCTCATTAGTAGAGCACTTGCCTAGCATATTCAGGGCCCTAGCATATTCCCAGCATCACCAAAATTAAGTAAGTAAATGTTTTTAAGTAGTACATATAGAAAGTGATACCTATATGGGAATGGGATTGAAAAGGATTAGGCAAAATTATTACATTCTAATCCTTTTTAGAATGTTCAAAATTTTATAATAAATCAGGTGTAGTAGTGCACACCTCTAGTTCCAACAGGTGGCATTGTATATTTTCTTCTTCTTCTTCTTCTTCTTTTTTTTTTTTTTTTTTTTTTTTTTGAGGGACTGGGATTGAACCCAGGACCTCCTGCATGCTAGGCAAGTGCTCTACCACTGAGACACATCCCAGCCCTGAATATTGCTGGCATTCTAAGAAGAGAGAGACTGAGTTCCCAGAAGATACACATGCATGCTCCACATCTCTCACCATTGATGCCTTATACCACCACAGGACTCTGCCAGCAAGAAGGCTGTTACCAAATATGGCCCCTTGACCTTGGACCTCCAGAAGCATGAGCCAAAATAACCCCTTTTTCTTTTAAACCTCTTTGTGGAATTATATTATTAGCAACACTAAACAATCTAAGACACAGGCTTCTTCCATAATTCCTCAGGGCCTTTAAATTCACTAGATCAAGATGACAGAAATAAACATCAAAGACATGGAGAAGCACGAAACTTCATAAACATTTTAACTGGACGTAATACCCAACATTTATACTTACTTTCCACCGACAAAAAACATTCCTATATCCTTTCCTAGATTCCAGGAGAGAGCTAGAAAACATACTTTTTAGACTGTTATGGTGGCATACACTCAGAAGGCTGAGGCAGGAGGATCACAAGTCTGTACTCCGCCTTTGAGACATAGTGAGAACCTGTCTCTGAATAAATTTTTTTTAAATTTTTAGTTGTAGATGCACATGATACCTTTCTTTTAATTATTTATTTTTATGTATACTGAGGATCAAATCCAGTACCTCATATGTGCTAGGCAAGTGCTCTACCACTGAGCTACACCCCCAGACTTAGATAAAATTTTAAAAGAGCTGGGAATGTAGCCCCTGACTTCAATTCCCAGTACCAAAAACAAAACAAAACCCAGTTCTTAGCAGGACACAGATTTTCAGTGACAACTCTCAAAATGTGAGAACACAAATTTGGGGGTTACCACTACTGTGATAATCAAATACTTTTCTGGCCTCTTATTTATTTATTTTTCTTAGGGTGCCAGGGATCAAACCCCAGGCTTTGCCCAAGGTAGGCAAGTGCTTACATGATTTAACACTGTGCTATATCCCTAACCCTTTTCTGGCATTTTAAAATTGGAGCTGGTCTCAACTTAGATTTTCTATTTTCTTCTTTTTTAGTGCTGGGGATTGAACCAGCTGCATTCTAGACAAGTTCCTTACCATGAACTCACCCCCAACCCAGGTTAATATTCTTAAGATGTGAGGTCACTTCTTGGAGAAAACAGCCTGAAAAATAAAACAAATAGTGATAAGTAGAATTAGACAAAAAAGAAGTTCCACAATATGTTTAGTCTATTCTTTCTTCTCTATAGTGTTACCCATTGCTATATAACAAATCTTCCCCAAACTTACTCAAAACAATAGTTGTTATTCCATAGTTTCTATACTTGAGAAATTTGGAAGTATTTTGACTGAGTCATTCTGCTTCAGTTTCTTGTTTGACCACAAGGTCATCCCTATAGGTCTATAGGGATGTCAATGGAGCTGGAGGATCTGCTTCTAAGATGGTGAACTCAGCTGGTTGTTGCAGGAGGAAGCCTGTGGAGAGCATCATGGTCTGACTTCCTTATGGCTGTGTTGCACTGGGAACTTACTGTATGAAGGTTCAGATCCAGACGGCCCAGTTGCCGTGGTGACACCAGCAAGAGGAGGCCAAAGTAGAGCCTTAAATTTAGGTACCAGCTCCCAGGGATATAGGATTCTAAACAAAAAGATGATCTTAATGTCTCACCAGTCCTTCATCCTTCAGATTGCCTGCTTTGCTGAAACTTTCCCCCAAATAACCTTTGAGGATGAAACCTATATAATAAACATGCTGAACTAGTTCTGAGTCATTCATCCCTCATCAGGGGACGATGAACCACCTGGCTTCACCTTTTTCTATGTGTGTCTTAATGTCTTTTCTTCATCTCCCTTCCCCCCAATCCGGTTTCTGAATTAATGGGCACGATGGTCACATCAGTAACCTGTTTATTGCCACCAGGATCTCCTGAGATTCTGCTTAAGTGTCCTCAGGACATGGGAGCTAACTTCCCCAACAATGAATGATCGAAGAGACAGTAACGAAAAAATCAAATGCCTTTTATTATCTAGTCTCTTAAATCACACATCGTCACTTCTGTTTTAGTCCACTCATTAGAAGCGAGCCATATCAAAGAATTAGTGGGCTGGGAATATAATTCATTGATAGAGTACTTGCCTAGCATGTGTTCAATCCCCACCACTGAAAAAAAAAAGACAATAATTTGTGGATAGTTTTGAACTATCACACTGTTCATCAGTTTTGACTTACAAAGCAACATATTTCCCCTTGTCCCCATAATTGGTTCTACTTGAGTTTCATTTATTTGTAACTGTGATCTCACGCTATGACTGTCATCAAAAAGCATGCACAATAAGAGTATTTGTTGTTATAACCACTTTTGAAAACTCTTTGATAGTAGCTACCAAAGCTGAACTCATTTATACACCCTAAGATCTAGCAATTCCAGGGCTAGGGTTGTGGCTCAGTGTTAGAGTGTTTGCCTACCATACGTGAGGATCTGGATTCAATCCTCAGTACTGAATAAAAATAAAATGAAGGTATTGTGTCCACCTACAACTAAAACAATATATATATTTTTAAAAATCTAGCAATTTCATTCCTAAGTATACCTCCAACATATGTGAAAAATAAATGTACCTCAATACACTAGGTTAAGAAAGTTCATAAAACTTTACTCATATTTATTAAAACCTGAAAACAACAAAGGTCATGCAAGAGTACATCTGCATAATTCCATTTATATAAGGTTCAAAAGTAGGGAAAACTAATACTTCTGTTGCTGGGACTCTGAACAGAGGTCATCTTTGGTGGTGGGGGAGTAAGTAGTAGAATTAATGGGAAGGGGAAAGAGGGAAGCTTCTGGGATGTTGATACTGCTCTTGCTTTATGTCTTAATCCAGTAAAGGTTACGTCTGTATATTCACTTAATAAAAATGTATTGAGAAGAATATCTCAATAAGCACATATGGCTTATGAATTTGTCTTTAATTCAGCATTTGACCTTTTAAAAAGGCAGGCAAAGTAAAGCACAAACTAAAACCATCACTTAGAAACCCATGTTTTGATGATTGTAATTTTTTTGTGTGTGCAAACAACTACCTTTTAATGGCACATGTGATTTATTAATTTCCCACTAAAATACCTTTTTGTCTTTTTTCTGGGCACATATCCAAATTACATATCCCAGCACCTTGTAACTGGTTTTGGCCATGTGATTTAGTTCTCATGGACAAAATGAGAACAAAAGTGGCATGCGCTACTTCCTGATTTAGACATTGCCTTTTATTTCCTCTTCATGCCAGGTGAAACCCAGAGCACCACACTCTAATCATGCAACAACAAGATCTTAGAGTATTTGGAATAACATTATGGAAGAAAGTTGGTTCTTGAATAACTACAGAGAGCAGAGCTGCCCTTTCAACTCCCACTCGCCTAAAATCTATTATGTATCCTTTAAAGCTATAGTATTGTTGCAGATTAAAAAAAATTTCCATTTAAGCCCGGCACGGTTGTGCACATCTGTAATCACAGCAGCTCTGGAGGCTGAGGCTGGAGGATCATGAGTTCAAAGCCAGCCTCAGCAATTTAGCAAGGCCCTCAGCAACTCAGGGAGACCTTGTCTCTAAAATAAAATGTGTGTGTATGTAAGTATGTATGTATGTATGTATGTATATGTACACACTCACACACACAGACACACACAGGGGCTGGGGATATGGGTCAGTGGTTAGGCACTCCTGGGTTCAATCCCTGGTACAAAGAAAAGGAAAAAAAAATGTTTCCTTTTATTGTAATGGCTTTCATTCCTTTGTGGTGCTGGAGATCTATCATCCCAGGGCTTTGCACATGCTAGACAAGTACTCTACCACTGAGCTACATCCCTAGCCCTTTTTATTTTGAGACAGAGTCTCACTAAATTACCTAGACTGGCCTCAAACTTTTGATCCCCCTATCTCAGCTTCCAGAGAAGCCGGGATTACAGGTGTGCATCACCCTGTCCTGCTAACATTTTTTTTTCTTTGTACTGTGGGTTGAACACAGGGCAAGGAAGCTTTGCCACTGAACTACATCCCCCAATCTTTTTTTTTTTTTTTTTAATTTTGAGACAGGACCTTAATAAGTTGCCGAAAGAATGGAACTGCCTGAGCCTCTGCGTGGCTGGTATTACAAACGGTGCACCACCGTGTCTTGCAACAGCTTTCTTCTTGATTCAATACATTTATGTCATTTGCAATTTCACAGACCAATTAAAGTTAAACATATTAGATATAGGCTTTTGTATTTGTTGTTTTTTTTTTTTTTTGGTTTGGCCCATGCTGGCCCCAAACGTGGAATCCAATCTCATCCTCAACTGGTGGGATTATGTTGTGTGTCTGGTAATATATTAGATCTAATCTACCTTGGGATTACCGTGAGACTTAAAGACAAAAACGTAAATCAACCAATTTCCTCCTCATTTCTCAAATAACACTTGGTTCATTACTGGTTTTTAGGACTTGTATTTTGTCTTTCACTGGAACGTGAAACTGGAAGCTCCTTGAAGGTAGAACGTCCTTCAAAAGAGCCTGGCAGAGCCTTAACATATGTTTATTAAATGAAGAACTATTTCACAAACTATATGGCATTCTAATGGGTACAAACGTACTCAATTTACACAGGCATTAAGCTACTCATAAACCAGGAATTTAAAAGGTACCGAAACCCTAAAATTCCAGGGAGGGCGTGGTGACACCAACCAGGGAACGCCGGGAGACACCGATCCATGACGTACTTCCGGCGCGACGCTTTCTCTCCACGCCGGGACTGGGTTGTGGGGGAGGGAGGCGGTTAGTGGGCTTTAGCGCCTTTTCTGACGGCGGTAGATTTGAAGCGCTTTAAAGGACCGGGCCCAGGGAAGAGGAAATTGTAGCGGTGCAGGTAGGTGGTGCGAGGCCCGTGTTGTTTTGGTGGCGTCATTTGCTGCAGTCCCGGGATACAGGAGCGGGAAGGACCGGGAGAGGGGCGGAGCCGGCGCGGTAGGCCGGGCTGTGTTAACCGTCTTTCCCTGGAGGTATGTGTACTGCTTGGGCCCTGAGGGGGCCCCTGAGGATCACGGAGCTCGCTTTGCAGCTGTAGCGGCTGGAGAAGGCTTCCGGCCAAGCCTCCCGGGCCTAGGAAACCGCTCTTCCTCTGCCAGCCCCCGCCCTCCCCACTCGGGCGCACACCTCGCTCCCTGACGCATTTTGCCGCACAAGCTGTAATATGGCGGCAGCGACGGCGGCCTGAACTCTAGGGAGCTATGTTGATTTTTGAGGCTTTAAAATCGTAAGACTGAGCACTGCTGCCGGGTAGGTGGTATGGTTGGTGGGGAAGGGGGAGGTGTAACCCGATGTCTTGTCAGGTTAGGGTTAGAGAGGACGGGCGAAGAGCCTGAACCACAAAGATTGAAATTGAATACAAGCTTTCCTCCGACTCCGACCTTTCTCACAGAACAGCCGCTGTTGTGCATACTCAACTGGCAGAGGCCACTTTGTTAAGCATTTTCTAAAACCCAAGTTCAAGGTCTTACCTTAGCCCTTTGGAAGTTTTCCCACGTTTCCGGGGAGCCGTGGGCGTCGCAGGCCTCTTAGGAGGACGGTAGTCTTTAGGAGAAAAAAAAATGATGGTTTCAGAACTCCGTATGCCTTAAGGAGAAATGTGCTAATTTGGCCCATGTTTAGTCTTTTAAGAAGCAAAGTCGGCATATGCCGGCAAGGAGAATGCCGACGTTTTGGAAATGTTAAAAGTACCATTTTGTGCATTAAATTTCCACAAGAATACGTTCTGTGCAGTACCAAATTTTAGTATTAACGATCAAAATACGACCTAGGAACGGTTAAATATTTAGGAGATTTGGAGATCAGACATTAATTTTCAGAAGCTGAAACCAGAAGGAGGAAAAACCTATCTGCGTGTGTGTGTTTACCATTTCTAGAGGAAAAGGCCAATAATTGCTAGTTCGTAACTGATTGGGGAGGTGGGAGTGAACATTTTATAAGTTTTGTAATTGCACCATTAAAGTCCAGAGAAGACACCTGGAATGGTTGTTTCTTTTTTGCAAGTTTTTATATACCTGAAAATTTGCTGTTTTAGCACCACTCTACCCTTTATTGTAACTATTTTGACTGGGATTATTTCTACAACGATTTACATACCTCTGTCTTAAACAGAATTCATTGTACATTGCTTAACAATTTCTTTACGATTCATAATTATTGATGCCCTGCGATCTTATAGAGTCTCAAAGGATTCTGTGCTTTTGAATTGTTGTGTTAGCTTCCTAAGGCTTTTTATCTCCTGCAGGCAATAATCAGGGTTGCCTTCCCCAGATGGCAAGTGTGTACAAATATGCAAACTTTCTAGTTTATAAAATTAGGATTTTTCTGGCTCAGTCATTTTTCTGAGTCTTTTTTTTTTCCAGCTGCAACGTAATATTGTCTTGATCTTCTGTCATAAGCTCTGTGCTTGAAAATAAAACTCAGTTTTATTAAATCGTGTGTAAAATTGGCTTTTGGTGACAACTTAGTTGTTTTCCAATGAGTGAAGAGTTTGAAGGAATTTTTATTTTGACTTCTTAAAGGCCTTTATTTTTTTGAGGGGGGGACTTTGTTACTTTGATCTTGGAGTAGAGATGTCTACATATTTTGATATTTGTGTATTTTTTTTTTTTTTTTTTTTTTGGGTGCTGGGGATCGAACCCAGGGCCTTGTGCTTGCAAGGCAAGCACTCTACCGACTGAGCTATCTCCCCAGCCCCGATATTTGTGTATTTTTAATTAGATATTCTGTGAGGTATCATCTATTCTTTATGCAGAGGGAAACTGACAGCCATTCATAATAAAAGGATGAACTAGTTCTGTTAGTTATAACACTACCTTGGATTATTTCAGTAGTTGCCCTTCTTAGGAAGTACATGTTGAATTTTTCACTGATAAGGAAATCCTATTTTACAAATAGCATATTTCACCAAATCTTAGCATTGTCTATTTTTAGTGTCTTTTTCAATGTATTGAAATATCTCTTAATTTGTAGTAAGAATCCACAGGTTATTAATTCAAGTGATTTGAAGAGCCTGTGGCAGATCTTTTTGCTGTGTGGTGGTATTATGTGCTATTTTTACTGATAATATTAGCACTAAGCTTAAATTTCTCTGTCTCTCTCTCTCTCTCTCTCTCTCATCAGTGATTTTTCCCCTGGTTTAAGGTATATGGTCAACATAAGAATTTAGTGTATTTTTATTTCTGTAGGGCAAAAAACTTACATCTTGAAATTTATTATAGGGAGTACTATAAATATTCAAGACACTACTATAACTGGGACTCTGTGCTTTTACTAACAAGGAACCTTTTGCACTTTTTGAGTGGTGACTTAAAATGACCCCAAACCTCTTTGAAACTTAAGTATGTAATATTTATAAATGTAAACATCAGTCTTTGTGTGTGTGGTATTGGGTATTGAACCCATGGCTTCTGCATGCTGGGCAAGCAGTCTACTACAGAGCTACATTCCTAGCCCTATTTTTATTTTTGAGACAGGGTCTCATTAAATTGCTTATGTTGGTCTCTGACTTCCTATCCTCTTGCCTCAGTCTCCTAAATAACTGGGAATACAGGCGTATACCTCTACATCCAGCTCCAAAAATCTCTCTTTTTTTTTTTTTTTTTAATCTAAGAATTATTGGATTAAATAAAGTGGGTCTAGAATGATATATCTCTGAAAGAGGGATAAATTTACCATTATAAAAAATAGATAATTCCAGGCAGAACATTACGAATATTAGCAGAAGCTGTGCGTGGTGTCATATACCTGTAATCCCAGGGATTTGGGAGATAGTAGGATTCCAAGTTCAAGGCCAGCCTTAGCAACTTAGTAAGACTTTGTCTCAAAATGAAAAATAATAATAGTAATAAAAAGGGCTGGGGTATTTCAGTGGCAAATTATCCCTGCATTAAACTCCCAGTACCCTCCCTGCCCAAAAAAAGAATATTAGCAGTGATTTCCCATTTAGTATTTATTTGTATTTGTGCTTCAGTACTAACATAATTGTATTATATTTTTATGTCCCTGAGATTGGATGTATAAGTGTATAATATCCTTATTGAACCCTGAATTTGGCAATATTATAGATTTTTCTTTTTAAGTTCTATAAAGAACTCAGGGATTTCATAGGGCTGGGGTTGTAGTTCAGTGGTAGAGCGCCTCACACAGGTGAGGCACTGGGCCTGATCCTTGGCACTACAGAAAAAACAAATAAAAATAAGGTTAAATTCTTAAAAAAATAATATTTTCAGAAATGCTTGTACACTGTTAATCATGTTGCTACCAACCTAGTGGTTTGTGTCTTATCAGAAACAGTAAAAGAAAGGGCATTAATATGGAAGAGTGTAGTTGTCTTTCCTGATGCTTTGGAATATTAGCATGTTTTAACTTAATTTAGTAGTAATCTGACATTCATAAATGTACCCAAATGTTTTTGAAGCAGTCTATTTTCATTTCTCTTTTGATCTGTGTGAACTGCTTTAGGAGTAAGCTAAAGAGGCTGGTATGAATGCTAAAATGCTTTCCTTGAAAGTAATCTTAAAAGATCTGCAGTAATTTTAATTAATTTAATTTACATGGTTGCACTTAGGGTTAGAAATCTTGTATAAAAATTGTCACTTGTTTTATTAAACTTAGCAATTGAGAATGTCCTGTTGTTTCTTGGTTCTGAACTGAAGAAGTGGATTCTACAAAGAAAGAAAAGGAAAACCTTTCTTATGGAATATATCCCAGTAGGAAGAGCTAAAGAATAAGCTTAGTTTCAATGGTGGGGTAGACTGAGAGGTTGATTATTGGTAGGCTCTAGGAGAACTTACTGCTTAAAAATAAATATTAGCAATACTCCATGTGGGAAGCACTGTATATAGGGGGAAAGACACTGGATTATAATAAAAGGTTTTTATAATAAAACCGTTGTTCGTGGTTCCATTAGCCAACATTCTTTGTATTTGACAGAGACCTGGGTTAGGCACTGTGCTTGGTGTAGAAGATACAAAGGTTTTGAATTGATTAAATTTTCAAACAGGTTTATGAGAATAAGATTCAGTGAAGGAGGATCATGTAAGCCTTAAAGAGACAGTAAAGTTGCCAGAGTGTATACTGTGGTTAAATTGAATCTTAGGGATTAACCAAGGAAATCAGAAGGGGCAAAGACTTACCTAACATCTTCATAGTTAAAAAAATATTATACTTTTCAAGACTCAGTGCTATGCTGACTGTGTGAAGTTCCAAATAACTTTGAATGTAAGGAAGTCACTGCATGGGCTGGGGTTGAAGCTCAGTGGTAGAGCACTTGACTAGCACATGTGAGGCACTGGGTTCAATCCTCAGCACCACATAAAAATAAATAAATAAAACAAAGGTGTTATGTTGATCTACAACTAAAAATATTTTTTAAAAAAAGAAACCACTGCATTATTTATTGCCTAATTACAAACTCCATATAATTTAATAGTTAGCTGCCTAGATCCTTGTACTCTTTTTCCTGGCACCTTTCAGTATATTATTTTAAGATGAATACAGAAATTGTTTTATGTGTGAAACTGCAAGGTGAACTTGTTACCTCTCACTGTTTGAAATGTATTTGTTGCAGAAATTTAGAAATCTTATTTTATATATTTTTAAATATTACTGTTGA
The DNA here is from genome assembly GCF_902686445.1 of Sciurus carolinensis. NCBI lineage: Eukaryota > Metazoa > Chordata > Mammalia > Rodentia > Sciuridae > Sciurus > Sciurus carolinensis. The sequence goes on from NC_062215.1 coordinate 119,543,925, forward strand.
CATAAGTGAACTGATATTGTTGACAACATAATCATTTACATAGCAAAAAGTAGAATGTATAAAATTATTTAAAAATATAGCTATTAGGATTTTGTGTATTTTTATATGAACTAGTTTTTTCATTGAGCTCATTGACTTTATTGCTTATCTTATTAAAACATTTTATTATGGGGCTGGGGAAATAGCTCAGTTGGTAAAGTGCTTGTCTTACAAGCACAGGGCCCTGGGTTCAATCCCCAGCACCACAAAAAAACAAAAACTTTTTATTATGAAGAAAGTAAATTCTTTCTCTCACATTTGAATTTCTGAGGAGGTTAGCCAGATAAGGTGAGTTCATGAGGTCAGGTAGATGATGAATGGTAACAGCTAATAGGCAATGGGAAGAAGTAGGTCAAATAGAACATAGATATTTTCTTTGATGGGAGCAGGTTGTGCTGATTGCTGTAGAGAAATGGAGCATACTGCCAGGTGTGATAATTGTTTTTCCAAGAAAAATGTTAGTCTGGATTTTATAGATACAGCTGCAGCTCATTCAGACTGGACAGATTTGCGACAAATTGACAGAATACTCTGAAAGCTTTGTCCTCTAGGCAATTCATTAATTATTTTTTTGAAATTTTTATGATCTCAGTGTTTCCCTGAATTTTTGGTGTCTTTGGCATTGTTTTTCTCATACTTTTTCTTGAAGAAATGAAAAGTTGACCAAATGATTGTTTCATCTGTGTCTGATTTTAGATATTATTTAATAATATCTGGGAATCACAATTATAGAGGAAATATTATATCCAATTCCTCATTAATAATTAGTAAATTTTTAGTAATGAGTAACAATTAGTAGCATTTTAGTAATGTTAGAGACATAGTTTTGCTTTTTGTTTTTTTTGAATGGACCTTTATTATATTTATTCATATGCGATGCTGAGGATCGAACCCAGTGCCTCACACATGCTAGACAAGCGCTTTATCACTGAGCCACAATCCCAGCTCTGTTTTACTTTTTATTTTGAAACAGGGTCTCACTAAGTTCCTTAGGACCTAACTAAGTTGCTAAAGCTGACTTTGAGCTTGCAATCCTCCTGCCTTAGCCTCCCAAGCTGCTGTGATTATGGGCATGCACCACTACCCTTGGCTGTGTTTTTTCTTTTTTAAATATTTTTTTAATTATCAATGGATCTTTATTTTGATTTTATTTATTTATATGCGGTGCTGAGAATTGAACCCAGTATCTCACACATGGTAGGCAAGTGCTCTACCACTGAGCCACAACTCCAGCCCGCTGGCTATTTTCTTTTTATTAAGAATTGTTTTCTTCATTATAATTAAAGACAAGTAGGAAGAAGTAAAGTCAGGCAAAATCCTACAATCTTCAAACCAAATGAAATAATAATTATTTTCTTGCAGCCTTTTTCTTCCCTACAAATCTTTCCCTGCTTTTGAGGATTTGGAGTAGTTTATGTGATTATGCATACATTGTTTTATATCTTGATCTTATTGAGGAAGGGTGCTGGGGATTGAACCCAAGGCCTCACACATCCTAGTGCTCTGCTACTGAGCTATATACCTCTAGCCCATCTTTTTTTTTTTTTTTTTTTGTGGTACTGGGGATGGAACTCAGGGCCTTGTGCTTGCAAGGCAAGCACTCTACCAGCTGAGCTATCTCCCCAGCCCCCTCTAGCCCATCTTGATTATTTTTCTTTTTGGCAGGGGTAGGGGAGGTAACAGGTTTATTGCCTAGCCCCTTTTATTTTTATTTTGATACAGGGTCTCATTAAGTTACCTAGGACTTTGCTAAGTTGCTGAGGCTAACTTTGAACTTGGTGATCCTGCTTTATCCTTGGGAGTTGCTGGGATTACAGATATGTGCTATCACTCCCAGCACCATTTGATTATTTTTCACAAGAACATTTCAAAGTAGTTAATCCTAGTAAGTATTGCCTTAATAACTATATTTTGTTGAACCAGAGACCATAATTTAAACACTTTTTGTACTATCGAATAGGTTGTTTCATTATGCATTACTAAGAAGAGTGCTAAGCCAACGTTAAGGCTTTCTAAATTTGGAATAGTTTCCAAATTCCCTGCAGTTGAGTTTTACTGGTTCATACTGTAAGCCCTTAAGGATTTCATGTATTATTTCCCGAGGAACTGTGTACTGTCACTAGTAATGTTGTAAAATCATATTTCTTCCGGTTTGTACATGTATTAGATTTATTATTACTATTTTTTTGCAGTACTGGCAATTAAACCCAGGGGTGCTGTAACACTGAGCTACTCGCTCACTTTATATTCGCCACCCCCCCCCTTTTGTTTTTAATTTTGAGGCAGGATCTCACTAAATTTCCAAGACTGGCTTTGAACTTGGAACGCCTGTGCCTCAGCCTCCCAAGTTGCTGGGATTATCGACATACACCACTTACTCTTTTTAGAAGTTCTTTGCTATTGATAGGCAAAAGCTTCTCTTTTTAGTATTTTAAAATATTTCTTCCTGATTATAAAATTGGTATCTGTTGAAGAAATTATTGAAATTAGAAATGCATAAGGAAATATCCTTTAATTCATGGTCCAAGCCTAATCGCTATTAATGATTTAGTGTAACTCCTCATTTTCTCTTCATACTGATATGATTTGTGATTTATATGTTATTTTTCTAACTTGCATTTTCATCTAATACAGATTTTCTAATCCATAGTCTTTGGTAATTTTTTTCAGTTTTTTTCCCATTTAAAAATAATTTTAATGGATATTTTTGTGTGGTATTAAATTGAAAAGGTATAGGAGGTTATACAGTTGAAAAATAAACAAACAAAAATGTACCTTCCTTTTACTCCTTTTTTCTAGCTACTCCTTTCCTTTCCCACCAGCATGCCAGGCAAGTGCTATACCACTGACATACAACCCTGGTCTTTTCCCTCACCCGCCACCCTTTTCTTGAGCTAGAATCTCACTAAGTTTCCCAGGCTGGCCTGGACCTTGTGATGCTCCTACTTCAACTTCTTTAGTGTCTGGAATTATAGACACATGAACTGTACCCTGCCAGATGTCTCTGTATTAAGCAAATATTTACAGGGTTTTGTTTGTTTTAGGTTTTTTTGTTTGTTTGTTTTGTTGTGATACTGGGGATCGAACCCAGGACCTTAGTGCATACAAGGCAAGCACTCTACCAATTGAGCTATATCCCCAGCCCTTTTCTTTTAATAATATACAGAGGGAAAGGGGAGAGAGGATGGGAAGAGAAAAGGGAGGAAAAAGAGGGATATCATGAACTGAATTCAATTTCCATGCATGTATGAGTTTGTCAGGATTAACCCAACTTCTATATATAACTATAAAAGCTCTAATAAAAAAATTAAAAATTTTTAAAAGTTAAAAAACTAAAAATATTAGATTTGCTGCAGGGAAGAGACAAAATAGGAAATCATTGAAAGGAAAGTTGATGTTTATTAAGGAATAATTATCATGTATATGGCCTAAAAATAAATGGCCACAAGCCCAATTGTGATTGCATAGTTCTAATGGGCTCCAAGACACTGAATTTTAACTATTCAAAGGAAAGTGGATTCTGAGATAACACTTTAAGAAATAGTGGTTAAAAGATTAGGAAAAAAAGAAGTTAATTGGTGTTCAATTTTTCTATTTTGTTTGCCTGTAATTCTTGGTCACTGATAGTCTTTATTAAATGTGAGACACTGAAAAGAGTAAATAAATAAACTTGGACTCATTAAAAAAAAAGTAAATAAAAATATGCAAGCAACAACCAGGCGTGGTGGTATGTGCCTGTAATAATCCCAACAACCCAGGAGTCTGGGTAAGGCAATGGAAAATTTGAAGCCAGCCTTAGCAATTTAACAGGACTCTTATCTAAAAGGGGGCCATTGGGTGTGCTTGGCGATGTAGCTCAGTGGTAGAGCACCCCTGGATTCACTCTTCAGTGCTGCAGAATAAGTAAATAAAATAAAAATACACCAAGAATACAAATTATGCACATTTTTGTTCCCTTGCTTGCAACACCCCACTTTTTAATATCTTAGATAGCAGTATAGCTATCTTCACTTGTTTATGGCTTTGCACATTGTATAGGATATACTGCTACAGTTTGTGTAATCTGTATGTGTATATTATACACTATGTGAATATACTAAGATTTATGTGACCTGTCCTTCCTCAATGGCCAGTTAGATTTACAGTGTTTTACTATTGCAAATCATGGTGCATTGAATAACTTGTACATACTCTGTTTTGAAAATGTGTAAGAATATACATAATACAAATTCCTATAAATTCCTAGAAGTATTACTGAGACAGGGTGGATATGTTGTTAAATTGGCAAAGGATTATTAATCTACCCCTTCACTAGCAGCAACAGTGTATGAGACAGTATTTTTTATTTTTGTCACTTCAATAAGTGAAAAATATCTTAATAGGTAATAGGAAAGAATATGATTTCTTAAACCAGTCCCCCAAACCAAAGGCTGAATGTTCTCTGTGATATGCAGATGTTAATTCACAATAAGTGGTGTGGGTTGGAGTGATAGAAGTTCACTAGATTAGACAAAGGGAAATGAAGGAAAAGGATGGAGGATGGGAATAGGAAAGACAGAAGAATTAATCAGACATAACTTTCCTGTGTTCATGTATGAATACACTACCAGGGTAACTCTACATCATGTACAACCACAAACATGGGAAGTTATACTCCATGTATGTATAATGTGTCCAAATACATTCTGCTGTCATGTATATTTAAAAAGCACAAATAAAAATAATAAGATTTCTACTGGCTAGATGATATTTTGCTTCACGGGCATATCATTTATTTTAATAATTCCTATTACTGGACCATTTTTTTTTTTTTTACTATTTTAGAAAAATGTGTAGTGACAACTCCTGTATGTAGTTTTTTATACTTAAAATCCCAAGTGTTAGTTTTTAAAATTTTTCATTTCATATTTAACAGACTTTTTTTCTTCTGTGTTTTTAAAAACTTGTGTGTTCAGAGGTAGTCCCTCTAATGAACTAATTTACTTAGCTGTTACGTTGGACATTTTAGGTTTTTTCTAATTACTCATTATTATGACAAATATACCAAAGACAATTTAATTTAAAATGGTTATTAATATCACATTGCTTAAGAAAATTGTAGGTGCTTTTTATACTTATTCTACTTTTTTTTCAAATATTCTGTTTTTTCCATTAAGTGGCCTTTGTGCTTATTGTTTGGTATGTGTACACCTTTGGTAGTGGTCGTGAAGTTGGGGGGCAGAGGGACAGTGAGATTTTCTTTGATTATCATCGTGACTGATACTTGATAGTCAGGCCAGGGTTGCTTAATGTTCTGCACTCTATTGAGTAGGATGGCCCTACTCAAAGTATTCCCCTAATGTTGCCATTCCTATGTGTATAATCTGTATGTTGATGAATTTGTTGAAAATATTTTTTCTAATTTCCTCAAGACAAATAGGAATAATTTTTTTTCATGAGTTCAAGTCTTTATCTCCATTATTCACTTAATTTTTAGTAAATCTAAAAAATATTTAATATTCAGAGTTTAGGAAATATTCACATGTATTTTGCTTAGTTTCCATTTCAGTGTGGCACACAATTTTGTGAAGAGATTATTTCCTAAGATCTTCTAGTTTTAAGTCTTTTTTTTTAAATGTATTTATTCATAGTACTGGGAATTGAATCCAGGGGTGCTCTACCACTGATCTGTATCTCCAGCCATTTTATTTTTTGTTTTGAGACTGTTTTATCTTGATAAGTAATCCAACTGACCTTGAGATTTTCGTGTCTCTGTGTCCTGAGTAGCTGGAACTGCAGGCATATACCACTGTGCCCAACTTAGACTTAAATAATTTGTTTTTTGTTTTTGTGCAGTACTGGGGATTGAATCCAGAGGCACTGTACTACTGAGCAACTTCACCGGCCCTTTTAATTTTTTATTTTGAGACTGTCTTGCTGTGTCACATAGACTGGTCTCGAAATTGTTGTCTTCCTTCCTGGCTGGGCTTAGGCTTAGACAATCTTAAACATCAGTAGTAATTATGAAAGTGATACACTTAAAAAAATATTAAGTTTATGTTAAGCTCTTTTGAAGAGTTTCTTTTTTAAGTTTGTTGTACAAAACCTGGGATATGGAAAAACTAAAGTAAAACTCATGTACAACCCATTCAGTTAGTGATAGATTCTCCCCCCATACTGGTTTTTTTTTTTTTTTTTTTTTTTTTGTACCACGTATTGAACCCAAGTGTGCTTTATCACTGAGCCCAGATCCCAGCCCTTTTTAAAAATTTTTGAGGGACTGGGGATATAGCTCAGTTGGTAGAGTGCTTGCCTTGCAAGCCCAAGGCCCTGGGTTCAAATCCCCAGCACTGCCAAAAAAAAAAATTTTTTTTTGAGACGGGGTCTTGCTGAGTTGCCAAAGTGGAGGTTTGAACTTGTGATCTTCCTGCCTCAGCCTCCCAATGCTGCTGGGATTTCAGGTAGAGATAGACTTTTAATGTTTTCATATATTTTCCACTATTTTTGTATTACTAATTTTAAGATGAGCCTATTCTCATTGCAAAATTCAAAACATACAGTTAAAGGTATCATTGACTTCTGTCCCTAATCCCCATGTCCTATTCTGTAGAAATAGGATTATTTTATGGTGCTAAAAAAGTACTTCTGTGCATCCCTTCTGAGGGGACGGGCAGGGTCTAGGATAGGTTTCTCGGATTGTCTGAACAAGACTTTTTTTTTTTTTTTAAATCAAATAGACTTTACTTATGCTAAGCACACACTCTGGTATCACTAAATTGCATCCCAGCTCTGGATTAGGTATGTAGAGTTTGTCTGCTTGTTTCCTTCCTTCCCTCCTCCCCTCCCTTCCTTCCTTCCTCTTTTTTTTCTTTCGGTACTACTGAACTATATACCCTGTGCTTGTATATTTTTCATTTGAGAGAGGGTCTAAGTTGCCCAGGTTTCCAAGTAGCTGGGATTATAGGTGTACACCACTACATGCAGCTATTATATACCACTTTTGAACTGCTAAGTAGTATTAAATAACATGTACATATCATCATTTATTCAACTATTCTCCCATTTTGGGAGTTTCCACTTTTTATTATTTTAATGTTGGATTCTTACTGTCCTTATCCTCTTACATTTATTCATTCATTTAATAAATGTTGATTTCCTGCCATGTGCCTAGCACTGTTTGCAGCACTAGGGGTTAAGAAGGGAGCAAGACTTCAAGGTCTGTCATATCAAAGAGCTTGTATTTTCATGAGAAGAGGTTAATATAAAAACTTGAATTTATAATAAAGGGTCAGTTAACAGTAAATGCTGGGGTAGGTGGGGAGAATAAAGCAGAGGAAGAGGGTAGAAAGTGTTGGGGTTACGGTTTTGAATAGAGTAATCAGGGATGACCTTTGAAGAGAAGGTGTTACCTGAGCAGTGACTTAAATGAGGGAATCGTCCATGTGAAGTTCTGGGGTAAGAGTGTTCCACATAGAGGGAATAGTAAATAAAGGAAAAGACAAGGGTATAGGTCATGGGATGTGTGAAGAACGAACGGCAGGAGTACTAGTATGACTGAAGTACTGTTGAGGAAAATGGTAGGAGGTAGTTATAGGTCAATGAGAGCTAAAATATTTAGACTATGTAATTTTAATACATTAACCATGAGTTACTTGTAGTCATAGAGCACTTGAAATGTGACTAGTTCGAATTGCAGTACACTGAAAATATAAAATATACACTGGATTTTTAAGACTTGGTGCCAAAAAAGAATGTAAAATATCTTAATTACATTTCCTCCCCCACCACCATGGACCTTTATTAATTTATTTATATGAGGTGCTGAGGATTGAACCCAGGGTGTCACACATGCCAGGCAGGCAGTCTACCACTGAGCCACACCCCAGCCCTTAATTACATTTTTTATATCAGTTATATATTGATATTTTGGATACTGAATTAAAATAAAATACATTACTGAATTTAACCAGATTTTACTTTTCAAAATGTGGTGACTAAAATAATTAAAACTACATATGTGATTCATATTTCTGTTGGACAGTACTGGTTTAGAGCTTTAAAATCCATGGAAAACATTTTGGTCAAGTGTGGTTATAAGACATTAGGGTTTTAAAAAGGAGGAATGACATGATAAGTTTTATTTATTTATATATTTATTAATTACTAGGTTGAACCCAGGGGTGCTTTACTACTGAGCTATATTCCCAGACCTTTTTTTTTTTTTTTTTGAGATAGTGTCTTACTAAGTTGCTTGGGGACCTTATTAAGTTGCTGGTTCTGACCTCAAACTGTGATCCTCCTGCTTTAGCCTCCTGAGTCTCTTGGATTACAGGAGTGTGCTGCCAGACCTATCTTACTTATTTGATTCCAGTCCTGGAAATTGAACCCAGTGGCACTGATGTACAACTCCAACCCTTTTTACTTTTTTTTTTTTTTTTGAGTGCTGGGGATCGAACCCAGGGCCTTGTGCTTACACCCTTTATGCTTTTTGAGACATGAGCTCACGAAGTTGTTGAGGCTGACCTCAAAGTTATGATCCTCCCACCTCAGCCTCCTGAGTAGTTGGGATTACAGGTATGTTTGACCATATCTGGCTGAGTTTTATGATTTAAAAGAATCATTTCATTCTGATTATTCTGTGGCTAATAGTACAGGACTAAAAATAAAAACAAAGAAACCAGGTGGGAGGATGTTATAGTAGTCCAGAAAAGGCAGGATGGTAATAGGAAAGGTAGTGAGAATACTTAGGATAATTTTTGAAGTTAGAGCTGTTTCTAAATAGTTTGGAAAAAGAGATGTGAGGGAAACAAAAGATGACTACAAGTTTTCATACTTAGCATCTGGGACAGGGATAATGTTTACTGTCTATTTCAGGGAATGAGGGTAGGAGAATAAAGAATTTTGTTTTAGATATATTAATTATTTTTAACAAAATAAACGTTTTATCAAAGTATAACACTGTACTGAAAAGTACAGAAATTCCTGCACATAACTCAGTGTTTTTCACAAGTAAACTTGCCTGTACACAGCACTCATATCAGGAAACAGAACAAATCACCATTCTAGTAGCCCCAACCTATTCTAACTCTGTAAATTAGTGGTGGTAGTCACGTCATTTTCCAAGTCCCACAAATATAGGATCATTTTCATTGGGTCTGAGAATTGAGAAGCTTAAAGAATCATCAAAGATTTCGTCTGAAAGTTTATGGACAAATAGGGGTTCTTTTTTTCAGCTTTAATCATTTTTGCCTGTTTTTCAAATTTGGAGTTTGTTTTGAAGAATACACTATTATAAGGTATTAAGTATAATAGTAAACAGTTTGACATGTTTTGGGTGATGCTGTACCTAAACACATATGAATAGAAATCACCACCTGTGACATTATAATTGAAAAAAACAAGCTGTAGAAGTTTGTTTGGAGGGAAATAGTATTAAAAAAATTCTATTTCTGACTTTTTCTTTATCCCCAAAGTAGAGAATTTAAGACGGCCTACAGTAAAAATTGTCTAGAAGATAAAAGATAACTGGGGACTAAGTAATTTAATGTTTTTCTTTAAATTAGGATAGTTTCCTCAGATTTGTGGATTCAGAGTATTTTCAGTTCCACATATACAAGTAGCAAAATGCTGTATGCAACAAACTTAGCAGGATACTAAAGTTGCTAGGTCTTTTGTTTTTAAAGAAAATCCGTGTCTGTAGACTTCTGGAGGATTTGAAAGATACCACTTTTTTTTTCTTTGTTTTATTTAAAATAATACCAATATCCATTGTATCTGTTAGAATTTGGAGATGGAGGAAATTAGGAGAAAATGATATTTTTCCATGCAATAATTCCAAAAGTGAATAAGTGAATAAATCAACACTTGGGCTAAATTCAAACACAACATAATCTTTTATATAATTGAATCCCTAATTCATATACTAACACTAAACAAATAGATTAATACTTATAATTTGTATTTTTGAAGTCACTGGTAATTTGTACAAGGGGGTTATTGTTCCTTACTTTTTCCATTGCTTTTGTTGAATGCTCTGATTTGTGGTTTATGTAAAATTGGTAATGGTTAGTAGTGGATATGTGAACCTACACAAGTGATGAAATTGTGTAGAACTAAATGTATATAAGTAAAACTGGAGACATATCAATAAAATAGGTAAGTTGTATCAGCCTTAGTTTTGCTATGATGTAACAGTTTTGCAAAATGTTCTTATTAGGGGTATATTGAGCAATTTTGTACTATAATAAAATTACCTGAGATAATTAATTTATAAAGGGAAAAAATTTCTTTTGGTTCATAGTTTTAGAGGTTCCAGTTCAAGATGGGGCACACATTACTTTAGGTCTATGATAACACATGGCAGAAGTACAAGTGACAAAGCAAAACTGCTCAGCCAGGAAGCAAAGATAAAAAGACAAGACTGGAATCCCCCTAGGCCTATCTCTTAAATGTTACATTACCTCCCAGTGGCAACACCCTGGGACCAAACCTTTCATACATGGACTTTTGGGGAATGTTTATCCAAACTATTCCAGGGTGAAACTGTGTGAAGTTCATACTGGGTCTCTCTGTTATTTCCTTTAACTACATGTGGATCTACAGTTGTCTCAGTAAAAACTTTAATTAAGAGAGTGGGATGTAGCTCGGTGGAAGAGCACTTGGTTAGCATGAGTGAGGCCTTAGGTTCAATCCATAGCTCCTGGAAACAAACAAACAAACAAACAAAAAAAGATAAAGGGAGGGATCTATACAGGATAGAGACTATAAATCTTTTAGAGCTTTTCTGGAACTAAAATACTGTTTGTACTGTTTGCTGAACCACCAACTTAGTTTAAATATGCTCATTTTCATAAGAGCATACACATTTTAATTAGTGTCTACTGAATAATTAAAATTGTCATTTTTATAATCTGTCAGTTTGGATGCTATTTATACTTACTGACTTTGTTTCATCTATTCTTCATCTTAAACTCTCAACCCCCATCAGGTATTACATTCAGAATTTTAATTCCTTAAAATAACGAACTTTCCAGAAAAAAAAAAAAAAAAAAAAGTCTATTAAAAGTAGGTATCTACTATGTAGATAAAGCTGTTTCACAATATCTCCCTCATTGGTATGTCTGTAATAGCACATCAGTGAAGGCTATTGCTTATGATTAGCCTCATATGTAAAACTTAATGTTGTGCTTTTACTCAGAATTTATATCTACCATATATTACTATCATTAAAATACCCTACTTTGGGGGATTTCAGCTGTAATCCCAATGACAGGATGCTGAGGCAGGAAGATCATGTAAGTTGAAGACCAATCTCAGCATTTTATACAGGCCCTGGCAACTTAGGGAGACCGTATCTCATAAAAAAGGGCTTAGGATATGACTGTGTGGTTAAGCAACTGAGTTCAGTCCCCAGTACCAAAACAAAAACTCTACTTTCTTCTTCATAGATGATTTGATTTTGGTGGTGTTTAGAATTCACCACCACCACCAGTATTGGTGGCTTCATTATTGAGTATATATATCCCCAGCCATTTTTATTTTTTATTAATTCTTATGTTTTAATCAGAACTCTCATTTTTGTCTTCTAGGAGCAAAAGATTGAATCAGTTGCCCTTGGTATTCTTTTTTCATTAAAGGTAATCTGCCTGTTTAGTTCAGTAGTCATACAAACTTAATGCACTTTTCTATTTGGACTGGTAATCAATTTTTTTAAAAATTATTTGTAGTTATAGATGAACAGCATGCCTTTATTTTATTTGTTTATTTATGTGGTGCTGAGGATTGAACCCAGTACCTCACACATGCTAGACAAGCATGTGCCATGAGCTACAGCCCCAGCCCTGGGCCGGTAATCTTATATTAGTTTGATAGAGTTAAAATTTGATTATATGATTATGGCTAAGCCTTTGAAGTCTTCTCTGTTATCCTCATAAAAAAAATCTAATCCCTATAAAGAGAGCATTAATAATCTATATGATTTACCTCATGGAAATACACATAAAAAATAATTCAATCTATATTTCTAGTTTTTCCTCATGGGATTTTTTTGGTCAGATATTCAGAAAAAACTTTTCTATTTTAGTCTGCACTGGAACCATGGGAATAAAGGTTCAGCGTCCTCGTTGTTTTTTTGACATCGCCATTAACAATCAACCTGGTAAGAATATTAACGTTCCTAGTTAACACTTACAAATCAGTATTTAATAGTTTAAATTAGTGAAGAAGTTTAAACCAACTACCTTCTTTTTCAGCTGGAAGAGTGGTTTTTGAATTATTTTCTGATGTGTGCCCCAAAACATGTGAGAACTTTCGTTGTCTTTGTACAGGTTTGTTCACATTTTCAGTTGCCTTAATAATTCTTAGAAATATTAGTTGTAATGGATTTTATTGAAGATTGATTTCTGCACTTGCCAAAAAAATATAGGTGGCTTTTTAAAATGATAAATGATTTTTTTTTAAATTCTGGAAAGTAGTGAACGTATATAGTTTAAAGAAATCTTTACAAGAGGAATTATATTTTACATGGCAAAAACTTTCGTAAGTGATTTTGCTTTGATACTGCTTCCTTGATTTTTATGCCTCTAAGTATCTTGCTAATTTTTCTTCTCTACAGGTGAAAAGGGGACAGGGAAATCAACTCAGAAGCCATTGCATTATAAGAGTTGTCTCTTCCACAGAGTTGTCAAGGATTTTATGGTTCAGGGTGGTGACTTCAGTGAAGGTGAGACCTTTATTACCACAAAAGAAAACCACATATTTATATTCTTCTCCTTTTTTTTTTTTTTTTTTGTATTTTTAGTTGTAGATGGATGCCGTACCTTTATTTTTTAATTTTATTTTTTATTTTTATGTGGTGCTGAGGATCTAACCCAGTGCCTGGTACGTGTGAGGCAAGTGCTCCACCAGTGAGCTACAGCCCCAGCCCTATTTATATTCTTTGTATGTCATAGATCTTAATGTTAGGCAAGTCCTTAGAAGTCTTATTCTGATTTTATTCTCATTTCAATTGGTCAAATTGTAGAAGTACTCAGAAATGCATGGAAGAAAACACATAGGAAATAGTTTCACTTTTTTTTTTTTTTACTTTAGCTGGATTTTAACCTGAGGACTCATGCTTGCTAAGCAAGAGCTTTACCACTGAACTATACTTCCAGCCCTTTTTATTTTATTTTTCAGATAGGGTCTTGCTAATTGCCTGTATACCAGCCTCAGACTTCTAAGTAACTGAGATTACAGATGTGCATCACCATCCTGAGCTCCAGTTTAACTGTCAGTGTGTAAATTATTTTCAGAAATTTGCTTCTGGACATGTAACAACTGTATTCATCTCTAAATTTGTTGGCTATGTGTTTGATTTTGGAATTCTTACTATAGGATAGTTTTTTTGTTAGTTTTTCATGGTGTCAGGGATTTCAGAAACTCGGGGCGCTTTACCACTGAGCTATATCCCTAGCCTTTTTATGTTTTATTTTGAGACAGGGTCTGAGTTGTTTAGGGGCTTGCTGAATTGCTGACACTGGCCTTAAACTTAAGAATCTCCTTCCTGATCCTTCTGAGTCAGGAATGCAGACATGCATGCCCAGCTTAAAACTATTTTTAAAAACACTTTGAAAATGGTGTTATTAGTTTTTGTAGTCATCATTAGACTCTGAAAACTTTTTTCCAAGGATCTAATTATGCTGTATCACATTCTTATTATAACATCATAAGTGAAAGAAAGTAATTTGGGATCTTGTCATTGTTGACATAAAGTTAATCTTATAATTTGCTGTTGATCCTTTGATTCAAAATCTTTCAGACACCTGCTTTGTAGGAAGTATTTTGTTTTAGGTAGCAACTTCAAAACTTCAAGGAGTTTACTGTCTTGAGAATTCTGAATCTGTTTTTCATTTGTAGGAAATGGTCGAGGAGGGGAATCTATTTATGGAGGATTTTTTGAAGGTAAAAATGTTTACATTTAAATTACGTTTTTAATGTTTTACATTTCTTTCATTTGGTTATTGTCGATTCTATTAGATTGTTCATTAGTGTACTAATATTCAACTACCTTCAACTATTGAAGGTTAATTTTCTTGTGAAAATATTTATGTGGTACACTTTTTGTAGAGATGAATTTATTTTGTTTTTAAGCCATTAGTACTTGTTACTTGAAGGGTTTCAATGCTCTGTACTGAACTCAAAGAATTGTGGTAGGCTAGGAACTTGAATACCTCAGTCTTAACCTTTATTAAAAGATTAAGCAGTATTTCCTTAGAAGGTCCTTTTTTTCCTATGGAAATCTTTTAAAATATTTTCGGTATTATGAAATTTGGCCAGTTTTTTCCCCAAATTGTTTTCTCTTAATTTTTTATTAATGTAAAGATTGCTTGAAAAACTATAAGCATGTGAATGTTGAACTAACCCATTAGTGTTCATCTTTACTTTTTGCATTCAGGTGAAATTTTATTTCTGATTTCATATACTTTTTTCTCATATTCTTATTCTCATATGTTTATAATGTAACTAAAATTTTTACTTCTTTATAGATGAAAGTTTTGCTGTTAAACACAACAAAGAATTTCTCTTGTCAATGGCCAACAGAGGGAAGGATACAAATGGTTCACAATTCTTCATGTAGGTATTTATGATTTTATGGTTTAACAAATCCCATTTTCTGTTGTTTCTCCTGTACCTACCATTGATCACTAATAGATAGGAGAGAAACCTATAAGGGGAGGAATTATTTAATGAGGAAGAACAAAGAATTAATGAAGGGAGAGGTTGAAAAGTCTGCTAAGGTTTTCAGATAACATATATTTGTCAAGAGGATATGAGAGCCAGATAAAGGCATTTCTATTGGCGAAATTGTGAGAGTTTGAGCATCAGAATTAATAATAATATTAGACTGGGCACAGTGGTACAGGTTTGTAATCCCAGCAGCTTGGAAGACTGAAGCAGGAGTATTTGGCGGGTTTCCGTGTCCCAAATGGGTGAAGGGAAGAGTTTCTGTCAGAGGACAATGGTGCTGGCGATCAATTTACTAATAAACTTATCAGTGAACACAAGAGCCAATACTCTTTTCAAATGGAAAGGGGGTGTGGCAGATCATGCCATACCAGATCTGGCCTCCAACAACATGGAGGATCCCACCTTCACCTTTATTTATAGATAAATAGGTAAAGGGGCCCAGACTGGGAAGGGCTTCTTCTGTGAAGAACAGGATGGGGTGCAGTTAGGGAAGTCATTTGCTTAGGGAATTAACATATCGTCAGATGGTGAGCCACTCTGTACTGGGCCACTTACTCCCCAGCATCTGAAACAGTCTCCCATGACTGTCAGTTTCTGGGAGTCAGACCTCTGTGTCCCATGACCCAGCCAAGCCTGATTCTGCTAGACATGGATGGATCCCCACAGGAGGATCACAAGTTCAAGCCAGCCTCAGCAATTTAGCAAGACCCTAAGCACTTAGCAAGTCCTTATCTCTAAAATAAAAAAAAAAATCAAAAGGCTAGGGATGTGGCCCAGTGGTTAAGTGCCCTTGGGTTCAATCCCCAGTACCAAAAATAGAATATAATAATAACAACAACAACATTATTATTAGATTACTAGATTATACTCAAACAAAATAGTAATCCAGGAGTCCATACTGTGATGCATAGTAGTCCTACCTTATGTATAGTTTTGCTTTCCATAATTTGTTACCCTGCAAATACTAAATGAGAAATTCCAGAAATAAACAGTACATAAATTTGAAGTTCTGACTGACTTGATGAAATCTCCCACTGTTCTGCTTGTCTTAGAAATCATTTCTTCGTCCATTGTCTTCATACTATTATCCTACCTACTTGTTAGTTATTTACTGGTCTTCTTGATTATTAGATAAGCTGTTAAGTTATTGCAGTACTTGCATAGCCCTGATGTAGTAGCTTGATGTTACATCACAGTGCCTACATCATTCTTTTCTCTTTATCTCACCATGTAGGCATTGTATCATCTCATATTGTTCCCAGAGGAAGGATGAGTATAGTAAGAATTTGAGTGAGAGAGACTGCATTCTTAGAGCATATTGTTATAATTGTTCTGTTTTATTGGTTATTTTTGTTAATCTCTCACTGTGCCTAATTTATTAATAAATTTTACCATAGGTATGTACTCATAGGAAAAAATAATTTCCTGGATCTATGTAGAATTCAGAACTATCTGCAATTTCAGGCTTCCCTTGGGAATTATGGAACCTATCCCTACAGATAAGTGGGGAGTACCGTAAATAAATAATAAGGGAGAAGAGAAAAGCTCTTTCTTAGTAAAATGTGAACTAATAAATATAAGAGGAATGTTGAAGTTAGAAAACTCATCGTTTTGTAATCATCACAATAATAATTGATTAAGGAAAGAATCTTCTGTGGATACTAAACTTAGTGGGGCAGTGTTAACCAGAAACAAGATGTTTACATAGAGTATCTCTCCATAATTAATTATAAGAGTTAAAACAGTTGATCCTCATTATTCACAGATTCTTTATTTGTGGATTCACTCATGTATGCTAGGGAAGCACCCTCACTGAGTCATATCTCCAGCCAAAGCTTCGATTTAAAAAGAAAAAAGAAGTTTCCTGTAACGTGTGTAATATAAAATTTGCTTTTTAACCACTTTTTCTTTCTTTTTTGGTACGGAAATTGAACCCAGGTGCACTTAACCACTGAGTCACATCCCCAACTCTTTTTTATATTTGATTTAGATATAGGATCTCTCACTGAGTTGCTTAGGGCCTTGCTAAGTTGCTGAGACTGGCTTCGAACTTGAGATCTTCCTGCCTCAACCTCCCAAGCCACTGGGATTGCAAACCACCATACCTGGCTTTCCTTTCAACCACTTCTAACTGTGTAGTTCAGTCATGTTTATTAAATTCCCAGTGTTACACAGCTGTCACTACAATCTGTTTCCAGAACTATTTCATCATCCCACATTCTATTACGATTTTCCTTTTCCTACTGTCCTGGTAACTACTAATCTTGAATTTGCCTATTGTAGATATTGCATTTGGGTGAAATCATACAATATTTGTCTTTTGTGTCTGACTTGGTTCACTTAGCATGTTTCCGAGATTCTTCCACTTGGCAGCATGTTTCACAACTTTAGTCCTTTTTAATGTCTGAATATTACTCTATGTTTATATCATATTCATCCATTGGTGTATTAATGGACATTGAATTATTTCTACCTTTTAGCTAATGTGAGTAATGCTGCAGTGAACACTAATGCTTGAGTCTCAGCTTCCAGTACTTTTGGTTATATACCTAGAAATGGAATATAAAAGGAATGTTGGAGTTTGTAATCATCACAATAATAATTGAATTCCTAGGTCAGATGATAATCCTGTATTAAACTATTTAAGGAAAACCCAGGACTTCATGAATGCCACTGAACTACATCTCCAGCCTTCTAAATTTTGTTTTGAGGCACCATCTTCCTGAGTCATCCTGTTGGCCTTGAATTTGTGACCCTCCTGTCTCAGCTACCTGAGTAACTGGGATTACTGGCATGCTATTTTATTATTATAACTAGTAATAAAATTATTATAACTAATAAAATAACATGCAATAGAATAGTAAATTAGATTGCTTTACACCCAATGCATTTTTTGATAATTTTCTTAAAATTAGTAATAAATCTTATATGATGCTTATCTTTAACCTTTAGTGCCAGTATGTCTGGTATATAACCAAGTAGCAGCCCCTCTTAACTACCTAGCTTTAAAGGTAATCTGGTAGAAAAGGATGACAAAAGTTCATTTGCCAAAATATGCTTATTTTATGTTTTGGTTTTGTTCTTTTAAGGGGGCTCTCACTATGTTTCCCAGACTGTTCTTGAGATATTAGGCTCAAGTGGTCCTCCTGTCTTGACCTCCCATGTATCTGGGACTACAGGAGCACTCCCTTAATTTTAATCCAGTTTTCTTCAACTTGAAGTTTACATCAGGAGTGAAAAACTCAAGCCTAACCAAGGCAAGGAACATAAATAAGCCTGTTGGGACAAGAACCTAAGCTATTAATTCACTTGTTAAAGAACACAGAAACACTCGGCTCTCATCAGTTATTGCTGTGTACCAGGTATCACAACTTTCAAGTATTCCAGAGAGGCCTCAAACCTAGAGTTTCATGTGGAAGGGTCCCTAACCTCCTTTTGTCAGTTTGTTTCCCAGAGTTGGGGATTCTCCCTGTATGACCTAGGCTAGCCTTAAACTTGGATTTCTCCTGCCTCTTCTTCCCAAGTAGCTTGGATTGTAGGCATACACTGTGGTACTTGGTAGAAGAATTAAAAAATTTAAACATTGTCACTTAATTTTGAAATTGGCCGCAGGGTGGGAATAGAAGTTCATTGAATTAGACAAAGGGGAATGAAGGGAAGGGAGGGGGGAATGGGAATAGGAAAGACAGTAGATTGAATCAGATATAGCTTTCCTGTGTTCATGTATGAATACACTACCCAGATAACTACATCATGTACAGCCACAAGAATGGGAAGTTATACTCCATGTATGTATATTATACATATGTCAAAATACATTCTACTATCTTGTATATCTAAAAAGAAAACAAAAACAAGAATATTTACCTAGCACGCACTAGGCCCTGGGTTTGACCCCTAGCACTATAAAACATAAAATAAATGAGTTCATACAAATTTCTAAAAAACTTGTGAACGCTATGTGAACCATTTCTGTTTAAGATCAACCGAATATATCTGGGGACCATTAGGATCTGACCACTCCTACCTCCCTCTCCCTGCTCTGTTTAAAATGTTGAAATTGAAAAGTAGTTTTTTTTTTGTTTCTTGTTTTTTTTTTCCTTAGATGGACACAATACCTTTAAATAACTTTTGTTTCACTTATTTATTTTTATGTGGTGCTAAGGATCAAACCCAGTGCCTCACACGTGCTAGGCAAGTGCTCTACCACTGAGCTAAAGCCCCAGCCCATGAAAAGTAGTCTTAAACCCATAAAATCATAATTATAGAATGGCTTGATAAATTTTCGTATGTCCATACAGTAGAACTTTATAAACCATGAACATTCAGGAAGAACTCAGTTATGTACAAGAAATACAAATAGATAGTAATAACACCCAAATGTTGACTTCATATCCTTTTTTATTTTTTATTTTTTGGTACTAGGAATTGAACCCAGGGGTGCCTAACCACTGAATCACATTCCTAGCCCTTTTTTGTATTTTATTTTGAGACAAGGTCTCACTAAGTTGCTTAGGGCCTCACTAAATTGCCGAGGCTGGCTTTGAATTAGCAGTCCTCCTGCCTCAGCCTCCCAAGTTGCTGGGATTATAGGTGTATGCTACTGTGCCTGGCTTATATCCAAGTTTTCAACAAGTAGGTATTGTTTTTCTATCAAGAACAGATTTTTTTATAATACATTGCATATCCAGGTGTGGCGGCCCATGCCTTTAATTCTCAATTACTCAGGAGATTGAAGCAGGAGGATCACAAGTTCAAAGCTAACCTCAGCAACTTAGGAAGATCCTTTCTCAAGATAAAAAATAAACCAGGTTTGGTGACACATACCTTGTAATCCCAACATTCTGGAACCTGAGTTAGGAGGGTCACAAGTTTGAAGCTAGCCCCAGCAATTTAGTGAAACCCTGACTCAAAATTAAATAAATAGGGCCAGAGCTGAGGCTCAGTGGTAGAGCAGTCACCTCGCACGTGTGAGGCACTGGGTTTAATCCTCAGCACCACATAAAAATACATAGATAAAATAAAGGTATCTTGTCCATATACAACTAAAAAAAAAAATTTTTTTTTTTAATTAAATAAATAAATAGGACTGGGAATGTGGCTCAGTGGTAAAGCATGCCTGGGCCCAATCCCCAGTGCCGTGGGGGTATGGGGAATACATTGTATGGAAGATATTTTGCATTATGGTTTACTTAAGGTTAAGGTAATATGATTCTGTTATGTTAAAGTAACATGATTATTTTGGTTTCTACTTTGTTTTCAATGTAGTTATTTTCTTTTCCTTTTTAGAGATGCTAACTTTGTTTTTCTCTGACTTTGTTTTTATTCTTCTATCTGATGACTTCCAAAAGAACAACAAAACCAACTCCTCATCTAGATGGGTAAAGTTCATTTTAATATTTTATAATCTACTTTAAATTAATATTAAATAATATAAGATTTTTTCTAATCATCTTTATTTGACTCTTCAGGCATCATGTTGTTTTTGGGCAAGTGATTTCTGGCCAAGAAGTTGTAAGAGAGATAGAAAACCAGAAAACGGATGCAGCTAGCAAACCATTTGCTGAAGTTCGGATACTCAGTTGTGGAGAGCTAATTCCCAAATCTAAAGGTAAGAACAAGTACATATTTCAAGGAATTCTTACTAATATTAAATAAACAATGACACTCTAAATAGTTGGTTTGAAATTCATACTAAAGCTGACATAAATGTGAGATTTTTGTGTATTTATTTATTTTTGTACTTGGATTGAACCCAAGGATGCTTTTCCCTCTGAGCTATGTTCCCAGTTTGCAATCCTCCTGCTTCAGCCTCCAGTCACAGGAATTACAGTTATGAATCATCTTGCCAGACTTCTAATTTTTTTTAAATGACAAAAATTATATATATACCATAGACAACATGATGTTTTGAAATATGTGCACATTGTAAATTGCCTAATGGAGCTAATTAACATGAATTACCTCACTTTTTTTTTCCCCCCCCCCCCCTTTGGGGTGTGTAGGTGTGGTGATAAGTCTTAATAATCTATGTAGTGATTTTTAAGAATACAGTCATTGCCCCAATCTACATACTAGAAATTGAACCCAGGGCCTGCCACATTGCTAGGCAAGCTCTCTCAGACCTTTTTAAATTTTATTTTGAGATGGGGCTTCACTCAGTTTCCCAGTCCGGTCTTGAATTTGAAATCCTCTACCTCAGCCTCTAAGTAGGTTTTTTATTTGCTGTTAATTTGTTTTTGAAACTGGATTACTCAAGGCAACCTCAAACTCAAGATCCTTCTGCCTTTCTCAGCTTCCAGAGTTAGGCACATGCCACAGTTCTCAGTTTACAATCATTGTTATGAACTGTTCTCACCATGTTGTACGGTGGATCTCTTGAATTTATTCCTTCTGACTAAAATTTTGTATCCTTTGATCAACATTCTCCTAATATCCTCTTAACCCTCCTCTTCAAATCCCTGGTGACCACTACCAACCAGTTCTACTCCCTACTTCTGTGAGTTCATCTTTTTTAGAATCCACATGTAAATGACATTACGATATTTGTCTTTTTGTGCCTAGCTTATTTCACCTAACAGAATGTCTTGTAGATTCATCCATGTTGCCACAAATGACAGGATATCCTTTTTAAAGGCTTAATAGAATTCTAGTATGTGTGTGTGTGACATTTATTATTCCGTTCATTCATTGATGGACACATAGATTGATTCTTATCTTGGCAGTTGCGAAGAGTGCAATGGTAGGGCAGACAACACTTCAACATACTAGTTTAATTTCTTTTGGGTATGTATATCTTGTATTGGGTTTGCTGGATCATAAGGTAGTTTTGTTTTTAATCTTGTTTTTTTTTTTTTTCACTCTAGTACTGGGGATTGAATCTATTATTGCTTTACTGCTGAGCTATCTCCCCATCCCTTTTTTTAATTTTGATATAGATAAGTTGCCCACGCTGGCCTTGAACTTGCAGTCCTTCTTCCTCAGTTTCCTAAGCACCTGGGATTACAGGTGTGCAACACCATGTCCAGCTATTTTTAATTTCATGTCCAGCTATTTTTAATTTCTTGGGAACCTCCATGGTGTTTTACATAATGCTATACTAATTTACATTACCACCAACAGTGTGCAAATGTTCCCTTTTCTCCATATCTTCACCAGCACTTTCTTTCATCTTGTTAATAACTATTCTAATCGGCATGAGGTGATATTTCATTGTGGTTTTAATTTGCATTTCTCTCAGTATTGTTGAATATGTCTTATTTTGAGAAATGTTCAGGTCCTTGACCCATTTTTTTTTTCCTGAACCATTTTTAAAAATCAGATCATTTTCTTGCTATTGAGTTACTTAAGTTCCTTATATTTTCAATAATGACCCCTTATCAATGCATGGTTTGTAAATATTTTCTCCTATTCCACTTACAGTGTCTTGACTTTTGATTGTTTCCTTGATCATGCAGAAGCTTTTTAATTTGATGTGAATCCCATTCATGTTTTCAGTTTTGCTACCTGTGCTTTTGGGGTCATGTCCAAAAAAATTGTTGCCCAAATCATTGTTATGGACCGTCCCCCTGTTTTCTTTTAGTGGATTTGTAGTTTCAGGTTTTACGTTTAAGTTTTTTTAATCCACTTTGAATTAATTTTTTTGTGTATATTGTGAGATATGGGTCTAATTTCATTCTCTTGCATGTGATATATGCAGTCCATTTTTATGTTTGTTTTAGAGGGTGCTGGGGATTCAACCCCAGGGCTTTTCCCATTGTAAGCACACATTTTACACACTGGCACTGCACCCCCAGACATCCCCATTTATTGAAGAGACTATTCTTTCTGTATTATACATTCTTGACATCTTTGTGTTTTTCTTTCTTTCTTTTTTTTCTTTGATACCAAAGATTTAAGCCAGGGGCATTTAACCACTGAGCCCTATCCCCACCCTTTTTTAAATTTTTTAATTTTGATATAGGGTCTTGCTAAGTTGTTCAGGGCTTGGCTAAGTTGCTGAGGCTGGCTTTGAACTTGCCTTCCTCCTGCTTTAGCCTCCCGAGCCTCTGGGATTACAGGCATGCACCACCGTGCCTGGCAGCATTATATTGTATTTTTCAAGTGTTTTTTCCAACTTTTTACTTTGTTCATTAAACATGGGAACCATTTAAATTTTACCTTATTTATTTGCAATACTTTACCCTTTTGCTTCCACTTGGTTTGTTTTTTAAAAAACCAAAGTCTGAATTGTATGATTGTAACATATTCTTCCCTAGAGGAAGAGAAAATGGGTGGGATAGGATGACAATTGAAGAGACTAAGATAAATTAAGAAACTGACAGAATAAATTCTTTCCCTTCATGTGTTGCTTATGTTCAGAAACATCTGCATGTTTAAACTTTTACATAGACTAGACCAGACCATTTGAAGCTAATATGAATCTAATTTGATGTTATGTTATCTGAAATGGTAAGGATTTTGTTTTGAGTAAACATTTAAGTCTTTATAATCTGAGATATGTGACTGCCACTGTGAATTACAAATATCAGGTCTGATGCTCTGAAAGTAACAGAATGAGATTACCTTCAAACCTATATAAAGAGCAATGAAACATTAAACCACTTCTGTTCTTGCTAATCTAAGGAGTAATAATATTATATGTTACTAATTCATCTTTAACATGCCTTTCAGAATTGCTTGAACATTTGGTTTCTCACCTTTTAGGTCTACTGATTTGCTCTGTAATACTCAGAAATATACACATTTTGTGTTATTTTAATTTTAAGAGTTTCAAGGTGGGTATAGAGAACATAAAATGCTTATTTAAAATTTTCTGACTCTGAATTCTATCTTGATTCTAATGATTTTATTTTTATCCATTGCATATTAAATAAAAAGTACTGTAGGAGTATGTTGAAGCTCATAATGGGACCGTTTAAAATTATTCTTATTGTATATGAGATTTGATTTTTATTCTTAGTAACAAATAGATATAATACTTGCATTTGTTTCAGTAAAGAATGAAGTGTTTTGAGAATTGAGTGGTGCTATATAAATGATTTACATTTTTAAAAATTACTAAAATAATCTGTATTAGTGTTGATAAATTTTAGACCCTGGGCCTACTGATATTTAATTCTTCAGAATATATTTAATTCAACTAGATTATTTTGGCTGAAGGCATTACTTCTTTCCACATCATCTAGAAAATCTTGTATTCTGCAATTGACATTATTTTTCTTATATTTTATGGTCTTTATGGTTTCTTGTATTAAGATCTATTCTCTCCTTATAAAAGCTAATGAGATTCTGTGGGGCTTATATAGAAAGAGGATGAGATAATAAAGCTCACATTTGAAACCATAAATAGTAATCATAAACTAATAAATTTAGTATAAAGAATGTTTTTATATTAAGAGAGCAGGGTTTAGGTGTTTGCTTGAAGTATAAGGTTGTGTATGTAACTGTTTATATATTATTACTGGCATCTTTGTAATGCATTGTCACCTGAAGAAATAAATGCTAGTTTTACATATGCCATTGTGGCCAGGCGATTGTTCTGAAAATAGGTAAAGCATCCTACTCTGTCACTGAAACCCATGCTAAGTTAGCATGCCTTGTCCTATTGGTTCCCTTACACAGGGAAGATTTGGACTCTCTTTTTTAGTGTCTGTATTCCCAGGAATTTCTGCAAAAGTCAGATTTGTTTTGAGCCTGAACTTTTTTTTTTTTTGATGCCAGGTATTGAACCCAGGGGCACTCAACCACTGAGTCATATCCCCAGCCCTTTTTTGTATTTTATTTCAAGACAGGGTCTCACCAAGTTGCCTAGGGACTCAGTTGCTGAGACTGGCTTTGAACTCACAATCCTCCTGCGTCAGCCTCCCAAGCCACTGGGATTACAGGCATGTGCCATAGTGTCCAGCTTCAAGTCTGAACTTTAATTTTTAGTGTGTTCTAAATCACACTGGAAAGAAGTAAAGTGGTTTTTTTGTTTATTTCGTGGTGCTGAGAATGAAACCTAGAGCCTTCAGCATGCTGAATAAGTGTTTCACCATTGACCTATATCCCCAACCCAGAGGAAAGATCTTCATTTAATATCACAGTTTGACACCAGTTACCCCATGGTCCTTCAGCTATCATTCAGGACATTTATTAGAATGAATTTTGCCATTATCTATATAATCTTTTTTCAGACAGCTTTGTCTTATATCCAATTTTTAAGTTTGTTCTCCTTACAGGAATATTAAATCAAAAACAATCAAAAAACCAGGCATGGTGGTGCTTGCCAGTGACTTGGGAGGCTAAGGCAGGAGGATCACAAGTTCAGGGCCTCCCTCAGCTACTTTGTGAGGCCCTAAGCAACTTAGCAAGCTCAGAATGTCTCAAAATACATATTAAAAAAAAAAAAACAGGGGCCAGGGATGTGGCTCAGTGGTGAAGTGCCTCTGGATCCAGTCCCCAGTACCAAAAACTAAAATAACAACAACAAAATATAGTCAAAAAGCTTTTGCCACACCGTGGTATAAATCATTATTATATTAACCTGTGTGAAAGATTTTCACCCTAATTTTAAAAATATATAGAATTTATTTTTTTTTTTTAAACCTCTGAAAGAAGACAGACTTGAAGTCTCACTGACTGGGCCCAACCTATATATGGTCTTCATGAGTCTGAGCAGCCTTCTCAGGTGGTCTTCCCTTTTCTATTGCAAGATTAGAGATTTTGCTTTTTTGGCTATTAAATTTGCCATAGGAGGCTCAGAGTCCAAGACAAGACAAGACAAGAACCTTTCAATGTATGTAGAGGTAGAACACTGGAGCTTTAAAAAAAAAAAAAAAAAAAAAAATCCCCTGTAGAGGCTCAATGAAGTATTCTCAAGAATGGAAGATAGAACACAGACCACCAGAAAATGAAACCACTACCTTGATTAAGGTATTTCCTGTTTTTTTCAGTAGTTGACATGACCTTTGGTCGTGCTGTTCTCTTCAGTCTACTGCAGTTGTTAAAGAGGAATCTGTCTTGACCATGCAACCAGAGATGAGGGCATTGCTACTTTACAAAGTATACGCAGGAGCCGAGTTGTGACAACATGGCAGCATGTAGTTATATGAGAAGAAAAGGTAGGAAACAGATTGTCTGGCAGTACAGAAAGAAAAGCACAATAGGAAGCAGTTGAATGTTTTACAGATAGTCCCAAATTACCATGGTTGGGGTTTTTTTTTTTGACTTCATGATGATGCAAAAGTTGCACTGATTCAATGGAAACCATGCTTCAAATTCTGAATTTGGATCTTTTCCAAGGCTAGTTAATGTGGGTCTAACAATGCTGTGGAAAAACAAAACTTGAATTGTTTTTTTTCTACTCTTTGCTCATACACAGATCACTTTTGATAACAGTCATATGGGTTTTTTCCTCACATAGACCAAGCAAGCAATTGATTCTGCAGCATACACCAACTGGGCATCCTTTAATCCAGTTCAGTTCCGATGGTACCTGAAGATGGCATCAGATCCCAGGTGTTGAGGGTTTAGTCCCTGCCATCTCCTTTAGGTATCATTTGCAAGCCCCAGTTTATTTTACCAGTGTTTCTGACTGAGCACCTAAAAAAGGATTTACATATAGTTCCTTCTTGGGTTCAGTTAATTTGCTCATGCAGCTCACAGAGCTCAGGGAATCACACTTACTGGTTTATCATAAATGATTTTATAAAGGATATAGATAAAGGGATTCATAGGGCAAAGAATGGAGGAAGGAGCACAGAGCTTCTAATTTCCTCTGGTGCATCACCCTCCAGGAACCTCCCATGTGTTCAATTGTCCAGAATGAACCCTGTCGTTTTGAGTTCTTGTGGAGACTTCATTGCCTAAGCGTGACTGTAACATGGACAACTATGTAAAAATGTGTTTGAGCAAACAGGATTTGATCAAATGCTAATAGACTGATGAGTATACCTATCAAGGCCTGTCCATTCTTCTTGGTCTTTCTATGCAAAATATTCCTTCCTCCCAGGTATAAGGCAAGACCTCTTCTCAGATTATTAGGTTTTGAGATCTACTATCAGACAAGATAGTTCAGAGAATTTTTTATGACCCCCTCCAAGACAGAAAGGTGGGGGAAGATTAGAGTTTCTTATTCTTTTTTGTGGGGAGACATACTGGGAATTGAACCCAGGGGCACTTTACCACTGAGCTACCTAACCCTTTTTTATTTTTTATTTTGAGATGGTCTTGGTAAGTTGCTTAGGGCCATGCCAAGTTGCTGAGACTGGCTTCAAACTTAAAATTCTCCTGCCTTAGCCTCCCAAATTGCTGGGATTATAGGGATGCACCACTGTTCCCAGTAAAAATTAGTTTCTTTAACCTTCTGGGGAAAAGAAATTCTAGTTTCTGTAGCCTGACTTGGGGAAGGAGTTATGATCTGTGGACAAAAAACTAACATATATGTGTCATCACAGTAGAACATACTCTATTTTGGTACAGCATAGCAGCAGTGCCACAGCTCTGTCAGCCAGGCAATCACAAGTAATGGCTCTCCATTATATTGTATTGCTAAGCCATGATGTTTGTATGGTAGGGTGAGGTATAAAATGCAGTTTTTACTTAGGGCATTTTCATCTTACAAAGATACACGTACTCAGGAGACATGTGATAGTCTCATTTCAGTGTTTCTGGAACTTTTATTGGAAAGTAGTGGGGTGTTAAGCTTAGAAACTATTTAGAAGAGGAGACCAGTAATAATGAAATGAAATTTTCTGAAGGAGATCATTTTGGGAATAGCTCTTTATTTCAGGTTTATTTTGAAGGTTAATTTAGAAATTTATTGTTAAGGGTTCAAGTGAAATTCATTGGTCTTAAGTCCCAAATAAAAAACAAGCCAGCATTTTCTTCCCTTGGGTTTTTACAAATAAGATGCACTGTAGTTTGTTTTTTGACTTTAATATTGTACTGGTAAGTCTAATACTTAATTGATAGGATTACAAACTCACCACCACCCTGCCCCCTTCAATAAAGGTTAGGGAACAGGTTTGGGAAATTCTTGTACATAATGATAAGCAAACTACATAATCTAAAACAAGCTCAAGGGCTGGGGATGCATGTATGGGTCCTTGAGTTCTATCCCCAGTACTGCAAAAACAGATAATTAAATAAAGTCATCAGAAGTAACCCAAAAAAGTATTACTCTTTGTAATTCCTTTTCATCCATTATGATTCTTAACTTTGCATAGTGACTTTTGCTTTTACTTCTGTTTCATTTTTACCTTAAGGACACTTAAAGTGTTTGTAAAGGATTTTTTGCAGTTTATCTTGTCTAAGTGATTAGGCAGGAATTAAGGTTTTGTGGTTTAGGTTTTGTTCCTTTGTATTGAGAATGAGGTATAAGCAATTGTCATACTTAGAATTTTTAAATGCTCTTTAAAAAGATTTTTATGGTAAATTGAGAAGTTATCATATATAAAATTATGGGGTTCAAAGTGATATTACCTATATGTACAATTTGGGAAAACTGAATTAAACTAATTGCTTGTATCTATTACCTCAAACTTATTTTTAGTAGTGAGAACATTTGAAATTTTTCTCTTAGCAATTTTGAAATACACAGTGCATTATTATTAACTATACTCACCACACTGTGAATAGACATAAAAAAAACAACTTATTCTTCCTAACTAAAACTTTGTACCCAATTTCAAAAATTTAGTATGTTTATTTGGTTTGAAATTTAGAATATGTAATAAGATAATCAATGAAAATTCTCCTTCCCTTCTCTGTCCATGAGTTCCTATTCCCACATTTGTACATCAGTTCCACATGTAGGTCCACATATTGCTCATGTAGGATAAGTTCCTAAAAATGAAATTACTAGATTACAAGGATTGTGCATTTGTAACTGTGGTAGACACTGCTGTTAAAATGTAGGAAAATAAGTTGTCCTACACCCTTTCCAAAACCACGTGGTAATAAACTTTTAGTCTTTACTAGCCTAATTAGTTTTTTAAAAATCCTAGTTATAATTCACATTGTAGAATATGATACTAGTGTAACTTTAGGAGCCATTTGTATTTTTAATTATTGTCTGTTGTAACTGATAAAGGATAAAAAATGGTATAAAAATTATGTGTATTAGTGGGTACCATGTGATGTTTTGATACTTGTATGACATTGTATAATGTTTAAATCAGGTTAAACATATAATCTCAAATATTTATCATTTCTTTATGGTGGGAACATTGAAAATCTTTTCTTATAGTTTCTTGAAATAGACAGTAAACAGTTATCTATAATCACCACCCTACTATGCAATAGCACACCATAACGTACTCCTTCCAAAATATAACATAGGGCCCACTGGTCAGTATTAACCTCATCCTTCCCTTCTCCTACTTAACCAGCATCTTATAACCACCATTCTGCTCTTAACTTGTATAAGTTCAACTTTTTAATATTCCAAGTGAGTGAGATTATGCTATACTTGTCTTTCTATGCTTGACTTATTTCACTTAACATAATAGTCTCCATTTCTGCTCATGTTGTTAGAAATGTCAGGATTTCATTCTTTTTATGGGTGAATGGTATTCCATTTCATATATGTACCATTCATCAGTGTCTTTTTATTCATTCATTAGTTAATGGAATGATAGGTTGTTTGCATTTCTCAGCTGCTGTGGATAGTACTGCAATGAACCATGGGAGTGCAAATATCTCTTTGACATACTGATTTCATTTCCTTTGCCTATATGTCCATTGGAGGGGTTGCTGGGTCATGGTAGTTCTGTTCTTTTAATTTTATATGCTGATTTATCCACCTGTTTGTGCCCAGTTTCAAAAATTTAGTGCTGGTTTTTGGTTTTTGGTGCTGGGAATCAAATCCAGGGATTTCCACATCACTTGATAGGCAAGCACTTTATAACTGAACTGCATCCTTAACCATCTCTTCCCCTCTGTAAACATTTTTTTTAAGGGTGGAATGTGCGGGTGATAAGATTATTCTAGTTTTCTGAAAATGTCTTTATTTCACCTTTATTTGTAATGGATGTATTTTCACTGGATGTAGAATTCTTTTTTCTTTTTTTTTTTTCTTTTTGGGTGCTGGGGATCGGACCCAGGGCCTTGTGCTTACAAGGCAAGCACTCTACCGACTGAGCTATCTCCCCAGCCCCTGGATGTAGAATTCTTGATTTGAGTTTTCTTAGCACATGAAAAATTTATACCACTGCTTCTGCCCTCTGTGGTTTTAAATAAGAAGTCTGCTATATCTCAAATTATTATTCCCCTATGAGTTATACATTTTTCCCTCTAGGTTGCCCCTGCCCTCCTCCCCATGTTAGTGTGGATTGAATCTAGGGGTGCTTTACCACTGAGCTGTATATCCCCAGCCCATTTCATATTTTGAGACAGAATCTCACCAAGTTGCTGAGGCTGACCTCAAACTTGTGATCCTTCTTCCTCAGCTTACCAGTGCCTGGAATTACAAGCATCCATTATTGCACCAGGTTTCTAGCTGCTTTCAATGTTTTGTTTTTAGTTTTTATTTTATTTTATTTTGGGGAGAGGTACCAGGGATTGGATTCAGGGGCACTCGGCCACTGAGCCACATCCCCAGCCCTATTTTGTATAGAAACAGGGTCTCCTTGAGTCACTTAATGCCTTGCTTTTGTTGAGGCTGACTTTGAACTCATGGGCCTCCTGTCTCAGTCTCCCAGCAACTGAGATTATAGGCATGTGCCACCATGCCTAGCCCCAGCCTTTTTGAGACCAGATCTTGCTAAGTTGCTGAGGCTGGCTTTGAAGTTGCAGTTTTCCTGCCTCAGCCTCTAGAGTGCTGGGATTACAGGTGTGTGCCATTACACTCAGCTTCCTATCTGTTTTTCTAATGTGTCACTGATAAAAGGGAGTGTTAGTAGGCTCCTAATGTTATCCCCATCAGCCATGTTGTTCTTAATGTAGATTTTCATAAATTCAGTGCTTTATAGAAACATATGTATTGTGTTATAGAGAAGTTTTATAAATTTATTACTGAAGTATATATTTTCTGATGCTGTTTGATATTGAATTCACTTTTTGGTCTCAGTCTAAGCTCTATGAGGGTAGGGCTTGTCTTGTAAGTTTCTTCTAGAACTTTTCCATGTACTCTATAATTAATCATTTTCATGTCTTGATGTGTGTTGTGTGTGTAAAAATGTACTGGTGAACTATTAAAAGGGATATAATTTCAGTTGTATTCACTGTGTGTCCTAATCATATTTTAAAATTTTGATTAACATAGATTTTGAAACTCAGCTGCACTCTACTAGAATTAATAGTTATGTCTCCATTTTTTGCCTAATTATCTCTTATTCTTTAGTTCTGTTTTGCATTTTCTTTTTTTCCTGAGCAGATTTCATAGGAAAAGGGCATGTCAATTAAATTTTACTTAAAATAATATTGACAGACATCAAAAGAGGGGAGCAGGGGATCTTATAAATTTTAGAGCTAAGGCACTTTTTCTAAAACAGTTTATTTTCCTTTTATAGTTAATGTCTGTTCAATCCTTGGTACCAAACAAACAAAAAAAATGTCTGATACTCAGTAAGTTTACATTAATGTAAAACTAGTTCTGAGTCTCTTTTTGGCCTTCCATATTATATAAAATCTTGCTTCACTGAAATCTTTTCTTACTGATTTTCTTATTGATTGGGTTGGAGCATACCTATAATTCCAGAAACCTGGGAGGACGAGGCAGGAATATTGGAGGTTTGAGGCCACTTTAGGGAGACCTGTCTCAAAAATCAAAAAATGTAGAGGGCCAACTATGTAGCTCAGTTATAAAGCACCCTTGTGTTCAATCTCCAGTACCAACAAAAGAAGAAAAAAAAATGTCTTCCCCAAAGGTAATGTGTAGGGCTGGGGATATAGCTCAGTAGTAGTATATTACCTAGCATGTGTGAGGCCCTGAGTTCAGTCCCTAGGACCACAAAAACAAAACAAACAAAGTAAGGTATAAATAATGGTCATTTATAACACACTTAATACACTTGATGGAGAAGGTGGGCTTGCTTCTACAATAAATCATTTGTGATGCATTTTTCATAGGAAAGAATTCAAATGCAAAGCAAACACAAGTTGGACCAGGTGAATAAAGCTTTTGTTATTCATGGGGTAAAGTGTTACTATGGTTTATTAAATAATTTTAATGGGTATACTTTGTGTTTCTGTGAAATATTTTCATTTTGCTTACATATTACATAGTATGCTTATATATTATTTTATTTAGAGTTATTCATTCATTATGAATTTATTTTCTCTCTTAGGTATCTTTAAAAGTTTAATTCCCCACCCCTTTTCCCACCCCTGCATACTTCTCAGCTCTTTAGTTTTGTACAGTATATGTAAGTAGATTTTTCAGTTTTTACATGTTTACATAGCTACTCTGCCTTACCAGTAGCAATGGTCTTGAGTTTAGATTAACAGTTGGACTCATCCCACAAAACAGACTTCATCAGTACTAAAATTCTTTTAAGAAAGGATACAGGCTAGGAATAGCAACAACATAGTGGGGAGTCTTGATTTCCAGGCATCTTATGCTTGATGTGTTCTCAGTCCCAAGAAACATAACTGAATGTTCAGTTAAATCATTGCATTGGAGTCTGTGCAGCTTTTATACCTTGTTCTCATTCTCTAGTACAACAGAACGTTATCAGTATTAAATCAGCAATCTTGACAGTGATAGTCTTTGGGCCATGTACATCGTCCTTCAGCCAGATTCTCGTTTATCTTGGATTTATTATGTTCCTATAAATTTTGAGTTAAGAATTGCAAAGATAATTTGGCCAAGTATCAAATCCTTAGGTGTAGCTGAATGTGATGGTGCACACCTGTAATCCCAGTGACTTGGGAGACTGAGGCAGGAGGATCCCAAGTTTCAAGCCAGCCTCAGCAACTTAGTAAGGCTCTAAGCAAATTAGTGAGACTTTTTCTGAAAATAAAACATAAAAAAGGGTTTGGGATGTAGTTTAGTGGTAAAGTACCCCTGGGCCTAATTCCTAATACCAAACAAAAAACAAACAAAAAGTGACAAACCAAATCCTCAGGTGTTCTGAAACTTTACAGAAAAGTCTCAAACCAGCGCCCCCCCCCCATGCTGGGGCTCGAACCCAGGGCCTTGTGTTTGCAAGGCAAGCAGTCTACCGACTGAGCTATCTCCCCAGCCTCAAACCAGTTCTTAACTCCTTTGACTAAGGTCCTGTAATGAGGTAGCCAACAGACAGTTCAAATATATTTTTTTGTGATTGTTGACTTTTATAGGAAATACTGACATGTAGGCAAGTGAATAACATAGATAACATGCATTTCTTTATCCATCTTCAACAATTTATTCATGACTGATCTTGTTTTACCCATGTCCAGCTACTTCCTCAAATACCTCCCCTACTTTTTTTGTTTGGAGGTGGGATCTTGATATTTTGCCGAGACCCTGGACTCAAGTGATCCTGCCTTGCAGGCTTCCTGGAGTGACTAGAACTACTTGAGGCATGTGCCACCATACATGGTCCTGTTTAATAAAATTTCAATAAATATTTCATTATTTCTAATAGATAATTCTAAAAAATACTATAACTACATGTACACATATGCCCACTCCTAAATATCAAAAATTTTGATTGTGTTCTATAATTGTTTTATTAATTGTTTTGTTGTTTGAATCTGGACCCAGATAAAGTTCAAACACTGACATCGGTCTTGTAAGTTGGTACTGAGAGTTGAACCCAGTGGTACCCTACCATAAACTGTATCTCCAACTCTTTGTATCTTCTATGTTGATAGAGAATCTCACTAAGTTAAGACTGAACTCAAACTTGAGAACCTTCCTCAGCCTCCCAAGTACCTGGGATTACACAGTGTATGCCCACTGTGTCCAGCTTGTAAGTTGTTTTCAGTTTATTTATTTGAGCTAGGCATGGTGGCATATGTCTATAATCCCACTTACTTGGGAGGCTGAGGTAGGAG
This sequence comes from Sciurus carolinensis, assembly GCF_902686445.1. Taxonomy (NCBI): domain Eukaryota; kingdom Metazoa; phylum Chordata; class Mammalia; order Rodentia; family Sciuridae; genus Sciurus; species Sciurus carolinensis. The sequence continues at coordinate 119,577,639 of NC_062215.1, forward strand.
AATGACTTACATCCAGGCTAACCTGGGCAACATATAAGAACTTGTCTCAGAAAAAGAGAGAGAAAGAGAAAGTGTGTATTTATTTTTTTAATAAGTTCCCACATTAGCTCCCTTTATGTTTCCTTGAAATGTATTTGTTGATGAAGATATCATTTGTCATGAAGCATTTCCCACAGTTGTACATCCTGGATTTTACTAATTCAACCTTCGTTTAAAAGTTTTTGGACTCTCAAAAATAATTCCTGTACCAAAATAAAATTTCAGTTTGAAATGACTTTTTTGTAGAGACTCCAACATAGCTCTTCATCATGGCCAAGCGACTTCTGGTTTTGAAGCTGCACTTCAACTAAAGCTATATTTCTTAATCATTATAGGAATATTCAGGCATTGAAGCATAAGTTCATGCCATCCAAATCATGTTTCCTATCTTTCTGTGTTCCCACAAAGTGGTTTTTTTCTGATTTCCTTGCTGAGTTCTACCTCCGGTCTTGATGATAAAACATAGAAGGTCACATAAAAGGATTAGAATCTAGGAGGTCTTGAATGTTAACTCTTTTTGCTTTTTAAAAACTTTGTTATTCAAATGTTTCTTAAAACTAACTTGGGTTGGCATTTTATACTAACATTTCTTTTCAGAAATTCTTTAGCTTAGTAGGTACAATTTTGATCCACGGATCTAGAGATCTGAATTCTAATGCTGAGTCTTGATTCTTTTCTTGTATCCCTCAATTCATAAAACTGGATGAGCTCAGTTAAATACTAGAGTTGTGGGAGTCTACAGAAATTTTAAATTTCTGCTTACAAAGTTTATATAAAAATTAATTGGCCGGGCATGGTGGTGCACGCCTGTAATCCCAGCGGCTCAGGAGGCTGAAGCAGGAGGATCAAGAGTTCAAAGCCAGCCTCAGCAACTTAACGTAGCCCTAAGCGACTCAGTGAGACCCTGTCTGTAAATAAAATACAAAATAGGACTGGGGATGTGGCTCAGTGGTTGAGTGCCCCTGAGTTCTTTTCCCGGCACCCCAGCAAAAAAAATATTAATTGACCAAAACCTCTTTGTTTTTATTAAAGTTAAGAAAGAAGAAAAGAAAAGGCATAAGTCATCATCATCTTCCTCCTCGTCATCCAGTGATTCAGATAGCTCAAGTGATTCTCAGTCCTCTTCTGATTCTTCTGACTCTGAAAGTGCTTCTGAAGAGAAGTCAAAAAAAAGAAAAAAGAAGCATAGGAAAAATTCCCGAAAACACAAGAAAGAAAAGAAGAAGCGAAAGAAAAGCAAAAAAAGGTCTTTACTTTTATAATAATAGCTTTATATTCTGATTTCCTCCTGTTTATAAATAAATCTGTTGAGATTCTGAATCAGTTACATATGAGCATTAAAATAGAAATATATATATTTTTAGTATGTTTAGTTGTAGATGGACATAGTACCTTTTATAATATTTATATATGTGGTGCTGAGGTTTGAGCCCAGTGCATTATATGTGCTAGGCAAGCACTCCACCTCTGAGCTACAAAGCCAGCACTAAAATAGAAATATTTTATAGCCCAGAATATCATAAGACCATTCTTATACTCTGTAGTCACTAAATTAAATCAGTGCATTCATTTCCATTTCTAATAAAACCTTTTAGTTCATTTTGTTTACTCCATGAAATGATGCTTTTGGTTTTGTAGTATAGGGTTTTGGTTTTCATATTGCTTTGTTTTGTTTATGATACTGGAGATTAAACCCAGGGCCTCAAGCATGCTAGGCAAGCAGTCTACCAGTAAACTATACCCCCAACCCTTTTTATTTTATTTTGATATCACTAATTTGCCCATTCTGGCTTCAGATTTGCAATCCTCTTGCTCAGCTTCCTGAGTAGGTGGGATTATAGGTACATGCCACTGCACCAGTTTTATTTATTTATTTATTTTTGGAGGTCTCTCTAAATTGCCCAGGCCAGGTCTCAACTCTCAGTCTTCCTGCCTTAACATCCCTTAGTAGCTGGGATTACAAGTACATGCCACCAACCCAGATTTAGGTTTATATATTTTCTGTGAGATTGTTGGATTAGTGAGGATTACAAGAAAACAGTTGTGTTCCTTTTTTCCATAGTATTCTCTCCTGGTTTTTTGTCCTTTATTGTTTTGGTTCTTATGATTGTATGAGGGTTGAAAGCTAATAATAACGGTGTATTTACTGTCTTTTCAGTTTTGTATGCAATAGTCAATGTACTAAAATTTATTGCCTTCACAAAACTAATTTATTTACCCATAGAGTTTCATATTTTGGTTCAATATTTTGGAAAAATGTTTTTGAATGTGATAATTTTGTGGGGAGGGTGGGGTACCAGGGATTGAACCCACAGGTCCTTAACCACTGAGCCAAATTCCAACTCCCCTCCCACTCTTTTGAGACAGGGTCCTACTTAGTTATTTACAGCCTTAGTAAGTTGTTGAAGCTGGCTTTGAACTTGAAGTCCTCTTGCTTCAGCCTCCTGAGCTCCTGGGATTACAGGTGTGCACCACCAGGCCCTGCTACAAAATTTTTTTTTTTTTAATTATTGGATGGTTGTTTGTCAGAGGAATGAAGGAAAGTTTTCCCCTTTGCAGGAGCAGGGGGACAAGATAATGTATACATTGTGATATAAATGAGAGAAATACAAACAATTGGAAAATTTTGATATGTACATAATAACTGAATGAAATTTATTTTGTGCATTTCTGTTAAGCCCATCTAGTGAAAGTGAGGTGGAAAATCTCGAAGCACAACCCCAGTCTACTGTCCGTCCAGAAGAGATCCCTCCTATACCAGAAAATAGATTCCTAATGAGAAAAAGTCCTCCTAAAACTGATGATAAGGAAAGGAAAAACAGAGAGAGAGAAAGAGAGAGAGAATGGTATGTGAATGTATTTTGTAGAATATCCCATACATGTTACCATAGTTTTCTTCTTTTTCAAAATGTTTTTACTTCTGTCAAGATTCAGTTGGTGATCTTGTCCCAAGGTTGAAATTCTTTTTTGAACAAGAATATTATTAGCAAAATTTCTTTTTGTTTAGCAAATTTATCTCTTATAAATTAAGTTGAAAAATAAAATGACTTAAATCACAAGCACATTTTGAGGAAACAGTGCTTTTTAAAATAAGTTCTGTTAATGTCAGATAGATTAGTGCCATTCCAAATTAATAACAAGGTAGTGTTAAATTATTGTAATTTACTTTGTTATCTGTATACTTTAAGCTTTTAAGTGTGTAAGAAAAGAACCACTTTGATTTTTAAATTTGTGTAATAGGAAAAGTCCTGTTTTTCTTGCTTCATTTATAATATTAGGATAATGAAAACGGATAATAAATTTAAAACTTTGAATATTTTTATGTAAATTTAAAATATTAATATCAGTAGTTCTTTTGTTATGAATCATTTTAATAACTGCAAAATTAAAAAAATTTTTCTTGGTTATGATCAGAAATATAGTCATAGCATACAAGTAATAAAATTCTCAGTGACTGCTTTCACAATACAGCAAATATATAAAAATAAGAGTTATTCGAAATTAGGGATAATTTTGTTGGATTGGATTGAGTTAATTTTTCTGCTACTATTGAAAGGGATATTTCTTAGCAAATAAAGATTAAAAAGAAACTATTTGAACTACCAGTTTAGTGAACTTTTTGAATGTCATTTACATGGATGTTTATAAACTAATTAAATGCATGTAATTTATTTGAAAGGTTTCACTTTCTGTATAAACCATGATATGAATTTAGCTCATGTAGATCAGCTTGCCTCTGCTTAATTAACATTACTTACATTTACATTTGTCTGTACTTCTGTTACCAATGAGCAGCTGCTTTTATGTGATAAGAAGGTACTTTGGTATAAGATAGTTTTCAAATTGTTCTCTAAGAACTTCTGAGCTCTTCCATGTTGATTTTCCTTAATTACCAAATTAACTTCATCTTTGTAATGAACAGTGTTTCTTAAGAGGGTTTGATTGGCATTTCGGGTAGGCGAATCTTTCATCCTCATACGTTGCAAACATAACATTTCCAACTCCTGGGCCCTAATGATCAGTAGCACTCTCTAGTCATTAATGTTTGAAAAATAGCTCCCATACTTTTCCAGATACTTACTAGGACATGATAACATTTTAGGTTAAGAACCACTGATTACATATAGAATTTTAAATGCATCGATTTAGACCAGTAAAACTACATTCTCCAGATTAATTTTTATAATGATAATAATGTGTTTTAACATTTTCTTTCCTTTTGCTTCTTTCTAGTAATCTACCTAACTCCCAGCCTGCTTCATACCAGAGACGTCTCTTAGTTACTAGGTCTGGCAGGAAAATTAAAGGAAGAGGACCAAGGGTAGGTGTTTATTTGCCCAGAATATGAATAATATTGCATTTACCTTTTTTTTAAAAAAAATTTATAGTGGTCTGGGACAAAGCTTAGTGGTAGAGCACTTGGCTAGCATGTGCAAGGCTCTAGATTTAATTTCCAACAATGCAAAAGAAAATTTTAGAGTGTTTTTTAAATACTATTTAAATTATTTACTATGCAAGTTACAAAAATTTAAGGGAGATGCAAATATTGAATAATATATCCTTTTTATAATAACTTTTGTATGTTGGTACTTCTAAACTGAAAATCTACATGTTATAATTGGATTATATATTTACTTGGTATATAATGGTATCTAGGTCTTGTGACCCTTGCTACTTCTTGCCTACCACATCTCTACTCTAATTAAAAATAAATTTCAGAGCTGAGGTTGTGACTCAGTGGTAGAGCACTTGCCTAGCATATGTGAGGCACTGGGTTCGATTCTCAGCACCACTCCCTGTCAGAATTTAAATATCTTCTATGCTTTCAAAAGTCTTTAGAAACATGGCTGAACTTTGTATTTTATTTACTTGTGTGCTTCAAGCATTTCAGTTTTTCTTCTACTCCCACTATTCTCCTGAAAACAGTACTTGCTATGTGGTCAGTTCCAAATCACAAAATCCAGTGGGTCCTTTCTAATATACTTCATATTTCTCGAAGTTCTAGCTCATTTCATATTGCACATGTTCCTTTGGCCGTCTCATTATTCCCATGACTAAAAACTCAAGTTTTAGTCTGCTCCTCATGGCACCAAAGGCTTATTTGATTAATGAACAGCTCAAATCTAGCATATAGAAAGTTGAGCATAAGCACTTTTTCTTCAGATCTGACCCTTTTCTAGGTTCCTGGTCCTAGTGACTGGTTACCACCACCTGTACAGTTCCTTAAACATAAAACCCAAGAATCATTTTAATCTCCCCTTTCATTCATATCTTATCCATCCTCAGTACTCTGAAATCCATTTGCTGCTCTCAAGCTTCATTCTGACCATGTTATTTTAGTTTATCATATTGTCTGAATTATAAATGGCTTCCTAATAGGTATTTTGGTATTTCTCAAAATTTTTTTGTTTGTACTGCTTCACACTGTTAAAAGTTATTGAGGACCCCAAATAGTTTTTGTTGATGTGAGTTATATGTATCTACATTTATTCTTTTGGACGTTAAAACTGAAAAATAATTTCATTCACAAGAATATATAAGCATACATTCTAGTAGCTATGAAGCAGTGACATTAAAACATGGCATGTAGTATCTGAATAACTCCATGTAAAATAATGAAAGGACAGAAATGAGAAAGGCAAGTAGTATATTATTCTGAAAATAGTTTTGACTAAATAGATACCTTGTATCTTCAGATCCCTAGATGATACTTTGAGGATCACTGATCTAATACTTTTTGTTAATAGCCATTTTTGTTGATAGTCAATTAAAAAAGAAAGAAGATCTGATTGCATTACATCTTTACCATTGATCTTAGGATAAATCCAAAATTATTACCGCAGTTGATAAGCCTCACAAGTTCTAGTCCTGGCTTACCTTATCAGAATCATCTAGTCCTACTACTTTCCCTTGCAATTTTTAGCTTTAGTATATCTGACCTATCTTCTGATCATTTCTAAAACATGCTCTTTCTTTGTCTCAAAACCTTTTTCTCCTCCTACTTCTCCCCCCACTTCTTTTTTTTCCTGTGCTGAGAATAGAACCCAGGGCTTTATGGGTGCCACATAAATGCTCTACCACTCAACTGTATCCCCAGCCCTCTGCTTATATTTCTTGCACTTTACATGTTTTTCCTCATCTCTCCTTACTCCCTTTGCTTTCTTTTCCTCACCTTTTTCTAAGTAACTCATCAAGAACGTTCTTTGGTTTTTCACCTTTTATTACTTTAACTGAACAGATCTCTTAATAGTTCAGATCTCTTTGTTACTTATTCTCTGAGCACCTTTTTTTCCTTTTACACTCATTCCGGTCTAGTTGCATATGTTTGATATCTCTGACTATGTATCTATCCGTGTATTTTCCTAGCCTCTATGGAATAAGTTCTAGGAGAGCAAAATCAGATATATGTTGGCTCACTAATGTTTCCTCAGTGCAAAGTAGAGTGTTTAGGCATTATAAGGACTGAGTAAATTTTGGCTGAATAAATTAACATCTTTGTATATAAAACACTCAAATTGAATCTTAGCATCTGGTAAGAGTTAATACACCTAGTGTGTTCTAACATCACTTGGTTAGACTTCATGGGAAAATATGGGTGGCTAGAGTTTCTGTAGTTAATATTTTTTATTTGGATTTGTAATGTGACTACTCAAAGTCTCTTTGTCTTCATGATTTCATTCCTGAAAATTGGGGAATTTTAGTAATTTAATCGATTGATGCCGGGTCCTCAGGCATGTGAAGTACAAAACTCTCTACCACTGAACCTCATTCGCAGCCCCACTTTTATTAATTTTAGAGAACATAGAAGTAATCAGACATTTATTTCAACGTAGAAATGCTTTAGCTATTGTTGTATTGCTTTTACAACATATTGTTATATTGGTATTGATTTTTTTCCCCTTTTTTATTTTCCTAAGCGTTACCGAACTCCTTCCAGATCCAGATCAAGGGATCGTTTCAGACGTAGTGAGACTCCTCCACATTGGAGGCAAGAGATGCAGAGAGCTCAAAGAATGAGGGTATCAAGTGGTGAAAGATGGATCAAAGGGGATAAGTAAGATTTATCTGTTTTTCTAGTGTGTTGTTGTTGTTGTTTTTTAAACTATTGTACATCAAATTATTAAGAGCTATTTTAATTATTTTTACATCTCTTAAGGAAAATATAGTACCTTTTTAACTAATAGCTATACTGTTCTTTTCCTAACGATATTGCCAAAAGTCTTTTTCCCCCCCTTTTTAGGAGTGAGTTAAATGAAGTAAAAGAAAACCAAAGGAGTCCCGTTAGAGTAAAAGAGAGAAAAATAACTGATCACAGGCATGTGTCTGAGAGTCCAAACAGAAAAAATGAAAAGGAAAAGAAAGTTAAAGACCATAAATCTAACAGCAAAGAGAGAGACATCAGAAGAAATTCAGAAAAAGATGATAAATATAATAAAAACAAAGTGAAGAAAAGGGGCAAATCTAAAAGTAGGAGTAAGAGCAAAGAAAAATCTAAGAGTAAGGAAAGAGATCCAAAACATAACAGACATGAAGAAAAGAGGATGAGGTCCAGGAGTAAAGAAAGGGATCATGAGAATGTTAAAGAAAAAGAAAAGCAGTCTGATTCTAAAGGAAAAGATCAGGAAAGGAGTAGAAGTAAAGAAAAGTCTAAACAGTTAGAATCAAAAAGTAATGAGCATGATCACAGTAAAAGTAAAGAAAAGGATAGACGTGCACAGTCCAGGAGTAGAGAACGTGATATAACTAAAGCTAAACATAGTTACAATAGCAGGACAAGGGAACGAAGCAGGAGTAGGGACAGGAGCAGAAGAGTGCGATCTCGAAGCCATGACAGAGATCGAAGCAGAAGCAAAGAGTACCATAGATACAGAGAGCAAGAGTACAGGAGAAGAGGAAGGTCCCGAAGCCGAGAGAGAAGAGCAACACCAGGAAGATCGAGAAGTAAAGATAGGAGGAGGAGAAGAAGGGATTCACGGAGCTCAGAGAGAGAAGAAAGTCAAAACAGAAACAAAGACAAATACAGAAACCAAGAAAGTAAGAGTTCACACAGAAAAGAAAATTCTGAGGGTGAGAAAAGAATGTACTCTAAAAATCGTGATCATAATAGCTCAAATAATAACAGGGAAAAAAAGTCTGATAGAGATCAAAGTCCATTCTCAAAAATAAAACAAAGCAGTCAGGACAATGAATTAAAGTCCTCCACATTGAAAAATAAGGAGGATGAGAAGACCAGATCCTCAGTGGAAAAAGAAAACCAAAAATCAAAGGGTCAAGAAAATGACCATGTACATGATAAAAATAAAAAATTTGATCATGAATCAAGCCCTGGAACAGATGAAGACAAAAGTGGATGAGTGAGTTGTGTAAACATTATTTCCTTTCTGTCTCAAAATTTAAGTTTTAGAGACTTGCTAATGAATCTCCTTTATGTTGTTTTCAAGTTGTTTTATGTTTGTCTTTTTTTTTTTTTTTTTTTTTTTTGGTGGACTTCATTGAGTTGATCTTTTTGATAATCTGCAACCTGGATAATTTGTACTGCTAAAGTTTTAATAAACTTGAAATGAGAAAACACTTTGGTGTAATACTGTGTGCTATGTTAAACTATTTTATGTATGCATTTTTGTTTTAACAATTAACCAGTAACATCCTGATTTGTTTAATCAGCCCTTTGAAAACAAGTATAACTGATGGTTGCAATACATTGTTACAAAAGCTTGCGTTCTTGTGATCAAAGTAACTTTAAAAGCCACTAGAAGAAATTTTGTATAGATTTTCTGATTGCATTTATAATAAAGACTTGCAGCAATTTCTTTTAATTATACAGAAATGGAATCCTAGTAATTTGAGATCTGAAATCATCACTTTTTATTTGTGCTTTAAAACAGACAAATATTTATAGTTACTCATCTTGCACTTCATACCCTATTCTCTACAGTTCTAACCAAAACTTGTTTCTTATTAATACTTTTCCTGTCTAGTTTGTTTTTACTTAACTGTCTATAAAAGTCCTAAGGTTGTTTTTTGTTTTGGTTTTTTGATGTGCCAATTGAGCTTGAGTTGCTGTTATACAGCAATTGATAGGAACTATACCTTGGAAGATCAGACTAATTCCCTGTGTTGCTTTTTATGGTCTGAAGAGTTGAAATTGTTGCTTTTTTGAGAACATTATTTTATTATTATTACCTTTTTCTAAAATTAAAAGAAAATCACTAAAACATGCAGGTCCTTAAACTATATTCTAAAAATTGTTAGTATTGATACATTAACTTCTAAGATTTCTGATTTTTGGCAACCAGCCTACATAGCTTTGAGTGTTAACTCTGCATGATTTTTGTTTTTATAAACTTAAACTAACTTCTCTAACTCTCCTAGCTGACTTTCAAATGGCAAGAAAATGCATTTTTTCTATATATGTACCACGATAGGCTGTGGCATGTTTATGACTCTGGTTTCATTCTATTTGGGTGGCTTTATACTATTACCATTAAAATTATTTTAACTTGGCATGTATAACATTGCCATGTAGTGTAGAACAGAAAGTTGCAAAATTTGATAGCTTACAGAGTTAAACACTTAACAGGTCCAAATTCAGTTTTGTGTGTTGTATTTTGCTATTTTTGTGATGTGTGGCCTTTTATTCTGTAATATCTGTTATAAATAAAATATTGAACATCCAGCAAACACAAAACCTGCCTCATTTGAAAAGAAATTTCAAAAATTCCAATTAATAGTAGCCTTTAGAGTGTTTTGTACTTTAATATTTGTCAATATAGTGTCAACTCTAATCAAGGTAGCTTCTTGGTAAATCCATTAGCTACTCAATGCTATTTGTACTGAATAAAGCAATGCTTAATATGATACTTCCCATAATTGATTAATACAGTAATGATACATTTGACATTGTAGCTGTTGCAGACTGAATAGTGTAATGATTATAACATTGTTTTGAATATTTTGAAACAAATACCCACAATGCATTCTATTTCTTTTTTCTTGATGGTAAAAGTAGTATTTATTATAATCCAAGATGATTCCTTAGAGACTGACCACAGACCCTCATTAAGTATAATTGAATCTGAGTGCCCACGTTGTATAATCTATATATTTCAAACAAATTGTTGTTTGTCTTAAATTCAGTAAATTGCATTTTAAAATCTGTCATAAACTATTTGAGCTTCAAGAAAGATACTATTTAAGAAAGGATTTCTAATAAGTTATATATATATATATATATTTTTAAAGTCCATCTAAGTAAAAATACTTCTGTATTATCTGATCCTAGAGCTTTATCTATTAAGAATTATAGACAAGAACTTCCCAAATCTCAAGTTTCAAAAAGTAGCTATAGGAAGAAAAGTAGTCATTTCTATGAGCAGTATTTGGGTTATCAAAAGAACAGTTCCATGGTAAACATTTATAGGCCTTTTTTACAAAGCTTTGTTAGCTGTTTTTACAGAAAGATGTGAAGGAGTTGAGATTAGAAAGGACAATCAAGTAGATTTTATTTTCAGAATATAAAGAACATTTAGAAAATGAATAAGGAGTATCAGTTAAACCCAAGATCCACACTTGCATTTGAGTAGCACAGGCTCAAGTGGTCCTTTTCTTTGTTACAATTTAGTAGTTCTATTTTTAGTTTTCATTTTGGATATTGTGTTTTCCAAAAATTCAACTATTTAATTTTTTCATCAAATTATGAGTTTACAATTCACTTCCAACTACCTTTGACTTAATATACATTTTAAAGATATTTTCATTTTGTTTTTATTGTTCAATTGGTGATAGCTGGGAAAAAATTTCCTGTATGTAGAATTTTCACGATTATTGAGTGAATTCTTTTTATGGATGAGCTATCTGCCACAGATATTGAGACTACAGAGAGATTAATGTTAATGAAATTTATAGTTGAGAAGCCACTGGGTTGCTTTACATTACTCTATGGTTGGTGAGTTCATAGAACTATATAGTATAAGTTACTAAATTAACTCAGAAGCCCTCAGAAGTTGCAAAGAATTTATCTGATAAATCTCTGCACAAGTTGTGATACTGATACATGTTGACTTTGCTTGAATGGCCTTTGATTCTTGTGCCCAGTGGAATGTGTGAAACTAAAAGATTTTTTTTTTTTTTTAATATTATGTTACAGACAGGCACACATTGGGCTTCTGCTGTTTGGGGTAATGGTATTAACTGTCAATTCTAATTTATTTTCTAGTTAGTATTTAGAGCAAGTCAGTAGGTTTTTTTAGTAGTTTGTTGTACTTTACTCTAGGTGATAATAGTTCTCATCATACTGAACTTTTTATAGTAAATTTCTATAAAAAGTTTGTTGGGTTTGCCTTCACCAGAAGGTACTTTAAATATATACACCATGTAACTGAGTGGTATAAAGAAAAACAAAAATGGGTATTTTTCTTTTTTTTTTTTTCTTTTTTTTTTGGTCATTTTTACTGTAATTACTCCATTTAGAATTCATCATACATTTACAATTATAAATAACTTCTCCAGTTTGTAGGTTGATATGCTTTTATTGTGAAAGATGTGATTTGTTACAAATACTTGTTTAAAAAATAACTAAGCCTCATGAAGTGCAGCATAGATTAGCACATCTGCCCATGGTGGACTTCCTGGCTGCCTTTAAGTGATACAAACTGTCTGGCCTGTTGTGTAACAAAGAAGTAAATATTAAAGGAAAAGAAAAAAAACACCTTAAAAAAAAATTCATGAGCAAGTTTGGAGAAGGGAGTTGTTGAGGGTTTTTGTTTTGTTTTTCACTGTGGGAGAGTGGGATAGGGTTGATTTGTGTCCCTTGCCTCTGCCACTTTTAAAAGTAAAATCCATGTTACCAAAAGCACATACTGTATATTTTCTTCCCCTTTTTGTGTGTTTATAGTATTTTGAAAGATTAATAAATGAATTGGCTATTTCTATGTGGGGATGTTCAAAGTTGTGGCTGCTTTTGTGGAAGGGAAAACAATAAAAATAATGCACTTCTTTTCCTAGCTCAGAAGTCACTGTGATGTATATTTTTTTAATGAAATTTAGAAATAAAACTGTTGTCTTCTCAATTGTAAAATTAGTTTCAAAATGCTGCTTCTCTTATCATTATTAGTCTAGTAACTGTTGGACTGTTTTCTGCAAATTGCATTTTACAAAATTTAAACTTCAAAACTGTATTAACTTTTATATAGTTAAACATTGTATTAAATAAACTATACTGTAATAAACAGTTTCTTGTTGAATTTTTTGTTATTGTGTTAGTAATTAATCTTTATGAAAAATTAATGAAAATCAACTAAAATACACTTCAATTTGAGAAAACTTAAGCAAGTTTTATCAGTACTGAGCAATGAATCAAAATGCATTCTATAAAAAAATAAATAAATTATTAAAGAAAAACTAAAAAAAAAATAATAATAATTTAGCCAGCAATGAGTTTCTAGGTTTGGTATAAAGTTATAGTTAGTGTTAATGTTTAATCATAATGCTTCAGTTTGCTGTCTTCACATGAGATATATCCATGCAACAGAATACTACGTCAGTTGGAAAAGAAAAGGTCTTTATGCATTCCTATGCTGTGATCTTTAGAATCAGTTTTATAAAGAATAAGCAACAAAACAATGGAAAGGCAACCTAAGGAATGAGAAAGCATTTGCTATCATGATAAGAGATCAATATCCAGAATATATATAAACTATAATTCATTAAAACAAACCAATGGAAGTGAACAGAGGAGGTAAATAGATATTTCTATAATATGATACACAAATGGCCAGCAAGAATATGGAAAGAGGCTAGGTGTGGTGGTGCACACCTATAGTCATAGCAACTCAGGTGGCTGAGGCAGGAGGATCTCAAGTTGGAGTCAGTGGCAGCAACTTTAGTGAGATCCTGTCTCAAAAGGGCTGGGGATGGGGCTCAGTGGTTAAGCACCCGTAGCTTCAGTCCCTGGTAACAAAAGTAAACACAGAAAGATATGGGAGTGTAGCTAAGTTATAGAGTTCATGCTTAACATATACAAGACCCTGGGTGAGTCTTCAGCAGCAGCAACAACAAAAAATGCTCAACATCACTAATCATTAGGGAAATAAAAAACAAAACCACAGAATACCTTAGTCACAGGAGGGCTATTATAAAAAACTGTATAACATGTACCCTTGGTGCAGTGGGGGATGTAAAATGATGCTGCTGCTTTAGGAAACAGGAAAGTTTGGGCTGGGGTGTGTCTCAGTGGTAGAGTACTTAACCAGCACAGATGAGACACTGGGTTAAATCCTCAGCACCACATAAAAATAAAGGTATTGTGTTGATCTATGACTAAAAATATTAAAAAAGAAAACAGGCAAGTTCCAAAAAATTATAAGTGAAATCATGTGGTTCAACAATTCCACTTCTGGGTATGTATCCAAAAGAATGGAAAGCATTTCAAAGAGTTATTTGCACACTTAGTGTTCATAATACCATTATTCATAATAGCCAAGAGGTGAAGGCAAAGTGTCCATTTATGAAGGACTGAATCAACCATGTATATACTTACACATTTTTGGCATATGTATACAAATATATTGTGTATATTTACATGCACATACCATGGGTATTCAGTTTTGTGGGGTTTTGCTTTTTGGGTTTTTTTGTTTTTTAGTTGTAGGTGGACACAGTACCTTTATTTTAGTTTTATGTGGTACTGAGGCTCAAACGCAGGGTCTCAGGCATGCTAGGTGAACACTACCACTGAGCCACAACCCCAGTCCTGGGTATTCAATTTTTAAAAAGAAGCTGTCACAGTTGTATATAGTTCACAACTATAAGCTGGCACATTTTACAACGTGGATGAACCTGTGAAAAGTAAATTTTTAAAAGACATTCACTGATTACACCTATATGAGGTAACTAGAGTGGCCAAACATAAAAGAATGGTGGCTTTCAGAAGTTGAAGGAAGAGGGAAATGGGAAGTAGTCACTGAGATACAGTTTCAGTTGTACAAGATTACAAGGTTCTAGAGACTATAATGTGAATGTACTTTACTGTAGAAAGTATACTTAGAAATGGTTAAGATGGTAACATTGTGGCATTTTCTTTAAACCACAAATTTTTTTTTTCTAAAAGCAGGGGAATGTAACTCAAAACCCCACTGAACTTGGATATCAAGTTGGTGGCAAAATGGTGTAGAATTATTTAAGTGACTTCAAAATGCGGTATTTTGCACGTGCTGGTGAGATACACTCAATAGACTACTACATTCAATAATCAGTGTTAGTAATAACATTGACAGTGTTATTTGATACTAACACTTAAGAGCAAAGCAAATAAGCATATAAATTTCTATCGAAAAGGAATATATCCTGTGGAATGTTATATGGCCATAAAAAGGAATGAAGTACTAAAATATGGCACAACATGACTGAACCCTGAAAATAGGTGAAATAAACCAGATACCCAAACCCACAGCAAGTTTCCATTTAGATGAAATATGCAGAGTAGACAAATGGCACAGAAACAAAGCAGATAAGTGATGGCCATAGGTTGTGGGGAATAACTGCTTAATGGGTACAGAGTTTCCATTTGTAGCAATGAACAGTCAGGTTGTACAATATTGTGAATGTACTTAATGCCATTGAAAGCACATTTAAAGTAAGTTTTATGTTGTATATTTAAAAAGGAATTGAAATCAGTTAACTTTAGGGTTATATATACTCAAAAGAAATGTGCCAGGTTCAATCCCCAGTACCAAAAAAAATAAAATTGTGAAGAATCAGATCAGGTGTAATTGTACTGAGATGAACAGCTTTATTAAATAATTTTTTCTACCATGTAAAACCTAATCTTCCCTTAGACTTCTGAAAATTATTATATTTTGATCCCTGAGAGTTATAAAAAGGAAGCTGGACTCCAGTAATATCATTTGCCTGATAGCTTGGTCTTAATCCACCTCTTTCCATAAAAGCTGGTCCACGGCCACCTCCAGGTCCTTCCTGTGCAGCTTTTACAAGAGGATAAATATATTTATTTGTCGGTTCAGATTCTTGTTTAATTACTTCTCTGGCATAATCCTGAAATTCTTTCTCCTTTGCAGCTGCAAGAGTTTCAGTAAGTCTGCAATATTCTAATTCGTCTTGTTTTGCTGCTTTTGCATTAAACTTATTTTTGGCCTATTTGGGAAAGAAAGAAAATTTAATATTGGTTAAAAACATTAAATTTCTAAATACATGTAGCACTTGAAGGTGTAGGTATAATTTTCTAAACCTGACATTTTACAAATTCTGATTTGACAATATGCTATTCTTACAGAAACTCCCAGCCTTCTCAGAATAGCATGTTTAAAGTTTGCCTCTATAAAACTTAACTACAGGGGCTGGGGTTATGGATCAGTGGTAGTGCACTTGCCTAGCATGTGTGAGGCACTGAGTTTGATCCTCAGCACCACATAAAAATAAAGGTATTTAAAATAAAAAATTTTTTTAACTTGTCAGGCATGGTGGCCCACACCTGTAATCCCAGTGGTTCAAGGCCAGCTTCAGCAATGGCGAAGCACAAAAAACTCAGGAAGACCATGTCTCTAAATTAAAAAAAAAATAGGGCTGGGATGTGGCTCAGTGGTCAAGTAACCCTGAGTTCAATCCCAGGTATCAAAAAAAAAAAATCTCAACTGTCTCATGTGATACATCTTCAAACAAAATACAGTAAAATTGTTAAAAGCATGAAATTGTAGATTAAAAAGTAACTGTAAAAGGGGGGAGGAAGGAAATAGAAATTATATCAAGAAATCAAATTAGTTATCTCATAACTTTTCCACTTATAAAAGTCCAGGCCCAGATGATTTCACTGATTAATTCTATCAAGCATTTAAGAACTGGCACCAATCCTATAAAAACTCAGAAAACATAGAAGGAACAAACATTTCCCAATATATTGAATGAAGTCGGTATTGCTCTATGAAAGCTAGAGAGGGTAAGAGAACTACAGCATGGTCTTCATGAACAAAGATGCAAAAATTCTTAACAAAATATTAGTAACTGAATCTAGTGATATATTTATATATATATGTATTTTGAAAACCCACAATGACCAAGTAGGGTTACTCCAAAGAATACAAAGGTTTTCAATATTTAAAATGAAACAAGCCAGCATGGTACACACCTGTACTCCCAGGCTTGGAAGTCTGAGGCAAGAGGATCACTTTAGCCCAGGAGTTTGAGGTTAGTCTGGGCAAGAGTGAAACTCCATCTCAAAACAGGAAAAGAAAAGAAATATACCATAGAATAACAGAGAAAACACATATGATCACCTCAATATAAATAGAAAAAGCACTTGGCAAAATTCAACACTTGTGCTAAAAACTAAGCAAATTAGAAAAACAGGGAACCTACTCAAACTGATAAAGGGTGTTTATTTAAAAACTATAGGAGGGCTGGGGCTGTAGCTCAGTGGCAGAGCACTTGCATAGCATGTGTGAGGCACTGGGTTTGATCCTTACCACCACATAAAAATAAAGGCATTCTGTCCATCTACAATTACAAAAAAAAAATTTCTTTTAAACTATAGGAAACATCATGCCTCAAACATATTACACCTAAGACCAGGAGCAAGACAAGGATATTAGTTTTGACTCTTCTATTCAATATGGTGCTGGTTCTAGAAAGTGCAGTAAAGCAAGCAAAAGAAATAAGATACACATTTGGAGAGGAAAAATTAAAACTTCATTCACAGACATGATGACACATGTAAAAAGCTGTAAAGAATTACAACTGAATTTGGGAGGACTACAGGTAGAAGTTAATATACAAAAAATCTGTATTTATATATATTTTAAATAAATCGTACAAATATGAAAAAAAAATTCACAAGGCCTTTTTTTTTTTTTTTTTTTTTTTTGCCGTGCTGGGGATTGAACCAGGGCCTTAACTGAGCTATATCCCCAGCCCAGACATTTTTAAAAATAAGTATAAAATATATAAAAGACCTACACACCCCAAACTACAAACACTGAAAAGGAATATTAAAGAGACATTAAATAAGTGCATAATATTCATGAACTTGAAGACTTGATATTATTATCATCCCCAAAATATTTTCCATAATTTTCCCCAAATTACTCTGTATTTATGGCAATCTCCAAAAATCCTGCAGACTTCTTTTTGTAAAACCCGACAAGCTGATTCTAAAATGTACAATTCCATGAACTTAAGGTAGTCAAAACAATTTTTAAAATAACAAAGAACTTACACTGCTAATTTCAAAGACTTTCTATAAAGTTACAACAATCAAGATAGTATGGCATGATCAGAAGAAAAGACAAAGGGCTGGAATATTACTCAGAGGTAGAGTACATTTAGCATTAATGAGGCCCTGGGTTCAATGGTCCAATTCCCAATCACACACACACACACACAGATATCTAAGTATACAGATTAATGTAATGGAATCAAGAGTCCAGAAATAGATCCACTCTTAGATGGTAAATTGATTTTCAACAAAAATTCCAGAGTGATTAATTGGAGAAACTAGTCTATTATCAAACTATTCTGGAATAACTGAATATCTATATGGAAAAAAATGAGTTTTGATCCTTTACATCATTTTTACCAAAATTAATTTAAAATAAATCATACACAAAAACATCAGAGCAAAAATACTTCTAGAAGAAAACAGGACAAAGTCTTTATGACCTAGTTACAGTTTTCTCTGCAGTGACACAAGAAGCATAAATCACAAATTTAAAACTAATAAACTGGGCTTTGTCAAAATCAAAAATATTTGTTCAGAAGATAGCATTAAGAAAATGAAAAAGCAAGTCACAGATCAGGAGAAAATGTTTGCAAACATATATCTGACAAAAAAACCTCTATCCAGAATATTTAAATAACTTAAAGTTCAACAGTAGTCTAGAAACAAACCCTCACATATATGAACTAGTGATTTCAATGAGCAGGCTAAGACTATTCTATGAGGAAGTCTTCAACAATGATGTTGAGAAGTTTGAATATCTTCCTGCCAAAGAATGAAGCTAAACACATATAAAAACCATATAAAAAAATTATCTCAAAATAGATCAAAGATCTAAACTTAAGAGTTATAAACTATGAAACTTGTAGAACAAAACATAGGAAAAGCTTCAAGACATTATATTCAGGAATATTGTCCTGGGTGTGACATAAAAAGCATAAAATGAAACAACAAAAGAAAAGCAGACAAAATGGATGTTGGGAGAAATCCTAGTTCTTGACTTGCAGTTTCTCTTGATAGTTATCAGGCACATTTGCCTAAGAATCTCTCTTTTGTAGCTTCCAGTCTTTATTCTAGTGGGCTAACACAAGTGTATTTTTAAAGTTACATTTAACTATTGTTTCTTTTAAATGCCCAAGAATGGCTATGTTTGGGTTTTAACTGTTTTGCTAGATGTTTAAGATCAAGCTGGTCAAATTGACTTGTTCCTGTCTGTTAAAGAGTCAGCTGAGCTCCCACAGGGGTCACTCGTGGGTAACTTGAGAGCAGCTTCTTAGCTCCTTTAGTGCCATTTGCTAGGTAGGGTCTCCTTGATGAGATGGCTTCCCTTGGAAGCATCATGGATATTTCCCTTTTCCAATGACCCTTTTCCAATGGCTTTTCATCCTTCAGTGGTCTCATCAATCTCTCTGATCGGGAGATCATGTGATGTGACCCAGAGTTGCAAAGCTCCTTAGAGAAATCCTCTTGTTCCCTGGTTTCAGGCTGACTCTGAGGGCAAGAGCCAAATACTGGTTTTTATGTAGTGGTAACTTCCAGTACTAATACAGACTCCAGTTAAAGATAAGGGTAAATAACAATAAAGTTATAGACATTGAAGTTAAAGCCCAGTACTCTTACTTTATGACTGGTGAGACTGGCTCGCTGGATGGTTAGATCAAACTTAGAGATTGAAATTAAATACAGAGGCCAAGAAAAACCAGTATTTGATACAGTGTTTTAATAAGGGATGATTAAAAGATTCTAGAGATAGATAGTAACGATGGTCAAAGTGAATGTACTTAATACCCCTAAATTACACCCTTAAAAATGATAAAATGGTAAGTTTTTGATCCCTGAAAATGATATCTGAAAATGAAAAAGAATTTAAACTTAACAATAAGGAAATACCCCAATTAAATAATTGACAACAGGTTTGAGTATACATCACACAAAAGAAGTCACATGAATGGCTAACAAGGACATGAAAAGATGTTCACTCTTGAGTCATTAGAGAAATGTGAAGTAAAACCATAAGACAGCACTCCATTAGGGCTAAAGTCAACATTACAGGATGACAACAGTAAGTTTGCAGATCAACTTGTGCTTCTCTATACATTGCTGGTAAGAAAGGAAAATGGTATTGCCACTTTGGAAAACAGATTTTGGTCACAAATGATTTGATGCCAGATCCTCTACCCATCCTTTAAAATCTCTATATCCCCCCTCTCTCCTTTAAACTGAAACCCATGAGATCCCAATCAACAGAGTCTCTGGAAGAGTCAACAAGAAGGGAAAAAAGCATTATAGCCTGTCACATGCATTGCATTTTCTTTAATATTTACTAAAGTACAATAGACACTAAAGAAGGATGAAGATTTGTGTAGAAGAAAAATTCCTGTGAGAATCTCAGTGCAGATAAAAACAGAAACAAAGTTCACATTTTTTTATACATCTTATTGTGCATAACCATAATGATGATTTGTTCTTACCCAACAAAGGAAACTGCTTGAGGTAGAAAGCCAGTGTAAATTCTGTATTACATATTTATTGCTAAAATACATGTAAACATTTAGGAATAATTACCATTTGTTGAATGTGAGCATCTTGAACCTCTCTACGTTCTTTATCAACTTTGCACTTTTTCTCCTTTTCATGCTCACGGAAAATCTGATCTGCTTTCATGACAGCCAGCCTTTGTTCTTTAGATTCTATTTTCCTTTGTCTTTCTTCTTCCTCTTTATTTTTCATCTAGATGTTTAAAGGTAAAGGGGGGAAAAAGAGTTTTAGCAAGGAGTCTTGTCTGAAAAGGGAATAGAATTACAAAGTTCTAAGCAGAAAGTCAGCCAGGAGCAACACAGAAGCAGAAAGATGGATGTGCTTGGACTGACTTGCATGTGGCCATTTTGTTTTTCCCATTTCTTGAGTATCAGGGATGAAAACATAAGTTAAGTGAAACCAACTAATCTCTGTTGGTTTAAAAGAAAAAGAAAACACAAGCTGCATGTGTTGGAGAAGGGGCACTGAGGTGAGAGGATCACTTAAGCCCAGGAATTCAGAGATCCCATCTCAAAAAAGAGAAAAGAGAAGGGGTGGAGAAGGGGAAGAGAAAGAGGAGGAGGAGAGGAATGAAAGGAAACAGGAACAAAAAAAAAATCTTCAGGTAGGAAAATATTTATAGGTGAAAAATTGCTACAACATTTATAAACTATCCAGTTGAACATTATAGCAGTCATAGCCATCATAAATAAATAAATTTCTTTAAAAGGTTTAGAAATATGTAAACGTAACTGGGTAATTTTTACTTGGTTTGCCTTAAAAGCATTTAAAATATTTTTATATTCTTTTATGTTAAATAAATAACAATATTTAGATATTAAGGTGGTTCTGCAATAGGTTATTACTTTGTATCAGGTTATAACTTTGTATCTATAAATGTCTTATTTATGTCATTGTTAGAAAGCAAACGCTGATTTCAAGAATATAAGAAGATAATTTATACACTGTTTTTCACACCTCTGCTAGTTTCAGATCAGAGAAGCAAAGGGGGTGGAAACCACACAGTGGAAAAGTCTTAATTTATCTCTTTTTATTAGTCCTAATTGAATTGTTTACCACAATGGCTCTATGTTCAGCAATTGCTTTTAATTCTGCTTGGCTTTTTTCATTTTTTTCTTTTTCTCTTTTCTCCCATTCAGCATCAGCTTCTGCAATATCTCTAGCAATAATCAAATCTTCATTGTCAATTTTCTCTTTAATTAGTTCACTCAGGAAGTTATTTATTCTTTCTCTCCGTTCCTCCATTAGCCTATAACAAAATAACCATACTTGTTAAATCTTCATGAAGATTTGTAATGGAGCTGATGTAATTTAATAATGCAGTCTGAAATATTAGTCTACAAAATTTAAGAGGAGACCCATTGCTCCATTTACACATTGATCGTTTCAAGTGGAAATTATTTTTTATAAATATAAAGTAACATTCTAAAAATCCAAAGATGGTAATGTGTATAACACAGTTGTATGTATGCATGTGTACATGTAGAAGAAAAAAAAGGTGTTACCACATTGGAAAATATGTTTAAATACTTGATTAGACTTCCCTGCTTACTCTAATATTGAAGGCTATAAAGGACATTTTAAAAAATAAGACCTAGGAAATAATTAATAAAGCTTATCAAAATCTGAATAAATTATCCTCTCACTGTAATGTCCGAAATTTATTCATAGCACTTCATTGACTTGATCTGCTTATATGTCTCTCTCCCTTTACGTAACTATGAGATTCTTGAGGTCAAGGACTGGAAGAATTCTCTCCTTAGTCCAGGGCCATGTATGTACCTGGTAAATCATAAAAAGTAGACACATTTTGTTAAAGGAACAGGAGGGGAAAAACTGGGCAAAAATCAGTTGTGACAAATTTACTAAGTTATTGAGAGAATTTGCAAAGTAATGTGCGAGAAATAATGAAAAGGACACAGTATATGTCCCAAAGAAAGTAATAAGTGGAGGAAAGACACTTATGCAAATAACTACAGAGGCAAAGGGTGTTACATGCCATGAGAATGCTGGAAAGCAACACAGGAGAGAAAAGGTAACCTTTGTGAAAGGGTAATGTTTCAGCAAGGATTTCAAAATAACATTTTAAGCACTTTTATTATGTACCACACACTATTCTATGTATCAGCACATTGACTCATCACAGGCCCAAAAAGAATAGGGCCGACTATGGACTGAAAACTAAAACTGTGAGCCAGCTGGGCTCACAGGTGGCATGCCTGTAATCCCAGAGATATGGCACTGAGGCAGGAGGATCACAAGTTTGAGGCCAGCCTCACCAACTTAATAAGACTCTGTCTCAAAATAAAAAATAAAAGGGCTGGGGATAGCTCAGTGGTAAAACACCCCTGGGTTCAATCCCTAGTACAAAGAAGAAGAAAAAAATTGTGAGTCAAAATAAAATTTCCTTTTTTGAAGTTAATTGTCTTAGGTATTCATAATAGTGATGGAAAGCTGACTAACAGAGATACACAGAGGGTGTCATTTTACTCTCTCTTTTTCTTTTTGTCTTTAGAGGATGTTGTTTTAAATAAGTGGTCAATGAAAACCTCAATGAGGTGATGTTTGAGTTTTGAAGATTTGAAAGAGTTAATGGAGCAAATGTATTGTTCTCTATAGGTGAGCATTCCCCAGACAGTGTATAAGAGAAGTCCTATAAAGGTTAAGAAGAGAGAATAGGAGATGAGATCTAACAGATGAAGGTGGGACCACACAGGAATTAGGTACAACCTTATGAGCCGCTGTAAAGATTAAGAGAGATGTGAAGCCACCACAGGATTTTTGCTGTTCTGGAGATAATGCAGGATCTCAAACATACTAGGCAAGAGCTCCACCACTGAGCTACACCCCAGTTCCAATCCCTCTGTTGACCTGATGCTGATGACTGCCACCTTCTTGCTGAAACTCTTCTCTCTTGATGTTCTTCCAATCTTTGGAAACTATCCTGTCTTCATTACCTCCTTTCTCCATTTGACCTTTAAACACATCTCTCTAGGGACTATCCCACCTTCATTTCTTAGTCACCCTAGGTGAGTTCACCTGTATATCCATAGTTCCAACTACCATTTATATATTTATGGTTCACAAGGCCTCCTCCAGCTCATACTCTTTCTTTCTCCACTTCCCCGCCCCTCTCTCAGCAGAGCAGTATTTTCAACTATCTATCAGAATAATTCCAAGGGTACCTCAATTCAAATGTCCCAAACTGAACTACTGATATAATCATGTCACTAAATGCCCTAATCATCTATAAAATGAGCCTTCTATTTCTGAAGACTACTTTCACATCATAACTTCAGATTTATTTTAAGACAATTTCAGACAGCACTTTATTAATTATACAAATTATTTAAGAATTCTACCTATGTGTTTCAGCTTCTTTTTCCTTCCTGATTTGTGCAAGACGCTTTTTTGCTTTGATAAATTTTCTACTTTTTTCCTCTTCATCCTCCTGATGCTGCTGTTCTACAGCTTTGATGATATTTTTATCATGCAGATGCTCCTTGGGGAAATAAGTATTTATTATTTTATGACAAAGAAAAACATCTTTCAATATCTCAATATGTAACAAGAACCTGTCAAATGATCATAACTTCTGATCCAGTAAATTTTCTCCTGGAAATTTATCCTCCCAAAATTATCAGAAATGTGAACAAAGGTTTATGTACCATGAACTTCATTTCAAAGTTATTTAGAATGGCAATAAATTGGAAATAACCTCCAAATATTCAATAACAGAAAAATAGTTAAATAAATCACAATCTCAATGTCATGATAAGATAGATACAAGTAATTAGTAAGTGGACAAAAAAGCAAAATATATTTCAATTTTACAAATTTAAATATATATGTTTATCATGTAACTATGACTGGAGGAATTGTTAAATGTGAATATTAGTTTTCCCTGGGATATGTGATGATTAATTTTTTAAAAATATTTTTTAGTTATCAATGGATCTTTTATTTACTTATATGTGTGCTGAGGATCGAACCCAGGGCCTCACTCATACCAGGCAATTGCTTTACTACTGAGCCACAACTCCAGCCCTGATGAATGGTTTTTACATCTTCTTAATGCCTTTGTATATTTCTTTGCAAATATCTCGTTTCCTTTAAAATATATGCTTACAGAATGAAACTAAACCCATATCTCTCACTGTGCATGAAACTAAACTCAAAATGGATTAAGGACCTCAGAATCAAACCAGAGACCCTGCAGATTATAGAAGAAAAAGTAGGTCCAGAGCTTCAACATGTCGGCTTAGGACCAGACTTCCTCAACAGGACTCCCATAGCACAAGAAATAAAAGCAAGAATCAATAACTGGGATAGATTCAAACTAAAAAGCTTTCTCTCAGCAAAGGAAACTATCAGCAATGCGAAGAAAGAGCCTACAGAGTGGGAGAAAATCTTTGCCAATCATACTTCAGATAGAGCACTAATCTCCAGAATCTATAAAGAACTCAAAAAACTCAACACCAAGAATACAAATAACCCAATCAACAAATGGGCTAAGGAAATGAACAGACACTTCACAGAAGATCTACAAGCAATCAACAAACATATGGAAAAATGTTCAACATCTCTAGTAATAAGAGAAATGCAAATCAAAACCACCCTAAGATTCCATCTCACCCCAATTAGAATGGCGATTATCAAGAATACAAGCAATAACAGGTGTTGGTGAGGATGTGGGGGAAAAGGTACACTCATACATTGCTGGTGGGGCTGCAAATTAGTGCAGCCACTCTGGAAAGCAGTGTGGAGATTCCTTAGAAAACTTGGAATGGAACCACCATTTGAGCCAGCTATCCCACTCCTTGGCCTATACCCAAAGGACTTAAAATCAGCATATTACAGAGATAACAGCCACATCAATGTTCATAGCTGCTCAATTCACAATAACCAGATTGTGGAACCAACCTAGATGCCCTTCAATTGATGAATGGATAAAGAAACTGTGGTATGTATATACAATGGAATATTACTCAGCCATAAAGAATGATAAAATTATGGCATTTGCAGGTAAATGGATGAAATTAGAGAATATCATGCTAAGTGAGATAAGCCAGTCTCAAAAAACCGAAGGACGAATGATCTCGCTGATAAGTGGATAAGGACACATAATGGGGGGTGTGAGGGGTTAGTGTTAGGATTAGAGTTAGGGTTAGGGAGGGGGACAAGAATGGAGGAAGGAAGGACTGTATAGAGGGAAAAGTGGGGTGGGAGGGGTGGGGGGGAAGGGAAAAAATAACAGAATGAATCAAACAACATTACCCTATGTAAATTTATGATTACACAAATGGTATGCCTTTACGCCATGCACAGACAGAGAAACAACATGTATCCCATTTGTTTACAATAAAAAAAAAAGAAGTGAAGGAGGATGTCAGCAAAAAAAAATTAATAAATAAAATATATGCTTAAAAATAACCATATAATCAGAAGAAATACATTAAACAATATAATTTTCATGTAATTTTTGAATACTGAATATTGTCATGTGGTTCACAACTGTTAAATATTTTAGACAATGGTGTCCTACTCTATTCACTCTCTGCCTTTTCCTAATCTCCCCACCAGACTCAATTACTGTTACTAGTTTCTTGTCCAGACTTTATGAAACATACAGATGTATGTTCTAACAGGCAATTTTAAAATAGTTTATTATTTGTTAAGCAAAAAATAAAATGTTTTGTTATGGTTTTGATTCCCCAAAGTCTCATGTGTGCAGAGATGGGGCATGTAGGCAGGCAATCATTGAATCATGAGGGCTTTGATCTCATCAGTGCACTAATATCAGTGGGTTAATCCATTGACAGGTGAATGGACAACTGGGAGGTGGGACCTAGCTGGAGGAGGTGGGTCACTGGGGACATGCCCTGGAAGGGTTTGTGGCTTATCTGGTTTATCTTATTCCCAGTGTGTGTGTGTGTGTCTCTCTCTCTCTTTCTTTCTCTCTCTCTCTCATTCCCAGTTTCATGAGCTGAGAAGCTTTCTTTCCTCCACCATACCCCTCTGCCATAATGTTCTACCTCACTTCAGGCCCACAGCATTAGAGCCTCTCAGCCATGGACTGAAACCTCTGAAACTGTGAGACAAATAAAATCTTCCTCCTTCGATTATGTCAGGTATTTTTTTTTTAACAGTAACGAAAAGCTGACTAACATACTGTTCATTTCAGCATACATTCCAAAATCCTAGTCTGAGTTAACCATCCTAAAAATAGTTGCCTTTGAACACAACAGCCTGGATATACAGACATGTTAGTGAAGTCTATAGAAAGAAACAACTTTTAGGTGAAAATTGTTAAATACAACATTTCATCTTCCCACATATTTAAAATTCAGGATTTACTACGTGCCAAGCAGTTTTAAGCACTCTTCTATTTTACAGCTGTTATTTTTTAATTATTTTTTAGATGTTGATAGACCTTTATTTTATTCATTTATTTATATGCAGTGCTGAGAATTGAACCCAGTGCCTCACACATGCTAGGCAACTGCTCTACCACTGAGCCACAACCCCAGTCCTACAGCTATTACTTTTAAAAGCCTGTGATCTGGTTAGGAGATATATTGGTCAATATAAAAACTAATAAAAACACCAAAGTTAGAAGTGATTATTTTGAATGATTCAAGTTTGATTTGGCTATTTTTCCCCAAATTTAATATAATGATCATATGGAATTTTTATAATAGAAAAAAAAACAGAGTTAACACCAAGTTAATCTCGTGTTTTAAAAACTGAAATATTCAGTTCAGGGGCTGGGGATATAGCTCAGTTGCTAGAGCTTGCCTCACAAGCACAAGGCCCTGGGTTCAATCCTCAGCACCACAAAAAATAAAATAAAAATAAATAAATATTCAGTTCACAGTCACATAACTAATAAATGGCAGAGTTAGCATTCAAAATGAGGTTTGTCCCAATCTAAATTTTTGAGAATTAAACATTATTGGACCCGTGAATCAAGAACAAGATTTATATAAAATGAATAATAGGATTACATGTAAAACTGTTAGAGATTAAAACTAACAGCTGAAATTTAAAATTCAAGGTTTAGGGGTATGACTAAGTGGTAGAACACTTGCCTAACATGCACAAGCCCCTGATTTTGATCCCCAGTACTGTGAAAACAAACAAATAAATAACAAGATTACAATAGAAGGTTTAGAAATTGAGGCTAACTCTCAAAATAGAAAAAAAAAAAATGGACAGGAATAGTTAGTTGGTTGTCTGCCCAGTATTCTTTCTTGTCTTCTTCATCAGTAACAGAACCCAATTTTTATTCAGGGTGAAAATATGCTCAGCTAAATTAAGACTACATTTCTAAGCTTTCTTTTTAGCTAGGTGTGACTAAATTATTACCAATGAGGTTTAGTGGAAATTGTTAAATGGTACCTTGGAATTAAAAGGAGAATGTTTAGTTTGGGCTCTTCTTTTACTTATTTTTAAGAAGTGAAAGTCTAACCATGTTACCCAGTTGGCCCTCCTGCCTCAGCCTATTAAGTAGCTGGGACTACAGAGAAGCCCCACCTTGCCCAGCTGCAGCATTACTTTTTTTTCCAGATTAAACCCAGAGGTGCTCTACTTCCTCCCCAGCTCCTTTTTACTTTTTAATTTGAGCCAATGTCTTGCTAAGTTGTTCAGGCTGGGCTAGAATTTGCAATCCTCCTGCCTCGGCCTCCTGAGTTGCTTGTGTAACAGACATGGCCACTGCACCCAGCAGGGCACTACAGTTTGACTTTTATCCTTCCTTCCTTCTTGTTGCCTGGAATGTGGTCATTAGGGCTGGAACTTCCAGCAGCCATTCAGGGCCATGTAGTGATCTTGAGGATAGATGCCATCTATATTTCAAGAATAGCAGAGTTTAAAAAGAAAAAAAAAGGAAGGTACCTCAGTCCCTGTTGACTCTGGAGGTGCCATTATTGGCCCTTGAAGTGAACACTCCTGCCCTTTAAACCTGTAATTGTTTAAACTACTATTATTTTGTATTTATTATATGTTTTAGAGTCTTCTCCTAAGAGATGAGAAAAGAGTTTTTAAGATTAGATGACTGATTCAGAAAGTCTCATATCTATCAGAAGGGTTCTAGAACAATAGAATAGACAAAATGGAAAAGAACAAAACTGCTATGGTTTGGATGTTGAATGCCTCCCATCCCGTATCCATTTATTAAAGGCTTGGTCCTCAGATGGCATTTTGGGGAGGCGGTGGAATATTTAAGGAGGTGAGGCCCAGTTGGAGGTACTTAAGTCATTTTGGATAGGCCCCAGAGTGGACTGGGAACTCCCTAGAGCTATTCAGAGAAAAGAAAAGAAAAATTACCAGCTATCACTGGATGGAATCATTAATTGCTTTCCAATAGCAACACTGTATGCTAGAGGAATATGAAATCATGAATACAAAATTCTGAATTCTGAATCCAGAATTCTGTGACCAGTCAAATTATGACTTCATATCAAATATGAGTCTGGAAGTCGACTCCAAAATTTTTTATTCAGATAATTTTAAAAATTTACCTCATATACATCCTTTCTTAGGAAACTACTCAAAGATATATTTCAGAGGCTGGGGTATGGCTCAGTGGTAGAGTGGTGAGGTACTGGGTTGAATTTTCAGTACCACATATAAATAAATAAATAAAATAAAGGTCTATTGACAACTAAAAAAAATTTTTTTAAATATATGCTGAAAAACAAAAGATGCATTTCAGCAAGATGGGGGAGTAAACCAAAAAGGAGGAAGACATTAGGCTCAGGAAATAGGAGGTGTGGCTTCAGAAAGTGGCACAGAGAGCTGGTAAACTGGGTCTTTGTCATTTGCTTTAAAAAAAAAAAAGAAAGAAAGAAAAGAAAAGAAATGTGAACATGTTTAGTGCAAAAAAAAAAAAAAGAAAGAAGAAAGTGGCACAGAGAAGTCCCAGGATGACAACTGTGCAATAGGCCTTGCAAGCAAGCAGTCCAGGAGGAAGGGCAGGATGGAGAACTCTAGATGGGCAAGCTCCAAGAAAAGCAACCACCTAGACAAATCATTATTTAATTGAACATTTGAAAACTAATGTCATTATGTGACATTATCACAGACATAATATCTGTGATATCATAGACATCAGGCAGAACTTATTGAACATTTGGAAAAATTGGGGTCATCAAAATTAATTTTAAAAAAGGTCAAAGAAATTGAGTCATAAAAGCAAATGAACACAGGCTGGGGCTGGGGCTCAGTGGTAGGGCGCTTGCCTAGCACCTGCGGGAGCGGCACTGGGTTCGATTCTCAGCACCACATAAAACTAAATAAACAAAATAAAGGCATTATGTCCATCTACAACTAAAAATATTTTTTTAAAAAAGCAAATGAAAACAAAGACAATTGTATTAACCATAGAAAAAGAAACATTTATATAATCATGTTAGTTGACTCAGCATAAAAAATACATTCATATTAATAATGATTTAAGTATAATTACGACAATTATTTAGGGGGTACAGAGGAGAAGGGTGGTAAAAGAGCCAAATCCTTAACTACCAGGCATAAAATGTCTAAAACTGATAAGAAGAAACAGCTAAAAGAACCTGAAATGGTAACCTCCAGGAATCAGAAGGGATAGGGCAAAGAACTGCTATTCTTCTTTTAAGTGATGTTTCATGTACTAGTTAAGAATGAAAACTAATTTTAAAGAAAAAACATAGAAAGTTATTAAAGTAAATTACAACAGCTGTAAAATATTACCATTTACTTAGCACATATCAATAGCACAGGAGATATCAAACATAAAGCACCCATTTACTCCTCAACGACTTTAAGGATAAGAAATCATTTTTTAAAAGTCTCATTCCCTTTCCTCATGCAAGAGAGCACACACACATAAAGTCATAGGAAATACAGCTCCCCAAAAGTATGCATTTGCTTAGAGATACAACTGAATAGCAACGTGTTTTCTACTCCATTATTATTTTTTAATATATTAAAAGGGAGGCATTTGACTTTACATTTTAACGTTTGCACTTTCAACTTACAAAAAACAGTCTCCTGTTTTCTTGAATCTCATCTTTTTTCTTTTTTAATTTTTTTCTCAATTCTATTTCATATAATAAATTCTGGCGCTTTATCTCCTCAGCATCGTTTTCTTCATATTTTTTCCTTCTTTCTTCTTCCTCTTCATGTTCCTTTATTCTTAAACAAAACATAAGTATAACTGAGTACAAATCATAAAAATAGGTTATATTTAAAGAAATGAATTAGATTCTAACCTGGGATGATCTGAAGCTGTAAGAAAAAGAATCTGTGAATTTCTTTGGGGAAAAGAATGAACATTAGTAGTGACTAAAGCAAATCCAAACAACCCAGAATTGACAATATTTTCCTTTCTTCAAAATTTGTTTCATTCATAACCCAAATAAGCTCTCTACCAGATTCAAGTATTCTTTTCCTTTAGAAAGAACCAGTTATCTGAAAGACAGACAGTAAAGGGAATGGTAACCCTATTTTACAGAAAAGTTCATAATCTCTAGTACTTCTCAATTTCACCACAAGTTGATGCTGCATAAGCTACAGGTTGAGCCCTGTAAGTGATGAGGTTTTGTTTGCTTGTTTGGTTGGTTGGTTGTTTTTTTAATTTATTTTTTGGTTTGGTTTGGTTTGGTACCGGAGATAGAACCCAGGGGCACTCAACCCCTGAGACACAGGTGATGGGGTTTGATGGAAGGAGAACAACAGAAGTCTCTTTATCCAACTGGCTACTTTGGTTGTTACTCTTTCTGTAGCCAACACTGACTAGATATTAATGCCTTCAAACTGGTGAGCCTCCAATGGCTGGCTGTCTCTCTGAGAGTAAGTGTGGGTTGCTGCTCTAGGAGATTCATCTCTAGCTCTACCTCTTCAACTCACCTCCCAAACCCTCCACCATCACTACCAGGAGCTCTCACCACCAGTCATTTATAGCAGATTCTGGATCCCAGAGGCCCCTCATCTGGCAGCCAGCTCTGCACACTGGCAAGACTGCTCAAGCCCGAAGAGTCTACCTGCCCATGGAAATCTCACACATCCTTGTCAGCCAGTCAAAAGGTATGCAGCCTGTTCCACTGATACTCTTTCTGCCATCTCTATCATAATTTTTCTTCCTGAACAGGTAGGCACAGGACAAATCAACAATGCAGAACACACAAATGGCTGGGTGCTGTGGTGCACGCCTGTAATCCCAGCGGCTTGGGAGGCTGAGACAGAAGGATCTCGAGTTCAAAGCCAGCCTCAGCAAAGGCAAGGTGCTAATAAGCACCTCAGTGAGACCCTGTCTCTAAATTAAATACAAAGTAGGGCTGGGGATGTGGCTCCGTGATTGAGTGCTCCTGAGTTCAATCCCCAGTACCCAAAACCAAAACAACAACAACAAAACACACACACAACTGAGGAATAAACTTTCCTTCCATATGTACTGAATCGAGCAAATATTTTCCCTAGAGTCCTTTCACTCAGCTTCAGGGAGAAGAAAGTCTCCTTTCCCTATGCCACACAGTACTATCTAGTTAAGTGAGCCAATAAATCCAGGACAGGATATTTCTCATTGACGCATCTGAACCGAGTAGGCATCTGCAAAGTCAGACTCACTGTCTTTAGGGGGAACTAAGAAAAAGGTCACTGCTGGTCACAGTTGAACCAGGTTTATGATTGTCAAAAAAAATAAATTTTCAAATGTTTGTTTATTTGTTTTGTTACCACTACTTAATATTTTATGTTCACAGTTTTGAAGTTTTGCAATTGTTTCTTTAAGGGAAAACAAGAAGATATAAAAAAATTTGCTACTTAACGTCTTACCAGATATGGGAGTCATTAACATGATAGCTAGGTATTCATTGGATAATTTATTGTTTTGGCAAAAAAAAAAAAAAAAACCCTATTCTGAGAATGAATTAGAACAAAGTATCTTTTGTGTCAATGAAAAGGTAATATATTATCAATCACTTTCATAATAATTTATAATAATTAAAAATTTAATTACTAATAAAGACTTTATCTTAGTTTTGTAGTTTGGATAGATCGCTCAATTATCTATCATTAATTTGGCTTAATGCAGAGTTAGGATGTTAAAGGAAACTGAGAGATCCTCTAGTTCAAAGAATACTCAGTATTCATCTTGCAACTCTCTTGCCGCACGAGAAGACGCTGATAAATAACACACAACTCCTTTCTGCTGAGTCTTGTTTCTTTTCAACCCAATGCACTGGGCAGCCTCTACTAAGCAATCATGAAAGCTCTTTTATCCCTAACTCATATTCAGAGGGTTCCAAATCTGTATTTATCTATAACAAAGTTGGAAATCAAATATAAAAAAATTAAGTCTAAAATTGGGGGTACAGCTTAGTAGTAGAGTATTGTCTAGCATATGGGAGGACCTGGTTTTATCCCCAGCATTCACACAAACACACACAAGAAAAAGTCTGACTGTTACAACTGACAAGCTTGATTTTTATTTTAATTTTCTTAAGTCTGGCTGTTACAACTGACAAGCTTGATTTTTATTTTAATTTTCTTTCTTTCTTTTTTTTTTTTTTTTGATGAGGAATTGAACCCAGGGGTGCCTAACCACTGAGCAGCATCCCCAGTCCTTTTTTTATATTTTATTTAGAAACAGGATTTCACTGAGTTGCTTAGGGCTTTGCTAAGTTGCTGAGGCTTGCTTTGAACTCACAATTCTGCCTCAGCCTCCTGAGATGCTGAAATTACAGGCATGCACCACCACACCCAGCTAATTTTCTTTTTAGAGCTGGGCTTTCACCATGTTGCTCAAGCTGGTCTGGAAATCATGAGCTCTAGGGATCTTCCTGCCCAAGTAGCTGAGACTACAGATGGGTGCCACGCCCTGCTGACAAGCTTGACTCTTTTTTTTTTTTTTTTTTTTTGCAGTGCTGGGGATGGAACCCAGGGCCCCAGGGCCTTGTGCTTGCAAGGCAAGCACTCTACCAACTGAGCTATCTCCCCAGCCCAGCTTGATTCTTTTTTAAAAATAATTTTTATTAGTTGTTGATGGACCCTTATTTAATTAATTTATTTATATGAGGTGCTGATAATTGAACCCAGTGCCTCACACATGCTAGGCAAGCACTCTGCCACTGAGCCACAACCCAGCTCAAGGTACATTACATTTTTTTTTTTTTTACATTACATTCTTTATGTCTAAAACCAAATTCATTATCTTCCTCTTCTAATCCTTTTAGTATGTGTGTGTTCTCTCTCTCCCTCTCCCTCTCTCTCTCTCTCTCTCTCTCTCTCTCTCTCTCTCTCTCTCTCTCTCTCTCTTTCTCTCTCTCCACCTCCAACAGTGGGGATCAAACCCAGGACCTTGAGTATGCTAGGCAAGCACTCTACCACTGAGAGTGTACCCCAATCCTTCTTTTATTTTGGTGACTATACCATAATCTTTTCAGTTGCCCTAAGAATCATACATAACACTTCTATAATCTTTAGACTCTTGTTCAACTAATAACTGTTTATTGAATTTCTACTATAATGACAACATAGACAAGGTTCTTGCCCTCAAATAAACATTGTAGTAAGGGACACAGGAAGAAACAAAGTAAATAGACAAAGAAAGTGATTACAAATTATGGTAGACATTATAAAGAAAATAAGGTGCCGTGGTGCACACCTGTAATCCTAGCTGTTTAAGAGCCTGAGGCGGAGGGTTCCAAGTCCAAGTCCAGTCTGGGCAACTGAACAAAACCCTTTCTCAAAAATAAAAATAAAAAGGAAATAAAATAAAATAAAGTAAAAAGAACAGAAAGAAAGAAATGAGAGACTAAGAAAATGAATACAATTGAGTTATTCAGATCACTTTGGACAGAGTTGTACAAGGAAGGCCTTTCTGCGATGGTAATAAATCTTCAGAAGAAGAATGGAAGAGTAAAATTCCAAAGAGAAGAAGAAGTATGTAAGAAGCACTGAGGCCATTTGGTCTTACTTAGCTCAAGGCCCTGGAAGATCAGTGTGCTACATGCATTAATAAGTGAGGAAGTGGTAAGGAGAGGAAGCTGAGAAGCAACAAGGCCAGATCACACAGGACCTTGAAGGATATGCTCAAGATTCCATTTTATTTCATTTATATTTTGATACTGGGGATTGAACACAGGGGCACTTAAGCACTTAGTCATGTCCCCGGCACTCCTGCCTCACTTTTTTTAAAATTTTGAGACAGGGTCTTGCTAAATTGCTTAGGGCCTCCCTAAATTGCTGAGGCTGGCCTCAAACTTGCAATCCTCCTGCCTCAGCCTCCCAAGTCCCTGGAATTACAGGTATGTGGCACCATGCCCAGCTCTCCATTTTATTTAAAATGAATGAAAAGTCATTGAAGTGTTGAATATGGGAGAGTAATGTGATCAATTTTCACTTTCATAGACTCTCTGTAGAAGATAATTAAAGAAGGGATTGAGAAAGACAGAATGTTATCGCAAAAACCCATGAACTATATGAGGGTGGCCTAGACACAAATGATAGCAGGAAATTCAAGATTTGTTTTGGAAAAATAATCAACATGAATTGCTTTTAGGTGAGATGTGCAAGATAAAGGAAAATGAGAAATCAAGATGGATTCCTAGGTTTCTGGTTTGAAAAACTGAGTGGATAAGGATACCACTGGAAAATCCACTGCAGGGGTGGGGAGTCCATACTCGGTTAGACACATGTGTTTGAAATACCTGAGCATCAACATGAAGATATCATGAACATCTGAGGCTCATGTACAGCAGGGTGGCTCAAGGAAGTGGTCTAGACTAATCAAACTTAGGAGGGCATTTAAATCTATAAGATGGATGAGATCACTTGAGCCCTCTTCTCTTTCTAAACTTTCCCTAGATGATCTTCCCCAGGGAAAAGTGGTACAAACTATCCTATTGATGATTTTTCCTTCTTTTGAAAAACTGACGGTATTAATAGACAGTAATTTGAGTCTTTTATAAGCAAGGTCTATGAATCTCTTTCTAAGAGAAAGACTTACCTATCCATAGAAGGAATCAGAGCTATTGTAGCACCAACAGATATGCTGGTTAAGTTTCATTTCAGTAATTAAGTTTAAGGTTCATGGTCAAAATCTCTCTACTTGGAGATGGTGGTGTCACCATGGCTCCTTATCTGCCTTATCCCCATCAGACTATTAGCCACAGGTAGACTCTTTCACTGGTCAAAGCACCACAGTGGAATAGCCTGCCCAGGTCTGGAGTCGAGGGATTGTTTAGAAAGTAAGAAAAATCTCACCTCAGGCACACCATTGTCCCAGAAAGAAGACCAGAAGTTATATGATGTATTTCAGTAACTGACTGCTGAGTAACTTAATTACCCCAGAATGTAGTGGCTTAAAACAATGCTAATTCATTGTCTCACACCATTCCTTTGAGTCAGGAACCTGGGAGTGACTTAGGTGGGTGATTCTCTTGTTTCAGACAAGATGTCAGTTGGGGATGTAATCATGTGAAGACTTGACTGAGGCTGGAAAAATCCATTTTCACATTTCAATTGGCAGGAGACTTTGGCTCCTTGCCACATGGACCTTTCAATAGGGTTGCCTGAGTGTTCTTACACCATGGTCATTAGGTTCCCCAAAAAGCAACCTAACAGAGACATCAAGGAAGCCAAAAGGCCTATAAAATCCTAATCTCAGATATCACACACTCTCACTTCAGCCACATTGTCATTGGAAATGAGTTATTATATATAGCCCACACTGGGGGCGGGGGAAGAATTAGCCTTCAAATTCTGAAGGGAGAAGTATCAGAGAATGTGTACACACATTTTAAACCTCCAGAAGGCAATCCCTAGATAGCACCTCATAATACAATTAATAGGCCATGGTATCCTGCAATTTCCATTCCTTTGTCATTAAAACATGGTCTCTGTCCAAACAGGAGAGTCATTTCAAATTATGACAGACCATAAGACACATGGCCTACAAAGTACATCATGATCTGATTCTAGTCTCTCTCTTCACCTTTATTCTTGACAGTGTTCCCTTTGTTTTCTATACTACAGTCATTTTGTCTACTTGTAGTGTCCCAAATCCATCATTCTCTATCTCACTTCTGGGCCCTTCCCCATGCTAAGTCCTCTACTTAAAATACCTCTACACCTCTACTCTTGGCATGGCTTGTTCCTACTCATTCTTCAGAATTAAATGCAGGAACCAAACTCTTCTGAAAAGCCTTCTCTAAACTTGGTCAGATATCCACTCTGTTTCTACATAATTTCTATGTGTATTTGCCAATATTTATCATCATATTCCAATTTATTTGGATCATTTTTTGTACCCACCTCTCCCAGACTTAAGGAAAAAGATTGTATCACATTCCTTTTTTTTTTTTTTTTTTTTTTTGGTGCTGGGGATCGAACCCAGTGCCTTGTGCTTACAAGGCTACAAGGCAAGCACTCTACCGACTGAGCTATCTCCCCAGCCACTGTATCACATTCTTTTTAATCTCAAAAGCTAGAACTAGAATTGTGGCTGGCAATTGGAGATTGTTCAATAAATGTTTATACAAATGAATAAAGTAAACAACAAATAATCTATTTTGGAATTCTGAACCTGAATAAACTTTTATTACTCAAGAAAGAGGAAAGAAACTCTCCTTTGCTTCTCTTTTTCACCATGTGGTCCTCAGTTCCCAGTCAAGTTAATGCCAGTACTACTATTCCATTTCTATAGATTTATAGAAGGGTTTAATGGGGCTCATCACCATTTCTAACAATATTTTAAAGTATGTGTCCTAAGTTATATAAACTGATGTGTGAATCAATATTTGGCAGATTACAATTTGGCAATAATTTTATAAATTTATATACTTAAAATTATAGTAATAGATTTACATTTCCCTATGTTATCTTCAATTAATGAACTGAATGTTTCTTATTCCATTTAAGATGTAGGACTTATGGAAATAAATTTGCAACCTAAGTTCACATATTGAACACCTGTCCTGCTATGGTTTGGCTGTGATTTATCCCGCAAGGGCTCATGTGTTGGAGGCTTGAACTTCAATGTATTGGTCTTGAGGTGACAAAACCTTTAAGAGGTGGGACCTAGTGGGAGGTCCTTAGGACATTAGGAGTATGCTCCTAGAAGGGACTAAAGTTCTTATGGGACCTTGAGTTAGTTCTCTCTAGAGAGAGTTATTATGGAAGCCTGAGCCTACACCCCCAATTCTCCTTTTTTCCCCTTCTATTTTGAGACGGGGTCTCACTAAATTGCCCAGATTGGCGTCAAATTTGCAGTTCTCCTGCCTCAGCTTCAAAGTTGTTCACTATGGGGCTCAGCCTGAACATTTCCTAGAGTGCACTGAAGATACATCAAAGAAACACCTAAAATAAGCCTCCTTGAACTTCTAACCTATTGCCAACACCACAAGGAAAGGGGATCCTGTAGTCAAACACAGCTTACATACAAGAATATAGGTGAGCAATACTTGCCAAGTAGCTTGATGAAGGTCAGACTGCTAAATGTATGAGTTACAATGTAAGAAGAGAGATTTCTTAGATACAGATGACTCACTTGTCAATTACTTGCTTCTCCCTGCCAATGGCTCCAATCCTAACTTGTACAAACCCTTAGAGCCTTACACTGCTAAATAAAAGAATTACAATAAATCCAAAGGTTTCTCTTCTTTTTAACAAGGGATGAGAATAACTGAAGATGACATGTAGACATTTGTGATTTTGTTTGCTTTTCTTTTTCCTTTTGCATTGCTGGATAACAGAGTTTGATGAAGTCAAGCACTCTGCCACAGAACTATAATCCCAGTCCTGACATCTGTGATTTAGGGAAATAATTATAAATATGACATACAGGTTAAGTGAAAAAAAACATTTAATAAAATGATGCTGTTAATCAAATTTCATTTTATAAAATGTGAGCATATACACTTAAAGAAAAAATCTGTGTTACATCAATGATTGTCACAGGCAAGAGGTGGGGGAGAAAACTTGTATAAAAGGTCATGAAGGGGGCTGGGGAACTAGCTCAGTTGGTAGAGTGCTTACCTCGCAAGTACGAGTCCCAGGGTTCGATCCCCAGCCCCCCCCCCAAAAAAAAAAAAAAAAAACTGCTAAAAGGTCATGAAGGAACTTTTTGGGTTAATGAAAATATTCTGATTTGGACAGTGATTATGCAGTAATATACTTTTTTTTACAATTATTTTCTTTTTTCTCTTTTAGTTGTCGACAGATCTTTATTTTATTTATTTATATGTGGTGCTAAGTATTGAACCCAGGGCCTCACACACGCCAGGCAAGTGCTCTACACGGAGCCTCAACTCTAGCCCCATATATATACTTTTTAAAAGGTGAAATTTACTAAATGTAAATTGTATGTCAATGAACCTGATGCCTCCACCATCAAAAAATGTCTAAGACAGACAAGACTGCACATGCATAGTCCCAAATACTCAGAAAACTGAGGCGAGAGGATCACTTGAACCCACAAGTTCAAGACTAGCCCAATCAACATAGCAAGATTCCAGCCAACATAATAAAAACAAATTCCTGTGTTAGATTAGATTGCTGGTAAAAAAAAAAAAAAAAAAAAAAAAAAAGATTCACTACCCTTCACCACTTCCATGGGGTCTACTCCTCTGCTCTACTGCTATTAGAATTGACCATGTGAGCTTTTTTCTTTCCTACTCACTTGCTTTCTCTCTCCTCCTCGCTTTTCCACTCTCTCCAGAATGCACCCTTTCTCTTTTCCTCTCATTTTCTCTCTTACCCTGCAGGGAGACATTGTTTGCTCAATAAACTACCTTATGTGATTTCCTGTGTCCGGCATAGTTTTCATGGGTTTCTTACATTGGTGTCGTGACTCAGGAATGACTCTTCCACTGTCTCTTAAGCAAGTGGAGCACCATCTGATGCCCTAGTGCCCCCTAGACACAGCCTCACCTTCCATTTTGCCCAGACGCTCTGCTCTGCATCCATCACTGGACTTCAGATTGAAGCACCCATCCCCAGATGCCTTTACAACCTGCTCTTCCAAACCAGAATTCTACCATGGACCCCTCAATTAAACCGATTTCTATAAAGGGAACTCCAAACTGCTTGCCCCATGCTGCCCCCATCCAGCCTGAAGAAGCCAGAGTGGTCATCACCCCCTCTTCCCTACATTAGTAAAGGAGCTCCTAAAATTAGAGGGGGAAATGAAGTCAGAATCGAGGACAGGCAGTTAGTGTAGAAATACGGGATCAGTCAAATCGAGGAAATGAAATCCATGAAAACCATCTGCCTCTGGAAGTCTGGAAGTTGAAGACTGCCCCTGGGAGAATGCACTTTTTACATCTCACCTGCCAACCCAGGCCTAGTCACGTAGGCAGGAAGGAGAGTCTGATGGAAACAAATGACCTAATCCCATCTTGGGCAACCCCAGCAGATTTTGGCCTTTGGAGGCTGTTTCTAAGTTTTTGCTGTCAACATGAAGAGGCTGGGATGGAAGAATCCTGGAACTGGGGCACATTGGGGGCCCTTGATTCCCAAGGGGCCCCGTAAGGTAGGAGAGCCTCCTCAAGTGGGCAGACAGGAGGAGAATGAGCACTGGGTGCCAAGGTTTAGAAAGGCCTTGGCATGGTCCCAGGGTCAGCTCCAGCTGGCAGGAGGAGAAGCCCATTGCTTCCTGCAGTCCAGTGGACCACACAAGGAGAATGGGCTTTGCCAAGCTCCTGGCTGCCTCCACAGGGTTTCCCTGCCACTTGGTATGATACTGCCTATACCTGACAGGACACAGACAAATCTTCCACAGTGATTGCCTTCTCTCCATCCTGAACAATTTATCCCTGGAAGACTGTTTCTAAATCAAATAAAACTTCCACACTCCTAGGAAAAGACTGATTGGTTTGTGGTCATGGTGACAAATAGCCAGCAGAGATGGTTTCACATCTGATGTGCCTTCCCTCTGAAGCCCATCACCAAGTGACAGCGTTGCACTTTGCAAGGCATCCTGCCAGAAGCCTGGCTGCGTGGAACCTGCTCCCAAAGCTGATGTTGGCTGAGCCACACACTTAACGTTTGGAACTCACATCTCTTGGACTGAAGTCTACCCACTCCTGCCCTGCAACCAACCACCGGAATCTTCCCTCAAATCCTCTGTGTGACCAGGAATATTCTGATGACTTTTCACATGTCCAGTCCAGTTCTCCCTTGCTTAAGTTAGCAATAAATTCAGCTCCAATCTTTCTTTTGGATTTCAAGTGGCAACTTTGCCAACCACATTCCCAGTTTAAAATGACTCTGGGTATGGAGGTTCTCAGGAAGTTGAGGGTCTAGTGTTTCTCTTATCTGTAGAAGCTAGAGAAAAATAAGGAGAAAAATAGAAGGAAGAAACATGGAGCAGAGGAAGGGGTCAGGGAATGGAGAAGGGGTGGAAAGGGGAGGAACTGCAGAATGAAGCTGAGCAAGTTATGCTATGTGTGTGCATGAATATGTCACGAGAAATGTTGCTTTTACCTATG
Source organism: Sciurus carolinensis (assembly GCF_902686445.1). Classification (NCBI taxonomy): domain Eukaryota; kingdom Metazoa; phylum Chordata; class Mammalia; order Rodentia; family Sciuridae; genus Sciurus; species Sciurus carolinensis. The sequence goes on from NC_062215.1 coordinate 119,617,911, forward strand.
ACTCATATGCCAATAAAAACAATAAATAAATAGGATGAAGACCAATGGAGCCCAGGAAGGGGGTCAGTGGAGGAGGAGGAGGAGGGGGAGTACTAGGGATTGGAAGGGAGCAAAACATGTTATGCACATTTTTGAATGTGTCAAAATAAACCCCACTATTGTACACACCCATAATGCACTAATAAGAGCATCTTTTTAAAATAAAAAAAAAAAAAAAAGAATTGACCATGTGAGTGGCTTTAGACTTGTGTTACAACAAATAGAACTCAGCCTATTGTTTATTTGTGGTACTCGGGGTTGAATCCAGGGCATCTCAAATACCGAATAAGTGCTCTACCACTGAGCTACATCCCCAGTTCTTTTTAAAAATTTTATGTTGAAGCAGGGTCTGGCAAAATTGCCCAGGCTGGCCTTGATTTTGCAATCCTACTGCCTCAACCTTCCAAGTAGCTGCATTACAGACGTACACCACCATGCCCAGCCCTCTTTATCCTTTGACTTTGGGTTTGCCGACTCTCTTGCATCTCTCTGAATACCCTGAGACAAGTTTATCCTAGGAAGCTGCTTCATCCTCAACCTCAGAATGAAAAGACATGGAAAGGATTAGAACCCTCCCCACAGCAACGAGCAAACCCAGTCAGTCCTGCTGCTTAAACAAAAGCTGCCCAGCTAAATCCAGCCTAGACCATCAACCCCAGTCAACCAACAGATGCATGAAAAATAAATGTTTATTGTTGTACGGCACTAGGATATATCATTGTTTGTTATGCTGCATTATTACAGCAATAGTAACTAATATATAATTTCTGGGTAAGGGAGTGTTAGTGACTTTTAACTTTTTTTTTTTTCTGTAGTTTTGGAGATCAAAATCAGTATCTTGTGCATGATAGGCAAGTACTCTACCACTACAATTCCCAGCCCCCGACCCTCTTTGTACTTTTTCTGTTAAGGATTTTAGCATGTATTACTTTGATCATGGGTGGGGGGGAAGCAATATCCATTATAAGAAAAAGAGGAAGCCACAAAAAAAGTTAATTTATGTATACATACTGTTTTAGATGATCATTGGCAATAGCTATTCTTTCTCTGTGTCGTTTTTCTGCTTTTTCTTGCTCTTCTTTAAAAGCCATTTCAATGTTGAATTTCAATTGTTCTTCCCATTTTTTATCTGATTTTTTATTACTCTTTTGGAATTCAATCTGGGCATCACGTTCCTTCATAACTCTACTAAGAAGAAGTCCTGACTACAAAAAAAATTTGCAGTATTTTAGGAAAATAATGTCTAATTATACATACATATGTTAAAATATATATGTATTTATAAAAGAAAAACTCAAATAATACATGAAAGTTTTTCATTCTTTCTGTTTTGAAAAACTGATACTGCTTTGCATATTCAATGGCCTTTTTTCTTTCTCCTTGTTTGTATATTTCTTCTTCTATATCAAGAATTCGTCTTTCAGCCTCAATTTCTTCATCACGCTTCTTTTTGGCCTTAAGTTTCTGTTCTCTCATCCCCTATAGAAAAAGAAAAAAATTTTTTTTTTTTTTTATTCCAGCACTGGTCATTGAACCTAGGGCCTCACATGTTCTAGGAAAGTGCTCTACCCCCAGCGCAAAAGTAATCTTTTGTTTTCATTTTCAATTTAATTTTATCAATATTTAGCATTATAATTTGAATTTTCATTCTAAGTTTTTATTGTATTTTCTTATTTCATTAATAAATACAAGGATACATTTTGGAGCTAATTGTGTATGTGTGTGGTGAGGGTGGGGAAAAGTACAGGCAATCAAACCCAGGGCCTTGTGCATGATAGGTAAGTGATCTTTCAGAGATACATTCCCAGCTCTTTCCAAAATTTTATTTTGAGAGAGGATCTCATTAACTTGCTGGCCTCAAACCTGAAATTCTCTTACCTCAGCTCCCTGAGTAGCTGGGATTTAGACATGCATCATGACACCTGGTAGAAGCCAATTTTTAAAAAAAAATTTTTTGTGGTGCCAGGATTGAACCCAAGGCCTCGTACATAGTAGCCAAGTGCTGTACCACAGAGCCACATTCCAGCCTTACACTCATATACCGAACATTTCAATCCTCTCCAAAAATGTCCTCATGCCTCATTACAATCAACTCCTTCACATACCTGCAGTCCCTGGCAACCAGTGATCTATTTCCTTTCCCTTTTTCAGAATGCCATTTGTCACATATATGATACCAGACATGGTCTAATTCACCTCCCCTCCAGAAAAAAAAAATTAAAAAATTTAAATAACATTCCTAAGGCAATATACTACAAGCTATCTATGTCCTTTTACAAATATAAATAATACATATTCCAACAAAGTAAAGAAATGTGCAATGTTAAAAAAACCCAGAATTCTCTAAACAGAATTTACACTAACCTGTAGTTTTAAGAATTCTAAGAGAACACAGAAAACAATTGTTCCTCTCTGTGCCTCAAATGATATAGGAAAGTGTAGGGGGTAACCTTTTCCCAGGATTTCTCCCCAGATGAGATAACAAAAGGAATCAGGCGATACCTTCCTACTTTGAAGTAGTTTTCCATTCATGCAAATGGAATTAAACTGGATTACTATTATCTCTTAGGTGAAGGGAATCTAGCAGAAACAAACACAGCAAGGACACTATGAAATTCTAAAGAGAGAGATAGGTAAGCAACAGACAAATAAGAGGCAGATGATGAGAACTTGCCATGATAATTTCAAGTCCTCTATCTTTCTGTGTAATCTTGCATTGTAAACATAAAACTGCATTACTCTGGGCTGGAGATGTAACAAAGCCAGACAAACATTTCACAAAAACTATAGTCCAACATCCTTCATGAACATAGAAGGAAAAACTAACATATTTTAACAAACTGAATCCATAAAAAGGAAATACGTCATGAGCAACAGGGGTTTATTCCAGGAATGTAAGCTTGGTTTAATATTTGAAAATAAATCAATGCAACAATATTAACAAACTGGGAATTTAAAAACTCATACTAATTTTAATAGAGAGCACCAAAGAGCACTAAAAAAAGAAAAAAATCCAGTATCCAAGCAGGGTGCAATGACACACGCCAGTGACTTGGGAGAATGAGGCAGGAGGATCTCAAATTCTAGGCCAGCCTCAGCAACTCAGCGAGGCCCTAAGCAACTTAATAATATGCTGTCTCAACAATAAAAAATAAAAAGGACTGGGGATGTGGCTCAGTGGCAAAGCACCTGGGTTCAATCCTCAGTATCAAACAAACAAAAAACCCAACATCTATTCCTGATTTTAAAAGAACTAAAAAAACTCAAAAATTTAGGTAAAGAAAGCAACTTCTTCCACTCAACTAGATACATCTACAAAAGTCCTATACTCAGCATCATTCTTGAGTGAAAGTATAAGTACTTTCCCCCTTAAGATTAAGAAAATGACAAGAATATCCATTTTCATTTTATTTGTTCAACATTATATAGTAGGTTTTAACCAGAATAATAAGTGAAGACAAAGAAATAAAAGGCACCCAGATTGGAAAGAAAAAAGAAAAACTGATTGTATTTTCTGATGCATGATTGTCTATGTGGAAAATCTGACAGAAGTTACAAAAAAATTTTTACTAGAACAAGTGAAATTTGCAACATTGCATGATACAAGGTCAATATGGAAAAAAAGTATTTCTATAGCTAACAATAGCAAACTGAAACTTTTAAAAATACCATTTACTATAGCATCAAAAATAACAAATGTTTAAAGATAAAAACTATGAAACATGTTTTATATAAAATTAAAGACCTACATAAATGGAGAGACTGTGTGTGTGTGTCACGGTTCAGATGATTCAATATTGTCAAAATGTAAATTCTCTCCAAATTTATCTAAAGTTGAACACAATCAAAATACAAGATTTTTTTTTTTTTTTTTTGCCGTGCTGGGGATCGAACCCAGGGCCTTGTTCTTGCGAGGCAAGCACTCTGCTGACTGAGCTATCTCCCCAGCCCCACAAGATGCTTTATTTTTTCAGGAATTGACACACTGATTCTAAACATTATAAGGAAATGCCAAAGACCTAGAACAGCCTAAAGAACTTTAAAAAAGAACCAGGTCTAGAGATATAGCTCAGTGGTGGACTGTGTGCTAAGCATGCATGAGGTCCTGGGTTCAATTCTCGGCACCACCAAAACAAACAAACAAAAAACCACAAGGTTGAAAGACATACTACCTGATTTCAACACTTAACATTAAATACACAGTTACCAGGACAGTATGTTGTTGGAGTAATGGTAGAAGAACAAATCAACAGAATAGAATAGGTCATCCAGTAATTTCACCTACACATATAAAGATAACTGGGTTTCTTCTTTTTTTTCTTCTTTCTCTCCGCCAACTCCCACCAATAGTGGTAGGATTCAAACTCAGGGCTTCAGGCATGCCAGGCAAGTGTTCTACCACTAAGGCATATCCCCAGCCCAACTACTGGATTTTCAACAAAATTACAAAGGCAATTCACTGGAGAAAGGATAGTGTTTTCAAAAATTGTAACAATTAGCTATTCATGTGCAAAGAATTTCAATTAACACCTGGCTTCATATAGAAAATTAGCTAAAAATGACCCCTAGACCTAAAATTTTAAGACTTCTAGAAGAAAACAGGAGAAAATCTTTGTGATCTTGGGTTAGGTAAAGATTTCTTAGGTAAGCCTTTAAAGAATGATTCATTACAAGAAAAACTGATAAACTAAACTAAGATTTAAAACTTCTGTTCTTAGCCAGGTGTTATAGCTCACGCTAAAATAAACTTTTCCTCCTCCAAATCGTTCTTGTCAGGTAGTTTGGTCACATTGGCAAAAAGCTGACTAACACACCAGGCCTGGTAGCACATACCTATAATCCCAGTTACTTGGGAAGCTGAGGCAAGGGATCACATGAGCTTCCCAAGTTCAATCCCAGTATGGCAACATAGCAAGACCCTGTTTCAAAACAAAACAAAACAAACAAACAAAAAAACTTCTGCTCTTCAAAATACACGGTAAGGAAATGAAAAACCAAGACACATACTTGGAAGAGATATTTTCAAATAAAATAATGAATGAAGGATTTAATACCTAATAAAGGTCAGAATATAGTTTTTAAATTCTCTAAGCTCAATAATAAGAATTCAACCCTAATATTAAAATGAGCAAAAAATTTGAATAGACATTACACCAGAGTAGATATACTAGTAGAAAATAAGTTCATTTAAAGATATTCAACAACATCTGCAATTAGAGAAAACCAAATTTAAACCACAATAGGATACTTTACACCTATTAACTTTTATGCATGAATGGTGAAAATGCAAAATTACAACTGCTCTGGGAAAACATTTTGGAAGTTTCTTATAAAGTTAAATATACATCTGTTGTTTTATTCAATCGTCCTACACTAAAATATTTACCCAAGAGAAATGGAAATGGGTGTGTGCATATATATATCTATATCTAAATCCATATCTATATCTATATCTATATATTTTCCCCCCAGTACTGGGGACTGAATCCAAGGGTGCTTTACCACTGAGCTACAATCCCAGCCCTTTTAAAAATTTTATTAATTTGAGACAGGATGTGGCTAAATTGCTTAGGGTCTTGCTAAATTGCTGATACTGACCTGCAATCTGCAATCTTCCTTACTCTGCCTCCAAAGTTACTGGAATTACAGACATGCACTGCAGTGCCCAATTTACATATAGACTTCGATATGAATGTTCAAAGCAATTTTATTTGTAATAGCCAGAAAGAAAGAACTCAAACATTGGTTGATGTCAAATCTTCAGCCAGTGACGAGGTAAACAAATGGTTGTATATCATACAATAGAATACTACTTGGCAATGAACAGCCAGTCCCAGCAACTTAGGAGACTGAGGCAGGAGGATTGAAGTTTGAGGCCAGTCTCAAAATAAGCCATAAAAAGGACTGAGAATGTAGTTCAGTGGCCAAAAAGAAAAATGAATAAACAATTGATATACACGATATGAATAAATCTCAAAGTAATTATGTTGAATAAAATCTACAATAATAAAAAATAGATCAGTGGTTACCCAGGGACGGGAAGGAGAGATAGGAAAAAGACACAGGGAGTTAAATAGGACATGAGGAAACTTTTGGGCAATGAGTATATTCATTATCTTAATTTGAGCAATGTGTTTGGGGTATATACATATGTCAAAACTTGTCAAAATGTAAACTTTTTAAATATGCTCAGTTTGTTGTATGTCACTTATAGCTAAATAATGCTGTTTAAAATGTGTTTCAATGAATTTTTATGACAGTTTACAGATAAAATCCTTATAAAAGAAGTATAAGAGACTATTAAGAAACGAGCAAGTCTTTAGTGCATGTGGACTCCCAGAAGATTAATACTTACTGCATATGTATTAGTCCAGTGTTTTACCACTTCCTGGGATCGCAAATGCATTTCTTTCTTTGCTTTTCTTTCCGCACGAAGAGTCGCTGCTTCTCTTGTCAAATTGTCAAGGCTATCCTGAATTCTTTCCCACTCATCATGTGGAATTATGGTGACCTGCCGGAGGTCTACCTTGCTAGGTAGAAGAGGTGAGTCGGCAACTTCATCTTCTTCAGAGTTCCTTATTTCTAATGAAAATTTTAAAATGATTACTAAGTCTTTCAGGAAGAATTTAATATATTTTTCTCAGAAATTTTTATAATTGGCATGATACCCAGAAATTGTTTTAAATATTTAATTTATTCTTGTTACCTTAAGAACATCTGGGGAAAAAAAGGGTTTGAAACCAAAAGACATAGATTTGAGTCTTCGTTTTGTCATTTCCTAATTGTATAAACTTGGGCAAGCCATTTAACTTCTTCTAACCTTGGTATCCTCATCTTTAAAGTTGAGATCAATAATACCTATCTTAACAGATTGTTACAAAAGCATTTTGAAGTTAACCATGTAGAGTTTAAAAATGGATAACCTTGGGGATGTTCATCTTTTGGGGTTGAAGTCATTATGATGGCTCTATTCAATCTGTTCCCCACTGAGCAGTAGCAATGCAATCTGGAGTTCTGACTACAGACCTGGGGTGAGTCTGAGTAGTTTAAGAATACTTGCCTCTCCTTTGCCAATAATTATTTCCCTAATAAGCAAAGAAATAGGACAAGAGATTCGTTTGTAACTTTTCAATAAGTTCTTCCTTGTTCTAGGAGTGATACCCAAGAGACTTTCAAGCTGGATACGAATAAGAAAGGCAGATAGATAGCCACCCTAGAACCATAAGATGAACCAGTTTTGGAAGAAACTGCCCATGTGAACTTCAAAGAAGAGACAAAGAAAGAACTTAGGGCAATGATGGTCTTATTATGCTGCTAATCAATCCAACCAGAAGTCTGATTTGTTGTTATATAAGTGAATGAATTTCCTTATTTTTTACATGATTGAGTGGGTATTCCGTTATATGAATTCAAAAGCATCCTAAATGATATGGTGGAGCTCATTAACAGCTCTCCTTAGAGAAATAATCCTACCCTTTTGATGTTTCATTAACAACCAAACTCACTGAAGCTAACTGAAACAGAAAAGGAATTCAGTAAGGGGTATTAGGAAACTTGTTGAATCCTCTAGAGAACCAGAATCATCCTTGGAAGCAATACTTGCAAAATATCACAAAAACCTTATCAATGAGGCTCTAGTGAAGGCCCATGGTAGCTGGCACTGGGTAGACAATTTGACTTGCCCAATTTACAGCTTTCCACCTGAATGTCAGACACTTGAACCTTCACTACTGTTGCCTCTAAAACTGGTACACTTTTGCTGCCATACGCTTCAAAAAATGAACTGAACATGCTATTTGTTTGCTTTATATTGCTGTTTTCAGAATATAAATCTGACATATGCAAAACTGAGTACTGGTCTCATGCTTGAAGCCTAGCTGCAAGGGAGTCTGAAAATTGAATTCTGCCCTTCTACCTTAAGGCAGTAGGGTTTATAAAGAAAGAAATTCACCGAAAACAGAAAGAGGCATTTGAATAATAATAAGTGGGTCAGATCTAACAAAGATAGTAGTATAGAACAGTGGGTAAGAGTATGGATTCTGGAGTCAGACTACCTGGACTTTTTCTGAACATACCATATATCAATTATGAGAATCTAGGTAAAATTGTTTAACCCTTATGAGTTAAAATAATTTAATTGCAAAATGGGGTTATTAACAGTACCTACTTTGTAAGTTTGATTTGGTGGTTAAAGTAAAATAAAGTTAGATGTGTGTATTTTATATATATCTGGAATTTAGAATAGTGCTTGGTATAATATGTTCTTATTAAATATTTGCTATTTCATTTTTACTATTTTTGTTAGAATAATGCAACAGACATATAAAAATAGAAGAAAATTACATGATCTTTCTCTCCAGAATGAAAGATACTGAATGAAAAACTGCCAGAATCAATCATCTTGGGGTTTGAATTAAAGCTTATGAGAGTGAGAAGTTGGTTGCTAAAGTAAGTTTAGAAGTGGTCCAGTTCTGGATACATTTATACTTGGATGAGAGCCAAAACATTCTCTGGTTTTAACTACTGTGAGTTAGATTAGTCACTTGCAACCAAAAAATTATGATCAAAGCATTCTTAGAACTTTATAACAAATTTGTTTTGCCTAAAGTGGCTCAATTTGGTTTGTGCTACTTGCACTCAGAGGCTAACCAAACCATGGTTCCAAGTTAAATCAACTGTCTTTTAATTAACATCTTGTTAGGCATGTCAACATTTTTTTCTGCCCTAAGAGTTATTCCAATTCTTTGTTTTTACTTTACATGTAATTAGAAAACCTATTTATGGGTCACAGTGTCATGGTGTGATTCAATTCTTTAAGTCATGAAATAAAATGGAGAAGATTTAATTTACCAAAATTACAAAGAGGCTCAGTAGAACAAACTGCCCATAGTGGCAAAAGTTATTACCTGCAAAGCATAGAGTGTTTAGTGGACTTTGACATTGTGGCAAGAAAGTACAATGTCAGAAAGCTGCATAGTGCACAATTGAATCCCAGGTCTTTAACAACTCTTCATTAAAAAAAATTGCATTCATATGTTTTATTCAACTAGATATTTTCATGGACTTTAATGTAGGAACAGAACAGAGAGAACAACCACAAAAGTAGAAATAGAGTTGGTACCTATAAAGAAATAGAGAGGGCTGGGGTTGTGGCTCAGTGGTAGAGCACTTGCCTAGCATGTGTGAGGCACTGAGTTCAATTCTCAGCACCACATATAAATAAATAAATAAATAAATAAATAAATAAATAAATAAATAAAATAAAGGTCTATCAACATCTAAAAAAAATTAAAAAAAGAAACAGAGAAGCCAAAGAAAGCTTGGGAAAGACTTTTTGCTATCTTGGGCCACTGAAGATGGGCCATCATTGATGCTACCATGGGATTGGGAGAAAAATATGATATGCCAAAAACCTCCCTGTTGTTATCAAGATTCAGCTGTTTTTCTTATATACACAGTTCTGGGATTATTATTAGTTAATTTCCAGAGTTCTAAAAAGTTGACATTGACTATTTTTCCCAGAGTTCTCATTGATTTTTTGGAGTAGAGGATTTTTAGGGATCTTTATTCCATCATTTTGGCTAATGCACCACACTAATTTTTCATATAATCATTTGTTTTATTAAAGTTGTCTACATATGTGAATCCCTATCCTACTGTACCTCCTCAAAAGGAGATAATAATTTTAGCTGAGGCTCCTATCAAAAGTTTGGTCATTTGCCATAAAACATTTAACACCTAGGAAGTAAACCTAAGTTGTGTAGTGCAGTTCTGCATATACAACATATATCAGAAAGTGAATATGTGAGCATAATTGTGCTTTTTCAATACTTGGGTAGTGTCTCTCTCCTTTTATATGGCATGACTCTGGGGCTACTTCATAAGATGTCCACTGCACACATACCCACTGGGGTTCACTGGTGAGAGAATAGATGGCTCTCCCTCTGCATCAAGTGCAGGGGCAGGGGCTAATGCTACAGAAGCTTAGTCAATGACATGAAGAAAGTTCAAATTCTCAAGGTTCTAGTTGTTACCATGACAACAATATTACATAGGAATTTACTGACTATTTTTGTTCAGTACTGAGGACTGAACCCAGGGGGTCTTTACCACTGAGTTACATCTTATTTGGAAACGGGGACTTGCTAAGTTACTGAGGTTGGCCTCAAACTTGCTATTCTCCAGTCTTAGTTTCCCAAGTCCCTGGCATTACAGGTGTGTGCCACCACACCCAGCTGGAAATTTACAGACTTAAGAAACTATAGTAGTTAAAATTGATAAATACTTCTTTGGAAGTCCAACTTATCTATTTCTATTACAAAGTCAAAATTTTATAAGGTCATGAGTTACAATATCCTAAGTAGCATCATTATAATTATTATTTTTACACTTTATCAAATTATTTGACTTAGGGAGAGACTTTAGAGTGGAGGGAGGTAATAGAAATGTTTATTTCAAGAGACTTTAGTGAAGACCATTTAGCTGGTTTGTAGCAGAGCCAAGAATCTACGGAGGTCTTTGATATTTCTATTCCGATTCACTCAGTGAATACTGAAATTTAAGCTCCCAGAAGTTCAGCAAACACCAGAATCTACAGACTGAAACTGACAGGATCTGACCATCAGGTCTGTTGGGGGTCTCCAACTTTCTATATGTTCTCCACCCTAGTTTTGTAAACTCTCTCCCACCCACCCACACGTCTCCTTACCCTCCTTCATCCTTCACCGAAGGGCAAACGGTCTAACTTCCAGAAAACAACGATGCTTACCGAGGACGCTTTCGAATTGGTGGAGCCCACTTCAAAAGGCAACTGAAACCTTCACTTGGCACCAAGCCTAGGCGCCTTAAACAATTCCTGTGCAGGAAAGGGCCGGTTAGCTCACCTGTGCTCTCCCTCGCCTGTCCACAGCGCCGTCCAAACCGCACCAGCATCTCTAACTAGTAGCACTCAGCGCCGCCAGACCCGGATAGGAGACTAGCGCAGAATACACTCACGTCTGCGGAGTGTTTCCCTGACCATTTGGTTGCTTAGCAACGCCGCCGGAAGTGACGTCGACTGTCGCCGAGGAACCGGGAACGCACCCTAGTAGGAGGTGAAGCTGGGGAATCCGAGGCTGCGCCTGCGCGGAAAGTGGAGGTCGGGCGGGTGAGTGAGCCGCCCTAGCGGGCAGGCCGGGGCGAGGCCGCAGGACCCAACCCGCGGGAGCCGCGCGGACGCCAGAGCGGCTGCCGGCTGCTGACTCCCGGCGTGGGTCAGTGAGGAGCCCCCGGGCCCGGCCCCGCCTGCTGCTCCCATCCCCACCTGGTGCGCGCCTCACGGGGGTCGACCCCGACGAGGTCCCGACGCCTCCCTTCGGGGTGGACCCAGCAGGTGTGTGAGTGCGAGGCCTGGGCTCGGTGTGTGCGGCCCACAGACCTCCTCGCGGGTGGAATGTGAAGGGAAAGCCCTCTCTTAACTCTCAAACCCAGGAATTAATTGACACAAAAGCTACGGTTAAATTCTTTAATTTCTGAGGTATGATCAGGGCTGGAGGGGCTAAGTTTAAAAAAAAAAAAAAAAAAAAAAAAGGAATGTTAAAACCTGGATGTTGTCCCCAAAACGTTCATGTTGGGACCTTTAAGATTTTTAAACTGTTGCGTAAATAAATGATAGTAAATTGAATGTGGTTTGAAGACCAGTCAGATCTCTGTGTAATGACACAAAAATCTGTGAAGAGCGAGTGTGCTCTTGGTTTCAAAAGATCCATCTCTAACACGTTGACATACAGATGATTTCGTTACTAACTAGTTGGCACCTATACGTATACATTAGGCATCAAACTGAAGTCACTCAAAATGAAAGCACCTCAGATTTTTATTAAGTAAATTTCTAACACTTAGTTGTACTGTTTTCCTTCAGGTTTTCTATCAGATGTTCCACAGTAATAATGCTGGTAAGTATGGAAAGATTAATAAAATATTTGTATTAATCAATACAAATAAAATATTAAATTGTGCACATATAACACTGGTAGTTTTTTGGGAGCATAGCTTAAAACTCATCAAGAATTGGAAAAGGTAGGAGGTTTAACCCTATTTGCAGGCAAAAAACAGCCTGCCACAGTTTTGTACAAGACTCAACACTTCTAGATCAGAGATGAATGAATTACAGTAGTAGCCAGAGTATCAGCAATTTTTCCTCAGTTTCCCCAAGCCAGAGTGATGGAAAGCAGGCCAGAAGTCATGTGAATGTGGAGTGTGCATCACAGGACAGGAACTAGGAGTTGAAGGAACTCAAATCTTTGTTATGATGGACAACAGGCATGCCTTTCAAGGCTGCAACTGTTCGGACATCCTCTATACAATAGTCCAGAGCAATGGGCAGTAATTGCATTGCTTTTAAGATATGCAAAATCACCAGGGACCATGGGGTGTTGAGTCCCAACAAAAATTCTGTAGAATTTTAACTAAAGTAGTTAAAAAGTATTGAATCCGATAAGATTTGGTGTCAGTAATTTGCCAATTTAACATGGCCAGATATCATTGACTTCAAACACCAGGTTGCAACTCTAACCTTTAGATCTTCACAAACAAGTTGATCTAGAGTTAGTTATTTGTTCTTCTTTACCTCCCACTCTTATTTTTTGTTGTTGTGAATTTAAAAAGGTAGCATTTGCATGATGATCTGAAACAGAGTTTAAGTTATTCAGGGGAAATTTTTTTTTTTAGAAGATTAGTGTGGAACTGTAAAAACTGCAATTGAACTACTCATTGAGACCCTACCACTGTACGCAAGAACATTTCTTTTTTAAAAAAACAAAAATGGGGTTATGCTATGAACACTTTTTTTTTTTTTTTTTTTTTTTTTTTTTACGGTGCTGGGGATTGAACCCAGGGCCTTGTGCTTTCGAGGCAGAGACAGAAACACTCTTCTGTGAACCAAACGTCATAGCTTTTACTGACTGAATAAATATGCCTTTAGATGGCTATCAGACACATACTTTATTTAATTAATCCCCAGTTCTTGAATGTCTATAGTTTCCAGTTTCCATTGCTATAAAAAGCACCTGGGCTGTTGTTACCTTTTAGAAACACTGTAGACATACCAACCACATAGATGCTGCTTTGGGGGAGTAGTTAATAACTGTTTTTGGAATTTTAACAAATGGGTTTCCAATAGATTCACATTTTTTTTTTTTTTTTTTTAGTTTTAGTTGGACACAATATCTTTAGTTATTGATTTTTTTTTTTTTTAATGTGGTGCTGGGGGTCAAACTCAGTGCCTCACATTGTGAGGCAAGTGCTCTACCACTGAGCTACAACCCCAGCCCTAGATTCACATTCTTAAAACTAAATCTTTGTGCACTTCCCTAATTTTTTGGAGATATTTTTATTTCAAGTACATTATTAAATCTCTGAATGTTCATTGAAAATGGAATGTGATATTTCTTTATTTGATTTTATTCAATGGATAAAATACTTTTTCCACATACCATTCCCTGTTTTGTATTTATTTGAGGTTATTTGTGTAATCGAAGGGTTGTTATCCTATTGCCAAAAAAAGTTTTCCTGATATAAGAAAAAATAGCATATTAGCAAATACAACTTTTAAAATACTTTTATTAATTTTAGGAGTTAAGCAGTTTCCATTTCTATACTCCAAATCAGAAGATTTTGTTCCCTGCATACAGTATAGGAGAGATGTTTAAAAACAATTGGCAACTGACTGGTGTTTAAAACTGAAGATTGTCATGACTGTTTAACTTAAACTCTATGCTGAAGTAAGATTAATTGTATTGGAAATACTAATTTGGGTAAGTATTTTTAATAAAGGTATATGAATGGTAAGAAAAAGATCTAAAATTAAGAAATATATATACCTAAGTCAGTACTAAAACCATGTTAACTTCAGTGTCATGCTATTTTGAGTCTAATAATTCAGAAATGTCAGTAATTTGTATACTAAATTTAGGCTCGAGGTACTTTTCAACCAACAAGTTACATTAGGTTTTTTATTTCTAAATATAAAGCTGGGAATCAAACCCAGGCCGACATACGTGCTAACTAAGTGCTTTACTTCTGAGTCGTACCCCCAACCCTAGAAAATTTTTTAAAATTGTAAATGCAGAATGCTTATAATAATGTTTAATCTAAAATGTGCTTATAGTACTAATGTGATAATTAACTTTGCCTTACTATTTATTACATTGTTTCTGTGGAAACTGAATTCTTCGCTTAAATCTCTGGGAGCTAGTAACAAAAACCTGGATTAGGCATTTGCAGTACAAGGATCCAGAGTGTCAGCGTACTATGTACCATCTAAATTCACACAACAGGAGATACCCTCTAGGTTATTTATTCTACAGATTTTCTAACTTTGAGAGAATACTTTCTCATGTGTGCTTCAAGAAATCTATTCTGTTTTTATTACATCTTTTGTGATTAACCAGAAAATGCATATGGTAAATGCCATGTTTCCCATATTTAATTAATCTCTTCTTTTTCTTATTGGAGGAGTTCTTCACTTTTCATTTTAGGATCCAAATCTTGCTAAAATCTCAGAATGGTTATAAAGTGGATCACAGATGTGGGTATTATGATTAGTGTATATTTTGAGACTAATGAATATTTTTATGGAATTAAACGTTTTTACCAAGATAACCTACTTTGTATTTTATTTTTAAAGTAATGAATAGTTTTAATATTCTGTTTCTTTGACACTGGAGTGTACTTAAAAGTGAAAATTTTGGAATCATTCTGACTTGAGTCCAAAATTTCAGCTCTAATATCCAACTACTTTTAAGTTTGTTTATAGTTTTAAGAGGAGGATAATAATTTTTACTTAATAGTAGGTATAAACTAAATGTGATGATTATTGTAACTTCTTAGTCCCATGCCTGGCATATAAAGATCATTCAAAAATATTTGCCACTCTTTTTTTTCTTTTTGTTTGCACATACCAGTTCTAACCTATCCTGGGTATTCTATATAATTGCTTACTTTTTTTACATGAATATATTCATTTATACTATCTGTTGACCTGCTTAATTTTTATTTTTCTCTTGAGATTTATAATTAATGGTTTTCATTATTTTCTAATGAAAACAGAGACTTATTTGTTCCATCATAAGTAGTGTGCTTACTCAAGTACATTAGAATATTTGACCCCTCAAAGCTGAACTACCTAGAGAAGATTTAAAGGAATGCGAAAACTGTTAACAAGAGTTATTCTGATTTGGAAGAATTGAATTGACCTCCATTTCTCAAGTAATTCTTTTAGAATTTTCATTACAACATTAAGCAGTCATTAGTTAAAACGCTGGCATTTAGAAATTGATTTCAACTAAACACCTTTTTAAAAATTGTTTTACATTTTACAAGATTACATGCTGTGTTAAATTTGTTGGAATTTTAGTTACTATAAAGAATCCATATTATTTATGACCTGTTATTTGATCTGAGAATTACCAAAAATATTATAAAGTAATAAATGAGTATAACTGATTGATTAATTTAAAGATAATTAGGGTGATTCACTTGCCTTTTTTTTCTCTTAAAACTTTATAAATTTGACTATAAGAGATTGCGTCACAACTTCTCTTTCTGGATAGCTCTGTAGTTTCATTTAGAATGCTCAAAGAATCATCCCCACAGAAACACAATAATACTGAGTGTCCTTTTTAGATATATTTTGTTTTCCATTCACTTAAAATACTCAAATATGGGCTCTGCTTCATAGGAAAAAGTGATTAAATGGTGGGATCTTAAAATGCTTAATCACCTGTTCATATTCCTTATTTAGCAGATTAATATTTACTTAGGTTTTAAAATTAGTATAATAGCTAGTATGTAAACACAGTATGTTTAGGGAATCATATTTCTTCTTTTTCAGGGTAACCCAAATCTTTTTCTGGAACCATGAAAATTTTGTTGGTGTTTGACTTTGACAATACAATCATAGATGACAATAGTGACACCTGGATTGTGCAGTGTGCTCCAGACAAAAAACTTCCTATTGAACTACAAGATTCTTATCAAAAAGGATTTTGGACAGAATTTATGGGCAGAGTCTTTAAGTATTTGGGAGATGAAGGTGTAAGAGAAAATGAAATGAAAAGAGCAGTGACATCAATACCTTTCACTCAAGGGATGGTGGAACTTTTCAACTTTATAAGAAAGAATAAGGATAAATTTGACTGCATCATTATTTCAGATTCAAATTCAGTCTTCATAGATTGGGTTTTAGAAGCTGCCAATTTTCTTGACATATTTGCTGAAGTATTTACAAATCCAGCAGCTTTTGATAGCAATGGTCATCTCACTGTGGAAAATTATCATGCTCATTCTTGTAATAGCTGCCCAAAGAATCTTTGCAAAAATGTAGTTTTGGTAGAATTTGTAGAAAAACAATTACAACAGGGAGTGAATTATACACAAATTGTGTATATAGGTGATGGTGGGAATGATGTCTGTCCAGTAACCTTTTTAAAGAAAAATGATGTTGCCATGCCACGGAAAGGATATACTTTACAGAAAACTCTTTCCAGAATGTCTCAAAATCTTGAACCTATGGAATCTTCTATTGTAGTTTGGTCTTCAGGTGTTGAAATAATTTCTCATTTACAATTTCTAATAAAGGAGTAATATACCAACAATTGAAATGTGTATTAGTTAAGATTAGGTTCATCAGCATAAAACTAAGACCCTAAACACTAGTTTCTTAAAAGAAGAAAGAAAAAATTCCCCTCTCACTTCAAAGAATTCCAGAGGTATTTCAAGGCTGCTCTGTTGCTCTACTAAGCACTTGACTTTCAATTCATGATCTGAGTTTGCTGTTCAAGCTCCAACACTCACAGTAACATTCTGGTCAGCAAAAAAGAGGACAGTGAAAAGGTTACAGCCCCTTGTTTAGGGGAATTTCCCAGAATTGTACCCAGAACATCTTGTTCAAAACTGAGTCATAATACCCCACCTAACTGCAAAGAAAGATGGAAAATACAGCTTTCCAGGTGGTCACATGCACAGGAAAAATTGGAAAAAAGAGTACAGAATTGAGGTAGGTAAAACTAGTTGTCTATGCCAAAGGTGGTTGATAGGTAAATTATATTTTTTAATTTATCTCTAGAGGGAGTACCATATTTTCCTCTCTTATTTTGATCCTACAATATGTACATCAGAAAAATGTGAAGTTATAGTCCATTTAGGTATGATTTATCAAAATATATAAATGCATTCTGTCATGTACAACTTGTTAGAACAAATTTAAAAATTACTTTTAAAAAGTATATCCAAGATGGGCACAGTGGCACATGCCTGTAATCCCAGTAGCTAGGGAGACTGAGGTAGGAAGATAGTGAGTTTAAAGGCAGCCTTAGCAAAAGCAAGGCACTAAGCAACTCAGTGAGACCTTGCCTCTAAGTAGCATACAAAAAATAGGGCTGGGGATGTGGTTCATTGGTTAAGTGCTCCTGAGTTCAATCCCTGATACACCCCAAAATTTTTTTTAAAAAGTATATCCAGTAGTTAACAGATCTTAAAAGTAAATCTGATACCTTTTTTTTTCCTGATGCTTTATTCAAATAAGAATAAGAGGCACAGTGGCACATGTCTATAATCCCAGTGCCTTGAGAGGCTGAAGCATGAGGATCACAAGTTCAAAGCCAGCCTCAGCAACTTAGGCCCTAGGCAACTTATCAAGACTCTGCATCAAAAACAAACAAAAAACATGAAGGGGTGACTATGGTTAAGCACCCCTGGTTCAATCCCTGGTACCAAAAAAGAAAGAGAGGCTCTCTCTCAAATCAGTGCATTTTAAAGATAGGGATGCTGGGGCTGGGGATATGGCTCAGTGGTAAACCACTTACCTAGAATGCAGGAAGCCATGGGTTCAATCCCCAGCACCATTTAAAAAAAAAAGGGGGGGGGGATACAGTATTTATTGTCAGAATTTTCATCAACTTTAGTTTCTTTTGAAATAAAATACGTATTAATGTCATTCAAATATTTTAAGTTTATATCAGCATCATGGACAATAACTACAGTATGCTAGGTTTACCTGGCATATTATTTCTATTTGGCAATGCAGCCTTCACCAATAAAATAAGTAGTTTGTAGGAATAACATTTGAGAGACTTTCATGTAGGGATAGTAGCAAAATATCAATTGATCTAGAAATTCTTATCAATATATCCTAATTTCTAAACTCATGTTTTAGCCACATTCAGTATATAATAATACTAGGATTTTCTTTTCCAAATTATGCGAAGCTCCAGAAATAGAAATATTCAGTATAATTTAATGAGGAAGAATTGATACTCTGTAATCTTTTTTTAAGTTGAAAAGTAGATCTTTGTTTTACTTTGATAGGTTAGATTATGTTGAAACACATCTATTCTTATAAATTATCTTCTGTGTGTGTTGAGACCACTAACGAATTGTAAATTTTGGAACTAAAAAAAAAAAATTAAGACTTTTGGGCTGAGACTATAACTCAATGGTAGACTGCTTACCTAGCATGTGGAAGGTCCTGGGTTCAATCCCCTGTACCACAAAAACAGGAGTTTCATTTACAGTAATGGTTGGCCAAGTGATTTGGAGCAGATCTGCTGAGCATAAAAACCGACAGCTGAACAAAATATAAAAACATCTGCTTAAAGACTTCAGAGAGCTGACAAAAATGAAGAATTTCTAAGAAAACACAGAAACTGATGGGTGGGCTGTTTTCCCCTGTAAGTATTGGCCAATATGTAAGTGGTAGCTGAGGTATTAAGAGGTTATGTTAATAACCTCATGGAACTAGAGGAAGTGACTTGAAGTATGTCTGCATTGGTAAATCTTATCCCTCACTTTGAGTAGGGGAAAAAGATCCTAAGCAGTGCCCATTAGGAGTATGAATGATCCAGAAGTAAATACATGTTTACAGGAATGGCTTTAGATACTTTGACTCTGAAATTGGATTGAAGTTAATTAAGATTTTTAGAGCTCCAAAGTGCCTGGCAGAAGCAAATCTAAATTTGCTTCTTAAGAGGTCTAGGTATGGAAGACAGACTCTTAAGGTGACCTCAATGATTCCTGTCTTTTGGTATTCCATGTGTGTGTGTGTGTGAGAGAGAGAGAGAGAGATCTGTTGCTTGCTTCAAATCGATAAAATACCATGAAGATGATGGTATATACATGATTGTGTATAAAGGATTACATCAAATTCTCATGCCCATCTTAAGGGGCTCCCTTATTGAATTTGAAGAAGTAAACTGCCATGTTGTGAGCTGGCTTTTGCAGGAGGCCACATGGCCAGCAGCTGAGGGTGGTCTCTAGCCCTAATTCCAGTATTCTGATGCTGCCAGCAACCTATGATTTTAGAAGTGAACCCTGTCCCAGTGAAATTTCAACTGAGACCAGCTAACACCATGATTGCAACCTTAGACCATGAAGCAGAGAACCCAGCAAAGCTGTGCTTGGATTCATGACTCAGAAACTGTGAGATAATAAATACATATTAAGACACTAAATTTGTGGGAATATTGTCATGCAACAGAAAGAAAATAATAAACTAGTCCTCAAAATAAATGTGGCTGGGTGTGGTGGCACACACCTACAATCCCAGAAACTCTGAGAAGCTGAGGCAGGAAGATTCCACGTTCAAGGCCAGTCTTGCTAACTTACCAAGGCCCTAAGCAGCTTAGTAAGACCCTGTCTCAAAAAAAACAAAAAAACAAAAAACTAAAAAGGATTTGAAATGTAACTCAGTGGAAAAGTGCTTCTGGTTTCAATTCTCAGTACTCCAAAAATGAATAAATAGATCTGTAAACAATTTTTTCTATTTTTATTTAAATATTTAAATTTTTACAGACTGCATTTTGATTCATTGTACACAATGGGGTACAACTTTTCATTTCTATGGTTGTATGTAAACAGTTTTGCAACTACATTTGTAGGGTACACAATAAAAGTAGCTACACAAAGAGACATGAGTGAAAACCAGCAGAAATGTTCTTTTAAGCATATCTGCAGGACTTCCAGTTACTGGAGTTTTCTGAGAATTTTGGCAAAGAATTGAAAATTATGTTAAAAAAATGGATGTACTAGAAATGAAAATCACCATGGACTCAAATTAGAAATTAGAATCTTGATAGATTTGACAGCAGAGTGGGCTTTGCTGAAGAATTAGTGAATAAACAAAAGTTAGAAGAAAATAGAATGATGCAGAGGGACAAAACAATGAGAATACAGAAGAAAAGTGTAAAATGATTCAACATAGGAAATTGGTGTCCTGGGGAGAAGAAAGAAAATGAAATGTAATAGTTTATAAGATAACAGAACTTTACAAAATTGATGAAAGACATTAAACTAGTTTCAAGAACCCATATCAACTGGACATAGTGGTGGACACTTGTATTCCCAGATATTAGGTGAGGTTGAGGCAAAAGGGTCTCTTGAGCCCAGAAGTTCGAGGCTAGCCTGAGCAATGTAACTGGAAAAAATAAAGAACCCTTGTGAACCCCCAAACAGGATAAATAAAATGAAAACCAAGTGGGGTTATAGCTCAGTGGTAAAATGTATGCTTAGTATACACAAGGCCCAGGATTTAGTCTCCAACACTATAAAGGAAAAAAGAAAAAGGAAAAAAACACATGAAATCACATTGTAAAACTGCTGATAACCAAAGATGGAAAGAGAAGTCATAAATAAATATTACATTAGAAGGATAACAATTAAAATAGTAGCTGGTCGTTATTTTTTAAATGCTTGATCAACTTCAACAGTGATGATTTCAATTCCATCTAGGCTTAGAGTTTTCTTTGTTGAAAGGTTTTTAACCACTATTTGAATTTCTTTATTAAATGAAAGACTATTCAGGTTATGTAGTTTCTCTTGAGTAAACTTTGGTAATTTGTGACTGTATTAGTTATTTACTGCTGCATAATGAATTTTCAGAACTTAACAGCTTTAACTTGCCCTGGTAGCTCATGCTTCACAGTTACTTGGGAGGCTGAGACAGGAGGATCACTTGAACCCAGGAGTTTGAGACCAGCCTGGGCAACAACTCAAGACCCTGTTACTCCTCCCTCTGTCTATGTCAAAGCTCTCTCTGCCTTTTCTTATGGTGACACTTGTGATTGCATTTCAGGCCTACCTAGACCATCCAAGTTGAGAAAAAATGTTCTAAGATGTCCTCAATTTAATTATGACGACAGAAGTCGAAGGGGAGGATTGCTAGGTGAGGTTAATTGGTTAACAGCTACAGGCCATGAACAACAAAAGTCCATTTCTCAGTTCTGAATATATGTTAAAACCTTAATTCAAATGCCCTCAAGAGGGGCTGGGGAGATAGCTCAGTTGGTAGAGTGCTTACCTCCTAAGCACAAGGCTCTGGGTTCAATCCCCAGCACTGTGCAAAAAAAAAAAAAAAAAATGCCATCAGGACCTCCTAGGTGCCACCACATCCTGCTTACAACACCAGCCAACCCAGAAGCAATAATTACTTCTCCTGTGGACTGCCCGTCTACCCCAAAGCTTTCCCCACTTTGTGTTGTCCCACTCCTTTTAGTGATAGCAAGGCAGGTTAAATATAAACAATTTACGCTTTCCTTCCCCCAAAGTTTTGTTATAAAAATGCTCTTAGCTTTAGGTTCAGTAGACATTTTCTAACTGCTTTCTAGTCTGGCTCCTAGAAGTTGGGGGAACTTGTTCCAGGATCTGGTCCTTTTTCTGACTAGCATCAATAACAGCTTGATAAACCCTTTTACTACAGAGATTCCCTTGTCTCAAGAATTTTGGTGTAGCAAGAGTAATCTCCCCATTTTAAGATTCTTAAGCACATCTGGAAAATATCCATTTTCCTTTCAAAGCAACATTTACAGGTCCCATAGATTAGGACCTGATATATTTGAGTGGGGGAGTATTATTCAGTTTACTACAAGGTAAGAAGGCATTGGCACACATTTAATGGTAATTAAAATAGTTGACAGTCACTATAGTTACCAATCAAAATCAGAGGCACCAACCAATAAGAATGAATGTAACACTCATAATAGAGCCTTCATCTGAAAAGAAACCCTGTACCTGCCATATGCCAGCACCTAGCACCTTGCACACCTACTATACAGTGAATAAATGCTAGTTTATTGAGGTTCAACTTTTTTATTTTATTTTTTTAGGGTTGGGAATTGAACCTAGGGCCTCATGTAAGTTCTCTACCACTGAACTGTATCTCCAGTCCAGAGTACAACTTCATGAAGTTAGTCATTTCTATCTCCTCTTTTTAAATGTCAGAGAATGTTCTTTACTCACTTATTGGTAGGGTCTTGTGTTCTGATAATCTGTTTGAGTACTTTATATATGGAACATAGTAACATTGCTATATTTATGATAGATATTGTTTGTATTGTAGAAAAGTTTTGAATTTACTCTTTTCCTGCTAAAGTTTTGGCAACTTTAGTCTATAAAAATACACTGACAATAAACATAACAGGAAAAATAACACAAATTTTATTACAAGTCTAAAGCATGGAAATATGAGACTCAAATAGGATTGATGACTGAACCTCATGTAGATTTTTTAAAATTATTTACTTATTTGGTGCTGGGAATTGAACCCAGGGCCTTGAACATGCTAGGCAAGTAGTAGAACCTTCATTCCTGGTAACAATACCAGGTCTCAATCAGTTTATTTCTGTGTCTAATAATTCTCCTTTGGTGCTCAGTGCATCTGGTGCTCAGTGCCTCTGTGGCAGGGGTTAAACCAAGATCTCCGGAATAAAATTTACTGAAGTATTACAGATGTTAACCAGAAAGAAAGGACCACTCATGGGACAAGTTCCCAAAACCTCTAGCAGTGAAGCTAGGTAGCAGTTGGAAAAATGTCTGTCAGATCTAAAAAGCTGGAGTATCTTATAAATTTGGAGAATAGAAGGTAAAAGTTTTTTGACATCAAACCTACTTTGGCTATAGGTAAGAGGAGCAGGATAACACCAACCAGCAAAGGCTTTGGAGAGTGCGGTCCACAAAAAACAGCAAGCTTGCCTCTCCAAGCAGGGTGCCATGGCATTTAAGGGGTCTTGATAGGATTTAAATATCAAAGTTTTAAAATACATTGCGAAGAATATAAAATGGTCTTTTGTTTTCTCAGCCTGTAGCTTGTTGCTACATTACACTTGGGAGATGGAGGTTGATGAAGGAAAACAAGTTTATTGAAAGCCAACCTTGTTTCCACAAGGATAGAGACAGTTATGTTCTCAAATCTCCATCTTTGGAGGACTTGGGGACCTGAATAGCTTTTATAGGAGGAGGAGGGGTACAGTGGATAAAAGGCAGGAAACGTACATATGTAGATTTAGCTGGGCTGTGCTAGTAAAAAATGTGCTACAATTTTAGTTTTTTTGTACTTGTCTGGACCAGGATGCAACTTCTCAGTTTCCATTCTCAGCATGGGGAAACTCCAGATGCAGAAAAGTAGTTACCATGAAGTTGGGATGCAACTTAATTTCAAAGGGTCTCTGTTACAGATTTATGATTTAATGCAGGCTTTCTCAACTAAAGTATTACAGACATTTTGGACCAGATAATTTCTTTTTGTGGGGTACTGAGGGAGAGTTATTGTACATTGTAGAATATTTGGCATTTCTGACCCCTAATCACTACATATCAACGGTATCTGTTCTCCTCATCCCAATTGTAACAACCAAAAAAGGTTAAAAGTCCATATCTTTATTTTTTGTTGTGCAGGGGATCCAGCCCAGGACTTCAAATATGCAAGGCAAGTGAACCACTTATCTGTACTCCCAGTTCTTATTCCTATCTTTGTTTGTGGATCAAGTGATGATATAGCAATCACATGCTAAATTATGTACTAAACAATGGCTTCTCTTAAAGGCACAGATCTAGAACATTTTCCCCTTATGTTTTAATTTCCTTTTCACCAAGTCTATACCTTGTAGCAACACAGAAGTATGTCTTTTTAAATCTGCATCTTTTTAAATTTTTTTTTTTAGTTTTCAATGAGCTTTTATTTTATGTGCAGTGCTGAGACTTGAACCCAGTGCCCCACCTGTGCTAGTCAAGCGCTCTGCCACTAAGCCACAACCCCAGCCCAGAAATATTTTGATGCCTAACTCAATCACCTACTTCTTTTGTTAGATTCATAATTAGTTTCATTTCCTACACAAGTATTAAATATGTATTGTGGCACATATCTACTAGCTTAAATCTGGCTCTAAATGTCTTTTATAGTATAACCTATAATTATATCTCTATTCCACTTTTGAAAAAATGATCTCTCTAATGTGCCTACATATTCATTTATTTTTAAAACATATGAATTTTTATCTCCAGTTGAAATTAGCTCCGAGGAAGAGATTTCTCTTTGCCATCTCATAAGCTACTTTATGGGACAGTTGGTAGATTGACAGGGCAAACGTAGGCAGGCACTGGATGGGATACAGTGGCTTGGTTAAGTGTTTAAATGAAATTGCCCTGTTCAATATAAGATATACTTTTTTTCTTTTTGAGAACATGGTTGAGTCTTTTACTTACCTAATGATTCTATAGCACATCTTCAGATGAGACCAGTTGGAAGGATATATAGTAATAATAATTAATTGACCAAGCTCTTTAATACCCTATATTTTGTACACTCTGTTGGATTTCCTTTTTAGATGGAGAATATAGTAGTTCTATAGTAGACATTTCAGATGTGCTCTGAAAGGGATTTATTCTGGGTCAAAAGCTATTCTACTTGTTTGTGTTATACAAACTGAACTCTCTGTGATGATGATTCATATGGAAATATTAATGTGGATGTTTCCTATCATAGAAATTTTTAGAAACTCCCATTGTTTATGGAAGAAGTTACTTAGCAAAATACTAGTTTCTCTTTTACATTTAAATGGTGGATGTTCAATCACATATGTAAACAACCAGCAAGAAATACTCAGAATTAAGCTAAATACTGATTGCCACATAAAACTTTATAATCAGTGCAGCTGGAAACCTTTCCAGTTCACATTTCTCTACCACTCTACAGTCATACTCTGGATTTTGTTACATACCAAAACATCACAATTTTTTTTCACAACCAGGTCCAAACAATATGTTATTATCCTCAGTTCAACAGAAAAGTATATTCTTTGAGACATCTATTGACAACTTAGCCCCTCTTACATTTCGCCAGAAAATATCCTATTATACAAATTTTGGTGCCAAAAATACTTAATTCACAAAATACATTTTGGGTATCTATTATGTGTAATTAACAAAACAATAACTGATGAAATATAAGGAGTGGAGAACTATGTCTTTACAAAGAATGATGCAATTTACAATTAGAATGAAGAGGTGAGATGTGTATATAGTAATACATAAACCAAGGTATGCTTCATCTTAGTAAGCAGCATAAACAAAAGTACTTAGATTGGGCAGGGGTATAGCTCAATGATGGGGTGCTTGCCTAGCATTGGCAAGGCCCTGGGTACGATCCCTAGGACTGTTAAAAAGAAATCACAGGGGCTGGGGGTGTAGCTCAGTGACAGAATGTTTGTCTATCTAGGATAAATCATCAGATTCGATCCTTAGCACCACATAAAAATAAACAAAGGCATTCTGTCCATCTACAACAACAAAAAATAAAAAAGAAATCACAGTTTCCATGGAGTTTACATTCTCATAGGAGAAATCATATAATAAGATGACAAATAAGCAAAAAATACAATATTTGATGATAATAAGTAATTTGTTTTAGAATAAAGTAGGAAAGGGAAACAGAGAATAACAAATGGTAGCAGGGAAATCATTTCAAATAGGTTGGTAAAAGAAGACCTCACTGGGAAGTAAAGTAACATTGATAAAAACCTGATGGCAGTGATTGAACTGGTCACAAGAGCCGTTCAGACAAGATGAAATAGCTAGTAGTGAGGCCATGAAGCAGCACCATTTCTGGTGAGGGCAAAATCGGAGCTAGAGGTGGGCATCCACGAGACCATTGGAAGTACTTTGGTTTTTACTGAATGATAGGAAATCTTTAAAGAGTTTTATTCTCTTCCTTATTTAAGAGTATCAGTCTGTCTTGCCATGGTTGGAATGTACTCTCCAAAAATGTTAAAACTTAAAGGCCAAATTTATGAGTTGATGGTATTGGGAGGTGGGGTCTTTGGGCATTAATCTGGATTAGGTAAAGTAGTCAGGATGGAGCCCCTATGATGGCACTGGTGGCTTTATAAGAAATGAGAGACCTGAGTTGATGTTCACTTGCTCTATTTTGCCCTGAGATGATGCTCTCTGACATGGCACAGCAGTGAAGCCATTAGCATATGTTGACACTGTGCTCTTGGATTTCCCAGTCGCTAGAACCAGGAGTTGAATAAACCAATTCTATTATTTATAAATTATTCAGTCTATGGTATTCAGTTATAGTAAAGGAAAACAGACTAAGATCCTTGATTTATTTGAACCGATGCTCTTAATTTTATTTTTCTAGTTGGAAGTTTTGGATTTCTGTTGCTTGTCATTTAAAATGCCCCAATTTATTATCCTTCTGTCTCTTACTAATTTTATCTAGAATTTGGTATATGTATACACACACACACACACACACACACACACACACACACCCATCTTATATATACATATTCTGAAGTGAACTGATACCTTTTAAATTACCGCCCCTCCAAATAGTAATGGGTAATAAGCTAGTTCCTTTTTTGAGACTAGATCAGTGTTCTTTCAAGTGTTTTTGTACAAATGTGCCCAAAATAACTTGGAAAAACTATATACTCCCTCCCTCATTTTCAAAGTGATATTGAAAATTTTTCATCTTAAGTTTAAATATTTGCCAAGATTGTAATTTCTAACATGATGACATTCTAATAGACTACTAAATAATGCTTTTAAATCTGTTTAGTAACAAAACAAGTAAAGCAATTTGAAACCACTATCCCTCATTTAAAACCCACAAAGTTTCTTTAGAACAGGAAAATTTAATTTCATCCTTTTTCTTGAGATTGTATTATCATCCTACTTCTCTCAAAGAAGTTTGTCCTACTGAAAATAAAGGCAGTTCTCACTTTTCACAGTAGTGGAAGTCCATACAAATAACCATGCAAGTTGAAAATGTGCAAAGCAATCTTAATAATAGGGAAAATTATGATTGCACTGTCACCTTTAAATTTTTTTTGTCAGAATAGTAAAAACTCTTACTGTCTTACAAATGTATAGGGAAATAAAATATATTTACTTACTAAATCATAATTTAAAATATTGGAATCATTAAGAATTAAAATGTTTTATTTCTTTTTTTTTTTTAACTTACCAGAGTAATTTAAGCAGTTCTTGCCTTACTTTTGTTATACGACTTAGGATTTGGAGCAACTATCTTTCTATGCCTTGGTGAATTATTAAACTTCCAAGTTTGGGTCAGCTTCTAACGTGTTTTCCTCTACACTTTCAATACTGTGAATTATATCCAGAGTTCCTGTAAAGCGAAGTTTTTTTTTTTTTTTTTGCCAGCATCAGCTTCTCTGGGACACCTTTGTCACAATCACTTTCCTCACTTACATCATAAAGTGCACCTGCACTAAATTCCCCTGGATGCATGTTTGGTGGCAGCATCAACATGCCCACAAGCAACTAATTTATGTTGAATTCTAATTTCATTTGCAGCATTATTGGTTTTCATTTCTTTGCTGTATTTTTCATCCTCGTTGGCCAATGCCCTCTTTCAATTATCTATTTTTGTAAAAAAAAAAAAAAAAAAAAAAAAAAAATCATGACTAGCAGACAAGGTGGTAAAGCAACTGCAAGCTTTGCTGCCTCTGTGAACTCAATGTCTGATACACAGTGACCAAACACTGATGGACTTTGTAAGAAGAGACTTGATTGCATAGAGATCACTATGCCCATTTTATTTATGTAGTACATTCATAAACAATCAGCATATCAAACATTTAATGGCGTGGCTATACTTAGTGTAAAGATGAGCTAATAGGTAAAAACAGATAAAAATCATTATTTTTAGAAACCAGGAATCTTGGGTGGGGGCTGTAGCTCAGTGGCAGAGCGCTTGCCTAGCATGTGTGAGGCACTGGATTCGATCCTTAGCACCACATAAAAATAAGCAAAAAAAAAAGGCATTCTGTCCACCTACAACTACCAAAAAAAAAAAAAAAAAATCCAGGAATCTTTTGAAATGTGAAGTGTGCTGTCAACAAGCCATGAACTCTATGCCAAGCTCAATATCTGCCAAGTCATTTATGTCCCATTCCTAACTTATTTAAGGTTTGGGATTACAGATAGCACATCTGTCTTCTTGAACAGTGTCATTTATTTAACTTATGATGCTAACCATACGTTTCTGAATACCTCAAATTGAACCCAGGGGCCTTTACCACTGAGCAACATCCCCAGTCCTTTTTGTTTTGTTTTTGAGACAAGCTCTCACTAAGTTGTGTAGGGCCTCACTAAGTTGCTAAGGCTGGTCTTTTTGATAAAGCACAAGGTAAAGAAGAATTATTCCTGGCAATATCCCCCAAGACCTGCTCTTCTCTTAATAAAGTGAAGAGGACTGATAGTCTAATATGCACTGATGCAATAATTAACAACTAAGGAACACCAGGCAATGGAAGCAAAAGTCTTAACTGGTTCTTGCAGCAATCTGAAATAACTGCAGAAATGACAATGTAGTGAGTGGATCATTGATTACAAATAGTTATGATTCTAGAAGCACCTATTGTAAGTTAGGTGAAGCTTTAATATTTTCTGTGCATCAAACTTGGTAACTATAATCACAGCTACCTCTGCACTTAGGTGACAAAAATGAAAAGAATTTCCATCTTCAGTCAGTCACGATGGTGTCCTTGAATGACAACACCGACAGTAGCATTACCATAAGTTGTGAAGGACAAACTATAATTACAACTAACTACAGAGTTCATAATTTTTTGAAGACATGTTGAAAATGTACTAACTCCCAAATGAGGTTGTGATGGAGAATTAAGTGTAAATGCTCTTTCATTGTAATAGCTAACAGGTATATACCATATCCTGAGTATGTTTATATTCATACTTTTAACTTTTCAATAACCTTATGTTAGGCTGAAAAAGTATTGATATTGTCTGTTTTACAGATCAGAAAACAGGATCAGTGAAGTTTAGTAACTTGCTCAAGGCTGCCTGTTACTTAAATGTCAGAGATGAAACAGCCCTGAATCTAAATTTCATATACTTTCCTTTTGTAGTACTAACTTGTTGACCAGATGTTGCAATCTTGAATCTTTCATTTTGGGTCCAATACACATTCTCCTAATTGCACAAGAATTACCTGTTACCCTTGATTAGGTGCATATTCATAGGTCTCCACCCCAGAGAAGTCAGGGTTGGTGTCTGTAGTTCTGCATAACCAGCATTTCATATAATTCAATTAAGATGGTCTAACCCAAAGTCAGTGGTGGTGGTGCCTGCCCATAGTCCCAGCTACTTGGGAGCTGAGGTTGGAGGATAACTTGAGTTCAGGAGATTGCATCCTGACCTAGGTAACAAGATTCTGTCTTAAAAAAAAAAAAAAGAAAAGAAAAGAAAAGATGATGGGGGCGGGAGGGGGGCAAGAATGGAGGAAGGAGGGACTGTATAGAGGGAAAAGAGGTGGGAGGGGTGGGGGGAAGGAAAAAAATAACGGAATGAATCAAACATCATTACTCTATGTAAATGTATGAATATGCAAATGGTATGCTGTTACTCCATGTACAAACAGAAACAACATGTATCCCATTTGTTTACAATAAAAAAAAAAAAAGAAAAGGATCTGATACATGGAGTTAAACTAAAACTACCCAAAGGAGAACAAACAGATGCTATTTATTCAGAGCTTTGCTATAGCAAGAGAGTTGGTTATTATTACTTTGGCAGAGGCCCAAAGGCAAGCAGGGAAGTGAGATGCTTGATGAAAGTGGTGGTGGTGGGGAAGCCCCAGGTATGCTCTGGTTGGAGGTGTTTGGCATGGAAAACCAGGGGCAGGCTACAAGAATCAGGGGGTATTTTATATGACTGTTTTGGAGAACATAGTCGACTTCCTCTGGTTGGTCCTGAGGTGTGAAAGTAAGGGTGAAAATAGAGAAGCTGGCAGTAGTTGACCTATACCTGACTCTTGTAGTCCAATTGTAGGAGAGGTTCTGCTTTGGTTTCCTGGGGTTCATAGGTGGTTCAGAGTTCTGTTATGTAATGTCTGGCCATCTATTAATAAATTATGTCTCTCAGGCCATACTTAGAAACGCCCTGGTCCTCTAGTGGCGGTTCCATTCCCTGGAGGTGGCTGAACTGTAAGCTCCACGAGAGCCATGGGCCATCTCTTAATGCTCTATTACCAGTTCCCAGCCCTATCAGGTGCTGAAAAGGCACTTAATCAAATCTTGCCAATGAGCCAATGAATGATAAATGAAAATATTTTGTATTGGTTTTTGATGGAACAAGAAAACGAACTTTTCTGGTGCAGCACATGGGCATACTTATGTGAACAAACTAGCTGTCTGTCACAGAAAGGCGTCTTCTAGCTCCTTGGGCTCCAACAAAGTTACTCGAATCCTTGCAAAGGGACTTAGCCTTGGCCCTGGCTGCCCCGAGTTTTTCTTAAAGCTTCCAGGTTAACCCTTGATGTGCCTAGCCGCTCCATGGCTCCCTCCTGAGGGCTCTGCTGGAGGCGGGATGGCGTTTGTGGGAAAGGGCCGCTACTTCTAGCATTTTGAAGGCTAGAAACCTTTAGTTTTGTCCGGTTCTCTCCGCAGTTTCCCGCTCCCCACCATTAGGCTCTAGGCTGATGAGGAAAGGGACACACAACACACTCTCAGACGGTCTTCATTCGGGACTCGCTCAGTTTACCTAAGAGAAGACGCTCGAGAGCAACTGAGAGAGGCAGAGCCAGCCTGGAGAGGGGCCAGCCAGCGGCGGGCGGTCTGCTCAGGGAAGCCGTCCCACCTGCTGCGGGGGGAACCCGCGGGGAGGAGCCGCCCCGCCCCAAGCGCTGCGCTGCCGGGCGACCGGGGAGTTCCCGCAAGTGGACCCGCGCCCAGGCTGCGCGGGGGGCTGTTCGGGTGGAGGCGGGGGAGCAGCCGGGGCACCAAAATAGGAGCCGCTTGTGGGCTGGAGCTGCACTAGCAGGCAGCCTCCGCTGCGCTGCTTCCAAAGATGGTCAGAGGGTCCGGAGGCGCCCCCGCCCCCGCTCGCCGCTAGCCCGGGGCAGCACCACGTCCCGGAGCCGCCAGCCGAGGTGAGTGCGGTGCGAACCCGCCGCCCGAGGTCACCAGGCGGGGAGCAAGCGAGGCAGGGAGCCGGAGAGCGAGGCCGCGCGGTTTTTCGAGCCCTCCCGCGGCTGCGGAGCGCAGACAATGGCCGCGCGAGTGCCGGGCCCGGCCGAGCGCAGCGCGTGGGGCTGCCCGAGGCGCCCTTCCCACACCTGTGCGCAGTGCTGGGCACAGGGACACCGGCACCGGCCCGCGGGCTTGCGCGGCACCCCAGAGTCGGGCCCCCGCGCCAGGCCCGGGGCGGGGCGGTCTCCAGGCGGGAACGTGGGCCCCGGGGCCCAGGCGCGCGGAAACCCCTCCGACGGGCGCCGGGAAGGGGCGCGGGCTGGAGGCTCTGCCCCCGGGCCGCACCACTTTCCTTCTCTCTTACCCTAAGCAAAATGGCTTAGGATTTCTTTTCTTAAATTTCGTCTCCCCGCACATCCCTTCTATGGCATCTCGATGGGATCTGAAAGGGAGACGGAGTGAGGGAAAAAGGTTGATTGGGGCCGAGCCGAGTCGGCCAAGGTCCGGCGGCGTGTGGAGTGACCCTTCT
The DNA here is from genome assembly GCF_902686445.1 of Sciurus carolinensis. Taxonomy (NCBI): domain Eukaryota; kingdom Metazoa; phylum Chordata; class Mammalia; order Rodentia; family Sciuridae; genus Sciurus; species Sciurus carolinensis. The sequence continues at coordinate 119,649,744 of NC_062215.1, forward strand.
GACACTTAGTGCGTGTGATCTCCCCAGGGACCGCCAGCCTGAGACAGATTGCAAGCGTGAATGGGGTAGTAAATCAGTATTTCAGAACCAAATGAACTGAAGAATCCGGGGACCTCATTTCCGGCTCCAACTACCCTGAATTTAAATGGACCACCATGTAAATTAGAAACAGTCCATCCACCTTTTGCATTTGTTACTTAGAATGCTGAACTTAGTCTAGTTTGAGTATATTTGATGCTAATCTAATTCTAGGGATTGTAGTAGCATTGATTATTTATGCAAAATGAAAAGATATTTGTTATTCATGTTTTTTGCAGCCATGGCTCTAAAAGGACAAGAAGACTATATTTATCTTTTCAAGGATTCAACTCATCCAGTGGATTTTCTGGATGCATTCAGAACATTTTACTTGGATGGATTATTTACTGATATTACCCTCCAGTGTCCTTCAGGCATAATCTTCCATTGTCACCGAGCTGTTTTAGCTGCTTGCAGCAATTATTTTAAGGCAATGTTCACAGCTGACATGAAAGAAAAATTTAAAAATAAAATAAAACTCTCTGGCATTCACCATGATATTCTGGAAGGCCTTGTAAATTATGCATACACTTCCCAAATTGAAATAACTAAAAGAAATGTTCAAAGCCTGCTTGAGGCAGCAGATCTGCTACAGTTCCTTTCAGTAAAGAAGGCTTGTGAGCAGTTTTTGGTAAGGCACCTGGATATTGATAATTGTATTGGAATGCACTCCTTTGCAGAATTTCATGTGTGTCCAGAACTAGAGAAGGAATCTCGAAGAATTCTGTGTTCCAGGTTTAAGGAAGTATGGCAACAAGAAGAATTTCTGGAAATCAGCTTTGAAAAGTTTCTATTTATCTTGTCCAGAAAGAATCTCAGTGTTTGGAAAGAAGAAGCTATCATAGAGCCAGTTATTAAGTGGACTGCTCATGATGTAGAAAACCGAATTGAATGTCTATATAATCTACTAAGCTATATCAACATAGATATAGATCCAGTGTATTTAAAGACAGCATTAGGCCTTCAGAGAAGCTGCCTACTAACAGAAAATAAGATACGCTCTCTAATATATAATGCCTTGAATCCCATGCATAAAGAGATTTCCCAGAGGTCTACAGCCACAATGTATATTATTGGAGGCTATTACTGGCATCCTTTATCAGAGGTTCACATATGGGATCCTTTGACAAATGTTTGGATTCAAGGGGCAGAAATACCAGATTATACCAGGGAGAGCTATGGTGTTACATGTTTGGGACCCAACATTTATGTAACTGGAGGCTACAGGACAGATAACATAGAAGCTCTTGATACAGTGTGGATCTATAACAGTGAAAGCGATGAATGGACAGAAGGTTTGCCAATGCTCAATGCTAGGTATTACCACTGTGCAGTCACTTTAGGTGGCTGTGTCTATGCTCTAGGTGGTTACAGAAAAGGGGCTCCAGCAGAAGAGGCTGAGTTCTATGACCCATTAAAAGAGAAATGGATTCCTATTGCAAACATGATTAAAGGTAAGTATGAATTTTGTTTATCCTATATTTTTTAGATACTTGGGATTAGGCCAGAAATCATTTCTCTTTCAAGTAACTTTAAAAAAGATTATCACTTTGGGATGTTCTCCAAGAACTACAGTGGATTATATAGATAATGTTGCACAGAATGTTCCAGGTGAAAACATAGCCTCAGATAGCTCCCAACTTGTCTGAGAATTATGCATGCTACTCATGCTAGAAAAGAAATATCAGGAAACAAATATAAGGAAATGTATAACCATTCTACTAACTACATTCTTTCTCTAGATCTTTTTTCAAGCCTTAAGAATTTATATCTAAGTCAAAGACTAAATGAAGAGTCAGACCTGGGTAGTTCAATTGATTTGTCTTTTAATCTTCGTATTGCTTTTGAAACCCAACACTTTTCAGTTCTACATTTTAATGTTCAACTTTTTATTTTTTTCCTCTCAAAATATACTGATAATTTCTTAAAAGGCCCTTCCTTAAAACCTTGGAAGGTTTGTTCCCTACAGGGTGTAACAAAGTACACTCTCCTAAGAACTGGAGACAGATAACCTCTACTTAAGTGATGCAGGCTCATCTCATAGAATAAAAGAAAGTGGCATAGGGCTAGGGGTATAGCTTAGTGGTAGAACACTTGCCTAGCATGTGTGAGACCCTGGGTTCAATCCCCAGTATTCAAAAAAAAAAAAAAAAAAAAAAAAGGCATTCAGTATACTCCTGCTCATGTGGCCCACAGAGCAAAGTACACTGAGTCTCAGTATCTGTCTGATAAACTGTATTTTCTGATGTGTTTGGGAGTGTATTAACCTTGCTCTACTCCTCTCCCACAGGGAGAGAAAAGTTAAACTGAAATCTTATTTCACTACATTTATTCATTGGTACTGGGGAGTTGTGCAAAAACATCTGGTAGGTTGTTACTAAGTTTGTGTCATTTTGTTCCAAATGTTTTTTTCCCAGGCCTTTCTGTTTCTTTTTTGACACTAGTGAGGGTATGGGAATTTGACCTGCACTGGAAATCTGACCTGGTATGATCCTTGGATGACAAGCAGGAAGCCTGAGAGTGCAGTGGTCTTGTGATCAGGCACACTGCTTCTGAAGCTAAATTGCCTGGGTCTAACCCTTCCCTTTCCACTCACTGGTGAGGCTCAGGCAAATTGTTCAGTCTCCTCAGGTGCTGTGGTGCACACCTATAATCCTAGCATTGGAGAGGCTGAGGCAGGAGGATCTCGAGTTCAAAGCCAGCCTCAGCAAAGGTGCTAAGCAACTCAGTGAGACCCTGTCTCTAAATAAAATACAAAATAGGACTGGGTATGTGGCTCAGTTGCTGAGGGCCCCTGAGTTCAATCCCTGGTAAGCCCTACCCCCTTAAAATAATTGTTCAGTCTCTCTCTGCCCCAGTTTTGCCATCTGTATGATGGGGATGACATCATCTTAGCTTAGGATCATTGAAAGGATTAAATGAATTGATACTTACGAAGCACCTAGAACAGAGTCTGCAGATTGAGCTCTCAGTAAAGGTTAGGCCTGTTTGTCATGAATGTCATTATAGAAGAATATGCTCTGACAGGGCAGAAATAACTTTTGCATGACATCAGGACCAGGTATGCCCACAGGTACAGCAATAGCTCCCAGGGTAGGAGAAGGTAGCTTAAATCTGTTGAAGTCAGCAGCTGGTTTTTAGCTTTGCCTAAGTTTGACCCCAACTTAATAATTTGAGTGTAGTTCTGAATGTCCTGCCTCTCCTACAAAAGAAATAAGGAAACTTGAAATATTTTAGTGGCTATTGGAAACCCGAAGCTGAAACCCGAATGTTTCAGCTTCTGTTTTGTAATGATGAAACAATAGTTTCAAGGGTTTTATACTTGGAGTGTATTTATTTAATGGTGCAAGTTTATATTATACTACTTTATAGAAATTTTTTAAAATTTTACATTTGAAACAGTGTTGACTGAGAGAACAAGGCTGCAGCAGATTATTTACTGTAAAAGAAAACTATATGTGTTTTTTCCTTGACCTTGGGTAGAATAGGAGACCCGTGCCCCCAAACCACCCCACTTGCCAGATGGGTCTGAAATTTTAGAGATTTATTCTTTCAACTTGAAGTTTTTTGCTGGGGATTGAACTCAGGGGCACTCGATCACTGAGCCACATCCCCAACCCTGTTATGTATTTTATTTAAGAGACAGAGTCTCACTGAGTTGCTTAGCACCTTGCTTTTGCTGAGGCTGGCTTTGAATTCATGATCCTCCTGCCTCAGCCTCCAGAGCTACTGAGATTACTGGTGTGCGCCCCCAGGCTCAGCCTCAACTTGAAGTTTTGATTCTTGTTTATATTCCCAGGGCATGGGAACACTCACTAGTTATATGCAATTTTGACAGCTACTGTTCTGATGAGTGGACTCATACTGAAATTTTAGTTTTCCATTTTTCCGTGGGAAGGATAACATTTTTCTCAGTTTATTTTATAGTCGTGGAGTAAACTAGCTGCTTCCCCTGAATGAGAGCTTAATTTGGGTAGGGATAAATTTCAAATTCATTACCTTTTTTGATTTAGGGATGTGATATGCAGAGAAGAAATAAACATTGGCTATGTAAGAACTCCTAAGTCTTTCTTTTTCATCATAACTACCCTGCTTATAAGCCTACTTTCATTTTGAAGTAGAAATGAATAAGGAGATTAAACTGTACTTAGTTGGTGCATGACAGTACTAGATAAAAGTTGGTTGAATGATTAAACTGACATTTTCAATGAAAATGGGCCTCATCATCTTTATTCCTCTTTTTTTCCCCCACTGAACCTGTTTCCTTCTCCTCCTAACCTTTTTTTTTTTTTTTTTTGTACTGGGAATAGAACCCCAGGACAACCACTGGGTATTGAACCACTGAGCTACATCCTCAGTCCTTTTTATTTATTTTATTTTGAGACAGGGTCTCATTGTGTTGCTGAGACTGACCTCAAACTTGTGGTTCTCCTGCCTCAGCCTGCAACTTGCTGGGACTACAATCATGGCAGCACACCTCACTTCTCTGAACTTTTCTGTGGTGTTTGGGACTCCCAGTTTTTCCCAGTTCAGGATCACACAATCAGTCTGCTTTGTCTTGGATTCATCAAGGCCTGTGTGTCTGACCTGTCTCCTGCCTCTCTGCCCTTCCTTCCATCCTTAAGCCCCCTTTTAAATCAGGCCCTCCGTGCTTTTCACCTGGGCCAGCACTTACGTCTTTCTGACTTCTGTCTTCCTTCCTTTTAAGTCCTCCTATCCTCTTTTTAAAAAGCTTACATCAGGGCCCTTTGCCCTGCACCTTCAACCTACAATGCCAACATTAATTCCCATGTGACAACCCTTGATTACCTCCTACTATGGTCAAACTGGGCTACTTGACAATGCCTAATAAACCTTTATGCTTAGAATGACTTCTTCTCACCTCTGCTTGCCAAGGCCCTATTTACCAAGACCAAGGTCAAATTCTGCGACTTTCTGCTATGATTTCCTTAGTCAAAAGCAATGTCTCCTTGCTCTTACATTCACAGTAGTTTTCTCTTTTATGGCACTTTTTCCATTCCATAACTATGTTCTAATTATTTGTCTCATCCTTTTAAAGAACATAAGAACCTTCCTATTTCATTCTTTTATTCCTCATAGCACCCAGCACATTATCTTGCTTAAGAACCATTAGTAGTAGCAAAAACAAAAAACTTAGTATTCTTTGCAAAAGGATGAACAGTTTATCTAAAGATGTGATTTTAATTGATACACAGGTGTGGGAAATGCTACTGCCTGTGTCTTACATGAAGTCATCTATGTCATTGGAGGCCACTGTGGCTATAGAGGAAGCTGTACCTATGACAAGGTCCAGAGCTACAATTCAGATATCAATGAATGGAGTCTCATCACCTCCAGTCCACACCCAGGTAACAAAATACTGTCTCAAATAGTACAAGTCCTGGTGTAGTTTATCAGCACAAGGAGGGCAAAGAGTGGGCTAGAAATAGAAAGTGTTAATTTTATCACAGACTACAGATGGGTATAATTTGTAAAAATTTGTTTGTAGTTGTGGATGGACAGCATGTGTTTGTTTATTAATTTTTTTAATGTGGTGCTGAGGATTGAACCCAGTGCCTCACATGGGCAAGGCAGGTGCTCTGCCACTGAGCTATAGCCCCAGCCCCACATGGGTATAATTTTAAAGCCCAAAGGATTCATAATCCATCTAACAGTAGTCATGATTATATTCTGATTAGATCACATCTACGAATATTTTCCTTGATGTGTTTATAGAACACATTTTAAGACTGTGGTTAAAAGTGGTAAGTCCCTTTTAAATTTTCTTCACTTGCATTCTTTCTTGTGTTTCCTTTTCCTTTGTTACATGCTTTCTCTCATTTATTATATGCACTATATAAAGTGTACTTTTTATATAGACAATTAAAAAGCATTAGTTTGTCCAGCAGATAGTCAATAAGGGTATCCGGAGATTAAAATTCAGCAAGTGGTTGTTGTTACCCTCTTTTCAAATCGTGTTCTTTCTGGGTTTCAGTTACTGTTCAGCACTGATTCCTGTGATATATGCAGAGCCCTGCACTGGTGTTACCTTGACAGTCATAGAAGCGAAGTGTATCTGCATAAGGAATGGCCTGTCTTCTGTGATGGCTTTATTCTTTGATTCGTCTTTTTGTAAAAAAGCTCAGGAGAGCATAATTTTAGTTGGGGTGGGGGCAAGACTCACTGGTAGAACACACACTCAGCATGCATGAGGCCCTGGGTTCAACCCCCAGCCCCAGTAATAACAGATTTTAGCCTATTACAGTTATGCCATATGTTTAAATTATTTTCACTAGGCAAAATTTATATCATATCACCATATTACTTTGAATCATTTTGCATGGAGTATCAGGCTTTCATGTGGATTGCTGGAGAGAGCAATTAAAATCCACAAGGTTGAATCATCTGAGAATAAGTAAATTGCTAATCTTCTTGAGTACCTACTGTAGATCAGATGCTGGCTAAGCACTTTGCACATAATATTATCTTAAATTCTCATTGTGACTCTATGAATAGGTATATCGTTTATCCCTGATTTACATATTTGGAAATGGAGGTTTAGAAAGAATAAGTAGCTTGGCCAGAGTCAAGTCTGAAAGTGGTGAGTCAGAATACACCTGATGATCTAATTCCATAACCTGTGCCATATTCACTAAGAGAGCAGACCCTCTCGCTTTTGACCTGTGCAGCTTCTTCCACTTCACCCATCATCTGTCTCATCTCATGGTTCAGGTGGAGCACACCTGAATCTGGTGCTCCAGCTCCATAGCGCTGTAGGCTGTACTTAAGAAGAAACTGCAGCTGCAGGCTGCCCTGTCTCTGAAGACATCAGGGAATACATAGATTCTGTCTCCTAGTAGTTCAGATGCATCATCCTAGGCTCAGCACCATTTTTTTTATTACTATTTTTTTTTTAAGTACTTGTAATTGAACCCAGGGATGTTCTACCACTGAGCTATATTCCCAGCCCCTTTTAAAAATTTATTTATTATTTTGAGACAGGGTCTCACTGAGTTGCCAAGCCTGGCCTCCAACTTACTAACCTCCTTCTGACTCCTAAACTACTGAGATTATAGGCATGTGCCACCACATTCAGCTCCCCACCACTTTGTTTTCCTGGTATGACCAATGAAATTATAATGAAAATTAAAAGTAATAGGTTACATGGAGTACTAGGTAGCACTTACATACTCAATAAAATGTGACAGGCATTAACTGTTCCAATAATTTTATATGTATTTATCTGTTTGTATGTACCAGCTTCACATTACTATAATGAGATACTTAATCAACTTATAAAGAAAAAAGGTTTACTTAACCCACAGTTTGGAAGTTCAAATCCTAGATTGGTTGGCCCATTGATTTGTCCTCTGATGAGAGCAATGGAATGACAGTGGCAGAACTAGCCAGGGTTCCACAATCTCTTAGAGGGGCATAACCACATTGATCTGAGGACTTTCATAAGGCCTCACTTCTTAAAAGTCCACAGTTCCTTGCACTATGTCTGCTCTGAGCACTAAGTCTATACATATAGTTCTTTAGGGAGTAGTACCCATATTCAAACCATTGCACTATTTAACCCTCAGAATAATCTTCTGAACTAGGTAGGTACTGTTATCTCATTTTATAGGCCACTGAGGCACAGAGACATTGCCCCGTCAGCCAGCTAGTGCTTGTTAGAGGTGAAGTTCAATCCCAGAGTTTGGCTTGGAACCCATGTTCTCAACTTCACTATTAATCTCATCTGAACCTCGTAACTTTACAAGTTAGATATTACTCAGCCTGTTTTGTGGTTGGACATATGTAAGTTGCATATAACCTATTAGCCACTTGAAAAAGAGTCAAAACGCTGTGTGACCTACATCTAGAATTAGAAGCCATGGAAATTTCAGTCCAAAATTATTAAATTATATTATAAATCACTAGGAACATACAATTCCTCTTGTAACATTTTGGTACACATGGAATTCTTTCCTGATAAAATGTAAAAACCAGATTCCAAACTAGCACTTTGCATGATATGTTCTGTTTGGCTTTCACAGTGCTTAAAAATATTTTTGAACTGGCTTATTACCAGAATTTAAAATTCAGATTTCATATAAAAATCTGGCCTTTAGAAAAATTGGAAGATCTGACAGCTGGACAGTGGACAGTGTTCCTTCCTGGCAGCAATCACTGGAGCCGGGTAATAGCTGTTGTTGTTAGTTGAGACTTGTTTTCTCCATTTTACCCCAGTCCCTCCAATGCTGGTAACATCTCAGATCTAGGAGGCCTATGCTGTTGCTTTTTCTTAGCCCAGGCATGCTTCACTCAGTCCCGTAAACTTCTGAAGGTATTTGCATCTGCATCCACTGAATTATAGCAAGGTGTGCTTCTTACATGCACTCCAGGACACCTCCTGAGGAAGGAAAATATCAGTTTTGAGCCTGTCATATGTAGATACATAGCTTAGATGGGGAGGAAATGATTACTATTAATTTCAAAAGGTAATATAAATGTTATATTTTATCTTAATCCCTTTAATGGGCAGATTTTATATAATTGAAAAACATGGAACTATAACTTCATTAAATTCATGATAACCTTGAGGCCCTCCATTTGGAAAGATAGAATTCTAATAGTTATATAAAACATAGAGATGATTAAGTACTAGTCTCTATTGCCACAGAACTCAGAATCTAATAGCAAATAAACATTTAGCAGGAATACAGAACAGTCTTTAGTAAGTTCTATACAAAGAAGTGCTATTGAATTGAGAACATTGAGAACTTGCTTCTAATTAAGGGAAATCTGGCAATCTGAGAATGCTCCCTGGGGGTAGGTATTTCTGAGCTGTGCCTTACAGAATGGCCACAATTAAGGAAGATAGTCTCTGAGTAAACACACACACACACACACACACACACACACACACACACTGCCCTACAGGAAGTCAGTTGAGTGAAGGAAGGCAGAAGGGAAAGTTTCAGGTATATTCCACCACTTGGGAGAAGATATGAATGCAGGAATGGAGATCGTAGAATGGAAGACAGGAAGGGAGAGTTCAGTTTAGGAGCATATCTGGAGGGCTTTGAGTGGCAGTTTGGAGAATTTAAAAAGTGGAGAACTGTTGAAGTTTTCAGAGCAAGAGATGTGGTTCTCCTTTTTTTTTTTTTTTTTTTTTTTTTTGTGGTACTGGGGTTCGAACACAGAGATTTGTACTTCCTAAACTTATACTGTATGCTTTACCACTGATCTATATCCTCAGCTCTCATTTTGAGAACTCCTTTTAAGATATATTGGGAGGGCTGGGGATGTAGCTCAGTTGGTAGAGTGCTTACCTCGCAAACACAGGCCCTGAGTTCAATCCCCAGCACCACAAAAAAAAAAAAAAAAAAAAAAAAAAAAAAGATATATTGGGAGAAAGATAGTAGGAAGGAATATATGCTAAGACTAATATGTAATAAGCCAGGTGACAAATGCTGAAAGTCTGAAGAACTGGTAGGAGCAGAAAAGTGGGACAAATGTGAGGAATGTAGTAGATTCAAGAGCTGATTGCTTCCTTTGAAGACTAGATTAGGAGAGAATAGAGTTGACAATAATCGCAGGGTCTGTGACCAGTTGCCTGGGAGGATGTAGAGTACTGAAGGAGCCAATAGAGAGGGAGAAGAGGGGAGATGTGAGCTCCATTTGTAGTGGAGGGTTGAAGGGCTAGTTGGATAACCCAAAAGAACTGTCCAGCAATCAGTGGGAGATGTGGATCTGCATCTAAAGAGGAAGGATGTGACTGGATGTTGAGATCTGGGAATTGTTTGCTTGGATGATTCCATGAATGAGATGCCTTGCAGGGCAGGACCAACAAGACAGCTAGGGGCAAAGTCTGGGAACCAACCTTGGGTTGGGGGATGATCTGAGGATGAAGAAGCAATACATAATAAAGGAGAAGCACCTGTAGGCAGAGAGTTCTCTCCTGGCTTTGCCTGAGCAAGTAGCTCAGGCTCCTGGCCTTACTTTCCAATAAAATAAGGAAGTTAGACTCCATAAGTTTTACAGACCCTTTCAGTGAGAACAGCCTTAGGAAAAAATTTTAAATCATTTCATTTGGATGTTGTGGTTGTCTCTGAATCCGTGTCCTTTTGTACATATCACTTAGTTAACACTGGATACGGACTATCATGTGTTTATGGGTAATATTCGTGCCCAAACTCCTAGAGCCATGACAGATGGTGTCATTTCCATGCTTGATTTGAAATCGTTCACTCATTTGTTCACTCATCCATTTGTCTTAACCGATAGTTGCTGAGTATTTCCTATATTCTGTGTCAGGATCACAGTGAACAAGACACAGCCCCTTTGCCCCACTAGCTCAGAGGAACTAACTGACCAAAAAAAAAAAAGGAAGTTATAGCCTGGGAAGAAAAAGTTCCATTGACAGTAATGATACTGTCAATGCGTTGACTTTAGGTAACAGGAAAAATTATGAGGAATCATTTTATTTTAAACATTTTTTATTGCTATGGGAAGATTGAGATACATCTGTTAATAATAAGATCACCAATTGAGGATTTTTTTGGTAAATTGAATAACTTAAGAAAAGCCTAGTAAACTTACAGTGGAATCATTTGCACCAACTGCTGCATCATTAATTTTGTTTTTTCTTTCTTTTTTTTTTTTTTTTTTCCTGTACTGAGAATTTAACCCAGGGGTGCTTTACCACTAATCTACATCACTAGCCCTTTATTTTTTATTTTGAGACAGGGTCTCACTAACTTGCTTAAGGCCTCACTAAGTTGCTGAGGCGTCCCTTGAAATTGCAGTCCTACAGTCTTAGCCTCTGGAGCTGCTGGGATTTGAGGTGTGCATCCCTGCGCTTGGACCCCATCATGAATTTTCACAGTAATTCCTTAATCATTCATAGTGAAAGGATAAATATAATTTAATGTAAACAATGTTTCACAGGTACTCGAAACAACTAAATCCTGTAAGAATTCTGCATGTATATAATTAGAACAAGTGAGTTTTTAAGGGGTAGAATCTTTATTTTGTTGATATCAGAAAATTGAGAACAGTACATACAAAGAAAACTGTCTATCTTCTGAGATGTTTCTTAGCCTTCAAAACCTAGATAGCAATAACTTTACTGATAAGGTATTATCTTCCATTCTGTTTTTTTTTTTTTTAGTAGAAGTTAACCTTTTTCAAGGGAGTAGAATCTTTATTTTGTTGATATTGAAAAATTGAGAACAGTACATACAAAGAAAACTGTCTATCTTCTGAGATGTTTCTTAGCCTTCAAAACCTAGATAGCAATAACTTTACTGATGAGGCATTATCTTCCGCTCTGTTTTTTTTTTTTTTTAAATAGAATTTAACCTTTATTTTATTTATTTGTTTTTATGTGGTGCTGAGGATCAAACCCAGTGACTCATGTGTGCTAGGCAGGCTCTTTACCACTGAACTATAACTCCAGCCCCATTATCTTCCATTCTTGAAGAGGAACTCACATTTCTGTTTGTACATTCTTTCTAAAGAGGGGCTTGCCTATAAGCTTCTCACAGAAGTGTGGGCATGCATTGGATAGTATAAGAGGATACAAGTTAGAATTTTTTCATTGATCATGCAGAGTCCTTACAAAGTGCCAGACACTTGTCATTCTCCAGCTGTGAATGGAGCAGTGGGCAGGACAGAGCTCCTACACTGTTTGGAAGGGGTGAGACAACAAGAATCATACGAATTGATGATCAGTGCTATGGGGAGAATTAAGATGTGATGAGATATGATAGGGGCAGTGGCGCACACCTGTAATTCCAATGACTCAGGAAGCTGAGGCAGGAGGATCACAAGTTCAAAGCCAGCCTGTTAAGGCTGGCTTAGCAAGGCCCTCTGCAACTTTAGTGAGACCCTGCCTCAAAATAAAAAATAATAAGCTGGGTGCAGAGGCCCACACCTGGAATCCCAGGGGCTCAGGAGGCAGAAGCAGGAGGATCAAAAGTTCAAAGCCAGCCTCAGCAACTTAGCAAGACCATATCTCTAAATATAAATATAAAAAAGGGCTGGGGATATAGCTCCATAGTTAAGTGCACCTGGGTTCAATCCCCATGCCGAAAAAACAAACAAAAATGAATGACTGTGGGCTGGGGTTGTGGCTCAGTGGTAAAGCACTTGCCTCACACATATGAGGCATTGGGTTCGATTCTCAGCACCACATAAAAATGAGTGAATGAAATAAAGGTATTGTGTCCATCTACAACTAAAAAATATTTTTAAAAAATGAATGACTGGGGCTGGGAAGATAGCTCAGTTGGTAGAGTGCTTGCATTGCAAACCCAAAGCCCTGGGTTCGATCCCCAGCACCGCAAAAAAAAAAAAAAAAAAAAAATGAATGACTGGAAGGATGACAGGTAGTGGCAGGAAAAGGTCATCTGAATCAGATGGCAGGAATTGGATTTTTTTTTTTTTTAATTTCAGGTGTCAATAGACCTTTATTTTATTGGTGTATTTACATGTGGTGCTGAGTCTTGAACCCAGGGTCCCACACATGCCAGGCAAGTGCTCTACCGCTGAATCACTGCCCCAGCCCCAGGAATTGGATTTTAAGTTTCTGTTTTAGTCAGCGTTTTTGCTGCTGCCACCAAAAGACCTGACAAGAACAATTTTAGAAGAGAAAAAAGTTCATTTGGTGCTCATTGTTTCAAAGGTCTCAGTCTATAGATAGCTGGCTCCATTGCTCTGGGCCCAAGGAGAGGCAAAACATTATGGTGGAAGAGTGTGGTGGAGGAAGGCAGCAGCCCAGGCACCAGCAAGTAGAGTGTTCTGCTCTCCAGAGACAAAATGTATACCCCAAAGGCACACCCCCAATGACTCACCTCCTTTAGCCACACCCTACCTGCCTACAGTTACCACCTACTTAGTCCCTATCAGGGGATCAATGTACGGATTAGGTTAAGGTATTTGTATAACCTGATCACTTCATCTCTAAACTTCTTTGCATTGTCTCACACATGAGCTTTTGGGAGACACCTTATCTAAACCATAGTAGCTTCAGTATGTACTAGGGTGTGTCAGATCAAAATATCACCAATGCTCCATTTGTGTGTGCTAAATGGTAAAGGATTATTACATCACCACACCAGGGTAACTCTTATTTGTTATCCTAATAAAAAAATTGCTCTTTTCTTTTGTCTTTTAAAAGAATATGGATTGTGCTCAGTTCCATTTGAAAATAAGCTCTATCTAGTTGGTGGACAGACTACAATCGCGGAGTGCTATGACCCCGAGCAAAATGAATGGAGAGAAATAGCTCCCATGATGGAGAGGAGGATGGAGTGTGGTGCCGTCATCATGAATGGATGTATTTATGTCACTGGAGGATACTCCTACTCAAAAGGAACATATCTTCAAAGCATTGAGAAATATGATCCAGACCTTAATAAGTGGGAAATAGTGGGTAATCTTCCAAGTGCCATGCGATCTCATGGGTGTGTTTGTGTGTATAATGTCTGATTAGATCTGCCAGATTTGACCAAGTAACCACTCTTTGGAGAGGTAGTAAAAAGAGTGCAAAGTTTAGAGTCTCTTGCTTATCATTGTGGTCTGGCATATGATGGGAGATTGGTCAATTTTAATTCCTGACTCTACTCCCAAACCCAGTGTTTTATGGTCAAGAAAAATCTTATGTATATATAGTTGAAGCAGTGGGATTAACCCCTATAATCTGTGCTTTTCAAAAGTAGTATGGGATATTTGACACTTGGTAAAAGGTAAAGAACCTTTATACTGAATCTTTTCCTCCTGGTAGCATCAACACTGGGTGTAGGTAGAAATCATTCTATATACTATAATGTCTCTTAAGAGCCTATGATGTCACAGGTAGCATATGTTAAGGTTTTGTTTAGCTAGCAGGAATTTGAAATTTAAAGAGGGAATCTTCTCTACCTCTACAAAATCAACAGTTAAAAAAATTTCCCTTTAAAATTATTTAGAATATTGACTTACTTTAGTTTTTTTCCTTTGTCATATATATAATTTATTGTTAGTATTCTTTATTTACTGACTACCAGAGATATACAAAATACTGTGCAAAAGATTATTACTATTGAGAGTTTACAAACTAAAATTAAAAGAACAAGTCTGAAAATTTGTAGAGAAATAGACACATATTTGCTGATACTGAAGGCTATTTTTAATTTTCAGCTTTGATATAAATTGCTAGTTAAGGGGTCTATAAGCATGTTGGGAAATCTTTTTTTAAGTATAATACTTTTTTGCATATAAAGTTGAATTTTAGAACCAGAAAGCATGTAGATCAGTTGTGATATAGTAGAAAATATATTAATGAGAAGAAACTTGCATTCATTTTCCAGTGCTGTCATTAACTAGGTTTTGTGACTTGAGTCCCTGATGTATACATATTGGCACTGATGGTCACAGATATATCTAGGTGCAGATCTCCTTAAGCCTTGCAGCTAGAGGAGACCAGGGTGGCTGGAGCCTCCCAGAAACACCTTTGTCCATCTTCCCATGTGCCTGTAGCAGGGTCCCTTCTATACCTGCCATAACTTAAGACAAGTTGGGAAGCACTGCTTAAGTTAATTCATATACACTTTTAGTTATTTCTGAGACTGTCTATTCCATACTCTCCTTTTTTTTAAGGGACAATAATTATTTTTCACTTTTAATACTGAAGTTTAAAATTATGTCTCATTTAAGAAAAAAAACTTCTAGACACTGTTTAGTTAATTCATTTCAGATGACATTTTACATAGATACAACCATTTGGGAATGCAGTGTGCTACTACATAGCAAGGACCATGAAATGACTGAATCCTTTGCTCCATAAATTCTATTTACAGATTTTTAAACTAAAGAATAATACAAAAAAAGCAAAAGCATGAGGATATTTGTGTCTACTTTATTTGTAATAGTGAAAAATGAGAAAAAATCTACATGTCAAAGAGAAAGTTGGCTAATAAAATAATGAAGTATACTGATGTAAAAACAATTATTTGAAAGACTGTAGAAACATGGGCATGTCTATGATGTGATAAGTAAAATAAACACAATACAAAACAGTATGCACACTCTGACTGTGAAGTCTTTATGCATGTAGACAGTAATATGCAAAATAAATTTGTTGTGTTACTGTGAGAGGATATGGAATGATTTTTAATTTATTTAAATTTTTTCTTTAGTATTACTTTGTATTTTCAATAAAAATAAATAAATCACTATACATGATTAAGACTGCTTGAATTTGGAATAATTGGGTTGAAGGATGACTGAATTAGTGAAACAACTGAATTATAGACTATTTCAATCTATGATTGAAGTATAGACCATTTTCTTGCTCTTGAGAACATTTAGTAATTAATGCTTACTAGTAATATGTTGCCTGGTTGTGTTTAGAGACAGATGAGGACAGTTGCAGTCACCTCCACCTCCTTTACCAACTTACCTAGGTTCTGTAAAATCTTAACTCTAACCTCCTCGAGGGAATTCTTTCCTGAATGTGTCAGCTACAGTGGTAAAACTCCATTGTCATATTCATAACATTTATAATTTATGAATGCATAGTAGATTTCTTGGACAGTTTGAGATCATGGATCAGTCTTTTTCTTTAGTATTCTCAAGGTTCAGCCATTTTGCTTACATATCTAGTATGCTTTTTTTTTTTTTTTTTTTGCGGCGCTGGGGATTGAACCCAGGGCCTTGTGCTTACAAGGCGAGCACTCTACCGACCGACTGAGCTATCTCCCCAGCCCTTTTTTTTTTTTTTGGTACCAGGGATTGAACTCAGGAGTGCGTAACCACTGAGGCACACCTATAGCACTTTTTATTTTGCATTTTGAGACAGCGTCTCGTGAAGTTGCTTAGGGCCTTACTAAGTTGCTGAGGCTGGCTTTGAACTTCCGATCCTCCTGCTTCAGCCTTCTCAAGGCACTGGGATTACAGATGTGTGCCACCACACCGGCCCTAGTATACTTTTTTTAAGGATGAAAGAATAGTTATTTTTTACAGAAAAGCATTCTGGAGGTGATTGAAGCATCTTGAAAATGGTTTGTGATCTGAGGCATTTAACTTGAGCTTGTAAAACATTCTTTTTTGCTGTTGATTTATATGCAGAACAAAGGATTAAGGAAGGTACACAAATTCGGGTTAGTTATCTCAAGTTTCAAATCACTGCAGTATGAATGGAGAACATTTTACTGCGTTTAAATTTAAAAGCCATTGCTCTGGGAGGGCAGACACTTATAAAATTGTGGAGATGATTTTAAGCATGTCTTAATTAAGATGACTCTTAAGTATTCAAATTCTAAGAATTGCTATTTCTCACAGGTTTTATTTTTAACTGAAACTGAAAGAAAACATCTAAGGTGCTTGCTTAAAGGTATATTAATCCTTGTTTTCATATTCCTGTAAGTATATGTATCTGTGTTATGAACTGAATGTGTTCTCCCTTAATTAATATGTTGAAGCCCTAACCCCCCTATGTGAGTGTATTTAGAGATAGGGCAAATACTTAATGGAAGTTATAAAGTTAAATGAGGTCTTGAGGATGGGGACTTCATCCAGTAAAATAAGTGTTCCTACAAGAAGAGACACCATAGAACTTGCTTATGCTTGTTCTTGTTCTCACCCCTACCCCTGCCACCAAGAACTCAACCATCTTGGATCCAACCTCCAGAACTGTGAGAAAATAAACGTCTGTTGCTTAACCCACCCAGTCTATGGAATTTTGTTATCGCACCTTGAGCTGGATAATACCACCTGCAAAAGAAACTGCCCTTTATATGATGCTTTAAGTTAATCTGGGTAACCCAGTAGACAAACCTGTCCCTATACCACCCATTCTCCCCCATCCTGTATGCAGAGCAACTGAAAACACCTATTTTACCTATTTTATTAGTCTGAAAATGTTTAAAGCCCAGTAATATTCATTTTTAGGTCACAGTAGACACATTTTGGAATTTCTTTCCTCCTGAAGACCATGTCTGCGTGCTCAAACTCCCTCCCCATGGGAGCCTTACCCTTGGACTGTTGTAGCCTCTCATCCTGATGGTTTGAGTGAAGAGAAGTGATAGAGAAGCTATTGTGACCAGAAATGGGGATGATGATGATATCTTGCTTCTAGGCCTTGCAGTTCCATCCCTGTGTGGTCCATAGTTTGGTCATGTGAACCAGTAGGTCCTTTTTATTGTTTTGAGTTGTGATTCTCTCTTGCAAGCAAAAAAGCAGAAACATGTCAAACAAGCTGGGCTGGGGAGTAGCTCAGTGGTAGAACACTTGCCTAGCATTCAAGAGACCTTGGTGTTTGATCTCCAGCATTGCAAGAAATAAAAAATATATATATATACAATTCAGTGGTTTTCAGTAAATAAAAAAAACAAAAAAAAAAAAAACAAGGGCTTTGTCCCTTGTTAAAAATGTAAATATTTTTGGAAACTATATTCATTTTCATGCTATAAATTACTGCAAACTTAGTCACTTAACACAATATAAATTTAGTATAATTCTGTAGGATTGAAGTGGGGAACAGGTCTTGCTATATCAGTATTAACAACCTTAACTCTATCTGCAACTTCCATGGCCCTTTGCCATGTAACCTCACAGGTTCCAGAAATTAGGACATGATGTCTTTAGGGGCCCATTCCATCTACCACAGATAACATATTAAGTCTTATCCTGACTTAGTTTCATTTGGATAATTTATCTTGTGTTTTTCTGACAGAAGTGGGTGAAAATCAAAACAAAACATGAGGGGTCCCAGAGGCTCATGAGAACTGCAAGGTACTGAATAGGTTAAAAAATAAATAAATACAAAGGAGGAGGGGCAGAAGAAGAACAGTTTAATGCTAGGAAATAGAGTTCCATAAGACAACATTATTGGATGGGTTGTGGCTCAGTGGTAGAGCGCTTGCCAGGCACATGTGAGGCACTGGGATCAATCCTCAGCACCACATAAAAATAAATAAAATAAAGGTATTGTGTCCATCTAAAATATTTAAAAAGACAAGAATATTATTTTTATAAAATTATAAAATATCACTACTCATAAACCATTATCACAGTATCACAGTAGTAAAGAACATAACTGCACATTTGAAGGGCTCAATATAAAATTAATTCCATATCTGAGAGATTAAAATTTTTAACTTTTATTGAAGGCAATAAATAGAACATCACTAATAATCCTCAGTAAAATCAGGGCTACATGAATTATAAAAATATAAGAAATAAAACAATATATGACAAATTTCATGGACAATGTAGTAATGAATATAAAATTTCTTATGAAAAGCTCTCATGAAAACCAGGGGCATTATCCTAGTCTCTGAATCTGAGTTTCAGTGTTGTGTTGAAGTTGTAAGTCATGAACTGTTAGCTCTTTAGCCCTCTGAATTAAAACAATATTATCTTTGGGGTTTCACTGGTGTGGTGCTGAGCATCTTGCTCATCTTGCTAAATCCCTGGTGAATATCATAGATTTTAGCTGGCCACATCCTAAGAGTATTCTGTATTGGCATAGGAAGAGTCACTGTAAGTTGTGCCCTGATATATATACAACATTGCCAGCATTTCACTTCTACCTTTGAAATTCAAACATGACCACAAGATGGTATACCTAGAAGTGCCTTCAGAAATTCTTATTAGGAATCTGAAATTACCAGCACTGTATAAATCAGTCTTCCTAGGATACAGCCAGTTATCATCCCCCACCCCCAACCTTTACTGACCAACATTAAAGAGGCCGACTGGGCCCGTGTAATCTGTGAACCCTTAGCAGAGCCTTTCAGATATGAAATATATCTTTCATTAGACATATTTTATCACAGATAAATTTTATTTCCAGTCCTCCTGGACAGATATATATACACAAAGTGGTATTTCTGGTTTCCCAAACGTGTATTTCTGCAACCCTATTCTATTCCTTTAACTTTTTCCTCCTCCCACTTCCTCATTGTGGAAATGAGTCACACTTTCTTCCCAGTTGAGAGATTATAGGACCTTACAGACATTTGAGATAAGACCTTTGCTAATTTTGGTATGATTTTTTGAAAAATGTTCTTTACCATTAAATATTATACAAATACAAATATCCATATGAAATAAATGTATTGCTTAATGAGTTATTAAAGGACAAAACCCCTTTGTAGCTGGCATCCACGTTAGGAGACAAGACCTTGCCCACCATCCCAGATGCCCTCCCTGTGTACCCCCAACTCTATCAATAACCTCTGACTTCCTATAGTCATATTTTCTTTCTTCCTCTGAATATTCTTACCTGTATCACTATTTTCCTGTATCATAAAAAATTACTACAAACTGGATGGCTTAAGGCAACAGAAATTTATTCTTTCAAAGTTCGGGGAGTGGGCTGTGATTGTGGCTCAGTGGTAGAGCGCTTGCCTAGCACACGAGAGGCACTGGTTCGATCCCCAGCACCATGTAAAAAAACCAAAAACCTAAAGTTCTCGGGGTGGAGGTCTGGAATCAAGGTACCAGCAGGGCTGCACTGTTGGAGGTTCTAGGGCCGCATCCATTCTTCACCAGCTTCTGCTGGTTGTCAGCAACATTCCTTAACTTGTGACCACATCAGTCTACATCTTCCTGGTCCCTTTTCTTTTTGTATCAAATCTCTCTTGGCCTAACTCTTATAAAGACACTTGTCTTGCAATTTAGGACCACCTGGATAATCCAGGATGATTTTCTCATCTGAAAATCCTTTACTTTATTACATCCTAATTTAAGGTAACATTCATAGGTTCCAGAGGGTAGGAATGGCATGGCCAGGGTTTGGGGGCACCATTCAACCTTCTATATCACCCATGTGTAATCCCTAAACACTGCTTTTTAGCTTTGCTTTGTTTTTGTCTTTTAACTTTTTTATTCTATGCTTCCTATCCATCTCTTCTTTTTTTTTTTTTTTTAACATCTAGCATTGAATGTTTGAAGAAGTAGGATCATATATTCTACTTACCCAACATTGGGTTTTTAAAATTATGTTCCTTTTGTGTAGTTTAGCATGTTCCTCTGTCCTCTGCATTTTCTATAGGTTCACAGTTAAGTCTAGAGGCCTATTCAGATTCAAGTTTGATTTTTTGTTGTTGTGTTAAGACTGTTACATAAGTGGTGGTAGTGTGTTTGTCAAAAGACATTGATTGTGTCTTTGTGCTCTTAGTGGCCATAGATGCTCAATACCTAGATCCTTACCTCATTAGTCAATGCAAAAATAGTGATTTCCAATGCTATCTTCTCTTCTTGGTGTATTTGCTGAAATACTTTTATAAAGAGAAAATTTCCCTCATTTACTAATTGTTTAATCAGAGGCATAGTTTGTGTAGGAAATGCAGGATAAATGCTTGAATCTTGCCTTTATTTACCAGTTTGACAGATTAACAGTTGTTAGCATCCTTTATAGGAGACTATAGATTTAGTAGATTTATTGTTTTTTAAAATCATTTTGAACTCATGGACTTAAATATACTTGTCACTTTTTTTAGTCCATTGTACTTTTACTGATGCTCAGTTTATTCCATCATGAGCCAGTGGATGCTTCTACAGATTGTTTTTGTTGCTTGTTTTGCTTTGCTTTGCTTTATTTTATTTTGAAACACAGTTAAGTTACCCAGGCTGGCTGCAAGCTCACGATCCTCCTGCTTCAATCTAAGTAGCTGAGCTCACATGATTGCACTGCCATTGCCAGACTTTCTAATCATTTTTGATAGTTTCTTTGCTGTATGGTATAAGATGTTCCTAGATCATTTTGTACATTTCCTGCCTTAAACCTGGAATGAACTGTTTGTCCAAGCAGCCCTGGTTTCTTTCAGTGAGAAATGATATTTCAATATCATAGTCTGACATTAGGGTTGCTTATTGCTACTGGCTTGTTTATTCTTTTTTTTTAATTTATTTTTATTGTAAACAAATGGGATACATGTTGTTTCTGTTTGTACATGAAGTAAAGGCATACCATTTGTGTAATCATACATTTACATAGGGTAATGGTGTTTGATTCATTCTGTTATTTTTTCCTTCCCCCCACCCCTCCCACCCCTCTTTTCCCTCTATACAGTCCCTCCTTCCTCCATTCTTGCCCCCCTCCCACCCCCCATTATGTGTCATCATCCACTTATCAGTGAGATCATTCGTCCTTTGGTTTTTTGAGATTGGCTTATCTCACTTAGCATGATATTCTCCAATTTCATCCATTTGCCTGCAAATGCCATAATTTTACTATTCTTTATAGCTGAGTAATATTCCATTGTATAAATATACCATAGTTTCTTTATCCATTCATCAATCGAAGGGCATCTAGGTTGGTTCCACACTCTAGTTATTGTGAATTGAGCTGCTATGAACATTGATGTGGCTGCATCACTGTAGTATGCTGATTTTAAGTCCTTTGGGTATAAACCAAGGAGTGGGATAGCTGGGTCAAATGGTGTTTCCATTCCAAGCTTTCTGAGGAATCTCCACACTGCTTTCCAGAGTGGCTGCACTAATTTGCAGCCCCACCAGCAATGTATGAGTGTTCCTTTTGCCCCACATCCTCGCCAAGTCTAACTCATTTTTAAAGAACTCAGAAAGACAAGGTGACGGAACCCATAATTTTTGTCTCCTTGAACAAGAAGACACTTCTCACAGAAGGCTCGGAGCAGGAATTGCACACTGTTCAAAAGCCCTTAATCCAAACATTGACTCAGTTTCACCAAAATCAAAGTACACAGCTGCTTTATGAAATCAATGGAAAGGTTAAACCAAAGTTGTGCCTAATAAAAAAATCATTTCTCTCTTGGCTGTAATAAACTTCAGTCCTTAAGTATATTTTGCGACTTTCTATTTCCTATTTGAGTTTTTGTCTTGCATACTTGTAAGAGTTTGAAAAGCAGCTCTAACTGGGCATCTTTCCATAGTGACATCCGCCTTCTGTAAGCCTTTGTGCTTTTATTCCATAAGTTCTAAATAAAAATGTTCTGGGCCATGGAGCTGAAACTTTGAAATTTTTTTCAGTGAGGAAGCTCAGAGTTTGATGAGAAAACAACTACAAAACTAGAACAAAACATGTGTGTAAGTAGCATAATATCCTGTGTCATAAATTCAGGATCAGAAACAATCCGATCCTTTCCTTTTCTTTCCCCTTTCTTGTCTGTAAAAAACTCAAACATTGAGAAGAATTTAAAAGGAGAGAAGGGAGAGTCATCTGCTCAGTTCTCCAGTGCTCAAGGCTCAACTTGCAGAGTAGCTTTACTTCTTCTGGAGGATACTTTTCAGTTAGCCAGAATAAGGATGGATGGATGGATAGGTCAGTCATATTTTTTCAATTTATTTTGCACTGAGGGAAAGGAACATGATACAGTTTATATGTACCTGGTGCTAGGTGCATTTTATATTTGTTGTTCCTCAAAATCATAGAAATAATGGGTGAGCACACATTCAAAGCCAAAATCGTATGTCTCAAAGTGGTATTGAGTACCTATACCTCTTTCAAATCCTATTTGTTAGTAGATTGATCATGAATTAAGTGTTCAATCTTTTAGTCAGTCCAAATGCATTGTATTTATTTAGCTGCATAAAACGAAGTTATTTTCATAATTTTACTTAAAAAAAAAACTAGTCACATTTGATTAAATCAGCATGTAATTGTGTGCCTAAGGGAAAATTCAAATAAATAGAGTAAAAACATCAGTACAAGGAGAGTTGTAGTCAATGGCAAGTTTCATCTTGAAAAGCTATTTGTCTGCCTCATTTTCATTTCCTGTGCTAAAGAATACTCCCTGGGAACCTCCTCTGTGCCAGGCCAGGCTCTGATCTCTGTAAAACAGAGTGAGATGCTATCCCTGTTACTAGTAGAGCTCAGCTGGCAGGGCATAGAGGCAGTCAATAGTAAACATGCAGATAAGCTAGCTTTTAAGAGTGATGGTGCTAAAAGAAAGTGAACCAGTGCTAAGAGAATAGAGCGGCTCAAGTGGAACAGCCTAAGGGGTTACTTTTTCCAAGTTGATTTTTTTTTGGGGGGAGGATAAAGCTTCTTCTAAATTTTGTATTTGTTCTTTTTAGTTATACATTACAGTAGAACGTATTTTTTTAAATAAATAAATCTTTATTAAATTCTATCCAGAAACAAACCAGAACCTTTTATGCCTTGGATCTTTTTAAATTGCAATAATTTTGTACAATTTATTAGATTTGTCTAGATTTTTTTTATTGTAAACAAATGGGGTACAACTTGTTTCTCTGGTTGTACATGAAGTAGAGGCATACCATTTGTGTAATCATACATTTACATAGGGTAATGGTGTTTGATTCATTCTGTTATTTTTCCTTCCCCCCACTTCTCCCACCCCTCTTTTTCCTCTATATAGTCCATGCTTTTTCCATTGTTGCCTCCCTCACACCCCCCATTATGTATCATCATCCACTTATCAACGAGATCATTCGTCCTTCGGTTTTTTGAGACTGGCTTATCTCACTTAGGATGATATTCTCCAACTTCATCCATTTGCCTGCAAATGCCATAATTTTATTATTCTTTATGGCTAAATAATATTCATATATATATATATATATACATACATATATATATATGCAACAGTTTTATCCATTCATCTATTGAAGGGCATCTAGGTTTGTTCCACAATGTGGCTATTGTGAATTGAGCAGCTATGAACACTGTTGTGGCTGTATCTCTGTAGTATGCTGATTTTAAGTCCTTTGGGTATAGGCCAAGGAGTGGGATAGCTAGCTCAAATGGTGGGTCCATTCCAAGTTTTCTAAGGAATCTCCACACTACTTTCTAGAGTGGCTGCACTAATTTGCAACCCCACCAGCAATGTATGAGTGTACCTTCTTCCTCACATCCTCTCCAACACCTATTGTTGCTTGCATTCTTGATAATCGCCATTCTAATTGGGGTGAGATGGAATCTTAGGGTAGTTTTGATTTGCATTTCTCTTATTCCTAGAGATGTTGAACATTTTTTCATATGTCTGTTGATTGCTTGTAGATCTCCTTCTGTGAAGTATCTGTTCATTTCCTTAACCTATTTGTTGATTGGGTTATTTGTATTCTTGGTGTAAAGTTTTTTGAGTTCTTTATAGATTCTGGAGATTAGTGCTCTATCTGAAGTATGAGTGGCAAAGATTTTCTTCCACTCTGTAGGCTCTCTCTTCACATTGCTGATAGTTTCCTTTGCTGAGAAGAAGCTTTTTAGTTTGAATGTATCCCAGTTATTGATTCTTGCTCTTATTTTTTGTGCTTTGGGAGTCATGTTAAGGAAGTCTGATCCTAAGCTGACATGATGAAGATTTGGACTTACTTTTTCTTCTATAAGGTGCAGGGTCTCTGGTCTGATTCCAAGGTCCTTGATACATTTTGAGTTGAGTTTTGTACAGGGTGAGAGATAGGGGTTTAGTTTCATTGTTCTGCATATGGATTTCCAGTTTTCCCAGCAGCATTTGTTGAACAGGCTGTCTTTTTTCCATTGCATGTTTTTGGCACCTTTGTCTAGTATGAGAAAACTGTACTTATGTGGGTATATCTCTGTGTCTTCTAACCTGTGCCTTTGGTCTACCTGTCTATTTTGGTGCCAATACCATGTCGTTTTTGTTACTATTGCTTTGTAGTATAGTTGAAGTTCTGGTATTGTGATACCCCCTGCTTCACTCTTCCTGCTAAGGATTACTTTAGCTATTCTGGGTCTCTTATTTTTCCAAATGAATTTCATGTTTGCTTGCTCTATTTCTATGAGGTACATCATTGGGATTTTAATTGGAATTGCGTTGAATCTGTATAGCACTTTTGGTAGTATGGCCATTTTGACAATATTAATTCTGCCTATCCAAGAACATAGGAGATCTTTCCATCTTCTAAGGTTTTCTTTAATTTCTTTCTTTAGTGTTCTGTAGTTCTCATTGTAGAAGTCTTTCACCTCTTTTTAGATTGATTGATCTAATCAATCAATTAGATTGATTCCCAAGTATTTTATTTTATTTTATTTTTTTGAGGCTATTGTGAATGGGGTAGTTTTCCTAAATTCTCTTTCTAAGGATTCATCACTTATGTATAAAAATGTGTTAGATTTATGAGTATTGATTTTCTATCCTGCTACTTTACTGAATTCATTTATGAGTTCTAGAAGTTTTCTAGTGGAATTTTCTAGCTCCTCTAAATATAGAATCATGTTATCAGCAAACAGTTTGAGTTCTTCTTTTCCTATTTGTATCCCTTTAATTTCTAATTTCTAATTGGTTTGTCTAATTGCTCTGGCTAGAGTTTCAAGGACGATGTTGAATAGAAGTGGTAAAAGAGGGTATCCCTGCCTTATTCCAGTTTTTAGGGGGAATGCTTTCAGTTTTTCACCATTTAGAATGATATTGGCCATGGGCTTAGCATAGATAGCCTTTACAATGTTGAGGAATGTTCCCACTATCCCTATTTTTTCTAGTGTTTTGAGCATGAAGGAATGCTGTATTTTATCAAATGCTTT
This sequence comes from Sciurus carolinensis, assembly GCF_902686445.1. NCBI lineage: Eukaryota > Metazoa > Chordata > Mammalia > Rodentia > Sciuridae > Sciurus > Sciurus carolinensis. The sequence continues at coordinate 119,675,287 of NC_062215.1, forward strand.
TTCTGCATGTATCGAAATAATCATGTGATTCTTGACTTTAAGTCTGTTGATACGGTGAATTACATTTATTGATTTCTGGATGTTGAACCAAACTTGCATCCCTGGGATAAAACCCACTTGATTGTGGTGCACTATCTTTTTAATATATTTTTGTATGCTATTTGCTAAAATTTTGTTAAGAATTTTTGCATCAATGTTCATTAGGGATATTGGTCTGAAATTTTCTTTCCTTGATATGTCTCTTTCTGGTTTTGGTAACAGGGTGATATTAGCTTCATAGAATGAGTTTGGAAGGGTTCCCGCCTCTTCTATTTCATGGAATACTTTGAGGAGTATTGGAATGAGCTCTTCTTTAAAGGTTTTGTAGAACTCAGCTGAGAACCCATCTGGTCCTGGACTTTTCTTTATTGGTAGGCTTTTGATGACTTCTTCTATTTTGTTGCTTGAAATTGATCTATTTAAATTATGTATGTCCTCCTGATTCAGTTTGGGTAAATCATATGTCTCTAGAAACCTGTTGATGTCTTTAAGATTTTCTATTTTGTTGGAGTACAGATTTTCAAAATAGCTTCTAATTATGTTTTGTATTTCAGTAGTGTCTGTAGTGATATTTCCTTTTTCATCATGAATTTTAGTAATTTGAGTTTTCTCTCTCCTTCTCCTTGTTAGTGTGGCTAAGGGTTTATCAATTTTGTTTATTTTTTCAAAGAACCAACTTTTTTATTTTGTCAATTTTTTTGATTATTTCTTTTGTTTCAATTTCACTGATTTCAGCTCTGATTTTAACTATTTCCTGTCTTCTACTTTTGGTGTTGATCTGTTCTTCTTTTTCTAGGGCTTTGAGCTGTAGTGTTAGGTTGTTTATTTGTTTATTTTTTTCTTCTTTTATTGAATGCACTCCATGAAATAAATTTTCCTCTTAGTACTGCCTTTGTAGTGTCCCAGAGATTTTGATATGTTGTATCTTTATTCTTGTTTACCTCTAAGAATTTTTTTATTTCCCCTCTCATGTCTTCTATTATCCATTCATCATTCAATAGCATATCACTTAATCTCCAGGTGTTGGAGTAGTTTCTGTTTTTTATTCTATCATTTATTTCTAATTTCAGTCCATTATGATCTGATAGAATACAAGGTAGTATCTCTATCTTCTTGCTAACAGTAGCTTTGTGGCATAATGTATCGTCAATTTTAGAGAAGGATCTATGTGCTACTGAGAAGAAAGTGTATTCACTCTTTGTTGGATGGAATATTCTATATATGTCTGTTAAGAATAAATTATCAATTGTGTTATTTGTTCAATTTTTGTTTGGAAGATCTGTCCGGTGGTGAGAGAGGTGTGTTAAAGTCACCTAGTATTATTGTGTTGTGGTCTATTTGGTTCCTGGAATTGAAAAGGATTTGTTTGACATACATGGATGAGCCACTGTTTGGGGCATAGATATTTATGATTGTTATGTCTTGCTGATTTATGCTTCCCTTAAGCAGTATGAAATGTCCTTCTTTACCTCTTCTGACTAACTTTGGTTTGAAGTCCTCATTATCTGATATGAGGATATCCATCCTCTGACTTTTTTTGCTGAGTCCATGTGCATGGTATGCTTTTTCCATCCTTTCACCTTTAGTCTATAGGTATCTCTTTCTATTAGATGAGTCTCTTGAAGGTAGCATATTGTTAGGTCTTTCTTTTTAATCCATTCTGCCAGTGTATATCTTTTGATTAATGAGTTCAGGCCATTAACATTCAGGGTTATTATTGAGATATGATTTGTATTCCTGGTCATTTGGCTTATTTTTGTTTTCTCCTTTATTTGGTTTTCCTTTAGGGTAGTTCTTCCCTTTGCTGATTTACATCATTGTTTTTCATCTCTTCTTCATGGAATATTTTTCTGAGAATGTTCTGTAGTGCCGGCTTTCTATTTGTAAATTCTTTTAGCTTTTGTTTATTATGGAAGGATTTTATTTCATCTTCAAATCTGAAGGTAAGTTTTGCTGGGTATAGGATTCTTGGCTGGCATCCATTTTCTTTCAGAGCTTGAAAAATGTTGTTCCAGACCCTTCTAGCTTTTAGGATCTGGGTTGAAAAATCTGCTGATATCCATATTGGTTTCCCCCTGAATGTAATTTAATTTTTTTCTCTCACAGTCTTTAAAATTCTATCTTTATTTTGTATGTTAGGTATTTTCATTATAATGTGCCTTGGTGTGGGTCTGTTGTAATTTTGTATATTTGGAATCCTATTATAAGCCTCTTGTACTTGATTTTCCATTTCATTCTTCAGGCTTGGGAAATTTTCTGATATTATTTCATTGAATAGATTGTTCATTCCTTTGGTTTGTTTCTCTGTGCCTTCCTCAATCCCAATAATTCTTAAATTTGGCCTTTTCATGATATCCCATAATTCTTGTAGATTCTGTTCATGATTTTTTACCATCTTCTCTGTTTGGTCACCTTTGTATTCAAGATTAAATATTTTGTCTTCAATGTCTGAGGTTCTGTCTTCCAGGTGTTCTATCCTATTGGTTAGGCTTTCTATGGAGTTTTTAATTTGGTTTATTGTTTTCTTCATTTCAAGGATTTCTGTTGTTTTTTTTTTTTTTTTCAGAATCTCTATCTCTTTATTGAAATGATCTTTTGCTTCCCACATTTGCTCTTTTAACTGTTGATTGGTGTGATCATTCAATGCCTGCATTTGCTCTCTCATCTCATCATTTTCCTCCCTGATCATTTTAATTATGTACATTCTGAACTCCCTTTCTGACATTTCTTCTGCCATGCTGTTATTGGATTTTTTTGATGTAGCATCTAGGTTTGTTTGGGACATTTTCTTCCCTTGTTTTCTCATATTGCTCAGGTATCTTCCCCTCTAGTAGTGAAAATCTGAGACATTGCAGTTTCCGCCCTATTGACTTATAGTGTCCCTGTAGATTTCCAATAACTCAACTCCTAGCCTTCAAAAACCTGAAGTTTTGGAGGAACTTGATAATGCAGTGATCCACAAAGGAAGCTGCCCCTCTAGGAGTGGTGGCCTCTAGATGGGGTATATTCCCTGCTAGTGGGCAGAGTCGCCTCCACGTGTTGACCAATGGTCAGCTGAAGGGTCACTAGACTGCAGGCTGGGGCCAGCTGGGGCTGGTCTGGGCCTGGGTCTCTGGTTCTACCGCCCCGGTGGGGAAGCCTCACCCAGCAGGGAAAACTCATCCGGCAGGGAAGTCTTGCTGGATAGCTCTGCTCCTCAAAGTTCCCTGCTGTCTGGATCCACTACCCTGGCCAGGGAGCCTCGCCCAGCGGGGAAGACTCACCCGGGGGCTCTGAGCTAGTCCTGAGTCTCTCAATACCTCCTCTTCTTGAATCCTGAGTCCTGGAGTGACATGGAATGCAGTCACCCTCTAGTCCGCCATTTTGCTATTCCAGTAGAATGTATTTTGACATATTATACATACATGGAGTATAACTTCCCATTCTTGTTGTTGTGCTTGATGTGGAGTTACATGGTCATATATTCATATATGAACAGGAAAGTTATGTTGGATTCATTCTACTGTCCTTCCTGTTTCCATTCCCTCTCTTTCCCTTCTTCCCCTTTGTCTAATCCAGTGAACTTCTTTCTATTCTTCCCTCCTCTCCACTCATTATTGTGTGTTAGCATCTGCATATTAGAGAGAACATTCAGCCTTTGGTTTTTTGGGATTGGCTTATTTCACTTAAAATGATAGTCTCCAGTTCCATCAATTTACCAGTAAATGCCATAATTTTTTAAAAACTTATTTTTATTTTTTACAGACTGCATTTTGATTCATTGTTCACAAATGGGATACAACTTTCTGCTTCTATGGTTGTACACAATATAGATTCACTTCATTCATGTAATCATACATGTACATAGGGGAATGATGTCTGTCTCATTCCACTATCTTTCCTACCCCCACCCCATCCCCCCTCATTTCCCTCTACACACTCCAAAGTTTCTTCATTCTTGTCTTACCCTTCCCACACCCACCCCTGCCCCCATTTTGTATGTTATCAGAAAAAACACTCAGTCTTTGGTGTTTTGGTATTGACTTATCTCACTTAGCATGATATTCTCCAATTCCATTCATTTATCTGCAAATGCCTTTATTTTATTTTTCTTTATTGCTAAATAATATTCCCTTATGTGTATATACCACCATTTCTTTATCCACTCATATATTGAAGGGCATCTAGGTTGGTTCCACAATCTAGATTTTGTGAACTGAGCTGCTATAAACATCAATGTGCCTGCATCACTGTAGTATATTGATTTTAAGTCCTTTGGGTATAAGCCAAGGAGTGGGATAGCTGGGTCAAATGGTGGTTCCATTCCAAGTTTTCTTAGGAATCTCCATACTGCTTTCCAGAGTGACTGCAACAATGTACAAGTGTGCCTTTTCCCCCACATCCATGCCAACACCAATTATTGCTTGTGTTCGTGATAATAGCCATTCTAATTGGAGTGAGATGAAATCTTAGGGTGGTTTTAATTTGCATTCTGTAATTAGTAGGGATGATGAGGTGATATTTGTTGATCACCTGTATATCTTCTTCTGTGAAGAGTCTTCCCAGTTCCTTAGCCCATTTATTGATTGGGTTCTTTGTATTTTGGGTGTAAAGTTTTTTAAGTTCTTTATAAACTTTGGAAATTACTGCTCTGTCTGAAGTGTGTGTGGAAAAGATTTTTTCCCACTCTGTAGGCTCTCTTTTCACATTATTGATTGTTTCCTTTGCTGAGAAAAAGATTTTTAGTTTGAAACTATCCCATTTATTGATTCTTACTTTTATTTCTTGCACTATCAAAGTCTTGTTAAGGAAGTCTGTTCCTAATCCAACATGATGAAGATTGAGGCCTACTCTTTCTTCTATTTGGTGAAGGGTCTCAGGTCTAATTCCTAGATCCTTGATCCATTTTGAGTTGAGTTTTGTGCAGGGTGAGAGATAGGGGTTTGTTTTCATTCTGCTGCATATGGATTTCCAGTTTTGCCAGCACCATTTGTTGAAGAGGCTATCTTTTCTCCATTGTAAGTTTTTGGCTTCTTTGTCTAGTATGAGAAAACTGTATTTATGTGTGTTTGTCTCTGTGTCTTCTGTTCTGTACCATTGGTCTACCTGTCTATTTCGGTGCCAATACCATGCTGTTTTTGTTGCTATTGCTCTATAATAGAGTTTAAGGTCTGGTATAGTGATACCTCCTGCATCACTCTTCCTGCCCAGGCCACACTGATAAGATGACATTGGTGCACGCTGAGGCCTAACTGGAACATTGGAAACAGTCAGTACAAAGGCCCTGTAGCATACATACTATAAATTCTTCTGTACACTTGTTATATGAAGGGATTTTTTTCTTAAATTTGTTTTTTTTTAAATATCTTGTATCTACAAATCAAGGAACAATTATACTAATAAATGCATGTACTAACTAAGCACTTGATTCATAAGAAAAGCAAAGGGTGAATTTTTATGAAAACAAGTTCATTTTCTTCAGATGAACCTGGGTGTTTCGGATTAAGCAAAGACTACAAGCTGACTCATACAACTACACTTGGTCTTCCACAGTGATACTCCTGAAGTGCTAGAATAATTAAATTCTTTCTATTTCCATCAGGAGTCCTTTCTAGCACTCTGAGAATCAGAGCAAACCTTTTCATACCTTCTGCAATTCAGTGAAGTTTGCATTGCTCAGAGACAAAGGAGGCCTGGACAGGAAGAATCTTCCTGTTGGTAACTGTTAGCTCTATTTTTACAGTAAACACATCCCTTTAATGAAAATAGAAAATGTTGGTGCACTGAGTGTTATTTTAAGGGAAACAACGCAGAAGAGTGGGGGGATCAAAAGATTACTAAACAACCTGTTATTAATAATAATATGTTTTATGAAAAATATTTTAAACTCCTACATCCTGTTTCTTTCCTGTCTGCCTTCTATAAAGAAATACTCACTACAGAGAGGCATGATGAATTTAACTGGATTGCCACCTTACCTGGGGCAGAAGGTAGAGACTAAGTTTTATTTATTTTTGTATCTTCAGGCTAAACACATGGTATCACACCATATATATTTGTGCAATTAAAATTTTTGGGAGGGCTGGGGAGATAGCTCAGCTGGTAGAGTGCTTGCCTCGCAAGCACAAGGCCCTGAGTTCAATTCCCAGTACCGCAAAAAAAAGAAAAAGAAAAAAAAAATTGGGAGCTGAGGTAGTGGTAGAGCGCTTGCCTAGCATGTGTGAGGCACTGGGTTTAGTCCTCAGCACCACATAAAAATAATTAAAGAAAATAAAGGTATTGTGTCCATCTACAACTAAAAAAAAATATTTAAAATTAAATTAAATTAATGGTAAGGGAGGGGAGAGAGGTTGGGAGGGTAACAGGAATCATGAACTGAAATTGAATTCCATACATGTATGATTTTTTCCTGATGAACCCAACTACTATGTAGAACTATAATGCTCTAATTTTAAAAATAGTTTAAAAAATTCCACCACCCCTCATGAAGGAGGAGTTGAACACCCGAGTGTCTGTCAAAAAGTGCTGAAGGACCCCAATTTTCAAGACAATGACAGAGCAGCAATAACTTCAGAGAGGGCACTCTTCCCTTTGCTGTTCTCTGCTCAGGCACAGCCCACTGTCTCCCTGGAGAGTGCTCTCTGCTTGAGCCTCGCTTTACTTTCACCCTACTCTTGCTTCACTTCCACTTCACCTTCGCTTACAATAAAATAATTTTTTGCATGAAAAAAAATTAGTGTTAAGCTAGACAGGAAAAAAGGAAAACTAAAAGGTGGGGGTATCTCATTCAAAATAAAAGGGAGATCAGTAGAGGAAACGGACCCGGGGATGGAAGGAGGAGAGGGAAGGGGAAGTGTTGGAGAGCGATACTGACCAAATTATATATTTATACTCTGTGCATGTATGAATATATAACAAAACACCATCATTATGTGCAACTATAGTGCACCAATAAAAAATGTGGAAAGAGAAAAAATGAAGGCTGGGGGATTAATTTTAAACCATAATTATTCTATACTGCCTGGCAATACTTGAGTTTAATTTTATATGTGGGTTTCTCATTGTTTTCCCAGAATCTACCTACAAAATTCCCATGAAAAATGGGATAGAGACTTCCCAAGCCCAGTTATGCAGTCACAGAAAATGAGTGCCTGCCTGACTGTGGGCATCACAAGAATTTCAAGGCCCAGAATCTGTAAGGCATGACTCACTGGGTCTCAGAATGATCCCTTTATATATGGTGATATAAGTTGTGTCTGAACTGGGAAACTAGAAGTCAGGTATTTGTTATTCTCTGTTCCTTGGCTTGATGGAGATCTCACTCTGCAGAAATGGCAAGAAATGCAAACTGTATGTATACTCTGGTAGATACAAGGAAGGCAGTGGAAAGCCACATTCACCCTGCTGCATCTATATCTTGTTTATATTTTTTGCTCTGCTTCTGGGTTCATCCAGAACTAAGAAAAATCAACTTGAATGGAATCCAAGCTTTTATTCTCTCCCTTCTCCAAACGCAGACTAGATTTCAGTTCTCAGTTTACATTATATTGCCCAGCTGTTTTGATTGTAAATACACATGTTTAATAAAAGGAGATAATTTGTGCACAGTATTATTTTAAGAGAAGCTATAGGAATATGCTCCTCTCACAATGAGCTATCTAGTGAGGGAGACAAAATGTACAAAAGCCATTACCATCCAAAACAATGTCAAAGTCATGGGGTCTAGGACCTATGGTAGAACCAGAGGACATTTACTCCATTTAATACACCAGTGTAGAAATCAGTTTTTGCAAATTATAGTTTTTGTAGAATTTTAAATGTAACAAAAGATTATCTAGTATGGCATTACTTGATTATCTAAACTAGACTTTATTACTATACCACTGTACCATGCACATGTCTTTTGAGGTCATGTAGAAGACCAGAGTACCTAAATTTCTTTTCATTTTTTTTTCTTTTGGTACTAGGGATTAAACTCAGGGGTGCTCAACCACTGAGCCACATCCCTGGCCCTATTTTGTGTTTTATTTAAAGACAGGGTCTTACTGAGTTGCTTAGTGCCTCACTGTTGCTGAGGCTGACTTTGAACTCACAATCCTTCTGTTTCAGCCTCCCAAGCGCTGGGATTATAGATGTGTGTCACCGTGCCTGGCTCAATTTCTTGATGGTATCTGTTATGGCTGTTTATTCACCTTGTAGGTATGGAAATTTTCTTTCCCCAGCATCTACCTAAGCTGTCATTGTGGCCTGAATGTGGTATGAGGGGGTCTCATTGAGTTGAAGCTCAGAGTTTCTGTCCAGGGACTCAGGCTTTCAAGGTTGGGAGAATGGAGGGAGAGTATGTATCCCTGTACCAGAAGCAAGCATCACTGAGCTTTGATGGCTTAGGGGTTATACTGGGTGAACCCTAACATGTTGGTCCTAGATATGATGTGTGTTCCATGGATGTAGCAAGCATTTGTGGGTTGGTTTTTATAAGACATGGAGGCCAAAGCTGGGGCTTAGAGTCTTTTTAAAAAAAAAAAAAAAAAAAACAACTTTATTTATTTTTTATGAAGTGCTGAGGATCAAACCCAGTACCTCACAAGTGCTTGGCAAGTGCCCTTCCACTGAGCTACAACCCCAGCCCGGGACTTAGAATCTTAATACACAAAAACAGCAATAAGTTCTTTAGTTGGGGAAGTAGCAGGTACTGTAGTAACACAGAAGAGGGGCATCTTCTCTCAAGAAGAGATATCTGAACTAACACCTGAAAAGGACTTTGGCTTGGCTTGTTTTCCCACCTATCCGATAACCCCATGATGCCTCGCCTCCCTCTTTTTCAGTAAACCTCAACTCTCCCCAGTCATCCGTCCTCATTCTCTCATTATGCTCAGTGCAGGTCCCAGTCTGACTAAATACCCCACCATTCCAGGCCCTCCAAAACCCTTCCTACATGCCGTCAAGAACCTGGAGCTCCAGACCTGTGATAAACATGCTTCCTCAATGTTTGTCCTTCATCAGTGTTTCCTGTGACTCCTTGAGCTCACTGTGTGCTCTGTCCATCTCCTAAGGACTCTGGCTCCATGTAGCTTTTTCAAATGAATCAAACACTCTCACATCCTGTATACTCCAAGACCAGAATGCAAGGTATGTTTTTTCTTCTTTGATTTATTGCTACTTTTTTTTTTTCCAGGTGTGCCCACTTGGGCTCTTGCCCATGGCCCTTTGCCAGGATCAAGTCCGCAATGCTCTCTTCCCTACTCCTCCTCCTCCCTTTGCCCATCAAAATGCCACCTCCTCAAAGGAGATGTTCCTCATCTTCCCTCAACCAGATGGACTTTCTCTCCCTATTGTGTCCTTTTTTTAAATTTATTTTTATTGTAAACAAATGGGATACATGTTGTTTCTGTTTGTACATGGAGTAAAGGCATACCATTTGTGTAATCATACATTTACATGGGGTAATGGTGTTTGATTCATTCTGTTATTTTTCCCTTCCCCTCACCCCTCCCACCCCTCTTTTCCCTCTATACAGTCCCTCCTTCCTCCATTCTTGCCCCCCTCACACCCCCAATTATGTGTCATCATCCGCTTATCAGCAAGATCATTTGTCCTTTGGTTTTTTGAGATTGGCTTATCTCACTTAGCATGATATTCTCCAATTTCATCCATTTGCCTGCAAATGCCATAATTTTATTATTCTTTATGGCTGAGTAATATTCCATTGTATAAATATACCACAGTTTCTTATCCATTCATCAACTGAAGGGCAAAGTCCCCAGTTCCTTGTTTCCACTATCTAATGATCTCCTAATCACCCCGCTCATTCACTGAAGACTTAACCCCTGGTTTATGGTCTTCCTTTTCATCCTGACTCTGGTTGTCATTTTTATTTCTATGTCTCTCATCCATTGTCCTGTAGGCTCTAATCCACTAACCTCACCACTTGTTTTATCGACTGTTCATTGTGTCTATTCTGTCTTCATTCTCTCCCTTATCCATTGATGATTTTCTATCATTTTGAAAAGCAACTCTTTTTTCATATTCACCTGCTTTGCTGAGTATATGTCCATACCTTCTCCAGTCTGCTGCAGAGTAGCTGAATACTTGGAACAGTGCCTTAACTTTATGTTCATACAGCTGAAACACGCAACTTATCTGTTCCATTATCCTCAAAAGTTTTCCCCAGTAAGATCGATACTCATTCTTTGAGTCAACTATTTATAATCTTTTCTTTTTTAACCCTAAAAATGTTCATCCTCAGGGGCTAGGGTTGTAGCTCAGTGGTAGAGTGCTTGCCTAACATGTGTGAGACACTGGGTTTGATACTTAGCACCACATAAAAATAAATAAGTAAAATAAAGATATTGTGTCAGGCTGGGGATGTAGTTCAGTTGGTAGAGTGCTTGCCTTGCATGCACAAGGCCCTGGTTTCTGTGCCCAGCACACACACAAAAAAGCCAACCCTTCCTCTTTTGCCCTCTCTTTCACAACATTACTGAAAAAAACATAGACAACTAAACATGAACTGTATTCTAACCCTTACCTATACCAATGTATTCATTCGTTCCACATATTATAACAGAAACATCACTGCTCTCTCTAAGGCCAGGTTTTTCAAGCTCTGAAGCCTATCTTCTCTTATTTCTCAAGGACAATGATCTTGTAATTGTCCCCTCTCTCATGGATGAATAATTTCTCCCTTTCTTGTATGGACTTTATGATTCTTAAATTATCATCTTTTAAAAAAGTCCTATAAAAAAATCCTCAGTTGATCTTAGAACTGTTTCCAGGAGAATTCCATTCCTTTCCTCTCTTTTAAAGAAAAACTTCACCAAAGAATAACCAACCCTTCTCTGTTTTAGTCCTTTCTCCTTGTTCACTGTTCAACCTATTCCAGGATTTCCATCCCCGTCACATCACTGAAACAATCATCAAGTCATCTTTAACTTTTATGTTGCCAAATCCAGTGGACACTTCTCTTTCCTCATTTTACATCAGATCTTGTGCAAACTGACCTAAGCCAGCTTGACTCTTTTCAATTATTAGGTTCTTTTTGTAGATATCAATAACCTGCTATAGGTGCAGGTGAGACCTTTTCTGAATTTGAACCAGATACTTGATGAAGGACATTCTAGAAAACAACTGTTTAGCCTCCCCTATGACCATAAAATACTGAACTTTTTGTTCTCCCAATTTTGTTCCCCAGAAATATCAGTTCCAATTATTCATTCTGAGGTTCTGGCTACTGGTTCCAAATCCCTAATTGCCCCTTGACCATTTCTGGTGTGACTTTACGTCTCACTGCAGGTATAGATAAATTTCAAAAACCTTGGGTTTTTATCTTACGAGCTTCTCTAAAATTTTTGGATTTCTCAGAAGAGTTTTCACTTGGGATTTATCATTTGTAAATGCTTATTCATTTTGATGATTTGTCAAGATTGAATAAATTGTTAGAATATTGTGTGAGAGACTGTTGCCCTACTTGATTGGCTGAGAGGACCACCCTTTTTACTAGAATTTACCAGATCAGAGGTTTCAGAGAACAGTTACTTTCTCAGATGGTGCACTTTAGTGCCATCATCAGTAATGTTGGTCTTGCAGTCAAATTAATTGGTTATTCTTGAAGAATATTAAAAAAAAACCTCTTCTCTTTCTTGTATATACATCAAGGAGAACATATCATGAATGTGGTAAACGTTTTTAGGTTTTCTTTTTTTCCTTTTTTTTTTTTTTTTGTTGTTGTTGTTTTTTCAGTACTAGGGATTGAACCCAGGGACTCTCTACTACTAAGCTCTAGCTCCAGCCCCTTTTGTTTTATTTTGAGGCAGGGTTTCACTGGCTCAGACTGGCCCAGGAATCCATCCTCCTGCCTCAGCCTCCCAAGTAGCTGGTATTACCAATGTGCACCACAAGATGCATATACCTGGCAATTTAAAAAAAAGAAAAAAGAAAAACAGAATTCCATCTGATTAATGTGGAAAGAATGATATACTATCACCATTTTCCCACTTCAATGAAAGGCAGTAATTATCAATAACTAAATCATTAAGTAAGAGGATATTGAGGAACTTTATAATGATGAATCAGGCTGACAACATTTATTCATATTTTAGTGCTGGGGATTGAACCCAAGGCCTTGCCCAGGATAAACACATGCTCTCCCAGGCTGACATTTGAAATCATTAATTTTAATATTTCAAAGAGACAGTCATTATGTGCCTGCTGATGTGATGCAATAAGAGCACAGTACTATATGTGAAGTACTCCTCCCAAAATATTTCATGTAAATCTTATCAACCCTCTAGATCTAATTTTCAGGTTGTAGGTTAAATAACATAGATAGTATAATCAACAAAATCTAGAATGTAACAAATTCTATAGGAAAAACGGATCAATTTCATCAAGAAATAAATGGAAGAAAAACAAAAGATCCAATAGACTAGAAGAAATTTAAGAGCCACCTCAACAATGTGATGTGTGAAAAGCATGTAGATCCTGGTTTGATACACACACAAACATAATGGATTAAATAAAAATGTGGCCATTTGCTCTAAAACAATCCCCTGAGGGCTCTAGGAAAGTGGGTAACATGTAGATAAAACAAGACACAATTTACCGGTGGATGTGAAAACTGGGTAATAGATATTCAGGGGATTAAACTATTTATATTATACTTTATACTTTTGACATAAGCTTGAAAATGTCCACAATAAAAAAGTAAATAAAGTTTTAATTTTCTTTTTAATTTGCAGGATACTCAGCTGTTCCTTTGAAAATTTTTTCCAAAACCTTGGAATAATTTATTAGTAATGTCTTTACAATACTTCATCTGATTTCTTTCCTTAGGGCCCTTGAGATTTTCTCAGAATTCATTATGGCTCTTTTCAAGTTAATTACTGCTGCTTTTTGTTTGTTTGTTTGTTCTATTTCGTTATACATCACAACAAAATGCATTTTGATTCATTGAACACAAATGGAGTACAACTTTTCATTTCTCTGGTTGTACACAATGTAGAGTCACACCATTCGTGTAATCATACATATACACAGGGTGATGGTGTGTGTTTTCTGTTTACTAAGGTAGAATTCTCTCTTCTGGGATTTTTCTATGCTTTGTGGTCAGTTATGCTCCACAGGTGCGGATTAAAGCACTCCTCCCAGTAGGAGGCGCTGTCGTCAAAGTTTGGTTTTGGTATATCTGTTAGAGCCGATTTCCCAGGTCTTTCTACACCTGCTTCAGTATCCACACTGCTTTCTTGGGCGTCCTCAGAATCATAGCGAAATTCTCAAGAAAATTTTCTTCTGAAATGATTTTTTTCACCTGCCAAGGTTGTTTGGGCCAGCATTTCCTCCACCCTACGACTTCCCCATCTCAGCCGCTTTTGGTTTTTTTCCCACTACTTTAATGGGTTTCCAAACTTCTTTACATATGTGTATGATTCCTCATAGGGAGGTCGCTTCATGTTCTAATTTGATTGCCTTGCTATTATGGTTGAAGTTCACCCAGTGCCTGTTTCTGTAATGTGTATTCTGAACAGGGTAATATCAGAATTTGTGGGGCATGATGCTAACTGCAATTTCAGGGTTTTTTGTTTGGAGTGGTTTGGTTAGGTTTTGGTACCGGGGAATGAACCCTGGGGTCCCTTAACCATTAAGCCACATTCTCAGCCCTTTTTTGTATTTTATTTAGAGACCGGGTCTTGCTGAGTGGCTTAGCACCTCTCTGAGTTGCTGAGGTTGGCTTTGAACTTGCAATTCTCGTGACTCAGCCTCCTGAACCGCTGAGATGACAGGCATGCACCACAGGGCCTGGTCTCAGGGCTTCTTTTTTTTATTATTAAAATATTTTTTATTTTTACAGACACATTTTGATTCATTGTACACAAATGGGGTACAACTTTTTATTTCTATGGTTGTACACAATGTAGATTCACACCATTCATATAATCATACATATATATAGGGCAATACTATCTGTTTCATTCTAATGTTTTTCCATCCCCACCCCTTTTTCCTGTACACCATCCAAAGTTCCTTCATTCTTCTCTTCCACACCTCATTATATATTGTCATGCACTTATCAGAGAAAACATTCCACCTTTGGTTTTTTGGGCTTTTGGCCTATTTCACTTAGCATGATATTTTCCAACTTCATCCATTTACCAGCAAATGCCATAATTTTATTCTTCTTTATGGCTGAGTAATATTCCGTTGTGTATATATACCACAGTTTCTTTATCCATTCATCAGTTGAAGGGCATCTATGTTGGTTCCACAATCTAGCTATTGTGAATTGAGCTGCTATGAACATTGATGTGGTTGCATCACTGTAGTTTGCTGATTTTAAGTCCTTTGGGTATAAACCAAGGAGTGGGATAGCTGGGTCAAATGGTGGTTCCATTCCAAGCTTTCTGAGGAATCTCCATACTGCTTTCCAGAGTGGCTGCACCAATTTGCAACTCCACCAGCAATGTATGAGTGTGCCTTTTCCCCCACATCCATACCAAAACTTGTTATTACTTGTTTTCTTGATAATAGCCATTCTAATTGGAGTTAGATGAAATCTTAGGGTGGTTTTAGTTTGCATTTCTCTAATTACTAGGGATGATGAGCACTTTTTCATGTATTTGTTGATCATCTGTATATCTTCTGTGAAGTGTCTGCCCATTTCCTTAGCCCATTTATTGATTGGGTTCTTTGTATTTTGGGTGTAAAGTTTTTTAAGTTCTTTATAAACTTTGGAGATGAGTGCTCTGTCTGAAGTGTGTGTGGAAAAGATTTTCTCCCACTCTATAGGCTCTCTTTTCACATTATTGATTGTTTCCTTTGCTGAGAAAAAAACTTTAGTTTGAAACTGTTCCATTTATTGATTCTTGCTTTTATTTCTTGCACTATGGGGGTCTTGTTAATGAAGTCTGGTCCTAATCCAACATGATGGAGATTCGGGCCTACTTTTTCTTCTGTTTGGTGAAGGGTCTCTGGTCTAGTTCCTAGATCCTTGATCCATTTTGAGTTGAGTTTTGTACAGGGTGAGAGATAGAGGTTTAATTTCATTTTACTGCATATGGATTTCCAGTTTTGCCAGCACCATTTGTTGAAGAGGCTATCTTTTCTCCATTGTAAGTTTTTGTCACCTTTGGCTTGTATGAGGTTACTGTACTTATGTGGGAATGTCTCCGTGTCTTCTATCCTGTACCATTGATCTGCATGTCTATTTTAGTGCCAGTACCATGCTGTTTTTGTTACTATTGCCCTATAGTAGAGTTTAAGTTCTGGTATAGTGATACCTCCTGCATCACTCTTCCTGCCCAGGATTGCTTTGGCTATTCTGGGTCTTTTGTTCTTCCAGATGAATTTCATGATTGCTTTTTGTGTATCTATGAGAAATGTCATAGGAATTTTAATTGGAATTGCATTAAATCTGTATAGCACCTTTGGAAGTATGACCATTTTGATAATATTAATTCTGCCTATCCAAGAACATGGAAGATCTTTCCATCTTCTAGGTCTTCCTCAATTTCTTTCTTCAATGTTTTGTAGTTTTCATTGTAGAGATCTTTTACCTCTTTTGTTAGATTGATTCCCAAGTATTTTAATTATTTTGAGGCTATTGCGAATGGAGTTGTTTTCCTCATGTCCCTTTTAGATGTTTCATCACTTATGTATAAAAATGCTTTAGATTTATGTGTGTTGATTTTATATCCTGCTATTTTGCTGAATTCATTTATGAGGTCTAGAAGTTTTCTGGAGGAGTTGTTTGGATCCTCTAAAGAGAGAACCATGTCATCAGCAAATAGTGACAGCTTGAGTTCCTCTTTTTCTATTTGTATCCCTTTAATTTCTTTGGTCTGTCTAATTGCTCTGGCTAGTATTTCAAGGATGATGTTGAATAGAAGTGGTGAAAGAGGGCATCCCTGTCTTGTTCCAGTTTTTAAAGGGAATGGTTTCAGTTTTTTTCCTTTTAGAATGATGTTGGCCATGGGCTTACCATAAATAGCCTTTACAATGTACAGGTATGTTCCTACTATCCCTATTTTTTCTAGTGTTTTGAGCATGAAGGGGTGTTGTATTTTGTCGAATGCTTTATCTGCATCAATTGAAATAACCATATGATTCTTATCCTTATGTCTACTGATATGATGTATTACATTTATTGATTTATGGATGTTGAACCAACCTTGCATTCCAGGGATGAACCCCACTTGATTGTGGTGCACTATCTTCTTAATGTGTTTTTGGATATGGTTTGTCAGTATTTTGTTAAGGATCTTTGCATCTATATTCATCAAAGATATTTGTCTAAAATTTTCTTTCCTTGATGTGTCTTTGAGAATACTTTGAGAAGTATTGGAATGAGTTCTTCTTTGAAGGTCTTGTATAACTCGGCTGAGAATTTGTCTGGTCCTGAGCTTTTCTGTGTTGGTAGGCTTTTGATGGCTTCTTCTATTTCATTGCTTGATATTGATCTGTTTAAATTGTGTATGTCCTCCTGGTTTAGTTTGGGAGGAGCATATGTCTCTAGAAATTTGTAGATGTCTTTGGTATTTTCTATTTTGTTGGAATATAGATTTTTCAAAGTAGTTTCTCATTATGTTCTGTATCTGTGGTGTCCGTCGTGATAGTTCCTTTTTCATCACCAATTTTAGTAATTTGAGTTTTCTCTCTCCTCTTTGTTAGTGTGGCTAAGGGTTTGTCTATTTTGTTTACTTTTTCAAAGAACCAACTTTTTGTTTTGTCAATTCTTTGAATTGTTTCTTTTGTTTCAATTTCATTGATTTCAGCTATTATTATAATTATTTCCTGTCTTCTACTACTTCTGGTGTTGTTTTGTTCTTCTTTTTCTAGGGCTTTGAGCTGTAATGTTAGGTCATTTAGTTGTTGACTTTTTATTCTTTTCTTTAATGTGCTCCATGCAATGAATTTTCCTCTTAGTACTGCTTTCATAGTGTCCCAGAGATTGTGATATGTTGTATCGTCATTCTCGTTTACCTCTAAGAATTTTTTTAACTCCTCCCTGATGTTTTCTGTTATCCATGCTTCATTCAATAGCATATTATTTAGTCTCCAGATGTTGGAATAATTTCTTTTTTTTATTTTGTCATTGATTTCTAATTTCATTCCATTATGATCTGATAGAACACAAGGGAGTATCTCTTTTTTTTTTTGCATTTACTAAGGGCTGCTTTGTGGCATAACATATGGTCTATTTTCAAGAAGGTCCCATGTGCTGCTGAGAAGAAAGTGAATTTGCTCGTTGATGGATGGAATAGTCTTTATATGTCTGTTAAGTCTAAGTTATTGATTGTGTTATTGAGTTCTATGGTTTCCTTGTTTAGTTTTTGTTTGGAATATCTATCCAATGGTGACAGCAGTGTGCTAACGTCACCCAGGATTATTGTGTTGTGGTCTATTTGATTCCTGGCATTGAGAAGGATTTGTTTGATGTACATGGATGCACCATTGTTTGGAGCATAAGTATTTATGATCATTATGTCTTCCTGATTTATGGTTCCCTTAAGCAGTATGAAATGTCCTTTTTTATCCCTTCTAACTTTGGCTTGAAGTCCACTTTATCTGAAATAAGAATGGAAACCCCTGCTTTTTTACTTTGTCCGTGTGCATGGTAGGTTTTTTCCCATCCTTTCACCTTTAGTCTGTGGATGTCTTTTTCTATGAGATGAGTCTCTTGCTGGCAGCATATTGTTCGGTTTTTCTTTTTAATCCAATCTGCCAGTCTATGTCTTTTTTTTTTTTATTGTAAACAAATGGGATACATGTTGTTTCTCTGTCTGTGCATGGCGTAAAGGCATACCATTTGTGTAATCATAAATTTACATAGGGTAATGTTGTTTGATTCATTCTGTTATTTTTTCCCTTCCCCCACCCCTCCCACCCCTCTTTCCCTCTATACAGTCCTTCCTTCCTCCATTCTTGCCCCCCTCCCTAACCCTAACTCTAACTCTAACACTAACCCCTCCCATCCCCCATTATGTGTCATCATCCACTTATTAGCGATATCATTCGTCCTTTGGCTTTTTGAGATTGGCTTATCTCACTTAGCATGATATTCTCCAATTTCATCCATTTGCCTGCAAATGCCATAATTTTATCATTCTTTATGGCTGAGTAATATTCCATTGTGTATATATATATATATATATACCACAGTTTCTTTATCCATTCATCAATTGAAGGACATCTAGGTTGGTTCCACAATCTGGCTATTGTGAACTGAGCAGCTATGAACATTGATGTGGCTGTATCTCTGTAATATGCTGATTTAAGTCCTTTGGGTATAGGCCAAGGAGTGGGATAGCTGGGTCAAATGGTGGTTCCATTCCAAGTTTTCTAAGGAGTCTCCACACTGCTTTCCAGAGTGGCTGCACTAATTTGCAGCCCCACCAGCAATGTATGAGTGTACCTTTCTCCCCACATCCTCGCCAACACCTGTTGTTGCTTGTATTCTTGATAATCGCCATTCTAATTGGGGTGAGATGGAATCTTAGGGTGGTTTTGATTTGCATTTCTCTTATTACTAGAGATGTTGAACATTTTTCCATATGTTTGTTGATTGCTTGTAGATCTTCTGTGAAGTGTCTATTCATTTCCTTAGCCCATTTGTCGATTGGATTATTTGCATTCTTGGTGTAGAGTTTTTTGAGTTCTTTATAGATTCTGGAGATTAGTGCTCTATTTGAAGTATGATTGGCAAAGATTTTCTCCCACTCTGTAGGTTCTTTCTTCGCATTGCTGATAGTTTCCTTTGCTGAGAGAAAGCTTTTTAGTTTGAATCTATCCCAGTTATTGATTCTTGCTTTTATTTCTTGTGCTATGGGAGTCCTGTTGAGGAAGTCTGGTCCTAAGCTGATATGTTGAAGCTCTGGACCTACTTTTTCTTCTATAAGATGCAATGTCTCTGGTCTGATTCCGAGGTCCTTAATCCATTTTGAGTTTAGTTTCGTGCATGGTGAGCGATATGGGTTTAGTTTCATTCTGTTGCATGTGGATTTCCAATTCTCCCAGCACCATTTGTTGAAGAGGCTATCTTTTCTCCATTGCATACTTTTGGCCCTTTGTCTAGTATGAGAAAATTGTATTTATTTGGGTTTGTGTCCGTGTCCTCTATTCTGTACCATTGATCCACCTTTCTATATTGGTACCAATACCATGCCATTTTTGTTACTATTGTTTTGTAGTAGAGTTGAAGATCTGGTATTGCGATACCCCCTGCTTCACTCTTTCTGCCAAGGATTGCTTTAGCTATTCTGAGTTTTTATTCTTCCAGATGAATTTCATAATTTCTTGCTCTATTTCTGTAAGGTACATCATTGGGATTTTAATTGGAATTGCATTGAATCTGTATAGCACTTTTGGTAGTATGGCCATTTTCACAATATTAATTCTTCCTATCCAAGAACATGGGAGATCTTTCCATCTTCTGAGGTTTCTTTAATTTCTTTATTTAGTGTTCTGTAGTTCTCATTGTAGAGGTCTTTCACCTCTTTTGTGAGATTGATTCCCAAGTATTTTATTTTTTTCGATGCTATTGTGAATGGGGTAGTTTGCCTAATTTCTCTTTCTGAAGATTCATCACTTATGTATAAAAATGCATTAGATTTATGTGCATTGATCTTATATCCCACTACTTTACTGAATTCACTTATGAGATCTAAAAGTTTTCTGGTGGAATTTCCTGGTTCCTCTAAGTATATAATCATATCATCAGCAAATAGGGATAGTTTGAGTTCTTCTTTTCCTATTCGTATCCCTTTAATTTCTTTGGTCTGTCTAATTGCTCTGGCTAGAGTTTCAAGGACGATGTTGAATAGAAGTGGTGAAAGAGGACATCCTGCCTTGTTCCAGTTTTTAGGGGGAATGCTTTCAGTTTTTCACCATTTAGAATGATATTAGCCATGGGCTTAGCATAGATGGCCTTTACAATGTTAAGGAATATTCCCACTATCCCTATTTTTTCTAGTGTTTTGAGCATGAAGCGGTGCTGTATTTTATCAAATGCTTTTTCTGCATCTATTGAAATAATCATGTGATTCTTGACTTTAAGTCTATTGATATGGTGAATTACATTTATTGATTTCCTGATGTTGTCAATGTCTTTTGATTGATGAATTTAGGCCATTAACGTTTAGGGTTATTATTGAGATATGATTGTATTCCCAGTCATTTGGGCTTATTTTTGGTTTTTAACTTGACTTGGTTTCTCCTTTGAATGGTGTTTCCTTTAAGGTAGTTCTTCCCTTTGCTGACTTACATCATTGTTTTTCATCTCTTCCTCATGGAATATTTTTCTGAGAATGTTCTGTTGTGCTGGTTTTCTATTTTTAAATTCTTTTAACTTTTGTTTATCATGGAAGGATTTTATTTTGTCTTCAAACCTGAAGATTAGTTTTGCTGGGTATAGGATTCTTGGTTGGCAACCATGTTCTTTCAGAGCTTGAAATGTGTTGTTCCAGATCCTTCTAGCTTTTAGAGTCTGGACTGAGAAATCTGCTGATATCTGTATTGGTTTCCCCCTATATGTAATCTGATGCTTTTCTCTCACAGCCTTCAAAATCCTATCTTTATTTTGTATGTTAGGCATTTTCATTATAATGTGCCTTGGTGTGGATCTGTCCTGATTTTGTGCACCTGGTGTTCTGTAAGCCTCTTGTACTTGATTTTCCATTTCATTCTTCAGGTTTAGGAAATTTTCTGCTATTATTTCACTGAATAGGTTGTTCATTCCTTTGGTTTGTATCTTTGTGCCTTCCTCAATCCCAATAATACTTAAATTTGGTCTTTTCATGATGTCCCATAGTTCTTAGAGATTCTGTTCATGATTTCTTACCATCTTCTCTGTTTGGGCAACTTTGTTTTCAAGATTAAATATTTTGTCTTCATTATCTGAGGTTCTGTCTTCCAAGTGGTCTAGTCTGTTGGTGATGCTTTCCATTGAGTTTTTTTATTTGGTTTATTGTTTCCTTCATTTCAAGGATTTCTGGTTTTTTTTTTTTTTTTTTTTTTTTTTGAGAATATCTTTGTTGAAATGATCTTTTGCTTCCTGCAGTTGCTCTTTCAACTGCTTATTGGTATGATCATTCATTGCCTGCATTTGCTCTCTTATCTCATCCTTTGCTTCATGAGTCATTTTAATTATGTATAACCTGAAGTCCTTTTCTGACATTTCTTCTACCATACTGTCACTGGATTCTATTAATATAGAATTTAGGTTTGTTTGGATCATTTTTCATGTTGTTCATGTATCTTCCCCTCTAGCAGTGCAGAGCTGGGGTATTGCAGTTTCCCCCTTATAGGCTTATAGTGACTCTATAGGTTTTCAAAACCTTTTCTTTAAGGGGGAGATCAATATTAGCAGTGCCCAGTTCAGATAGTATGCAACTCGAAACCAAAGAGCCCCTATGAGGACGTTAACAATATTGTCATAATAAACAGAATGAGTTCAATTATTATCTTCAGTATAACAAATAGACTTGCAATAAGGTCTGCAGTTTCTAATGGAGGTCAAAGAGGATGGGGAGGGGTGTAGGATGTAGCTGTTAATGGGATGAGAAAAAAATATATAAAAGTTCTAGATCATAGAAAGAGTGAGAATGTAATCAAAAGAAGTTGGTTGTTGGCATGGGAAAAGGGAGAAAGAGACTCTGAGGGAACAGGTAAACAAAAGGAAAAGAGAGCCATAAAAATAAAGAAATAAAAACTTAAAATTTTTCAATAAGGAGAAAAAAAGAAAATCTACATTACATCAGTCATATAGTATTCAAACCTCCCAGTCTTCAGTAGCCTAATGTATCAGGGATTATTTTTGAGGAAAATAATACCAAATTAAAAACACAAAATTAGGTAGGGAAATGAATATAATAGATGGATAAGTCACAATAAAGATAAATACCATACAACAACACAAAATCCAGAAAAAGTCCCCCCCACTTTTTTTATACTGGGGTTTGAACCTAGGATCTCCAGTATGTTCTAGCTTCACTTCTGAACAACACAGTTGAATAACTGCCAGAAACATCTCTATAATAATTTTTTCTAGCTGGGTGCGTGTGCCACCATACCTTGCTATGTTTTTCTACATTTTGTTCAGTATAGTCTTTGATCACTCTTTACACACAATAATTTTAAAATATTTTCTGCAGAGAGGGTATAAAGATAATGTTACCAGGGCCCAGGCCAGAGATTGCTGGGCTCAGACTAACTGAATTTTGTTGCCTGACTACATCAGAAATAAGAGAAAACAAAGTAAAAAGGAAAAATGAATTTAATCATAGTTTGGCCAAAACTGGGAAGTCAACTAATCTGTCTTCATCCAACCTAAAGAAATGTTACAATTTACAGAAACAAAAGTCAGGAAATACACATATGTAGATACAGCCAGGCTGTGCTTACCAGAGATACGTTATAATTCCAGTTTTTCAACCTTCATGGTTGCCCACCAGGACTTTGGGGACAGTTTTTCAACTTCCATTCTCGGCATGAGAAAGCTGAGATGGAAACCAGGAAATGTGGAAGAAAAAACAATTTAGGGCTTCTAATTTCAAAGGGCCCCCATCACAATAATTCAATATATCTACTAAAATAGTTAGAATTCCTCTAGAAAGTTTTTTATTGTTGATTGCTTAGAAAAGTGTCTGCTTGGAGATGAGAGGTAAATGTGCTTTTCCCCCCCCTTACAACTCTACACATCTGTGACTATTTTTTAATAATATCAAGTTTGCATGATCATGGAACATAAATCAAACAAAATCTGTGGTATTACATTTACAGGAATTTAAAAATACCATTTGGTTCTAGATATGTGATATACTAAAACACTGGTAATATGACTTTTTCTGTTTTTCCTTTTTTGTGCTGTTGAGGATCAAACCTAGAGGCTTGTGCATGCTAAGCAAACACTCTGTCACTGAGCTATACCCCCAACCTTAGGAATTATGGTTTTCAACATGCATTTTTAGCCATGATATTAATTTTAACTTTTGTTTATCAAAATAGCTATGGAGAGTATAATTTAATATCAGCAAAATGCTGAATTTGTTTAAATACTCTAAGAAATGGAGCTAAGAAAAATGGTGTCATTTATAGTTGAAAATTTAATGCATTTGTACCGTCAAGATACTATCAGACTGGGGTTGTGGCTGGGCTAGGGTTGTGGCTCAGTGGTGGAGTGCTTGCCTAGCATGTGTGAGGTACTGTGTTTGATTGTCAGCACCACATATACATAAATGAATAAAATAAAGGTCTATCAGCATCTAAGAAATAGATAATTTTTTAAAAAGACACTATCAGTGTACGCCAATGCCTTGGAATAATATGAGTAACTTTTTATTCAAGCTTTTATCATAATCACCTATTCTTATATAAGCACCATATTTTCCTAGCACTTCTGAAGTTCTGATTATTCTAGTTCTTGAACAGGCTTTTTTTTCCCCCCTTTTATCCAATGTCCCAAAAAACTGGAATGCTAAAAGGTCCAATGTGGGACCCTCTTATCTTCACTGTAGTATAATTCCACTAGGAGAGCTTATCTAATGTCATAACTTTAAGTATCTTCTATATACTAATAACTCCAAAATTTGTGTTTCCAACTCTGATTTCTGCTTTTCATTCCAAACTCATAGATTAACTGCCTACTGGCATCTCTCCCTAGATGTCTCTTAAGTATTTCAAAGTAAATGTCCAAAATAATACCATTACTCTAGATTAATTATTCTTAATATGAGACAGAGGGCAGTAATCACTTAGTGTTTGGAAATGTAGATGGGATTTTTTATTGTCACAGTGACAAAATTGCTACTTTTATTTCTTCTGAAACCTCTTTTTTCCTCAGCATTGTGCATATAAATTTCATCGACCTCAATGCATGCAGATCTGGTATAAAATTTCATCGTTTAATTTTGCCACAATTTAGTTTGGAGTAGATATTTAGTTGATTTTCAGTTTCTTGCATTTACACATCATGCTGCTCTGAATATTCTTGCATTTACACATCATGCTGCTCTGAGTATTCTTTTGGAGTAGATATTTAGTTGATTTTCAGTTTCTTGCATTTACACATCATGCTGCTCTGAATATTCTTGAATTTTTTTGTGTGCAAAGGTTAGAAATCTCCCCAGAATATATTCTGAAGAGTGAACTTGCTATCAGCAATGCAAATCTTAAATATTAGCAGGTATTATCAATTTGTCTTCTAAAATGATTGTACTAAATGTATGCTGAGAAAGATGATCTTTTGGTACAGCTCTCTCATAGCATAAGAGTCTTCTCCTAGGTGCTTTTACTGATAGGTTAAGCTTCCTGGTGTGCTGCCAGCTAGCTATTTTCCCCAAAAGGTGGTCCCCTGGAGACCAAGAAAAGAGAGGCAGAGCAAAGGACCAGTGACCTGATAAGACACTAAATGTCCATAAGTGTGATTTTTGTTTACAGACTGTACCTGCAGTTCTATGGAGCCTTTGTGGAGCATAAAGGTTACATTTGTTTAGGTGCCTTCTGTCTCTAGAAAGCCTGGATTTTTTTTTTCTTTTTTTTCAACTCCCAGGTTCAGGCTCCCTACAAGCATTAGTAGGCATGTAATCAACTATCTCCCCTCTCACTCCTGGGGGAGAGGCCTGGTCACCTGCATTTGCCTGTCTGATGGCTGCCAGAGACATCCCCAGTGACATCTCTGTTCACTCTAGCACCTCTAAAGGGTCGTCTGGGCCTCCTGGGTCTGAAAAGTCAGACTTGAGCCGCAGGGCTCCGTAATCCCCGATGCTGCACGCGGTGCTGGAGGAGCTGCAGGTCAGGGATTAGCGCCCAGGGCACATCCATGGGGCCATCAAGCTGTACATGCTGCACAAATGCCCCATGGTGGATGTCATCCGCTTCAAGTACCTGTTGAAGCAGGCCCTGGCAACCAACATGTGAAGAGGACTGCTCACCAGACCCGTCAACTCCATGGCCAGGGGTCCACTGGCCCCTTCACATTAGTTCCCAAGCACAAGAGGAAAACCCAGTCTAGGAAGACACCCACCCTGAAGGACCCCAGGAGAGCCAGGAAAGCTCTTGGAAAGGGCTCAAGAAACCTAGCAAGGCACAGAAGGAATCTGCCAGCTCTGGCAAGGTGGAGAAGGCAGCCAAAATGCTGGGTGAGGAGAGAAAGGCTCCTCGCAGATCAGGTTCTGCCAACCAGAAGGTTCCCAAAAGAGGACATGAGGCCAAGGACATGGAGGCCACTCAGGCCTCTTCCAGTACTAACTGATCAGTGGGAAGTCAAAGGTTCAAACCCATGGCCAAGGGGCTGGGTTTGTGGCTCAGTGGTAGAGTGCTTGCCTAGCATGTATGAAGCACTGAGTTTGATTCTCAGTACCACATATAAAATAAAATAAAGGTCCATTGACAACTAAAAAAAATGTTAAAACAAACTCGTAGCCAAGGGGGTCAAGAATGGAGTTGCTTCCCCAATAACAAGGAAGATGGCACCAAGACCCCTAAAGAGAGAGCTTGTCAGGGGGCTGAAGAGAAGCCAAGAACTGAAAGCAGCTGCTGCTCCTCTTAAGGGTGATGGGTCCAAGACAGTATCTATACTCCTGGGCAGGAAGACAGAGGGCCAGACAAAGTCTTCAAAGTCCTCATCCTCCAAAGCACCCAACAAGAAGGCAGAAGCTGAGAGCTAGAAGCCAGGATGAACAGAGATGGTGATCTTGCCTGAAATTTTATTCCTTGACAAATCATTACTCAATTTTATCATAACGTATTTATCAATAAAGACTTTGTTTTCTTTTTCCTTAAAACAAAACAAAAACAATTCGCTCAATGGATGAATGGGAATATCCTGACACTCATATGATTGATACTGTTAAATACCTATATTCTCACTGATTTGACTTAAAGGAGAAGTGAGGTTTCAATTGTGTTTGGCACAAACTAGGAACTAGAAAAATACGGAGTGAATAAAAGAGAACCTAATTAATCTGAATTTAAACTACCTCAGCACAATGCTATTTAATACCCCGCTCCCTTTGGCCCAATGTAATGTTCATATTCAATCTACAACTGCTTTTTTCTAAATAAATAATATTTATCTGTTTTGGGACCACTGAAAATCCCTGAAATTATTTGACAGGCTTTTTCACCAATCTCATTAAAAAATGTCAAGAAAACTGAGGGAAAAAAAAAGATTGTCTCACCACAAGGAAAGGGGATAACTCCTTTAAATTAAATGACTAGTAGGGAGCCATAGTGCAAGGCTGTTATATAAGAGAATCAGCTGGCTGAGATAGGAGGATTGCAAATTCGAGGCCAGCCTCAGCAACTCAGTGAAACCCTGTCTCTAAATAAAACTAAAGGGCTAAATTTATAGCTCAGTGGTAAAGCACTTCTTTGTTCAATCCCCAGGACCTGGTGGAGTGGGGGGTGTAAATGACTAAAATTGTGCAAAAGGAACACAAACAGGGAAGGGCTTTAGCAGAAACAATAATCACTAGATGATATGTTATTCTTTTCTTATTTTTTCAATAGTTTTTAGTTGTCAATGGACCTTCATTTTATTTATTTTTATGTGGTGCTGAGGATTGAACCCAGTGCCTCACATATGTTAGGCAAGCACTCTGCCACTGAGCCACAACCCCAGTCCAACATTTTATTTTTCTAAGGTCATTTTTGGGGATGGGGTTTAAACTAACATGGGCTGCTCCTCTTACTGTATGGCCATCAATGCATACACATTGCATCATGTTTAATCCTTAGAACAATTGCTTAAGTAGGTAATAGTTATCAGTGGCCTTATTTTATACACGAGGAATAAGTTAACTGACTTGCCCAAGGTCGCAGTTTTTACACAGCACCGATATTTGAATGCAGTGACTCCAGAACTAAGCTCTTAAACACTCTATTGTTTTCTCAACTCCAGGATTCCACAAATCTTTGGTTTTTAAATTTTTCGCTTATTTTTTAGAACTACAACACGATGTGATTTAGATATATATTAAAACAATTTTTTTTGAAAAGATAAAACAGCAAACGATTCATATGAATGGAGGAGAGTCAGAGGAAAGGCTGGGATACAAATGACCATCCATAAACACTTAAACGTTTATCCCAACACCAACTATCAGCCGTCCCTCAACACCCTGCGGAATGTTTTAGCCCAATCTCCTCGGAGTGAGGGCGGGACTCTGCGGGCCGTGGGAGCCTGCGACCGTAGCGCATGCTCAGAGAGACAGCTCTAGCTCGTCCGTGGCCACGCCCACTCGGCCCGCAAGGGCTGCCGGGACGGCCCCCATCTTTGAGCGCGTTAGGCCAGCCGGCGGCGCTGCGAAGTGGAGACGTTCGGTCGTTGTTAGTGAGCTTGTGGCGCGCTTGCAGGGCCCGGACCTTAAAGGTGAGCTTCTCGGTAGCTAATGAGAAGGTATAAAAGAGTCTGCATTGCTTGGTGCGCAACGGCGTGTCCCTTTCCTTGCTGCCGCCCGCGGGACGCATCTACTCCTCGCCTCCCGCACGTTCGGGCGGAGCGCCGCGTGGGCCGCAGCCGGAGGCGGCGTGCTGTGCTGCGGGCCGCGGCAAGGCTGCCGAGCCTGCCCCGGCGAGGAATGCGGGCGCCTGGGGTTCCCCACGTGGCCCCGGGGAGCCTGTGTTGCTGAGACGCGGCTCGGATGAGGTCTTTGGGTAGAGGCTGCCCACATCCCCCACTGCGTTCTTTCGGTTTCTTACCTCCACCGCTTCCCAGTCCCGCCCAAGGCTGATGTTTCAGCCACTTCTGTAAATTTCTGGGGAGGTCGGTGCTGGGTAAAACACCAGAGGGTTTCATGGGGTCTGTGGGGACTGCCTAGAAGCCGGAGAAGTTGGGGTCACAGATGTCTCCTGGGCTCTTAGGATCCTCCTCCATTCCCAACAGAGCTGCTTCTGTGTGAAATGGGAGAGCGTGGGTCGTATCTCAGTTCTAGTTGTACGTTCTGGGAAAGTAGATCTACTAAAACGAAGTTGCAGAATTGAGTAGGCCAAAGAAGTCTCGGGGGGACTAAATAAGATCGTTTATTTCATCGTTTGCTTTTTGAGAGACCCTACATTACCATTGTAGGTGGTGGTACACAAACCAGGGCTTAAGATCGAAATTCTGTAGTGGGCCATAAATATCCCCATTGCATGAGCTTCCGGTGGGTATTCCGGTTATTGAATAGCAAATTCAGTGTATTTGGTGATGCTTCCAAGAAGTGTCCCATCAATAACTCATCACTAGATTCGACGTTCTCGATGAATTCTTACGAATATACTTTTGTACCGTATGAACCTCTGGGTGGTTTAGTAGAGCACTAGAGGCAAGTAACTTGAAGTCAGACGACTTGGTTTGTGATTTCTAGCAAATCAGCATTACAGCTTTTTTTCTCCCTGCAGTGCTTATATCAGAAACTGACTATAAAGTTAACCAATGTTAGTGGATTATTGAACACAACCTGTCTCCCACCCGCCCACCGCAGTGGTTTTAGTGTATCCACGTTCTCAAATTTGCATATATTTCTTCATGTAGTGTCTAATCCCATAATTTGAATATTTAATTTTTTTACGTGAAAGTTATGATACCTTAGTTGCTGATAACATTTTTATAAGTCATCCATGACTAATTTTAAAAGAAGCTACACCAAACATAGCAAGGAGAGCCATAGTGATATCCTGACAGATAAGGTGCATATATTGATCTACAAGCTGCTAATGGTTGGGAATTTCCCATCACTTATTCTGAAGTGTAGCTCTGTTCAGATATTTGAGAACTGAGTAGAGAAACTGAATGTGTGAAATTAGAAAATTCTTGACTTTTAAGAAAACAATGGCATATTAATTTTTAAACATTCTTTCTGGTCTTAAGTTTTATGTTAAAAGAAATAATCATTTTCTACCAATTTGGGAAAATTTACAGATAGCCACAATGGCTGAAAATGGTGATAATGAAAAAATGGCTGCTCTGGAGGCCAAAATCTGTCATCAAATCGAGGTATGATTCTTGTACTATTAAACTGCAAAAATAAGTTCCTTGGAGGGAAATTTAAGGCCTCAAAATAAATAAAAAGAAGGATATTTAATTCAGTATATATCTTGTCTTTGATTCTTAGAATTAGATGAACATATAATAGTATACAGTTTTATTTGGGTGAAGCCAGGTTAGGAAACCCAAGAACTACAAAAGTATCCCAGTTTTTACTGGGGATAATAATAGTATATTCCTCATAAGGTGGTAATCCTACCCTTTTGAAGTAATCAGATTAAAAGCCTTTGCTCCATACTCACTAATTAATTTTTTTTTTTAATTTATTTTTTGGGGGTACTGGGGATTGAACTCAGGGGCACTCGACTACTGAGCCATATCCCCAGCCCTGTTTTGTATTTTGAGACAGGGTCTCACTGAGTTGCTTAGAGCCTCACTTGCTGAGGCTGACTTTGAACTCGTAGTCCTTTTGCCTCAACCTCCTGAGCCTGGGATTACAGGTGGACTTGTGCCCGGCTAATGTAATTTTTTTTAAATGGACTTATCTTTTAGAGCAGTGTTAAATTCATAGCAGTTTGTGTGAAAGTGGAGAGATTTCCTAAACATTCCCTACCATTGTGGTAAATAGCTAACATAATTTTTATTTCCTTCCTTTTCCTCCCACCAATCACTGGATGTGTTTTGGGGAATAAAGTTTTTTATGCCATCAATAATTTATTATTCATTCCCCTCCTTAATACGTAGGCTCTTTCTAAATTTTAACTATAATAGTTTTATGATTTTTTTTGTTTGTTTGTTTTGTTGGGGTACTGCAGATTGAATCAGAGCCTCATGCATGCGAGGGCAAATGCTCTACCACAGAGCTGTATCTCAGCCCTTGTAAATTTTGATTTTGAGACAGAGTTTCCTGTGTTGCCCTGGCTGGACTTGAATTTGTGATCCTCCTGCCTCAGCCTTCCCAGTAGCTGAAATTAAGGCACATGCCATTGTACCTGCCGTGAATATTCCTCATATTCCTCATATGAATCTTAGTAGACATGCTTACTGATGACTGTTAAGATAAAATTCCTAGAAGAAACTATTTTGACTTGAGTTATGTACATTTTTTTAAAGTTTTGATATTTCCAGTTAACATCTTTACCTGCATGATCATTTCTCTGTGTTTAGGCCAATGCTAGGTTTTGTTGTTTTTTTTTAGAATTTTAGCCACTTTGTGGGGGGGAAATGCTATCTCATTGCTATTCATTGTATTTTTTTGCTTAATAATGAGGTTAGATTTTTATGTTTATAGTAACATATACTTTTTAGTTATACATGACAGTAGAATATATTTTGAAATATATACATGGGGGATAACTTCCTATTCTGTGGTTGTACATGATGTGACAGATACTTTTTGTAATTTTTTTAATGTCCTTATTTTTCTATAATTGTTCACTTTTTTTTTCCCTCCATTCCACTTAGTTTATAAAACCTTAAACTACTTTTCCTTTCATGCTACTTTTGACATTCCAATAGTCATATTGGGTTTTTTCTTTTTTTTTTTTTTTTTTGTTTGGTTTGGTTTGGTACCAGGGATGAAACCGAGGGGTGCTCAACCACTGAGCCAATCCCCAGCCTTTTCTATATTTTATTTAGAGACAGGGTCTCGCTGAGTTGCTTAGGGTCTCAATAAGTTGCTGAAGCTGGGTTTAAACTCGTGATCCTCCTGCCTCAGTCTCCCAAGCCACTTCGATTACAGGTGTACATGCCCAGCTTTTCTTTTTTTTTTTTTTTTTTGGTTGGTTTGTTTGTTTGTTTTTTTCTTGATCCTAGGAATTGAATCTTGCACATGCTAAGCATTTAACACTCTTACCACTTCTGAGCTACATCCCTTCTTGGCATTTCAATTGAGTGCCTCCATGCTTAAATTAGATGAACACTTTTTTTTTTTTTTTTTTGGGTGCTGGGGATCGAACCCAGGGCCTTGTGCTTGCAAGGCAAGCACTCTACCGACTGAGCTATCTCCCCAGCCCTGAACACTTATTTTTAACTTTTAAAAACTCAACTGGATTAGCCAGTTTATTCCATTTCTTTTAACAGTCTATTCTTTCCACACTGATTAAAAACGAGGTTTTTCATTTAATTGATCTTTTTTTAGAAACATATTTTTAGTTGTAGATGGACACAATACCTTTATTTTATTTAGTTATTTTTTAATGTGGTGCTGAGGTTCAAGCCCAGTGCCTCACACCTACTAGGCAAGCACTCTACCACTGAGCTGCCACTCCAGCCCTATATATTTGGTCTTTAAATATATTTTTAAGGCTTTCTGTTCTGTTGACACATCTGTTAATTACACTGTTCCAGTAATCAATACTTTAGTTTTATCTTTTTATTAATTTGTATTATAAACGTTATATTAAATTTAAGAAGAATGGTTGTTGCTTCTTGTAAGTTATGACGTGCATTTTTAAAGAACAGAAGTTGGTAGTATAATGGTAGTTTAAAAAAAAAAAATGCCAGGATTGGACTTAGTACTATCAGTGCTCTGAAATCTGAAATGTATTGTAATTATCTCACAGTATTATTTTGGAGACTTCAATTTACCACGAGACAAATTTTTAAAGGAACAGATCAAGTTGGATGAAGGCTGGGTACCTTTGGAAATAATGATAAAATTCAACAGGTAAAAAATCTTTTGGTTTTGTTTGCATTTTGGAGATTGAACCCAGAGCCTCTTGCATGCTGAGCTATTCGCCCAGCCCCAGTGCCTTTAGGTTTTTTTTTTTTTTTCTTTTTTTGCATTACTGGGGATCGAACCCAGGGCCTTGTACTTGGGATGCAAGCACTCTACCAGCTGAGCTATCTCCCCAGCTGTAGCTTTAGGTTTTCTAGTAGTAATGAGTGTGTCTACTAAGTCTTAACATTGTTACATATGTATTCTTCAGGTTAAACCGCCTAACAACAGACTTTAATGTAATTGTGGAAGCACTGAGCAAATCTAAGGCAGAACTTATGGAAATTAGTGAAGACAAAACTAAAATCAGAAGATCTCCAAGCAAACCCCTCCCAGAAGTGACTGATGAGTATAAAAATGATGTAAAAAACAGATCTGTTTATATTGTAAGTAGGTCTTTAATGCATTAAATATCTTATATTTATTTAGAAAGAAAACAGTGGAGTAAATAAGGGCTCAGAATTCACAAGTTGCCTCACTATATGTCTTTGGCAGTGTTCATAATCTTTCTAAACGGTATTCTCATAAATACGGATAATATTTTCTGCCTAATTGAAAGAGTTAAATGAAAAAAAACTCAGTACATTTGATAAAATCATTGACATATTTAAGTACTCACTGCATATCGTCAATTCATTTACTTATCAACACCTAAACTCTCCAGCAATTTCCTTTAGTGTATTGATTTTAAAAGTTTATTATAGAAAGTTTCAGAAAGTTACAGAAGTAGATTGAATAGTATAATGTACCATTATTGAACTTTAGTACTGTTTAATATGTGAATAATTTTTTTTCTCTGTTCCAACTTAGTTATTTTAAAACAAATATCAGGTGGGTCACTTTCATTGCACTGGAGAGTAAGTCTGTTAAATGATTGAGACAGGAAGAGAAAGAGATAGAGAATGTGTATCCTGGCTTCATGTCAAGATAAAATGAATAAGAATTTTGGGGGAATTGTTTACCTTATTTGAACATATATTCCCACTTTACAGAAAGGCTTCCCAACTGATGCAACCCTTGATGACATAAAAGAATGGTTAGAAGATAAAGGTCAGGTACTGAATATTCAGATGAGAAGGACATTGCACAAAGCATTTAAGGTATGATAGTATGATTATAGACTTTTTCTAGTTGTAAAATATGTGGGACATAACTTTAAAAGAAATCTTTTCTTTTCCTCCCTTTTTTTAGGGATCAATATTTGCTGTGTTTGATAGCATTGACTCTGCTAAGAAGTTTGTAGAGACCCCTGGCCAAAAGTACAAAGACACAGATCTGCTAATACTTTTTAAGTATGTAATTTTACTGTTGTTTCTTCTGGCTTCTTATTTTGAATTGATTGACACACTGGAATAAGAAACATGGACTATTAGATCCAATGAGGCTAATATTTTTGGTATTCTTAGGAATCCTTTGAGAAATGCTTGAAATTTTGTCATTTGTCCTTTGAGACTATAAGAGTGTTTATTAGTACCTTTTCACTATTATCAACTAAGAAGGAAAGTTAAGTTTTAGTACTTACTTTGCATCTAAAATTTAGTCAGGCTACTAAAGTTGGAATTTTTGTGCAGTCGAAGAATAAATCACTGTTCTTCTATTTCATAGTCTATATAAGAGTATGTTTTTATAAAGTACAAAGAATGGAGACCTGAATCACATTCTTGTGTACACGTATCTTTAAAATGAGGATGAACCAGGAGCATTTTTGTAATAGTTGTAGGGCCATAGTGCCTTACTTTTGCATTATATAGTCTTCTAAATGCTACATGTTAAACCCGATTGACTTTAGAGATCCACTGTGATAAAGCATGCTATCAGTGTTAAATAGTCAAAATTAAATTTTTAACATAATTTTCATAATTGCTGGGTAGTATTCTTGGGATTGGGGATTTTAGGTTTTCACTATAGAAAACTATGAAACATTTACATGACTCCTGACCTTTTTTTCCTATTCATGGGGTGATAAGTGAAAACTAATGCAAAACTGGATAGTGGATATGGGATTTCTTTTGGGGGTCACAAAATGTCTAAAATTAGTGATGGTTGTACAATTCTGAGTATGCTAAAACATTGAAAGTACACTTTAAAAAGGGGACTTTTATCATAGTAAAACTGTCATTTAAAAAATAACTTCCTTCACATATTGTGAATCTTTAGATGATTGCCTTGATAGAAATATTTGCGACATTCCTTGCTGTGCCATGTCTTAAATCATTCCAAATACTTTACAGTCTTACCTTTGTTCTCATGACCTTGGCCTTTGTATTTTTACATTCTTTAGGGAAGATTACTTTGCAAAGAAAAATGAAGAAAGAAAGCAAAATAAAGTGGAAGCTAAGTTAAGAGCTAAGCAGTAAGTATATCGAACTAACTGACATATATGAATTATGTAAAGCTTGGAAACAGGCTTTGAAACAGTTTAAGCTGCCTTATAACATCTGAGGACATATACATTGTAGTCTAGCATGGATAATCAGAAAACCTAAGGACTGGCTTTGGTAATTAAGTAGCTTCATGGTCATGATTAGGTTATTTATTAAGATTCAATTTTATATAGTAGGTGGGAAAATTATAATTAAATCATGTTATTTGTAGAGAGCAAGAAGAAAAACAAAAGTTAGCAGAAGATGCTGAAATGGTAAGTATATAGTACTGTTATCTAATACGCATGTTAGAATAACTTTTAAAGTCTTGAAACTTTGTGTGTGTGTAGTGCTGGGGATTAAACGAGGACTGTGCATAAACTAAACATGTGCTCAGTTACTGAGCTACAATCCCCAAAATGTCTGAGAACTTTTTAAAGAAATATGTAAGCGCATCTATGGTTATCATTTCATTAAAGTAATATAGAAATATTACCTAAAATTATTGTCCCAAGTTTATTAATCAGGTTTATATAGTTCATAGGTAAATGCCATTTATAAAAGAAATTAAGTTAAAATGAGAAGCAGTTGTAAATAACAAAGGAGAATAAACTTAAACTACATTAAAATAGCATTTTGGTTTCTGATATGTGGTAAGAAACTTTTTTGATTGCCTTGTGTATTTCCATAGAAATCTCTAGAAGAAAAGATTGGATGTTTGCTGAAATTTTCAGGTGACTTAGATGATCAGACCTGTAGAGAAGATCTGCACATCCTTTTTTCAAATCATGGTGAAATAAAATGGATAGACTTTGTCAGAGGAGCAAAAGAGGTTTGGAAAAATTCGTATTCTTTTTGGTGCTCAGTTTGAAAGTCCATAGAAAGATTAAAATTAGTAGAAAATAATTTATAAATTGTGTTGATTAAAATACTTAACTATTTTCGTTTTGTTATTCCTATCAGTGATGTGACATCTGATATTTTCTGAATAGCTTTTGGTTCAGTAAAGTTCATTGATATTGTAATGGCATAGAGGAATTGCAGGGCAGGAAAAAGTTACTATACTATGAACAAAAATTTAACTGGGGGACTACAAACTAAAGGGTGTGATTTTTACTTTTGTACTTGGATAGGGAATTATTCTCTTTAAAGAAAAAGCCAAGGAAGCACTGGATAAAGCCAAGATGCAAATAATGGTAACCTACAATTAAGGAACAAAGAAGTGACTTGGGAAGTACTAGAAGGAGACGTGGAAAAAGCTGCTTTGAAAAAAATCATAGAAGACCAACAAGAATCCCTAAACAAATGGAAGTCAAAAGGTCATTCATTCTAATATTTCCTTTAACAGTTTGGTTATTTTACTTGAATAAAAATTTTAGTCAGTGTTCAAAAACACAACAGACTTAAAATATTTTCTTTACTAAGTTCTCAGTTATGCCTCTACAGGTCGCAGATTTAAAGGAAAAGGAAAGGGTAATAAACCTGCCCAGCCTGGGTCTAAAGGAAAAGTACAGTTTCAGGGCAAGAAAACGAAATTTGATAGTGATGAAGACCGTGATGAAAATGGTGCAGCAGGTAAGTTTTTTCTAAATCCTTTGGTAGTTTCATGAGAAATGTATACTTTATGAGAAGTTACTTGTCAGAGATATGGTTTACATACGTGACATTCTTGAATTATGATTTACCTTGGTCATGCAGTTTCACAAGTGGAAAACAGCATACTTTATTAATAATTGTGCTCAACATTAACATTTACTAAAAATTAATTGAATTTACTAAAAATTCATTCTTTTATTGTTTAGGAACAGTGAAAAGAGCAAGAGAAGAAACAGACAAAGAAGAGCCTGCATCAAAGCAACAGAAAACAGAAAATGGTGCCGGAGACCAGTAGTTTAGTAAATAATTTTTTTTTTTTTTTTTTTTTTTTTTAATTCATTGTAGTTAGGTTTTAAGCTGCTTTTTGTCTTTGGAACCTTTTAAAAAGAAAACCGAATTAGGTCCACTTCAATGTCCACCTGTGAAAAAAAGAAAAATTTTTGTTTAACCTTGTCTTTTTTTCTGATATCCAGTGAGGTATTTTGTTTGTTTTATTTTTTTAATGTATAGTTCTGTTTGTGTTCAGAAGATTCAAATATCAAAAGGAAGATTCTTCCACTAAATTGCCTTTGTAATATGAGAATGTATGTACAAACTAATAAAATATATACTATATAAAAAGAGGAAAACTTGTTATTTTTCCTTTTTGTGTCCCCAAAGTGTTTGTGAGAAAGAACTTTTTTTATAAGTATTATTGGCTGTTGGTTATGGCCCTTCCGACAGTTAATTTATTTCCTACGCTTCCTTTTCTGTGTTTACCCAGGCAACTCAATAACAGTGGAAACAGTTACTTGCTGCAGAAGTATTCCCTTCACTGTCTTTCTTTTCTATCAGTCTCTCCTTGCAGTACTGGGAATGAAACCCAGGGCCTCATGCATGCTAGGCATTCACTAATTCTATTTAATTGAGCCATTGAGCTATATTCCCAACCCTTCAAAGCTTTTCAATACTGAATGAAGACAGGCCAGAATCCAGAGACTTACTGATTTCTTTTTATGAAAGTTGTATAGTGCTGGCAGGTCATATCGAAGTTCTAAAAAACAACAGGTAAGGATAAAAATGACATTTCCAAACACTTAACCACCCTTAAATAAAAGCAAAACTAAGAAAGTTCCAAATGCTGGTAAGCCTACTGACGTAACTAACTTCTCCACGTACTGATTTGATATTTCCCCAAGACTGACATGGCAAACTGGGCAAGGTATTTCTGCTAATTTAACCCATCTATACCAAAATTTGATGTTACAGAGAAAGGGGTAGAGAAATACAGGTGGAAAATAAATGTCATGAATATTATAAGCCTTTCTATTTTTAATTTCGTGGTAATCTATAGCTGACTTAATCTTATAATGACTGCTTATTTCAAAGTTTTCTTGTCGGGGCTGGGGAGATAGCTCAGTTGGTAGAGTGCTTGCCTTGCAAGCACAAGGCCCTGGGTTCGACCCCCAGCACCCAAAAAAAAAAACAAAAACAAAGTTTGCTTGTCCACATTTTAGTAATGGTACTAAGTTGCTATTTTTCTAATTTCTAAAATAACTAATTTTTCATATTCTTAATAATGTAAACTGTACTCTTATTACTGATCTGTTTTAGAAGGATGGCAATCAGTACCTATCCTTCATATTTTGCAACAGATTTTAACCGTGGAGTCATAGCTCTTAAATTTTAGTGTGCAATCAAATCACTTCGGAATCTCATTGAAATGGAGATTCTTAACTCAGCACTGAGTAGAGCCTTAAATTTTCTTAAGCTTTCAGGAATGTCAGTGCTGATGATCTGAAGACCAGGTTTGAAGCAGCAAGGCTCTGGCACATAAAAATACTATGACTGTTGAAAAGTGCTCTATATTGCATATTGTAATACCTTAAAGCTTCATGAGGAATAATACTGAATATACTAGGAAGACTAATAGATCTTTTAAATATTCCAAGACTAATTATAAACAGTAATATACCTAATTAGATATTTTAATACCACAGGACCAATTCATGGTAAGTTTATTTTTAGGTAAAAAACGTTTCATTGAACTTTTATTTTGTGTGTGGTGCTGGGGATTCAACTCAAGGCTTTGCACATGGTGGGCAAGAACTCTACCATTGAGCTACACTGCCACCTTACTGCATTCTTATTTCAAGGATTTTCAAATTACTTGGGTTATAGTTAGCTTCTAGTTATGTTTTCCCATGTGATTGCAAATATCACCTAATATATATTGAAAAATATATCAAAAAAGCTGATGTGGCTGTGCACATCTGTAATCCCAGTGACTTGGGAGGCTGAGGTAGAGGGATTCAAGTATGAGCCAACCCTGACAACTTAGAACCTGTCTCGAAAATAAGAAGGGCTGGGGATGTAGCTCTGTGGTATTGGGTTCAAGCCCCAGTATTGTCAAAAAAAAATCAAGCTCATGATGTAGATGTTTATATTCTATCTCCCACCAGAAAGAAAAAGTTCAATGTTATTTAACTATGTAATTAGAAAATTGAAAAAAGGTTAATTAGGCACAACCTGGTGGCATTTTTCATGAACAGATTTCAAATCAAGATCTTATCAATTCCAAACCCAAGTTTTTATTCACTGGATGATATAGTCTGGGCCTGGAATTACAAATTACCTGAGTGCTAACAGAAAATTTCAATAAAATGGATAAATTGGGACAGACAAGCACACAATCCATTACCAATCATTCATATTTTGCTACACTGAAAAGCATTTGATAGTATATTTCCTTAGCACCTGAATAAAAATTTTGGTTAGGTTAATGCAGTTGGCCCTCTTAGATAATTATGGTTAAGATTCATCTTACCTGCAATAATATCTATCTTGATTTTCCATTCTGCAGCTTTCTTTTGAACATGCTAAACATAAATAACATTTTTATGTGAGCTCATTTTTAAATAAATTTTTAAAAATCTGTTATTAGTATTTAAGTTTTTAAGCTTAAAATTTCATTAGAAATTAGACTCAAAAATTAGAACTAGATGAATGTTTTGAAAATCCGTAATCAAGTCATTTCAATATATTTAACAATCTGAACCAAATTACATATGTTCAAGTGATAAACTTTCAGAAATGCATCAAAATACATAATGCACTCATGATTTCTTCTTATTTTATCAACACAGCTAACTATCCTGGAAACTAGCAGAGATCATGATCATGGGCAATTCAGTGGCAGTTTGGCATAGTAGTTAGGAGCATGGTCTCTAGAACCAGACTGCCTACCTTTAAACTATAAAACTGCTACTTATTAGCTATGGAACCCTGAGCAAAGTACTCAGTCCGTGCCTCAATCTCCTCATTTGTTAATGAGGCTAGTTTTGGTTTTTTGTTTTTTGTTTTTGTTTTTTGTACTGGGGATTGAACCCTGGGGCATTTAACCACTGAGCCACATTGCCAGACTTTTTTTATATTTTATTTGGAGACAGGGTCTAGGCCAAGCTGTTTGAGGTTAGTGTTTTGAACTGTGTTGCTATACATAGTAACAAGTGTGTTAGAGATTTATAGGTCTAAAGTTCTTGAACAACTTCACCAAGAATTATTAATTTTTAGTTATTAATTTACTATTTAAAACTGCTTTGTTCATTTAAGGCTTTTCTGGACAGCAATATGTACTACTATTTGCTTTCATATATTAAGATTTACCAGTAGAGATGATATATTCTATTGACTTCTTACATTTACACTATTCATTGTTAGCAGTGTATTTCTGTTTAGCCACTGGATTTTATTTTAGGATTATTAGATTACCATGTTTCTAGAATTTATTATTTTCAACTGGGTACTTATGCACTATTCATGAATAAAATATTTTTCCTACAAGGCTACTTTAAAATCTCTTAACAGAAATATGATTTAAATAATAATAGCCAACACAGCAATTAGACATGCAAGA
The DNA here is from genome assembly GCF_902686445.1 of Sciurus carolinensis. NCBI lineage: Eukaryota > Metazoa > Chordata > Mammalia > Rodentia > Sciuridae > Sciurus > Sciurus carolinensis. The sequence goes on from NC_062215.1 coordinate 119,714,835, forward strand.
CTCTGACCTAAGTGCTTTGTAAATATTAATTCATTTAATGTTCAAAATTATACCAATTATAGCATACTGAGTTCTTTACACTCAGAGTATAGGTCACCATAGTTGAGTAAACAAGCTCAAGTGGCTTTACCAAAAACATAGTTGAGATACAGCAGAGCTTAAACTTGAATCCAGTTCAATCTTGTTCCACAGTCTGAGTTCTTTCTTAATCACTAAGTTATATTGACAAGGAAAAAGGTACTGTCCCTCCTCTTAATTTCCTATAATACATCTTACCCCACATTATGTGCTGGCAAAAAGACAAGTTAGTGAAATACGTGGTTTCTGAACTCAGAATTGTTTTGCTTTAGGCTTAGCATTTTTAAAAACTAGGACTTAATGCCTCCCTTAACTGCAGTGAGGCCACAGAGAAAAGGCATTAACCCACGAGAACTTACCCAGGCAAACCAGAACATAAGCTAACCCTAGTTATACCATCTTCTCTACTCCTGAATTCTAGTACCTTTCCTGATAATAGTTCTGTTGGACAAAGCTTGATGAAAGAAGCTAGTCACATGCAGAAAAAGCATTCGACGAAATACAGCTGCTCTTCATATTCAAAACACTAGAAAAACTAGGGATAGTAGGAACATAACTCAACATTCTAAAAGCTATCTATCGTACGCCCAAAGCCAACATCATTCTAAATGGAGCAAAATTGAAAGCATTCCCTTTAAAAACTGGAACAAGACAAATGCCCTCTTTCACCACTTCTATTCAACATTGTCTTGGAAACTCAAGCCAGAGCAAATAGACAGACAAAAGAAATTAAAGGGATACAAATTGGAAAAGAAGAACTCAAACTATCACTATTTGCCAACAACATGATTCTATATTTAGAAGTTCCAAAAAAATTCCACCAGAAAACTTCTAGAACTCATGAATTCAGCAAAGTAACAGGATATAAAATCAATAGCATAAATCAAATGCATTTATATCCATAAATGATGAATACACTGCAAGAGAAATTAGGAAAACTACCCCATTCACAGTAGCCTCAAAAAAACAAGAAAAACCTGGGAATCAATCTAACAAAAGAGGTGAAAGACCTCTATATTGAAAACTACAGAACATTAAAGAAAGAGATTGAAGAAGACCTTCAAAGATGGAAAGATCTTCCATGTTCTTGGATAGGCAGAATTAATATTGTCAAAATGTCCTTACTATTAAAAGTATTATATAGATTTGGTGCAATTCCTATTAAAACCCCAATGACATTCTTCATGGAACTAGGAAAAGCAATCATGAAATTCATTTAGAAAAATAAGAGACCCAGAATAGTCACGGCAATCCTTAGCAAGAAGAGTGAAGCAGGAGGTATCACAATACCAGACCTTAAACTATACCACAGAGCAATAGTAACAAAAACAGCATGGTATTGGCACCAAAATAGACATGTACAATGTACAAAATGGTACAAAATAGACATGTACAATGGTACAAAATAGAAGACACAAAGACTAACCCATATAAATATGGTTATCTCATACTAGACAAAGGTGCCAAAAATATACATTAGAAAAAAGCGTATTCAACAAATGGTACTGGGAAAACTGGAAAGCCACATGAAATAAAATGAAATTAAACTTCTATCTCTTACCCTGCACAAAATTCAAAGTGGATCAAACACTTAGGCACTTTAGAATAGAGACCCTGCACCTAATAGAAGAAAAAGTAGGCCCAAATCTTCATCATGTTGGCTTAGGACCTGACTTCCTTAACAAGACTCCTAAAGCACAAGAAGTAAAATTAAGAATCAATAAATGGGATGGATTCATACCAAAAAGCTTCTTCTCAGCAAAGAAAACAATAACATGAAGAGAGAGCCAACAGAATGGGAAAATATCTTTATCACATGTGCCTCAGATAGAGCACTAATCTCCAGAATATATAAAGAACTCATAAAACTTAACACCAAAAAAACAAATAACCCAATCAATAAATGGGCAAAGGAAGTGAACAGACACCTCACAGAAGAAGAAATACAATCGATCAACAAACATGAAAAAATGTTCATCACCTCTTGCAATTAGAGAAATGCAAATCAAAACTAAGAATTCATATCACTCCAGTCGGAACTGCAATTATCAAGAATACCAGCAACAATAAATCTGGGGAAAAAGGTCCACTCATACATGGCTGGTGGGACTGCAAATTGGTGCAACCACTCTGGAAAGCAGTATGAAGATTCCTCAGAAAACTTGGAATGGACCCACCATTTAACCCAGCTATCCCACTCCTCAGTTTATACCCAAGGGACTTAAAATCAGCATACTACAATGATGGAGCCACATCAATGTTCATAACAGCTCAATTCACAATAGCTAAACTATGGAACCAACCTAGATGCCCTTCAACAGATGAATGGATAAAGAAAATGTGGTAGATATACATAATGTAAAATTACTCAGTCATAAAGAAGAATGAAATTATGGCATTTGCAGGTAAATGGATGGACTCGGAGAATATCATAGTGAAATAATCCAATCCCAAAAAACCAAAGGCCAAATGTTTTCTCTGATAGTGGATGCTGATTCATAGTGGGGGGTGGGTAGGGAAGAATGAAGGAACTCTGGACTACACAGAAGGGAGGGGGGAATGGGGTGGGTAGGGATGAGAAGGAAGGTAGAATGAGATAGACATTACACTATACATATGTATGAAAAAAATAAAATAAATAAAAAATAAATAAATTTTTTAAAAAAGCTAGTCACAGATGATAGCTATTTAAAGGGAAAGTTCAGTTTCTAAGTGCTAAATGTCAAAAGGTCAAGAGTAACAGGCACTGTGGTAATTTAGCATTTACAGCAAGTCTTTGAAACAACTGTCACCAATTTTTAAATAAATGACCTAAAATATCACGGTGATTTGAACTTACTTCTCTAGTTGAAGATTTGTGTAAAGAATATACTGCTGTTCTTGCCATTTCCAAAGCAGTCTTTAGAAAAGCCATATCTGTTCCTACGAAGAGAAAATTAAAAAAAAAGAAAAACTCTTATTTTACATTATGTACCTTTTATCAAAGTAGAATATTAGATAAATAGAATTTAGAATCATTTTTTTCTCAAACTCCAAAACAGGCACTTCAAATTCTTTCTGCATCAAGTCAGGGTCCAAATAAATATTAAAATATTTTGTTATCATTGATAAATTAAACCAGAATTATACTGTCTTGTTTAAAATATAAAGTAATAATTTGATTTTAATGTTATATCCCAAAATAATGACTTTCAAAATGGCGAGAAGGGAACACATAAAGTAGTATCCAGAATCCTCTTGGTGGGGTGAGGGGTAAGGGATCCTTTTTAAAGTATGCATGTGTTTTCCTTCTCTTATTGACTTCCTACCCTCCTTGCCCCACAGTACACACAAAATTAATAGCTACAGTGAGTCATTGTTACCAATGAGCACATTCTGAAACCCTCAGGTGTGTTAAAACATTAAAAACAGGTTTTAGGGGTGGGGGATACAGCTCAGTGGTAAGAACGTGTGCTTAGCATTGGTGAAGTTTCATGATCAATTCCTAGCACCAACCCCTGAAAAACAAAGACATATTCTAAAAGTACAAAATCCTTTACAGGTTTCATAATCATTCAAGGGCTAGGCAAATCATCCCATATATTTATCATAAATGATGAAAGTTTACTTAATACAAATTTGTAAAAACAAAGATTAAAAATTCAATTCTTAAAATTACTGATATTTAAATTATAATAGCTATACAGGTAGGAGACTGATTTATTTAATGAACAGTGATAAAATCAACTTAATCCAGTCAATAATAAAATGTTCTTTAAAACTTACTTTCTAGGGGCTGGGGAGATAGCTCAGTTGGTAGAGTGCTTGCCTTGCAAGCACAAGGCCCTGGGTTTAATCCCCAGCACCGCAAAAAAAGAAAAAAAAAAAAAACAAAAAAAAAAACTTACTTTCTAGGGCTGGGGCTTTACCTCAATGGCAGAGCACTTGCCTAACATGTGCAAGGCACTGGGTTTGATCCTTAACACCACATAAAAAAATAAATAAAGGCATTCTGTCCATCTACAACTACAAAAAATTAAAAACAATTAAACTAACAATTAAATTAAAAACAAACTTGCTTTTCTGTTAATACATCAGGACATCTAATTCTTTTTACTAACCTTTATTATTTTTGGTCCCAAACGGAGGATTCATTATTACTGTATCAAATGACTTAGACATTCTGTTAGATAATGAACATACGTCACATTGAACTATATCCACATTTTTTAACTCAAACTCTTCCACATTCCTATTAAATACTTCCAGTGCATCTTCATCTATGTCAAATCCAACACACAACCTATAAATGCAAAACACGAACATTGGTATCTCACAGCTCCCCAAACAAAAACAAAAGTAGTTATTTAACTTATGCTTTTTAACTCAGTTGACAAAAGTAAGAGTGGGTGTAACTTTTCAACAGCATGATTTACCAACCTGGCAGGGGTTGGAAATTCAGGTTTGTATAAAAGGGACTGCTTCTGTTATACTTATTATTTACTCTGTTTTTGTTTGTTTTTTGGTTTGTTTTTGTTCCAGTATTGAACCCAGGCGTGCTCAACAACTGAGTCATATCCCTAGTCCTTTTTAAAATTTTGAGAAAGGTCTCCCTAAGTTGCTGAGGGCTTTGCTAAATTGCTGAGGCTGGCATTGAACTTGCTATCTTCCCTGCCTCAGCCTCCTGAGCCTCTGGGATTCAGCCACCGTGCCTATCTTTATTCACATTTTATAAATAAACAAATACATAGTTTTTTAATATTCTGCACATTCAAAATATACTCAGCATTAAACTATCAATCCCCCCATTTCATCAGGTAGAGTCCCATGAATATAATTCAGTCGATCCTATTTACACTTCTTATTAAAGCCAACCCATACCCAAATAATATAAATTGGATCACTTACCCAGCTCCTAACATTGCAGTTCCAATGCTAAGTACTCCACAACCACATCCTAGGTCTGCAACCACTTTATTTTCAATGTCATCATATGTGTTATGGATTGTATAAAGCATACATGCTAAAACACAATTTTAAAAACATTAGGGAATAAGTTAGCTATGACTAACATTTAATATGTACAAATAAGTGTTCCACGTTATTTAAAAAAAAAAAAAAAGATAATTTGGTACACAGTAAGAAGCACCATAAAGGAAGATAACACCACTGGGTTGGGGTTGTAGCTCAGTGGTAGAGTGCTCACCTAGCATTCGTGAGGCCCTGAGTTCAATTCTCAGCACCACATAAAAATAAAGGTATTGTGTCAAAAACAAACAAAAGACAACAACAAAAAATACCCAGGAGGATAACACCTATCAGTGGTTCCCAAAAACCTGTCTCTGCTGACAATGCCAAGAAAGACAAAAGTGTCACCAGTATCTCAAGTAAAATGAGAGAGATAAAGTCAAGATGTTTCATTTTTCCTGTCGCCTACTCAAAACATTGCTCTATGTGTATCAGGTTTTTTTGTTGATACTGAAATATCGATTATATAAAATAGTATAAGTAAACAGATTTATAAATATCTTTCCTTGGGCTGGGGAGATAGCTCAGTTGGTAGAGTGCTTGCCTCACAAGCTACAAGGCCCTGGGTTCAATCTCCAGCACCGCCAAAAAAAAAAAAAAAAAAAAAAAAAAAATCCTGCCTTGTCACAATGTAAGTTTGGCAGCCCTGTATCAGTCAACTTTAAAAGTTTACTAATGTGGGAAGTCTACAAGTCTAGGAACCACTAATATCAAACAAGCATTAGCATTAAAGGGAAAAAACTTTTTTGCAACGTTTTTCATCAGAACAGAGGTATCATAATCTCCTACATCCACAAAAAAATGCTTTTTATATATATCTCTAGATACATAATCTACAAATGATAACTGATAAGAGAACTGAGGAACAGAGCAGAAGGTTGCTGAGATGAGAAAGAACACAAGGTTAACTGTAAGTTCAGCATGAATAATACCACTTATAAATCTCTGTGAATATCTGAACTCAACAAGGGCTGCTGGTCATCCCTAGTGGCTGAGGATCCAAAGGTTTTATTAAAAACACAATTAATTATATGACTTGGGTTGTGGCTCAGTAATAGTGCGCTCGTCTAGAATGTGTGAGGCCCTGAGTTCAATTCTCAACGCCACATAAAAATAAAAAAGGTATTGTGTCCACCTACAACTAAATACATATATTTAAAAAAAAAACACAATTATAGCGTCATTTCAGACTGAACGTGTGATGTGGATGTTAGTGACTCTGAAGCTGGTGTTTGTATGCATGCTACAAACTAGGTGTGAAATAACTTATTTTTTTTAAAAATTGTATTTCACTAAAAAACCCTAAAACCCTACAGCCAGAAGTAGTCATTATATAAACTGAGAAAACTGATCTTAACCTAGACACAGTTTAAATTAATTTCTATTGGCATGTTATAATTATACATAATAGTGGGATTCATTGTGACATATTTACATACGCATGAAGAAATTTGGTCAATTTCATTCCCCAGTTTTGCACAATAGTTTTGTGTAGATTTTTGTTGGGACTACAACAATATTGTAGAGTTAAGTGCAGGTATGTATATATTCTCCATGGTTCTCACTGGCAACTGAAACAACTATTCTGGAAGTGGAAAATATTCCCTCTTGCACTTGTTCTCAGCAAATTAAATTTCCTGTTTTCCAACCACTTTAACATATTTATTAAATATGGATCTTCCTATATTCTTTTCTGTACTCTGTGTCAATTTCTGGCATCAAGCAACAGTGCAAATTCTCAGGTAATGTGTTAAAATTGAAACGTGTTCTCTCTCTATACAGCCATACTCTGATTTTACCAAGCTCAGTCCTTCCACTACCAACGCTAGTATTCGTTTGTAAGGCAGAGGATTGCATTGGAATCCCTGCAATTCCAATCCCTGGCAATTCCTTCTAATAGGAAATTGATCCTTACTTAGCAAATATTACTGAGCTCCTAACTAGTACTGCAACTCTTCTATGCACTGGGAATTCAGGTGGGGACAGGACCAACAAATTCCTTGCTCTCAAGTAGTTCATAATGCAATGAGAGAAACAAACACAGATTTAAAAACAAACAAACAAACAAACTCAGTGTTAAGAGGTACGCAGAAAACCAAACAGGAAAACGATAAAGTGTGTGTGTTGGGATGGCTGGGGGACTCTAATTGCGGTGTTAAGGCGGCTCTAATGTGACACGTGATCTTGAAGCGGACTTTCTCGAGACAGTCTATCCACATTACGTTTCTTTTCCATAAGGAGTAAGCGGATAGGGCTAACCCCGGAAGTTAGGGCATGGTGAACCAGCCGCCCTACCTGCAATGTGCGGCCTGGTCGGATACTGTTCTAGAAGTAGCTTGGGCTTTTCGAATCCATCCACTTGTTGCAGGCGACTCTCTAGTTCTTTGAGCCTTAATTTCTTCATTTTTTTCCCTCTCTTAACATGTGGGCTCACAGGGTTCGACCACACCAGACCTGCAGGGAAATCTATCTAACCCGGATCTTTCCTCCCGCCTCTCTCTTTTTGAGTGTCACTGGTTGAGGGCGGGCCTGGAGACGCAGGACACAGAGTCAGCCTCCGACCCGCCTCCCAGGTGACGCGCGCCGTCCTTCGGTCTCTGAGAGGCGGCGGCGAGAGCTGGAGCGCGTGCAAGATCCCTAGTGCAGCAGCGTCCCCACACCTCAGGAAGCGACCCGCACCTCTGCCGGCGCCGGAAGCGCCAGCACGCACACGCGCACGCCTCCGTCACCCGGAGTCGAGTTGCAACCTCTGCCCATCGTTGGGGTTCCGCTGGCGACCCGGTCTCTTCTTTGGTCTCAGGCGAACCTAAGAAGCAGCCCAACTCGCAGATCGCCAGTCAGCCCTCGCCACTTGTCGTGTGCTCAGTGTCCTCAGGCTTTGACTTGAGTACCTACCAGCCCTCTAAGGATGTGGAAAGAGGGTGAAAATCAGTCACTTTGTGGCCCACTTGACCCTTTGGCTTCTTTTCTCCCAAGTCCCCTCTCGAAAAGTAGCAATCTCCACTTCCTTTGCTTCCTTCGCCATTCACATGTCCTACTTTATTGTAACGTTTTCCTCTTTTTAGGTCACCTGTGTCACTTACCTCAACTATCACGAGTGGTGATGTCAGAGAAGCCAAAGAAAATTTAAATGAAGGAATAAGGTCGAGGTGTCATTTGTAGGAAAGAGGTCAGGCGTCTTACAGAAGGAGCAGAAACCACGTTGTAGCGGACTGTGAAGAGAATGGAAGTTTAGGAAGTAGAAGTTGTAAAGGTAACAATTCTTAAAAAGTGCACCTATGAAAAGAAGAGTGAAAATGGCTGACGCTTAGCAAGGTTGGGAAAACGCTTTATTGATAATAGATATAGTTAGTAGATATTTTATTTACTTACTGGGTGTGCTGGGATTCAACCCAGAGCCTTACACTTGCTAGGCAAGCGATCTACCACTGAGCTACACCTCCAGCCTTGTTGTACTTTATTAAAAGATAGGGGAAGAAAGGAACATACCTAAGTTCTCACAGGACAGGGACAATAGAAAGGAAGGGGATAATGGAAAGAAGGGACAATAGGATATTGGATGGAGTTAGTCCGAGATCCAGTGCTTAAATAATACTTCGTTTTTTGTTTTTTTGTTTTTGCAGTACTGGGGATTGAACCCAGGGCCTTGTGCTTGCAAGGCAAGCACTCTACCAATTGAACTATATCCCCAGCTCCTTAATACTTCGTTATTAAAGGAAGAAATGGGAGTAAATGGATGATGATTAAGTTGAGAAATGGTGTCTGAGGCTGCTACTTCCTATGAAAAAATATAATTCAGTTATTGTTATGAGGATGAAATGAGTTAGTACAAATAAAGTTCTTAGTACATAAAAAGTTAGTACTACAAAGTTCTTTGTCACGTAACAAACGCCCAATAAAATGTTAACTGTTGTTGCTGCTGGGGGTGTTTATTGATAGAAAGGTGGTGGAGAAAAAGATACTTGAAACTAGCTATAAATTCAAAGGTAAAGGGTTCATTGGAAGTTGAAAGTAATTTTTTTTCTACTTTAACAGTTAAGGTGAATTTTGAGATAATTGTAGATTCATATGTAATCATAAAAAATGAGAATCCAGGAGTGATGGTGCATGCCTGGAATTCCAGCAACTCTGTAGGCTGAGTAGGAGGATCACAAGTTAGAGACCAACCCAGCAAATTAGCAAGGCCCTAAGCAACTCTGTGAGCCCCTGTCTCAAAATAAAATATAAAAATGGGGATGTAACTCAGTTGTAAAGCATCCTCGGGTGCAATCCCCAGTACCAATAAATATAATAAAATAAAATTGCTAAGCACCTCAAAAAGTTTTTGTTTGTGTGGGTTGTTTCTACCGATATTTATATGACTTGAAATTAACACTGAGAAAAATTTAAAAATCATCTATTAATTCATTTACCACAATAATAATTCCATTATGTGATAATATAATACTTTATGTGGAAAATAACTATGCCCCCCCCCAAAAGAAGCAGTAATGGGAAGAGTGGCATTGTTTTACATTTTTGCAACTCTCTTTAATGTCTGTCTTAATAAAAGACAGTTGAATTCTCACATCTGTTTTTTAATTCAATTTCTTGTAATATATTGTTTTGCTTGAAGTATTTGAAGAAAACCCAGCCTGACAGTTATTTAGTTGGAAAAGTAAGGAGTATTTTATAGCTTATTCAGAAAATTGTAGACATTCTTCTTTGAAATGCCACCACAAGATAACAAGTGATAAAGTCTTTTTTTCTTTTGTTTATCCCGAAGATGCAGGTTGGTTTTTAATTTTTCCCACTTTTTTTTTAGTGCATTATAGTTATACATAATGATGGGATTTGTTGTTACATATTTGTTCAGACACACAATATAACAATATAATTTGGCCAATATTACTCCCCAGCACTTTCCCTCTCCCTCCCCACCTCATAATTTCTTGGAGGTTAGTTGCAATGTAGAATCTTAAGCTACATCAATGAATCAATGAACTTCTTATACTGTTACACTGCAGTCCTTTAATCTGTCTTGGACTTGGAGTAAATGTTTTAGTCATACATGATTTTATAATATCATGTATTAGTCATTTGGAAAAAATTGGTTCACTGGATTTTGAAAGTCTTCTATAATGTTTCATTGTACAATACCAGAAAATCACATTTATTAATATCAACACTGATATCCCCAGAAAAGGCTTTAAGTAGTGGGAAGACTGTCAAACTCAAGATGGAAGTTTTCCAAAACATTAATTTTGCTTAAAAGTTTGAGTTTTTTTCCCCATTGGCAAAAAAATACAGTCTGGTGTTTTTCATGAAGTGATAATTGTATTTATTCCACTTTTCAGAAAATGCCTGTCAAATACCAAAGCTGAAAAACCATAGTTTGTCTCTCAGTCATGCTTTCAAATAAAATTATGTTCCCTTAAAAAAGCCAACTCCTAGTAAACCCTAAAGATTATACAAGCATACGACTTTTGGAATTGATCAAAATAATTAATTTGTCAAGGTTGCAGAATCCAAAACGTACAAAAATTTGTTGTTTCTACTCAATAGCAATTAACAATCTGAAAAGAAAATTAAGAAAACAATTCTATTTACAATAGCATCAAAAAGAATAAAATACTTAGGAATAAGTTTAGCCAAGGAGGTGAAAGACTTATTCACTAAAAACTACAAAACATTGCCAAAAGAAATGGAAGAAGACTGGGGAGACAGCTCAGTCAGTAGAGTGCTTGCCTTGTAAGCACAAGGCCCTGGGTTCGATCCCCAGCACCCAAAAAAAAAAAAAGAAAAAAAAAAAAAAGAAATGGAAGAAGATGGAAAGATATCCCATATTCATGGATTGGAAGACAATATTATTAAGATGATAATACAACTTGAACCAAAGTATAGATTCAACACAATTCCTATCAAAATTCCATGTTTTTAGAAATAGAAAAATTTGTCCCAAAATTTATGTGGAATTATAGGGATCTGGAATAACCAAAACAGTTTTGAAAAAGAAGAACAAAGTTTGAGGACTTATACTTTTCTAAATTCAAAACTTACTAGGAAGCTACAACAATCAAACTAGTGCACTATTTGCATAAGGACATACATATAGACGAATTAAACATTCATATATTTGGCCAATTTATTTTGACGAGGATACCGATACCATTCAATGCAGAAAGGCAATGTTTTCAATGAATGGTTCTAGGAAAACTAGATAACCTCATGCAAAAGAATGTTATTGAATCTTTAACTTCTACCTCATGTAAAAGTTAATTCAAAATGAATTGACAACCTAAAGTTAGAAGCTAAAAGTATAAAAATCTTTGAAGAAAATAAAATGTAAAACCTTTATGAAATTGAAAATGGCAACTATTTCATGAATACAAAACCAAAAGCATAAGCAACCTAAGAAAAAGTAGGTAAATTTGACTTCATCAAAATCAACAACTTCTATACACCAAAGTACACTATCCAAAGAGAAAAGACAACTCAAAAATGGAAGAAAATACTTACAAGTCACATATAGTTTATAAGTGATTGATATCAGAATATGTAATGAACTCCTGCAACCCCAAAACAAAACTTCAACCTATTTCTAAAATAGACTTGAATAGACATTTCTGCCAAGAAAATACACACATGGACAATAAGCACATAAAAGGATGCAGAACTTCATCAGTCATGAGGGAAATAGAAATCAAAATCACAATAAATAACACCCATTAGAATGGTTATTATCAATAAAATGTAAAATAACAAGAGTTGGAAAGGATGTGGAAAAACTGGAACTCTCATGCATGGCTGGGATTATAAAATGCTGCAATCACTGTGGAAAAGAGTTTGGTGGTTCCTCATAAAGTTAAACAATATTATCATATGATCTAGCAATCCTACTTCTATGTATATACCCAAAAGAACTGAAAGCAGAACTCAAACATACTAACACTCGTAGCAGAATTATTCACAATAATCAAGAGGTGAAAACAACCTAAGTGTGTATCATCAGATGGATGGATAAACAAATTGTAGTACTATTTATATACACATAAAATAGAAATATTATTCTATTCTAAGATGGAATGAAATTCAAATACAAGCTACAACATAGGTGAACCTGGAAAATACTATGCTAAGTGGAATAAGTCAAACACAGAAGCACAGATATTGTATGATTCCCCTTATATGAAATACCTAGACAAGGCAAATTCGTAGAGACAAAAAGTAGAATAGAGGTAGCGAGGGTTGAGAGTGAGTGGGTTGGGGAATCGATAGTTATTGCTTAATGAGTAGAGTTTCTGTTTGAAATGATAAAAAAGATGCAGAGATTGATGGTGATGATCTTTACATAACATTGTGAATGCAATTAATGCCACTTAATTGTGCATTTAAAATGGCTAAATGGTAAATTTTATGCTATGTATATCTTGCCACTGTTATGGAGTAAAAGTTTGTGTACCCTCGGAATTATGTGTTGAAACCCTAGCCACCAGAGTGTTAGCATTAGGAAGCAGGGCCTTTGGGAAGTGATTAGGTTTAGATGGTTTAGATAAGGTCACAAAGATGGTGACTGTGTGATGGAATAAGATGAGAACTTCCTCTCCACCATGCCCCTGTCATGTAAGGACACAGCGAGAAGACAGCCACCCTAAGCCAGGAAGAGGGACTTCATCATACCTGAACACTAATCTTTGACTTACCAGCCTTCACAAGTGTGAGGAATAAATATTTGTTGTGTAAACCACCAAGTCAATGGTATTCTGTTATAGCAGTGCCAACTAAGATGGTCATAATTTAAAAATATAAAGCTGATAGTTTAGCTTATCATTTTTCCTATGTACTTTTTTCTGGAGACTTCCAAGATACTTCAGTATATAATAGCAGAGCTTTATGGGTAATTACTAATCATTAAACTATTAATATGTGTCCTCATGGATTAAAATGCAATCAATATTTTTAATTGTTTATTGAGGCCATTTTAAAGTGAAACTGCTTGTTTTTCTTCTAGTATTTAGCAGAGGTGACTACAATAACAACTAGATGGCTTATTGCTATTGCATTGATTCTTACCATGTTTTAAAAGCAGTTTAATTCAGCAGTGATTTTGCAACATCAGTACAAGTGTCAATGCAATTGTCCCAAGACAAATCACAAGATTAAGAAAGTTATTCAATACTCCAAGTATTTCAGCATGAAATAAATTTATTGCCAAACATTCCCATTAAAAATAACTCTTTGATACTTATTTGGTGTTGAACCTGGAGAAATAAGGAAAATAGTAAGTTCAGTCACGTTTATAGGATTCATTCTTAAATGTGAGAAATGTAAAAAAAGCCATGAGTAATTTCTATTTTAGAAAAAAATATAAAATCCTTAAAATAACAGTTTCAAAAAAACATTTTAGTTAAAACTTAAAAATGCTTTCAAATTTTAAAAATTACTGCAAAATGATACAAATAGTATATACTTTTTATATTTTTGCAAGTGGGTAGTGAAAACTTGAGGATTTCAGAATAACAATTTAGATCATAATGAACTCACAGAGACAAAAGCAGATATAAATGGAAGGAGCCAGTAAGAATATGATAGATATACTAAGAACAAATTGAATTAATCTCTGAAAATGTACATGTTTAAACCCTAATCCTATTATTTATTACCTCAGTAAGATCTAAAAAACACAAGGATACAAAAGAACCATTTTCTATTAATTGTGAGAATGATGATACTATTACACATCATGTAGCATCTGGAAAACACTTCCCACTTCTGAAATCATGAGAGTTAAGAAAGCAAATGATGTTTTGGTATGATTATGAAAATAATCCTGATTTGGAGGACTCCTAGAAATGAATTTGAGATTCCCCAAGGTTGTGCAGATCATACTTTAAGAAGTGGTTAAAGAATATTCATTGCAGAATATTTGAAATTTGTAAGATAGTGTAGTAGGGACTAGAAAATAATTAAGACATGTTTCAAGAAACTCAAAGTTATTATTAAGTAGTATTCCATTAATTGTTCAGTCAGAGTGACGGTGCATGTGCTGGGAGGTCTGGAGCATTCTCTCAAGGACCCTTACAGCAGAAAACTCAACCCAGTGATTCTTGCCTAAACATCCTCTATGTTTTCTTAGCCTCTAGTCCCAGCTACCTGGGAGGCTGAGGCAGAGGATTGCTTGAACCCAGGATTTCAATTCCAGAGTGGATAAGATAATGAAACCTGGTCTCAAAAAAAGAACAGTTTTCTCATTTCAAGAACAGAAATAAAATAATAATAATAATACTAGCATTATTATTATATATTTTTAGATTATATTACAATTTATAATATGCTTCCATCAGTCTGTAAGCTCCACATTATTATCTTTCATGTGGATAGTGCCCTCGAGTTCCTGTTCTTGTCTTTTTTTTTTTTTTTTTTTTTTTTGTGCTGGAGACTGAACTTAGGGGTGCTTTACTAATGAGCTACATCCCCAGTCCTTTTTAAATTTTGAGACAGAGTCTCACTAAATTGTGGAGGTTGGCCTTGAATTTACAATCCTCCTACCTCAGCCTCTCAAATAGCTGGGATTACAAGTTATGTGCTGTGGCACCCACTGCCTGCTGAGTTTTGCTACACCATTGTTTCCCAATTTTGCCTGATCCTAGGAATCATATGAAGTTCTATTCACAAAAACAATTTCCTATGTCCCATCTAAGGAATTGAAATATCCAGGGATATACTGCCCTATGTACGAAAGTACAAATCTTGAAAGAAATAATCATTACTGATCCTTCCAGAATTGAAAATCTAGCTTATTTCCAGAGAACTGGATGTATTGTATAAATAACTTAGTAGCACAGGACAGAGGACAAATATGATTTTTTTTTTTTCAGCACTGGAGATTGAACCCGGGGTCTTGTGCCTGACAGGCAAGTGATCTACACACCGAGCTATATCCCCAGCCCCAAAGGTCAGTTTAAACAATGATAAGAGGAACAGTCCAAAGAGAACAAGAGTGTTTCAACCTACAGTCTAGTTTTAGAAATGAATTGAACATAACTTAAATATGTTATCTGCCATGTCATGGTTTTCTATGTTAATAAAACATTTCACAATCATTTAACTGTGATAACTAATTTAAAGGTTGCTCAATAATTCTCTTTATGATATAAATTACAATACATGTAAAATGCAGGAACATCTTCTAACTATGGGAGAACTAGTGTGTATTTAATAATAACTGTCTCTGGGTTAGGGCAGTTGGGGTAGTGTGCTGGTTTCTCTCCAAGATTGCATTCCTGTGGAGAATAACAAGGACGCCTGCTCTGCTTCACGGTGATGATGCATGTTGGCAAATGCAGTCTTTCAGCATTCCACAGTGGTCTCTACACACTCATAAATTTCTACAAAATTCCACCATTGTCATCAATTCTTCCTCAGTTCTGTAACAACAACAACAAAAACAAAAGTTTAAATACCATCCCTTTTTCAGTTTAATAGACATTGCAGTACGTGTACAGAGATCCAGAGATTTGCCAGATTTCCTGTCTATACTGCTCATGACTATATTGAACCTGTTAAAAACCAAAGAATCATTAAACAGAACCAATAATAAAATGAATGAAAACATCTAGATTTTATAACGGACAAAATTTTTTTAATCAGTGCGCACTGTATGTATGTATGCATGGAAATATCATGCTGAACCCCATTGATAAGTACATTAATATGTGTTAATAAAAAGTTTAAAATAAAGTTCAAGTATGTTCAAAAACTAAAAAAAGGACAAAAGTATGAACAGATTTTTACCAAGGAAAATACATAAATACCTATTAACTTATAAAAAGATGCTCAATTATTTATTAAAGGTAAATTAAAGCTACAATGAGATACATACCATTAGAATGGCAATAACCAAAAAGACAGGGTAACAAATGCTGACAAGGATACAGAAACCCAGGACGCTTATACATCACTAGGGGGGATATAAAATGGTACAGACTATTTGTTTAACAGTTTGGCAGTTCTTAAAAAGTTAAAATTGCCATACAGCCCTGCAATGTTAATCCTTTAATTTCCAAGAGAAATTAAAGTTTATTTCCACACAAAGACTTTACAAAGACTGAATATTTACAGAGGTCCTTTGTTAATATTCATAGGTAAATATTCATAGTAGCTTTATTCATAATTGAAAAAAATTTAGAAATGACCCAAAGCATCAACTTGTAAGCATCAACTTGTAGATGGATAAACAAAATGTTGCATATTCATATGATAGAATACTATTAAACCATAGAAAAATAACTTAATAATGATACATGCTACAACATGGATGAACTACAAAAACAGATCAGTGAAAGAAGTTAGTCACAAAGAAATACATATTGAATGAGTCCATGTCCATGAACTGTTCAACAAGGCAAATCTATAGAAATTTTAATAGTTTAGTGGTTGTCTGAGCTGATGAATGAGAACAGGGAAAGACTGAATATAGGGATCTTTTCAAAAAAAGTGATGGAAATGTCCTAACTTTGGATTGTGGTGATAGTCACACAACTATGTAAATTTACTGAAAATCACTGAATTCTCTTACAGATGCTATTTACTTCACTAAAACTAAATAATCAGAAATATTACTAAATAATTACTTTTTAGAGATTATTTACTAGTGATTATCTAATAATCACTATTACTAAATATTCACTAAATAATCAGAAATATTATTGTTTGAAATGAATGAAATAATCAACTTCTGTCCTGGTTTAAAAAATGTTATTGCTTTGGCTTTCAAATTCAGTATGATAGGCTCTCAAATCTTTGCTCTCCCAGGATTTGGGGGCTTCTATCATTTGGACCCAGGAAGCTTGATAATTTTTTTTCCCAATGCATTAGTATAACATAAAAAAACAAACAAACAAACAAAAAAAAACAACTATTCTAAATTACCGATCCCTCAAATCATTGTTTTGTGTCATGGGGAATTCCTAAAATGATCATGTTTTCATGAAAGAAAGCCAGACTGAAATTCAACTGAAAACTCTGCACTTGCTTAAATGCTATACCTCATAAAATTATATTTAAGTACTGTTATTCTACTAAAGAAACTGAATAAATAACAATGCACCATAGGGCTGTTACAGAAAGCTACAAAATAATATCTAAATACTATATGTTTGTATGCGTTCCAATTTCATTAATATGGAGAAGAAACTCGTAATATTTCTAAGTTGTTTTTTCACATTAAAATAAATTGCACAGAGGAGATAAAAGTTATAAATGGCAGATGTTTCTTGCAAAATTAGAATAAAGTCTCTTAACAGAAAACATAAAAGCAGCTCCAAAGTTGCTTTTGTATTCATTAAAACTCTTAGTTGCAAGGGACAAAAACACAACTTCAACGAGTTTAAGTAAAAAAGAGGATCGTATTCAATTACACAAACAGCAAAGGGAAGGGGGAGATGTACCCAGATACATCTCCATTTTGCTCTCACTAAGCATCTGTTTCATTGTCTCCAAAACAGCCTCTGTGCATGGGCCTCTTTCAACCCTAGTTCTAGGCTGGGTCCACCAAAACTTCACAAAGACAAAAGATCTTTTCTCTGCTGGCTCCACTTAAAACTCTGGGGAAAAACTGGCCAATCCAGCTGGTGGCCCATGCCACCTCTATTACCACAAGGGAGCAAAGCAGATAGCTGCTGAACACATAAATATACATGATGTTCACAACAGTATTAATTTCTAATTTTCTGTCTGGCTTCCAAATATAGATCACATCTTTTCCATGTGCATGGTAACCTTACCAATTCTAATGGCAGTTGTTGACATTCATACCATAAAAAATATTGTGCCTATTCTGTACAAAGTATTCTGCCAGCTAATCACATTTAAGATTCTCAGTAACCTGACAGGTAATTATAATTATCCTCATTTTTCAGGCAACAGTGATAGCCTTTAAAAGAAAACCACCTTGAAAGAAAATAATTCATTGTTCCTGATTGTGCCTGTCTTCCTTCCTTCCTTCCCTCCCTCCCTCCTTTCTTCCTTCTCTCCTTCCACCCATTCACCTCTCTTCCCTTCCCCTCCCCTTCACTCCCCTCTCCTCCCCTCCCCTCTCCTCTCCTCTCTCCCTTCCCTTCACCTCCCCTCTCCTTTCCTCTCTCTCTTTCTTTTCCTTCCCTCCCTCCCTCACTCTTTTCCTTCCTTCCCCTCCCCCCTTTCTTTCTAGTCCTTAAAGACCTCCCAACTACACTTAACTGCAATTATCTCATTTGTTTAATATTGAAACAAGGTCATTTTTATTAAGTTTCTCAACTCATGCTTTAGAAAGATTTTTGGGGAAAAAGCATGACAATGCATTAGGGTTTGCCCTGTAATAACACCTCTACAGACTAGTTTATGCAACATTTTCAAGGTTATAAATGTTTAAAATCCTCTGGAGTCTTTTTTTTTAATTGTTTAACATCATCACCTGGTGTCCTAATTTTCTTTTCCTCCCTGTTTAAAACACCCCGGGAAAATTTCTTTCTTTGTATCTCTACTAAAGCCCAAAAGATTTCCATCTTGCCTTATTCATGCAATAAATTAGTTTACCAAATGTTCGCTGGGCTGCTACCAATTGCTCCTTGCTACAGCTGGAGATAGCACTGGACATGTTGTTTACTGTGTGTTTCTGGGCATATAAGTTATCTCTTTAAGTTTTTATTTCCTCTGATAGTACCTACTTTATAGGAGTATTGGGAGGACTAAAAGAATTAATATACAAAGAATTGGCAAATACCAGATATTCAAGAAGTATTATCTGTTATAATTGTTCCCTTTAACAACCATACTTAAGACTAATATTTGAGCACTTATGGGCAATGATAACGAAGATTCACTCTCTGCCTTCACGAAATTTACCAATTGGTGCACTGGGCCGGATATTTTTACAGTTGAAGGGAGTTATATCATTAAAAAAAAGAAAAACGAAGAATTAAAAAAAAAAAAAAGAAAAGAAAAGAAAGGAAATGACCTGAGCAAGCATTGCCAAAATAGGGGTGTAGTGTAGGAACCAGGAAATGATAAAGACACAGCGAAAGATTTGATAGAACATCTTCAAAAAACAGTGAACAGGCCCATTGATCTGTGATGAACTTGAAATACTATTAGGAGATGAGAATGGACGTGTGAAATAAATACAAGATTGGAAGATTTGTGATGATGGTGGGTTTTGAGAGATGATTTGAGATTTTCCATTAGAGATTTTGAACAAAAGAATGACAGCCAAGAATGCATTTTAGTTTTCTAATGAATGTGCTTCACAAGATTAACCAGGAAATAGTATGAGGATAAGAACTGATTCAGGGCAATAATTAGGAGACTGCTTCAATAAATAGGAGTCAACAGGAACGTAGGCTTTGCAAACGGTAACAAACATCTCAAAACTAAATGCAGGTGCCTAAATACATCCGGAAGACGTATATAATTTTAAGCAAATAAAGAAAAATTTACTTTTACTAGACTTTTTTCTTTAAGGCGAGTACCTTATTTCATCTTTGAAAGTTGAGAGCGAAGAGGTAGGAAAGGAACAGAGGCGGAGCCCAGGAGAAAGGGGCGGGAAGGAGAGCCCGTAACCTCAGGGGGTGTGTGCAAGGGGCGGAGACCCAGGCGGAGGTGCGCGGCCGCTCAGGGATATCGCGAGAGTTGGGCGGGCCGAGCATTCGCAGCAGTCAATTCCCCCACCCTCCCGGGAGGAGCTGCCGGCCCTGGACTCTCCAAATTCTGAGCTCTCATCATGGCGGCGGCGGCGGCCGCGGCGGCCGTCGGGGGGCCGCAGCAGTCCCAGCCCGAGCTGCCCGCGCCGGGGCTGGCCCTAGACAAGGCGGCCACTGCAGCTCACCTGAAGGCGGCCCTCAGCCGCCCGGACAACCGCGCAGGTGCTGAGGAGCTGCAGGCGCTGCTGGAACGGGTGCTGAGTGCCGAGCGGCCGCTGGCCGCGGCTGCGGGCGGCGAGGAGGCGGCGGCGGCCGGCGGCGGGGGCGGTCCGGGGGCGGCCGAAGAGGAGGCCTTGGAGTGGTGTAAGTGCCTTCTGGCGGGCGGCGGCGGCTACGACGAGTTCTGCGCCGCGGTGCGGGCCTACGACCCCGCGGCGCTCTGCGGCCTGGTCTGGACAGCCAACTTCGTGGCCTACCGCTGCCGGACGTGCGGCATCTCCCCCTGCATGTCGCTGTGCGCCGAGTGTTTCCACCAGGGCGACCACACCGGACACGACTTCAACATGTTCCGCAGCCAGGCCGGGGGCGCTTGTGACTGCGGAGACAGCAACGTGATGCGGGAGAGTGGGTGAGTGGAGCCCTCCCCCTGGCGAGGCGACCCCAGGCGGGGGGCTCTGCGGGCAACCCTGCTGGTGTCGGGGGAGGTCTGTAGGGGGGAATTGGGAGGCGACCCTGAGCTGTCAAGGGAAGGGTGTGGGGGAGGGCACAGCCACACGGGATTGAGGTGACTGAGCTGTCAGTGGTGGAAAGAGGGTGGGGAGGACGGGAGAGCATATTTAGAGAACCGGGCTGTGAATTTTCCGCGAGTGATAGGGAGAATAGAGCCAGTTCGCGGGGTAGGAGGGGAGGGAGAAGGAAGGGGTACTTGGGGAATCTGGTATGGAGCTGTCAATTGTGTACTTGTGGGAAAGGCTGCAAAGCTGCCTGCCTGATTCTTGAGAAGAGACTTAGGAAGTGATTTGGATTGACTGGGAGCGGGGTGATATTGTGGACTGAATTGGGTCACAGGATGATGAGAGCTGGGGAGGTGGTCTTTAACTGCAGGAAAGGACGCGCGGGGAAAGGCTTCTGAACTGTCCGTGTGTCCGTCAGTATGAGCGAAGGAGCTCTTGAGCTGATGGGGGTTGAGGGAGGAGGGAAGGGGAGGGGCATGCATGAAAAGTGACTGTTGAGCTGTCAGTGGAGTATTTGTGTGCTGGAGTGACATCTAGAATTAGGGCTATTGAGCAGTCAGTTATTGAATACCCTTCATACCAGAAGAACAAACAAAACCTTGAGCAAATTAGAAATCAAGTGTTAGGTCTTCTCCAGTTAAGGCACTTTAATCACCAACTAATATGTGAACGTCTACCTAAAAGGAGATATTCAAATGCATCTTTGACAGGATCATACGTATTTGACAGTGATGCATTAGGTGTTGGGACTTGCGACCCTACAACATTTCAAAGTCTGTAGTGAGTCGAAGAGTTAATACATATAGGATTTTGGTTTGGGACATGATGTCAGTGTCAGGGAAAATCCTGAGATAAAAGGAAAAACACAGTGAAAAAGAGGAAATTTTGGCTGTCAGCAGTTGAAAGAACATTAGCAAATTTGTTATTCAAGTTTTTCGATTTTCAGGTCTTAATAATTAATGATAGACTATCCTTTTTTTTTTTTTTAAGAAATGATCACGTTTTTCTACTTTGAAGTACTTGAAGTACTGTTATTCCAAAATATTTTTACTTATTATGCACAAGTAAGGCTCCTTGGATGTTAAAAATAAGTGGGACACTGACTTACCCTTTAATCCACTTATACTTGAGCATAAAGTGATAAATTCCTTAAGTAGTAGCCTCGGACTTAGAGGAGGAAGAGGAGACTTCTGTGCAAAGAGAGTAAGAAAAAAAAAAATCTTCAGAATGGAGGTATTTTGAGCTTGCTAACAACAACAACAACAACAACAACAACAACTGTTGAGCCAACATTTGAGGTCTGGAAATGTATGAGTGACACTCTAAAAATATTTTCAAAGCTTAATGTTTGAATAATATTGAATTAGCTATTCACACAACTAAAAAAGTAAAAAGCAATACTATACTAAAAAGAGTTTGAAGTTTCCCTCCTATCTGCTTTCCTATCTGCCCAATTCCTTCTATTATTAGATTGTCTTAGAGTAAAATGAGGATAAATGTTTTCTAGTTTTACTGTCATTTTTTTTTATCAAAGGATAGCATACTTTGCACTGTTCTACATCTTGCATTTTCACTTTTCTTAGATGACTTTTCATATCAGTTAATTAGTGTTCTCATTCTGTTCTGTAAAAACTGCTACATAATGTTGATGCCATGAATTTGCCACTCTTGATTTAGTTATCTCTTGATGGGCATTTGAGTTTCCAGTATGAAATAAAAAACATGGTATGCCTGTCTTTTCCCACCTATGCAAGAATATCAATGTGATAAATTCTCAAAAATGGGATTTCTAAATTACCCTCCATAGACTTTTTACTAAGCAGTATATCAGGCTGTTTATTTTCTAGCAGCCTCATTAACAGATTGTTATTAAAACTTTGTTGTTTTTTTTTTAAAAGAATCCATCTATTTGGCTAAAAGTTGTCAAATTTTAACTGCTTTACATAATTTAATTCATTTAATGTTCACAATTTTGAGATTGTTGATGTTATTTTTCTCATTGTACAGAAGAGGAAAGTAAGGGCACAGCGTTTAAAGACTTAGACAAGATCACGTAGGTAGGAAGATAGGTATCCTGACGGCTCAATCACTTCTCTATACTTTTTTTTTTTTGAGTTCGTGTGTGTGTGTGTGTGTGTGTGTGTGTGTGTGTGTGTGTGTATGTATTCTGGGCTCTACCACTGAGCAATACTGCTAGCCCCTAAATAGCATTCTTATTGGTTCTTCTGTTCAATACTGTGTGTTTTTTTAAAAAAATATACCTCTCATTTTTAAAAAACTTTCTTCCTCTTCTTCCTTCTCTTTGAGGGACATTGTAACATAGGAGTTGGAGCACTCTTTACTGATTTTTAGACATTTTTACTTCTTGGACTAGGTTAGCATTTAGAAGACCCCCAAAGAACTTCACAGTAGGAAATAATACTGATTTTTCCCTGAATTTTGGAATACAGTGGTAATTATCATGTTGTCCTAGATGAGACTCTAATCTGATCTAAGTCTGATCTAATTGTGATGTTTCAGTGCAGGAATGTAAGTATGTCATTGAGTTTCTGTGAAGGTACTCACACAGATTTAGGGCTTCTTGTAGATAGTCCACATCCTGATCTCATGATATTTGCCTTACTGAGATTTCACAGAATTTATTTTTTCCTACCCTGTCAGCCTTCTATGAGTTGATACATAGTATTTTATGATTTATTATCTCCATCTGACATGTAGAGCTATTTTGCCTGTATGTATCATGTCTCCTTTCAGAAAGGGCGTGATTGAACAATAAATGGTATTGTGGACATGTGATTTTTCAGAATTTTTTCAGCATTTTGGGTTGGATAGAGTGATTCTTCTGTGCTATACACGTAATCTGCTTTAAGAGATAGATGGTGTTGGCCAGAAGTGCAAGGTAAAATGATGCCTCTGAAATCGTTTTAGAATTAGAAATTAATAAATTATCAGTATTCCAGTAGGCTGAAGCAGGAGGATTGCAAGTTCAAAGCCAGCCTCAGCAACCTAGTGAGGTGTTAAGCCACTTAGTGAAACCCTGTCTCAAAATAAAAAAAGGGCCAGGGATGTGGCTCAGTGGTTAAGTGGTCAATTCCTGGTCCCTGCTCCCAAAAATAATCAAATTATCACTGTGCATAGTAAGCAAAGATGAACTACCCTGGCACGGACAGAATTTATTTAACTTTTTTCATTTTTAAAAAAATTGCAGTATTCTGTCTTTTAAGAAGGGCTATACTTTAAATTTTTAAAATTTATTTATTTTTTTTTAAGTTTTTGTGACAGGGCCTTGCTAAATTGCCCAGACTGTCCTTAAACTTTAAATCCTCCAGCCTCAGACTCCCAAGTAGCTGGGTTTATAGGGGTACATCACCACACCAGGCTAATTCTCAAATTTTGATGCAAAGTTTGTCTGTTTGCATATTCTGTCCTATCTTATAGATGTTTTTTTTTTGCCTCCTTGCTTGTTTCTCACAGAGTCTAAGCTCCTTAAAAAATAGGGACTGCCTAAGCCAGTGTAGTCTCTTGGTTTAATAGATGCTAGTAAATGTTGAATCAAATTAGGCTATACCTGAAAAGTTGTCCTAAAATTACTTTGCTTTAACTATTTGAGAGGAGGTGTTAATTATTAAATGCATGGAAACTTTTTTCAGAGCACTTCAGGGATAATTTTCTTTTTTAATTT
This sequence comes from Sciurus carolinensis, assembly GCF_902686445.1. Classification (NCBI taxonomy): domain Eukaryota; kingdom Metazoa; phylum Chordata; class Mammalia; order Rodentia; family Sciuridae; genus Sciurus; species Sciurus carolinensis. The sequence continues at coordinate 119,738,993 of NC_062215.1, forward strand.
CAAAAGTAGTACATATTTGTAACAAAATAAATAGATAAAGTAAAAACTATCTTACTCCTTAGTGAGAAATTTCCTTTACTTTCTTTTTGAGCTTAGTTATGCATTAAAAGATGTTGGGGGGCTGGGGATATAACTCAGTTGTTAGAGTGCTTGCCTTATAAGCACAAGGCCCTGGGTTCAATTCCCAGCACCGCCAAAAAAAAAAAAAGAGAGATGTTGGTTATAATTTATCCAGCATTTCTAGAGGTTTTGATTTTATGGTGCTAGAGATTGTACCCAGAGCCTCATGCATACTGAGCAAGTACTCTATCCCTGAGCTTTGTCCCCAGCCCTTGATGTTTCGTCATGGGAGGTTTTAGGTTGTTTGGTTTGTGGTAGTGTTAGAAATGGAAGTAGTGAATGTCTGTTAATGTCATTCTATTTAGTATCTTGCTTTTGTCCCTTAACATATTTATTGGGCACTGTCTCATATTTGTACACATAGAACTGTTTCATTTTCCTTTTTAAAGTTACATAGTATTCCATTGCATTTATATTGTAATGTGATTTATGCATTCAGTTCCCTACTGATAAGACATTTACATTGTTTTTAGTCTGGACATGTTGTAGACATTGTTGTAGTCAGTATCCCTGTAACACTTCTTTGTGTATATTTGTAAGCTATATGTGAGGATACTTTCTCAAAAATCATATCTCAGTTAAAGTAAATATGTACTTTAGCCAGGTGTGGCACATACCTGTGATCCCAGCTACTCAGGAAGGTAAGGCAGGAAAATCACAAGTCTGAGGTCACCCTGGACAATTTAGAGAGATCCGGTCTCAAAATAAAAAAAGGGCCAGATAGGTAGTTCAGTGGTAGAATGCTTACTTAGCATGCACAAGCCCCTGTATTAAATCCCCAGTACCACTTAAGGAAAAAGAAAGAAAGAAAATTAAACTTAAATAGAACCCTCTAAAAAAATTTACATTCTCATCAACAAAAGTATAAATTTGTTTCTTTAAATCCTGACCAACATATATGGTATTATCAGTGTTTTTTAGGACAATTTTAATTTTAATTAAATTTTATTAAATTTTAATTAAATTTTATTAATTTAAATTTAATTAAATTTAATTTTGAGTATAGAAAACTCAACAGAGTACATTTAATTCAGTTTAGTGGTAAGTTGTTTAGCTTTTGACTTTTCCAGCTTGGCATTGTGAGCCACAGATTTTGGACCCAGGACATTACTTCCCCAGCTATGGTCGATCTCATCATATCTGTTACTGTACTTGGTTCTTGCAGTTATAAGAACCAAGCTTAGCCAGAGCTAAGACAAATCTCCTGAGTTACCTTGTTTGACGGCAAAGATGGTGCATGTCTTGCCGTGAAGGAGATGTCCCAGTCTACTCTTCCTTTTGATGATGCAGTAGGGAACTCCTGTCTTAAAACTCAGGGAGGCAGGAAGACAGCTAACTCAGTGGGGTTCAAGCTATGTGCAGTCACCACCAGCTAAGCCTTCTCATTCTGCACTAAGGTGGTTGAAGGACAGGTAGTCTCTTGATGGGGGCATCCTTTTGCCCACAGCTTCTCCTTAGCATGACCAGTGGTCTCTGCTTCTTGTCTTATTTTTTATTTGGTCTATAGTTGTGAGCTGGCTTAAGCAGGTGAATAAGCTGTATGGCCAACCAAAGCCTGGGTGAACTTGTTAATCTCCAGAAGTACTTTTAGCCACTTATAGAAGAAAGCTCTTTGCTGCTGCATCTAGATGTAGCAGGGTCATTTGAGAAAAGGACCCTTTTTAAAAAAGTTGGATGTTTTGTTCAGTGCTACTTTTGGGCTTTTTCTCAAATAGGGATTTACTACCTTCTTGGCCTCCTGCTTCTTCATGACAGCAGAAATGGGGCCCCCTTGGCTTCTTTTCCTTTTAGCATCTTAGGCATCTGGAGGAGGAACTGATCTTAGTTAATCTCATAAGACAAAATGATAATCTTGTTTCAACTATCACCCCCCCCCATTCTCTTCCAAGATTGGAGTATATTGAAGCAAATATTATATATTGTATAATTTATAAATATTTCTCAGTAAAGAGATGTGAACTCTAAAATAAAACATAACTCAAGTGTCCATTTGATGAATGATGATTAAAGAAAATGTGATATACACACACACCCACAGTGGAAAATTTATTCAGCCCTTAAAAAGGAATAAAATTCTGTTGGCTCGCACCTATAATACCAGTGACTCAGGAGTCTGAGGTAGGAGGACCACTAGGGATGAATGCCCCTGGGTTCAATCCTCAGTACGGGTCGGGGATGGGGGGTGGCGGGGGTGGGAAGGAACAAAAAACACATGCCATGCAACAGCATACATATACCTTGAAGACATTATTCTAACTGAAATAAGCCAGAGGACAGATATCTTATGCTTCTGTTCATATGCAGTAGGTTGAATAGTCAAATTCATAGAGACAGAAAGAATAGTGGTTATCAGGGGCTAGGAGACAGGGAGAAGTGGGAGTTATTTCTTTTTATTTTATGGTATTGGGGATGAACCCAGGAGTGCTTTGCTACTGAGCTACTCACCACCCAATCCTTTTTTTTTGTTTTGTTTTGAAATAGGGTCTAGCTTAGTTGCTGAGTCTGGTCTTGAATTTGCAGTCCTCCTACCACATCCTCTTGAGTTGCTGGGATCACAGACATGTGCCACCACACCCACTGGAAGTTATTGTTTAATGGGAAAAGTTAAAGTTTAGGAAAATGAAAAGTTCTTGAAATGGTTGTTGGTGATGGTTGCACAACAGTGCAAATGTATTTAATGCTGCTGCATTGTACACTTACAAATGGTTTAAATGGTAAATGTTGTGTTCATATTTTACCATAATTGAAAAAGCCCACAGTGCCATTGCCATACATAAAATATTGATAATTCTTTTCTTAAAATATTCGTAATTCTTTCTGCTTGTCTTTCTTTTTTTCCTTAGGGTGCTGAGTATTTATCCTAGGTGTTCATACATGTTGGGTAAGCACTGTTACACTGTGCTGCATCCTCAGCCCACAAAAATTAATTCTTTCTGTCTTTTTTTTTTTTTGGTGCCAGGAATTGAACCCAAGGGTGCTTAACCACTGAGCAACATCCCCACCCCTTTTTATTTTTTATTTTGAGACAGGGTCTCTGTAAGTTGCTCAGGCTGGCCTTGAACATGTAATCTTCCTGCCTAAGCCTCCTGAGTTGCTGTTTGACAGGAATGTGCCACAATGCCTGGCCCACAATCCATTCTTTTTATTTATTTATTTTTTTTATATTTTAGTCATTGATGGACCTTTATTTTTTTACTTATATGTGATGCTGAGAATTGAACCTAGTGCCTCACACATGCTAGGCAAGCGCTCTTACCACTGAGCCACAACCCCAGCCTGAACCACAATCCATTCTTCTTTTTTTTTTTTTTAATATCTTTATGGTTTTTTTTTTTTTTTTTATCCACAACTGTATTGAGGTATGATTCGTGTCACAATCCGTTCTTTTTTTTTTTTTTTTTTTTTTGGGTGCTGGGGATTGAACCCAGGGCCTTGTGCTTACAAGGCAAGCACTCTACCGACTGAGCTACCTCCCCAGACCCCCCAATCCATTCTTAATGTAATTAAATATCTAGTGAATGTTCAGATTTGAGTAGTCTCATTCTTGATTTCCAGAGCTGATTTGTTCAAATCAGGATCCAGACAAGTCTTTTGTATTGTATTTGGTTGTTATATTGCTTCTATCCTTCATTCATAAGTTTCCTGATCATTTAAAAAAAATTCTCTGCTGTTTATTTGTTAAAGAAACCCACATTCTGTTTTACCGATTGCATCTTTGTAATATTTAGGATATCTTCTGCCTCTTGTATCCTGCAAACCAATAATTGGATTTAGAGACTTATTACTTCATATTCTTTTCTTCTTTTTGTGAAAAAACTTATAGTTAGTTTTTAAAAATATTTTTAGTTGGGGATGGACACAATAACTTTATTTTATTCATTTTTTTTTTTATGTGGTGCTGAGGATCAAACCCAGTGCCTCACACGTACTAGGCAAGTGCTCTACCACTGAGCGACAATCCCAGCCCTTTTTAGTAGTGTTTTATATTTCTGTTCCATCATATTAAATGCTACATATTAAAAGCTTGTCTCTACTATAGTAAATGTTAGAATTGATCAGTGGGTTCAGATTTGTGAACCTGGTCCATTTGTTACAAAGTTCTACATCATGGTCAAAATTTTAGCAACTATTGATTTTTGTTGTCCAAACCATTATTTTATTAGGGGTTGCATTGCAAAATGATGATATTCTAGTGGTATTATCCCTTCATATTTTAGTAAGAATTCTTTCTAAAGGACTCTACATTTAATATCAAGAATCAGCTGTACTCACCTATCTCTAGACCTGTTTTGCAGAGATCTTCTTTGGAAGGGGAATCCTGTGGTCAAACATATTTGGGAAATACTACATACTGGTATTCTCTTGGATCTTTGCAATGCAAACATCTTAAAGAAATCCTGTATCTGTAACTTTTTATAATCTAAGATGTGTTCATTAAATCCGAGCAACCATTTATTTTGAGTCATACCAATTTGGTATTTCTGTTCATTTGAATATCCTGCCATTACCATAGTATCAGCATGTCTAAAGTTGAATCAATATATATCTCTTCAAAATAACTCCCTGTAGATTTTCTTTTTCTTCCTTCCATTAAATAAAAATTACTCTTTTTTTTTTTCTGGTCAGAAATCCCAGCTAATAATTTCTTAAATCACAAAGATATTCACTGTTTGCAGCTTAGGACTAGTTTAGCACTGGTTAATTAGTGTTATTAGGCATCACACTTTTCTTTGATGAACTGTGAACTTTTCCTCCATGATTTTAGTTTGTTGACTTTTGGTCTTTCTTATCGTATGACTTGGGGGAAAACAGAGGAATGAATATTGACTAGATATCTAACAAGGACTGCTTAGCATCATTCTTTTTTTTTTTTTTTTGCGGTGCTGGGGATTGAACCCAGGGCCTTGCGCTTGACAGGCAAGCACTCTACCAATTGAGCTACATCCCCAGCCCCAGCATCATTCTTAATTCTTTGTGCTTGCTTGTTATAAAAGTCTGTACTTTTGTCCCATATTTGTTCTTTCATTCTCTACTCTTACCTTAATCCAGGCCTTTATGACATCATAGCCTATTCTTTTTAAAAAATATTTTTTAGTTGTAAATGGACACAATACCTCTGTTTTATTTATTTATTTGTATGTGGTACTGAGGATGGAACCTAGTACCTTACATGTGCTAGGCAAGCACTCTACCACTGAGCCACCACTCCAGTCCATAGCCTATTCTTAAGTTGCTGGTTTTTTGTCTGTAGTAATTTCACAGTCCAATCTGTCACTCATATAAAATTATGCTAATTATATATATTATTTATTTACTTAAAATAACTTCCCAGTGTTTATAGCCTAAAGTTTAGTGCCCTTAACTTGGTGTCAAAGTTTTCCTCAACATGGTCTGTACCTACATGTCCAACTTTATTGCATCTTTGTTGCTCTGTGGAATCCTCTCTGTTATTTTTTAGCTCAGTATGTGTTCCTGCCATTGAAGTCTCATGTTATATTTTGTCCTGTAAAGTGCAGTTTACTTTTATTGGGAATGAAACTCATCTGTAGAGGTAGTACCCCTGTTGCACAAGTGTAGTGTAAAATCACAGTGCAGGATTTGATTTTCTGACCTAACAATTTTTTTCATCCATAGTTTATACCCCTACAAATAATGAACTTTCAATAAAGTGTTGATAATGAAGACCTGTGCCTTGCCTACTCTCATTTATATCCTCTACATATGTATTGAGATTTCAGCAAACTGTTTAATTATGCCATATTTTGTGGTTATTAATATTATGGGGGGTGTTAGAGCTAATTTCTTAAATTATACTTCTATGTATGTATTTGCATGGATTACCTGTACAATTTTCTTCACTATAAACCTGGAATTTTCTTTTTTTTTTTTTTTTTTTTTTTTTTAATTTTTTTTTATTTTATTTTTTTTACGTTTACATAGGGTAATGATGTTTATTATATTTTTCCCCTCCCCCCCTGGAATTTTCTTTACAGTAATATCCAACTAACTCTCAAGTCACCAGTTCAAGGGAACATAACACTTCTCATGATGAAAGAACTTGGGGGAAGAAGAGCTGAAGAAAAATTTCCTTTTCTCTTTTCATTATACTTTTTTTCATTGTTAGTTTCATTGAAGATTGAAGATTCATTGGGACTTCAGCTGGCATTATAATTTCTAGTTATCTTCATTGTAATGAAGTTTCACTATAACAAAGTAATTTGGAAGTCATGTTAGGCTGAATTATTTTTTCTTATCTTTCATCATTATAGAACTAACAATTCTTTTTTTTTTTTTTTTTTTTTTTTTTGCCGTGCTGGGGATTGAATTCAGGACCTTAAGCATTTTACCTCTGAACTATATCCCCAACCCTATAAATCTTTTTAAACTGTTTTAAATTATGAAACAAATATACAGAAAAATTCAAACATAATGTAACTGATACATTTAGACTTCCTACTGAAATATAATAGATGTTAACCTTTTGCCATGTTTGCTTTTAATTGAAATAAAAATTACTGAAGCCCAATCCATGTTGTTACTCTTCCTTTCTTTTTCTTTCCCCAGGAAATTTCATTGTCTTGAAATTTCTTTTCCATATCCATGCATGTTTTTGTGCTTTTACTGCATGGAAATAGTCAATGTATTGTTTTGGCATTAAAATATTACATAAATGATTTTATATGAATCCTTTTGCAATTTGCCTTTTTTGCTTACTATGTTGTTAATAATAGACAAGTTTGTTCATTTCTTTTTTTGGGGGGGGGCACTAGGGATTGAACTCAGGGCCCTCAGCCACTAATCTACATCCTCAGCCCTATTTTTATTTTATTTAGAGACAGGGTCTCACTGAGTTGCTTAGAAAGTTTATTCATTTCTAACTACTTTTAAGTTTTAATGTTATGACTAAACCATAGTTTTCTCTTTCTTTGCTGAGGGACAGTTAAATACTTTTTTTTTTTTGCTTCCAAAAGGGCTGTAGTGAACAACTTTATATGTGTCTCTTTGTACAGAGGGGTTAGAATTCCTTTAGGATAGATTCCTAGGAGAGGAATTGCAGGTCTTTAGAGGTTTCTATTCTTTAACATTACTAGATAAGCCCTTCAATGACTGATGCAAATTTACTTCCTTTTATATTGTCATCTGAAATTTGGGTTCTGTTCTTATCAAAACTTGGTCTTATGAATACGAATTTTTAGTTTTTGCCAATTTATATAAGCATAATTTTAAGATTTGTACTTTCCTATTAGTAAAATTGAGAATCTTTTCATATGTTCTGGAGCCATTTGAGCTTCTTCTTTTGTGAATTGCTGGTTCATATTCTTTGCCTATTTTCTATGATTTTTTTCTACTTGTCTTACTGAGTTTTAAGAAATATAAATATATTTAAGACACTGATACTGGGTTATATGAATTTGTAATTTCATCTATTAGGCTTGTCTTTTACTGTGTAAATACATAAATGGTGTTTCCTATGGTTTTGATAGTTCGAATGTGTCCTCCAAAGGTTCTTATGCTAGAAACTTGGTCCTCAGTGTGACAGTTTTGGAAGGTGGAACATCCTTTAGATGTGAGGCCTTAGTGGAAAGTGACTAGACCACTGGAGATGCTGTCCTTAAAGGGATTAATGTATTCTCATTGGGACTTCAGTTAGTTCACGTGAGAATGGGTTGTTATAAAAAGAGCAAACCTGGCCTCTCAGGCTTTCTGGGTTACCATATGATCTTTTCTGCAAATGTTCCTGTCATTGTGATACCATCTACCATGTGGCCCTCACCAGAGACTGAATAGATAGATAGGGCTACCTGATCTTGGACCTACAAAACCATTTCTACAAAAGAAACCTCTTTTCTTTATAAAGTACTCAGCTTTGGGTATTTTATCATAGCAACCAAAAATGGACTGTTATAAAAGATTTTAAATTAAAAATGTAGTTTTTCTTCTTGTTTGTATTATTTATACCTTTAGGAAAAAATCTTTACTTTTTTAAGAATATGTTTATGTTTGCTTCTAAAAGATTTAAGATTTTGCATTTCACATTTAGCCTTTAGTAAGTTTGGAATTTATTTTACATATAGTATGAGACTGAGATCTAATCTTTTCTTTTTCAAAATGGAGAGCCAGTTGTTCTAACACTGATTTATTGAGCTTTTTTTCCCTCCTTTGATCTATAGTGCTACCTCCATCACATACCAAATTCCTGTATATGTCCTAAGCTTTCTATTGTATTGATGTGTTTCTTTCTATAATATTATACTGCCTTATTAAAACATTGAAATAAATCTTGGTAGGACAGAATTTCTGCATTATTACTCTTCAAAAGAATTTTGACTGTTCTTGGTCCCTAACTCTTTCATTTGAATTTCAGGGTCCACTTGTTAAATTCTGTGGAAGACTCCTGATTAGAATCACATTCAATTTGAGGACATTGCAGGAGACATATAATATAAGTTATTTATTGTAACACTATTTGAAACAGGGAAAAATTGTTAACATTGAGATTAGTGAACTGTGATTTAATCATGCAATTGAATATAGAATATATAAATTACCATCTGTTTAACTTGTGTTGCTATATCAAAATGCCCAAGATGGAGTAATTTATATAGAACAGATATTTATTTCTTAATGAATTAAGGCTAGGCAGGCCAAGATCAAGGTGCTGGCATTTGGTGTGTAATGAGTGTCTTCTTATTGTATCCTCATATAGTGGAATGGATAAAAAGTGTAAAAGGAGTCTATACTCATTCCCTCTAGCCCTTTTATAAGACTGAGTCATCATGACTTAATCACTTCCCCAAGAGCCCTACCTTAATAATCACAATAGGGATTAAGTTTGACATGAATTTTGAAGGGGACACATAGCATTCCAACCCTGGCTCCCCCAAATTCATGTTCTTCTTTGTAGAATACATTTATTCCATTCCAACAAGTCAAACAAGTCATAAGTTTCTATCATACAATGGTAGAATAGGCACAAGACAGACATTTTCATTTCAAAAGAGTCAAGAAGAAAGATCTGAAGTGAAGTCTAAAATAGCAAGGTAAACATTAAATCTTAAGGCTTGAGAACAATCTTTGACTCCTCCTTCTGCTCTCTGGACAAACTGGGGTAGAAGTTACGTCCCCAAAGCTCCTGGCAGCCCTACCCACTTGGCTCTTTTGGGCACAGTTTACACAGTTCTCTCATGGTTTGGAGTCAGGTGTCTGTGACTCTTCCAGGCTGGAGTTACATGCTGATGGGGGGAGCCTGCTTATGTTTATTAATTTTTTTCTCTATTCTCAATTTCATGGATATCTTTTATTATGTTCTCCTTTGGGTTTAATTTACTTATCTCTTTGTGGTTTCTTTTCTTTTTAGGTACTGGAGATTGAACCCAGGGTTACTTTACCTCTGAACTATATTCCCCAGCTGCGCCACCCCCCCCTTTTTTTTTGAGACAGAGTCTTGCTGAGTTGCTTAGGGCCTTGTTAAATTGCTAAAACTGTCTTTGAATTTGTGTAATCCTCAGCCTCCCTAGTTGCTGGAATTACAGGTGTGCACCACTTTACCTGGCTCTTTCTGGTTTCTTTCTTTCTTTTTTTTCTTTCTGGTTTCTTAAGGTGGCAGTTTAGATCATTTATTTGTGGTCGTCTTCTCTAGTAGGTTTTTTTTTTTTAATATTTTTTTAGTTGTTGACGGAACTTATTTTATTCATTTATTTATATGTGGTGCTGAGAATTAAATCCAGTGCCTCACACATGCTAGGTAAGTACTCTACCACTGAGCCACAACCCCAGCCCTCTAGTAGGTTTTAATGCTATAAATTTCCTTCTAAGCATAGATCGAGGCATCTAATTTTTTAAATATATTTTCACTTTTATCCCATCAAAATAGTTTGTTTTCTGTGATTTCCTTTTTGGTACTTGGATTATTTAGATATTTTGGGAATTTTATAGATTCTGTTGACTAGTAATTTCTAGTTTAATTCAGTTATTGTCAGAGAATATGCTTTAGTCAATTCATTTAAAATTGTTAATGTTTCTTTTCTAGTTTAGAATATAGTATGCCTTGGTGAATAGTCCATATGCACTTGAAAAAAGTGTATTATTTTGTTGTGGGTGTAGTGTTTTATAATAAAGTTGGATGATAGTGTTTTTCAGGTCTTCTAAATTTAGGAAGACTTTTTTTTTTTCCTCTTCGGTGTTGGGGAATGAACCCAAAGACTCATGCATGCTGGGCAAGTACTCTACCACTGAATCCATACATTCTTTTTTTTTTGAAACAACAATATTAAAAAAAAAAATTTTTTTTAGTGATACATGACAGTAGAACATTTTTTTTAATTTTAAAAATGTTTTAATTGGTTTTACATGATAATAGAATGCATTGTACACAAATGGAGCATAACTTCTCATTCCTGTGGCCCTACGTGGTGCTGAGTCACACCAGTAAAGTAATCATACATGTATATAGGGTCTGTCTCATCCTACTGTCCTTCCCTTCCCACCCCTCCCCTAACTCCCTTCTGCATAATCCAGAGTTCTTTCATTCTTCCCTGTCCACCCCCCAGTAGAGTGTATTTTGACATATCATACATATATGGAATAAAACTTCCCATTCTTGTGGTTGTACATGATGTGGAGTTATAGGGGTTGTGTATTCATATATGAACATAAGATATGTCCCATTCATTCTACTATTTTTCCCATTCCCATACCCCTCCTTTTGCCCCATTCCCCTCCTTTTGCCCCATTCTCCCTGTTCAATCCTGTGAATCCACTCCCCAACTCCCCTGTTGTGAGTCAGCATTTGCATATCAGAGAACTTTCATTCAACCTTTGGTTTTTGGGAATTGGCTTATTTTGCTTAGCATGATAGCCTCCAGTTCCATCCATTTACTGGCAAATACCATAATTTCATTTTTCTTTATGACCGAGTAATATTACATTGTGTATATGTACCATATTTTCTATATCCATTCATCTGTTGAAGGACACCTAGGTTGGTTCTATAGTTCAGCTATTGTGAATTGAGCTGCTGTAAACATTGATATGGCTGTGTCACTGTAGTGTGCTGATTTTAAGTCCCTTGGGTATTAACCAAGGAGTGGGATAGCTGGGTCAAATGGTGGTTCCATTCCAAGTTTTCTTAGGAATCTCCATACTGCTTTCCATAGTGGTTGCACCAATTTGCATTCCTCCCAGCAACGTATGAGTGTACTTTTTTCCCCACATTCTTGCCAAGGTTTATTGTTATTTGTATTTTTTCATTTTTTATTTTTGGGGTACTGGGGATTGAACCATGGCCCTTGTGCATGTGAGGCAAAGCACTCTACCAACGTAGTTATATCTGCAACCTGTTACTTGTATTATATTGCCTTTCTGACTGGAGTGAGATGAAATCTCAGTATAGTTTTAATTTTCATTTCTCTAATTGCTAATGGTGTTGAAATTTTTTCAAATGTTGTTGACCATTTGTATTTCTTTTGTGAAGTGTCTGTTCAGTTCCTTTGCCCATTTATTGATTAGGTTATTTGTTTAGATTATTTGTGTGTGTGTTTTTTTTTTTTTTTTTTTTTTTTGGTGATAGGGATTGAACTCAGGGGAACTTAACCACTGATCCACATCCCCAGCCCTTTTTAAAATTCTATTTAGAGACAGGTCATCACTAAGTTGCTGAGGCTGACTTTGAACTTGTGATCCTCCTGCCTCAGCCTCCCAAGCCACTGGGATTACAGATGTGTACCACCATGCCCGGTGGTTTGTTGTTGTTGTTTTGAGGTCTTTATTTATCCTGGAGATTAATGCTCTATTTGAACTGTGTGTGGCAAAGATTTTCTCTCATTCTGTAGGCTCTCTCTTCATGTTCTTGATTGTTTTTTCTGCTATGAAGAAGCTTTTTAATTTGATACATTCCCATTTATTTATTTTTATTTTTTATATTAAAATCTTTTTTTACAGACTGCATTTTGATTTCATTGTACACAAATGGGGTATAACTTTTCATTTCTATGGTTGTACACAATGTAGATTCACACCATTCATGTAATCATACATATACATAGGGTAATACTGTTTAATTCTACTATCTTTCTGTCCTCCACCCCATTTTCCTCTATACCATCCAAAGTTACTTCATTCTTCTCTTCCCCCCACCACCCTACCTCGTTATATATTGTCATGCACTTATCAGAGAAAACATTCAGCCTTTGGTTTTTTGGGTTGGCCTATTTCACTTAGCATATTTTCCAGCTTCATCTGTTTACCAGCAAATGCCATAATTTTATTCTTCTTTATGGCTGAGTAATATTCCATTGTGTATATATACACCACGGTTTCTTTATCCATTCGTCAGTTGAAGGGCATCTAGGTTGGTTCCATAATCTAGCTATTGTGAATTGAGCTGCTGTGAACATTAATGAGGCTGCATCACTGTAGTATGCTGATTTTAAGTTCTTTGGGTGTAAACCGAGGAGTGGTATAGCTGGGTCAAATGGAGGGTCCATTCCAAGTTTATTGGAATTTATTGGATTTATTGATTTGTGATTTTACTTCTTATACTTTTGGAGTCTTGTCAAGGAATTCAGTTCCTAAGCCGACATGATGGAGATTTGGGCCTGCTTTTTCTTCTAGTAGGCTCAGGGTCTCTGGGCTAATGCCTAGGTCCTTGATTCACTTAAAGAGTTGAGTTTTGTACAGGGTGAGAGATAGGTGTCTAATTTCATTTTATTACATATGGATTTCCAGTTTTGCCAGCACTATTTGTTGAAGAGGCTATCTTTTCTCCAGTGTGTATTTATAGTACCTTTGTCTAGTATGACATATCTGTATTCATGTGGGTTTGTCTCTGTGTCTTCCATTCTGTACCATTGGGTCTTCATGTCTGCTTTGGTGTCAGTACCATGACATTTTTGTTACTATAGTCTGTAATATAAAGTCTGGCATTGTGATGCTTCCTGCTTCACTTTTCTAGCCGAGGATTATTTTAGCTATTCTGGGCCACTTATTTTTCCAAATGAGTTTCATGATTGCTTTTTTTCTTTCTATAAAGAATGTCATTTGAGTTTTAATAGGAATTGCATTAAATCTGTATAGCACTTTTGGTAGTATGGCCATTTTGCCTATCCAAGAACATGGAAGATCTTTCCATCTTCTAAGATCTTCAGTTTCTTTGTTTACTGTTCTGTAGTTTTCATTGTAAAGGTCTTTCACCATTTCTGTTAGATTGATTCCCAAGTATTTTATTTTTTTGAGGCTATTGTGAATGGGGTAGTTTTCCTAATTTCTCTTTCAGGTGATTCATCACTGATATGTAGGAACGCAATTGACTTATGGGTGTTAATTTCATGTCCTGCTACTTTGCTGGATTCATTTATGAGTTCTAGTAGTTTTCTGGTGGAATTTTTTGGGTCTTCTAAATATAGAATCATGTTTTCAACAAATATGGATAGATCGAGTTCTTCTTTTCCTGTTCATATCCCTTTAATTTCTTCTTCTGTCTAATTGCTCTGGTTAGACTTTCCAGGTCTATGTTGAATAGAAGTGGTGAAAGAGGGCATCACTGTCTTGTTCCAGTTTTTAGAGGGAATGCTTTCAATTTTTCTCCATTTAGAATGATGTTGGCCTTGTGAACCCCTAAATTCTTGATAATTTTCTGTCTACTTGTTTTATTAATCACTGAGAAAGGAGCATTGAAGTCGTCAAGTATAATTGTAGATTTGTCTCTTTTTTCTTTGCAATTGTCAGGTTTTGCTTTTTATATTTTGAAACTCTTGTTAGGTGCGCACTTAGGATTGTTGTGTCTTCTGGGTGAATTCGTTCTTTTATAATTATATAAAGCAGTTCTTCATTTCTGGTAAAGATTTATTATTTTGAAGTCTATTTGGTCTGATATTATAGTCATCCATATTTCTTTTGATTATTGTCAGCATTGTCATTTTAGGTCAGGTCCTAGGGTTTTTCCCTATGTCCTTAAAAAGCAGCTGGCATAAAAGTTTTCAGATACAGGCAAATTGCTGTCCCAATTTCAATTGCCTTATGTTTTATAGTATATATCTTTATAACTTATAACAATCTACTTTTTATACTACTTCATGTACAATATAGGAACTTTATTCCATTTTTTCTCTAAACCTTTATTTTACTGTTGTTATACATTTTGCATACATCACAAATTCCTGAATATGATGTTCTTTTCATGCAACTTTAAAAAGACATTTAAATAATAAAAATATCTTACCTAACTAGGTATTTCATCCAGTACTCTTGGTTCCTTTGTATAAGTTTCTATTTTTTTCTAGTATCATTTGTCTTTTGCTTGAAGGACTTCCTTTCTAACATTTCTCGTATGGGTTTGCTAGTGATATATTCTTTCATTTTCTTGTCTGTCTGAAAAGTTTTTACTTTAGTTATTGAAAGACAATTTCTCTGGATATAGAATTTTAGGTGTACAGGTTTTTTTTTTTTTATTAAAGATGTTATTTCAGTATCATCTTGCTTGTTTTGTATCCAAAGAGAAATTGACTGTGTTTATCTTTGCTTCTCTGTACTTACATGGTTTTTTTTTTTTCCTTGTGCCTGCTTTCAGATTTTCTTTGTCTTTATTTTGAGCAATTTGGTTATAATATGTATTAGTGCAGTTTTTCCATCTTTTTTTGGGTCAGTTTAGCTTCTTGGATTTGTGGGTTTGTAATTTTTACTAAATTCGAGCATTTTTTCTTCATATATTTTCTATCCTTTTTGAGTTTGGAGGAGGGACTTCAGTTACAAGTATATTAGGCTCCTTGAAACAGCTCACTGATGCTTTTAAAATTTTTTTGTCTTTGTCTTTTGTTAGTTTCTGCTGTTGTATCTTCAGGTTCACTAATCTCTTCTTCTCTTATCCAATCTGTTGTTAATCCTAATCATTGTATTATTTTTCTTTTAAATGTGTCACTCTAGTTTTTAATTCCAAGAACTTCAGTTTTGAACTTTTTCTTTTTTCTTTTTGGTACTGGGGATTAAACCCAGGGGCACTTTGCCACTGAGTTACATCCCCAGATCTTTTTATTTTTTATTTTGAAACAGAGTCTCTATAAGTTGCTTAGGGCAAGTTGGTCAACTTATCTGTTTTGGTGCCAATATCATGTTGTTTTTGTTGGTATGGCTCTGTAGTATATAATTTAAGGTATCATATTATGATGCCTCCTGCTTCATTTTTCTTACCAAGGATTGCTTTGACTATTCTGGGTCTCTTATTTTTCCAAATGAATTTCATGATTGCTTTTTCTATTTCTATGAAGAATGTCATTGGAATTTTAATAGGAATTGCATTAAATCTTTATAACTATTTAACTTTTGATCTAGGGAATACTGTTTTAATATCTTAATGTTCTGGTCTGCTAATTCTATCATGCATTCTGGGTCAGTTGTAATTGATGATAATTCTTATTTTAGGTTGTATTTCCCTCCTCCTTGATGTTCTATTGGATGCTTGACATTGTGAATTTTACCCTATTGGATGCTTGATATTTTTTCTTCTTATGAGCATTTTTGAACTTTATTTTTGGTGTACAGTTAACTATCTTGGATCATTTTAGGTATTACTTTTGTTATTTGTTAAGTCTGAAGAAATGCTCAGTCTGAGGCTTATTATTCTCTACTACTGAGGAAAGACCCTTTGACTTGTCTACCCAGTGTCTCATGAATTAAGAGATTTTTCAGTCTGGTTGGTGGAAACAGACATCATTCTTTTTATTTTTATTTTTACTTTTATTTTTTAACAAATTGAGGTCTATTAACTTTTTTTTTCTTTTTAAAAATTTGTTCTTTTTAGATATATATGACAGTAGAAGGTGTTTTGACGTATTATACATACCTGGAGTATAACTTACTAGGATCCATTCTTGTGGTTGTATTTGAGGTGGAGTTACACTGGTTGTGTATTCATATACAAACATAGGAAAGTTATGTCTGATTCATTCTACTAAGAGACACTATTCTTGATCCTAAATTTGAGTGTGTACTGTCTTATGATCCTTTCAGATATTTTTATTCTTGCCCTTGGGTAGTTTATTCACAGTTATATGCTGAATAGTACTCTGGGGAATTCTCACCTACTCTGGTGAATTCTATACAGATTTAAAGGATAATTTCTCTGTGGAATTCGATTCTTTTTGCTAATCTGTTCTACAAACTCTGAGTGCATTGAATTTCCTAAGCTCCCAATTCTGACTTCTCAACTTGGGAATTTTCTTGGCACCATTTTTATTCTCCTTTTGTGTTTTGACCTGGAAACATTTTAAGGGCTCACTTTGTTTGCTTCTAATCTATTAGAGTTTGTTGTTCTTCATTTTTTGATGTCTTGAAAAACATTGATTCATATGTTTTATCTGGACTTTTTATTGTTTGAGATGAAAGGTAATTCATTGACTACTTCTCTTGGGTTAAAGTACAAGTCCTAAGAGCATGCTATTTTTGTTTATTTGCATTTTTTTAAACAATGAATTGAAATTTTATTAAACAAAAATGTAACCATTTTACAAGTTAAAAAAAAATGGTTTTGAAGATTGCCAGCATCCAGATAAAGGCTTTGTTTCTGATACATGTTTTGTTTAGTTAATACAGTGTATTTTGGGAGTAAATAAGAATATCATTATAATGTTTTCCCCCTTTTAGAATTAAATAGTATTTTGATTATAATAGATTGAGGAAAAGTGATATTGCGTGTCTTCTCTTTTAGAGAACAAATATATTTTTGAATGAGCTGCTTAATTCTTTTAGTTATGCACATATTTGTAGTAGAGTATGATGTGCTATATTGTCTTTTTTTTGTGTTGGGGATTGAATCCAGGCCCTTGTGCATGCCAGCCAGGTAAGCACTTTACCATGGAGCTATACCCCAACCCCATGTCCTATATTCTTAGAGATATATTTACCTTGGGAAGTCATCTAAGGGTTCTTCTATGTGCTCCCAGAAAATCTATTATTTTTTGTTGTTTTTGGGAGCACTTTCCTTTTAGGGAAAGCACCCATACCTGTTGAAAGTCTATCCGCATCTGCTTTTATGTATAGATTTTCCTGAAAATGTGCAATGCCTAGTTTGTTAATTTTTAAATTAGGTACCTTTAGCTTTTTATTTTGACAATTGGTTAGTCTTAGTTAGAATTTGCATTGTATGTCTCTTTCTATACTTTTAGTTTAAATACGTCTGTTTGCTTATTATTTTTAAATTTTTTTTTGTCAATAGATGTTTTATTTTATTTATTTATATGTGGTGCTGAGTATCGAACCCAGGGCCTCACACATGCCAGACAAGTGCTGTACCACTGAGCCACAACTCCAGCCCCTGTTCGCTTATTTTATTTATTTATTTTTTCAGTATTGGAGATCGAACTCAGGGCCTTGTGCTTGCGAGGCAAGCACTCTACTAGCTGAGCTATCTCCCCAGCCCTGTTCACTTATTTTTACAGTGCATTTCATATGGAGAGGACACTTGGATTTTGCTTTTTGTTGTTTGACAGTCTTTGTCTTTTAATTTTGTAATATTTAGACTATTAACTTTTGTTATGTTTCTTGATCATATTATTACATGACTATCTTGTTCATTTTCTATTTTGTGTTTCTTTTTTACATCCCCTCCCATACAGCAATTTTAAGTTAGATATTATAGTCCTGATTTATTTATTTATTTTTTCCCACCAGGGATTGTACTCAGTCAGGGGCAGTTAATGTCTGAGCCACATCCTCAGTCCTCTTTGTATTTTATTTAGAGATAGTGTCTCACTGAGTTTCTTAGTGCTATGCTAGTTGCTGAGGCTGGCTTTGAACTTGTGATCCTCTTGCCTCATCCTCCTGAGCTGCTGGGATTACAGGTGTGCACCACCATGCGGGGCCATTTCTGGAAATATTGACATGTATTTTGTATCACTTAATTCCAATCTAAAAGGAGGTCAAGCTAATATAGTTATAAAATCTGAAGGTAAAGAAAAAAAATTTAGGGCTTTATTAAAAGCCCCAGAAAGCTTTAAGGGATTATGCATTAAGAGTTGGAAGAGGGTTGGGGTTGTGGCTCAATGGTAGAGAGCTTGCCTAGCATGTGTGAGGCACTGGGTTTGATTTTCAGCACCACATATAAATAAATGAATAAAAATTTAAGGTTTAGGGCTGGGGAGATAGCTCAGTTGGTAGAGTGCTTGTCTCACAAGCACAAGGCCCTGGGTTCAATCCCCAGCACCGCAAAAAAAAAAAAAAAAAAAAAAAAAAAAAAAATTAAGGTTTATCAACATTTGAAAAAATGAGTTGGAAGAGGTTAGAGAGGTTCATCATTAATATTGGGATTAAAATGCTATGTATAATAGATACTAAAACTAAGACCATTTCTCTTTCTTTTGTGGTGCCGAGTATCAAACTCACCTCTTCAGTCATGCTAGGCAACTGCTCTACCTCTGAGTTACACCCCAACCCCTCACTTTTTCTTTTGTATTATTTTTAGGAAAAATAACCCTTTGGAAAATTATGAATTGCAAACACTGTTTTTTTTGGGGGGGTCCTGGGGATTGAACTCAGGGGCACTTAACCACTGAGCCACATCCCCAGCCCATTTTTATTTTTTATTTTAGACAGGATCTCCCCAGGTTGCTTAGGGTTTTGCAGAGTTGGCTTTGATTCCCCTGTTGGGATTACAGGTGTGCACCACGTGCACCTGTCTGCAAATACTTTTACTATTGTTTCTCATTTATCCATGTAGATAATTTTATTATAAAATTTTATGCTTATTAATCTTTTCTGCTATGAGTTTTAGGTTTTATTATACTCAGATTATCCCTCTACATGATTATTAAATAAATCCCCCACTATCTAGCACTGTAATGATTTAACATTTTACATTTACCTTTTTAATATATTAGAAATTTATCTATTATCATGGTTTAAGTTGTGAGGAAATTTCTTTTTTATTTATTTATTTATTTATTTATTTATTTATTTTTTATTTTTTTACATTTACATAGGGTAATGATGTTTATTATATTTTCCCCTCCCCCCCACCCCTCCCACCCCTCTTTTCCCTCTACACAGTCCTCCTTTCCTTCATTCTTGCCGCTCTCCTTAACCTAACTCTAAACCTAACCCTAAACCTAATGCTAGCCCCTCCCACCCCCCATTATATGTCCTCATCCGCTTATCAGCGAGATCATTCGTCCTTTAGTTTTTTGAGATTGGCTTATCTCACTTAGCATGATATTCTCCAATTTCGACCATTTGCCTACAAATGCCATAATTTTATCATTCTTCATTGCGGAGTAATATTCCATTGTATAAATATGCCACAGTTTCTTTATCCATTCATCAACTGAAGGGCATCTAGGTTGGTTCCACAATCTGGCTATGGTGAATTGAGCAGCAATGAACATTGATGTGGCTGTATCTCTGTAGTATGCTGATTTTAAGTCCTTTGGGTATAGGCCAAGGAGTGGGATAGCTGGGTCAAATGGTGTTTCCATTCCAAGCTTTCTGAGGAATCTCCACACTGCTTTCCAGAGTGGCTGCACTAATTTGCAACCCCACCAGCAATGTATGAGTGTTCCTTTTTCACCACATCCTCGCCAACACCTATTGTTGCTTGTGTTCTTGATAATCGCCATTCTAATTGGGGTGAGATGAAATCTTAGGGTAGTTTTGATTTGCATTTCCCTTATTACTAGGGATGTTGAACATTTTTTCATATATCTGTTGATTACTTGTACATCTTCTGTGAAGTGTCTGTTCATTTCCTTAGACCATTTGTTGATTGGATTATTTGTATTCTTCGTGTAGAGTTTTTTGAGTTCTTTATAGATTCTGGAAATTAGCGCTCTATCTGAGGTATGGTTGGCAAAGATATTCTCCCACTCTGTAGGCTCTCTCTTCACATTTCTGATAGTTTCCTTTGCTGAGAGAAAGCTTTTAAGTTTGAATCTATCCCAGTTGTTGATTCTTACTTTTATTTCTTGTGCTATGGGAGTCCTGTTAAGGAAATCTGATCCTGAGCCAACAAGTTGAAGATTTGGACCTACTTTTTCTTCTATAAGATGCAGGGTCTCTGGTCTGATTCCGAGGTCCTTGATCCATTTTGAGTTGAGTTTTGTGTAGGGTGAGAGATAGGGGTTTAATTTCATTCTATTGCATATGGTTTTCCAGTTTTCCCAGCACCATTTGTTGAAGAGGCTATCTTTTCTCCATTGCATATTTTTGGCCCCTTTGTCTAGTATGAGAAAATTGTATTTATTTGGGTTTGTGTCCATGTCCTCTATTCTGTACCATTGATCTACCTGTCTATTTTGGTACCAATACCATGCCGTTTTTGTTACTATTGCTTTGTAGTAGAGTTGAAGATCTGGTATTGCAATACCCCCTGCTTCGCTCTTGCTACTGAGGATTGCTTTAGCTATTCTAGGTTTTTTATTCTTCCAGATGAATTTCATAATTGCTTGCTCTATTTCTGCAAGGTTCATCATTGGGATTTTAATTGGAATTGCATTGAATCTGTATAGCACTTTAGGTAGTATAGCCATTTTGACGATATTAATTCTGCCTATCCAGGAACATGGGAGATCTTTCCATCTTCTAAGGTTTTCTTGAATTTCTTTCTTTAGTGTTCTGTAGTTCTCATTGTAGAGGTCTTTCACCTCTTTTGTGAGATTGATTCCCAAGTATTTTATTTTTTTCGATGCTATTGTGAATGGGGTAGTTTTCCTAATTTCTCTTTCTGAAGATTCATCACTTATGTATAAAAATGCATTGGATTTATGAGCATTGATCTTGTAACCTGCTACTTTACTGAATTCACTTATGAGTTCTAAAAGTTTTCTGGTGGAATTTCCAGGTTCCTCTAAATATATAATCATGTCATCAGCGAACAGGGATAGTTTGAGTTCTTCTTTTCCTATTCGTATCCCTTTAATTTCTTTGGTTTGTCTGATTGCTCTGGCTAGAGTCTCAAGGACGATGTTGAATAGAAGCGGTGAAAGAGGGCATCCCTGCCTTGTTCCAGTTTTTAGGGGGAACGCTTTCAGTTTTTCACCATTTAGAATGATATTAGCCATGGGCTTAGCGTAGATTGCCTTTATAATGTTCAGGAATGTTCCCACTACCCCAATTTTTTCTAGTGTTTTGAGCATGAAGGGATGCTGTATTTTATCAAATGCTTTTTCTGCATCTATTGAAATAATCATGTGATTCTTAACTTTAAGTCTGTTGATATGGTGAATGACATTTATTGATTTCCGAATGTTGAACCAACCTTGCATCCCTGGGATAAAACCCACTTGATTGTGGTGCACTATCTTTTTAATATATATTTGTATGCGATTTGCTAAAATTTTGTTGAGAATTTTTGCATCGATATTCATTAAGGATATTGGTCTGAAATTTTCTTTCCTCGATGTGTCTCTGTCTGGTTTAGGTATCAGGGTGATATTGGCTTCATAGAACGAGTTTGGGAGGGTTCCCTCCTCTTCTATTTCATGGAATAGTTTGAGAAGTATTGGAATGAGCTGTTCTTTAAAAGTTTTGTAGAACTCGGCTGAGAACCCATCTGGTCCTGGACTTTTCTTTGTTGGTAGGCTTTTGATGACCTCTTCTATTTCATTGCTTGAAATTGGTTTATTTAAGTTGTGTATGTCCTCCTCGTTCAGTTTAGGTAGTTCATATGTCTCTAGAAATTTGTTGATGTCTTCGAGGTTTTCTGTTTTGTTGGAGTATAGATTTTCGAAATAGCTTCTAATTATGTTTTGTATTTCACTCGTGTCTGTTGTGATGTTTCCTTGTTCATTCCGAATTTTAGTAATTTGAGTTTTCTCCCTCTTTCTCTTTGTTAGTGTGGCTAAGGGTTTATCAATTTTATTTATTTTTTCAAAGAACCAACTATTTATTTTGTTAATTTTTCCAATTGTTTCTTTTGTTTCAATTTCGTTGATTTCGGTGAGGAAATTTCTTATCCATGCCTTAGCTTCACTGGTTTCTACAGTTATCGCAATGTCCTTTTTTGGAATAAACTGGATTGGATTTCTGCTTTTATCATAAATTAAATTCCATGTGTATTTGGTTCTATTTCTGGACCCTTTTAGTTTGTCCCTTAATCTGTTTTTTTCATGTGCCATTGCCACATTGTTTTCTTTTTACTTCGAGCCTTCAATTTATTTTTACTATCACCATAGTTTTTTTTTATTTTATTTTTCAGATTACATTTTGATTAATTGTACACAAACGGGGTACAACTTTTCATTTCTATGGTTGTACATGATAGTTTTTAAAAATAAATATACTTTTTTTAAAAATCTGTATTTATTTTTATGTGGTGCTGAGTATTGAACCCAGTGCCTCACATGTGCGAGGTGAGCACTCTACCACTGAGCTACAATCCCAGCCCTCATAATAGTAATTCATTTACAACATCTGTATTTTTACTTTCAGGTTTTTATCATATATGTACTCTTTAATTGAATTTAGAACTTTTAGTTTTCATAAATATTTTGCTCTATTAGTACTCTAGGGACTAACAAATAGTATTTAAACCTGTGTAGATGAAATTTAAAGATTTTCCTTTTAGTTTTTAGCATTCATGTAATGTAACATGAATGAATTTATACTCTCAAGTTCCATGTAGTAGAGATGTAATAATGTTTGTCTTGAGAAATGGCTGAAGAATACATATAGGTTCCCCTTTCTCTGTTTTTATTTATTTTTATTTTTTTTATTTTTAGGTATTGGGGATTGAGCCTAGGGATGCTTAACTACTGAGCCACATCTCTAGCTCTTTTTTTTTTTTTTTATTTTGAGACAGGGTCTCACTAGGTTGCCTTCAACCTTGCTAAGTTGCTGAGGCTAGCTTTTTTAAAAAAATATTTTAAAAATTGTCAATGGACCTTTTATTTATTTATTTATTTATTTATTTATTTATTTATTTATTTATATGTGGTGCTGAGAATTGAACCCAGTGCCTTGCACATGCTAGGCAGGTGCTGTTCCACTGAACTAGAACCCTAGTCCACTGGGGCTGGTTTTGAACCTGCAATCATCCTGCCTCAGCCTGCTGAGCTGCTGGGATTACAGGCGTGTGCCACCATGCCTGCCTTTCCTTTCTGTGTTCTTTTTTTTTTTTTTTTTTTTTTTGCGGAGCTGGGGATCTTTATTTATTTATCGTCATGTTCTCTGCCCTTTAGAATATAAGGTTCCTAAAGGGTAAATATGTGATTTATTTCCATTTAAAAATGTTTTAATGTTTAAGAAAAGCTATTTCACTCTTCATTACTTTTTTCCTCCTTAATATAATCGACCGACCTACCTGCCAACCTGCCTAATTTTCTTCCTTTCTTCCTTCCTTTCTTTCTCTCTCTTTCCCTCCCTCCTTTTCTTTCTTTCTTTCATTCGCTGAGGATCAAACCAAGGGACACTCTGTTACTGAGCTACATCTCTGCACTTTTTATTTTTTATTTTGAGGTGGGCCTCCAACTTGTGATCCCTTCTGAGTATCTGGGTTTATAGGCAAGTACTACCATTCCTTGTACTTTCTTTACTCCCTTTTTAAAAAAAATTTTGTTTGCTCTTTTTAGTTATACCTGATAGAATGTGTTTTGAAATATTATACATACATGGAGTATATCTTTACTCTTGTTTTACACAAGTTTCTTATTTTTATTTTTCATGTGAACTTTAGAATCTGTTTAATCTCTTATTTGTATGTTTACTGGGATAATATTAAATATACAGATTAGATTAGGTAGATACCATTCAATATGTATTATAGTATCCCTTTTGTTGTCTCCAGAAATCTTTTAACAATTTTTTAAGGTATGTCATTTAATGTTTCTGAGATTTTTTCCATCTGTAAAACGAAGGACACAGATTATATCATCAAGGACTTTTAATCTGAAGTATATGAATATCTAGGGATCTCTAAATTTACATGCAAAATAATGTATGTATGTGTAATTTGTGCTAAGTAGGGAATGGGATGTATATGCCAAAGGCTAATTTGTAGGGGAGTAGTTTATTTTAGGTGCTTCTCTAATTCTTGAAATATGTGGTTATTTTAGTTGACCTCTCCTTGCCTTTCTATCCCCAAACAAGTCTCAGTAATTTGTAATGGACCACTGGAACCTCCTCTGCCCCATGTTTCATTTTACCTCTGCTGCTCTTAGAGTCCAGGACGTTTAAATTTGATACTAGTGAATTCAGAAGGAGGGTTTCTGGAGGGCAGGTCATGTTCTATTTCTTGATCTTGAATCAGAGGTTACATGGTCATGTTCATTTCCTGATACTTCATTGAGTTACACACTTTGGAAGATTTCTATCAATTATACTTAAGTGAAAATTTTTGAAAGGATAATTCAAACAAAATTTTGAGAGGTCATTTTATCCACTATTTCTTTCTTTTCATTTGATGATCTATAACATCTTACCCTACTAAGGAATATTTAACCTTTTTTATAAAAAATTGTTTTAGATGTTGGTAGAACTTTATTTTATTCATTTATTTATATGTGGTGCTGAGAATCAAACCCAGTGCCTCACACATGCTAGGAAAGTGCTCTACCATTGAGCCACAACCCCAGCCCCATATTTAATCTTCTTTACAAAAATAATTTATTTCTCTTTTTGTGTCTTGAGCCCACAAACACCAGTATTATGTAAACTAGCAAAGCAGAATTTTTGTTTCAGATATAACTACAGCTCAAGTTTAGCAATGTCCTTTTGGGAGTTGGTATTCCACATAGAGAATTAAGAAAAGTGGCTTTTGCCCAGGGCCTTCTACACAGTAGGCACTCTATAAATGTGGAGCGCAAAGAAGGGATCTGAGTCACCTGCCAAAGGTCACATGGACAATTCAGGACTGAAACCCAACTCAGTTCTCAGGTGGGTCTATTATTTACAGATTTATTTTAGTTATTCAAGAAATATTTATGAACATCTGCTTTAGGACATCTGTTGTGTTCCTCCTGGGTTCCAAGGCCCAGGACAATAAATCAATATTTAACTTTCTTAATCTTGCAAAACTGTTAGTGTCCTTGAAAAAAGTATTCGTGACCTCTGAACTGCTAATGTTACCACACCACTTCCAGCCACATTGTTAATTGGGAATCATACTGGTTGTGTGGATAGACCTCTTCTTGTTCTTTGGAGAGATCTGCAATACCTGTTCACGCACAGTTTCCTTTGTCAGGCTTATATGCCCTTAAAATAATTTCTGATGTTTTACTATTAGATTAATTTTTTGTTTCATCAAGGCTTTATTAGCACCTGCCATGAAGGATGCTTTAGTGTCCACATTGTGCTCAAAAACCAGTTTTGTTTGGCAATCTTGTGGTATGTTATATCCATGTTGGACAATCCTACTGAGTTAACTTTCCTTTACTGTAACAAATACCTGAGATATCAGCTTATTAAGTGAAAAAATTGATTTAGGCTTACAGTTTTGGAGTTTTCAGTGCATGATTGGTTGATTGTTGCTTTGGGACCTGTGGTGAGGTAGGACATCATGGCTATAGTATGTGGCAAAACAATTCACTTCATAGCTGGGATGTGAAAGAGAGAAAGAGGAAGGGGCTGGGGTCCCAATATCCTTTTCAGGGGCACAACCCCAATAACTGGAATACTTTCCACAAAGGCTTTTTCTCTTAAAGGTTCTATCACCTCCCAGTAATGTCATGGACTGAGGACCAAGCCTTTAACACATGGGCCTTTGGGGACACTTATGCAGATGATAGCACCTACTTTTCTTAAATTAGTTCTCAGAGCTTTGTTCTTTATTCTTTTGGCTATTATTTTTTTCAATTTGCAGCCTTTTGATACACTGCTGGAAACCTCATTCCTAAATTACTTAGACTATTCTTGCTATTCCTTAAACTTATTTCCAGTTTGAAACTTACTCCTCAATGCTACTTAACATTGTTCAAATTATTTTTTATTCTTTACCCAGTAGCCCTTTTGAGTTGACGTCTTTCCTGTGCAGAAAATGTTCAAGTGAGCATTCTGTGCTTTCTCATCTTTTCTGTTTTCCTGTTTTTCAACTGTAATGTCTTTTATTACATTCTTCAGTTTTTTTTATATGTTTTTAGTGGTTGATGGACCTTTATTTTTTATTCATTAATTTATATATGGTGCTTAGAATCGAACCCAGTGCCTCACACATGCTAGGCAAGCACTTTACCACTGAACCACAACCCCAGCCCCCATTCTTCAGTTTTTTTGTGCCTAGTGTATTTATTTCCCCATTCTTCTATTCTGACTTTCCTTCCTTGCATTTTCTGTTTTTTACATTTATGCTTATAAGGCTCTTTAAATTGTCTAAATTATCTTAAATCACCACTGGCTCACTAATTGGTTTCACAGTTCAAGTTTTACTTTATCTTTGAGGACTTTTATAGAAATGGTAGCATTTTAAAAGTTCTCTTGTTTTTATTTAGATATTGTGTGCTCCAGGTAGAAGAAATTCTTAAATTCTCTTTACATCAAGGTTTGGACCTTCAGGTGTAATGTTTTCTAAACTTTTTTTGTGATATGGTGGATATAGAAAATGATGTTTGGATGGAACACTGGGACAACTGTGGAGGCTGCTTAGATCTTGCTTCTTTTATCTGGCTTGAAGACTGAGGAAGTCTGTATCTACTGACCTAACAATTAGAAGCTCTACCTTAAGGGTTGATAGACTTCAGTGGAGTGTAAAGATTCTGAATATTGTATTTTGCCTGTATGTATATTTTTTTCTTAAGAAGAAATTATAACCTCCTTTTGATTCTTTTTTTTTTTGGTACTTGGAATTAAACCCAGGGCCTTGAACTTGTTGGGCAAATGCTCTGCCATTGAGCCCTAACCCCAGCCCCTTCATTAGATTCTTAAAGTGTCTGTGAACAAAAAAAGGGTTAAGAATTTATGCTTTGAGCTATGGAACTGAAGCCCCCATGTATAGGACAACTTGTTTGTTTTGGTTTAAATTTTTCCTTTTTGATTAAAAAATTATATGTGTGCTTTGTTATGTAAAACTCAAACATTACTGGTAGAATTAATGTAAAAGTAAACCACATCTCAGTTAATTTCCACCAAATTCTCACACATTTTCAAAATATTTTTCTTTTTACATCCAATAACATTTTTCTTTGGCCTTCTGCTCTAAAATTTTCTTTATAAAAGATATTATAATATATATACTATTATACAGCTCTTTTCTCAATTTATTTTGGCCACTTCAGTGCTTGTTGATCTACCTTGTTCTTTTTTACAAGTGCAAAGTATTTATGGCTCTATCATTTTTTGGTTAATGTTTCTCTTATCAATGAACTCAGGAGTTGTTTCTGTAGTGTAATGAATATCTTTTGTAAATATGTTTTTCTAAATTTAGAAATATTTCTCTATAATAAATTTCTAGAAATAGAAATACATGGCTAGTGTTATGAATATTTAAAAATTTAGCCAGGCACGGTTGCATATACCTATAATACCAGCAACTTGGGAAGCTGAGGCAGGAGGAACACAAGTTCAAGGTCAGCCTCTGCAACTTAGCAACTCCCCAAGCAACTTAGTGAGACCCCGTATTAAAATAAAAAGGGCTGGGTATGTAGTGTAACTCAGTGGTAAAGTGCCTCTGGTTTCAATACCCCGTACTGCACCCAACTCCAAAAAAATTTTTTTTAATAGACATTGTCAAAGTAGTACTAAAAGAATGACCTGTTTACTTTCATATGTGTATGATAACAAAAATTTCTGAAGATATTTTCAAGTCAAGAATTAGTAAGGTAAATCTTTATTAACCTGCAAGATGAAAAATATTCTTATGATGTGAAAGATTTTAAACAGACATGACATTGAACCTTTACATATCCATCACCCAGACTCAACATTTATCTAGATTTTTGCTTCATTTGCTTCAGCTGCCCGCTTTTCCTCCCTCTTGCCTCCCTCCCTTCTTCTTCCTCCACCTCCTCCTCCTCCTCCCCATCTTCATCCTCTTGCTGGAACATGTGAGGCAGTGGGCTTGATCCTCAGCAACACATAAATATAAATAAATAGAATAAAGGTGTTGTGTCCATCTGCAATTAAAATATTTTAAAAATTCATTATTCATTTTTCCAGTGTTGCTATTATTTTTGACACATATCCTCCTTAACTTTATAATTAGCTTATGATTAATTTAAACCTAATGTTATTACGTTTGAGGAACTGCTTTTTTTTCTCTTTTTCTCCTTATTTTTAAAATACAATCAGGTTTTCCTTCAGGTGTAGGGTAGTTTCATGAAAATTGAAGGGAGATCAGCAGAGTAAAGAAAAGGGTCTAGGGTGGGGAAGGAAAGAGGGAAGGGAAAGGAGAAAAATGGGAATGATGCTGGCCAAATTATGTTGTTTTGAGAAAAAAATCAAACCAATGCAAAACAAAATCAGTTTTTCTATGTAGGAGTGTAGTTTTTCTCTATTCAGATCTTCAGTGTTTTTTAGCTAGGATACGTTGTGTACACTTCCTATTAAAGGTATTTCTAGGCATTTTACATATTTAATGTGGCAATTTTGTATATAGTAACAAAGTAACATTTGTAATTATTTGGATTGTGATATAGAATAGTTTACATCATTTTTCTCAAGTGTACCAGCTGTACTTTAAAATGACTATGAACAAGATTGGAAGGAAGGCATACACTTAAATGTTTGTCTAAACTTTAAACATAAATATTTATATCATTTATCTATTCATGCAGTAAGTTAGAAGTGGTTGATATATGAATGGAAACTGTAAATTCTTTGGAATGATCAATTCATTTTAATGGTTTATAAAGGAAAGCAATAGTAATTGGAAGTAACACATTGCAGTTCAAATAAATCCCGTAATGAGATTTTTCTTTTTGTATTCTAATTGGAACTTAACTAGTATGGTTTTGTCTTAGGAAAAGTATTCCTGAATGCCATTTTTTTTTAAAGACCAACTAAAACTGTATTCTTTTGGGACCAGTGGTGAGACTTAGTGGTAGAGTGTTTGCTTACCATGCATGAGACTCTGGGTTTGATCCCTAGCACTGCAAAAAGAAAAGGAACAACTTATATTCTTTTAACTGGTGCTTTAAAAATCATAAAGAAGATTGTATTGACTTTGATATTGGTCTGTATTTTGTTTATGAATGGTGGGAGTGGAAATAATACATTGTTGGCCAGTTGGATATCACTATTAATTTTTTTCTTTTTTTTTCATTACAGGTTTTGCAAAAGGCATCAGATTAAATCAAGTTCAAATATTCCCTGTGTACCCAAAGACTTACTGATGATGTCTGAATTTGTACTTCCAAGATTTATTTTTTGTCTTATTCAGTACTTAAGAGAAGGCTATAATGAACCAGGTATGTTTCAAACTATTCCTTGCTAGTACTCTTTTTAAGTTCCTAGTTCACAAAGTTTTACATTAATAATGAGGTGAATTTTTTTAAGACATCATTTATTTTTTGTTTACCATTTTAAAAGAGATGACTACAGAGACTGAATAAAAACACTAGAATAAATGATATTGCTGTAGATACCTTGTAGTAGTCATGGTTTGGTGTCAAGATATTTTTGATCAAACTTATTTGACCTTTTGCAAATGAAGAAGTAATCCATTTTATGGGATTAAATTCACTTTATTTGTAATCATTATGATAGAGCAGAATTAAGAAGTCCTGGAAACGTTTGAATTTAATTTATATTTTTAGAAGATAAAAACATTATTATACTTTATTTTTTTCTTTCTGAGAGAAGTCTATATATATTTTTTTATTCCCCTTCATATATTTTATATAATAATTCATAAAAGGTTCAAATTGCTTACTTCCATATTACTTGTAAAATGTGTAGGTCTGTGCATCATGTTAGTATTAAGAAGAGAAACATTCAAATTATGGGAGGAGGGAAGGTGTGGAGGTAGGAAAGATAGTGGGATGAGACAGACATCATTACCCTATGTACATGTATGATTACACAAATGGTGTGAATCTACATCGTGTACAACCATAGAAACAAAAAGTTGTACCCCATTTGTGTACAGTGAATCAAAATGCAGTCTGTAAAAATAAAAAATTAAAAAATTAAAAAAAAAAACAAATTATGGATATTCTTTTAAGATTTAGTCACAATATTTAAAAAAAATTTTTTTTAGTTGTTGATGGGTCTTTATTTTATTTGTTTATATGCTATGCTGAGAATTGAGCCCAGTGCCTCACACATGATAGACAAACTCTTTATTACTGAGCTACAGTCCCAGCCTGCCACAATCTTGATTAATATATTTTAGTTAAATATTTAGATTTTGGTATCTATGAAAGTTCTTAGTCTGATGTGAGTTAGAGATCATCAGTGATATAAAATGAATTTGTTAACTTTTAATGTCTTATTCAATTTTTAAAGTTAACTTTAATTTTTTAATTTTATTTGCCATGTTCAGACCCAGGGCTGAGCCATACCCCATCCCTTTTAATTTTATTCTGAGGATCAGACCCAGGGCTGAGCCATACACCAGCCCTTTTAATTTTATTTTGAGGCAGGGTCACTAAGTTGACCAGGCTGGCCTTGAACTTGTTATCCTGCCTCAACCTGTTGAATCACTGGGATTATAGGCATGTGCCACTATGTCTGACTTATTTTTCACGGTCCTGGGAATTGAACCAGGAGTTTGTCCTTGCTACCTCTGATCTATATTCCAGCCCTTTATGCTGTCTTTTACCCTTCTAATGATACTTGCATTTTTGTCCTAATGACTGTATTTTGCATTATTTTTATATTATTCAATACCATAAATAATCTTAAAAGATTGTATTTATTTGATCTTTGTTTGGTCTTGGTCATCTATCTGTTTTTCATATTTCTTTAGGTGATTCTATCTAGTCATCCAACTTTATTTATTTTTTGAGACATTGTTTTACTATTTTGCCCCACTAGACTTGAAGTCATAATTCTTCTTCATTCTCTTGAGGAGCAGGGATTATAGTTATGCACCTCCATGCTTGGCTCTATAAATAATCTTATATTCAGTTTGAAATTGTTGTACACATTTTTATCTTTTTTCTATCCTCATCCTTAAAGTTGAAAGAATATTATATGTAACATCTTCATTTTTCCTAAAATTATCTTGTATCTCTTTATTATAAGTAAAGCATTATATTTTCTTATTTGTACATTTTTAAGCAAAAATATACAATAATTGTTAAGTACTTCTACTCCTTTCAGAATATATATCGTAAAATACAGAAAAATATTATTTTGATTTAGTCCCAAACTACTGTTTCTTTGGAGTGAAAGAACCAGATACCTGCTGGGTTATTGAGATGGCTCTTATTTTTTATTTTTTTGATACTGGAAATTGAACCCAGGGGTATGCTACCATTGAACGATATTCCCAGTTTTTTAAATTTTGAGACAGGTTCTAAGTTGCTTGCTTTATTTCTCATAAACTAGTTAACAGATTTTTTTTTTGGAATTTATCTTTTGTATTACAAGGGTTCTATTTTGAAATGTAATAGGTTTAAGTAATTTATTATTAGAACCTTAAAATTTACCACTACTTTAATCAATGAATATGTCACATAAAAGTATATTATATTAATTTTTTCCTTTGGTGATATTTAGCAGTTAAAAAGGTAGATGACTTAAGTATATAGCTGTGAGAATCATCTCTTACCATTATTTGAAAACACAAATAGGTAGGAGCATTTTTTGTATAAAGATGAATTTCAAAAATACAGGTTCATGAAATTTTCCTTTCTATTACCTCTTTGTAGTCACCATCAATTTTTTTTTTCCTTTACATTTTTATTTTTACAGACTGCATTTTGATTCATTGTACACAAATGGGGTACAACTTTTCATTTCTATGGTTGTCCGCAATATAGATTCACACCATTCATGTAATCATACATATACATAGGGTAATACTGTCTCAGTCTACTATCTTTCCTTCCCCACAACCTCCTGACCCATTTTCCTCTACACCATCCAAAGTTCCTTCATATTGCCTGCCTGCCTCCATGCCCCCTCATTATGTCTCGTCATCCACTTATCAGAGAAAACATTGACCTTTGGTATTTTGGACTTGTCCTATTTCACTTAGCATGATATTCTCCAGCTCCATCCGTTTACCTGCAAATGCCATAATTTTATTCTTCTTTATGGTTGAATAATATTCCATTGTGTATACATAGCTGTTCATCAATTGAAGAGCATCTTCGTTGGTTCCACAATCTAGCTATTGTGAATTGAGCAGCTATGAACATTGATGTGACTGCATCACTGTAGTATGCTGATTTTAAGTCCTTTGGGTATAAACCAAGGAGTGGGATAGCTGGGTCAAATGGTGGGTCCATTCCAAGTTTTTTGAGGAATCTCCATACTACTTTCCAGAGTGGCTGCACCAATTTGCAACTCCACCAGCAATGTATGAGTGTGCCTTTTTCCCCATATCCACACCAACAGTTATTATTGCTTGTGTTCTTGATAATAGCCATTAATTGGAGTTAGATGAAATCTTAGGGTGGTTTTAATTTGCATTTGTAATTACTAGAGATGATGAGCACTTTTTCATATATTTTTTGGTCACCTGTATATCTTCTGTGAAGTGTCTGCCCAGTTCCTTAGCCCATTTATTGATTGGGTTCTTTGTATTTTTGGTATAAAGTTTTTTAAGTTCTTTATACATTTTAGAGATGAGTGCTCTGTCTGAAGTGTGTGTGGAAAAGATTTTCTCCCACTCTGTAGGCTCTCTTTTCACATTATTGATTGTTTCCTTTGCTGAGAAAAAAACTTTTTAGTTTGAATCTATCCCATTTATTGATTTTTGCTTTTTATTTCTTGTGCAATGGGGGTCTTGTTGAGGAAATCTGGTCCTAAGCCAATATGATGGAGATTCGGGCCTACTTTTTCTTCTGTTTGGTGAAGCATCTCAGGTCTAATTCCTAGATCTTTAATCCATTTTGAGTTGAGTTTTGTACAGGGTGAGAGATAGGGGTTTAATTTCATTTTACTGCATGTGGATTTCCAGTTTTGCCAGCACCATTTGTTGAAGAGGCTGTCTTTTCTCCATTATATGTTTTTGGCACCTTTGTCTAGTATGAGAAAATGTACTTATGTGGGTATATCTCTGTGTCTTCTATCCTGAGCCTTTGGTCTACCTGTCTATTTTGGTGCCAATACCATGCCATTTTTGTTACTATTTCTCTATAATAGAGTTTAAGGTCTGGTATAGTGATACTTCCTGCATCACTCTTCCTGCCCAGGATTGCTTTGGCTATTCTGGGCCTTAGCCTCAGTTTCTCTGCAACAAACAAACAAACAAACAAAACCCAAGCCCCCAAAACTCAGAAAAAATGAAAAGCAAAACAACTCCATTATTTTATATAGAGATCACTGTAAATTAATCTGACGTAATGAAAGTTAAAGGATCTTCTGGTTTCATAGTTGCTTTGAGTTTTCTCATTTCACCTTATAATTCTTTGACCATTGTTATAGCTTGTGTCAGAGCCTTTAGAAACCAAATGTAAATATTAATTACACATGTTACTATATGAATCATTGGGAAGAGTATACCAATGAATAGTATACAGCATTAGCTTTCCACTAAGTGAAATTAATGTCACTTTTCCTGGGTGCACCAGTGCTCCCTTAGCTTCCTTCTATGTATTCTTTTAATAATTATGGTTCAGCTCTAAAGATTTCCGTTCACTTCTTCCTTTTAGACCTCAACTTCTTCAAAACATCTTTTTCTTTTCATCTTTAATATTTTGTGTCATTACTGTTCAAGATTTTTATCTCTCCCTTCAGCTGTACTAGGCATTTTACCTGCTGTATGTGTGCGTGTGTGTGTATATGTGTACTTTTTTTTTTGTGCTACTGGGTATTAAACACAGGGTTGCATTACCACTAAACAATATCCCCAGTCCTTTTAGTTTTTCTTTTGAGACAGAGTCTCACTAAGTTGCCGAGTCTGGCTAGAATTTGTGATTGTTCTGCCTCAGCCTCCCAGGTACCTGGGCTCATATGTCCCTGTGTTTGACTTGCCTGGTATTTTTTAGTTTTTAGTAAAATTATTCCCATTTATAAAAATAGTTAACTCTCATTTAGATGTTTTGATTTTCAGGTATCAGGAGTCCATATAGAAATATGATAGAGGATGGGCTATTTACTATATAGCTTTAAATTTAGAGATGACATATTTTTTCAAAGATAATGTTCTACTACTGTCAACATAATTTGAATTCTATGTTGTTTTATTTAAGGATGTGATCTTAACTTTTTCTTTAATAGTATCTTATTTTGAGATTATCTAATGATTGCATTTATTTATCTGGAAGTATAAGACCCTCACTCTCAGACCACATGGTTCTTAAACACAAATTAACATTTAATGCTTCCTGGATCATATCTTTGTCTCATCTACTTTTCAAAGAGGACTAAATTCTGAGCAAGTGTACCCTTGACTAGATCTGGGCAGATGTCAATTTTCTAAACAGACTTCCCATATTGACTTTTTTGATTATAAACTACTGTCATCTAAGTGTCCATAATTTAAAAAGTATTACTCTAAGCAAAATATTTTAAATAAAGTTACCCGTATTATTTATTTATTTATTTTCTTGGGTACTGGAAATTGAACTCAGGGGTACATTATCAGTGAGCTACATCCCCAGCCCTTTTTATTTTTTATTTCGAGACAACGTTTCACTTAGTTGCTGAGGCTCACCTTGAACTTGTGATTCTTCTGCCTTAGCCTCCTGGGTCTCTGGGATTATAGGTGTAATCCACCTGCGCTATACCATGTTCAGCCTCAAGTTATTCTTGATTTTACATATCTATCTATCTATTTATCTATCTATATATATATACATACATACAAATTTCATGTGTACATATATATAATTTGCATATGTAATATGCATATATAAAAATATATAAATATATATATAATTTTTTTTCTTTTTAGCAGCTGATGTCCCATCAGAGAAAGACCTTAACAAAGTCCTTCAGCTTTTGGAACCTCAAATTTCCTTTTTAGAAGACCTGACTAAAATGGGAGGAGCAATGAGGTCTGTTCTTACTCAGGTTTTGACAAACCAACAAAACTACAAAGATCTAACTTCTGGTGAGTAAAATGTTAGATATAAGAAATTTATAATTATGTTACTATAATAAAATTGTACTATAGAACTTTAAAAACAAAAATGTAGATTTTTTTTTCATAGAGTGCTAAAACTTGAAGTTAAGAGATAACTTATTTTATAGATGAGGAAACTAAGCCCCAGAAAAATTAAATGACCTATTTAAGACCTCACAGCTAATTTATTTTGGGAAGCCCCAGTCTCCTAACACTTGATGTAACATTTTTATAATTATACTTTACTCCCTGTCTTCAAACAAGAACAACTTTTGACCTGTGAGAGATTCCTGGAAGTGCTTGGCTGAAGACTGGATTGCATAAATACAGAATGAGACTACCCTAAGCCTTACTAGACTGATTACTCTGGGGTTAAAAGCAGAATAGAAATAATAGAGGTCATGCAGTATTGGGGGGACATTGAAGTTTCTGTCCAACCAGACTATAGAGACGGTTGCTATTACCCAAGACATTTAGTTGAGTTAGTAGCAGGCCAAATGTTGGAGTAAAGTCTGTATTATATAAGGCTTAAGAAAGCCTATAACTCTAATAGGATCTGTAGGGAAGGAAGAATTTGGAGGTGATTCCTGTGAATCTAGAGGATCTTCTGTGCACATGAGGTTTTTCATAGATCTGCTCCTTATCAAGCATAAAACCAAGCCTTAATGCGTTTTAGGTAATCAGTCTGTGATTAAACTGTCTTCTAAAACAAAATTTAATACTCTTTAGAGGAAGGAAGCAGAATCCAAAATGTTCTATAATGTGTTGTGTGAATATCCGGTATATAATAAAAACTGGTGAAAATACAAGAAAACAAACTGTATGCTATAGGCAAGAAAAAAAAATAGCCACTAGAAATTGACTTTAAGGTGAGTCAGAGGTTGGATTTCACTGATAAAGATATGAGAGCAACTGTTACAAATATGTTCAGCTGTTTATAATATGTTCAAGAAGTTTAAGGAAAATATGTTCAAGGAATTAAAGGAAAATGTGGTGTTAATTAATGAGTGAAGAGACAGGAATCTTAGCACAGAATGTAAACAAAAAGAACCAAAGTGAAAATCTAGAACAAGATTTTATTAAGTATAATAATTGAATTAAAAAAATTTCACTGCATTGACTTAGTAGCAGATTTGATAGGGTAGAAGTCAGTGCATTTAAAGATGAATCAATAGATTAGAGGACAGAGAGAAAAATGATTAAAGAAAATATAACAGAGCCTCAGGGACCTATTAAATTCAGATGATCTAAAGTGCATGTTATTGAAGTCTCCAAATATTTGAAGAGATCATGGCTAGATTCCCCCAAATTGGGCTGAAAACATTGATTTATAGATTCAAGACACTTAATGAACCCCAACTAGGATAAATACAAAGAAAATTACACAAAATAGATCCTTCTTAGATTCCAGGCAGATGGGCAAGTGTGTGGAAATATCCGTGAATGGAAATGAGCCTATTTCTAAGGTACTGTAAAAGGCTGGGGTGGTTGTTGTGAAATGAATATAGGGGCTAGTGACCCAAATAAGGCCACCATATTAGACTAGATCCAGATCAGACAGGTTCTCGTGGGCTCAGTAAAATTTTCTGTCTTATTCTGAATGTAGTGAGACATCATAGAAATATTTTAACCTCAAGAGTGAGATGATCAGATATGTATTTTAAAAAGGTGACATGTTTTGCCAACAATAGGTTGGAAGGTATTAGAAAAACAGCTCAAGGGGCAGCAGTCTAGGGTAAAGATGATGGTGGCTCGTGTTTGAGTTTTGGTGATGAAACTGGAGAGAGGTGAAGCTCATGTCTGGACGTCTGTTATTTCTTAACTTAGAAAATGGTTTGTTATTTAGAAATTATCAATTATTGAGATAGATAACAAACAGGTTGTTCTTAATCACTTTAGGAATGTACATTTTAGGAATAATTTGTGATAACTGTCCTCTTTTATTTAAACAATTTTTAAACATTCTTATTCCCTGAAATTAATAGCAAAATTCTGTTTTGATTCAAAAAGTCTGAAATTTGCAGTTTAGTTTCACTTCTGTTTGAAACTAGCTAGCTATATTGTCTTTCTAACCCTCAGTTTCTTCAGTTATAAAAATGATGGTTATACATTCATTTTT
This sequence comes from Sciurus carolinensis, assembly GCF_902686445.1. Classification (NCBI taxonomy): domain Eukaryota; kingdom Metazoa; phylum Chordata; class Mammalia; order Rodentia; family Sciuridae; genus Sciurus; species Sciurus carolinensis. The sequence goes on from NC_062215.1 coordinate 119,776,321, forward strand.
CTCAGGCTTAGAGAAAGTGAGGGGTTGACTAAACATATTTTGTTAGGTGAACATTTAGAATTATTGAAATCAACATGTGACTTTTATTATTCAGCAAATATTTAGTCATTTCTTTTTCTTTTTTCCTTGTGGGCTGAGGTTCAAACCCAGGGCCTCACACATGCTAGGAAAGTGCTTTATCACTGACTGAGCTATAGCCCCAGGCCTGAGTCATTTCTTTTTTATTTATTTATTTATCTACTTATTTATTTATTTTTAAATTTATTTATTTTGATTCATTGTACACAAATGGGGTACAACTGTTGTTTCTCTGGTTGTGCATGAAGTAGAGTTGCACCCATTTGTGTAATCATACGTGTAATAGGGAAATGATGTTTGTCTCATTGTTATTTTTCCTCCCCCCACCCCCTCCCCATTCTTCTTTTTCCTCTATACAATCCATCCTTCCTCCATTCTTGCCTCCTCCCACCCCCTGTTATGTATCATCATCTGCTTATCAGAGAGATCATTCAGCCTTTGGTTTTTTGGAATTGGCTTATCTCACTTAGCATGATACTCTCTAACTGCATCCATTTACCTGCCAATGCCATAATTTTATTCTTCTTTATGGCTGAGTAATATTCCATTGTGTATATATACCATAGTTTCTTTATCCATTTATCTATTGAAGGGCATCTAGTTTCTGAGTCATTTCTTACATAGGACCCTGAAAGTTCTTTGTTCTTTATAAAATAATTCTTTATTCTTCATAAACTAGAATTGAAGGAGGGAATTCCCATTTGTTTAATCTGTGTTGGAGTTTTTTTTTTTTAATTTTTATTTTTTAATCAAGGGCAGACAAATTGAAAATTACACAAGAACAAAACCCATTCTATTGCTGTTATTGAGACCACCAAAGAAAGGAGAAGAGCTCAGCAAATATTAAACTACTTTATATAATCAGAGAGATTCACAGTTTACTTTAAGATCCATAATCTACTGTGAAGTGGTGAATGCCACGGAAATTTGACTTGAAATAGAGAATAATTATTTCACTTAAAGAACTCTCAGTTATCAGTCTGTTTTTCTTTTACTATTAGCCCATACTCCATAATATATTAAAAAGGAAAAACAAAAGAAAAAATTGGTAATAATAAGCTGAAATGCTTAAATGAAAGTTCTAGGATTGTTTGTAGATCTGAAGCCTTTCAGTATTTTTGGGAGTAAATTCTCTTTATCGTTACTTTAGTAGAAATTATACTTCTAATTCCTTAAATGTGATGAAAACAGGAATTAATTTGAAAATTCCACTCAGGTATTATCTCTTCCAAAAAGTCCTTCCTAGGTACTGTTCTTTGAATAAGTCTGAATTCTTAGAATTATAATATCACGAATTTTCAGACCATATGGTGAAGAGTCCTACATAATTGTCATCTATTATCTGTCTGCTTTTCTTTTCTTTTTTAATATTGGTATGCGGATTGAACCCAGGAATGCTTTAACATTGATCTACCTCCCCAGCACTTTTTATGTTTTATTTTTGAGACAGGGTCTCATCTAGTTCCCCAGGTTGGCTTTGAATTTGGGAATTCTCCTGACTCAGTCTCCCAGATTGCTGGGATTACAGGCATGCACCACCGTGCCCTGCTGTTTATTTTTCTTTATCACTGATTTTCAAATTCTTGAAGGCTAGAATCATGCATGATTAATCTTTGCTCCCTCCATACTTTGCATATTGTCTCTCATATACACACACACATATTAATTCATATACTAGGCAAAGTTTTTAATTTTTGTAGTATTGTGTATCTATCCAGAGGCATTTAGGTACATACGATTAGGTTTATGATTGAATTAAATATTCATATGTGTATATGTAGTGAAAGATATTGAGAATTTACATGAACCAAGAAAAGAAGTTTTCAGATAGAAAAGAGTACTTACCCATTTGCTTATAGTTCTGCAGGGAAATTGCTAAGGAATCATATCAGCCAAATTATGCTACACTATTTGCATGTGCAACTATGCATGAACAAATTCTACCATTGTACAATTGTAATGCACCAGTAAAAAAATATGGAAAAAAGTGGAAAAAAGTCCTGTGCTAAGGCCTTTGAAGATAGCTCTTGACTCCTATTGTATTTTCACATTTTAACCTAGAGTACCACTTAAGTCTAGTGTTAGAAATGTACCATGATGAGACGTTTGAAAAGTAAAATAATTTAAATATAAATCCAGTAGTTAGGTCATTATCAACCTTCGATCTCTCTGAATTGACCAGGATGCAATAGTAAAATAAGGGTTATAGTTGCCAAAAGACACCACTAACAAGTGGTGCTATAGATATGAAACTATCACCTTATTACTTTGATTAACAACTTCAGGCATTTGCAGGGATGACATCTGACAGGAAACTTCACAGTTGCTAACAAATAATAGCCTCTTCTAGTTCATTTGTCCCTAATTGGAAGCACATGTACCAATGAAATGAGACCATTTGATTTCCCCCTTTTGTTCTTACTAGACAATTCAAAAACCAGTCACTATGGGTAGTTCTTATGTATGATAGGTCTACTTGCTTTGAAAGAGATGTTTTCCAATTAGACCAGAACATTTCACATGCGAACAATTTAAACTTTACAGGACTTTAAAATTCTTTAAGAATGTTTAATTATGAAGTATTTTAAATGTACAAAATAATACAGCAAACATGTCCATAATCCATGTTTACCAGATACTGTATAACATATACTTTTTAAAAAATGAATATCACAAGTACATCTCCATCACCCCTTCTGATCTCTCCTAGCATAGTTATTGTTCTCCTGTGACTGAGGCATGTCTTTATATTTTTTAAATATATATGTATAAGATCATAATACAAAGATTTATTTTTTATGTTTTCCTATTTCCTATAAATGTGTCCTCTACATATTCTTTTGCAACCTACTAATTTTACTGACCTTTGTTTTGGAGATTTATAAATTTTAATGCATGTAAATTAATTCATTTGGACTCATGTTTAGTAGTGATTATATGTAGAAAAACAATTTCTCTATTTCCTTATCAGTTGTCATTATTAATGATCATCTACCATTCAAAATGATATTTACAAAATGCTGCCATGATACATGCATCTTTGAGTACTCAAGATTATTTAGTAATGATTACTACTTATTATTAATAATCATCTTAATGATATGAGGTGCTATCTCATTGTAACTTGCATTTCTCTGACTGTTAGTGATATTGAATATCTTTTCATGATATTCACCTGAATATCAAATGCCTCTTCAAGTGCGAAGGGTATATACCCGAAATAAGGCAGGGTATCCGAGAGATATTTGTACACCCATGTTCATAGGAACATTATTCACAATAGCTAAAATGAGAAAACAACCCAAATGTCCATCAACAGATGAAAGGATAAACAAAATGCAGTATATACATACAGATGGAATGTCATTCAACCATAAAAAGGAAGGCAATACTGACATGTGCTCCATCAAGAGGATATTATACTAAGTGAAATAAGCCTGTCACAAAAGAGCAAATGCTGTATGAGTTCACTGCTATGAGGTACTTACTGTAGTCAAACTTGTACAGATGCAAAGTAGAATGGTGGCTATCAGAGGCTGGTGTGAGGTGGAATGAATTATTTGATGGGTACACAGTCTCAATGTGGGAAGATGAAAAGGTCTGGGGATGGATGGTGGTGCTGGTTGCACATCAATGTGAATAGGCTTAATGCCACTGAACTGCATACTTTAAAATGATAGAGATGGTGTTCTGTATATATTACCATAATTTTTTAATTGGAGAAAATAAAAGACACTGTTACTTCAGGAAAAAAAAAAAAAAAGGATTACTTAGAATTTCCAGATCAAAGGCTAAGTACTTCTGTAACTTAAATGAATATAGCCAACTGCTCTCCAGGGTGATTTTATCCAACCATATTCTCATGTGCAGTGGATAATAGCCCTTGTTAATTCATATACTAGGCAAAGTTTTTAATTTTTTTTTTTGGTACTGGGGATTGAATTCAGGGGCACTCGACCCCTGAGCCACATCCCCAGCCCTATTTTGTATTTTATTCAGAGACAGGGTCTCACTGAGTTGCTTAGCGCCTCGATTTTGCTGAGTCTGGCTTTGAACTTGCGATCCTTCTGCCTCAGACTCTCAAGCTGCTGGGATTACAGATGTGTGCCATCACGCCCAGCTGTCTCTTACATATTTTGATGTCATCTGCTACTTCACTATTTGTTATAAGTATCCTGTGCCTTCTGGGATTATTAATAAACACAAGCACAAAAATGTTATCTGAAGCCCTTTTATACTGTTTGTTGTAGAATTCTTCCATTAGAATATCTACCTATTTTATTCATGTGTATATTAGTTAATGAGATGATTTTACTTGATTTTAAATGGAATAATTTCTTTTTATTTTAAATTTGTTTTAAATATTAGGTCCTGGAGAAAATGCTTGTGCAAAGAAAAGTCATGAAAAGTACCTTATAGCTTTGAAGAGCTCTGGACTCACATATCCTGAGGATAAACTTGTATATGGTATTCAGGAGCCATCTGCTGGTCCTAGCACTCTGGCAGTTCAAGGTTTGTATATATATTTAGTTTGAGCAGTAGTTTTCTGTATTGAAACAAAAATAAAACATCAAAAATCCCCTGAAATACTCATTATTGAACAAATTTATTTTGGGCTAAAACAGTGTCATTCTTTATAAGAAAACTAGTATAAATTTAGAAGCAAGAAAGAATAAATTGGCCGGAGAAGAAAATATATTTTTCTTGAATGGAATTTGGTTACTTTTATAAGTTTCTGGTTCTGACTTATGAGAAATGTAGTACTTGGTATTCAAGAGTATCCCAAAACTTTACTGGCTTAGTATTTTAAAAAATAATGGTTTAAAACTAAAACGAGATCCTTTTGAAACACCATTTGTAATTATTAAATCTGGGTCTTCACTGGAGATTTTCCATTGAAGTATTAACCTATTAGGTCCAAATTTATTTAAGATAAATGTTGACCTTTGCCAAGATAACTGTTAAAACAAGGTGTTTTAATATAATAAAACTTACATTATTGATATTATTGATATTTGTATGTCTCAAAATAATTTTAAAGTACATCAGTATATAACAACTATGAAGGGCAACTTTTTTTTCCCTCCCTTCCAAAGGTTTTGCAGGTGCAACAGCAACATTGGGACAAGTAGATTCTTCAGATGAGGTGAGACTTAAAGTTTAAAAATTTAAAAAAAATTAAAATTTAAAAAGTTACAGAAGTAAAAAGATTTGTGTATATTATCTAGTTTAAATTTCTCATTCTGTTAAACTAGGACTTGGAACCCTAGAGTGGTTTCTAGGAAGCCTGATCATAAAATTACTTGGTGATGGGAGAAGAACTACAACTACAATTTTATTTCTTTTCGAATTCATTTCTCTTTCACAGTTTAAAAATGGGAGATGTAAGTAGAAGGAAGACCAGTTGAGGGGATAAGAGGAAGGAGGAGGGAGGGAAAAGGGAGATACTGGGGAGTGAAACAGACCAAATTTATATTGTTATGTTACAGTGTGCATGTATGAATATGTAATAGTGAATCCCACTAATATGTATAATTATAATGCACCAGTAAAAAAAGAACCACCCCCAAGTAAATAAAAGTAGAAGGTAGAACTTTCTCCTAGGAAAATATCCTCCAATTTTTCTGTGTACAGTTGATGTTTGCATGTTCAATGAAATTGTCTTAAAAATTTAAGTCTAGAATAAATTATTAAAAGAATAAGAATTTGGGAAAAAGGAGGACTGTGGAATGAAATTTACAAAATTATGCTATGTACATATGTGAATATACCTCAGTGAAGTCCACCTTTATGGATATCTGTAAAGCACCAACTAAAAAACAAAAAAGACCAGTAGAGATGAGGAAGAGGAATAGGAGAAGGGAGGAAGAGAAGGAAAGAGGAAACTACTGGGGAGTGAAGTGGAGCAAATTATATTCCTTGCATGTATGATTGTGACAGAGTGAACCCCACTATTATGTATAACTATAATCTGCTAATAAAAACATTTAAGAAAAAGAATATGAATTGTAATCATTTTTCTAATCTTATATAATAAAGTTAATGCCTTACATGAACACTGACTTAAAAGAAGTAGAAGTAGATCATCAATTAGAAATTTTGGTTTTTATATTGTTGATTAAAAAATATTTCTAAGAAATACTTTATTATAGTCTCATGTTTTATTAGTATATAATGTATGAGAAAATTGCTTATTACTTTTGTTTACAATTTTTATTATGAAATTATGTATTTTATATTTCTATGTAATAATACTTTAATGGTTAAAAATTAAAAATTACATTTAAGCATACGCATCTTTTTTTTTTCTTTTAACCCTTTTTAGGTTGATAATATAGTATGAACTAAGCCAAATAAACATCTTTTGGAAGGATGGTTTCTGTTATGGAATTTTATAATTTAATGCCTAGAATTTAAATTTATGTGAATATTTTTCCTTCAAAAAGGCTCCCACAAATGCAACATTTTGTGGAGCTTCATTTTGGGCAATTTTGAAGAATTTTCATCAGATTGGACATGCAGTTTAGTATGCTTCCTAGGAATTTGACTTTGGAATTAGACTACCTGAGTTTGATTTCTACTCCTGTACCAATTAGTATTGTGACCTTGGGCAAGTGTCTTACCCTCTCCATGGTTAAATTTTTTCTCATCTATAAAATGGAGATACTAGTTCTTAATTCATAGTAATATTAAGAGGGTTGAATGAGTTAATACATAACCACTTAGAACTGGGCAAGGTAGGGCACACCTGTAATAACTGCTTTTATAGTTTTTACACTTATCACATTTTCCAATGGAATAAAAATGGAATCATTTGGACATTTGAAAACTTAAGAATTTGGAGGGGTTGGGCTTAGTGGCAGAGCGCTTGTTTAGCATGTGTGAGGCACTGGTTTCAATTCTTAACACCACATATAAATAAATAAAAGTTCATTAACAACTAAGAAAGTATTAAAAAAGAATTTGAGATAGTGGGGTGTGGTGGTACACACCTATAAACCCAGTGATTCCGGAGGGTGACTGAAGCAGGAAGATTACAAGTTTGAGGCTAGCCTCAGCAATTTAGTAGGGCTCTAAGTAATTTAAGGAGACCCTGTCTCAAAATAAAAAAGGCTGGGGATGTAGCTCAGTGATAAAGTGCCCTTGGGTTCAATCCTCATTACAGAAAAAAAAAAAAAAAAAGATTTTGAAGTACAATATTTAGCAGGAAGTTGATTGAAGGGACATAAAGGGTTTTTTTTTTTTTTTTTCCCTAAGAGCTTCATTAGAAACATTTTGTTTCCTTTTACTATATAAGTATTTCTTAATGTATTCCCCAAGGCATTACAATATATTTCCTGGAAAGAACTTGAACTTTAGGGTCAAGAAGACTAAGTCTGAATCTTGGCTCATAATATCCCTATGATTTTTGTGAAGTCATTTAATTTCTGATAATCAATTTCCTTGTTAATAAACAGTAATAATTCTAGGGTTTAGCATTGGTTCCTTCATAGACCAGGTATATTTTTGGCTCTTTATAAATGTTTTCTATCCTACAGTTTTTAAAAAAAAAATTTTAGTTGTTGGTGGACATTTATTTTATTCATTTATTTATATGCAGTGCTGAGAATCAAACCCAGTGCCCCACATATGCTAGGCAAGTGCTTTACCACTAAGCCATAACCCCAGCCCATATCCTACAGTTTTATGTGTATAAGGATTCAGATATTTGTATTTTTGAGTTATTATGGATCATAATATAGAAATTTCTGCTGATCTTTCTAGGAAATAGTTACTAAAGCATGGTTTAAAAACAATGAAGTTTGTCTTCTAAATATTGATTAAAATTACTTATATAATGTGAATGCACTGTAGTTGTTTTTCTGGACAATCAGATAAAAGAAAAGTTCTTTCTTCACTCTTTCTAATACAGGCCCCTTCTCTGGGTAATTATAGTTAATAGTTTGCATGTCCTTGACAGATCCATTTCTCTGTATTTAAATAACTTGTTTTTACAAAAATGTATAGTGTGTGTGTATGTACATGCATGTGTGTGAGTAAATTAAAAATACTATACTGCTTTGTGACCTTTTATTTACTCTGATACGTTATATAAATCCATCTTTGTATGCTGTTCTTTTTATTTACTGAATAATATTCTAAAATATGAATAAGCTATAGTTTATCCATTTCTTAATTTTGATTTTTAACAAAAAAAATGCTTAATTTATTTTTGTGTAGATATACAAATAATTCTCTAAGACGTGGAATTGTGAGGTTATGGCATATACGTATCTTAATTTCATTAAGTTATTTTTTTTCTGATTATAAAAGTCACAAATACACTTAAAGTGGAAAGTATAAGACCTTGGACTAGGGCCAATCATATTTAGTGACAATGTCAGGAAAATTCTATTTTAAGATTGTGATTATAATTTTTATATAAAACATATATTCATGTTTTATTGATCTATATACTACAGGGTGTTTTGCTTCATGGTAGTCATGTGATGTAACCAAAAACAAAGATGAGAATTAGGAAGAGGCAATTAAAAGGTTATAAAAATTATGAATGCTGTAGCTAAAAGGGACCTGGAAATTGCTCTTTTGTAATTTTCCTTGTTTATGGATGAGGAAGCTGAATTCTTTAGAATTAACTAATTCACTCAGGTTAGTGAATTCATGTAGTTAGTGGTAATTTTGAAATTGGGCACTAAATCTCATAGATGCTGGTCTAGTGTTCTTTCTGTAAAGTGATAAACCAGTTTGTTCTATTACTATTACAGTAACTGTCACTATTACTATTACTTAATACTATTGTAGGCAGTAAATTTGTTGAAAAACTATAGCTTAAAATTTTATTTTGCTCACAATTTTATGACTTGGGAATTTGGGAAGGGCAGCTGGATAGTTATCTCTTGGGGTATCTCATGTGATTGCAGTTAGTCGTTGACTCCAACTGCGATCATCTTAAGGCCAAACTTAGATGGAGTTCTAAGATGGCTTACTCTCAGAGCTGACAGTCAGTGTTGGCTGTCCACAGGGAGCTCAGGTGACTGTCATCAGTGTCTGCAGCTGGCTTCTCTAGCATGGTGGTCTGAAATTGAACATGTTTACAGAATAACTGACTTCTCCCCGAATGATCAGCCCAAGACAAAACCTGTAGAGCCATTTCTGAACTAGCCCTGGAAGTTACGTAGTGTTGCTACACTGCATTCTGTTAGTTATAAGTGACTTGCTAAAATAAGCCCAGATTTAGTGGGAGGATACACAGTTCCAACTTGTGGAGGGAGAAGTGCCATAGAATTTGTAAACATGATTTACAACTTCCACAATCACAATGTGACATTAGCTATTCTTTTCCTCAGATTCTCTTGATACCAGTAATGACTAGTGATTGTAGCTAAGTACATCCTAATAATTGATTTTAGATTTTCCATCCATTTTGGTGGCACTTGTCTCCTTAGAAAAACTATACCTAATTATGAAATCATAATGTAGCCATTGATATGGACATATAATGACTATTGAAGAGTTTTAATGAAAATCATTTTCCTTAAGTATAATAGCTGCTGTTGTTATTGAGACAATGAAAACACATATTTAAGACTGAGAGATATTTTAGAGAGTTATTTTTACCTTTGAAAAGTAAAAAGGAATATACTAAAATTTTGCTGCAACTTAAGGAGTAAAACGTTTTTTATTCAATAATGAGGCTATAACATTATGTGACTTGTCTGCTTGTCTTTCTTGGGGTCATCTATCCTATTTTATCTCAGCTTTTGTTTCTTCTTAATGAGAAACATTTTATTAGGACCGTTGGCCTACGTGGTAAACGTCTATTGGGGCTAGGTATCTATAAACAAGAAATGTATTAATTGAGTTTTATTGTGATTCCTGTAGAGAGAAACAGAATTTTCCATCCAACCAATTAAAAACTGATTATTGTTATGTTAAATTTGTACTGTACTTTTATTCTTTTCTAAGTGTTTTTTTCACGTTTTACTTCAAAATGATTAAAAATGTAAGAATAATAAAGCATGGAATATACAGATTAAGGAGAAAAAGATGAAGTGATAAGATAGATGGAAAGATAAAACTATTTTATGTCATTTAAAAAATTTCAATAAGGCTTCGAAGTCAGCCAGCCAGCCTGCCTGCCTGCCCCTCTCTCTCCCCTCCTCTTTCTCTCTTTCTGACCACTTGTAGGTACAAGTAGCATGTTAATATTTCTATTTTATGAAAAATTGGCTATGACTTAAAGACCAGAATTTCTACACCATATAGGACCCATGGGATTATGAACCAAACCCATTTTGTAATTTTATTCTTGTAATTCAACAACTTATAAGTGAAGGAAGGTAGGCTAAGAAGAGGACATCATCATCTTAATTACTACTAAAAATATAGAGGTAATTGTAATAATTTAAAAAAGTATTTTAGGATTTGGAGATGTAGCTCAGTAGTAGATCTCTTGCCCAGCATGTGCAAGACCCAGGGTTCCATCCCCAGTACCAAAACAACAACAACAACAAAAAAACAAAACCCCCTAAAACAAAACAAAACTAAAACCAAAAAAAAAAAAAAAAAAAAAAAAAGAAGGAAAAAAATTAAGCTGGAATTTCGAATTGGGAGAGACTCTAGATATGATCTAATTCCAAAACTTCATTTTAAAATGAAGAAAGATTTCTTTTTATTTTGCAGTTTTATTTGAAGGAGCATATATATTAGTCTACTTAATTTTATTATACAAGTTGTGTCAGCTATTGGTCTCTGCTGTCCCTAGAGGAGCAGAACGTTATGTACTCAGCAGTGCTATTTATACACATCACATTCTTCATACGATTACTTCTTATTCTTTTTTTTGTGTAGCTCATATGAAATAAGAGGAGAAAATGTTTGTGTTGTGTGGAATCAGAAAAAAAATACATTAAGAGTACATATTAACTTTATGAATTATTTTTAAGATTTAAATTTATATCCTTATTTGTTTAAATTTATAATCATCAGATAATCCAAATCAAAAGAAAATTATAACCTGTATTATTTAAGTGGGTCTAATTAGAAAGTTTCTTAGAAGAAGTAGGATATTTTAGGTAAAGAAGTTTTTCAAAGGAATATTATTCACTGTGATATTTTTCCATTGGCAGTGTCTATTAATCTCCAGCTTTGAGGTATCTAGCTTTTAATACAAATGAACAATTTAAAATGCTTTTCTCCTGGGAAACTATGACCAGGTGAATGAATGTTCATTGTGAGAAAATTGAAAATAAAGTACCAGAAGAAAACATTTACCTTCAGACTTACCATCCAGAAATAACCATTGTTTATTAATTTTGCTTGTTTACATCTAGTCTTTTTTTTTCTGCATACTCTCACATCATTGAGAGGTAATAATTAGCAAAATAAAATGTCCTGTGTAGATATGCTCTGATTATTCTTGCCTTTATTAAGGACAGAATCCAAATGAATAGTTAAAACTAATTTGCTAAACTTGTAGCAGAGGTAGGATTATTGAAATTTAAAATTGGAGATGTTTTTCATAAATGAATAAGAAACAAAATAATTTTACTTCAAAAGATATAAGGTTAAACTTTGATTTGTAATCATAAATTACATTAATGGGGCGGGTGGAGAATCACATATACTTTTGGTTCTTAGAAATATCTAAGATATAACCTGTCCAGTGCAGGAATTGATTTTACAACATTCCTTACAATTGGTAAGCCTCTCTGTAAACAGTTCCAGTGGTAGTGAGCTTACCTTGTTTATGGGGCAACTCGTTCCTTTGTTTAATAACTCTTTTCATTAGGAAGTTCTTCTCACTGTTGTGTTACATATTGTAACTTCCACACATTTATTCTTATTTTGTACTCCAGAGAGATTTTTATTTTATTTTATTTTATTTTAATTGCCATATGGTATCCCTTTAAATATCTGCAGTTATTTATTTTATAGTCTCTGTTCTGCGTAACATTTTCATCTATGAAGTAAATTCATTTTCATTTAAAATCTATGATCTTGTTCTATGCACAATGAAGAGACAGCTTTTGTTAGGAATACTGTCCCCTTCATTTAGTCCTAAAGTTTTTTGCTAGTCCATTAGCAGTTATCTTAAACTGTTGGCTGGAAGCACAGTGGTCAAATAAAATGCCTATGGTGTGCCCCACGCTCCCCTTTGAGTTTACAGCTGACAAGTTAGAGCTTCTTCCTTCCTTTGTTCTTGTAAAGTTGATTTAAAGTCTCAGATTACAGTGGTTTACTTAAATCTTTAAGTTTCATTTTATTGTTCCAGTTTTTCAAGATCTCCTTTGGATTTTATTTTTATTAAGTATTCTCATTCTTTATTATTTTAACCAACTGTGAATTTACCTGACTTGTTTTTATGGGGCTGGCATTTTTTATCTGCCTAGTAATCCATCAAACAAAGAAAGACTAATTTGAATTGAGAAACTATTTGTAGATTTTGCAAACTGCAGTATGTCTTCCTTGGGGTTTCTTGTCTCAGTCTAATTGTTTCTTCTCTAAAATAATTTGGATCTACGTCCATAGTTTGTGCCGGATACACTTGGAGCAGGGTGCCTTGCCCAGGACTACTCAAGGACTGGAAGAGTTTCTGGGACCTGTACAAATGCTGAGTCAGGATTAGACTCATTTTATGTCCCTCTTTCCAGTTAGACCATCTTCTCCCAGCGTCCTATACTGTTTCCTCATGGATAAATGGGAAGAACCTCAAGCTCCCCATCATGAATTGGAAGGATAGGAAATTGGTGGTCATGATAACTCTTTTGCTTTGATCTTCCTTAATGTCTGAAATTCCAACCTTTGGGAGTTATTCCTGTTGTTAAAAATATCGTTCTTTGTTAAAATAAAAATGTGAGATTTGTGGGTGAGTTGTGGCTCAGTGGTAGAGTGCTCGCCTAGCATGTGTGAGGCACTGGGTTTGATTCTCAGCACCACATATAAAAAATAAAGATCCATTGACAACTAAAATAAATTTAAAAAATACAAGATTTGTAATAGATGACAGTATCTATCATCTTGAGCAGATTGAAGTAAATGAGTAATTGAGCAGATTGTTGTGTTTGAGATTAGAAGTCAAGGCAGTATTTCTTAATAATGTTTATTAACTTAAAACTATAACCCATATTCATTGTTGAATAAATAGGAAATAAATATTAAAAATGATAAAATGAACTATAACTCTTATTACTTAGAGGTGACTCATAAACATCTGCATTCTAACAGATTTTATACATAGAATATTTTAATGGTTTCATGCTATACCTAGTCTTCTATGTATAATAGACTATGTGTACATGTATACATATACATTCTATGTACACATAGTCTTCTGTGTATAATGTATCATTAGTCTTCCACTAATGATAGTTTCAGCTATTTATAATGATATAATAGATTTTATTGCATAGGGTACTTAAGTGATTTCCTGTTCCATATGTTATCATACATAGTATGCTTTTCTCACAGTAATGCTTTTTGAATGTCATCTGGTCATAATGAATATAGAGTTCTAGAATTATTTCTCCTCATGTTGCAGGTGTGCTATACTTTATTTACTTAATCATCTTCTCTTAAAAGCCAAAGATTGTTTTCTTTTGCTATTATACATAACATTGTGATGGATAGTTATGCACATACTTCCTATTCACTTGTCTCATTATTTTTGGGGGATAAATTCTTAGAATTGGAATTTCTGTTTTAACAACAAAATCACTTTAAGAAGTTTTGACATATATTGTCAACTTGTCATTCAGGAAGATTGTACTATATACTTTTACCATCATTGTGCAAGAGTACCATTTTCCCACTGCCTCAGATAGAGATAATCTACTGTCCTAGTTGTTTGTATACTGTGATATTAAGTCCAACTCAGTGGTCCATGTCTCCAGATTTTTATCTTTGTACCTTATCTCATGCCACCCCCACTCCCCATTGGACCCAGAGGCACTTTACCACTGAGCCACATCCCACTCTCTCTTTGATGCTAAGAATTGAATCCAGGGCTTTGTGCATATTAGACAAGCAATATACCACAGGCAAAACCCTTCACCATCTCTTTTCTTCTGGGAATGACTTTTCCTTCCTTTGCTTGGCTAATTCTACTTGTCCTTTAAGACTGCAAGGCTGGAAAATTTATAAAACTTCATATTGCTATGGCTACTACTGGATTAAGGATACTTTTTACAAGGGAAGCTTATTTTAAAAATTTATGATGTTATCCTAACCTGGGACATAAAATGTTTTTTTCCAAGTTTGTCTTTTATCTCAGGTCTGGGAGAATAGTTTCATAAATATCTATTAGTTAAAATCTCAAATCTGAATTCTTTGGGCCCTGTGGCATAATATTTGCATTTTTGTTTCTGTTAAGAATCTAAATTTCATTCTGGTGAATTTCTCCTGGGGTAAGGTGAGATAAAGGAGGAGGAGAGTGTAGCTTGACATCCTTGCTGCTAGGTTGATAGCCATAGAGACTGGACAAACTGAGGGATTACCAGGATGGGAATATTGAAATGCTCAGTAAATGCTGAATGAGTAAGCTAAGTGGTAGCTCTGGAAAACTCCAGAGAATAACCCTGAGGAATGATGCTGGATTTGACAGAAACCTGCTAAAGGATATGAAGTGTAGGCCAGAGAAGCAGCTCCAGTAAATCAAGTCGTAGTAGGAAGCTCGGTCTACTTTTCTGCTTTGGAGGTTTAATCAGCTCTGATTGAGAAATTATTTGGGAGTTATTCAACAGTTCTAACCTACCACCAACACCATTGTTAACACAACTAAATCTATGCCCAAATACTAACACATACGTCTTATAATACTAGTTGGCTGATATGCATTTGAAAAATAGGGAAAAGATATATAACATCTAGGGAGAAGAAGTATAATACAGAAGTTGTTTCATATGTAGAATTCCTGGTTTAGGAGAGCTATAACAGTGGGGTAGAATCATAACCTTTAGCTGGAGAGGAAAATATCCTAAGCTCTGCTACAAAGATATTATAAGCCTTTCCAGTCATATTTTAAGAAAATTAGAAATGAGCCCTTACACCCAGAACTCCCTCCCCAAATAGGTGCACCTGTAGCTTTATATGGTTTTCACAGTGGCAGGCTCCTGCGTCTGCTTTTCTTCCCTATGCGTTGTCTTCTGGCTGGTGCCCATTCTGCTGTTGTGCTGTGTCAGCATCCTCTGAGACAACCTGAACCATGTCAAGGTGTTTGCCTGGGCATGCGAATTATCTCCCCAGGTACCAGTTATTGTTTTTATTACTTCTGTGGTTGCAAACTTGAATAGGTTGCAAGTGGTTTGCCCCTCACCCTTTTTTTGCCCCATAATCCTTGATATTTTAAGTGTGAGGGTTTTCAGGAATGCATGCATCACATGTGAACAAAAATGCCTGTATTTCCTTCTTTGATTTTCTTCTTAGGCATATTTTAATTTATTATTATTATTTTATTATTTTTCAACTGTCAACTACAACTTCTAATATGTTATGCTTTTTTCTCCAGAATTTGATTTTTTGTATTCATTTTGTCTCAGACTCTTTGAAACTTTTGTTCTATTCATTACTTTAGTCCTCTCCCCTTCTCTCCTCCTTCTTATGACAAACTTACTCCCTACTGCCTTAACTTCTATGTGTAATTAATGTTATGTATATGAGGTTAGGAAAATTTTTATTTTGGCATTTTGGGGTGCCTAAGAAGCTTCCGTTAGAAGCACAGGTAAGTTTTAAGAGCTTTTATATTTCAACACTTAGGATATTTCACTATATATTTAAAATAAAATTAGCATTAAAAAGATTTTTTGTGGCAAATACCTAAAAGTGAAATATGTTGATAATGGTGTATTAGCACACATCTATTATGTTTAATATAATTTGTAAGCACTTTTGTATTTATATAAAATGTATAAATATATAAATATATGAATATGACTATTTATAATGTTGATTTTTTTTTCCCCCCTCCAGGAGGATCAGGATGGGAATCAAGGCTTGGGCAAGAGAAAGAGGGTAAAACTGAGCAGTGGCACCAAAGGTATAAATAGAGTATAATAGGTATAAGTAAAGTATGTATGTGTGTGTGTATATATATGTATAAATTGTATATAAAGTATGTATGTGTGTGTGTATATATGTATATATGTATATATATGTATATTTATACATAGATACACATACATAATATATTTATACATATATACACACATACATATGTATGTAGGTATGTATATATGTGTATATATGTATATATGTATATATGTATATTGCATATATATTCTGTTTTTTTCCTTGAGCAAAATGCTCCCCTCCAAAAAAATCCTTAATCACTAAGAACACCTGATTGGTACTATAACCATAGTGACATCAATGTTTTTTAAAGGGAGAGTTATGATGTTATTAGATTTATTTTATGATGGAGGGGAGTGTTCTTAGGAAGTATTTGCAGGAACCTCAAAAGCAAGTAAAACTCTTACTATTGGGATTTAGTTCATTGTTTTTATCATACAATGTGCCTTATCATATTTGAGCCCTCAAATAGAAGATCTTTTCATTAATCAGTTGATTTGGATCCAGTGTTTTTTGTGTAGACTTTTAATTCAGTTTGCATCTTTTTATAACCTGTGTGCATTTTCTAGAGTAAGAAAGGAGGCATAAAGGAGAGAAAGGAGGGACAAATACAGAAACACAATGGACAATGGCAATGAATGAATAGCGTTGAACACATAGTAAGAACTCATGAAAAACTAATCGTGTTTAGTCAAAGTAAGAAGTAGATATGCCTACAGTAAGGGAATAGATTAGTAGTAGTAATGGGTAAATATATATATTGACTTTTCTTTCTTTGGGGGGTGAGTACTGGGTATTAAACACAGGGGTGACCTACTACTAGCTATATCCCCAGCCCTTTTTATTTTTTATTTGAAACATGGTCTCACTAAGTTGCTGAGGCTGTCCTTGAATTTGTGATCCTTCTGCCTCAGCTTCCTGAACTGCTGAGATTACAGGGCTACCACACTCAATTTATTGAATTTTTTTATATGTGCTATAATTAATGCTAAACAATTTGTTGTATTATTTGACTTAATTCTCAACCATTATGAAATAGGCTTTAGTGTTACTTTCATTTTTTGAATGAGGAAATGGAGTATGTTAGAGATCACAACTAATAAGAAATAAATCCTTACTTCAAATCCCAGAGCCTAAACTTTTTTTTTTTTTAGTTGTAGATGAATACAGTACCTTGATTTTATTTTTTTATTTTTATGTGGTGCTGAGGATTGAACCCAGTGCCTCAATATATCCCAGCCCAGAGCCTAAACTTTTCACCACTGTTTTTCTTAACTCTCCTTAGTAGGCACCGTGTGCTTTGGATTTTTGCCAGGGATTTCTAAATCTTAACATAGTCCATTTTCTGGGTTAATGTGGTCTGTTTGAGAGTCTCCAATGGTTAAAATATTATTTTGATGAAAGAAGAGTTCTTTCTTCTGCTGTTGATTAAGTGTATTGAGGCATGTCTAGGACTACCTGGAAAGGTGTAACCAGTGGGCACTTTCATTATAGGGTCTTCTTCTGAAGGATGATTTCTGAAGAATTTGGTTCAACAGTTTCACAAGTGAACAAATAAAATATGTAATGAAAGGCAAGAGGCCAGGTCCTATGTTAAAGTCACAGTTTATTTTCATAATCTAAATTTTAAAGATGAAGAAACAAGTTTAGAATATGTTAACTAACATGGTTAAGATTATTGAACCAGTTGGGTTGTTTATACTAGACTATATTGTGTCTAGTGCTGTTGTGGACATTCATATATAGGTATGTGTTTGAACACATGTTTTCAGTTCTTTGAGGAATATTTCTAGCAGTGGAATTACTGGTAATTCTATGTTTACTTTTTTGAGGAAATGCTAAGCTTTTCCACAATAACCATACTATTTTATATTATCACCAGCAATGTATAAGAGTTCTAATTTCCTCCACATTTTCTACAACTCTTATTTCCCATTTAAAAATTATGACTAACAATTAAAAAAATGATTATTTAGCTAGTGAGGTGCAGAGGTTGGGCCCTCTGTTTAGTTAATATCTTGCCTTACTTATGCATTTACACTGCAATGATTCTTCAGAAATCTCTTTTTGCATTTTAACTTAAGGTAGGTTAGGCATTGTTAAAAGTCATGACAAGATTTTGAAAGTATATAGTCAGATGAAAGTCACAGAAGTGTTTCTAACCTCATTTCCATAATATTATTCATAAAGCATAAGGTATATAAAATCTTGGGAGACTGACATCATCATTTTAAGAAAAACAACAAAGACATTGCTTTTTTTCCTTCTGAAGATAAAGAATTTGAATTCCTCATAACTGTAGCTATTCTCATTTTAAGAGAAGTCAGAGCATTTTGGGTGCATTCAGATTGTTTTATGATTTAAAACAAAGTTAATATATTTTTCTTTCTAAGTACATGCCAATTAGTACTAATGATGGTGGCTTCAGGCTTTTAATTTGGCTAATGCAGACTTGCAGAGACATAGCTATGAATTCTAAGATTAATAACACTAGTTGTGTTCAGCTTTGTGAGTATGTTAAGAAGCACTTATTTAGGAGTGTTTTTTTTGGTAGTTTGAAGTTTTTAGTCATGTAGGTGATAAGTGGATTGTGAGAATTAGGTACAGAAATGTGCTGTTGATTATATTCTGATTTTAAATTATAATTCTTATATTCCTGCTACCTGATTCTCTTGCATCCTACTTTTATTATTTTTGAGTATAGTCAGTATAGACCTTCGAATATATTTTACCTTATTTCTTGCAAGGTTGTTTATTTCTGTTTTTAAATCATTGTGATTCCTTGGGAATGATGTGTTTCTGTTTTACAAGAAAAAATTCTGAGATTTGAAAAATAATTACAGTACCTAATTTCCAATAAAGAGATAAATACTTTAATTGTATTTATACCTAATACCTATTACATATTGTTTATACTGATTGCCCCAGAGACATTATTTCCAGAACATATAAGATTTTTTGGGATTGTTGTCTTCTTTAGTTTTTAATAAGAACTGGATTAAAGTTATATCTAATATTAGCCAATTTAAGATTTAGTAAACTCATAAGAATCAAGTGACGGCATATTGAGCTCATTTTGTTATTCTTTTTTATCTACTACCTGAGGAGATGTGGTATGAGCATACTGTTTAGTAATAGAAGAACTATGAACTAGGATGATGTTAATTGAGAAATTGCCTCAAGGTTACCCTCCAGATATTTGAACTGTGATGTAGTTAGGGCTATAACCTGAGTATTTTTTTTTTTTTTTTTAAGAAGAAAACAATGTTTATTTGCAAGCCATTTATAAACACCTCAAAAAGACTATATACTGACCTCACTGAGTCCTCAATATACACACCTTAGAGAACACTTTTGACTTCCACTATGGTTTCCCTATATACACTAAATTCTTTTTTTAAAATTTATTTATTTATTTATTTATTTTTTTTTATTATTATATACAAATGGGATACATGTTGTTTCTCTATTTGTACATACAGTCAAGGCATACCATTTGTGTAATCATACGTTTACATAGGGCAATGATGTTTGATTATTTTTTTTTCCATCCCCCCACCCCTCCCACCCCTCTTTCCCTCTTACAGTCCCTTCTTTCCTTCCTTCTTACCGCTCTCCTTATCCCTAACCCTAAACCTAACCCTAAACCTAATGCTAACCCCTCCCACCCCCCTATACCTGAGTATTTTGAAGTGTATATTACTGTTCCCTATCCTCCTGTACCCCGCCTCCCCCAATCTCCTAATTCTACCTTCTGTGTTAAGTGGTGTCTATTCTCAGTTGACACTTGCTGTGTCCTTATCATTTTCAAGGAAAAAAATTAGTGAGAAAAAAATATCAGTGAGAGAAAGTGAAAGAGCAAAAGTATTAAAAATATCCAGTTCATCAAATACTTGTTGAGACTTTCTGTTGACTAAGCATGGCAAGGATGCAGAGATTTTTATTTATGTAGGTGCTAAGTGAATTGTGAGAATTAAATTAGGTACAGAGACGTGCTGTACCTAACCTTCACAGAGAGGCACTTGTTCTTAGAAATAGGCCTTCTAGTAGATAAAGCCATCTGCCTTTGAATATCTTTATTCACAAGGGGCATCACTTGCCTTTTCCCCTATACATGAAGAAGGCATCTTGAGCCCAGTGCAAGTATGTATATCTAAAATTATTTATACATTTTTGGATATATTCTTACCAGAGAAAAGTAATATACTAGATAAGAGCACATTTGGAGTATTCTCCATTAGTGATATTACTATCTCATTTATGGGAATATTTTAAAATAAACGAATGAATTATTGAATCCTATAATGATATCTATCCTTTTTCCTAGAAATTAAAAATTTTGGTTTTTATTATGTCCTTAGCAATGTTTATTTTTAGCTTAAAATTGTTGTTGTTTTAAATTAATTGAACAGTTACAGGCTGAATATCTGTTATCTGAAATCTGTGGGACCAGTTTCAAATTTTGGTATTTTTCAGATTTTGGAATATTGGCACAAAATATACTAGTAGATGCTTAAAAATTTCAGATTTTGGAGCATTTTAAATTTTTGATTAGTGACACTCAACCTATATTTTGAATTTTAGTAGAAATTTTAGAAATTGTTTAAGGATAATTAATATTTTATTAGTAACTGATTTAAAATAGATGAAGTTTTATTTATATAATTTATATGAAACTTAGCTTGTTGGTATTATCATTGCATTATTTGTTTGTTTGTTTTTTTGTGGTGCTGGGGATTGAACTCAGGGCCTTGTGCTTGCAAGGCAAGCACTCTACCAACTGAGTTATATCCCCAGCCCATCACTGCATTATTAAAATGGTATCCTTAATTTTTAGATACTTCAGATGTCTTTGTTTGATGTATTATTAATTATATTAAGGATTAAATGAAATGAAAAACTTTCAGTCATTAAGTGATGAATTTTCTGTTTCTTAAGCAGATCAATCCATAATGGATGTATTGAAGCATAAAAGTTTTCTAGAAGAACTTCTGTTTTGGACAATAAAGTATGAATTCCCTCAGAAGATGGTCACTTTCTTACTCAACATGCTTCCAGATCAAGAGTATAAGGTATCCATACTTTTCCTTTCTTTTCTAAACTTTGTTTTGTCATCATTAAGTCTTTTTTGGATATATTTCTCAGGTGAGACTTATTATATTGTAGATCTAAGGATTGACATAACACATAACATAACATAAGAAAACATTAGCTTATTTTCTTGCTACCGCAGAGTCTACACAAAAAGCACAGGACCTTACCTTTCTCTCAAGAATTCAAAAGGGTTGCCTTTCTGTGTAGAACTTGGTCTGAAGGGAATGCTGGGGGACAAGCATTAAAAACACAGTTGCAGAGGTAAATATATAGTTAGAAATTGCTCTAAGTTCTCTGCAGGAGAGGTATAGAGTGCCATGATAAAGAGGTGTAGAGCTGCCATGAGGCAGCTGAATTTAGATTAACTTGGGAAAATCACAAGGTTAGTAGTTGCTGGCCACAGTTGTTCAAGAGAATAGTTACTGCTCAGGTATGAATGTAGGTAGAAGTTTCCAGTCCCAGAGGGTTTGGACTCATCAGTTAGTATGATATGGTTGGTTATGGCAGTGACACACCTCAGTGTATGAAAAAAGAAAGCATGGTATAGTTGTTATGGTGTATGTTAGGTGTGACACTTTAATGATACCATTGTTTTGTGTGTCTTTATTTCGGCTTAAAAATCATGACAGAGGCCAGGCATGATGGTGCATGCCTGTAATCCCAGTGGCTCTCGAGGCTAAGGCAGGAGAATCTTGAGTTCAAAGCCAACCTCAGCAAAATTGAGGCACTAAGCAACTCAGTGAAACCCTGTCTCTAAATAAAATACAATATAGGGCTGGGAATGTGGCTCAGTGGCCAAGTGCCCCTGAGTTCAATCGCTGGTACTCGCCCCCCCTCCCCCAACAAAAACCAAAACACAGCAGAGGAAATGTACATCCTACATAGGAAGGAAACAAAAGTAAATTAAGTAATACTTCAGAACATTTAGTCAGATCATTTTCTACTTTCATATCAAATAGAAATTTCTTCTTATGGAATAATCATACCCAACTCACTTGTTTAGTAGTATTAAATTCTCCACGTGGTTTGTTGCTGAGACTTTAGATTTTGTTGTTAAACTAGGTAGCACATAATAAAGACATATCCTTAGACCTTAGTAAATTGATACACTTGTGAACAAAGTGAAATTCTATAAAAAGAATTTGCTTTAAAACTAACATTTTTTAATCATCAAAATATTTACTGATATTCTAACAAAGTGAAAATCTGATTTAAGACTACCATCATCAGTGAATAATTTTAAAATTACATTGGATTTCATCACAAGCTAGTAATAGCTTTAAAATACAAATATAATTTGTTGAAAAATATTTTAAATTCAGTTAAACTAATGTGTTTTTTCCCTTCCCTATTTACAGGTTGCTTTTACAAAAACATTTGTTCAACATTACGCTTTTATTATGAAAACACTGAAGAAAAGTCATGAATCAGACACAATGTCTAATAGAATTGTGCATATTAGTGTTCAGTTGTTCAGCAATGAGGAACTAGCCAGACAGGTAACAGAAGAATGTCAGCTGCTGGATATTATGGTCACTGTGCTATTATACATGATGGAAAGTTGCCTTATTAAAAGTGAGCTACAAGGTAAACTCCTTGACCTATCATAATATTTCTATATCTCTGCCTATTCTTGTTTCTCAGTGGTCTTTCATTTTAACTTCTCTTACATAATTTATATTTTTTGAATATTTGTATGTTCTGGGCACTGTGTTGAATGCCATTCATATATAATCCAATTAAGCTTCTGAATAGTTCTCTGAGATTGGCATTATTATGATCACTCTAAAGATGAGTACACTGAAGCTTAGGAAAATGAAGTCATTTGCTATAGATTATACAGCTAGCAAATGACAGAGCCAGGGAAGATTTCTTGTTTCTTGAGGCGAGAACCTTTGTTCTTCACCTTGGCACAACACAACCACATGAGAAGATTTCGTCTTCATTTATTGATACTTGGAGCTCAACCTAAAACAAACTAACAAACAAACAAATAAACAAAACCCAATAAGCAATATCTCAGATTAAATCATAGGACTTGCCCATTCTCTGAGAAAGAGAGCTCTTGTAGTTGAGCCTTGCCTTGTTCCACTGTTATTCCTTTGTGCATATCAGCTTCTATTTTCTTAGGATACTCACAGTCTGTACTCAGATGTAACCTTATATCCTGAAAATTGATATATACTCACTGTAAGGCTTAATGCCTTATATGTAATAATAGCTGGCTAATTTTGATAGCTACCATCTTTTGAACATTCTCCATCTGCCATCAGTACTTTTATGGTTTATTTCATTTAACTGTCATTAATTCTATGAAGCAAATATTTTTGACTCCATTTTATAGATGAGGCAACTATGTCTTAGAGACTTGAAGTCATTGGTCTCTGTCTTAGAGTTCTAAGTGATAATAAGGTTGGGTGTCCCTTAAAAGCCATGTTCTTTCTTACCCATGATGTGATTTTGCCTTCTTTGTGTAGGTGTAGTGGGAGCTTAATATATTATTTACATTAAGCAATATACCTCTTTACTTTTTTTAAGGAAAATTTAAAAGCTGCTTTACATTATAGTTTTTCTGACTTTATTTAGTATGAACTTTTTTTTTTGTAGAGAATTATATTTGTTGATTTTTCTTTTTTCCCTTTTTGAAATAATATCTATTAATCCCACTGTATTAGTGATATATAGAATTATGTTTAGAAAAATATTCAAAATTAGCATTTTTAATTCATAAACTAGAAAACTTTTAAAATTTAGAAGTATCTGCTCTTTAAAAATTAAATTGATTCATTATAATTATATATAATAGTGTGATTCTTTATGTCATATATGTACATGCACGTAATATAATTTGATCAGTATCACTTCCTGGTATCTTCCCTTTCTATCCCCACCTCCCTCATCCTGATCTACTTACTCTTCTCTACTGATCTTTCTTCTATTATTATTTCAATCAATATATTATAATATATATAAGTGAGATTGTGGTGTATTCATACATGGACATAGCATAATGTGATAGATTTTGTTCTCCAGTACTTCCCATGTCCTTCTCTCCTCCCTGTTCCTGATTCCCCTTTCTTTATTGATCTCCCTTCTGTTTTTGTGAGATCTCCTTTTTCACCCCATACCCTCACCACCTCTAGGTTCTGCTTATGAGAGAAAACATTTGACCCTTAATATTCTGAGTCTGGATTATTTCACTTAACATGATGTTTTTCAGTTCTATCCATTTACCATCAAATGACATAATTTAATTCTTCTTTGTGGCTGAGTAAAACTCCATTATGTATATATACCATGCTTGCTTTATTCATTTTTCTGTTGCTGGGCACCTTGGCTTGTTCCATAACTTGACTTTTGTGAATCGCACTGCTATACATTTTGGTATGCATGTATTACTATAGCATGTTAATTTTAGTTCTTTTGGATAAGTAACCTGGAGTGGGATAGCTGAGTTGTATGGTGGTTCCTAGTCTTTTGAGGAATCACTATACAGCTTTCCACAGTGGTTGCACTAATTTGCAGTCTTACCCCCATATTCTTGCCAGCATTTATTGTTATTTGGGTTCTTGATGATTGCCATTCTAACTGGGATGAAGTATCTGCTCTTTTGAAAAGAATCTAAATTCTATTTTTTTGACTAAGTGACGTAGCTGTGCTTATGTATGGTTTGCATTTGGTCTTTAAGGAAAATTATTTGGAGAAAATATGAGTGAGTGTGCTTCCTTTTTTTTTAAATTGTCAACTTGCCTAAGAAAGTTTTTCATATCTTTCAGTCACTCATTTACCATCTCAATTTACCTACCTCAATTTAGTGTTCACTTTCATCATTCTATTCAAATTGTTATCTACAAATATTGTTCATGACTCAGGCAGTCACATGTTAAACATATTACAGGAAATAAATTACATGATCTCCAAGCCAATGTCTAAATACTTTGCCTTTTTCTCTTTCAACAGTAGCATCACATTTCATAATATACATGTATTGCTTTTCTAGAAGCACCAAAACATTCCCATTTTCCATTAAGGGTATCAGAATGAACCTTAAATATATGAGTAGCCACAGATATTATAATAGGATCTCTGTTTTAGCATTAAAAATGTAAGAACTTCTTTGTAATCTTTGCTTAAAACGTAATTAGATAATATTTTGTTTTATTTTATATTGGTTATATAATATAATATTATTTTAGATTTTACTTATTTTGCAGTGCTGAGGATTGAACTCAAATGCCTTGTGCATGCTAGGCAAATGCCTTACTACTGAGATACATCCTTAGCCTCTAGACAATATTTAAATTTTTATCTTTACTGTTAGTAAATATTGGAGCTGATGCAATGAGATTTAGATGGTTACAGCAATAGACTAAAAGGAAAAAACCTTCTAGTAGTACAAGATCCCTACTTTATGCTTTTACTTTGTTATATTCATTTCTACACACCATGCTACTTGTGATTCCAACCATAACTCATAATTTTCCATGCCCCTGAATTTTACAGTTTGTCTTATGAAACAGTTCGTGTAAAATGGAATTTAAAACCATGCATTATATAACCATAGGAATGTCTGTAGATGGTGAAAATCCCAGATTGATCTTGTCTGGCTGGTCAAACTACTTGTTGGAATATCTTTGGTTGTCTTTAAGCACCTCAAATGCACAAACTCATTATATCAAGCTGGCTTTTTTTTTTCTTTCACTTATCTTATGTGTATGTGCTTGAACATGTGAACCTGTTGTTTTTTCTTATCACTATCTAACCATCTATACAGATACCCAATCTAAAAGCCTGCAGTCATCTTGACTTCTTTTTATTCTTGTAGATATTGCAAACATTACCAACTCTGTCATTTTAACTTTCTAAATATAGCCACTTCTCTTTATTTCTGTTTTCATACCTCTGTTATCATAGTTCAAACATTGCCATCTCCAGGTTTCTTTATCTCTAGTCATCACCTTTCCATGCTATGCAACTAAATTGTGTTTTCTCTCTTAAACTGCCCCCATGTCTTGCTGTTTTTATCACATGATCACTCCCGATGTTGCTGATGTATCCTCCTCTAGCCTCATTAGTATCATCCATTTTCTGCATTCTTTGTCCAAATGTTTCTCCCCTCTCTTACATTACTGCTCCTTTACCTGAACACCATTTGTTCTCGTGTCTAGTTTATCTGGCACATCCTAAATCCTATTGCATTTTATAGGTCTCACAAATTCAGGAGAGTCTTTCTTTTTTTTTTTTTTTTATGTTTACATAGGGCAATGATGTTTATTTTTTTTCCCTTCCCCCCCACCCCTCCACCCCTCTTTTCCCTCTATACAGTCCTTCTTTCCTTCATTCTTACCACTCTCCTTATCCCTAACCCTAAACCTAATGCTAACCCCCCACCCCCCATTATATGTCCTCATCCGCTTATCAGCGAGATCATTCGTCCTTTAGTTTTTTGAGATTGGCTTATCTCACTTAGCATGATATTCTCCCTGGTACAGAATAGAGGACATGGACACAAACCCAAATAAATACAATTTTCTCATACTAGACAAAGGTTCCAAAAATATGTAATGGAGAAAAGATAGCCTCTTCAACAAATGGTGCTGGGAAAACTGGAAATCCATATATAGAATGAAATTAAACCCCTATCTCTCACCCTACACAAAACTCAACTCAAAATGGATCAAGGACCTCGGAATCAGACCAGAGACCCTGCATCTTATAGAAGAAAAAGTAGGCCCAAATCTTCAACTTGTTGGCTTAGGATCAGACTTCCTTAACAGGACTCCCATAGCACAAGAAATAAAAGCAAGAATCAACAACTGGGATAGATTCAAACTACAAAGCTTCTCTCAGCAAGGAAACCTATCAGAAATGTGAAGAGAGAGCCTACAGAGTGGGAGAATATCTTTGCCAACCATACCGTCAGATAGAGCGCTAATTTCCAGAATCTATAAAGAACTCAAAAAACTCTACACCAAGAATGCAAACAATCCAGTCAACAAATGGGCTAAGGAAATGAACAGACACTTCACAGAAGAAGATGTACAAGCAATCAACAGATATATGAAAAAATGTTCACAATCCCTAGTAATAAGGGAATGCAAATCAAAACTACCCTAAGATTTCATCTCACCCCAATTAGAATGGCGATTATCAAGAACACAAGCAACAATAGGTGTTGGCGAGGATGTGGTGAAAAGGAACACTCATACATTGCTGGTGGGGTTGCAAATTAGTGCAGCCACTCTGGAAAGCAGTATGGAGATTCCTCAGAAAGCTTGGAATGGAAACACCATTTGACCCAGCTATCCCACTCCTTGGCCTATACCCAAAGGACTTAAAATCAGCATACTACAGAGATACAGCCACATCAATGTTCATTGCTGCTCAATTCACCATAGCCAGATTGTGGAACCAACCTAGATGCCCTTCAGTTGATGAATGGATAAAGAAACTGTGGCATATATATACACTGGAATATTACTCCGCAATGAAGAATGATAAAATTATGGCATTTGTAGCAAATGGACGAAATTGGAGACTCTTTCTTGAATTGTAGACTAGCTTTATTTCTCTTAAGATTCTTGAATTTTCCCTTTAACAACTCTTATCATACTCTTGTCTTTTTCGATATTAATATCAGTGGACAAAGAGATAGAGTATATATCTTGATTTATTTTTTTGGCTTTATTCTTAGAGATTAGTAGACTACCTGACCCTTAGTAGGATCTCAATAAATATTTGTTGATGAATGAATTTCATTTAACACCTAATGATTACTTTCTCTACCTATAGTGAGGAAAGTAATAGTTTTGGTAAAAATAGAAGTTCTAATTATTTCCTTATAAACTTGAATGTGTTTTTCACAAGAACACAGTGGTATTTAAAACAGTGTCAGGAATAGTGATTTGATTAATTATATTCTATTTATCCTATGATTTCCAACTAAATAGGACAGTTAATTCTCAATTTTTAATTTTTTGTTAATCCCAACATCCTTCAGCACTGTCCCATCAATATCACTGACTCACCAGCTGACAGTGGCAGTAGTCGTCTGGATAAAGAGATTGCTTTTCAGAATCTCAGGTGTGGATAATTTGAGAAAGGCCCCTACCCTCACCCCTACTCCCTCCTTAGTTATTCAATTACCTTTTTTCATTCATTGAGAAGCACTGAAAGAACAACATACTTAGCTTCACTGGATTTTGTTCTTCATATTTGTTTACTTTAAGGACTGGGTAAAATAATTCCATGGGCTAAAATGAACTTAATGTGTAGAAATAAGCGCAGTAGAGGATCTCCTCACTGAGGAGTTGACAGGTAGGTGGGTAGTTGAAAAAGTTGGTTTAAAGTGAGGAATCATTTAAAACGACACGTATGAAGCTGGTGTGGTGGCATGCCTTAGTCTGGAAGGGTGAGACAGGATAATTGCAAGTTTGAGACCAGCCTCAGAAATTGAATGAGACCCCCATCTCAAATAAAAAATAAAAAGGACTGGGGTAAAACATACGTGTATTAAACACCTATTACCAAAACCAAAAGCAAACAAATAAATAAAAAATATGTATCTTAAACATCATATTTTATCTCGAAATGCAGGTTAGGATGTAAAGGTCTTTGTGAAGCAAACTGAGTGTAAAATACTTCTAGACTTTATGATTTTTCTGCTATAGGTTTTCTAGCTTTTTCCCCCCCTGTACTTACTGCCTCTCAGAAGCATATGATCCAGTTTCTGTAATTCCTCTCAAAATGTATGTATGATATTCCATTAGTTCATGCACTTTTGATTTAATTTTTTAAATTATGGCAAAAAGAACAATTAGCATGAACAGAAATAAAAACTGATTCTGGGTATCCATATTCCTCATCTTGTAGACTAGGCAATAGATTATAATTCTTGAGCCTTCTGTGTCTTATGGGTATTAGTATGTTTTACAGTGGGAGTAGAGGGCTCCTAATGCATATGTGCTAATACAGTTTTTAAAAATATATTTTTAGTTGTAGATGGACACAATAACTTTTTTCTATTTATTTATTTTTATTTGGTTCTGAGGATCCAGTGCCTCAAGTGCTAGGCAAGCACTCTACCACTTAGCCACAATCCCAGCTCAGTTACCCCAGCCGTGCAAATAAATTTTAATGATAAAGGTTTTTGTACAGCCTACTTGTTTCCCCTTGCAACAGTGTATTTAAAGTTTGAGGGCTGGGATTATGGCTCAGTGGAAAAGCAATTGCCTAGCATGTGTGAGGCACTGGGTTCAGTTCTCAGCATTGCATACAAATAAATAAAGTTGTTCATCAACAACTAATAAAATAAAGTTTGAAGATTTTTTTTAATACTTGAGAGGTTTATGAATTTTTTTTGCCTCTTTGAAATATTTTCTCTTAGCAAAGTTATATCTGCATTCTTTGACTAGAAGAAAGCAAATATGTATTACTTGAATCATTTAGATTTGATTAGTAAGGTTGAATGAAATTGAACTAGGGATAAAAAAAGTCTTATTGATCAGAACTGAAGATATTAGAATTAAGAAAATATTTGATGAGCATATAGTTAGCTCAATATGTGATAATAATTACTATAAAATTTGCTAAGTTCTTTATGTTAATATCTCATTTAATTCTTTTAAGATATATATTTTTCCCATTTTACAGATGAGGGAGTTGATTCAGACAGTCTAACACACTTAGAGCTACATAAGTATTAAATGGTATAATGTAGTTTGAATTTAGATGCTTCTGATTCTAAGGTGTGTAACATTCTGTATCATTGGCAATTTTTTTTTAAAGTTTTTTTTTTTTTTTTTGACTGTGTTTGTCTTTTTTAGATGAAGAAAATAGTTTACATGTGGTGGTGAACTGTGGAGAAGCATTACTGAAGAATAATACTTATTGGCCTCTTGTTAGTGATTTTATTAATATTCTGTCTCATCAAAGTGTGGCTAAGAGATTTTTGGAGGACCATGGTTTGTTAGTTACATGGATGAACTTTGTATCTTTCTTTCAAGGTATGAATTTAACCTTTTTGTTAAGTTTTTCTTTTTCAGTTTACAAAATGCCTAATGCTAAACTATTAAATAGTAATTAACAAGTAATAGTACATTTTAAATGTCTCATTATTTTAATTATTATTTATAAGAACTTTTATAAATTCATAAAAACATATCAGGGATTTAAGAAAAAGTGTTGAATTATTAGAAAGAAAACAATTAAAAAGGAAACAATTTTTTTTTTTAGTAGTGCTGAGGATTGAATCCAGGGCCTTGTATATGCCTGGCAAATCTTCTACCACTGAGCCATACCCTAACTCGAGTAATTTTTTTAGCATCTCAAATCATTAATCTATACATGTGAAATCTATTGTTTCATAAAAATTTCGACTATCATCAGTTAATTGACTTTCTTAAAGATACTCATTTGTTATATGAGACATTCACAAAGTGTTGTCCAAGAAGACATAGTTTGTGAAAAAAATTTAAAGTTCTAGATTATTTCATTTTAAGTAATTTATTTCTCTATGTATTATGCAATTTATGTGCATCAAATTGTGTTGGGTACTAGGAAATGTTTCATTTGATTTTTTAATCTGAATACTTGCTTCTGTTTGACAAGGCCTATGTATGCTTTAATTTTTGTAAGGTATGAACTTAAACAAGCGAGAACTGAATGAGCATGTGGAATTTGAGTCTCAGACCTATTATGCTGCCTTTGCTGCTGAACTTGAGGCCTGCGCACAGCCAATGTGGGGGCTCTTATCACATTGTAAAATTAGGGTATGTTGGAAATATTTTTGGTAATCTCTGTAT
The DNA here is from genome assembly GCF_902686445.1 of Sciurus carolinensis. Taxonomy (NCBI): domain Eukaryota; kingdom Metazoa; phylum Chordata; class Mammalia; order Rodentia; family Sciuridae; genus Sciurus; species Sciurus carolinensis. Next base: position 119,807,361 of record NC_062215.1, read on the forward strand.
TTGTTTTTAAAATAATTAAGAAAAAGATTTGTGAAAAAATTGACATGTTTATTTGTATATGACGTACGGGGTTTAATTCTGTTTCAAGTTGAATTCAGCTTTGTGGAAACTGACCTGAGACAGTAATTTATATTCTTAGGTTGAAATTCATTTATATTATCAGATCTTCTCAGCCTGCCCCTATTTTGAACAGTCTTTGAAACTTAAGTCTCTACATTCACCTTTATTTAAGTTTCTTTTTACCTATTATCAGCTGCCTAGTGCTTCTTATCTTTCCAAGGGTAAGAATATTCCTCAGTAAAATTACAATATTCAGATTCCAAGCACAAACATAAATTCCACACAACTTCCAGTTGTTGATATAATAAGTCATTGGATTGAGTGTCCCCAAAATCCTTGAGTAGTCCAGAAAAATGAAGTCCTAAGCCTATTAAATAAAGACTAGACTAAAAATTTGATATATGATCCTATGAAGTCCAGCCTGTTAACCTGTACCAGTAGCAAGCTGGGCAAGATTTTCATAGTGGAAATATTTTAAAACCCCCTCGTTCTAGTCTTAACTTTGTGTGACTTGGTCAACCCATTTAAAACAATTTAACTTCTCAGTTGTTCTTATCTTTTCAAAACAAAACAAAAGCAAAATAGGTCAGAAAAGCATGTTCTTCTTCATAGGTAATTATGAAGTTCTTTAAAATGTGTTATCCTTTAAGAAGATTTATATTTTCTCTCGCGAGTTTAGCTGTTTTCTAAATGCAAATATATCACGGCTTTGCAACTGTCTAATTAGGTTTAAATTTCTAACAGGTTAGGTTATTTATATAGATTTCCTAATAGGTACATGAATTTTCTCAGATCCCTAATTAACTTTTTTTTTTTTGACCACACTAGGGATTGAATCCAGTGCCTCGTGCATGCTAAACAGGTGCTCTACCACCTTGCTATACTCCCAGTGGTTCCCACTCCCAATAACTTTAAAACCATTTGTCCATACTGTATTTCCTTTTGTGTCCTTCATATCATTTGATGTTGTCTTAAATGATGGAGTTGTTCAGTCTACACCTTTTCCCTTGCTGTACTAGCTGTATTGACCTTGTGGTCACATACCATGAATTCTTTCTTCTTTTTCAGAAGTTTCTCCCCTCTGCTTCTGTTTTGTTTTTATTTCTTTATATTTAAAAAAAAAAAATCTAGATTTTTAAGGTAATTTCTTACCTTGTTTTCCTGCCTCTAGAGTTTCCTACTATTATCTATCCTAATATTAAAGTTACTTTTCTAAGCTCTGCATGTCTCTCATCTGCTTGAAAATCATTCAGGTTCTCATTTGTCTAGAGGGTATTGTTTTAAATTTCCTAAAGAGTTATTTACGATCTTCCACAGTTTACCCTCAGTTATCTTTATAATTCATCTTCTTATACCACCTTCCATCTTCATTGGTTGATAACTATTCCATTATGCAATGTCCCTTCTTGATTCTTGTGCTTTCAGTCAAGCAAAATCTAAATGTTCTTTCCTTAGCCTAGTGCTTCTCTTGCATTAGAATTGTCTGGGAAGCTTAAAAAAATACACATACCTAAGACCCACTGTTAAGAGATTTGATTTGTTTGATATGAAGTATGACCTGGTAGTGATTCTAGCCAGAATGAAGTACCATTAGTGCTAGCTTTTCAGAAATTCTACTGAAAAGACCCAGCTGATAGGTTATCTGCTCATTAGATTTGTGATTCCACTAACGTGTTTTCATAGTACCTCATTTAATCTCCACTGTAGTATTTATAAAACAATGTGAGGTTTGTTTGTTCATTTGTTTTAAAAATATTTGTTGAATGTGCTTCTATAAGACACTTCTAGATGCTTAAGTTTTTGGTGTTAATAGACATAGTTCTTGTTTCATAATGCAGTCTTACAGGGGAGGTAGACCTTAAGTAAGTAAACACAGCTTTACTTTTTGTATGTACTTCTATAGGAAAATAACAGATTGCTATGAGACAGAGAAATGAGTAGATCTGAGGGTTAGACAAAACCTTTTTGAGGAAAGAATATGGCAGAGCCAGCTTTGTGAAAAATAAAAGCAAGGTTAGTGGGGAAGGTAGATGGAATAGCCCCCTGTAGAAGGAAAATGATTTGTTCATATAAGGAATTGTGTCTGGAACTGCAGAGTAGATAAAACAGTGATGGAGAGATAGACCAGGGACCAGGTTATTATTTAGGTCCTTCTAGATCATGTTAAGAAGTCTTCGATTTAATTTTAAAGGGAAGCTTGTGATTTTTTTTTTCTTTTTTCATGCTGGGGATTGAATCCACTATCTCAAGTATGCTAGGCAAGTGCTCTATCACTGACCTACATCCACAGCCCAGCTTGTGAAAATTTTTTTTTCTTTGGTTTTAATTTTTGATCCTGGGGATTGAACCAGAGCACTTTACCATTGAGCTACATCCCCAGCCTTTTTATTTTTTATTTTAAGGCAGGGTCTCGCTAAGTTGCTGAGGCTGGTATTGAACTTGTGATCCTCCTGTCACTGGGAATTACAGGTGTGGAGTCACTCACTGTGAAGATTTTTAAGTAGTTCAGCATGATCAGATTTATACTTAAAAGGTTATTCTGACTGCTGGTGAAGATGGGGATTGGGGAAAAGAGCAGTGGGAAACAGGAACACTAGGGGTAACAGACCAATTAAGATGCTATGATAATGATAAATTGATCTCACTTAAATGTGTAATCTAAGGAAGACTTACAGAAGTAAAGAGTAAAATGGTGGTTACCAGAGGCTGGAGAATGGGGAAATTTTACCAAAGGATACAAAGATTCAACTGGGCCAGAGGAATAAATTTTTAAGATCTGTTGCACAGCATGGGACCACAGTTAGTAATAATGTATATTTCACATTTTCTAGACAAATAGATCTTACATGTTTTCAGTACAAATATATGTGTCTGAGATGTTAGGTGTGTTAATTAGTATGATGTAATCTTTTCATAGTGTACACATGTATCCAAATATCACATTGTACTCCCTATACATATATATATATATATATATATATATATATAATTCTTATTTATTTAAAAAGATGCCATAGTAATAGTCTAAATGTGAAATTCTAAACATAAACTTGAATATAAACATATATTGAGATTTGATTTATTTTGAAAAGTTACAATTTGGAGGTAGGATCAGTAAACTTGGTGTGATGGTTTGTATGTAATTGTTGAAGAAGAGAAACTTTTGGGTAACTATGTGTGATGTAATAGTTACAGAAGTAGAAAAGGACTGGTAGAAAAGAAAGTTTAGAGAAGTTCAAATTAATTCTAGATATGTTAAGTTTGACATGTCCGTCAAGTGGAAATTGTGAAGTGAAAATTGTGTTTCACGCTCAAAAGTGAAAGTCTGGACAGAGTTTATAAATTCTAAATCCTTTGGTATATAGATGATGTTTATCACCAAAGGATGGGATGCGATTAAGAAGGGAGAGAATAGATATGAACTCTAAGGAAAGAATGTCCTTTAAATATCAGGGAGAGGGATATGAGAAAACCCAGAAGATTGTAGTGTCCTGAAGACCAACAGAAGACAACAATGCAGGAAGGTGGTTTGATGTGACTCTCATATGAAGGGATCACTATTTAGGAAGATTATTCTGATAACTACATATAGAACAAATTTGGATTGTGAAACTGGGATAATCTCTGATAATGAAAAATCATTATTTCTAGGCAGTAGTAAATTTTTCAGCTCTGAAGCCAGGATTGCAGTGTGTCCTTAACCTAAAAAGTTGAGGGCAGTGAGGAAACAGACTTATATTGTCCTGACAATATTTCAGAGAGTAGTTTCTTGGTGAAAGAAGCATCTACAACCTAAATCAGACCTTCTCTTGGGCAACCACACTATGCCAGGCATTGTACTCCACACTTCACATATATTCTCATCTAATCTTTACAGCATTTCATATAAAGTATGTATCATCATGCCTTTCTTTCAGAGGTGAGACAACTTATCAAGTTCACGTAGCTATTAGTGGAAACTGAATTTGAAATCTGTCTGATTTAATTACCACTTTGCTATACTTATTTTGTAAGCAAGAATTTCCAGAGCTTTTAGCAATAGTGCTGACAGATTTTAGAAATGAAAATTAGAAGAGTAATTAAAGTTTAAAAGGCATTTCTCTGTTCATATTTTCCACTATAAAATCTGAAACTAAAGGAATAAGCAGCATAAAAGGAAATTTCATGTAATTAAATGTTATCTTTTGGTGATTGCCCTGAATACTATTTCAGTTTTAAAAATATAAGTTCTAGTTAAAAAAATACTACTACCCAGTTATCTCAGTTGGTAGGGCACCAGACTTTTAATAATAGATTAATAGCAGGTAGATTGGCTAAAGCATGACACATTTTTAGAATTTTATTAATTTTATTTTCTGATGGGAACAAATAAGCTGCAAAATCTCCATCTAGTGGCAATTTCCAGTTACTGCAAACTTGATAAGTATCAAGTACTGCCTTGACTTCTTGGAGCAATTAATTAACTACTTGATATCTCATAGTGTTAGATGTAAGAGAACAATTAAAAAAATTTTTTATTAGAGCATTATAATTATACGTAATATTTGGGTTCATTTTGACAAAAATCATACTTGCAAGGAATTTGATTTCAATTCCCTTCTCCCTCCCTGTTTCCTCCCCTCCTCCACAAATTTCCTCTCCCTCTCCACTCAAGTGATTTTCCTTTTGCTCCTTTATTTATTTTTAATTGGTACTTTCTACATATATATAAAAGTGAAATTCACTTTGGTACATGTATGTATGTTTATAATATGATTTTGTGATTTCTTTCCCTTTCCTTCCTCCCTCCCTATTGTTCTCCTTCTTCTATTCCCCTGAATTCCCATGTTTGTATGATATATGATCCCCTCCCCAATCACCTTCTTTCCATTGTTTGGCTTTAACTTCCACATGTGAGAGAAAACATTAGACCCCTGATTTTCTGAGTCTGACTTATTTCCTTAACATGATTTTCTCCATGATTTTCTCCATTTCACCCATTTACTGGAAAATGCCATTATTTCATTCTCTTTATGGCTGAGTAAAACCGATTGTTGTATGTAGACCACATTTTCTTGATCTATTCATCTATCATGAGCATCTGGGTTGATTCCACATAACTTGGCTATTGTGAATTGTGCTGCCTATAACATGAAAGTGACTGTATTGCTATATTTATGCCGATTTTAGTTCTTTTGGATAAATACTGAGAAGTGGGATAGCTGGGTAATATGGTGGTTCCATTCCTAGTTTTTTGAGAAATCTCCGTATTGCTTTCCAGAGTGGTTGTACTAGTCTGCAGTCCCACCAACAATGTGCAAGTGTACCTTTTCTCCCACATCTTTGCCAGCATTTATTGCTATTTGTGTTCTTGAGAATTACCATTCTGACTAGAGTAAAATGAAATCTTAGTGTAGTTTTGATTATATTTTCCTGATTTCTAGAGATGTTGAACATTTTCATATATTGTTGGCCTTTGTGTATTTTCTTTTGAAAAATTTGTTTAGTTCTTTTGCCTGTTTATGATTGGGTTATGTGGTTTTTTTGTTTGTTTGTTTTCATTGAGTTTTTTGAGTTTTTAATATATTCTGGATATTAATACTCTGTCAGAGGAGTAGCTGCAAAGATTTTTCCCCACTCCGTAGACCTTCTTGTTATGCTCTTAATCATTTCCTTTGTTGCACAGAATATTTTTAATTTTTTTATCATATAAGCTCACTTTTTTTTTTTATAAACTTTATTTTATTTTTATGTGGTGCTGAGGATTGAACCCAGGGCCTCGCAAGTGCTAGGTGAGCCCCAGTCCCAGCCCAGAATATTTTTAATTTGATGGCATCCCACTTGTTGATTCTTGGTTTTGTTTCCAAAGTTTTAAGGGTCTTGTTGAGGAAGTTGGTGCCTGCATCCACCTATATAATGGAGTGTTGTTTTCTTCTAGCAGTTACAAGGTTTCTGGTCTAATTCCTAAGTCTTTGATCTATTTGATTTGATTTTGTGCAAACTGAAAGATAGGTGTCTAATGTTAGTCTACAAATGGATATCCAGTTTTTCCAGCTCCATTTGTTAAAAAGGCTTTCTTTTCTCCAACATATTTTTGGCGCATTTTTCAAGTATCAGTTGTAAGTATGTAGAGTTTGTTTCTGTGTCTCCTATTCTATTCTGTTGGTCTTCATGTCTATTTGATGCTAATATCATGCTGTTTTTGTGATTATACCTCTGTGGTATAATTTGAGATTGGGTATTATGATGCCTCTTGCATAGTTTTTCTTGTTGAGAATTGCTTTGGCTATTCTGGGTCTCTATTCTTCCAAATGAATTTTAGACATTTTTTCCTGGTTCTGTAAGGAATGTCCACTGGTATTTTGGTGGTGATTACATTGAATGTGTATTTTGCTTTTGGTAGTATGGCCATTTTTTTTTTTTTTTTTTGTGGTCTGGGGATCGAACCCAGGGCCTTGTGCTTGCGAGGCGAGCACTCTACCAACTGAGCTATCTTCGCAGCCCCTAGTATGGCCATTTTGACATATTAATTCTGCCTGCCCAAGAACATGGATCTTCCATCTTCTGAGGTCTTCTTCAGTGTCTTTCTTCAGTGGTCCATAGTTTTTTATGTAGAGGTCCTTCACATCCTTCATTAAATTAATTCCCAGTTATTCTATTCTTTTTGGGTTTATTGTGATGTGGATAGTTTCCTAATTTCTTTGTCAGCTGAAGTGCTGTTTATAAAAAAAAGCTATTGATTTATGAGTGCTGATGTTGTATCCTGCTACTTTGCTAAATTCATTTATCAGCTCTAGAAGTCTTCTGGGGGAATTTTTTTGGGTCTTCTAGATATAGGATCATGTCATCAGCAAACATAGTTTGAGCTCTTCATTTCTATTTATATCCCTTTAATTTTTCTCTTACCTGATTGCTCTGGCTAGAGTTTCAAGAACTATATTGAATAGAAATGGTGAGTGCAAATCCTTGTCTTATTCCTGTTTTTAGAGGAAGAGCTTTAAGTTTTTCTCTGTTTCTCTGTGTGATGTTGACTTTGAGTTTGTCATATATTGCCTTTCTAATGTTGAGGTAATTTCCTTCTATCCCTAGTTTCTCCAGTGGTTTTAATATGAATAGTTGCTGTATTTTATCAAAGACCTTTTCTACATCTATTGAAATACTCATATTCTTGTCCTCAATTCTGTTTAAATGGTGCATTACATTTGTTCATTTGCATACATTGAACCCATCTTGTATCCTTGGGATGAAGCCCATTTGATCATGGTGTAGTATCTTTGTTTAGTTGTTGATGGACCTTTATTTTATTCATTTATTTATTCATTCATTTATTTTTTAGATTTTTTTATTTGTTCTAATTAGTACAGTAGAATGCATGTATACATTTTGATAAATGGAGTATATTTCTCATTTTTCTGATTGTATATATTGTAGGGTCATATCAGTCATGCAGTCATCTGTATACATGAGGTAATGTCTGTTTCAATCTACTATCCTTCCTGTCCCCATACCCTTTCCCCTCCTTTCTCTGCCCTTTACCTAATCTAAAGTAACTCTGTTCTTCCCTAGCCCCAGCCCAGCTTATTGTGGAATTAGCATCCGCAGATCAGAGAAAACATTTGGCCTTTGGTTTTTTGGGTTTCACTTAGCATAATATTCTCCAGCTCCATCCATTTATCAGCAAATGCCATAATTTCAGTCTTCTTTAAGGCTGGATAATATTCCATCACACACACACACACACACACACACACACACACACACCACATTTTCTTTATCCATTCATCTGTTGAAGGATACACAGGTTGGTTCCATAGTTAGCTATTGTGATTTGAACTGCTATAAACACTGATATGCCTGCGTCACTGTAGCATGCAGATTTTAAGTCCTTTGGGCATAAACCAAGGAGTGGGATAGCTGGGTCAAATGGTGGTTCCATTCCAAGTTTTCAGAGGAATCTTCATACTGCTTTTCAAAATGGTTGCATCAATTTGTATTCCTACCAGCTGTGTATGATTGTACCTTTTCCACCAGATCCTCACCAACATTTATTGTTACTTGTGTTCTTGATAATTGCCATTCTGATTGGAGTGAGATGAAATCTTAGAGTAGCTTAATTTGCATTTCTGTAATTGCTAGAGATGTTGAACATTTTTTCATATATTTGTTGGTTGATTGTATTTCTTCTGTGAAGTGTCTGTTCAGTTCCAGAGCTCATTTACTGATTGGGTTCTTTGTTTCTTTGGTGTTAAGTTTTTTGAGTTCTTTATATACCCTAGAGATTCATGCTTTATCTGAGGTGCATGTGGTAAAGATTTTTCTCCCAATCTATAGACTCTCTCTTCACATTATTTTTCTTTTGCTGAGAAGAAGCTTTTTAGTTTGAATCCTTCCCATTTATTGATTCTTGATTTTACTTCTTGTACTTAGGGATCTTGTTAAGGAAATCAGATCCTAGGCTGATATGGTGAAGATTTGGGCCTACCTTTTCTTCTAATAGGTGCAGGATCTCTGTTCTAGTGCCTAAGTCTTTGATCCACTTTGAGTGCATGCAGGGTGAGAGATAAAGGTTTAATTTCATTTTGTTACATATGGCTTTCTATTTTTCCCAGCACCATTTGTTGAATAGGCTATCTTTTCTCCAGTGAATGTTTTCAGCACCTTTGTCTAGTATGAGATAACTGTATTTATGTGGGTTGTCTCTGTGTCTTCTATTTTGTGCCATTGGTCTACATGTCTACTTTGGTGCCAGTACCATGCTGTTTTCATTACTATTGCTGTTCAGTATAGTTTGAGGTCTGGTATTGTGATGCCTTCTGTTTCACTTTTCTTGATAAGGATTGTTTTGGTTATTCTGGGGCTCTTGTTTTTCCAAATGAATTTCCTGATTGCTGTTCTATGAAGAATGTCATTTGGATTTTAATAGGAATTGCATTAAATTTGTATAACATTTTTGGTAGTATGATCATTTTGACCATATTCTACTTATGCAGGAGCATGGGAGGTCTTTCCATCTTCAAAGGTCTTCTTCAATTTCTTTCTTTAGTGTTTTGTAGTTTTCATTGTAGAGGTCTTTCACTTCTTTTGTTAGATTGATTATCAAAATTTTTTTTGAGGCTTCTGTGAATGGGATAGTTTTCTTATTTTCTCTTTCAGTAGATTTATTAATGATGTTAGGAACACATTTGATTTATGGGTATTGATTTTATATCCTGAAACTTTGCTGAACTCATTTATTAGTTCTAGAAGTTTTTTTGGTGGAATATTTTAGATCTTCTAAATATAGAATAATGTCATCGGCAAATAGTGATAGTTTGAGGTCTTCTTTACCTATTTGTATACCTTTCTTTCTTATGTCAAATTGCTCTGACTAGAGTTTCAAGGACATTGTTGAATAAAAGTGATGAAAGGGGGCATCCTTGTCTCGTTCCCGTTTTTAGTAGGAATGCTTTCAGTTTTTCTGTTTAAAATTATTTTGGCCTTCAGTTCAGAAAATATGACTTTTATGATGTTGAGGTATGTAGTTTTTTGTATTTTTGAGGTATGAGGTTTTGAAAATGAAGGGTACTGTATTTTTTCAAATGCTTTTCCTGCGCTATTGAGTGATTGTTGATTCTTGTTTTTAAGTCTATTGATTTGATGAATTACATTTATTGATTTCCATATGCTCGACTTACCCTATATTCCTGGGATGAACCCACTTGATTGTGGTGCACTCTCATAATGTTTTTGTATGTGATTTGCCAGAATTTTATGAGATTTTTTTGCATCTATGTCATCAGGGATATTGGTCTGAAGTTTTCTGTCCTTTATGTGTCTGTCTGGTTTTGGGATCAGGGTGATACTAGCCTCATTGAATGAGTTTGGAAGGGTTCCTTTCTTTTCTATTTCATGGAATAATTTGAAGAGTATTGGTGTTAATTTTTCTTTGAAGGTCTTGTAGAACTTGCTGAGAATCTGATCCTGGGCTTTTCTTAATTGATAGACTTTTGGTGGCATTTTCTATTTCATTACTTGAAATTGTTCTGTTTATTCTTTTATTTTATGCAGTGCTGAGGATCAAACTCAGTGCCTCACACATGTGAGGCAAGTGCTCTACCACTTAGCCACAACCTCAGACCTGTATTATCTTCTTAATATGTTTTTGAATGTAGTTTGCTAATGTTTTATTAAGAAATTTGCATCTGTGTTCATCAGGGGTATTGGTCTGTAGTTTCCTTCCTAGATGTGTCTTTGTCTGCTTTTGGTATCAGTTATACTGTCTTCACAGAATGTGTTTGGTAGTGTGCTCCCCTTTCATTTTCAAGGAATAATTTGAGAAAGATTGGTGTTAGTTCTTATTTAAAGGTGTGGTAGAAATCAGTTGAGAATCCATCTGGTTCTGAGCTTTTCTTTGCTGGTAGGCTTTTAAGTGTTGTTTCAGTTTCGTTACTTTTTTTTTTTAATTTTAATTTTTTTCTTTTTTCTTTTATTTTTATTATTATTGTATACAAATGGGATACATGTTGTTTCTCTATTTGTACATGGAGTCAAGGCATACCATTTATGTAATCATACGTTTACATAGGGCAATGATGTTTGATTCATTATTTTTTTCCCGTCCCCCCCAGCCCTCCCACCCCTCTTTTCCCTCTATACAGTCCTTCTTTCCTTCATTCTTACCACACTCCTTATCCCTAACCCTAAACCTAACCCTAAACCTAATACTAACCCCTCCCACCCCCCAATATGTGTCCTCATCCGCTTATCAGCGAGATCATTTGTCCTTTAGTTTTTTGAGATTGGCTTATCTCACTTAGCATTATATTCTCCAATTTCATCCATTTGCCTGCAAATGCCATAATTTTATCATTCTTCATTGCGGAGTAATATTCCATTGTATATATATGCCACAGTTTCTTTATCCATTCATCAACTGAAGGGCATCTAGGTTGGTTCCACAATCTGGCTATGGTGAATTGAGCAGCAATGAACATTGATGTGGCTGTATCTCTGTAGTATGCTGATTTTAAGTCCTTTGGGTATAGGCCAAGGAGTGGGATAGCTGGGTCAAATGGTGTTTCCATTCCAAGCTTTCTGAGGAATCTCCATACTGCTTTCCAGAGTGGCTGCACTAATTTGCAACCCCACCAGCAATGTATGAGTGTTCCTTTTTCACCACATCCTCGCCAACACCTATTGTTGCTTGTGTTTCTTGATAATCGCCATTCTAATTGGGGTGAGATGAAATCTTAGGGTAGTTTTGATTTGCATTTCACTTCTTACTAGGGATGTTGAACATTTTTTCATATATCTGTTGAGTGCTTGTACATCATCTTCTGTGAAGTGTCTGTTCATTTCCTTAGCCCATTTGTTGACTGGATTATTTGCATTCTTGGTGTAGAGTTTTGTGAGTTCTTTATAGATTCTGGAAATTAGCGCTCTATCTGAAGTATGGTTGGCAAAGATATTCTCCCACTCTGTAGGTTCTCTCTTCACATTTCTGATAGTTTCCTTTGCTGAGAGAAAGCTTTTAAGTTTGAATCTATCCCAGTTGTTGATTCTTGCTTTTATTTCTTGTGCTATGGGAGTCCTGTTAAGGAAGTCTGATCCTAAGCCAACAAGTTGAAGATTTGGACCTACTTTTTCTTCTATAAGATGCCGGGTCTCTGGTCTGATTCCGAGAGCTTGGCCTGGGTGGCAGGCCCAGATAGAGGTGGCTTATCGGAGCAGGGCAGGGCAGCTAGAGTCTTCCACAGGCAGCCCTGCGTACTCCGGCGCTGGGCCTCTCCCACACAGCCAGCTTCTCCAGGTTCTTGGAGCAGGCCCCCTACTGAGAGCCTTTCTGATCAGAACAAGCTCCAAGTCCCGGAGCCAGCATGGCATACTCCGGCCTGCAAGCGGCTTCAGGGACCAGGACAGGGCAGCCAGAGACCTCCCCAAGCAGCCTGGACCCCTGCGGTGGGAGGCGCCTTTCAAGGCTAGCTTCTCGGAACAGACCGCCCAGTGAGAGCCTTTCTACATAGAGCCAGCCACAAGTCCCCGAGCCAATGGAGAGCTTCCATCCGCAAGCAGCCTCTGGGATCAGGGCAGGGCAGCCAGAGACTTCTCCAGGCGGCTCTGCCCACTCCGGCTGCAGGCTCTTTCCACAGGGTGATCCAAGATGGCGACCTAGAGGGTGATTGCATCTCCAGTCGCTCCAGAACCCAGGACTCAAGAAGGGGAGGCATTGAGAGACTTGGACAAAAATAGAGTCATGGGGTGAGTCTCCCCCACTGGGCGAAACTTGGCCTGGGTGGCAGGCACAGATAGGGGTGGCTTATCAGAGCAGGGCAGGGCAGCTAGAGTCTTCCCAAGGTAGCCTTCCACACTCCGGCGGTGGGCTCCACCCACACGGCCAGCTGCACGGTGCAGGCCCCCAATGAGAGCCTTTCCGCACAGAGCCAGCTCCAAGCCCTGGAACCAGTAGGGGGCTAGGGGCAGCTTTCTTTGGAAGCACTGCATTATCAAGTTCCTCCAAGACTTCAGGCTACTGAAGGCTGGGAGGTGATACACTGGAAATCTACCGGGACACTATAAGCCAATAGAGGAAATCTGCAATATCTCAGATTCCCATTGACATCTGACCAATATGAGAAAACAAGGGAAGAAAATGTCCCAAACAAACCTAGATACTACATCAATAAAACCCAATGACAGCACAGCAGAAGAAATGTCAGAAAGGAGTTCAGAATGTACATAATTAAAACAATCAGAGAAGCAAATGAGGAGATGAAAGAGCAAATGCAGGCATTGAAGGAAGAGATGAAAGAGCAAATGCAGGCATTAAATGATCGCACCAATCAACAGTTAAAAGACCAAATACGGGAAGTAAGAGATCATTTCAATAAAGAGTTAGAGATACTGAAAAAAAAAAACAAACTGAAATACTTGAAATGAAGGAAACAATAAACCAAGTTAAAAACTCCATAGAAAGCATAACCAATAGGATAGAACACCTGGAAGACAGAACCTCAGACATTTAAGACAAATTATTTAATCTTGAAAACAAAGTTGGCCAAACAGAGAAGATGGTAAGAAATCATGAACAGAATCTATAAGAATTATGGGATATCATGAAAGACCAAATTTAAGAATTATTGGGATTGAGGAAGGCTTAGAGAAACAAACCAAAGGAATGAACAATCTATTCAATGAAATAATATCAGAAAATTTCCCAAATCTGAAGAATGAAATGGAAAACCAAGTACAAGAGGCTTATAGAACTCCAATATACAAAATTACAACAGACCCACAACAAGGCACATTATTATAAAAATACCTAACATAAAAAATACAGAATTTTAAAGGCCGCGAGAGAAAAAAATCAAATTACATTCAGTTTCGTTACTTGATATTGATCTGCTTAGGTTTTTTTTTCTTTGAAGTTGTAGTTTTTGTTTCTTTGAAGTCTTTATTTATTCATTTTTTTATGGCGTTAAGGATTGAATCCAGTGCCTCACATGTGCTAGGGAAGTGCTCTGCCACTGAACCACAGTCCCAGGTTCTGTTTAGGTTTTCTGTATTTTCCTGGTTCAATTTGGGGAGGTCATGTGTTTAGAAATTTGTCAGTGCCTTCTAAATTTGGCAGTATATTGGAGTATAATTTTCAAAATAGTTTCTAATGGTCTTCTGGATTTCAGTATTTCATTTCCTTTTCATCTCTAATTTGTTGATTTGGATCTTCTCTTTCTTTTGATTAGTTTGGCTAAGGATTTATTAATCTTATTTATCTTTTTGAAGAACCAGCTCTTGGTTGTGTTGATCTTGTGTATTGTTTTTTCATTCTTAATTTCGTTAATTTTGGTTCTGATCTGTATTATTTCCTGTCTTCTACTGGTTTTGGAGTAGCTTGTTCTTTTTTGTTTTTTCATACCAGGAGTTGAATACAGGGGCACTTAACCTCTGAGCCACATCCCCAGCCCTTTTAAAATTTTTTAAAATCTTGAAACAGGGTCTCACTAAGTTGCTTAGGTCCTTGCTAAGTTGCTGAGGCTGGCTTTGAATTTGTGATCCTCCTGCCTCAGCCTCCCGAGCTGCTGAGATTACAGTCATGTGCCACTATGCCTAGCTACTGCTTCTTTTTCTAAGGTCTTTAGGTGCAGCAAAAGCTTATTTATTTGGAATCTCTCTTTCTTTTTTTCTTTAATGTAGGCACTCAATGCAATGAATTCTCCTCTTAGTACTGCTTTAGTACTGTCCCAGAGATTTTCATATGTTGTATTTTTATTTTCATTTCTTTCTATGATTTCTTGATTATTTCTTTCATTCCTTCTTTGATCCATTCTTTATGTAAAAGAGTATTATTTCATCTCCATCTGTTTTTGTGATTTCTGTTATTTTTCTTGTTGTCAATTTCTCATTTCATTCCATTATGGTCTACTAGGACAGATGAAATTATATTGGATTTTTTTTGTATTTTCTAACTTATAACCTAGAATATGGTCTATTTTGTAAAAGATTCTATGAGCTTCTAAGAAGAAGGGAAATTCACCTGTTTTGGGATGAAATATTCTGTATATGTCTATTAGGTTCTTTTGATTTATAGTATTGTTTAGGTTGCATTTATTTTTATTGGTGATTAGGGTGTGTTGTATTTTTTCTTTGCGAGGGGTCTATCTGGGATTTAATGTCAATGAGTATTTTTTTTTTTTACTTTATTTTATTTTTATGTGGTGCTGAGGGTCGAACCAGGGCCCTTACAACTACTAGGCAAGCATTCTGCCACTGAGCCACAACCCCAGCCAATGACTGTTTTAAAAATGTAACTGGATGTGTTGATATTTTGGGTGTAAATATTACTATTGTTTTGTTTTCTTGTTAGATTGTTCCCATTACTAGGATGCAGTGGCCTTCTTTGTCTCTTCTGATTCATTTTTGCTTGAAATTTGGTTTTGTTAGATATGAGAATAACTTTTTCGCTTGTTTATGGACTCCCATTTGTGTGGAATATTGTACCATCCTTTGACATTCAGCCTGTGAA
Source organism: Sciurus carolinensis (assembly GCF_902686445.1). NCBI lineage: Eukaryota > Metazoa > Chordata > Mammalia > Rodentia > Sciuridae > Sciurus > Sciurus carolinensis. Next base: position 119,822,398 of record NC_062215.1, read on the forward strand.
TGTCTTTGCCAATGAGATGAATCTCGTGCAAATAGCATATAGTCGAATCTTGTTTTTTTGTTCCATTTGGCTAATCTATGTCTTTCAGTTGGGAAGTTGAGACCATTTATATTCAGTATTAATATGAATATGTGTTTGTAGTTTGCCTTGATTCTTGTTTAGATGATTAGTCTTCTATTGATTTTTATCCTTTTGGGAATATTGAGATACCCTGTCCCCCCGACCCCCGGCTCTCCTTGATTTTAGTGTTTGAGTTCAGAATCAGGAGTTGACCTTGTTGGTTTCCTCTAATTGTGACCTGATGTTTCTCCCTTGGAGTTTTTAATATTCTTTCCTTATTTTCTATGCTGGACATTTTGATTATGATGTGTCTTGGAAAAGTTCTGTTCTGATCAGCTCTATTTGGGTTCTTGTATACTTCCTGTGTGTGGATGTCTATTTTATTTCTGATATGGGGAATTTTTCTGTTATTGTCTCATTGAAAATGTTCTTAATGTCTTTAGTTTGTATCTCCATGTTTTCTTCTATCCAGTTTGGTCTGTTGATGTTGTTCCAGAGTTCTATATACTCTCTATCATTTTTTCCCCTTTGTTGTATTTTGTGTACTCAATCTCGTATCCCTTTCTATAAGACTTGAGGATCTGTCTTCAAGGTCTGAAGTTTTATTTGCACAATCTAATTTGTTAGTATGCTTCAAGTGAATTTTAATTTAATTCATTGAGTTCTTTCAATTTCAGAGTTCTGATGTTTTCTTTTCAGTATTTCTGTTTCTTTAATGAAATGGTTTAGATCTTTTAACATCACGAACATTTTTAATAATCATTTTTTTTACTTCATTCAGTATTTAATAATCAGGTTTTAAAAATATATTCTTTCTCTGGAATTTCATCCACTTCCATATCTATAGGATTCTTTGTTGGGGATTGTGAATTTTATGGGGAGATTGGTTTGCCTGTTTCCTACGTTTTCAGAGGTTCTGTACTTGGCATCAGTTGAGGTGAATTCCCCTTCCTCTTTTAAATGTGTGCCCTTACATGTGTAGTTCTTTTTTATTCTAGGATTTCGCTCTGTTTTTCATATATGAGTAGATATTGGCATTGGGGTGGAACTTGAGGTTTCCCTCTGATTGTTCCTCCTTGGGGCTTGGTTTTGATTTGGGGTTTTTATTTCCCCAACTCTATGAGTTGAAGTATGTTTAGTCTCAAGTGAGGCTAAATCATATGTGGGGTAAGTTTCTCTGTTGTTTGGATTATGAGTATTTCTTGGTAGCAGGATCTCTATTCCGTAATCTTGAGTGTCTCAATCACTTTCCAGCCCTCCTAGAGGGAGGGGGATCCAGGAATAGCACTAAAGTTAGTAATAGATATAGACTGTTTTTATTTTTTTTGGTACCTGGGAATGAATCCAGGGTTGCTTAACCACTGAATTACATCCCCAGCCCTTTTAAATTTTTTGAGACCAGCATCTTGCTAAGTTGTATAGGGCCTCACTAAGTTGCTGAGGCTGGCTTTGGAACTTGTGATCTTTCTGCCTTAGCCTCCTGAGACACTGGTGTGTGCTGCTGCAGCTGGCCAGACATAGAGTTTAAGATGAATGTCTGGTATTTACTTTGACATCTGTAACCTTAATTGCCACCTGTATAGGAATGATGGGATCAGCATTTAACATCACTGGCAGCAACACAAAACTATGAACTAGATCAGGCATTTGACATCAGGTGTCCACTATGTTGTCTACTGTAATAATAGTCACATCAACATAAATGGGATTTACTTAAACTATGTAATTCTATCTGTGGGATCACAGGTTCCTCAGTAAAAGAAAAATAAGGTGGGAAGGTGAGAAAAAGTTTGAAATACTAAAAAAAGTCATCAAAGGAGAAGGAGGTAGGTAGCAGATGCTGGCTTACTGAGAAACAGTTTTCCTACTTTGTAAGTCAGATGCTGAGGAGCTGCTGGAAAGCGCACCCTTCTTCTAATCTGCCATCTTCTCTCTTCACAGAACTTTTTTTTATGCATCCTTTCATTTGCATCTTTATAACAGTACTGGGAGGCAAGTAGTAGTATGCCCTTTTCCTTTTGGAGAAACTGAGACTTATAAAACATACATTATTTACTAAAGGTCATGAAAGTATTAAGTATAAGTAATCATTTTTTTTTTCAGGTTATTGATGGTGGTGGTAGTAAGTTGGGAGACAGATATTCTGAACATATTTTAAAGATATACTATAGAAGTGAAATTAACTGGTCATCTTTAAATACTTTGGTACTACTTTTCAAACTGTTCTCCAGCAGTGTTGTTCCAGTTTTTACTTGTGCTAAGAGTATAGAATGAGCACGATTAACTCAATCCTTGACAAAACGGGAGAATATTTAGTTCTCTCTCTCTCTCTCTCTCTTTCTCTCTCTGTGCGTGTGTGTGTGTGTGTGTGTGTGTGTGTGTGTGTGTGTGTTTATCCATGAATTATCTGCCACTTTTGTTTGGTTAAGACAGATTATTTATGGTAACTTAAAAGTACAATTAAACTTTTTTTTTTTTGGGAGTTGGGGAATAGAATGTATAAGAAAATATTTATATGAAGATGGATCTCATACAGAATAGACTGAAACAGTGAGATTGTTGGCCTGGTGACCAGATCAGTGATGTTTGGTCTAGTTGGGGACAAGTAACAATAGTTGAGAACCTATATGATAATGTTGTGGAAGACTCAACAGGACATGGAAACTAAGTGGTGTGAAGGAGAAGTCAAAATGAATGGGAGGGGCTGGGGATATAGCTCAGTTGGTAGAGGGCTTGCCTACTTGCTTAGCATGCACGAGGTCCTGGGTTCAATCCCTAGCACCACCAAAAAAAAAAAAAAAAAAAAAAAAAAAGGGAGTCTCAGCTTTTTTTTTTTTTTTTAAAACACAGAATAATTTATATAGATAGCCCATGGATTTAATCTGTTTGATGGTATCTGTACTTTTATTTTATACATTGATGCCCCCAAATACTTAAAAAAATTTAAAATTGGAAAAAAATTTAAAATTAGGAAAAATTCACAAAAAACTACCATTTTAACCACTTTAAGCTGTATAGTTCAGTGGTTTCTAGTGTGTTTCCAAAGTTGTGCAACCGTTACCACTATTTTCATCATTTCCATCACCCCCAAAAGAAACTGTATACTTCCCAATTTCAACCTCCTCTCATCCCTTGGAAACCACTAATCTACTTTATATCTCTATGAATCTACCTAATCAGGACATTTCATAGGTGGCTTCTTGTGTCTGGGTATTACTTAGTGTAATGTTTTGAAGGGTCAACTGTATTGCAGCATTATCAACATCCCATTCCTTTCTATGGCTGAATGTGTTCCATTGTATGGATGTTCCACATTTTGTCCATCAGTTGATGGACATTTGGGTTCATTTTACATTTTTGACTACTATGAACAGTGCTTCTGTGAATATTTGCATTTAATTTTTGTGTAAACATATGTTTCCAGTTCTCTTAGGTATAGTATATAGCAGTGGAATTCCTTGTTCATATGGTAACTCTTATATTTAACTTGCTGAGAAACTGCTGAAGTATTTTTTTTTAAGTCAATGCAACATTTTATATTCTCATCAGCAGTGTATGCACATTCTAATTTCTCTTCATTCTTTTTTTTTAATTTTTTTTTATTTTTTACTCATATATTGTACAAGATTTCCTCTCCAACACATATCAGTATAAACACTTCAAAATAAATTTTACAAAATACTCATTCTCATTATTAAACACTGCTATTTCATTTTGTTGATGCTTTATTTCACCAGGCAAGAATTATTAAGTCTCCCACAGTTTCGTAAATGCTGGAAAAAACTTTGTTATCCCTCAGCATGGAAAGAAGCATAAAATCAGCATAATGGAATCAGTTCCCATTGCCCACAAGTAACAGAGGAGCAAAGAGGGAAGGACCAGATTGGTTCCAGTATGTGCAGTGTCTTTCTTTTTAGAAGAATAAATCTTGTAATTCTTGTAGTCTATATTTTACTGGACAATTAGCATGTCTTCCCTTTGTTTGATAGAAGACCACCTGATTCTTTTTTAAGGCTGTTTGTCATATAAACACAATTAATTAAAAGCATAATCTTAAAAACATCCAGTGCTTTCTATATAAGACTTGCATGAATATGAAAGACCTATGAAGAATTGTCTTCAGATATTTTTGTGTTGGTCAACTTTTGGATGTTGTGACAGAAATGCTTTAGAAGATCAATTTAGAAGAAAAAAGATTTTGGAGGTTTCTCTTCATGATAGCAGGCTCCCTTGCTTTGGACTGGAGGTGAGGCAGAACCTCTTGATGGAAATGTACAACAGAGGAAAGCTTCTCCGTGCACAGTAGCACAGTGCTACATCTCCAACCCCTCCGTAAATATTTTGAGACAGGGTCTGGCTTAGTTGCTTGGGGTTTCTCCAAAATGTTGAGGCGGGACTTGAACTTGCCATCCTCCTTTGGATTTCATTCTTCAAACTCTTCACCTCCTGAAGTAGGTTGGGGCCCCGAGAGCCAAGCCATCTGGGGAGTGAGACTCGTGAGCAGGGAGAAGGCTCTCCAGTGATGCAACTGAGCTGCCCAGCGGAGCATGGCTTCTCTGGTCTACTGGCTGCCACATGAACTTCAGGGCGCCAACCTCCGGGTGTCAGGGTTGCCTGGCAATCGCATCTTCTGAGGGTGACAGGCAGACTCCACCCTAGGAGATGGGGAGCGGCTGGTTGGGAGCTCAGTACGTCTTAGGCATAGCTGCCATTTCTCAAAGAATCTCCTACTGTCGCCGTCCCAAACCCTTTTGGCGCCCACCAAGACACTCACAAGTCCTTGGTCATGACCATCTTCCGGGATCTTCCTCTCTTCATTCTTGTTAACAGTTTTTATTTTACATTTTAAAAATTATGGCTTTCCTCCTGGGTCTGAAGTGGTATCTCTTTATGGTTTTGATTCATAATTTTCCATGGTATTAAACATATTTTCATGTACTTATTAACTATTTGTATATTTTCTTGGGAGAAATATCTGTTCAAATTCTTTTCCTATTTATTTGTGAAAGCCTTCTCTTGATTTATGTTTTCATTTAACTTAAAACCTTGTTATTTTAATGGATCCATTTTACCATAAAATGCTGTAATTGCCTTTCATAGTACCTTTATTTCAAATGGCTCATACCTATCATTTTTTCTTCCAATTGTGTTGTGAGCCAAGATATCACAAGCTAATTACAGTATTTGTGTTTTACTTTCTTTTTTTAATTGTATAAATGTGTACTTTAACCATTTTCAGGGGTACAGCACAGTCATACTAAGTCTATTCACGTGGAGCAGTCATCACCGTTGTTCAGTTCCAGTACATTTTTGTCAGCCCAAAAGAGACTCTGTGTCAATTAAACAATAACATTTACCAATTTGTACTATCATGGGGGTCTCTTGAAGTAGAACCTAGTTTGAGTTCATTTAAAATCTTTTTAACTACAGGCCAAATTTACTTAAATCAGGACTGTGTAACAAAAAATATCCTGTCAGCTATTCATAATCTGAATTCTGGTTTGTGATATCAATTAAATTATGGTACACATTAAAAAGCCATAAAACATTTCTGTTTTATAATAAAAATGGCAATGACTATTATTTATTAGTAGTTTTTTGAGGTAAGCTATTAAGTCTGCCTTTTCTCCCTTCTCCTTAATGCCAGTGAAGATAATTTTTATTCCAGGGATGTGCTTTTTTGGATTCTCCAAATACTCCATCAGTGTATCCTCTCTACACCTGATGCCTTTATTCTAATTGGTGGCTGTGTGAGAAAATCCAACAGCATGACCTGTTTTCAGCCCAGACAGTTAACAGAGATTTGACCCACTCTTTTGCTTGCCTCCCTTTTTCCCCAGAGTGGCAGTGGGCACACTTCCAAACAAAAATCTTACCTGTCTCACCATCATACATTTTTAATTCACTCCTGTCATTAGTGCAATGAAGGTTTCTGCTTGGAAGTCTGATATCCTGCTCTCCGTCTTTATCAACTTTTACTCATTTTTAGAATATATTATATAAAAGGAAGCATATTGTATTCTTTAATTTTCATATTTGTCACTAGTTGTTATTTTTTGAAGGGATGATTTCTTGAAATGGCAAATATAGTGGTCATCTTGAAAATGTATACGTTTTATCATAATATCTGAAATGTATACAATTATGCAGTATATATAATTTGGCATTGAAATACTCATATTTATATATTGTAAAATTTACATATTATTTTAGGAAACTCAAGAATATACCCGAAATGTTGTAAGATATTGCCTTGAAGCCCTTCAAGATTGGTTTGATGCTATTAACTTCGTAGATGAGGTATGTATATTTTTGATATATGCAAAAGCATTTAAGAAAAATGTTAAATTTAATTTAACATTGAAAATAATGAATTTTTAATGGGATAAGGGAAAGAAGTCAGAATTAACATAATATTTTGCTTTTAAAGCAAAGGGGAGAACATTTCTTGACATTTAGAAAATTCCAGTGTAGTAATCACGTCTGCTTATTTCTTAGAGAGGATAGGCATGATTTCTTTTTATGTTAAGTGTATGCGTGTCATTATTTCTCAGGAGTGAAGATTAATTTGAGTTGAAGAGATTAAAGTGTCAGTGCAAATTTGAATAGGATAGGGGAGATAATGAAAAATGTATTACAACTTTATTAGTTGGACAGTGTTCTTTTTAAAGAATGAAAAGTTGTACTTGAACAGAGATAATTTTTATTAATAATAGAGAAGAGTTGGCACAGGACATGTTATGTATGAATTGAATAGTGATAACTTTTGTTAGTCAAGTTTACCAGAAGCCCCTTCTATTCCTTTTATGAAGTGGGGTCAGAATATCCCATATACAGAGGAAAGAGTATTTTTTTTTTTTTTGTAATAGGGATTAAACTCGGGGTCATTCAGCCACTGAGCCACATCCCCAGCCCTATTTTGTATTTATTTAGAAATAGGGTCAAACTGAGTTGCTTAGTACCTTGCTTTTGCTGAGGCTGACTTTGAACTGGGGATCCTCCTGCCTCAGCAGCTGCTGGGATTACAGGCGTGTGCCACCGTGCCTATCAAGAATGTTTTAGACAGCAATGCCCCTTACCCTTAATCTCCTTTCTGAACCTTGGGCAATTAGGAGTGTGTGTGTGTGTGTGTGTGTGTGTGTGTGTGTGTGTGTATGGAGAGGAGTTGAATTTTCTTTCTTTTTCCGTTTTTTTTTTTTTTTTTTTTTTTTTAATTTGACACAATCACAAATTTACTGAGAAGTTGGTAATGCAAATAGGTTCCTTTCTAGAATCATTGAAGAATTAATTTGTTGACTTGATACCCTATGACTTCCAAACACTTTAGTGTATATTTCCTACAAAGATATGCTCTTCTATAACCAAACAACAACTATAAAAGTCAGTAATAGGGGCTAGGATTGTGGCTCAATGGTAGAGTGCTTGCCTAGAATGTGTGAGGCACTGGGTTTGATTCTCAGCACCACATATGAATAAATAATAAAAAATAAGGTCTATCAACATCTAAAATTTTTTTCAAAAAGTCAGTAATATATTATTATCATCTAATTGCTTAGGTTTTAGCACTTGTTCAGTGATAATTATTATAGCAAAGAATTTGGTTCAGAATCACATGTTACAATTTGTTATCCTGCTTCTAGTCTCCTTCTGGAACATTTTCTCGGTTTTTCTTTTCCTTTTTGTTATCTGTCTATCTCTCTCGGATTAAATCCTAGGGCACTTTACCATTGAGCTACATCCCTAGTTCTTTTTAAATTTTATTTATTTTTTGGTACTGGGGACTGAACCCACTTAACTACTGAGCTAGGTTCTTGCTGAGTTGCTTAGGAACTTGCTGAATTACTGAGGCTGACTTTGAACTCACAATCCTCCTGCCTCAGCCTTCTGAGCTGATGAGATCAGAGGTGTGTGTCACTGCACCTGGCCCTTTTTAAATTTTTTAAACTTTGAGACAGGTTCTTGCTAAAGTTGCTGAGACTGGGCCCCAATTTGAGATTCTCATGCCTCAGCCTCCCAAGTTGCTGGGATTACAGATGTGCACCACCATGCCTATCCTGGACTGTGACATTTTAAAGCATGTAGATAAATCATTTTGTAGAATGTTCCTTAGTTTGGGTTTGTCTCATGATTAGATTCAGATTACATATCATTTCTGGAAATATTACATAAGTGAAGTTGCAGTTTTTCATTGTAACTAGTAACTTATGATTTATGTTTGTTCTGATGATGTTCCCTTTGATCACTTGATTAGAGTGATACTTGGTAGACTTGTAATTGTTTTATTTAATGAGTTATAATCCATTACTATTATTGTTTGATGCTCAAATTGTTTTAGATTTGGCTAGAAAGAACTCCTTCAAGTTGGTTTCTGGTCCTATTGCTTGTTCCACAATTCTTGAGTAATTCCTTGCTTTATGTCACAAGATGTTTAGGCTCGCACTATAGCTTCTTTAACTCATTTTGGAATAAGTCATTTCTTTAAGAATACCTGGTTATTGGAGAATAATATTTAGAAAGCAAGAACTGGGTGCCAGATGTCTCATTATTATTGGGGTGTCAGTCTCTCAGCCGTCATACTAAGCATTGGTTAGGAGTACAGTGTATATTATGTACACATGCACACACACACACACACACACACACACACACATACATATACATATGTACCTCTATATTTCTTTTTCTATGTGCAGTAAAAGTTAGGAGTTCAAACTGATATTTTATATCACTTTTTTGTTTGTTTTTGGTGTTGGGGTTTCATCCAAGGGTCTTGTTCATGCTAGATAAGCAATCTATCATTGAGCCCTCAAACAGATATTTTAAATTCCAGAGGTAGGGGATTATAACTCAGTGGTAGGGTGCTTGCCTAGCACTACCACTGAGTTATAATCCCAGCACCCCCACCCCCAGGTAAATAAATAAACAAACAAACAAACAAATAAATAAATAATAAAATTCTACTATAACACCATAGACCTTATTCTGGTTATGTTCCAATCATGAGAAACCTCACTTCCATCATCACTTATTTGAGGTGTGGTGTGTATGACTTTTGACCATTTAGGTCTTAATTCCTGTGTCAGGCAAATACTTCTTAAGTTAATTAGCACCCCACCTCCCTTTTCTTCCTAAGCAACCTCTGACATCTCAAGTCCTCTTCCCACTCCTGCATAGTGGCCCTGAACTTGGACTCTGACATCCCTCTTTAGGTTCCTCACCTATTTTGTCTGTTTTGCCTGCTTGCAAAATATGCCTGTTTTGTCCTATCTGCTCCTTAGTCTCCCAGTGGCATTAAGAGTATATTGTTTAGGAAGGGAAGAGCCCTGTTTAACTCTGATCCTTCCTGCCCCAAATTAATTTATCTTTGCCCCGATCACCCCTCTTCTAACATTTGTGTTCACTCTTTGCCTTCAGCCTGGACAATCTGGATTTTGTCCTTTGGATTCTGATTCTATCTTTACCAAATTACTTTGTATTTTTTTCTTCAGTAATTGTTGATCTTTAAGCTTAACTTTGTTTATTTGAGTAGTAATGAATCAATCTTCCTAGAACACACTTTAGTTTCCAGAGAGCTCCCTCCTACTTTTAGCCTGCTGTATTCCTTTTCCCTTTCCAGGATTAATCCCTCAGCTGTATTTTTGACTTTTTTCAACCCAGTTCTTACTCGTACTTAAAACTTTAGAAATTATTGTTGAAATGGCGATATTGTTAAGACAATAGGAAGATTGAAGTAGGGGAAAGTTATATTATACACAAGATTATGTAGTAAATGACGTGAAATCAATTCATAGTTGAATTCAAGAAGGAGTTAAGGATATTTAGAATCATTTGTGATATACAGAGGGAGCTGAATTCAAGGAAATAGTATATTTTCCACACAAATATTTTTAGGAAAATGTTGAATGTCGTTAAGAATTTAAATTGATTTTTAACAGAAAAGAAAATAAATATAGAACATAAGGAATAAAAAGATGGGTTATGTTTTTATATAGTGTTTAAAAATTTTTATTATTTCTTATTTGTAGGTATGTAGTGGAGATAGAGATATTAAATGACTTGCCTATAGTTATGTAGCAAATTACTAGTGGTTTTGGGTCCAAACCTCATATTTCTCAACTCTTTGTTTAATAGTGTTTCAGGTATGCTAGTTTTTGAGAACTTTAGAGTCAGGCAGGTAGGCATGTAAATTGTTACTCTGCTACACTTCAGTTAACTATGTGACTGTAGACACATTTTTAAAATTTTTGTTTTTTATGTTTTTTAAAAAAATCTTTTAACATTGCTCAGTCCATTTTCTCATCTATTGAGTATTATAATATTAACCAATGAGGATTGATTAAGGCACACATTACATGTATGATAATTATTAGTTCTTCTGTCCTTGTAGGTGGATATCAGAAGTTCTTATAGTAAGACAGTAAAGATTAAGCAAATAATATATATTGAACTCAATAAACCAAATCAAATAATTATACAGAAACAGAATGGAATAAATTTTCTTTTATGGCAGACCATTTAAGAAACCTCAAACGTGAATATTACGTGGGGTGGTGATTGTTAATATGAAGCGGAGAGGTTTGACTAGAGTCTTCTGATAAAAGGATATTAGAGTATTTGTTTGGAAATATTCATTGAATGTTTGCAGTGTTATAAACACTGGGAGACAGTGATGAACAGACCCTGATTTAAGGATGTGGAAGATAAGTAAATGGTTAATTTGATTTGTGCTTCTGTGAAGTTGTGAGCAGGTACTATGGGGATAACAGAAGGGAGCTTCTGATTTAGCCTGAAGGACTCAGGAATAGAGCTTCCTAGAGCAAGTGTCAGTAAAGCAAAGTCTTAAAGATGTATTATTTTGAGGGGTGAGGGGAGAAGTCTGTACAGCATTCAAGGCAGAGGGAATAGCATAAACAAAGGAACAGAAGTATGGTGACTTAGGCGGCCCTGCCTGTGGTGCATAACTTTATGTGACATGAGATGAAACTGGGAAGGTAAGCTTTGTCTTAGAAGTTAGAAGGTTATCACAAGGCTAAAAGGGTAAGGAGTGACTAAAAGATTGTGAGTAGAAGTTCAATATTGAATTAATGTTTTATTAAGACTATTTTCTGTCAGCATACACAAGTTTCACTAGAGAGAAGTTATGTCCCCAGCACCGCAAAAAAAAAAACCAAACAAACCAAAAACTAGAGAGAAGTTATGTTAGTCAAGGTTTGTTTGGATGCAAGGGAAACAAATAATTTGAAGCAGTTTAAGTTAAAGGAGGAATAATTTATGATGAGTACATAGGATGTCTTAGGGACTTAGGGCCCCTGGACCTCAGGAATGGACTGGAATGCTGAATAGAAGCTCCTCTTTTGCCTTTTCTTTGCTCCATGTATCTGCCTCATTTTTTCCTCCCTCACCATGCTTCTATGTTCATGTGGTAAACTAGTCCTCTTACATTTGCCTAATGTTGCAGATTCAGGCATATTCCAAAGCTGTCATATGAATGTCTCTACGTCCCAGTTAGAGTGAAGGAAACTCATTGTTCTTGTTAAATTAGTTGTCCTTTGCCCTGTTTTGATTTCAGTCAGATGTGGCTATTATAAACTTGACTTTCAGGCCCCAATTACTGTGTGTGGTCATGGTGACTGAGGTATGGGGATGTGAATATGCTTTGAAGAAGATGGGAGGATCATGAGTGAAAAAGATACCACATCAGATCTCTCACAGAGGATAAGAGTAGAAGCAGAGGCTACCACTGCAGTCTAGGTATGAAATGTTGAGAGTCTAAGCTAAGGCTGGTTAGATGTGATGTAGAAAGAGGAGAAAGTGGATTTGTGAGATACTTTAAAAATCAAATAATCAGAGGCAGGGGTTGTGGCTCAGTGGTAGAACACTCGCCTAGCATGTGTGAGGCACTGGGTTCAATTTTCAGCACCATATATAAATAAATTTTAAAAATGTCTATCAACAACTAAAAATCAAATAATCATAATTTGGTGCCTTGAGGAGGAAGCTTTTGAGAAGGAAGGAGACTACTTTTTAGATTTTTATTATGTAGAATCTGGAGAAGAACCATCAAGGGGGATTGAGTTTTAGGGCAAAGATGCTGAGTTTGGTTTGGACACTGTATTTATAAACCCCATGGTATATTAAGTGTTGATTTCAGTAGACACTTTAGTGTGATTTCTGCTGAGACTTGGAAATTATTGGGGTAGATTTAGCAATAAATCTTTGAATCTAGATAAAGTCATGTGTAATGAGAACAGTAGCAAATGGAAAATGGAATTCAGGGGCCACCAGTATATACATTAGGGGTGAAGACAGAGGAATTTATCAAGTGGCCAAAGAGGGAGCATGGAATTTAAGACGATAGAAAATGGTGTTTACAATATACTAAAGCACTCAAAGGTAAAATAGAGTCCATGGCTTAGTAGTTCATAGCAGTATGTATTAGGTACTATGTCATTTTACTTATTTCTTAACAATCATTTTATTGTTTATTATTCCCACTTTACAGGTTAGGCAACTTATTAGGCACAGAGAAATTAAGTTGCTTGCTTACAGTTTTGTGGTTCTAGGTGGTAGAGTTAAGTTAGGATTTGAATATATACATACTAGAGTGTTCTTAATGACTGCCTAAGTGATTTCAAAGAAAATTATCAGAGATTCTTATTTAACTAGTTGGTGTAGACTGTTTTACTAAAATGATTATGGTAATGAAAGTCAAACTTTTATTTATAAGAACAATTTTTTATGTCCTTCACATTTTGAAGAGGATGTTGTTCTCATTCTGGTTTTAAAAAAGATAATTTCAGAGATGGTGACATATTATGACTCTTCATAATCTGTAAGATGTTATTATATTGGCACAAATACCTAAATGTTTTGAATAATTTTTTTTTTTTGGTAATGGGAATTGAACCCAGAGGCATTTTACCATGGAGCCATATTCCCAGACCTTTTATTTTTAGACAAGGTCTCACTAAGTTGCTGAGTCTGGCCTCGAACTTGAGATCCTCTTGCCTCAGCCTCCCAAGTTGCTGAGATTACAGTTGTGCCACTGGCCCTGGCTCAGGATAAAACATTTATTTTTGAAGACCAGCACCCACTCAGGGCAGACCCTCCACCCCTTTCTTCCCGCCGCCGAGGTGTGGAAAGAAGAGGGCCAAGGCATGAAGGGACCCAGCAGCCGACACCTTGGCCACCCCCTGGGATAGGAGGCCTTGGTGCGCCCTTCCCTGTTCACTGCTGCCACCACCACTGCCCCTCCCCAGGCCCCTAACCATCCCTTGGCAGTGTGGGGAGGGGGAAGGTGTTGGCAACTGGAAGGAAGGGATGCCACTGGTGCTCGTGGGTGCTGTTCCCCCATCCACCCCATGCTGAGGGCGGGCAACACCCCCAAAGCAGATGGGCGCCTCCCCGATTGGAGAGCATGTGAGAACTTCCCCCCCCATAAAACTTTTTTAGTAGAAAATATTTACTAAAAATTGATAACAGCATTAAGAACAAATAATAGCTTTTTGACTTTTCTTATTTATATAAGAATGACAGGTGTGGTGTGCTTTTGCCCTATAGTGATATGATCCATGGGAGTCACAGATTTAAAATATTTATAATATTCACAGGCTGCCAAATATTATTGACATATTATTTATGAAGTTTTTTATGTAGGCTGATGTTTGACCTATACAAGGGTTGACCTATTCAAGGAGCGTCTCATCCGGCTGTGAGGAAGGAATCTAAGGATAACCCTGCATATGTACCTTGGTTTAGACTTGTCTGGTCCTCTTAATGCTCTGAGTATAGCAATGGAGTCCAGACAAGCTCCTCATTTTACCACTTTTGAGCTTCAGGAAGTTATTTGTATTTTCTAAGCTTGAATTCTCTATTGTTGAATGGAAATATACTAACATAATAGGTGCTTAGTGAATATTAATTGAATTTATTATTATTATTACTACCATGTTTGCAATGCATGCAATTGAAGAGTCCCTAAATGGACTAATGCAGAGGGAAATTGTTCTATTCCATTTTTTATAATGATTATTTGCTTTAGCTTAAGTTAAAAAAAAATCTTTGCTGGAGGCTTCAGAGGATTCAAAGATGAATAGTATATACTTTCCGTCAGGGACTTAGGTGTTTAAACTGTAGTGATTTTTAAAGCAATACTTCTGAAATTTTAAGTTTTGATAAAGTTTAGAGATTAAGTGAAAGTATGGTTTTAACACTTTAAAACATTCTTAGAACTTCTGTTAAACATTCTTTGATTTGTGGATTTTGTTCATTCCAGCCAGCTCCTAACCAAGTCACTTTTCATCTGCCACTACATCGTTACTATGCTATGTTTTTGAGTAAGGTAAGACTCTCATTAAACAAATTTGTTTTGTTTTAAAATTGTCATTTTTTATTTTGGGAAAAATATTGAATTACTTTTTTTTTTAAAATAATTTTTAGGCTGTAAAATGTCAAGAACTAGATTTGGATTCTGTTTTACCAGATCAGGAGATGTTAATGAAACTAATGATTCACCCACTCCAAATTCAAGTATGTATTCAAATTTTAAAAAAGTTTTGAATTGGGTTCTTTGACTAAATGGTACTTTCCTTATTTTATTAGTGTGCCTTTATCATTGTTACTATAACCTAAATGTTTAGAAACATTAAAAAAATTGAGTTCTTGTGTTTTTGCCTGATTATATTTAGGTGTTTTTTGTTTTATGAGATTTAGCTTTAATTTCCCTAGGAATTCTTTTCACTATATTTACCTATACTGGAATTTAAATATATTTAGCATTGTTTTGGATGCCATTAGGTTTTAGCTTTTGGGACTCCCAACATTTTATTTTCCTCACAGTTTGGGGAAATTTCCTCATTGGTTCTCAGTTTCCTCATCTGTAATGTGAAAAAAGAGAAGTATTAGCTTTAGTAAGCACTGAGATTTCTTTCAGTTCTCACACTATAATTTTCTGGGCCAGTCTTTTATATACATTAGAGGAACTTGCATGTCAGTTTATTTTTCCTAGTTATTGTAGATTGCTAATCATTGAATTTCAATAGTAGGGGTTAAGAACAGGTAAAAGATAAAGTTATAACTGATTAGTTGTAGTAGATATTGGGAATAAATGCATTATTCTAAAAGGGTATGAATCCTATTATTCTAGTAGGGTCCTTAAAAGACCCACATTCTAATTTATTGTAATAGGGTCCTTTTTAAAACACTTCCAGTTTTGGAAGATGAGTTGTTTAAAGGTTGAATTAGGTTGAATTAAAGATATAGGTTGTATTCATTGATTTTAAATAGCCAACTTTCTTTTATGCTCATTCCATTGTGTTTCTTGGAGCATAATGTTTGTGTGCATTTTTTGAGAAAGAAATTAAGTGAAAATGAGCACTAATTTCTCATGAAAGATTTCAGTAAAATGATTACAAATGTATCTAGAAGTCATCTTTAAATATAACTCACATATAAACTCCAAAAAAGGTGGCTACATAAAACATAATGTTTATTTGAAAAATTTAAAAATATGTATTTGAACTGAACATCTTTTTATCCAACAACTTTTTTTTTTTTTTTTTTGGTTTGTTTTTGTTTTCTGTCAGTACTGGAAATGGAACCTGAGGCCTTGCACATTCTAGGCAACCTCTCTACCACTGGACTGTATTCTCAGCCTTTAAACTGAATATTTTTAACCTTAGAATGCCAGGTTTATATTATGATTAAGTCATGAAATATTTAAGAATGATTATTTAATATAATATGATTTTATAAAGACTGAAGTTAGGTGATTTATTCTCTAATGTACTTATTTTGTATTTTATTAGGCAAGTCTTGCTGAAATCCATAGCAATATGTGGGTACGAAATGGTTTGCAAATCAAAGGACAAGCCATGACCTATGTCCAGTCTCATTTCTGTAATTCCATGATAGATCCTGACATTTACTTATTACAGGTAAGTCAACTTGATAATATTGAGTTGTGTTTTGAAGTGTCTAATTTATACCTGTGGAATTTTAGTTTATAAAGGTAACAAAGTAATGACATGGAGAGGGCGGTACCTATGAAAGAAGTTATTACATTTTGAAGGAAAGGGTTCATGTGGTAACATTTGGGGCCACAAAGCTCCATCAGGTTTTGCTCAGGAGGTAAGAGGCAGGAGTGAGAAGACCTAGGCTAGTGCCTTTGTTTTGGTTTCTCTAGGAAAGACAGGGCAGGGGAAACAGTTCAGACTTGATTAGTTTGAATGATTCTGGTGGGATTTATGGCATAGTGGCTGTACTTGACTGTATATATTAAGCTCTGCTTTGATTTAGAGGAAATACTGTGTTGGTGTGTGAGTTAGATAAGGTGAGTTGGTTGACTTACTTGAGGTGTATGTTCTGTAGTAAGATTTTACTGTATTTAGTACTTGGGAGGGAAACTCTCTTCCAGGTCAGTAATTCCTTACACCCCATGATTCAAAACCTCATAAGATACAGGGAAAAATGATTAAGAAGTAAAACAGAATATTAAGATACAAACTTTTTTCTTTTTTCTTTTTTAAAGGTTTGTGCTTCTAGACTTGACCCAGATTATTTTATATCATCTGTCTTTGAACGGTAAGCATAATTTTATAAAGAAATATTTGGAATATAGGTTAATTTTGTTCTAACCTCTAAAAATCTATCTCAAATATTTATTTTTATAGATTTAAGGTGGTTGATTTATTGACAATGGCATCGCAACATCAAAATACAGTACTTGATGCAGAGCACGAAAGATCAATGCTAGAAGGAGCTCTTACATTTCTTGTGATTCTTTTGAGTCTTCGTTTACATTTAGGTAAAAACTACTAATATTAACAATACTTAAATATTAACTATTTTCTTCCCTTTCCTCCCTTCTCCCTGGGGCAATAATCTCCCTGGGGCAGTTTGTGGAAAAAGGAAAGGATACAGATATGTTTAAACATAGTTTCAAATTCTCGATATGTTGTGCAATTGATGTATCTTTTAGAATAGCCTTTAAGAAAATTCCTTTGGGGGCTGGGGTTGTAACTCAGTGGTAGAGCACTCGCCTAATGTGTAAGTACTTGGATCAGTCCTCAGCACCACATAAAAATAAATAAATAAAGTAGAGGTATTGTGTCCATCTACAACCAAAAATATTTTTTAAAAAATTCCCTTGGTTAAGGGAATCCTTTGCTTTGCAAATAGCAGGGTAGTTAAAATAGAGTTAAATTTGGGGCTTTGCATCCTTCACTCTTTAATTTGAAGCATCTCATATTTGGCAAAACAGTTGGATAAAATGTTGGTAAGTTTTTTTCTTTATCATTTACATTCAGACTTATTAATTCTATTTTAAAAATTTTAGGAATGTCTGATGATGAGATTCTCAGGGCAGAGATGGTAGCCCAGCTATGTATGAATGACAGGACACACAGTTCGTTGTTGGACCTCATATCCTTTTTAAAGTTTAATGTTCTGTTAGTTGTATCTAAAATAAAAAATGATTTTATGAATTAAAAGTATATCAGTATTTAATTAAAAATTATTTTTCTGAAATAGAAAAATAATACAGAATAAAATGGATGCCATTTGTTTGCTCAAGTGTGTGTTCAGGAGAGGCGACAGGTATTTTTAACCTATTATTATCTCTCAGGAGTCTTCCCTTAGTCTTCAGTATAGACCTCAGAGATAGTGGTTCTGGACTCTCCAGGAACTAACATTCTAGAATAGTATTAGTGAAAGGAATTTGGGTATTTTAGAAAAGGAAGCTAGCTAGGTCTACTTTAATCTATGTAGCTAGATTGGAATTCTAGTTCACAGTGGTATACCTTGTAATTCCATTACCAGGGTTTTAAACATTCTGAGGGTTTTTTTTTTTTTTTTTTTTTTTTTTTTGTTAGAATTCAGTCTTGAAAAGGAAAAAAATATTTTCAAGTTCGTAGATTCTTGTCTGCAAATCAGAAATTTATGGTTCTTTTCATAGGACTGAGCATATGATAGGTACTTTTTTTCAGTTAATGAACATTTAGATAAAGATTATAATGTTATTTTGTGATGAAAATAATAGAGTTTAGTGAGTATGTATCTTATGATTTCATTTGGAAAATTGACTGAAAGTTTGGTTTTGTAAAATAATACCTCTTAGAATGGTTATGTGATTTCCTTTAAGATTTTCATAGGCGACATCAATTTGATGTTTGAATGATTTCATTCATCCACTGTAGACTGTGCGGTGCTGGTTCAGAGCAAAAACATTTTCTGTAACTTTTTAATTTAAAAATAATTATATACTTTAATGTGAAACAAAAAGAGAAACTTTGTATTTTGCTGCTTTCCTTTTTTGATTTAACTTGCTTTGCATCTTTTTTCTTTGAGAAAATTTAGTGTTTTTGGAAAAGTAATCTCTGCTCATAAAAGTATTGACTAATGTTTAATATATTCTTTATTTTTTTTTAAGGAAAGGTACAGTATTTATAAAATGATCAAAATGGGAATCAATTAAATTGTTTTCCTCTATTTTCTGAAATTTGATGAATTCATTTGGGAGGAAATATACCTGGAAACTACTTCATCATACAGTTTACTAGTTGGCTCCTAGATTTGAAATATTGAAAAAGAAATCAGAATTAGTAAAAAGTTACCATTGGTTTGCTACATAGCCCTCTTGTGGCCAATTTTATATATTTCATATATTGCAACCAGTTATTCCCCATTGGAGTAAAATTAATTAGGAAACCATGACAGGATATTTTGGAAAGGCTATGAAGTTGGCTTTTTCTGATGATTTTTTTTCTTGACACATACATCATATTCCAGAAAATCCCAACCCCAAAAGTGGCATTATCCCAGGTAGTTACAGCTTCGAATCTGTTTTATCAGCTGTAGCTGATTTTAAGGCTCCTGTTTTTGAACCTGGAGGTTCTATGCAACAAGGCATGTATACTCCCAAAGGTATGTTTGTATAATAAGTTCTCTCAAATATATTTATATACATAAATTCCTTCAACTATCAGTTCTCTAAAGGTGAATTCTTTTATGCACCGAAAGAAAATGTTTACCTTTTATTTATTCAGTTTTGTTTTTTTCCTCCCAGCTTTCTTATGAAATTTATGTATTTTATGGTAAAGAGTAATGTGTTTCCATTTATTTACTTATCTTTCGTTTTATGTTATAATTAGGCTTCTTAGAGGACTCTTAAATTATAAGAGGAATTTTAGATATGAACTCTTTTTGTAAGTGACCATAACCATAAATGAACCAGAAATTATAAAATATGTATTTAAAAACATCTTGAATGTTTTCTATATTTTATTTTGAAATATTTCTTACTTCCAGTTTTTAGTTTGAAACAGTTCAAATCAAAATCTGTATAGAATGCTGATGAAATTTGCAAATTTGAACCTATATAAATATAGAAACTCTTTCCTTAAGTGATTAGTTTTCTAAGATTTCCCCCCTAGATTCACAGATGATATACTTGAGAAGAGCCAGACAGGTGAAGTTTTGATTCAATCTTTTTTTTTTTTTTTAATTTTCAGATTTTTGCTTAAGTTAAAAATTTGAAGGGAATAGTAGTTATGTGCTCCTCAACATTCATTTTCTAAATGAAAAAGCAAACTATTTTGAAGTTTCATCTGGTATATACCATGTTTGGTGAAGCAGCAGAAAAGCCATATCACGTTAAATTTTTCAGAGAGTTCACAAGAAGCAAGAAAAATCTAGAGTTTCTGGTTGAAATGCATTTCATTAAAGAAAAAGCAGTATTTATTTATTATAAAGAACCCTGTGTCACACATTTAGTTAAACTTAGGAATAAAGTGACATTCTGGTGTAGAGCAGTGCTTATGAAAGTGTAACGTGTGAATTACCTCTGCCAGCCTCACTTGCAGCCATTGTTAAAGACACAGATTTCTGTACCTCATTCCCATCTGCTCTCATCAGAATCTCCAGAGAAGGAACCTGAGAAACTACCTTTTTTTTTTTTTTTTAAATTTTGTAGTTGTAGATGGATAGGATGCCTTTATTTTATTCGTTTATTTTTATGCAGTGCTAAGGATTAAACCCAGTGCCTTACCTGTGCTAGGCAAGCGCTCTGCCACCGAGCTACAGTCCCAGCTCCAAGAAAAACTACTTTTTAAACATACTCTTAAGATGGTTATTAAGCCCATTTGAGTTTGAGACAAATTAGGTACCATAGTTAATAGTTCTTGTATTAGAAAGTTGAATTTAGTTTAAACTCTGTATCATGTTTTCAAACATTAAGAATTTTGTTAGGATGAAAGAAAAAAAATTCTTAACCAGGAAAGAGATACTTTCAAGGAAATGATTTCTAAAATTTTTATTTTATTAAATGAGTTAATTTTGTTTTTTAAACTTCACCTCAACCTAAATATGATTCGTAGTGAGGTTATAGGTTTTTATAGGCAGCTTGCAATTTTCATATACACTTTAAAAATAATTACATAATTATTAAATTAAAAATCTTTATGCACTTAACATTTAAAAGTATCTTATATTTTACCAGTAGTACACATAAAACATATGGGATAGTGGTTCATAATTATGCAGAAGGTAAGGAGAACAATTATTAATTTTAGAAAGGGGACAGAAAGAAAATTTTTTATAAACCAAAAAGGTATATAAAATAAGACCCTTGAAAATCAACAGTTCATTAATTTTTAATGTGATTTCATAGTTATACCTTTGGATACTTTTAAAGATCTTTCTTACTTTCTAATGGGCACCTTACAAACAACAAAACAAATGAACTAAACTTTTATGGTGGGGCATTGTTATATTGCAAAACTTTTGCTCACTAGTATTTGTACAGCTTAAGAGAACATAATACTGAAATTGCGATTTTTGAATTAGAAAACTAATTAGAGCATCAAACTTATTAAGGCAAATATAATAAAATTGAACTATTTCATTTTTAAAATTTAAACTATTTAATAAATGTAATAAGTCATTAGGAATTGACTTTATTCCTAAGAAGTCAGTGTTCTGTTTCTACTTTTTTTGAAAAATAGCTGAAGTCTGGGATCAGGAGTTTGACCCTGTCATGGTCATTCTTCGAACAGTTTACCGTAGAGACGTGCAGTCTGCAATGGACAGATATACAGCATTGTAAGTTCACCAAATTGACTAGTTTCACAATGGAATATTTTGTGTTTATATGAAAAACTTTCAATTATAACCCATATGCTATATTTTCATGAAAGTATACCCTCAAATCTTAGAGGAGTAAATATTTTAAGATTTTCAAAAACCAATCAGACTGATATTATGTTCTTAAGATCTTTATCAAAAATTTGATGTTAATCTATGAAATTTATGAAACATGATTACTAAATAAAAATATTACATATTTAGTTACTCTTTGATCAGTAGATTTTGAGGTGTGGTTTTATGTTGTTATACTTTTGAGCCAGTAGAGGAGGCACAAGTTAAGAAAATAAAACTGACTTCAGAGATGATGGTGGTTGTCTATGAAAAGTGTGAAAATATTGCTACGTTCTTGACAATTGAGAAAACAAAGCAAAATGAACTGATTTTATACAGTTTTAAATAAAAGTTTGAAATGTTGATGACTGCAGAAAATAAAATTTTGAAGGATATCTTTTTGATGAATTTGATTTTGTACTTTATTATAAATTGTAGACTTTTTTTTTTTTTTTTTGGTACCAGGGATTGAACTCCGGGGTACTTGACCAGTAAACCACAACCCCAGCCCTATTTTCTTATTTTAGCATCTTTTTTTTGTTGAGACCTACTTTGAACTCTTGATCCTCCTGTCTCAGCCCCACTAAGCCTCTGGGATTATAGGTGTGAGCCACTGTACCTGGCTTGTAGACTATTTTTAATGTATTATTTCCACCTCTTTTTAAATCTTAATAGTTAATATCATCTTGCTGAACATCAGTGTCTTTTATCTGTGCTTTCTTAAAGCTTAAGTTAAATATTTTTAAAAATAAGTTTAAAATTATGCAAATGTCTTTGATCTTGAGGAAATATCCAGATAACTATCAAAGTATAATTATAGATATTACATGTAATTGAAATTTTTCCTTTTCCAAGATTTACAGTAATAGATATGTGTTGAGTTTCACAGACAACTTATCTGAAGAAAATTGTAGAGTGTGAAATTTTAGCATGCTCCCCTTTCCCCTAAAGAAAATAAGGAAAACCTAACAAAACAAAACAGAAACAAAACTATGCTTAGCCATCAGCATCTGTCTCTGCCTTTTTCTAAAAACCCTTTGGGGAAATAGTCTGAGGTTCTCTTTTCTCTCTTTCTTTTCTTTTTTTTTAATATTTCTTTTGTTGTTGATGTACCTTTATTTATTTATTTTTATGTGTTGCTGAGAATTGAACCCAGTGCCTCACACGTTCTAGGCAAGACAACCCCAGCCCCTTCTTTTCTCTGCCCTTTTTCTTTTTTTCCTGCGGTGCTGGGGATTGAACCCAGGGCCTTGTGCTTGCGAGGTGAGCACTCTACCAACTGAACTATCTCCCCACAGCCCTCTTCTCTGCTTTCTTAGCCACCTCATTTTGTTCTTTTCATTTGGTTTGGTAATAATCTGCTTATAGGCTTTTACTAAGTTTTTAGCTTTTTGAGGGACGTTATATCTCAGCATTGGCACATAATAGGCAATCAGGGTTTATTTGTTAAGTGAAATAAACTTAAATAGTATGAATCAAAAAATGAAAAATGAGCAGGAGAATGCTTTTGTGTTAAATAACTAATGTAGTTTTCATAAATGGCTAAAGTGGACTTCATAAACTTCTTAAGTTGCTCTGCCTTTTTTTTTCATGTTGTTGTTGTTGGTTAGGCATTTTGAATATATAGTGAATACATAAGTATAAACATACAGCAAACAATATTTTCTTTTACTTTGTAGCTAAAGAAATTTGGACCAGGTTTGGGCTCAAACTTGAGCGCTTTGAAGGAGTCATTAAATTATTAATGTAAACAGTTTTAAAGGGAATATTTTATTTAACAGTACCTATTTATTTATTGTTTATTATATGCCAGACACTCTGAAAGGAAAACAGAGTTGTATCTTTTATATTTTACTTAGCAAACTTTTCATTTAGTTCCAAGCAGATTCTTTCTTTCATGTAGAGTAGTGTTTTTCAACTAGTGACAATTTTTGTCTCCCAAGAAACACTGGCATTTCCTGAAGACTTTGAGGGTTGCTACTGACATCTGGTAGAGTCTAGGTCTACCCCACAACCAATAATTACCTTGCCTTAAATGTCATTAGGGCTAATGTAGAGAAATGTGGTTTAGATACATACCATGTTTGGAGGAATCCTGTTCTTTCTAATGTGTTATTAATTGTTAAGATCTATATCATATTTTGATTTATAGCTACTTTGCATAATCAGATAAGACTATATCCCCAAAGCTTTTTTTAATCCTTTTTTCTATGTTGCTCTTTGTGATTCTTAATTTTTTCAGTTCCTCAATTAGGCTTTTGAGTTCCTGTTCATTTTTTTTTTTTTTAATAGTTTCTCAGCAGTCTGGACATCTTTTTTTTTTAAGAAATGTATACTGAAAGCAGTAATAATAGATGACAAATGTACTGTAACTGCAGACTATGAAAGATTTTACTCATTTTCTTATATTAACCTTTGAAATTCTATGTGAAAATCATTATATTTATCTGATAACATTTTGCTTACTTAAATATGTCCATGAAGGAATATATTTCTTCCATGTAAAACTTGGATTTTTAAAAAATGTAAAATATGATATTGTTGTATTTTTTTATTGACTATTCATTTTTGAGTTTCAAGAGACAAAAAGTTGCTTAACTGACATTACTGGGTTAGGTCTCTTTGCAAGAAGACAATATAGAAAAAACTTTTGAAGAATACTAGTTTAAAATGGTTGGGTAAATTTAAATTATTGTATCCTTAGAATCTATAACTCTGTGCTAGGCGCTTTGTAGGTAGTGAATATTTGTTAAGTGCATGACAAGTAAATTTCTTTTCTTTTTGTTCTGAGAATTAAAGTGAAAAAAGAAAAACAAACTATTTGCTTTATGTGATATTGATGTGTTTAGAATCTTGGTGTCTTATTGTTGGGAAAGGCCTTTCAAGACCTGGAGCAGATTCCATAAAAGTGTTTTGTGGGCTCTCATTGAAAGAGGGATGGGGCAATAAGAGAAGGCTCATCCTGCTTCCCTCAGTGCTTACCATATAACCTTTAATGAA
Organism: Sciurus carolinensis; assembly: GCF_902686445.1. NCBI lineage: Eukaryota > Metazoa > Chordata > Mammalia > Rodentia > Sciuridae > Sciurus > Sciurus carolinensis. The sequence goes on from NC_062215.1 coordinate 119,846,650, forward strand.
TGGTTCAGCTCTTAAAAACAACAACAACAACAACAACAAATAAGCAAGATGACAACAAACAACAGCAAAGTAAAGCAACAAATGGAAAACTATACCTTCATTTTTATATTTTACGTTATGAGACCATTGCAGCCCAGAGAAACTCAATGAAACATGTTCATTAATGGCAGTGTTAGAACCATGATCTAGGCCTTTTTCAAAAGACAAAAGTGATTTTATACAGGGACTGCTTTAAATTCAACTGGAAAGTAAATTTTTTATTCTGTAATTTCTTTTGTTTCCCTTTTCTCATCTTGAAGGTTAATGGCTACTGCCCCATGCTTGAAAGTATGATGTATGACTTTGTATATATCATTTTTGTCTGTAACTGGTCAATAATTAGGTGTTGGTTTGAGTCATTAAAATTTTTTTCTTGCTGTCATGTAGCATATCATTTGCATTATTCCATTAATGTTTTTGGAAAGAGCAGTCAGAATGATGTATGACCTGCTACTTCAACAAATATATAACCTTTATGTTTTAACACTTTAATAATCTAGGTGCTGCATAAAAATTAAGAGCTAGTACTTAAAGCAAAGAAACAAAATAAAAACTAAAAACTGCTTCTCTGTGCCAAAGGAAATATAATAGTTGAAATATTTAATCATGAGGTATTAGAATTGTTCTGAAAATTATGTTTATATATGACCATTATAGCATTGCATAGAAAGCAGTTTTTTAAAAAATGCAAAATTAATTTTTGGGTATATACTTTATGAATCATAAATGTAATTGATTTCTCTGGTGTGTTAATGGTAGTTCTTAAAGATTTTTTTTTCTCCCAGCTACATAATGTTTCTTTCCTCAAAAATAGATTATGTATTGTTTGCTCTCCAGCTTTCATGTGAGAGGCATTCCTCAGATATTTGATAATTCTGGATGCCTCTTATTAAATGCTGTACCAGCTGGTGAAACTTGTAGAAGCTGAATTTTAATTTAGGGGATTTAGTTATGCAGGTTTCTTGGGATCCTTTGTGTTGTCTCTTTAGATCTTGTTCTGGTCAAATTTCTCAGAAAAGTGTCTTATATTTCCCAGAAGGTAATGATTTGCCTGCCTATATTTTGTGAACTGAATGGGAAACAAGGCCTTAGGGACTCTGAATCAAATTATGCATACTATGATTTTAATCTTCCATCCTCATACTACCTGTGTTTGGTGCTTTATCCTCTTCAGAGACAAGTCTTCTAGGCAGAATTCTGTTGCAGTGGTGGAGTGGCAATTTTCATCCAACTCTCCTTATTTTAGTTTCCCATCTCTCCATCTACACTTAGTGAGGTACCACTTGCTGCTGATTTCTTTGCCCATTTAAAAATTGGACTGTCTTTTTATAACTGAGACTTAAGAACACTCTATGTATTCTGAATACTGTACTTACCAGATATGTATGATTTGCAGCTATTTCCTACCATTTTGTGGATTGACTTCCCACTTACTTCAGAGAGAGTATTCTTTGAAACACCAAGGTGGCTCTTGTTGTTGTTGTTGTTATTATTATTATTTGGTATTGGGGATTGATCCCAGGGGCTCACCCACTGAGTCACATTCCCAGCCCTGTTTTTTTTTTTATTTTGAGACAGGGTCTCATTAAGTTGCTGAGGCTGGCCTAGAATTTGTGATCCTCTTGCCTCAGCCTTCTAAATTGCTGGGGCTGTACCCAGCTACTTTTTTCTTTTGTTGCTAGTGCTTTTCATGTCATATATGTTGTTTAATCCAAGGTCACAAAGATTTAAATCCAATGTTTTTCTCTAAAAGTTTTATAGTTTTAGCTTACGTTGAAGCCTTTGACCCATTTTGAGTTAATATTTATATAAGCTGTGGGATAGTGGTCCAACCATATTCTCATTTACATGGGCTTTTTGTACCATTCTGATGGAATTTGCCTATTTAACCACCTGTGCTTTTGTATATCTTTTTTGTGTGTGTGTGTGTGTGTGTAACCATAAACTTCGGATTTATTTTCTTTAAAGCTTATAGTCCTATTTAGAATTTTATTTCTTTTGTTTTTCCAAAAAAATCATCTAGTTCTTTTTTTCCTTTGGGTACCTGGGATTGAACTAAGGAGCACTCCACCACTGAACTACACCCCCAGCTCTATTTTGTATTTTATTTAGAGACAGGGTCTTACTGAGTTGCTAGCACTTTGCTAACACCTTGCTTTTGGTGAGGCTAGCTTTGAACTTGGGATCTTTCTGCCTTAGCCCCCAGGCCACTGGGATTATAGGCGTGTTCCACCATGCTTGGCTAGTTTGTTTTAAATATATGCTTAATGATTAAAAAATTTTGCCTGCTTTTTTATTCTTATTGCTCATTTACATTTATTGTTTCTTAGTCTTGATTAGTTTATCAGATCACTTTTACTATGGTTTTTTCCAACAAAAAATATTTGGTTTTGTTCTTTCTTTTTTGTCCCCCTTGTATCTAAGGTTATAAATTTCATTCCAAACACTTCTTTGGCTTTATCTCATACTTATTTTCTATATAGTTAGGTTCTGTTTTATTCTTTTGAAAAATTATTCTCTGTGTTTTCCCTGCTCTGGTATTGGGGATTGATCCCTATCATTGCAGTACATCCTCAATCCTTTTTTTTCACTTTCCTTTTTTTCTGGTTACTGGGGATTGAATTTAGGGACACTTAACCTCTGAACCAATTCTTCATCCCCTTTTTTATTTTTTGTTTTGAGACAGGGTCTTTCCAAGTTGCTGAGGCAGGCCTTGAACTTGTGCTGTCCTGCTTTAGCCTCCCGAGTAGCTGGCATTACTGAGTTCTTAATTTTTAAAAGTTTCTGCAGTTTATTAACCTCTGAATTTCTGACCCATAGTATTTTAAAATGTCTACATTTCTGTAGTTGTGGATTATCTTTTTAAGTTGATTTCTAGTTTTATTTACTTTGGACAAGTGATTGTGGTCCATGTATCAATTCTTTTAGTCATTGCTGAATTTTACTGTGTATCCTGGCATTTAGCAAATTTTTATAAATGTTCCAAGTGCACTTAAAATTATAAATGTTCTAAATCCATGTAATCGGTGGATGTTATTTATTTGTTCTTGCCTCATGTTTGTTGATTATATTATATAAATTGATTATATAAAAAATTATTGATTATATAAAAAAATTATTGATTATATAAAAAATTTTAACAAGATTTGTTTATCTCGGCCTCTCAGATAGAAGTTAATATTCTCTAAAATAGTTGTGGGTTTGTCAGTTTCTCTGTATAATTCCCTCAGATTTTTCCTTTTGTATTTTGAGTCTGCTGTTGTGTGCATACAAGTATTGCCAAAAGCTCAATCCTTGTCCCTGATGCCATTGCCAATCCAATAATGAGGACACAGATTTTGAGAAAAAGAAAAAAAGGTTTATTGCTTTGCTAGCAAAGGAGAAACACAGGGGACTCCTGTCTCAAAGGCTGTGATTCTGCCCATCAGTAGTAACAGGGGACTATTAAAGAGGTGATTCAAAGGCTACATTACACATGTTCTGTTTAGAGTTGTAATTCACTTGTTAATTTGGAAGATAGTCATTTCTGAGATCTTCTGGTACCATCACCAAAGTCTGGATTACTTCGTCCTTTGGTGGGTACTCAGCGATAGATAACTGTACCCAGGATGGGGAAGAAAGGTAATCTTGTTTCCCCTAAGATTAGGGATGGGGAGAGATTAGGAAGGACCAGGGAGAGAGGAAGAGAAAGAAACATTTACTTAAAAAAAAATAAGTTGCAGTGGCAGAGCAGCAAGGGTTATATTCAAAGCATAAAGTGGACCACTGTTACACAAGTTTAGTAATTATTTTCTTCTTGGAGAGCCTATTGTTCTTCTATTCCAGAAGAAGAAGAGAAACTTCCTATTTCTCCTTGTGAGTTATCCTCCTCATTGAGGTTAAAGACTTCCTAGGGTCTCTGCTTTAGGGGGGAATCTCAGTTTCATCTCTGAGCTTGGTGCCTACCCAACACTGATACCTATGATGAGAATCAGGGCCATGTTCCGTTTCCCTGATGTTGAAGATTGAACACCAGAGAAACGCCAGACAAGCGTAGAAAGCAAGTTTTATTTGAAGAATAGAATAGAGATAGACTTCTCTGACGAGAAGGGGCCACGGAGCAGGGTATCCAAGGAAGTGGGGTGTCCTGCCCTTTTTGTACATTTTAGGTTTCCTTTGTTCTCATGCTCTGTCCTCCCCACATCCTGCCTACATAACTTAAAAGGTATAGTGATCCAAGGGCGGGAAGGAAACCGCTCAGGGGTACCTGGCAGGAAGAGAGTCACTCAGGGGCTACTCATTAACTCCTCGCTAGGAGGAACAGGTCTCTGGAGGCAGGTAATCGTGGCAACAGGTAGTGGAGGGGAAGTGCTCTGGAGGTATTAGCATTTTATTTCCTTTCCTTTCCTCTGACCTGATCATTCATTACCTACACGGACTCTCCTTGTTGCCCCTGGGCCTCAGCACCTTGTGCTCTGCCTAGTCAAGGACTTTAAAACCATTGGCACAATGGTAGTGCTTGTTATTAATTCCTTCTTTTTTTTCTGGTGTCTGGGAAGTTCCACTTTTTTTTTTTTTTTTTGTGAGCTCAAATATGTACTCAAAAGAATATATTTTATATTTCATGCAGCTCTTCCAGCCAGTGGGAGAATCTTCAGGTTATCCATTTTGCTCATTTGTTAGAACTGGAAATTTCTTTGCTCTGAGTTTTTTGCTTTTTATTCTTTTTGTTAGAATTTTTTTTTTCTTGGATACAGAGTCTCGCTGTTACCCAGGTGGTTTGGTCTCAAGCTCCTGGGCTCAAGTGATTCTCCTACCTTAGCTTTCCCAATAGCTAGAACAACAGGCACATGCCACTGTGCCCATTAGCATTTTATATTCACATTTTCTTCTAGTGTTTGGCTTAATTCTTTGTATTCATTTTTATCTAATAGAAAGGCAAATAGTAATGCTCCTTGTATCGAGAGTAGATTTGTTTGTCATTTTAAAGCAATTATGATTGAAAGTAGTACCACATAGAAAAATGTGACAGAAATTGATGTTGATAAATCACTATTTAAACCACAGTTTAATTCTGAGACCGTCAATCTAATTTTGGTTTTATTTTTACAGTTTAAAACAGAGTGGAAAATTCCCTGGAAATCCCTGGCCTCCTTATAAGAAAAGGACATCACTCCATCCTAGCTATAAAGGTCTCATGAGACTTTTGCACTGTAAAACTTTACACATTGTGCTATTCACTCTGCTCTACAAGGTACAGTAGCAGTTTGAATTAGAAAGACTTAGATTAGAATTTCTTTTTATAATTTTTGAATAAAAATACTGGAGGGTAATATTTAAATAAAAGTAGTACTTATAAAGCAAAGCATATTGATACATTTAAGGTGTATATGAATATGTTATAATTGTATAAGTATGAATTCCAAGTTGAAAATAACAAAACAGCTGCACTATTCTTTGTGGTGTATTTAACTTGAGGTATAATAATTTAGCTTCGGGTGTAAGTGTTAGGTTATAGCTTTTGTAGAACAAGAGGAGAATGTGGTGGAACAATAGAAGTTATGGAAAGAGCTAAGGGCTAGTGACCTTACTTTCTGGGGCTTCTCTGTGATTTTTTTTTTTTTTTAACCTCTGATAAGGAGTATGATATAGAGGGATTTGAGTGGACCTCCTATGTCACGTCTGTGTTGTTTCTGGTAGACATCTTAAAAACCCAAAATATGTTTTCTTATTATTTAGAATTTGTTTTATTCTTGTGTTTTCTCAGGCACAATTGATTTATTTTACTAACATTAATTATGTACTCAAAAATTATATGAAATGTAACATTTGGAGTGTGTGTCTATGTATATAATTTTTATGATCTAATTTAAATAAGAGATGAAAGATAAAATAACTATTCCTAGTTTATAGATAAAATAACTATTAACATCTATAAAATAACTGTAGACCATGATAAATGTGATGCAATTAAATAAAATGAAAACCTATTGTTGCTCTTCCTATTTAAAATTTGAAAAATTAAAAATTTAAAGAAATTCATAGCAAACTACACATATTTGTAATGCAGATTTCCAATTGCTATGCAGAAATATTTTTAAAGAAGAAAGTATAAATTTAATCAGACATGTTAGTCTTTCTCCTAATGTTTACTTTGCAATCAAGTAATTCTCTTAGATTTCTGTACCTCTCTTACAGCCTCATCCTTGTCAAATTTTCATTTTACTTTTTAAAGTTATGCTGCTTTAATTAAGATTTTAAATCAGTGTGTCAATAAATGCCTTGAAAGGCTTATTTTTATTACTTCCCTAGAGGATTATTCAATAAAATGATTTAAAATGCTCTTTTTCATCTTGAAAAAAAATGTAGAATATCTTTTCTTACTGAAAAGTGATTTGTATTTATTTTACAAATAACATACATTATTTGAAGGTATTCTTGGTGCTAGATTTTTTTTCAGGTGCTTTAAATGTACTTGTAGACATTAATCTAGCCAAAATTCTTATGGTGACGGTTCTGTTATTATCCATGTTTTTCAGTATGAAAATTGGGCTTAGAGGTTAAATAACTGGTTCAAATGGAGACTTGAGTACTGTTATCAATAATAATAATTAATTACACCTTACCACAAGTAATTTATGTTATTTTGAGTTATATTTTTCAACTTTTAAAATTTGCTTAATGTAAAATGTTATTACAAAATAATAAGGCAATGATTTAGTTGTCCTTTTTAAATTTTTAAATTTATTTATAATAGCTTTCCTGACTTCACAAGTGTAATAAAAACTTTTCTCTGATATTGCATTGTCAAATCAAGTTTCTAGACATCAATGGTAGTAAACCACCTTCATTCCCAACCATGTTTAATACTAAAGAACACATTAAAATAAAATTCCCAGAAGAGCAATTTTTAGTTTTTTTTTTTTTTTTTTTTTTTGTAGCATCTAGTAAAGGAATTTCTCCCCTTAGTTTTTAAGTTACTCAGTTAAAACTGTAATACTGCAGAATTTCAAGTTGAAATATATTTGCATTTGACTGGTAATGTTTTATTATTAAGAGGAGGCAGTGTATAGTAATGATAGGCAGTGACCAGGGAGTCTGACATCTGTGTTCTCATGTTGCTTCCACTAGCTGGGCATGTTCCTGTGTCTTGGTTTCCTCTCTGCAATGTAGTGGATCAGAAAGGATGATCTTTATTAATTCCCAGCCTTCAGTCCCCTCCTTTTTCTATTCCTGCTCCTCATACCATGGGCACCATTCACCTACTATTTGTTGAACAACAGTTGCTAGGTACTATGCTGAGAAAGTGGCAGATGCTAATTCATGTAATCCTCACATTATTTTCTGGACAATTATTCTATATTTAGAAATGAAAACCGAGGCCAAAATACGTTGGTACAAATCAGATAGTCATGGACAGAATTTGTGTTATTAAATCAGTTTTTAAAAGCTTTTGAAAGCCTACACTCTTCACCATTCATCACCACACAAGAGATGAAAGAAAAAGCTCTCTCAGTAGTCCAAGTAAGTATTAGAAAGTCAATCAAATGAAAGTCTATTCTTTAGTTAAAGTAGATTAGGTTTTAAGTAACCAAGTTCTCCTTTCTTAGTCCCTTCAGCCATTTGTGCAATTTCTGTGAGGCTCTGCTTAACCTGTCCTTTGCTGTATCACCCACAACTGACATTGCACTCCCTTCAGAAACTCTTCATCTTTCCCATAGTTAGACCAGATAGGTAATTAGGACAAGATGATAGCTGCCAGCTCATTTTTTTCTTGTAGTATTTTAGGTATCTTCTGATTAGTGGTCACTTATGTCACATTAAGTGACTGATTGGTATGGATAATCCTGAAATCCTGTGTAAGATATGTAAAGCTTTTACTGTATAATTCATATAAAAGGTCAGACTTAGCAGATTTTTCTCAGGGACATCTTTGTAACCACTCTCATTCCCTTTGTTTGTTTATTTACTTTTTTGTGGTACTGAGGCTTGATTCCAGGGGTGCTCTACCATTGAGCTTCATCACCAGCCCTTTTAATTTTTTGAGACAAGTTCTCACAAACTTGCTGAGGCTGGACTTGAATTTGTGATCCTCCTGCTTCAGCCTCCCAAGTCACTGAGATATAGGTATGTGCCAGCATGCCTGACTCCCTTTTATCTCTCTCAGCATATAAATCACACATTGATATATGCATTTATACATCCCCACACAATACTCAGAGCTTCAGACCTTTAATTTTAAAGACAAATTCTAAGAACATTAATGTTTCATAAACATTTATTGTGCTCCTGGTTATATGCTAGGTGTTACGATAAAGACATTGATATTTACACAATTATCTATTTAACAAATTTATTTATGTGAAATCCTAGTCTTCTGAAAAAGATTGTCAACAAATTAGGATATTAAGTATTCTTGTTGAATTATTTTATTAATAATTATTAATTTATTAAGCCAGGCGTGGTGGTGTCATCTATAACCCCAGCTACTCGGATGACTGAAGCAGGAGCCCATCAATTCAAGACCAACCTAGGCAATATAGTGAGACCATCATTTAAAAAAAATTTTTTTTATTAAATACTGGTATATTTATATTAATGGTTTTAGGGGGTTACTTAATGAGTTAACCTTTAATCTGTGAACTGCCGTTTCTAGATAGTGCTTAAAGTACTAGGTATTCTGTAGAGGAAATGGGTTTTTGGTTTTAGCTTGACTTTTCACTAAGATGTCATTTAACTTATGTGTCTGATTTTATGTATTTAGTTATGTCATTTTCATCTGTATTAAAATGTTTATGGATCTTTAAGTGAAATGTTCTATGAAAAGAAGCAATTTTGAGGTAATTTTTTCCTTTTTTAAAGATTTTGATGGATCATCAAAATCTGTCAGAACATGTACTCTGCATGGTTTTATATCTGATTGAATTAGGACTTGAAAATTCTGCTGAAGATGAATCAGATGAAGAAGTAAGTAATTTCTTATATTTTAAAATTTTTAGATAGGAATAAGCCCCTCTCTGGCTCTAGGCAATTATTCCTAGGCCAGTGTATAAATGAAGTGTATTTATGAATTCCTTATACTTAAATAAGATCTTCTAAAGAACTACTTTTATAGAAAACACCCTTTGGTTTTTCAAATATATACTGTCTTAGTGCTTTTGTTGATACCTATGGAATTACTACACTTTTAGAATTACTGGAATTGAAATTTACCATTCATGTCATAAAAATTAAGCAAATTGGTTAATGTACTTTTGGTGTTATGGTAAGAACATTGGTTGCTGGAAAACAATCACTAAGTTAGAACTTCAGTCTAGATATTCAAATAATTTGATTAGGATTATTTTTGAGAATAATAGAATTCATGATGGCCTAAAGTTCATCAAAGAGAGGTAGATATGTAAATTTGCATTAACTGGTAAGCATGACTTTAACTAGAAAAGGGTAAAAAAACCACTTTGAAGTATTTGTATATTTGATTAATATGATTAAATTAAAAATTCTTTGTGCTTTTTAAAAACAAGTAATTTAAGGTTAATTTTAAAGAAAATTTATATTATTAATCCCAATAAAATTATTAGCATAATTATTTTTGAGAACCACATTATTCCTGTAAAGATTTTAAAATAAATTCTTGATTAAGTATACAAGTTGTTAATTTGTTATAGGACTTTAGAAGTATTACTTCTAAAAAAGCAGTTCTTACTACAAATTATTTGTACAAATATAAAATGACGTAATTTTACAAACGTAGAATATGAAATCTTCTGCCTCCCAAAAGGAAAAATATAGCACAGCATAACAGCTCCTCCCCCAAAGGAAACTAGATAGTACTTTCTAGTCCAAGGTGAATCAACATATATTCTTTTGTATGTGCTAAAAGGTTATTAAGCTTCCTCTAAGACTCTGCCATACTTTTGGTTAATGTTTTTGACTTTCTTCCATAAGTAGTTCATGCTAGCATTTAATTGTACTATGAGTTATTACTAATGGATGGTGACAAATATTCTGTAATGTTAGGTGTTTCCAGATTGACAAATATATTCTTCAGGAGATAGTTGCTGATTTCACTAGATTTAACCCCATTATTATTATTGAGAAATTTATTATATTTCATGTTTCAGTTTGATTATATTATTTAAATTTATTCACTTTGTAATTTTTGCATTTAGGACTATGACAGGCAGTGGATAATTATTCGGTCTAGTTACATCTTCATTGTACCTTATATCTGAAGTGACAAGCATTCATATTCTTTATGTTTTATGTTTTAGACATCAGTGGGTGGACCAGAGCGTTGTCATGACAGTTGGTTTCCTGGCAGTAATTTAGTATCTAACATGCGACACTTTATAAACTACGTTAGAGTGAGAGTTCCAGAGACTGCTCCTGAAGTGAAGAGAGACTCACCTGCAAGCACTAGTTCTGATAGCTTGGGTTCTTTACAAGTAAGTGTGAAATTAAGAAGGGGGGAAAAAGTAAAGGAAAGGAAAAGTTTTATGTTTAAGTGTTGGGATATATTGTTTAGAACCCCCATGATATTGAAAGAAAAAAATGTAATTAGAGGTAAATTTACATTGTCTTTTATTTTCTCTGATACATCTAAGCAAATTCTGTCTCACCAGTCTTTTTCCTTTAACCTGCCAGAGTTCACGACGACCTAAAGTTCTTCAAAGAGAGGTAGATGTGTATGATATGTGCATTAACTAGCAATGTGGCTTTAACTGGAAATGAGAAAAAAATCACTTTGAAAGTATTTGTGTGTGTGTGTGTGTGTGTGTGTGTATTTGATTAATATGGTTAAATTTTTGAAGTTTCTTTGTGTGTGCTCTTTTTAAAAACTAAAGTAATTTAGGCTTCATTTTAAAGAAAATCAATATTATTGATCTCAAAAATAATATTGAGCATTTAATAGTGTATTTTTCTTATTAGTGTTAGAAGTGTTTTGAATCAATGATAGGCAGCATATTTGGGTCTTACTAACATCTTAAAAATGACTGTTTTCGGGCTGGGGAGATAGCTCAGCTGGTAGAGTGCTTGCCTTGAAAGCACAAGGCCCTGAGTTTGATTCCCCAGTACCACAAAAAAAAAAAAAAAAAAAAAAAGCTGTTTTCTAAATAAAAATAAATTTAGTTTCTGGCAGCATGCCCATTTTAAAATAATTTTTTTGACTTCTATGGAAATTAATTAATTTTGATAAAATAAGCCCATAAAAGTCTTAAACTATATGTTGTGTAGTCAGATTCATTTTGAAAAACAGCTCTTATTGCATGTAGCTTAATTAATTTTAAAATGAATAAAGAAAAAAATTCTTGAAATGATACGCCAACTAACTAAATTTGAGCCGTGTTAGTTCCTTTAACCTAGATTTTCGTGAGAAGACAGCATTAAATCAGGTATTTCTCAGAGTAGACTCTACTTGTAAGAACTTTTTTTGACAGCATGTTTTTGCCGTATCATTAAGGATTTTAATTAAAATATTGGAACCTCTATAAGAGGAAGCTTTTGCCCTCTAATGCTGGCAGAGAGTACTTTAACAAACAGCTTGGATGTTAAAAAATAGTGTATACTCTAATTTGACTCACAAAAATTCAACTAATATTGAAGCATCTTTTCTATGCTCACTTTAAAAAACTAATGAAATCCATTAAACTGACTCATATCTTAATTAAAAGATGATTTTGAAGAGCCCTAATGCAGTTTGGGGTTTAGCAGAAAGGCTATTAGAAGATAAGTAATTGAGAAAAACACAATTAAAAAAACCTATTCAAATAACAAGTCACAGTGATATTCAAATGTGAAACAAAATCAGTTTGATATTTCTTCCTTACATTTCAATTTAATAACTTTAAACATTTTTTAGAAGTAATTTTCAAACTTTTGAAGTTCCTTAAAAGTGAAATTAATTACCAGTTCAGAGTCATTAACTTGGAAAATTAAATTAACTTATAATTTTCTTAACTGGAAACAGTAGCAGTCTTCCAGAAGTTAGTAAAGTCCATATATAATTTTCCTTACAAATGATGAATAGAACAGATTTTCTTTTCCATTAAGCAGGAGAAATTTAGCTTATGATTTCTCTTTAACATGGGTATTGGTACTGCTTAAGATTGTTTTTTTCCCCCCACTAGTTGATAGGCTAAGAAGGTTTATAAAGACATTTTATTGTTGATAAGTCTCTTTTTTTCTTATTGGTGTTTGTAGATTGAGTGGAACTCAATTTGTTTTTAGAAAGAAAAGTGAAGGATCAGATTTATTTAATGAGTAAATCAATTGAATAAATCTCGATGAAACTTTTGAGCATTCCCTTTGAAAAAATATATTAATATATTTTTAGGATTGATACTGAATAACTTGTCTTGATTTTTCTTTTTTTCTCATGTCTACTGGTAGAATTCTGGTACAGCTCAAGTTTTCAGCTTAGTAGCAGAACGTAGAAAGAAATTTCAGGAGATCATCAATCGTAGTAGCAGTGAAGCAAATCAGGTGGTTCGTCCCAAAACTTCAAGTAAATGGTCTGCTCCTGGTTCAGCTCCCCAATTAACAACAGCCATTTTGGAAATTAAAGAAAGCATATTGTCTTTGCTAATTAAGCTTCATCACAAACTCTCAGGAAAGCAAAACTCCTACTATCCTCCTTGGCTGGATGACATTGAAATTTTAATCCAACCAGAAATTCCTAAATACAGTCATGGAGATGGTATAACTGCAGTAGAAAGAATATTACTAAAAGCTGCTTTGCAAAGCAGAATGAACAAACGTATCATTGAAGAGATATGTAGAAAAGTGACTCCACCTGTACCACCCAAAAAAATTACTGCAGCAGAGAAGAAAACCTTGGATAAAGAAGAAAGGTAACTTTTATTTTTAATGTTTTAAATATGTATGGTATAGTTGAAGATTTGATTGATTTTTATCCTTTTAGATCATCTGAGACTCACTACCTGATTGTTCTAGCAGCAAAAATAACTGATTCATTCGTAAGATAAATGGAATTGAACATAGCGCTTATTTGCGTACTATGATGTCTTACTTGGGGGTGAGAAAATGAGTGTTTCTGACCTCAACATTAAATTACTACTTTAAACTTGGAGTCTTCTTCAGAAAAATTGCTATAATTTTATTGTTATAAGGATCTACTAATTCTCTTGGTATTGTCAGAAAGTATTATCAATTCAGTGTTAAATGAGAACAAAAAAAATTGGAAGACTTTTAAATATTACGCAAAATAATAAAAATCCAACTGCTTTAATTACTCTTGGTCCTTTATAATCTTTATCAATGTATAATTACCATTTATTAAAAAATATTGTTTTTAAACACACTTAACTTATGCCTCTAGCTTTTGGACTCTTAAGTTGCTTCTAATTTGTTGTTAAGTCATAATATTTCTAAATCTTTTTCTTTTCCTTCATCTCTGACTATCTTCCTAGGAATGATGTTTTTATAAGTGGAGTTTATAGGTCATGGACTGTGGCATGGTTCTTGGCACATGCTATTTGCTAACAGCTGTATTCAAGTCATGTTACTGTGTATTGTCACCAACTGTTTTTCAACAGATTTGTTACCATTGCCTACCTTGTTGTCAAAAACATGACATGATGAATCTTGAGAGACTGAAACTCAGCATAATTGTCAAATCCTTGGGATGGGTTTAGTATTTATTAAAACAAAAACAAAATCAACTTGTAATGAATACAGAGAAGGCTAAAAGACCCAGACTATTAAAACATTTTTTTCAGATGAACTTCAAGATTGCAATTGCTTACTTGAGGTTATAAATAATATTCATTGGTTTAATTTCTCTAAAACAAATTTGCCTACTAAAGCAACAAAACAAAATTTAAAAAAAAGAAGAAAGCAACAAAGCAAAAATTATATGGTTAAAATTATAGAGTTGAAAAGGATCATTTCAATGTTATTTTAATTAAGAACCTTGGACTTTTGTCATCTCTTTCATACAGATAAAATCATTCTTGGCACATTGTTATCTGGACTTCTTATTACTTTTAAAATTAAATGTAGACAATTATGGGTCGAATTATCAGTGGAAACCAACCTAAGGAGCATTTTATACTAGTGATCCATTTTCCATTCATCAAGTGTCACCCAGGCTCTTCCCTGGATGGGAACTGTGTCCAATGTTGAACTCCTTGACCTTGAGGAATTAATATTATAGTGGGAGACAGACTAGTAAACAGATGGTTATTAGTGTAATAAATACTATGTTAGGTGTACAGGGCATTAATGGCAATAGCAGGAGATAAAAGACGAAGGAGATAACCAGATATAATATTTTATTTGGTACTTAATGTGTGAATGATTACAGGGAAACCATTGAAGAATTTTAAAAAGGGGAATAATATGTAGATAATCACATGCAAATTGATTAGAGTGGGGTCAGACTGGAAATTGGGCTACTCAGCTATTTAAGAATCTAGGATAGCAGATGTAGCAAGGGTCAAAACTAAGTTGGTAATAATAAATAGGGGGAGATGTATATGAGATATTTAGCAGCTTCATGTCGTTAGACTTTGTGATCAATTTGATGTGGGAGATGAGGGAAAATTCATGATTTGTTCCTAAAGTTGTGACTTGGATGATGTTCCTGTTTACTAAGGTAAGGAGTTGTAATAGGTTGCTAAAACTTTGCAATAACATTGATACCAGGGATTGAGTCCAGGGGTGCTCTACCACTGATCTACATCTCGGCCCTTTTCATTTTTATTTTGAGACAGAGTCTCTCTCTAAGTTGCCCAGGCTGCCCTCAAACCTGTGATCCTCCTGCCTCAACTTCCCAAGTTGCTGGAATAACAGGCGTGTACCACCATGCCTGGCAAGATTTTTATTTTTGTTAACTTCTTCTAAATTAATGTTCTTTGCTTTCAATTATGTAATATTATCTCTCTCTCTCTCTTTTTGAAGAAAAATAAACATGCAGTGGATCAAAGGGTATTGTATTTGGTCAGTGGTATTCTGTAATTATTACTAATAATAGATATAATATTGGAGGATATAGTTTAGATGCTATTTTTACAAAGGCCTTAATGCTCTTGTAATAAATAATACTCAAAATTCTAGACTTTCTTGTGATGGGTTTATTTCCTTTGAGCAGCAATGATGTTGACAAGCACTTGAAATGGATTCTGTAGCAGATAGAATGAAATGAATCTGAATCTTGCTGTGCTTCTCATATGTCCTTTCTGTTTTGTATTATGTTTCATAATAAAGGGAGATTGGTTTATAAACACTTAATGATGATCCATTTCCATGTGCCTCACCTATAGGCAAACTTGGCATCACTTTCATAATAGATTAACTCCTTAGAAAACAAGATACAAACCAGAAACCTTAGACGGTTGTAATAATATACAACTCCAATGTCTTCACTTCCAGGATAATAATGGAAAATTTTGATGATATAGGCAGTTTGCCCAAACTTGTTTGTCTTTTTGTTAATGGTCTTTATTTACATTTATGTTCAATTTTAGTAAGGAATAACCTAGATTAAGAAAAAATTTGGACTGGGGTTGTTTCTCAGTGGTAGAGCACTTGGCTAGCATGTGTGAGCCACTGGGTTTGATTCTCAGCACTGCATACAAATAAAAATAAAAGTTCATTGACAACTTAAAAAAAATTAAAGAAAAAAATTTGCAGGGGCTGGGGTTGTAGCTTGTGAGGCACTGGGTTTGATCCTCAGCACCACATAAAAATAAATAAAATGTATTGTGTCCATCTACAACTAAAAATAAGAAAGAAATTTATAATAGTGACATTCCATTTCTAGTTACATAGAAAGCTCGTATAGCAATGCAGTTTTAATTCTAATGCCAAGCAATTATACTTGAGGTTTTCTTTTATTTGACATATAGATTTGTTATTTGTTATAGTCTTATGAACATATTTATTCTAACTATGAATGTGGTGTCTTAGAATGCTTTGAACATCTATAGCACATTTTTGTTTGTTGCCATTTCCTTTGTGGCAGATATTTGAGGATGAAATTAATTTTTGTGAATTTTTAATTTTAAAGTAATCCTAAACTTGAAATATTTCAGGGACAATACAAGGAATTTCTTGAAACATTTCAGAATAAGTTACTGGTGTGGTTCACCTTCACTGTGGAATATTTTAGTGTGTATTTCCTAGAAATAAGGACTTTTCTTACTTAAATTACCACAGTGCAACTATCAAAATGAGGAAATTAATCTGGGCACAGTGGTGTTTGCCTGGGAGATTGAGGCAGAAGAATTGACTGAGCTCAGGAGTTTTAAATCAGCATTGGCAACATAGTGAGACCCCCATCTCAAAACAAAGCAAAGGAAGGAAAGAAGGAAGGGAGGGAAGGAGGGAGGGAAGGAAGGAAGGAGAAAGAAAAGAAAAGAAAAGAAAAGAAAGAAAGTAAGTATTTGAGTGTGATTAAATCCTTAGACCCCATCGGGTTTTGGTGGCGCATGCCCGTAATTGCAACTTGGGAGGATGAGGCAAGAGGATCGCAAGTTTAAAACCAGTCTCAGCAATTTAGCAAGATCCTGTCTTTAAATAAAAAAAGACGGGGTATGTAGCTCAGTAGTAAAGCACATCTGGGTTCAGTCCCCAGTGTCATACCAAACAAAACAGAGCACCTACAAGTAAACCCTTAAATCCCAAGTTTAGATAATTGTTCAAATAATGTTCATATGGCAAAAAGGTTCGATTAGTAATCATTCACTGCATTTAATTGTTGTATTGTTTTGGTCTCCTTCAATGTGGAATAGCTTCCTCAGTCAAATATTCCTGCATATTTGGCAGGAATATCAATGAAAAGTTGCTGTTTTATTTTCACCCATCAGGTGTTTCATGATTTTAATTTGTTCTATTACCGATGATTAAATTTGATTGCTTGATTTAAGAGGGTATCTGCCAGACTTCTTCACTGTCAATTTACCCTTTTCTACCTTTGTAATTAATATGCAACTTGTGGAGATATAGTTTGAGATACTGTAATATCCCATTTCTTATAAAGTTTCAATATACTATTCATTTACATTTATTAATGTGGGCTCTTGGGTTCCTGTTTTCTGTTTTATAATCTCTTGTGCTCATTATTCAGTTTGATGCTCAAATTGTTCCATGTTTAGATCCTAGAAATTACTTCAAGCTGGTTTCTATGCCCTTTTGATCTATCACCCTCATTCTGTGAGCATATTCTTATTTTGTGGGACAATAAATTGTTCCAGGTTCATCTTGTACTTGAGGTCAGTCATTTCTCCAAGGAGTTCTAGTTACTTTTAGTAGAGAATGGTATTTAAAAACTACAAGCCTTGTGTTTATTCTAATGAGGAATAATTGTTTCAGATACTCTTGGTGGACAGAACTGGGGAAAACTTTGTTTGTATGTGTTTGTGTTGGGGACTGAAAGGGGGGAAGGGAGAATTATTTTTATGCCTGTGATACTTAAAATGCCAATCTGACACCATGGGAATCATTCTTGTTTTCTCTCTTACCATATTGTAATTCACTTCCACAGTGAGAAACCCAGCAGCCATTATTCATTTTTCCTTTCCTTTTCCTCTCCTCTCCTCTCCTCTCCTCTCCTCTCCTCTCCTCTCCTCTCCTCTCCTCTCCTCTCCTCTCCTCTCTCCTCCCTCCCCTCCCCTCCCCTCCCCTCCCCTCCCCTCCCCTCTCCTCTCCTCTCCTCTCTCTTTCTATCTATCTATCTATCTATCTATCTATCTATCTATCTATCTGTCTATCTATCTATCTATCTATCTATCTATCTTTTTATAATTTCCCTTGTCTGTAACCAATTTCTTGGAATCTTTCCATACACCAATACCCTCTTGTGCCAGGCTGTTGGATCCTGACACCCTATGCCTGGTAACTCTAGCCATTCTTCATGTTTAGGAAAGAGAAGGAATGGATAGATATGATGTTTTAAACTGATCAGTGTCATTGAGAATTAAGTTTGATGAAGATTAGTGATCAACTTCAATAATAATATTTTGGCTCAAAAACAATTTAAAAGAGTTATAACTATAAAGTAATAAAGCAATTTTTCTCATGGGGATCCTAAATTATCTGTAAATGTTAGAAAAAGAGTGTTAAAAATCTTTCGAACATTATTGGCAAAAATATGTAACTTCTGATAAGGTGGACCATAGTACTTGAACTGTTTGTATTCATTCTTCTGAATTCTGTTATCTTTCAGATTAATAGAAAAATACTTCGAGGTTTTCATAGAAATGACTAGCATCTCCATTTAATATAATGCTTTGTCTTTTACAGTGTATAGAAATAATAAAGGGTTATTAAAAGAAACTACTATCATTTAGTATATATGTTATTATATTCTTTGTATCATGGGCTATGATCGGTACCTCTTGAGTTTCATTCGAGTAAAATGTTTATCTTCCTAAGGAGTTAATATATAACTTATTTTTTAAACCTTCTTTTCTTTCTCTCCCTCCCTTTTAAAATTGCCATTTTAACCTTTTCTTATTAAATGTAAAATTTGATGCTCACTACTATTAGTAGTATCACATAATCTGGGGAAAGCCTATCACTTTTCTTTGTTAGTTTACTTTTTTTTATGTTCTGATCCTGTTGTATTGGTTTTTGTTTTGTTTTGGCAACTACTCTCAAATTTAAATACTCTTTGAAAGAAGATAAAAGTAAATAAAGTATAAGTAATAAAGATAGTATAGTGAATTAATTCAAAGGAATATTTATACTTAGACTTGGAAGATGTTTTTATTCTTTGTTGTGTTTGTTTCACATTCTTTGCTTCATACATAACAAATCAAACATGGAATATGTCTTACTGGCTTCTCCTCATTCTCTATTAGGGGAAACCTATTCTTAGGATAAAAATAAATCTGATTATTCTTATCTTTTAGATTTTGTTTATATATAAACATCAAGCTTTTTATAGCACCTAATTTACTGTCATTTGTACCTGAGGTTAATTTGCTAGTCCCTTGCTGAAAAAGACTTGCTCTTCCTGTCATCAGGTATATACTTAGGACATTGTTTTGTTGGAAATCAAATTTTCTACCTACCTTAATTATTATATCACATTTTTAGGTAAACCTTGGCTTTTATTTTTATCTATTGGGTCAGTGAATTTGAAGTCTTCCTAAAGCAGAATCCTTAGGAGAGTCCAATCTTACATGAAATTAATGCATAATATAGAAAGTAGATTGCTTCTACTATATGCAAGGGTCTTTTCATATATTATATACTACTCAAAGATAGTAGATTGGTTTTAAGCACAATTAGTACTCATAACTATTTCTGTTTAATCTAGGCGACAAAAGGCTAGAGAGAGGCAGCAGAAATTGCTTGCAGAGTTTGCTTCACGACAGAAAAGCTTTATGGAAACTGCAATGGATGTTGGTAAGTCAAAACTTTTTAGGTTAGAACTCTCATAGTCATTACTTTAGGGATGATCTTGACCAATCTTCCACAAGTTTTAAACATTACAGACAGACGATTTCCTGTCTTTATGTAAACAATATAATGACACAGGACCAATCTCTTTTTTAGACAGTTCATTCTGTGATTGAATGGCTGCCATTGTGAGGAAGAGCTTTCTATTGATAGCAATACATAGAGAGTATGCTCCCTCTTTTCTATTAAACTGTCCCTTAAATTTCTGAGATCCATTAATATGTATTTGTTTATGTGAAATTATTCTAAGATTCTTATAAAGGTTTTCAAATACTTTCAGTGCCTCCTCTTTCTACCACAATATCAGTATTGCTAAAGATAAGGTACATTTCCTATTTTCATTCAGATTAGCATTTAGATTTTTATAATAAAAAGGAATGCCTTGTTTCTGTATGGTGGTAGGTTACTCTGAGCAACCTTTTACAAACACTGAAAGAATGGATTAAATTGAAGTCTCAGTCTTTAGTTAACCAGGATACTCCTTTCCCTGACTTTTCACATTACAGTGATTTCTTTTCTTTTTTTTTTCTTTCCTTCTTTCTCCTCCCTCCTTTCTTTTTAGATAAAGTTGATGAAAGAAAATAAGCTAGAGTTATGCATTCAGTTAAAATACTGCTTTAGACATCTCTTTTGCTGTTCTGACTGAAAGACCCACTAGAACAATAGTAGAGGAGGAAAAGTTTATTTGAGGGCTTATGGTTTCAGAGTTCTCAGTCCATTGACAACTGACTCCATTCTTTGGAACTCAAGATAGGCCAAAACATCATGCTGGAAGAGTATGGCAGAGGGAAGTGGCTCACATAATGTTCAGAGAGAGATTAAGCTCAGCTCACCAAATATATACCCCAAAGGCATACCCTCAGTGACCCACCTCTTCCAGCCATACCCTACCCATCTTTAGTCCACTCAGTTAATTCCTATCAGGAATTAATTTGCTGCTTGGATTAAGGCTCTCACAACCCAATCATTTCTCCTCTAAACCTTCTTGTGTTGTCTCACACATGAGCTTTTGGGGGATACCTTACATCCTAACTATTACAAATTACTTACACATATGTGCATTCAAACATGAATGTACATTTTTCATTCATTTTTGTACACATAAGCACATATAACAATGGCCAGAGAGGTATGAAGATGGGGTCAGTCTAGATATAGCCAACTGTCTTCTAAATGATTAACATTGAGTTTTATGTTCAGGTCATAATTTTGATGGAAAGAATAATCAAATTCTGTTTGTGGAATTTACTTAGTATTAGTTGACTTTCTCATGCGAAAGAAGGAGATTGATCTATGAAGGTGTATCATACCCATTCAAATAAAATGAACTGATAAGCTCCTATACTTCTTTCATTTTTCCATTCCTAATCTCTGCCTCTTGATTTTTATCACTTGTTAACTACTTATTTACTTTAAAATTGTCAAGGTTGCTGACATTTTGTTTTGCTGTCACAGACATTGGATGGTGTCTTCCATCCAAAGGTCGACTCAAACTGTTAAGAGTATTTGTATTAGGATGACTTTTGGAATGTTATTGAGTATAGTGCTAAGCAATACACTAGGATTTATTTACTGTTTTTTGAATCCAAGTGGCCTGATTCCTGAATGTTTCTAAGGAGACTATTTCTTTTCTTATAGTCGCTTGATTGCTAAAACCCATATCAGCTAATGTTTATTTGTATTTGGGCCAGGACTTTGTTATATTGCCTTTTTTTTTGTCTGAAGTTTCCAACTGCTCCTTTTGACTTTATTTTAAAATTGTAGGTGGATACGGTGGTGCATGTCTGTAATCCCAGTGACTTGGGAGATTGAGGTAGGAGGATTGCACGTTTGAGACCAGCCTCAGCAGCTTAGAAAGACCCTGTTTCAAAAGTTTTTTAAAAAGGACTGGGATTATAGCTCAAAAATAAAGTGCCCTTGGGTTCAGTCCCCATTGCCATAGATAGATAGATAGATAGATAGATAGATAGATAGATAGATAGTATTGTGACAAGAATTGCACTATCTTTATTCTATCTCTGTCATTCTGCCCACTCAATCATTCTGTCCTTTGCATGAAATACTTTTCCAGTTGGGTCCATGGCATGCTGCATAGCCATTACCTTGAGATTCCTATTGTTTTCCTATTTTTGGATCAATTTAGGGTTTTCTGCCTCTCATCTCTTTTCTTGGTCTTGTCTTATTGGAGTACAGCCTCAAGTATATTTCTAATAATGTTGTGTAGAGGCTTTCTGATTCTTTATATCTTTGGAAGGGAATTTGCTCTCATACTTGATTGTTCATTTGGATGGATATAGAATGCCAGGTTGATATTTTCTGTGACAAATGAAGGCATTACTTTCTTGTCTTTTTATATTCATTTGATGAAAATTCTAGTGGGAGTCTGAATCTTATATCATTGTAGGTGAATATATTTTTTCTGTTCTTGTGATCCTTTTATGATCATCTGATCCTTTGAGATTTGAAAATTTATGATTTGTTTCTATGTGCTTTTATTTTCTTCCTTCTTAGGACTTAGTCTTTCCTTCTTAGTCTTTCCAGTCTGTAGATTGATATTTCTGAAGCTCTGAGAAAAAAAAATTATTGTAATTTCTTTGTTCACTCATATAATCATCCTCTAGTATGGCCCCAAGTGATGCCCATCTCCTGGCATTTATGTCTTATGTAGTTTTATCCTATATTATATCAAAACTGGTCTTTATGATCACGAAGTATGGCAGAAATGATGGCTATCATTCCTAAAACTGAGTTATGAGAAACATTATGACTTCTGTCTTCATTGCTTTCTTTCTCTTTTGTGTTACTTCTTCTGGGGAATCCAGCTTTCATGTCATGAGCATACCCTGGAAGAGGAACTGAGGTCTCTTGCCAACAGCCACATGAGTAAACTTGGATGTGAAACTTCCTGTCCCAATTAAGCCTTAAGAAGACTATGCCTGGCTGACAGTTGTTTTTGTTTTTTGGTACTGCAAATTGAACCCAGGGTCGCTTTACCACTGAGCCATATCCCAAGACCTGTTTTTATTTTCTATTTTGAGACAGGGTTTCACTAAGTTGCTGAGGGTCTTGCTAAGTTGCTGAGGTTGGCCTTGAACTTGGGATCATCCTTCCTCATCCTCCTGAGTCCCTGGGATTACAGGTGTGTGTCACCAAGCCCAGCCCAGATGATAGTTTGACAGCAATTTCAGGAGAGATCCTGAGCTAACACCATATAGTTAAGTTACTTCTATATACTTCATCCTGAGAAACTGTTAGATACATGCTATATTAAACCTCTGAGCTTTGGGGTAATTTGTTATAGAGAAATATTACAATAATTTAAAATTTTCTTTTGAGGGACTCTAGTCGGATGATGGATCTTTTAATTTTGTGTGTCTTTAATTTTGTGAAATCTTTCAGAGAAGACTTGAGGGTTGTTTTTCTTAATTATCACTTAGCTTTCTGAATTGCTTTTAAAATTTATATTGGTCTTTCCATGTTGCTAGTTTTCTTCATTTGCCTGATGATCCTTGAAAGATGGTCTAGGTATCTGATGTGTGTTTATTTCACTGAGGTGTGCCAGATTCTTTCCATAGGGTCTGTACTATTTTGTATGCCCACCAGCAATATGTCAGTTTCTCTACATCCTCATCATCAGCATATGTTGTAATTTTGTAGGTGAGAGAAGTGAGATCTTGATTTAGTTTCAGTTGGTGTGCCTCTTATTATGACAGAGATTGATCTTTGGACCTTTGATTGTTTCTTGTTTTCTGACACATATTTTTGCCACTTCGTCACACTTGGGTATGATTCTACACTAAATAACGTTCTCTTTTTTGTTCGTACACTTCCTTGGAATCAGTCATAGCTGTGGACTTTTTTTAGGGTAGAATTGACTTACTTGTGGCATTAGATGCATATAGTGCATACTTCTGTGTATCTGTGGCTGTTGTTTCTAGTTGTAAAAATGTTATTTTATAAAATATTTCAATATAGTTTTGAATTTTGCCATATTGGGAAATTCTTATTGTCATCACTAAGTAGGACCTATTTGAATTGTTTCACTGAAATTAGAGTGGGATAGAAAGTTTATATTGCTTGATTTTTAAATATGAAATTGCTTAATTTTGAGGGATGGTGATACTAGGTCTGTTATTTTAAGTCATATGTGATATAGTGTATTCCAAAAAATAGTTCAATAAATACAAAACACGTTTTGTTTTTTTTGTTCCATATATAAGATATGTCCTAGTACCAAGCCAGAACATTAAAAAAAAAACAAAAAAGGAAACACCAAAACTCAAAACATAATATATCCTTAACACAGGTGAAATAAGATCATATAAAACTATATATTCAGGCAAAACTAATCATATCTTCCTATTTTCCCTTTAATCTTATTCTCCAAGATAAACCATTATAAACCTTTATTTCTTCATATGAAGCACATACAAATTACATAAGTGGATTTTGTTTATATTTATTTTTCCCATAATGAAATCATACTGTACAAAGCTGTGTCGTTGGTTTCCTTTTTAAAACCATAGAAACAAAAAGATGTACCTCATTTGTATATAATGAATCAAAATGCAGTCTGTAAAAATAAAGAAATAATAAAAAAGAAGGAATGGCTGTAAAAAAAAAGAAATTACAAATTAAATTTATAGAATGCAGAAAAACAAGTGTCATGAAAAGTCTTCTATATAAATCTTTTTTAAATCTCAGATTTCATTATATACATATTCATGCACATATAATAATATATACATGAATTAATATAAATGTTTCTAATTTGTGTTTTTTTCTTCTTCCATAACTGGTGATTACAATTTGGTTTGTGTACTTGAGTGTTTTTATGTGTTGATATAGTCATACAAATTCTCCCTTTCTCCTTTTCTTCCTTTTTCTTGGGGCTGGGACCATTGATTGCTTTACCCAATGAGATCACTCTTTGCTTTTAACCTCAGTAATATCTTGCTTTAACTAAAAGTGTGTGGCAGACATAATAATAGGTCTTTCAAGACTAGATCTCTTTTCATTTTGACTCACTAATCTTGTTTACATAGATATGTGTTTCTGTTTCTGATTCATTTGTTATTTTTTTCTCTAATTTCTCTTTTGACTTCTTTTCATTTCTGTCATACTAGACTTTAACCAAAGATCTATTTTAGATTCCTCCTACTTCTCCTCTCAGTCACTCTTAATAAATATCAGATATGTGTTTATCTGCATGAATTATTAAATATCTAAAGGACATCTTTTTTTCCTATTTTTGACATGTATTTTTACATATTTACATAGATATGCCTCTGTTTTTAAAGAATTTCATTAAGAGTGTCTGTTTCCCTGGTCTTCTTAGTTCCCTCTACACATATCGCAGATCAGGAATTTAAGTTCCTTCATTTGCAAATGATTAAATTGTCTAAATATTTTATTTCTTTTAATGACATTACATCACCAGAAGGTTACTGTTATTTTCTATAATAGTTTTGCTTTACTAATATATATTATGTTCATATCTAATGATTTCCCTAAACAAAAATTAATCATTTTTATTTCTGAGATATAATCCCTAGAATTGGGAGTAAGGAAGAAATAGATTTTTCTTCTTTTATCTCCTAAAACATACTACTATTTTTTTCCCCTGGAAGTTCCCATCTTATTGTAAATTCCTTCTCTTAGGTGCCTCAAAGAAAATTAAAACAACTCTCTCCTTCTTTTTTTAAAATACTATTTTTAAAATAGCATTTAAAAAATATTTTGTTTTAGTTGTAGGTGGACACAATACCTTTATTTTATTTTTATGTGATATTGAGGATCCAACCCAGGGCCTCATGCATGCTAGGTGAGCACTCTACCACTGAGCCACAACCCCAGCTCCCTCAAAATTTTCTTTTTTGATACCAGTGTTTTTGCTTCTGTATTGATTTGGTAATCAATTTTATCTATGAATGATACATTAGAAGTATGTTTAACCATATATTATTTGAGTCTTTATATCATTTCTTTGTACTTTTTGCCTAAATTTTTTTGAGTAAACATTTTACTTCAGCAAGATAATTTTGGGCATACTTTTATTACTATATAACTCTATTAGTATTGAAACTAAAATTATTTTAAATGAATTTTTAAAAATTTTTTTATTAAAATGGGATTTTCTTAGGAATTAGGAGTTTTAATTTTTTTTTTTTTCAGATTCTCCTGAAAATGATATTCCTATGGAAATCACCACAGCAGAACCACAGGTTTCTGAGGCAGTATATGATTGTGTTATCTGTGGACAGAGTGGCCCCTCCTCTGAAGACCGACCTACGGGATTGGTTGTATTGTTACAAGCATCATCAGGTAAATTCAAAAGTAGCTTTTCAGTAGGAACATTTTAGAGCCAAGGTATATATAACAAATTAAAATAGACAGATGAAAGTTATATCTTGAAAGTTATAACTTCAATTAAAATACATAGATTGGCAGATTGGATTAAAAAACAAGATCCAACAATATGTTATTTGTTATCAAAATATTCAGTCTACCAAAAGATATAGACTAGTTAGGACTTTGTCTAGCAATAATTGATTTACATCCAAATAGCAAAACTTCTTTATCTGATTTTATCTCACTTTTCTGCATGAGTGTTAGAAGACCTTAGCAGAGAGGTCATAAACAGATAGAGATTCTTAAAAAGAACCAAAGGGAAATCCTGGAAATGAAAAACTTGATAAACCGAATTAAAAAAGTCAATGAAAACATCATCAATAGATGAGACCACTTCAAAGATAGATTTTCAATCCTTGAGGAAAATAATAATAATAGTAATAATCTTAAAGATTAAATTAACCATAAAGAAAAGATGTTAAAAGATGCTGATCAGAAGAATATTCAAGAAATCTGGGATAATATCAAGAGACCAAATTTAAGAATCACTGGGTAGATAAATGCTCCAAAATAGAGGGGTACACAATCTTTTCAATGAAATAATGTTAGAAAAATTTCCAAATATTAGGACTGAGATGGAAATTCAAATATAAGAGGCATATAGAACTCAAAATATACAGAATTGCAGAAGTACTCCAAGACACATATAGTGAAAATACCTAATATACAGAATAATAATAGAATTTTAAAAGCTGCAAGAGAAAAATGACTGGTTCCATTTAGAGATAAGCCAATTTGAATTTCAACTGATTTCTCAACCCAGACCCTACAAGCCAGGAGGGCTTGGAGTAATACATACCAAGCTCTGAAAGAAAATGGGTGCCAATCAAGATTACTATACCCAGCAAAATTATTCTTCATAATATATAATAAAATAAAAACCTTCCATGATTAACAGAAACCAAAAGAATTCATAACCAGAAAGCCTATATTACAAAGCCTACTCAATGAAATATTTCAGGAAGAAGAAATGGGAAATAAAAATGAAAACCAGCATAGGGATGCAGTATATTAGAAGAATAGTCAACTAAAGGAGAACCAAGTCTGAATTAAACATCAAGCAATAAATTGCCAGGAAATAAAAATCATCTCTCTATAATCACAATGTAAATGCTCTTAACTCTTCAATTAAAATACATAGATTGGCAGATTGGATTAAAAAATAAGATCCAATAATATGTTTGTAAGAGATATACCTTATAGACAAAGATATCCACAGACTGAAGGTGAAAGGATGGGAAAAGATATACCATGCAAATATAACCTCAAATAAGCCAGGATAGCCATTCTCATATCAGACAAAGTGGATTTCAACCTGAAATTAATCAGAAGAGACAGAAGGTTCCTTCATACTGGTTAAGGGAATCATCCAACAGCAAGATATAATGACTGCAAATATTTATGCCCCAAGCACTTGTGTATTCTTTCAAAAAAACTAGCTCTTTGTTTCATTAATGTTTGTATTTTCTTTTCTTCTCAATTTCATTGATTTTGGCTCTGATTTTAGTTATTTCTAGTCTACTACTGACTTTGGTGTTCGTTTGTTCTTCTTTATCTTAGAAGATGGAAAGACCTCCCATATTCTAGGTAGGCAGAATTAATATTATCAAAATATTCAGTCTACCAAAAGTGTTATACAGATTCAATGCAATTCCCTCAAAATACCAAGGACATTCTTCACAGAAGTAGAAAAAGCAGTTCCAAAATTAATTTGGAAAAATAAGAGGCACAGAATAGCCAAAGCAATTCTAAGTAAAAAGATTGATGCTAGAGGCATCAGAATACCAGACCTCAAATTATACTGCAGATCTAGAGTAACAAAAACAGCATGGTACTGGCATCAAAACAAACATAAAAACCAATGGAATAGAATAGAAGATACAGAGACAAACCCAGACAAATACAGTTATCTGATACTAGATAAAGGTACCCTAGCATATGTTGTAGAAAAAATAGCTTTTTCAACAAATGATGCTGGAAGAACTGGAAATCCATATGTAGATGAATGAAAGTTGACTCCTATATCTCTCTGCACAAAAGTTGACTCAAAGTGGATCAGAGACCTAGGAATTAGACCAGAAACTCTGCAACTGCTGGAAGAAAATATAGACCCAACACTCTGCTATATTGACATAGAATCCGACTTACTTAGCAAGACTCCTACCCAAAAATTGATAAGTGGAATAGCATGAAATTATAAATCTTCTGCACAGCAAAGGAAACCATTAAGAGCCTGAAAAGAGAACTTACAGAATGGAAGAACATTTTTGCTACCTGCTCCTCAGATAGGACATTGATATCCTGAATATATAAAGAACTCAAAAAACCCCAAATAACCCAGTTAATAAATGGGCAAAAGAACTACATAGACATTTCTCAAAAGAAGAAATACAAATGAAAAGATGTTCAATATCTGTAGCCATCAGGGAAATGCAAATCAAAAGTACATTGAGATTTCATCTCACTCCATTCAGAAGGGCAATTTTCAAGAATATAAATAATAATAAATGTTGGTAAGGATGTGGGGGGGAATCTTTAAACACCTCACATAAGTAAAAGACATGAGAAGAGAATCAAAATGATATACTAGGAAAAAAATCATAAAAGAAAACAGTAATTAATGAATTAAGGAATACAGAGAAAATAAATAACAAAATGGCAGAATTTAAGTCCTTTCTTATCTGTAATCACTTGAAATAATTGCATTACATTGTCCAGGTTAAAGGCAGAGATGGACAGAATGGATGAAAAATTGTGATAACACTAAATGCTCTCTATAAGAGATTCACTTTAGATTTAATGACACCAGTGGGTTGAAAGTGAAAGGATGGGAAGGTATTTCATGCAAACAGGAACCCAAAGAAGGTCAAGTAAACATCACATTAAAATTATTTGTAAGAAACAAAGAAGGACTTTTTATATTAATAAATGGATCTTGTGCCAAACAACAGAGCCCCCAATATATGAAGCAAAAATTGACAGAATTGAAGGGAGAAATGTAATGGTTGGAGACCTTGGTAGATAGAACAGCTAGTTAGAAGACCCAAAAGAAACTGAATACTTGAGCAACATTATAAAACAATCAGACCTAACAGAATTATATAGGATTCAACAAGGGTAGCATGCACATATTTTTTCTAAATTGTACATAGAAAATTCTCCAAGATAGTCAGGCGCAATGGTGACTTGGAAGGCTGAGGCAGGAGGATCACAAGTTCAAGATCAGCCTCAGCAACTTAGCAAGACCCTGTCTCAAAATAAATATAAAAAAGCCTGGGATGTGACTTAGTGTAAAATACCCCTGGGTTCAATCCTCAGTACTAAGGAAAAAAGAAAAGGGGGGAGGGAGGACAAAGAAGAAAAGAAATTCTCCAAGATAAAACATACCTTAGACCATAAAAGAAGTCTTAGTAAATTTAAAAAGATTAAAATCATCCAAAGAATTGTCTCTGACTATAGTAGAATGAAACAAGAAATCAGAAACAGAAGAAATACTTGAAAATTCACAAATACATGGAAATTAAGAAATGTATTCTTAAATAACCAATAGGTCGAAGAGGAAATAATGTGTGAAATTAGAAAATACTTAGAGATAAATAAAAATGAAAGCACAATGTACCAAAAGAAAACCACAGAAACTAATAGCTGTGAATGCTTTCATTAGAAAAGAAGATCCCAAATCAATAACCTAACTTTACTCTTTACAGAACTAGAAAAAGAAGGGAGAGGCTAAAACTCAAAGAGATAAATTAATAATAAAGTTTAGAGCAGAAATAAAATAGAATCAACAAAACCAAAAAAAAAAATGGTTTCTTGAAAATACCAACAAAAATGATCACCCTTCCACCAGAGCGACCAAAAAAACAAAAAAGAAAAAATCAGAAATGAAAGTGGGAACATTACTGTAGACTTTAAAGAAATAAAGTTAACTTAAAAAGAATACTGTGAACAATTTTATGTTAAAAAAATTAGATGACCTAAATGAAATGAATGATTTCCAAGAAGCACACAAACTGCCAAAACTGACTCAAGAAGAAACAGAAAATTTGAACATCTCTATAATAACAAGAGAGTGAATTAGTAATAATAAAAATAATGGCCTAAGAAAGCCTCTTAACAAAGAAAAGTGCAGGATCAGATGCCTTCACTGGTGAATTCTGTCAGCCACTTAAAGATTAATATTAATTCTTCTCAAACTTGTCCAAATAATAGAAAAGAAGGAACACTTCCTTAAATATTCCTATGAGGCTAGCATTATTGTGACATCAAAACCAAATAAGGACATCACAAGAAAACCAAAGATAGGCCAGTAAATACTCTTTATGAATATAAATGTAGAGATCCTCAGCAAAATCCTAACAAATTGAGTCTAGCAGTATAATAAAAGGATTATAAATTATGTTGATTTTATTTTAGCTGCTAGCATCCATCTGGCTCTGTTATTTCTGCTGGCTACTTCTGCTGTAAATCCCTCCCAAGACTCATGCCCACGTGGTCCACCCAATATTCCTGATATTAGATGACCTAGATGAAATGAATGATTTCCAAGAAGCACACAAACTACCAAAACTGACTCAAGAGAAACAGAAAATTGAACATCTCTATAATAACTAGAGAGTGAATTAGTAATAATAAAAATAATGGCCTAAGAAAAGCCTCTTAACAAAGAAAAGTGCAGGATCTACCATGTTACTGAATTTAATAGTAATATGTAGTACTGTTTATTTTATTCTCACTTTTTTTTTTGTCTTTGCTGTTTTATAATTATAAAATCTTAGCATTATTTTCCCCATTTCGCTATCTACCTCTCTTTCCAGTTTCTCATTTTGAAAAATTTTGTCTATAAGTTGCATACCCTTCACTTATAGTCCACCAGTTGTTGCCATATTGTCGTCATTTTTTTCTTTTGTATTCTGAGACACACACAGATGCAGACAGGCACACAGACACATGCGCACCACCACATTCCTTTTTGGAAGAAAATTGTCAACACCATAACATTATATCCCTAAAGATTCAGAATATATTTCCTAAGAACAAGGATGTTTTACATAGCCATTGTACCATTATACCCAATAAATTTTAATATTAATAGCATTTAATATACTGACTATTCAAATTCACTCAGTTGTCCACATATTTGTGTGTTTCTTATTTATTTGACAAATAGTAGTTCTTTAATATTTTGGGATACAGTGTGAATGTTTTGATGTATGTATACATTGTAGAATGAGTAAGTCAAGCTAATTGCTATCCTATTACATCACCTACTTGGCATATCTTGGGAGAACCAATATTTTTATAGCAGATATTTCTTTTCTTAATCCAGGATCTAATAAATGATCAAGTATTTCTTCTAGTTATTTCTTATTAATCTCACTTATTTTGAATAGTTTCCTCTAGCCATTTTATAAAGTTTCAAAGAATCCAGGTTGGTTGTTCCGTGGATTGTGGTGTTGTCCTGGATTTATGTGATTGTTTTCTCATTATTAGATTCAAGTTCAACATTTTTTGTCAATGATATTACCTAGGTGATGTTCCTTCCCTTGGCTTCACATTAGGAGGCACACAATGTCAGTTTGTCCCATTTTTGGTGATGCCAACCAAATTTGATCCTTGGTTAAGGTGGCAGGTAATCCATAGAATGATATGCTGAAACTCTACCTGTTTATCTTTTTACCCTTTTACTTGATGTTCTTTGCCTTAACCAATGAATGTGTCATCTCTTACTATCATTATTCTTACTGATACTTAGTTTTCCTCAAATTGACTTGTCTGAACTCTCTCAGGTTCTCATGAAACTGTCCCCCTCAGTGTTTGAACCTTGCTGTTCACAGTTTCCAGGCTCACTTTAAGCTTTTCTCCAACCCTGGATTAAGGCACTCTCTTCAAAGATCTCTGCTTTCTTTTTGTGAGAAGTAGTGTATTTAGAAATGAAGTTTGTTTAGGCTTTTTCAGTGGACATTACTTAAAGAAACCATCCATCATGAGTACATACTCAAATTTTTTGTTATTTTTTAAAAGTAAATATTGACATATTTGTAGCTTTATTTACTCTGTGGAAGAAAACTCAAATGCCACCCTTTTTAAAGTCTTAAGATTATTTTAATAGTAGAAAATTTAGTGTAGTTTGTGGTAAATAACCTGACTTTTCTTGGAGAATCAGGTTTGTTATTTAATGAGTTTTTATCTCTGTTGATATAGTTTTGGGGCAGTGCCGTGACAACGTTGAACCAAAAAAATGCCCATCACTGAGGAGGAACAGATTTACCCTTGGGACACATGTGCAGCAGTTCATGATGTGAGACTTTCATTATTACAGCGTTATTTTAAGGATGTAAGTACTCATTTTGTTGAAAGATATTTTTAACTGCAAAGTTGATGGTGATTTCCCTCCAGAGTTTTATTTATATTTTCTTCTTCTTATGAAATGTCACTCTGATTTCAAGTCTGAAAATAGTTTACCAGAAAAAAAATTAATATGTGGATAGAAATGTAAATCTGTTAATAAATAAAAATTTCAAGCAATAAATGTGATAGATTTGTTTTAAATGTATTATGAAGTATTCACAGTTCAATTCAGTGGAAGAATAAAATATTAACTAAAAAATTTTAGATATAGTGTGAATATTTTATAAATATTTGCCTCATTTTACTTACATTTAAAGATGTACACTAAATCTTATTACAGTGCTTTTAAAATGTAAAAATGTCTTGTGAACTGAGTAGATTTTTTTCCATTTCTTTGCATCTAGATACTCTAGTGCACAGAAGTGTTTCAATGCTTTGAAGAGAAACTATTTATTTAGTAGCAACAGCCTTGTTAACATCTTTTTAAAAATTTTATGTCATTGATGTTTCCTGAGTGAATTATCAATGGAGTTTCCTTTCCCCTGCTGTAGTGTTTGAATTGACTGTGTCTTGTGATTTAAGTGAACATAATGATAAAGACTTAAAATACGTAAAGTATAAAACATTATTTTTAGTTAGGCTATATGAGGTGATTATCTAGAAAGATTTCCAGATAGAATTTCTTTCTTGCTTGTAAATCTGCTGGCTTAAATGAATAAACTATTAGAATAGGTAGAAGACATAATACTTAATTAGAAAAAACAGTAACTGACTTAGTAATGATAACAGCTACAATACAGCCTGGTTCCATAATATGCTGGACTGAGGTTTATGGTGGCCTCTAGAGGAGCTTATGGTTCTAGTTAGGGAGGCATTGTGTAGAGTAGGAAGAGTCCTAGACCAGGGGGAAAAAAAAAATGAGATTTCATTCCAACTCTGCTGTTTCTGAGCTATGTAAGCTTGACTAAATCCCTTAAAGTCCTCTAAAACTTGATTTCCTCATCTGTAGAGTTGAGAATGGTCTTTCCTACAGTAATCCACCAGGTTGGAGGTTCTTTTAGATCACTTTCATGTAATACAGGTCAACAGAAATGTGAAGTGATATTTTAATACTCAAGGTAGCCTATTTAGTTAGGGTCTTAGGTTAAGCCTTATAAGGTAGTTCAGTTTAGGAAATGAGGACCATACTTCCATACATTTCACAAGCTTTAAAACGAAATGATGGTTAGTTTGTAAGTAACTTCTGTGCATATTGTACACACCCATTTCACACTTTTGAAATTTCATATTGCTGTCAGAATTTTTACAGGGTACATATATTACACGACTAATCAGAGACCAATATTTTCTTCCTTCCTTCTTTCATACTGGAGATTAAATTCAGGGTGCTGTACTACTGAAACTACATCCCCAGCCTTTTTTTTTTTTTTTTTTTTTTTTTGTTTGTTTTTTTAGTTGTAGGTGGACACAGTACCTTTTTAATTTTTTAAAATTTTATGTGGTGCTGAGGATCAAACCCAGGGCCTCACACATGCTAGGTGAGTGCTCTACCACTGAGCCACAACCCCAGGCCCTGAGCCAATTTTTTTATTTTAAATTTTGAAACAGGAGGTTCTCACTGAATTGCTGAGACTGGCCTCAAACTTGTGATCCTCCTGCCTTAGCCTCCCAAATTGCTGGGATTACAAGTGTGCACCACTATGCCTGTTCAAAGACATTCTGAAATAATATATATTAAGTTCTGCTTTGTGCAGTTTTGCTGCACCCTTGGTTTGATAGAATTTTAAAGGCTGTGAGAGAAAGAATCAAATTACATTCAGGGGGAAACCAATACGGATATCAGCAGATTTTCAATCCAGACCCTAAAAGCTAGAAGGGCCTGGAACAACATTTTTCAAGCTCTGAAAGAAAATGGATGCCAACCAAGAATCTTATACCCAGCAAAACTTACCTTCAAATTTGACAATGAAATAAAATCATTCATGATAAACAAAAGCTAAAAGAATTTACAAATCAAAGCCAGCATTACAGAACATTCTCAGCAAAATATTTCATGAGGAAGAGATAAAAAACAAGAAGCATATCAGCAAAGGGAGGAATTACCCTAAAGGAACTGTCAAATAAAGGAGGAACCAAGATGTGTCAAAAAATAAATAAATAAATAAATAAAATTTTAATATGAACCAAATGACTGGGAATACAAATCATATCTCAATAATAACCCTGAATGTTAATGGCCTGAATTCATCAATCAAAAGACATAGACTGGCAGATTGGATTAAAAAGAAAGATCCAACAATATGTTGCCTGCAAGAGAGTACCTCATAGAAAGAGATACCCATAGACTAAAGGTAAAAGGATGGGGAGAAAAACATACCATGCACATGGACTCAGCAAAAAAGCTGGAGTATCCATCCTCATTTCAGATAATGTGGACTTCAAGCCAATGTTAGTCAGAAGGGATAAAGAAGGACATTTCATACTGCTTAAAGGAAGCATAAATCAGCCAAGATATAACAATCATAAATATCTATGCCCCAAACAGTGGCTCATCCATGTATGTCAAACAAATACTTCTCAATTTAGCAACCAAATAGACTAGGTGATTTTAACCTGCCTCTCTCACCACTGGACAGATCTTCCAAACAAAATTGAACAAAGAACCAATAGATCTCAATAACACAATCAATAATTTAGACTTAACAGACATTTGTAGAATATACCATCCAATCAGAGCGAATACACTTTCTTCTCAGCAGCACATGGATCCTTCTCTAAAATAGACCATATATTATGCCACAAAGCTAATGTTAGCAAATACAAGAAGATAGAGACACTACCTTGTATTCTATCAGATCATAATGGATTGAAGTTAGAAATAAATGAAAGAGTAAAAAACAGAAACTACTCCAACACCTGGAGATTAAACAATATGCTATTTTATGATGAATGGATAACAGAAGATATTAGGAAGGAAATTAAAAATTCTTAG
Organism: Sciurus carolinensis; assembly: GCF_902686445.1. Taxonomy (NCBI): domain Eukaryota; kingdom Metazoa; phylum Chordata; class Mammalia; order Rodentia; family Sciuridae; genus Sciurus; species Sciurus carolinensis. Next base: position 119,881,853 of record NC_062215.1, read on the forward strand.
AGGTAAATGAGAACAAAGAAACATCATATCAAAATCTCTGGGACACTATGAAAGCAGTACTTAGAGGAAAATTTATTTCATGGAGCGCATTTAATAAAAGAAATAAAACTCAACAAATAAATGACCTAACACTACAGCTCAAAGCCCCTAGAAAAAGAAGAAACAGACCAACACCAAAAGTAGTAGAAGACAGGAAATAGTTAAACTCAGAGCTGAAATCAACGAAATTGAAACGAAAGAAACAATACAAAAAATTGACAAAATAAATAGTTGGTTCTTCAAAAAATAAACAAAATTGATAACCCTTAGCCACACTAACAAAGAGAAGACGAGAGAAAACCACAAATCACTAAAATTCGGAATGAACAAGGAAATACACAACAGGACACGACCTGAAATACAAAACATAATTAGAAGCTATTTGAAAATCTATACTCCAACAAAATAGAAAATTTCGAAGACATCAACAGGTTTCTAGAGACATATGAATTGCCTAAACTGAACGAGGAGGACATACACAATTTAAATAGACCAATTTCAAGTAATGAAATAGATGAAGTCATCAAAAGCCTACCAATAAAGTAAAGTCCAGAACCAGATGGGTTTTCAGCCGAGTTCTACAAAACTTTTAAAGAAGAACTCATTCCAATACTTCTCAAAGTATTCCATAAATAGAAGAGGAGGGAACCCTCCCAAATTCATTCTATGAAGCCAATATCACCCTGATACCTAAACCAGACAGAGACACATCGAGGAAAGAAAATTTCAGACCAGTATCTTTAATGAACATCGACGCAAAAATTCTCAACAAATTTAGCAAATCGCATACAAAAACATATTAAAAAAGATAGTGCACCATGATCAAGTGGGGTTTCATCCCAGGGATGCAAGTTTGGTTCAACATCAGGAAATCAATAAATGTAATTCACCATATCAATAGACTTAAAGTCAAGAATCACATGATTATTTTGATAGATGCAGAAAAAGCATTTGATAAAATACAGCATCCCTTTATGCTCAAAACACTAGAAAATATAGGGATAGTGGGAACATTCCTTAACATTGTAAAGACCATCTATGCTAACTAAGCCCATGGCTAATATCATTCTAAATGGTGAAAAACTGAAAGCATTCCCCCTAAAAATTGGAACAAGGCAGGGATGCCCTCTTTCACTACTTCTTTTCAATATCGTCCTTGAAACTCTAGCCAGAGCAATTAGACAGACCAAAGAAATTAAGGGATATGAATAGGAAAAGAAGAACTCAAACTATCCCTATTTGCTGATGATATGATTATATACTTAGAGGAACCAGGAAATTCCACCAGAAAACTTTTAGAACTCATAAGTGAATTCAGTAAAGTAGTGGGATATAAGATCAATGCACATAAATCTAATGCATTTTTATAGATAAGTGATGAATCTTCAGAAAGAGAAATTAGGCAAACTACCCCATTCACAATAGCATTGAAAAAAATAAAATACTTTGGGAATCAATCTCACAAAAGAGGTGAAAGGCCTCTACAATGAGAACTACAGAACACTGAAGAAAGAAATTAAAGAAAACCTCAGAAGATGGAAAGATCTCCCATGTTCTTGAATAGGAAGAATTAATATTGTGAAAATGGCCATACTACCAAAAGTGCTATACAGATTCAGTGCAATTCCAATTAAAATCCAATGATGTACCTTACAGAAATAGAGCAAGCAATTATGAAATTCATCTGGAAAAAATGAAAAACCCAGAATAGCTAAAGCAATCCTTGGCAGAAAGAGTGAAGCAGGGGGGTATCGCAATACCAGATCTTCAACTCTACTACAAAGCAATAGTAACAAAAACGGAATGGTATTGGTACCAAATAGAAAGGTGGATCAATGGTATATAATAGAGGACCCGGACACAAACCCAAATAAATAAATTTTCTCATACTAGACAAAGGGGCCAAAAATATGCAATGGAGAAAAGATAGCCTCTTCAAACAAATGGTGCTGGGAGAATTGGAAATCCATATGCAACAGAATGAAACTAAACCCATATCTCTCACCATGCACGAAACTAAACTCAAAATGGATTAAGGACCTCGAAATCAGACCAGAGACCTTGCATCTTATAGAAGAAAAAGTAGGTCCAGAGCTTCAACATGTCGGCTTAGGACCAGACTTCCTCAACAGGACTCCCATAGCACAAGAAATAAAAGCAAGAATCAATAACTGGGATAGATTCAAACTAAAAAGCTTTCTCTCAGCAAAGGAAACTATCAGCAATGCGAAGAAAGAGCCTACAAAGTGGGAGAAAATCTCTGCCAATTATACTTCAGATAGAGGGCTAATCTCCAGAATCTATAAAGAACTCAAAAAACTCTACACCAAGAATGCAAATAATCCAATCGACAAATGGGCTAAGGAAATGAATAGATACTTCACAGAAGAAGATCTACAAGCAATCAACAAACATGGAAAAATGTTCAACATCTCTAGTAATAAGAGAAATGCAAATCAAAACCACCCTAAGATTCCATCTCACCCCAATTAGAATGGCGATTATCAAGAACACAAGCAACAATAGGTGTTGGCGGAGGATGTGGGGAGGAAAGGTACACTCATACATTGCTGGTGGGGCTGCAAATTAGTGCAGCCACTCTGGAAAGCAGTGTGGAGACTCCTTAGAAAACTTGGAATGGAACCACTATTTGACCCAGCTATCCCACTCCTTGGCCTATACCCAAAGGACTTAAAATCAGCATATTACAGAGATACAGCCACATCATGTGCATTGCTGCTCAATTCACCATAGCCAGATTGTGGAATCAACCTAGAGTCTTTCAGTTGATGAATGGATAAAGAAACTGTGGTATATATATATATATACACAATGGAATATTACTCAGCCATAAAGAATGATAAAATTATGGCATTTGCAGGCAAATGATGAAATTCGAGAATATCATGCTAAGTGAGATAAGCCAATCTCAAAAAACCAAAGGATGAATGGATATGGCTAATAAGTGGATGATGACACATAATGGTGGTTGGGAGGAGCAAGAATGGAGGAAGGAAGGACTGTATAGAGGGAAAAGAGGGGGGGGAGGGGGGGGGGGGAAGGGAAAAAATAACAGAATGAATCAAACAACATTACCCTCTATAAAAGTATGATTACACAAATGGTATGCCTTTACGCCATGTACAAACAGAGAAACAACATGTATCCCATTTGTTTACAATTAATAAAAAAATGACATTCTGAAATAATATATATTAAGTTCTTCTTTTGTGGCAGTTTTGCTGCATCCTTGGTTTGATTTCATATTTTGGTCATAATCTGGTTTTAATCTTATCATCTTGAATCACTTTAAAATAAATGGTTAAAGATAAATGCCAGAGCCAAATAAAAAACAATTTTTGATTCAATCAAAATGTAGCCTAGACTTAGCAGAATAATAATTGGGAGGGAAGGGGAGATTAAATAAAGGAGAGAAGGTCTGGGTATGTCTTAGAAGCCAGAAGTAGTTTTCATTTCTAGAGAAAAGATTTTTTTTTAATAAAAAGACTCTGACCTGAAATTTTGAAAATTTGAATGTACCTGAACACTCTTGTGTTTTCTGTTAGTGATTATGAGATTTTTTTATTCCTAATCGTTACTTTTGTGTACTTTTATAATAGTTACTTTGTGTATATATGACATACTCCCTGGATTATATGCCTTTGGAGGAGTAGGGCTATTTCTGTGTTGGTTTATACCCTCTCAGAGGCTCGTACATGCTCTGTGTGTTGTAGATGCTTCCTGGATTTCTTACTAAATCACAGTAACAGAATGCCAGAGTTTAATGGCTAGAACCGACTGTATAGAATAGAAGAGTAATATTATTAGGCACTGCTATTGTTTATAGAATTAAACTGTTAGATTCTGCTCTCTTTACATCAAATGCATGCATTTTCAGAGTTGACTTGTAGAATTTAGTTATGTGAGACAGTACAGTCACTATCAAAATTGGAAGTGTTGGGCTGGGGAGATAGCTCAGCTGGTAGAGTGCTTGCCTCTCAAGACCCTGAGTTCGATCCCCAGTACCGTGCAAAAAAAAAAAAAAAAAAAAAAAAAAAAATTGGAAGTGTTGTACATGGGTGACATGACACAGTAGAGGGATGAATTGTGAGCTTTGGAGTGAGGTAGACTTGTTTCATCTTGGACTCTACTGATTACAACTTATTGACCTTAGTAAAGTTTCATTCTTCTCTTTTAAAAAGGGATAATTTCACCTACCCTAGAAGGTCTTAGTAAACACGTAAATTGTGAAGATTCAGTGTTAAGCACCTAGTACTGTGACAGGCAGGCACATAGTTGAAGTTTCTCTAAAATATTAGTCTCACACTATTAAGTGCTTTCTGTACTTCTGTTGTAGCAAACTTAGATAAAGTATCTATCAGTTATGTAGACAAATGACTACTGTTTTCATTTTTAAAAGCTAACCACTTTTATTAAAAATAGGGATTCATTACCTTTTTATAGTATAGTGCCAGAGAGAGCAGCTTGTTTATTAACTGACTACTAACCATTCTAAAATAATCTAACACCAAAATCTGCTTCAGTTTCAATTATCTCGAAAACATAAAACAGATGAGCAGGTCTCCTGTCATTTTTCTGATTTGTAACAATGAAGCTTGCTCACCTGCTGTGAGTATTTGATTTATGTCAGTGCACATCTTTAAATCTGCTGGGAAGGCATTTTGCACTATGTAATCTTTTCAACTTTTACTTTTGAAGAGTCTTGATCTAATATTGGAACTTTGTTCACTGTCATTTAAGGATCATTTTGACGGGGCGTTGTTTCAAGCACCTGTGATCCCAGCTACTAGGGAGGCTGAGGCAGGAGGATTGCAAGTTTGAGTATAGCCTGGGCCAACAGTTAGATTCTGTCTTAAAAAATAAAAAATAATTTTGTCACTTCACAATATATAACTTTTTTCTCTAAAATAAAATTAAATTTAAAGGTTAAATTTATTCTTACATGTAAGAACATGCTTAAAAATTTAACTCGATATCTTTCAATCTTTCCTTCAAGTTAGATCTGTGCCTCATATTGCTCTGGCCTGCCTATTTGTTACTACAGGCTCTAGAGGGTGAATTCAAGTTCTTGCCCACGCTGTTTGACAAAGGCCAAAAGATTTTGAAAATCTTAAGCTTGTCTATAGATTGAGAGGAGGTTAGGAACCTAATCTTGTGGTGTGTAAGTTAAGGGCTGATATAGAATGACTCTTGGCTTTCTAACATGGTGTCTAATTTGATTGTGGAGCTTTTAAACTGAGAGGAGGAAAGATTTATAGAAAAGATGTCAGTTAAGTTTTTAACATTGATTTTGTGTTATCTGAGGGACATTAAACTGTAATTTCTGGTAGGCTTTTGAGTTTTTGTTTCAAACAACCAGACAAGTTATCCAAACTTGCAGGGTAGCTAAAATTACTAATTAAATGCTTAGGGAGAAATATTTTAATGAGAAGAACAGTAGCATGAGAAAAGAACCTTGAGGAGTAAAAACATTGAGAGGGCAAGGGAAGAAAAGAGTCTTGGAAGAAGGCCTAAGGAAAACAGTTAAAAGAGAAAGGAAGAAAACCAAGAGAGAATTAGCATTTGGAAATTGAAGGGAAGTAGGCATTAAGGAAAGCAGTTGTTAATGTCAGATATCACAGAAAGATTAAGTTCCATACAGAACAATAAAATATCAACATATAGTTTACAGTGAACTACAGTATAATATTGAGAGCCTCTCTTTTTTGGGATGGAAGAAGACTAGCTCATAATATATATTTCTCTTCTAATGAGCATAGATATTTGGGCCTGAACTTCATGGTATTCTAAATTTAAAGATAATTGCCTGGGGGCTGTCCCAGTCAGGTTAGTCAGATATTTATTTATATCATGAAACTACAAACTCCACATTAGTATAACAATATGAAATCATGTAGAGGTTTGTGGGGAATTGTTTATACATCTTCAAAATTAATTTTTTTTTTTTTTTTTAAAGAGTTCTTGTCTTTTGGCAGTATCAATTGGCTGGGAAGGAGGTGTTTATGTACAAACCTGTGGCCATACATTACATATAGATTGTCATAAATCTTACATGGAATCATTACGGGTAAGTTGATTGGAAAAAAAAATTAAAGGTGTGTGTATCTTTCCATCTCATCATGGCATGTGCATCCCAATTCCACCTCTTTGACTTGAGTGATTTCAATTATTTACTTCACTTTAGCAGCTGATTTCCCTGACTGCAACTGAGGACTTTGTTACCATTGCTCTGAAATATTAAACTTTAACATCCTGCCATATCATCTTATTATATGATGATTTCTCAACTTCTCTATTTTCACTCATTAGAATTTTTTTTACCCCCTTTACATTTTTCCTAGTACATTACCTCTTTCCTAATCTCACTTTTTGTATTATGCCTATTCTGCCTTTACTAGTTATTTACTCTGCCCCCCTGTGATTTTAGATCCAGGAGTCTGACCCTGCTAGAAAATCATAAAACTAATTGAATTGTTATTACAATTTGTGATTTCTTATAATAGTGGTTTAGAGTCATGGGTTGTAAATATATATTTTATTTCAATTATCTGTCTTCGTTCAGTTTCTTCTCTTCTCCTCAGCATCTATTCTAAACCTTTGCCTCTCCCATCCCATTTTCTTCCCTTAAACCCCAAAATCTTTTTCTCCCATCTGATTCTGTCTCATTGTATGTCAGCAGGAAAACTGCCTCTTTGTCACACATTTCCTGGGCTTCCTAACTTTTTAAAAATTCTATAATAAATGACTCCATATCCCAACCGATTCTTTTCTGTTCTTGGAGATAATATTCTTTCTTCAGTTTAGGAATAACTTTTCTGTGTAGGAACTCTATAATCTGAACTTGCCTATTACTTTGTCTTTTATTAATTCAACATTAATAAGTTCACTAATAGTTCCTTAATCACATTATACATTTTCCATACCCCTGTATTCAATTGTTCATTCAATAAATATTTCTTCAGTGTCTATAATGTTCTAGGTACTATGATAGTCTTTGAGGATACAATAGTGAATAAGACAGAATCTGTCCTCAAAGAGTTTACTGTGTATTTTGTAGACAGACAAACAGTTGCAGTATATGTGCTAAATATTATGAGGTATAGACAGGATCTTATTGGAACATCTGCTAGGTGCCAGAACATCTGATAAAATAAGATAAATGAGTGATGGGAGATGAGCCTGGAACGATAATTGGGACCAGATTGTAAAGGGCCTTGTGGCCCATGTAAAGAATTTGGACTTTATATAGATTCCTTAGAGAAAGCCATTAAGGGCTTTTAAGTAGAAATAGGAAATTTCCAGAAAGGTCACTGTGACAGTTTCATAAGAGAAGGAATTAAAGGGGTATGAGAAGAAAAATGTGATGATAATCATTTAGGAAGTAGTAACGGTGGCTTGGACTTGGTTATGGTAGCGTAGATGGAGAAACGGTCATAGATTTGAAATACCTTTAGAAGGATGCTCTTGTGGACTTGATGAAAGATTGCATACAGAACATGAGGGGGGGAAGGAAGGAATCAAGATGAGAGATGATGGTGATCATTGAAAGATTTTGATTTAGAATAACAAGGTATCACATTGGGCACTAGACACATTAGATCTTGTAGCAGCAGTGTGGTTGGGAAACCAGTTAGGAGAGATTAGCAAAGAGGATAGAAAGAATAAAGTGAATGGAAGAACTAAAGGAATTTATTAATTATGTACTTTTAGTGGAAGAAGGCAAGGAACTAAAGGACTGCCATGACCCTTCTTTCTCTGGTACCAGGTGTAACTTTATGCTCCTGGAATAAAGGGGCAGTGGTAAGTTAGGTTAAGGGACTTGGAATTGGATGAGAGGGCTTCCCAGGATGTTGGAGAAAGATTAGGACTCAAAGTTAGAGTCAGTACGTGGCTAGAAAGTATTTCATTTTCTCCAGTAGCATTCAGTTTGTATACAAAATTGAATAAGCTATACTTTCAATTAATATTGGGTAAAGGTTTTGTTAGTTATGAAACATGGAAGGACATATGGAAGGGAGTTGGAAATGTTACCAAGGACTTTTGAAGTGGTAGATCTTAGTGTATAGGCAGAATAGGACAGTCCTGATAAACGGGGAGAAAAAGAAGGGAATAAGAAGTAGTAGTTGGTGGTCAAAATATAAGAAGTTTTAATTTAGTATTTCAGTTAAGGAACAATTTTGGGTCACTGTGTGGTCATGGTAACAGGTGCTAGAGTAGAACAGAAGTCAGTGCCACAGAAGCGTCTGAGGTCAAGGACCTAAGGGACTAGGGTATTTAAGATTGATTGTACACTTATTCACTAATACTGTATAGGAAGGTGACAGGACTTGTACTGATAAGGTTTGATTTAGGTACCAGAGTCTTGAATGGTGAGGGCAGTGGGTAATATTGGAAAAAGAGGAAAAAGCATGACATCATGGTTAAATGACACAAGTCACAGACAAAGAATGCAGGAGTACCAAGCCAGCACTAGAGAGGATACTGAGTTATGAGGGGAGTTAGAGAATGAGTGAGGGGCCTCTGGAGAGACTTCAGGAAAGAATTTAGTTTCAGTTACAGTAAAGAAGAGAATCTAGCATTCTTTGGATTTAAGGTTATGAGAAAGGTTATCACAGAATGCTCTTCTATGATCAGGACCCTTGCTTCAGCCTTCTAGCACACTCTTGTGTATCTTTTTTTTTTTTTCTTGTGTATCTTAAAAACAGCTCACAACTCTCCTTTTCTGGAAAGCCTTCTCTGTCACATTTCTCACACTGTATTTTGTTTAAATTTACTTTTAAATTTGAGTACCTTAAGAAAAGAAAATCTATCTCACTATACTTCACGTGGCACAACATTTGACTCATAGGAGTTTAGTTTTTATAGAATTAGACTTATGTTGTTACATTTTAAAGGACTTAAAATAATTTCAAAAAGAAAAAAAAATAGAATTCAGTTCTTTCAGTTAAAGTACTTGAATTACAGGATACAGTGAAACGAGCATTAAGTCAGTTGTTCCATTACTTGTGGTTAGCAGTTAGATATCTTAGAAGACACATGAGACTATGTTATGCTAATTACTTCCAAAAGCTATCTAGCTTACATCAAAGAACATAAACATGGGTAAACTTCTCAATTGTTTCTTTTTTCTTTTTTGTGTATCAGGGATTGAACTCAGGGACAGGCGGCCACTGAACCACATCCCCAGCCTTATTCTCTATTTTATTTAGAGACAGGGTCTGACTGAGTTGCCTAGCTTTTGCTGAGACTGGCTTTGAACTCCCTCTCCTGCCTCAGCCTCCCCAGCCACTGGGATTATAGGTGTGTGCCACAATGCCCAGCTCAGTTGTTCTTATAAATTATGAAAATTGGAGTTTGGAGAAAGTGGAAAGTGTCCCATCTTATGAGTATTTTTTAAGAGTTGTTTTTTTAAATCTTAAATCCATATTTCAGGTTGATAGAATCATTTTTTCAATGTTTCATACTGAGAGTGGAGTGAAATACTTAGGCAGTTCTTTGAGGAGGACAAGTTGTTACATAATTACTATGATATTAGAAGTGATTTCTAGAGTTAAATGAGAGATTTTGTTTTTACATGACATGTTTTAGAAATGTCTTTCTTTGTTGTATGGTTCATTAGTTTACTAAAAAATGTGGTGGTATAATTTTTGCTTTCTGTAAATGTGTTCATTATACATCTATGTATTTATTTCATCTTTTAGAATGACCAGGTTCTTCAGGGTTTCTCAGTGGACAAAGGAGAATTCACGTGTCCCCTCTGTAGGCAGTTTGCTAACAGTGTTCTTCCTTGTTATCCTGGAAGCAATGTGGAAAATAACCTTTGGCAACGTCCTTGTAACAAAAGCATGCAAGATCTTATAAAGGAAGTGGAGGAGCTACAGGGTCGGCCAGGAGCTTTCCCAGTAAGCATCAGTGTAAGACAGAAATATCCTGGTTAACTTGGCTCTGCTTTTCAAGCTTTCATTTTTTTTTCCTTTTAAAATTTACTTTGTACATTTATTTTACATTTAGAAGAATTGCTTTTAGAGGTTTTTTCTCTTCTGTTTGCACTTACTAAAAATGAAAATGAAAATAATTGAAGAAATTATCAGTCAAGACTAGACTTTTCCCTATCCTATAGCATTATAACTTTAATATACATCTTCCAGATCATGATCTCCATTAAATGTAGATATGGTAAAGCCCTTTTAAAATGTTGAAATATTTAAAAACAAAGCGAAACAAATTATATACAGATATGTTGCTTAGGAAAACTGTCATTAGGTAATTTTGTCATTGTGTGAACATTGTAAGTTGTATTTACACAATTAAGATGGCTATGACATCACTAAGCAATAGAACTGAAGGGACCACTGTGTACATATGGCCCATCATTGATTGAAACATCATTATGTGGTCCATGACTGTTTGGATACATTGCAGTGTAAAGCACAATGTAATTATATAAAATATGCTTATTAGGGGTATTAAGATTAAGGAGACATATCTACACACACACTCACACATTTATGCACTTACAGTGTGTGTGTTTTAGAGAAAAATATTATGACCATAAGGCAGTCTCCTTTATTGTGGGTTCAGGTATAATTAAGCCCATCTTTTATCTCATCTAGTAGGATTCATTTAGTTTAAATTCTTAAAGCATTTCACCTTCATTATAGATTTATGATGTGGTCTCTAAGAGAAGTGACAATTGTGCCTGCTTTATGAAAACTTGTGATAGTTACTGACTTTGAAACAGAAATTCACGTATTAAACCTACTCGGAAGAATTCACTTACTGGCAGTTTGCATCACAAGTGAAAACAAATTTTAGAATCTGTGATTATTTTTCTTTTGTAAACCCAATTTTTTAAGTGTTTAAAGTATGCTTAAAATAAGAGACATTGATGTTATTCTTTGAAAAATAAACTTAAGTGCAGGCAGGTTTTGTGTAAACATGCAAAACTTTGTTCTAAAATATTATTTTAATTGACCCACACTTATTGGCTTAGAATATAGTGTAGTATATCAAATATGAATATGGATAATTTGTATTTGGAATTAGAGTGTTCTTGATCACAATGTAGAAATCAGAAATAAAAGGTTATAAGATAATGTATTTCTGATTGGTTTTATCTTTGTGCACTAAGTATATTTATAGTGAATAGATAATGTTACATCTATTTTGACTTTTACTTTGATTTCCTAGTATGTTCATTTGATAAATATTCTAGTTTTAGGCTGTTGTTTGAGGAAATTAATCTAAATTTTATGTGTATGTGTGCATTTATGTAGTCAGAAACCAACTTAAGTAAAGAAATGGAATCTGTAATGAAAGATATAAAAAATACTACTCAGAAGAAGTACAGAGGACTATAGCAGACCCCAGGCTCACCAGACAATGACTTTCTCTTTATGTACTCAGTTGCTAGGTAGGTATATGTAGTATTACTTTTGTATTTACTTCTTATTAGTTGTTCATTTTATTGTTTAGTTAATCTTGTTTATTTCTACTTCAATTTATTTACAACAAGGATGTATGTTTTTAATATTGTTTGAAATTATGGCTAATTTTAGAACCTCCTAGGAGGACTAGACACGTATACTTTTCTGTTTTTCCTGAGAGTTTTTATTTGAATGAAATATTTAGGTAAGTGTTATGAAGCATTATTGGATATGAGGGGAAAAGAATATTATTAATGTTTTGGGACAAATAAGTACCCTCACAGCACATGAGTGTTATATATGAAGTCCTATCAAAACGTGGTAGTACTGAGAACTAAAACATTGTAATATGGTAAACATTTTTAATTTATGGAAGAAAAGAATAGTAAGAAACAAAATAAATTTCTATATTTGCTTAAGTTTAGTGAAAGATTTAGCAGTGTCCTGAAAGATGACAGGTAGTTAGCAAACCTGATAAGGAAGAAGAAGGAAGACATCAGGCATGTTCTGACCCTCTATCCACAGTGAGTAGGAGCTCAGAAAGCAGTTAGAAATATGTGTTTCTAATCTTTCAGATGAGGAAGGATTAATCTAATTCACTGAATAGTGTTTAGCACCTAGGGAATAGATCTACACAGGAATTTTAGTGAGATTATTTGATCTAAAATGAAGAACCATAAAACAAGTAAGTGAAGGAGAAGTGGACAAAGTTAGGAACTTGTAAACACATTCTTATAGACCCCCTGGATATCTCTGGAATCATACTTCATGTTTTGTCCAAGCAGGGTTATACTAGGTAAGATTCAGAGATCATGTGACTTGAAGGCATGTAGTGGGTTTAGTGGCAGAGTAGGACTAAAACTCTGATCTCTTGAGTCAAGTTTAGTGTTTTTTTCAATTACTCTCCTCTTTTTCCCTCTCTTATATTCAGCTTTGATACGTGGTGTTATGCATGCAGTACCTCATGGCCATTCTTTCTGATTTACTCTTAGAGCAGAGGATAAAAAAAGAGTAAATAAACCACATATAGCCTTTAGAACCCAGGGGAAATGGGACTAAACTTGAAAAAATTGCAGCAAGCAAGTTAGACAATCAAAATAAGGAGCATTAGTTAGATTTTGATCTGAGAATGGCAAATGCTGGACAAGGATTGATATAAAAGGATCTAATGAATTGGAAAGTAATTTTCTAGTCTGCATATTCCTAGACAAGTGTTTATCTAGAATACTTTGGGGGAAAGTATAATAGTAATGTATTCTTTCTGGAATTACCAGTTATTGCATACTTGCAATACATATTTGAACACTAAACTAAATATAATTTAACTTACTAAGATTCCAGAATTATATAAAGCTTCTGTATAATATTGTAACATTGAAGATTGGGTTGAAGGTAGACCGGTCTTATGCTTATATATTTATATATAATATACCCCCCTCTCTCTCTCTCTCTCCTCTCTCTCTCTCTCTATATATATATATATATATATATATATATATATATATATATATCCACATTTATTTCATTCATATATTTATGTACTTACCTTTGATTTTTGTTAGAGTTGACCTTATAAGAAAACTCTGATTGAATGAGAATGATCTATATATGCAGTATTCCTATAGTATGATAAATAATTTGATTTAGACATAATTTAGTTGAAATTTTAGATCTTTGTTTCTTGCTTTAAATATATTAATAGTGTTTAGAATAAAGCTTGCAATGATAATGTGAGATGGATCAACACATTTTGGTTTTTCTGTTTTACAGAGAAGCAGGATAATTGTCAATGCTTTACTAAGAGTATAGGTAAACAAACAGAAAATATGTTATCCCTCATTGTCCTCTGGTTCCTAATGATATACTCTGAAGCAGCAAGATAATAATTCTGAGTGTGAAATATACAATACAATTATCCTTTGGTTGAAATTACGCAAGACATTGCATAGTAAGGGTGTAAAGCCTAAGTTTTACTTAGTTACTACGAAGAAAACAAACAAAAAACAAATTAACCTCAAAATTGGCTCAAGATTAACCAAACATGAATTGAAGGAAAAAAGTATGTTGTAACCTATTTGAATAGGATGTAACTTTCTCAAGATAGAATACTTGATCTTTATTATTATCTCATGTCTAACATATAACTCACTTTATACTTAAGATTGTAGAAATATTTATTCATAAAAGTGGGCATTATAATATTTAATAGCACTTAAATACTTAAGTAAAATATTAGTAATAAATTTACTTTTACTTTAAATGTAACAGTTCTTTTGTTTTTTAAATACCTTCTTTTATTTTATTTTATTTTTATTTTTATCTTTTTGGGGTGGTGGTTAGGGATTGAACCAGGGCCTTGTGTGTGCTAAACAAGTACCCTACCACTGAGCTACACCCCAGCCCTAATGTAACAATTCCTAAATGTACAATCCATTAGAATTTGCAAATTTACTTGTATTTGGCATTGGTAATTTTAATGAAATACAGTCTTAGTTTCTCGGAGGTGAATTCTCTCAGTTGAATAAATAATTTTGTTTGCTCTTTAGGAAGTTAAATTTTTGATGTTTAAAACCAATATTTCGGTAGCTAGCCTGGAAACTGTTTATTTGAATAATTGAGTTTTCTTTTGAAAGAAGTATGAATTTGTTTTTTCATTTTATTGCATAGTAAAACTTTGGAGGATTTTCTGAAATACAAGAGAGAAGAAATTGTTAGAATATCTTTTCATTTAAAAATTAATCAAGATCACTTTATTCAAGTTTTAATGTATTTCCAAAATTTCCATTCTGTTGCAAATTTTAATCATTCAGATGAATTGTTTTAATACCAGTTCATAATTTTGTTATTGAAACAATGACATGAATTTAGGAATTGACTTTTTCCAAGGATTTTTGGATCCAGGTTATATAGATCTTAGAGATATTGGTGAGGTGCACTTGACCTGTAAATTGTGAGATAATGGAAATGGAAAGATGAAACATGAGTATCTGAGTTGTAGGTGGACAGACATCTTTAATCATAAGTGGATAAGTATTCAGAACTTAAACATTTAAAAACTTTTTTTTTTTTTTTTGGTTGTAGATGTACAACAATATCATTGTTTTATTTTTAGTTATTTTTATGCGATGCTGAGAATCAAACCCAGTGCCTTACATGTGCCAGGCAAGTGCTCTATCACTGAGCTACAACCCCAGCCCCAGTATTTAAACATTTTAAAGCCCTTTTAAACACATAACTTTGTTTCCCTGAAACCTTTTTTTTTTTTTTTTTTTTTTTTTGCTTTTGTGGTAGGTGGTCACTGCTGGATTTAAGGAATATAAAAATTAGCAAGAGAAAGATAATTAACTACAAGGACTCAAGAAAATCTTTTAATTGGATACAGATCAAAACAATAAAGTTATTAGTCCCACAAAATTTTAATTTTTTAAAAATTTTGATTCTTTGTACACAAATGGGGTGCAACTATTGTTTCTCTGGTTGTATACAAAATAGAGTCATACCTTTTGTGTGATCATACACATACATAGGGTAATGCCAAATATTTTTAAGGACACTTTACTACACACCAGTGGGGGTTTAGAAGCTGTGTGTAAGTGGTCCTTGTTCTCCAAGTATTTGCAATTTTAGAGACAAAACTAATAAATAACATTCTATATGAAGCAGAGTTCAATGTGTTTTTAAAAAAGAGGTCATATAGAGAAATGCTATAGAATTTGAAAAGGGAAGATAAGTAAACTGAAATTCAAAGTATATGGAAGTGCTTCTTTCCTGTCTCAGAAAGGCTTCCTGAAATAGCTAAAACTTGAGTCACAACACTTAAATAATGTAGGCTGTGCTGCGGGTGAAGGTTCCAGTCCCTCAACCAGTAAAGTGGTAGATTCAGGCCTTGAATCCAGATCTTTTTCCGAACGCTTGCCCTTCCCACTAGACCAATGTGGGTTTAAACGTGTGTGTGTACATTATTATTATCATTATTACTTTCAAATTTTATAAAATAACAGCTTGTGCTGAAGGGTGGTAGAGAGATGAAAGACTTTGGTCATGGAAAAAGAAACTGAGTGCAGTTAGAGGGTTTTTAATGTGGATATAGGGTATATATGTAGGTTGTCACTGCGATGGACTCTTAGCAGTCTTATCATTCTTCCAAATGCAGAGATTTTCTCTTCTTTTTTTCTTGCAAGCTGATTGAATATTTGAGTTAGAAAATATACAAAATAGAATTGACTTCCTCCAAGAACAAAAGGGACAGAAACTCCTACTTTCAGCATATCTTTATTTGTGCATCATCTATTCAGAAAGGAAGAAACAGAATGCTGTGTTGTGACTTTCAACCAGGAAGAGTGATAGACAGGGGACACAGGACCTATTGTGTGTTTTTCACTCTAGCAGGTCTTAAAGGGACCAATTTTTATGTAAATGAAGTAAGGAAAAGCTGATAGGGCCTCTGGAATTGCTTTTTAAAAACCCCAGATATTATTACATATTAATCCTTGGCTAGATCGTTTTTGTTTCTTAATATGAAGAAATGTTGTACAGGAGTTCTTCCAACCATAATTTATTTCAGTAAATTAGATTTAGTAGTTTTATTTCAGGTGTCCTTTAAAATAAAATTCCTAATAACTTGCTTATCATCCATTAAAGTTTCATATTTGGTGATTGAATAAACAATTGTTTTTGTATTTATATATTAGTATTTTTGCAAATATGCTGAAAAAATTTGACATTCTGGTTTTGACATTCATTTGTGAGAATTGTTCGTGTTTTGGTTAGCACTTTAAAAAGTACTATCTAGGAAATCTTAGTTTTTATAAGAGAATATAGCCATGAATTTTTTTCTACAGATTAGGCAACAGAAGATTTGTGAAAACAAAATGTATTGATCTCATTTATATTCCCTTGATGAAGGATCACATGCTGGTCTCCGCTCGCTTTCTGTCCACTAATATGAAATCCTTGTCCCTGCTTCCTTGCTGGTAGGTTTTTAGAAGTTCAGTGAGCAATGCAAATCGCCTGAAGGGTGGAAAATTCCCTTGTCACACAGATGCCCTTATCAGCAACAACCAGATGGAGCTCTGAGCAGGAACATTATCAATGTTAAATTGCTTTCCCCTCACCCTGAGTAGAAGGATTAAAGCATTCCTTTAGAAATGGGTGGCAAATGTATAGATTTAGGAATATTAATATTTTTAACAATTTGCATTTATAAATAAATATATGAAAATATCATTCCAAAACATTGTGTTCACAATACAACCAAAACCAGTTTAAAATGTTTGTTTTAAATAAAATAGGATATAATCTTTCTTGAATTCACTTGCAAAAAATAATCTTGAAACTTTGCCCCCATCTCCCCTTTTTAAAGGTGGGGAGATATCTTACTGTTAGTGTCAAATGCGTATCTTGGTTATAAACTAGTTAATTCAGTTTTAGTCACAGAAAATAAGGTGTATTTAAGTTCATAATATTGTTGAAATAAAACACCATTTATTTTATAACTTAGAATTTTATTTGTTATTTTGGCATAATTTTTTTTCTGTTACTGATGTTGAATAAATCTTCAGGTTCTATATAGTTTAATTTTTGAAATGTCAATTTACTAATTATTACTATTTCTATAAGCTAATAATTGCTGAGTAGCTTTTAATTACAGATCTTTATGAGCAATACTTGTGTTTAACAATGCCAATAGTTACACAGTGTATTTTAATAAAACTGTATTTGTAAAAAGTCCATAAAAGAGACTGCAATTAATTATGTGTTATTCATACTCACTTAGATACTAGTGATTTCTTTCTTAATATTGATTTCCAGATACCATCTAAACTCCAATGAGTGATAACCATTTCTCTGATAGAAAAATTGGTATGTCCTTGTGTTTTGTATGACAGTAACTACCTACCCAGTGACTGACTGTTGGAGTACAATTCTTTCGTCAGATTCATATGTAGGTTTATGAAATATGTTGCAGGTCCCCTACCCCCGCCTTAAGTCCTAGTTTTTAGTATTTGCCAACAGTTGGGACTTTGCAACAATAACATGGTGATGTGGGAAATTTTTTTGCAGGTATAAATATGAACATATAAGTAAGGATGGATAAGTCGTTTCCTTTTATTTCTGAATATCAGATAAAATATGATTATACTGATACTGCATAAACTGTGCTTTTGCAGATAATAAGTTGAAGAACATTATTATTTAGGTTGATTCAGACATGTCAATAAAGCAGATTAAAAAGGATGATCTCTTCAGCCTAATCATGGAAATATATTTAATGCTTTACTTATAGAACCAATTTGGAACTTGAATTGATTCATCGAGGAGGCAATTTATGTTCAGGGGGTGCAAGCACAGCTGGCAAGAGGTCTTGTTTAAGTAAGTATTAAACAATGTTAAATTTTCAAATTTCTGTTTACATCATTTTTATAAGCACATGTGGTCAAAGTGGTCTTTTGGTGTATTTTCTAATTCTGTTTATGATAGATGTGATCAATTTTGTTAACATAATTATAAATAATCCTGAGAAGCAGAGGAAAAGGGAAATCTGAGTATTATTTGCAATGTTTGGAAATGATATTGGCCAAATTACATTGTTATACCATGTGCATGTACAAATAAGTAACAGTGAATTCCATCATTATGTATAATTATAATGCACCAATAAAATATGGAAAAATTATACCTATGAGGCATAAAATTGCATTAAAAATATATCCTGTACTTAGAAGAATCATGAATATTTGGCTCTTTATTTACTAAGATTGTACAGTTGATCAGATTTACATTGGTTCAAAATTTAAAAATGTATTTTTCGTAGGTATAAATATTATCCTCAAACTTAAATTCTTTTAAAGAAATTTTACATTGAGTTGATTTAAGAAGATTTTTTGTGGAGAGGATTTATGTTGCCTACAGATTCCTATTATATGTTGCTCTTAATAATGAAGATACTTTTGTTGTATTTTGAAGTATATATTAAAATATATCAAAATTGTGGATATAAATCATACCAGAATTTTAGATGTTTGTTTTAATTGTGTATGTATTTTATGTTTTAAAATGAGAATGATTCTTCAGCACTGTTAGTGAAAGTATAGAAAGAATTGTAGTTGTAACAGTGGGTTTTTCATGAGCATGTTTTCTTATGCTATTAGTATGGGTTACTCATTGTTTAGAGAATTATGTGAATAATAGGGATAATATTTTTTATGTCACAATAATTTTTGGCTCCAAATTACTGAGTCAAAATATTGTCCAGTGTGATGAGTATAGGAAATAAAACTCTTTAAAATACATAATGTATTTTGAAAAACAAATGTATTTTCTCAAATACTAAAATAACAATTATTAAATTATCAGTTCATACTGACTTTTTAGCAACATACAG
This sequence comes from Sciurus carolinensis, assembly GCF_902686445.1. Classification (NCBI taxonomy): domain Eukaryota; kingdom Metazoa; phylum Chordata; class Mammalia; order Rodentia; family Sciuridae; genus Sciurus; species Sciurus carolinensis. Next base: position 119,900,723 of record NC_062215.1, read on the forward strand.
ATTTTTTTAAAAAGTACATGTAATTTTGGACCAATTTCAAAGCAATGAACTGACCAAAAGTAACTTAAAAATTTCTAACGTAAAATACAGACATGAATTTCAACCAAGTTAATCTTAAAATTCTTAAGTTGTAATAGATTTTGATATTTTGGTTTGGATTAGCACTGATTCCTTGAACTTAAGCTTTTGGAAGTTATTTTTTAAATGAGTATTTGGTATATATTGACCCCTTGAAGTATGTATCTATCTCCTATTTATACTCTGTACTTCTATAATATGTCTTAGAGGGAAAATTGTTGATATGAAGCAGTTTTAGATCTATTTGAATTGGTAGGTACTGTTATTTCAATTAAATAAATTAATTTTTCTTGTTAATTTATTTTTAATTGATGTTTGGGATTGACTGATAATAGTCTAGAAACTTGTATTATAAAGTAGTTAGTAAAGGGATTTCAGTTTTATGTTTAAAAGATATTGACTTCATTTTTTTTCCTCTGAAGTACTTATATTTATTCAGAGACTTATAAATGATGATTTATACAGAATTTTGAAAATAGTAATAAAATTCTAGTGCATCCACTTCAGTGACCAGATTCAATTTTAATTTAAAGTGTTAAATTGCTAGTTCCAAACTTCTGTTTCTTTGTTTTCCCCTTTAGTGAATAAGAGATTATAATGTGCCAATATAGAAAAGGTCATGATTTAGTTCATCCTAAATATAATTAATATTGTTTTTAGTTTTCATTGATTTATTATTCAGTTGCTTAATGTTATTTATGCTAATATTTATGAAAACTGTTCTTCTAAGACATTTCTATACAATATATGGTATATTGTATAAAACTTCACTATTTTACAATACGTAAACTCAGTGTATTTGTTATGTGCTCAAATCTAATTCAAATCTAATTTAATTGAGCATGAGGAATTAAATTGGTGTTAGAATCTCAGAGTATATATCTTCCCCCTCCCCCCATCTTCCAGTGGAATTTCAATAATATTGTTAAGTAAGATTTCTGTCCTTTTTCTAGGGAATTCTCATTTGTCAATATTTTCCTTTTCCCATTCATTGCTCTTTACTACCTTTTAATTACCTCATTTTTAAAGTGTAGTGTTTTTTGTAGTATCTTTTCAGAGAGTAAGCTTCATTAATTAAGCAAATGATAAAAATGACTTTTTATCATTTTAAGAACACTACAAAATATAAAAATAAAATAATAATAATATTTTTAGAATGTCATTCCATCAAAACTCTTGGTGAAATTGAAGTTCTCTAGTCAGGAAAACTTTTAATAAATTTTGTCTGTAAAGGATTGAGCAATGCGTGGTACGAAATTTTGGAGGCATGCGCGTACTTACATGCACACGTAGAAACAGTGGTTGGGGGGCTTTAGGAGCTTAGAGAAGATTGATATTGCTACAGTACTTAAACCAGAAAATATTACTTGCATCATTCATACTGAAGAATCAAATAAAAGTAGAACAACCCATTCAACACTTACACCTTTAAAACAAGTTTTTAAATAGTTGAGGTAAGGTTACGTTTGGGAGATTTTCCACAATTAAAAAATGAGCAAAATTAGTTCACACGGTAGCATACTATGGTATTTTAATAATACCTTACTTGAAGTTTTAAAATTTGTAAAGTGCTTTCACATAAATTATTTAATCTTTAGAATGACAATGTGAAATAGGTGTTATCTCTTTTTCATAGAAAAGGAATCTGAAGTTCAGAGTGATTGCCTTGCCAAGTCTCACACAGCTGGAAAATGTCAGAGCTTGCACTTGAACCCAGCTCTTCTGACTCTAAATTCAGTTATGTAAGACATATTCCCTACTCTTAAGTGTTCTTTCTTGAGTTCTGAGTCCTTTGGACACCAATTAGTTCTCCTTTATTCCTCACCAGTTTGCTTACTGGTTCTATAGGATCCTGCTGTGAGCCATCTGCATCAGCTTCCACATGGCATGCTCCTATTTACTGGGTCAGAGCTCTAGTTCTCCTATTCAACAGGGAATGTCAGGCATTTAGGACTTTGTATCCAGCAGATGGGATTGGTCATAGATCATTTGTGTAAGATAGAAAGTGTTAAGTTCTAATGAGACTATGGATAAAGTTCTAGGATATTTAAAGATTTGGGATTATATCTAGCTGGTGGAGTCAGTGAAGCTTTTGGTAGGTATGGTATTCTAACATTATTGAAAGATAAATGAGATTTCAGTGTTTCTGTTAACAAGTTGGTATATATAATGATAAGTATTATCAACTTGGCTAGCAACAGATGTAAGACCAAGCAGCTGTAAATATTGAAAGCATAGCTTTTTATTAATAAAAATATTTTTGCTGGGGACAGTGGTACACACCTGCAATCCCAGCAGCTCAGAAGGCTGAGGCAGAAGGATTACAAGTTCAAAGCCAGCTTCAGTAACTTAACAAGAACCTGTCTCAAACTGAAAAATAAAGAAGGCTGGGGATATGGCACTATGGTTTAGTTTCCCTGGGTTCAATCCCTCACACACACACACAGAAGGAAAAAGAAAAGGAAAAAGAAAAAGTTTCATTAAGTTACTCTGTTTATTTCTTCATTCAAGTGATTAGAAAGTAGATATGAAACTCTGTAGATTCTAGTGAAGTTCACAGGCTTTCAACAACGTTTTTGCCATGATATTCTTAGTGTATTTCTCAAGAAGAAATTGTTGATAAGATATTATTTGATAAGTTATTAAATTTAGAGTATAACATAAAAATATTTACATTTTGGTAGAAAACATCTTTCCATATGTTTAGGTCTGAGACTTTCTGCTTATTACTATAGTCAAAGTTCACATTTCAAATGGATTCAATTATTTCATATAGAGATTAAAAGTTAAACTTGAGGATTGGGGATGTAGCTCATTGATAGACCTCTTGCTTAGTGTTTTCAAGGCCCTGGGTTCAATCCCAAGCACTGCAAAAAGGTAACTGTAAAAAGCCAAACAGCAGAAACAAAACAAACTAAAAACTAAAATTAAAAACAGGAAAATCCCTTAACCTTAGAGAGGCTAAAGTAAACTCTTGTTTTGACACTTTCATTTGGGAAGTTCTGGCTGACTTAATTTTGCTGTAATTTATGACCTTATCAAGAAGAATACAGTCACCATAGTGAATAATTTCTACTTGTGTATATTATTTATAGCAAACAACTCAGTATAGGTGTGTGCGGACAACTTAAAATAGTTTTAGTTACACCAAGAATGAATTTTGGTGAATTTAGAATTATAGAACATTATTCTGACATTAATTTCTCCCTTCAGAAAGACTGCATAAAATATTGAATAAATGATGGATGATGAGTTTTCACAAAATTATTCTTAAGTAGTCTGGTCCTATTCTTTAATAGTTGGTGCAAAAATTTTGACATAAAAATTCAAATAAGTCTTTTTCAAATTTAAAACTTATGAATTCTACAAATAGATTGAATTATAACTTTGTTCTTTTTCATTTTCATTACCATATAAAAGAAGGAAAATCTGGCCATCAAATTATTATAATGGTCAAAATGTGTAAATTAATGCAAAAATGTAGAAATTGCTCCTTGAGGTTGGTGGTCTTTCAGCTGATTGTTAAAAGCTGATTTCGTGTTGTTTGAAATGTTTTCTGTTCTGTAGAGCAAGTTACTTGAATAGCATAATGACTTTAGGCCAGTGTGAAAGATGTGTAGTGGAAAAAGCAATTCCAGACTTGGAGCCAAGAAGCAGATGCTTAGGCAAGTCACTTAATATTTTTGGCTTCAGTTTCCTCACCTTAGACTGAATGGGGTGTGTCCTGAACAATGTTCATGATGGCTCTTTGTTAATTTGCAAACATGGAGCTTCCTGCCTTGCTCCCCTCTGGTAATTAGCATCATTAGCATTCAGCATGAACATTTAATAGCTAGACTAGGAGTTATATTCTAGTAACTTTCAGAATCATACTCAAGATAATCTATAGTCATGTACTATAGAATACAATAAGACTTGCTTTTTTTTGGTTGTTTTGATATATTTTATAAATTCAGAGGATTTGGGTGTTTTTATTTTTTCTCTCCATTTCAAGTAATGCATAAATAAAAAGTAAAGACTTTCAGTTAAATAGTATGATAAATAGAATTAGAGTCTTCGATCTATAAGTTACTTAAGAAGTCACCTATTTTAAATGTTGTATGGTTTAGGCATCTTGTACCTACTATTCTTGTTATTCTCTGATTGAACACTTTTAGTGATAAGCGAAGAACTTTGGCAAGCCTGCCTTTTAAAAAATGGTGAGAAGTAGTATAGTGTGGAGTAGATAGTGGGTGAGATTTAGAATAAGTACTTGAATTTAAATCCTTACTCCATTTTTCCTTACTCAAGGTGTAGAGAGTGCATAAAACTAGGGATGATCAGACTTATCTGAGGTATCAGAAAAGAAGAGCAAAGGGACACATGAACTAGATCTTGAAAGATGAATTGAGTTTGCCTGGAGGACAAGATGAAGCTATTCTAGGCTGATAGAACAACTTATAAAGACAGAGCAAGACAACATGGCACTTTGGGAAGTACTTAAAAAGGGAAAGGGAGGAAGTAAGGTTAAGAAATACAACTAAAGAAGAAGAGAGGGGCTAGCTCACAAAGGGTTTTCTTTACCTATTCCTTTAGTAGTTCACCAGTCAAATGTGAAATCATGTTAATAGACTAACTTTTTAGAGGGTTTGGAAAGAGTAAAGCAAAAGGTATATAGTGAATACTGTTATGAAAACCAGGGGATTAATGATGTAGTGGTGGAGTAGAGCAGAAAAGAGTGAATCATTGGAGTCAGAACTAATAGAAAATGGATGTAGGAGATGATTCAAGTTTTTCTGTGTATGTTTGAATGAAAATGGTATCATCACTCAAACAGGGATTATAAAAGTAAAGAAAAATTGTAGCTGGGCCAAGTTATATAATCAGGTTACTTTTTAATATATTGATTTTGAGGTGCCTGTTGAACATCTGAAATACTATAGAGAATTTTGAATTATAACTTAAAGGTAGATACAGAACACATGGACTTGGGTGAAGTAGTGTGTACAAATGAGAGGGAAGAGAACTAAGAAAGGCTTCTTTTCTTACGGAGAAGGTTATCGTTTAGTGCTTAGTAGGGAAGAAGAGCACATTAAGTGAGAAGAACTGGAGAAGAACCAGGGAAGAGGGCTACCAAAATTTTAGTGGAGAAAAGAGCTAAGAATACATGTTAATATTTATTGGTAGAGGGTAGTTTTATACAGAAACCCTATGTTTCTAATATATCATAATCTGTAATTTTAGTAGTAAATCTAAAGTTTATTAAATTTGTTTTGTATTTAGAATTGTTTTTAGAAACCATATGCATTTATATAAGCATTTGTGTACTGTAAATGTATGCATTGCTATAACTACTGTTATCATATAACAGCCTAGAAGGGTGATATTCTGTCTATTCTACAGTTAATAAAACCAAGTTTAGGTAACTTGTTTAAGGACATATAATCTGTACCAGACTTCCTGACTTCTACTAGACAGTAATGCTTTTTATACATAGATTGAAATCACAGTAAACCTTTTAGTTAATTTAATAATATTTCTCACTTCCAAACCCTTTTATAAATATAAATAAAACTTGACAATTTTAAAGTATATCATACCATAAAAGGAGTTAATTATCTATTCATTTTGTTAGTATTTTCAAAATTTTAATATCATCTTTTGAGATATGGTTATTTTTCAACTTTTTAAATTAAATGTCATGGGTACATTTGATACTTAATAATTTTTTTCTGGCTTTTTGTTTTAGTTTTACCTTTTTGATCATTTAATTATAGGTTATCCTCCTATGTCTTCAATATTTGGTATTAGAGGTATTTTCACTTCTAAATGAATAATAGAGTTCATTCTTTCTTGATAAGACTAAAATTTGAAAATAGTACGTTGTATAAATATAGTGAAATGTACTAATGGTTATTTGGTCAATTCTCTTTTTTCCTACAGAAGTTACCTGCAATTTTTCAGGGTTATTTTAGAAAGGTAGATATACCTCATTAAATGTGTTATTCTTTATTTCTAGTTATAGCCAGTACTAGAAACTTTCATAATAAAATGTAGCTTCAGAACATGACCCAATGTTATAATCTCAATTTCACAGGAATGAAAAGAAGTTTGTGTATGTGTGTGTGTGCATACTTTTTTTTTTTTTTTGTACTTTTCTTTTAATTGTAAAAATTTCTAGGAAGGGCGGGTATGGTGGTACATGCCTGTAATCCCAGTGTCTTGGGAACTGAGGCAGGAGGATCACAAGTTCAAAGATACTCTTAGCTATTTAGCGAGGCCCTAAACGTCCTAGTGAGACCCGGTCCCTAAATAAAGTCTAAAAATGGCTGGGAATGTGGTTCAGTGGTTTAAGTGCTCCATGGTTCAATTCCTGGTACTTTAAAAACAACAACAAACAAACAACAAAACCCTTGGAACAGTTGGGTGGTATAAATACTAGAAAGTAACAAATCTTGAATTGTATTCTTTGTTTTTTTCACTAATAATTAGGATGACCTGGCAAGGTAACTTTCTATGGGCCTATTTCTTCATCTGTAGAATAAGGAAATATTAGAATATGAAAAATTTCCTTCTGACACTGAATTCTTTAATTATGGTAAGGGACTAGAAAAATAGGCTGGTTGCAACATTATTTCTGTGCTGGTCTTGGTTTCAATGTAATGCAGGTTATTAGAACCTTCATCTTGAAAAGATATAGTAAAAAGAGGTCTTTGGCCTGGCCTGGTGTTGCAAACCTGTATTTCCAGTGACTGGGGAGGCTGAGGCAGAAGGATCGCAAGTTCAAGGTCAACATGGGCAACTTAGCAAGACCCTTAGTGAGATCCTGTCTCAAAATAAAAATTAAAAAGGACTGGGGATGTAACCCAGTGGTAAAGTGTTCCTGGACTCAATACCCATTACCAATAATATGTAAGTAAGTAAATAAATAAATAAATAGGTCTTTGACTCATGTAACATCTAAGTAAAGGAAATCCAAAACTTCCCACATTGCAACTGGAGATAATATTTTTCTGCCAGAAGAAGTTAGTCTTTTAAACACTTTTAGTCTTTAAAATGCTTTCTTAAAATTATAAATAAAAACCCTTATAATAGTTGAATTGAAATAAAAGTCACTAATGTATCTCTCATCATGTTACTCCTTTAGTAAAAGTTCTTTTCTCAGTGTCATCCATGGAACCAGGAGGCTATGGTGGAAAAACTGGAAATCTGGGAAACTTACTTGTTTTAAAAATGGGTTAATAATAATGTTACCTACTTAGTAGAATTTTTGTGAACTTTAATTGAAGTGATGTAAAGTGACTATAGTGCTTGGCATGTAATAAGTAACTCGGCTAGTGTTACTATTAGTAGAATGAAGAAATTATAACATTGACATAATTAGGAGGTGAACTGAATAAGATAATTTGATTCCTTTTTTTTCTTTGTTCTTTTTTCTTTTGATATAGAGAGATTAGATCTAAATTTGACAGAAATATTTTTCTTCTCTGCTCCACAAAATAGAACATGTATTTTACTTATATTCTAGCTCATGTGTTCACAGCCTCCCCAAACTAGTTAACACACTACCACCACCAACACACCAGAGTTATATTAATGGCTCTTTTATAAGTTAATCATAAAAATTCTTGATTTCTAAATCTGTTGCTCAGAGAAAATGAATCTGATGTAGTTTTGATTAATTTAGGAAATCAGTGACAATAGGTTTATTCAGCTAAATTTTTTCCCAGTTTTTACATTTAATTTTACTTATGTGTTTAAAACTGTTATCTGACTCTACAGATTTTGACTTTGGATTCATAAATATTTTTGAGTATTTGTAGCAGAACCTTTTAATCCAGTGCTTGTCACATCACAAAAAGGGACATGTGATACAAATCAAAACTTAGAATGTTTTCTGTGAATAATTTAAAATTATTAGACAAACATTTTTCTTTTAAATGTCATGAGCAGAATTTTGTTGAAAGCTAAGATTAGTGGATTATCTTTAATTCAGGTAGAAGAAATTTAAACAAGATTTAGGGAAAAATACTAGGCAAAGAGAACTTCATCTAACAGTGAAATATAAGGATGTTGTTTCATTTTACCCAGGATAGGGAGATGAAGTTAGTAGTAAGTTTTGGTTGGGAGGCAACCACAACAAAGCACAAATTGGCAAGGCTGCAGCATAAAGTCAAGGCAAAGCAGGAGATAAGGGGGAAAAAAAATCTCAAGTTAAGATTGACCAATAAGGACAGTTTAGAGTTTAGTAGAAATCATTTGAATACATATTTTGGAGTTTACCTTAAAAGAGAATGTGAAGGGTTGGGGAATGTAGCTCAGTGGCAGAGTGCTTACCTAGTACTTTCAGGCCCTGGGTTCAAGCCTCAGCACTACTAAATGAATAAATAAGAGAGAGAATGCAAAGTAATTGGAACTTGAACTTGATGAACTGTAATGATGAGGGTAGGAGTCAGATTTCTTTATGAAATAATTAAAACTTTTTGTTCAGGAAGAATTATGTGAACTTTCTATTTACATTTTCTTCAATTTTTTCAGATCAGCTGTTCCATGTACTAGCCTTGCACATGCGACTTTATAGCATTGACTCTGAGTATAATCCCTGGAAAAAGCTTACACAGTTAGTAGAAGATATGAATTCACAGTAAGTATTATTGAAGGATTAAGATCACTTAAAACTCTTTTGAAAAGGTAGTTTTTAAATATGGAAACGAGATTGAAATACATGAATTTTTTGTACATTTTCCTTATGAAACATACATAATACAAATTGAAAACTGTACAATTATGCTCTACTTAAAAATTCCATAAAAAATTATCTCAAGTGAGAAAATATTTTTAAAGAATCCTATTGGTTTTTATGCAGATGAAACATTCAAATGGAAGCACATCATAATAGTTGGTTATTCTATTTATGTCAACATTGATAAGTGGGCTAATAGCCTTAGGCTAATTCCTCCCATGAAACATTTCCCATTAGTCTTTCACCTAATGTTTTTAGCAATCTCTGATGATTCATGGCTTCCTTAGGTTGTCACAAAATAGTAATTAAAAAAAAAATCCTTCCTTCTGATTTATTAGCTGGATTGTTTCTATAAAGAACGTTATCTTATCAACTATTTGTTGACCCTGAAATATAGTTTGGCAGAATGAATGCTTGATTCTTTCCCATTTTATAAAATTTCAAAGTAATGAGTTGATGCCCTGGTGACTTCCAGTGATGATCAATAAGTTGTAGTAAATTATGACCTCATGGATTTTTAAATAGTTAATATGTTTCTCACTATTTCATTCTTTTCAATTCAAATTGCTCTCTTTTAGGTTAGTGAGAATCTGGTGGACTGTTGCATTTTTGGCATGGGCCAAGAAGTGATAATATTCTTGCTCTCTGATATAGCAAGTGTTCATTTTGAACATACTCCACTTTTTACCTGGAGTCAGCTATTTCTCCTTGTAGTTTCCTATAATGGCAAATGATACTTAGAGACTATAGTTTGGGTCCTAGGGGATGTTTATAACTACTGTGTTATCATTACTTATGGACCATTTCAGTGATAGAGTTAAGATGTATTATTTTTTAAAGGAAAAAAGATCTTGAGTTTGTCCTGGTATTTGTAATTCAAACATAAGATTGTAAGGTTTTAGTTTTATTTCCTTTTTGGTTATTCGCATCTTTTTTCTTGTACTCTAAAAATCTTTGTTCCCAGTAGTACCATAATTATTTATTTGTATAACTGCAGTTTTTTAAAATATCAGTATTACTACTGGCCAGAAGTTCTCTTTATACTTATATAGAGTATATATCACTAGGAATAGATGATCCAAATACTATGTTTTTAATTCAATTGAAGTTTTTTTTCTTGAGTGGTTATGCCATCAACTTGATTCATAGTTAGGCTCATTTATTTCAATTCTTTTTCCTCAGTGTTTTAGGACTTTTTAATTTATTTGTTTATTTTTCATTACATAAAATCATAGTTTTCCAAAGTTAAAACTAGATTTTAAAGTAAATTCAAAGTCTTCCATTCCTGTCCTTGCATTTCTTTTTTGTGAAGTCTCTAATTTTTTTGACCATTTCTAAACATTGGGTTGTTGACTTTTTCACTTATAAGACAGTCCTTATGTATTGTGGATATTAGCCCTTAGTGTTAGAAGTTGCAAATATATTTTACCATATTGTCAAATTTTTTTACTTTATAATTTTTTTGTCTAGCGAAGATTTGTAAAGTATAGTCATATTTATTTTTTTCATTCATTCTGAATTTTTAGTCATAAACATGTCTTCTCCTACTCTCTAACTATAAAGCAATTTATCCATGTTCTCTTGTAGTATTTCTATGGTTTTAACTTTTACATTTAGGTTTCTAGACTATTTGAAATTTATTATGGCATGTGGTATAAGTAGTATTGGACCCAGTTTTATTTCATTTTTCCATATAGCTATCAAATGTCCTACTGCTTTGCCTTCCCATAACAGTAACATTAAAACAGATCTTAAAATAAAAAAGAAAGAAAAGAAGGGTGACAATATAAACATTAGTTCACAAATTAATGCTGTCAACAGAAAGAGTAAGGTAGAAAAACTTAACCAGTGACACTTTATTCTAAATTATGTAGTATAATCAAATGTGATCATCCAGAATTTTTATTTTTCTTTGTATAGAGGTTATGTATTCTGGGTGTTTTTAAAAAAGGAAACATTTTAAATCCCTCAGATTGACACTTTGTACCAGTCACCAGTGGACTAAGATTTTTTTCTCAGTAATCTCTGAAATTTGTTTAAGTGTATGCTTAACACAGCAGACAAACTGGATTGTTTTTGTGTATGACTGCTTCTAACTGAAATGCTGTCTTGAGTACTTGGGGGCGGTTATCTTGTACATGATATTCTTAGAGGTAATAATGCATGAACTTATTTTATAAACTCTTGGACTATGTATTTGGCATGTAAAAAATGTACTGCATTGGCCAGGCGCAGTGGCACATGCCTGTAATCCCAGCAGCTTGGGAGGCTGAGGTAGGAAGATCCCAAGTTCAAAGCCAGCCTCAGCAAAAGTGAGGTGCTAAGCAACTCAGTGAGACCCTGTCTCTAAATAAATATAAAATAGGACTGGGGATGTGTCTCAGTGGTCAGGTGCCCCTGGGTTCAATACCTGGTCACCCCTGCCCTCCACCAAAAACACACACACCCACACACACACATACACACACACACACACACACACACACACAGTATTAATGTCAACCATCTCTTAATAGTTAGCCTGTAAATATTGTTGTATAATTTTCTTTGATCAGAAACATTTTGGTCTAAGTAGTGCTGTCAGGATTTTCTTCAGTGCATTTAGCAAACCATCTGTCTTTAGTCTATACAACTAGCAAAAATTTGAATAATACTTCAGAGTACCTTACAGTTGTCACTTTTAAAATTCTTCACTGTTCTTGTGGAATTGGATCTTTAACAAAATTAGAGGGAAGCCCCAAGGAAATTTGCTTGAGAAAAGCCAACATTTCCAGGTTAAATAGTGGAATCTACTAAAGATAATCCATAATGTCTACCATCTCAACCCTCCAAAGTTTGCAGAGTGTTGAGACCTTTGTTTGTGCTTATTTGTGGGGGAATAAAATTGGCACCAAATTTTTGGGTTCCACGTCCCTCATGGAAAATAAGCAATTACTTAAATCGACTTGCAGACAAAGTAGAAACTACCCTGCATGATGTTGTTTTTGTAAAGATGACATTTTTCCATCCGAGCACATGTGATCCAATTTCCTGTCAATCACAATATTGTATAAAGAACAGCAGAACTGAAGGGGAGAAGTGACTTCTGAACACACTGAATTGCTCTGCATGGTTTTATTTGAGATAATTGGTATAAGAATCTTGACACTATTTTATATTTGGAAACATCAAATAAAAATGGAAATTATAAAAAAAAAAAGAGGGTGAAGACACTTTTTGTTTAGTGAGGAAAAAAATAAAATACTTGGGAATCAATCTCACAAAAGAGGTGAAAGACCTCTACAATGAGAACTACAGAACACTAAAGAAGAAATTCAAGAAAACCTTAGAAGATGGAAAGATCTCCCATGTTCCTGGATAGGCAGAATTAATATCGTCAAAATGGCTATACTACCTAAAGTTCTATACAGATTCAATGCAATTCCAATTAAAATCCCAATGATGTACCTCGCAGAAATAGAGCAAGCAATTATGAAATTCATCTGGAAGAATAAAAAACCTAGAATAGCTAAAGCAATCCTCAGTAGCAAGAGCGAAGCAGGGGGTATTGCAATACCAGATCTTCAACTCTACTACAAAGCAATAGTAACAAAAACGGCATGGTATTGGTACCAAAATAGACAGGTAGATCAATGGTACAGAATAGAGGACATGGACACAAACCCAAATAAATACAATTTTCTCATACTAGACAAAGGTTCCAACAATATGCAATGGAGAAAAGATAGCCTCTTCAACAAATGGTGCTGGGAAAACTGGAAAACTATATGCAATAGAATGAAACTAAACTCCTATCTCTCACCCTACACAAAACTCAACTCAAAATGGATCAAGGACCTCGGAATCAGACCGGAGACCCTGCATCTTATAGAAGAAAAAGTAGGTCCAAATCTTCAACTTGTTGGCTCAGGATCAGATTTCCTTAACAGGACTCCCATAGCACAAGAAATAAAAGCAAGAATAAACAACTGGGATAGATTCAAACTAAAAAGCTTTCTCTCAGCAAAGGAAACTATCAGAAATGTGAAGAGAGAGCCTACAGAGTGGGAGAATATCTTTGCCAACCATACCTCAGATAGAGCGCTAATTTCCAGAATCTATAAAGAACTCAAAAAACTCTACAGGAAGAATACAAATAATCCAATCAACAAATGGGCTAAGGAAATGAACAGACACTTCACAGAAGAAGATGTACAAGTAATCACCAGATATATGAAAAAATGTTCAACATCCCTAGTAATAAGGGAAATGCAAATCAAAACTACCCTAAGATTTCATCTCACCCCAATTAGAATGGCGATTATCAAGAATACAAGCAACAATAGGTGTTGGCGAGGATGTGGTGAAAAGGAACACTCATACATTGCTGGTGGGGTTGCAAATTAGTGCTACCACTCTGGAAAGCAGTGTGGAGATTCCTCAGAAAGCTTGGAATGGAAACACCATTTGACCCAGCTATCCCACTCCTTGGCCTATACCCAAAGGACTTAAAATCAGCATACTACAGAGATACAGCCACATCAATGTTCATTGCTGCTCAATTCACCATAGCCAGAATGTGGAACCAACCTAGATGCCCTTCAGTTGATGAATGGATAAAGAAACTGTGGCATATTTATACAATGGAATATTACTCCGCAATGAAGAATGATAAAATTATGGCATTTGTAGGCAAATGGTCGAAATTGGAGAATATCATGCTAAGTGAGATAAGCCAATCTCAAAAAACTAAAGGACGAATGATCTCGCTGATAAGCGGATGAGGACATATAATGGGGGGTGGGACGGGCTAGCATTAGGTTTAGGGTTAGGTTTAGAGTTAGGCTAAGGAGAGCAGTAAGAATGAAGGAAAGAAGGACTGTGTAGAGGGAAAAGAGGGGTGGGAGGGGTGGGAGGGGTGGGAGGGGTGGGGGGGAGGGGAAAAATATAATAAACATCATTACCCTATGTAAACGTAAAAAAAAAAATAAAAAAAAATAAACCAATCCAGACATACATATCTGGATATTGAATTTACACCAGAGATGATACTAAAGAGCTTTATTTTCATTAAAAATATACTGATTTAAATGGAACTTCATATGGGAAATAATTAATATTGACCCCTACCATACTACTCAAATTTTGCCAGTTGTTTCAGTAAAATATATAACAAAAGAAAATTCAAGATCATGCTTGCATTTGTTGTCATGTATCTTTAATCTGAAATTGGTCCTGCGTTTTTCTTTGTATTTCATGATGTTGACACTTTTTAAAAAGTTCAGTCCATTTAATTTGGTAGAATATCTTTTAATTTGTTTTTCTCCTGCTGATTAGGTTCAGATTATACACTTTGGGCAAAATACCACATACTTATGTTGTGGTACTTATATGTTATGTGTGGTTTTTTTTAACTGTACCAGAGATTGAACCCAGGACCTTGAGCAGGCTAGGCAAGGGCTCTACCACTGAGCTATATCCCCAGTCCTATTGTATGTCATAAGAGGAGGCACATGTTGTTGATTTGTCTCGTATGATAATAACTCTGATTATTTAGTTAAGGAGATATCCACCAAGTTTTCTCCTATAGAGTTATTTTACCTTTCATCATTAGTGAGTATCTTATGGGAAGACACTTAGATGTGCTATAGATAGATAGATATAGATATCTATCTATCTATATATATATATATGTATCCTGCTACACCTCAAAACAAAAACCAAACTTTGTGTGTTTATAGACAAAATTAGCAAGCTATGGGTATTTTGCATGTTATGGTGAGGAAAATTACTTTCATTGATGTTAGCTAGTAAATTTCTAGCTAGACCTTAAAAACTCAAGGGCAAAGATAGTGTAGATGTAAAGGATTAGAATTCCTAAATCTAAAAGATATTCACCGAACAAAAAGTTTCTAAGCTTAATGTTGGTGAATCAAAAGTTTAAAGTACAGACGTAGGTACTTTACTTTTCCTAATACTTAATGCCACATTATGTGGATGTATATAAAAAACTTTATCTAACTTTATATATATAACTTTATCGCTACCAGTAACTATATATATTAAATACTTCTTTTATCCTCATTTTTACACATAAGGAACATGAGGCTTAGAAAAGTTAATCACATATACTTTTGGGGAACATGGCTGTTAAGGGATAGAACTGTGATTTGAATCTAAATCTTCCTGATTCCAGAGGCTAAGCGTTAACTATTATTCTATGCTTCCTTTCCTAGTATTAGGAGGTCTGAGGAATTTCTTGAAAATCTGGTTGTACCCCTCCCCCGCCACATACACATATGTATTCTCTCTTTTATGATTCATTAGTTCATTACACTGTAGTATTAGTTAATTGTAATATGTCATGTGTTTCATATCTACATATTTTTAAATCGAAATCTCTTTTTTCTGTTTTTTCACTTCAGTACTTTTCCGGCATAAAATTCTGTGTCTAATAATGTAGGTTTTTCCATGCATACTTTTATTGATTGTTCCTAATGAAAATTATTTCCTTAACTTCTAATTTCATCATGTTGATGATAACTGAGTTTTTTTAAGTGGGAAATTTATTCTTATTTACTCTATTCCTCCCAATTTTTCTTAGTATTTGTAAAGGTAAGAGTAAAACACATAATTTTTATGCTCTGGATTCAAAAGACTAAAAACTTTGAGAAAGAAACAAAAAGAAACACAACTTTTTATTAAAAAGTAGTTTTAGGTTCAGAGTGAAATTTAAAAGGGAAGGTATAGATATTTCTTATATGCCCTTAAGCTCTCACACATGCATTGCCTACTGTATTATTAATACCTATCACCAGGGTAGTACATTTGTTAAAATTAATGAACCTACATTGATACATGATAACCACCCAAAGTCTATAATTCACATTAGTCTTCACACTTAGATGTCTAGTTTTAGTTTCTTTTGCAACCCTTTGATTTGTTCATCCACTCATCATTCCATTAATTTTTCATTTGTTCACTTATTCTGCTAGTTTTATTAACTCTTTGAATCCTGACATTGGGATATAATTGTAAAGGTGATATAGTTCCTGAGGAAGCTTTATCCACGTACTAACAATATAGAGAATTAGAAGAGTATAAATTTGGAGGAGATTTAATAGTTGGAAGGCAGTGACCATAAGGGTGTCAAAAAGCGAGTGAAGGTAAAGTCTTTAGGACTTAGCGTCAATTAAATGTGGGGCAGGTGAGAGAAGACAGGTTTGGAATATCTCCAAATTTGTAGCTTATTTATGCAGTATACTTTTATTGTGTGAATACGTGTTTCAGGCATTGTGCTGAGTGCTGAAGGATGAAAGATACCATTTCAATTATAAAATTATAGAAGGGAGAACAGATTAATTGTGACTGTTCAGGAGTATATATATGGAGTAGAGTGGAAAGATTCTGAGTTCATGGATGGATATACATACAAGTGGAAATAATGAATATTCAGATACAGATTTCAGGAGAGTCATGGATAGACATACAGACTTGGGAGTCATCAACGTGTAGCTGATGACTGAGATCATGGGTTAGGCTAGTAGGTCTTTCAAGAAGAGCCATTAGTGTGAAAAGACAGAATTAAAATCTTGGGAAAGGCTCTAGGTTGGTCAGAGAAAGAAGAACCTGTGAAGACTGAAATGGAGAAGTCTGATATGTAGAAGGGAACTTAAAGCAGTGTGTAATAAAAGCTAAGAGTGTTCAGTTGTATCCAGAGTCAAGTCATATGTCAGTAAGATAAGGATTTAACATATTCACTAAATTTTATAATTAGGAGATCATTGTTGAGCATATGGAAAACTGGTTCTGTGGCATATTAAAATAATAGAAATGGTATCCGTCCAATATATTTTTCCTTCCTTCCTTGTTTCCTTTTTTAAATTTGAAGAACTTCAGTCTTAAAGATTGAGAGGCTACAGAGGCTTGAGAGACAGGATAGTAGTAGAATTCATAGTCTTGGAAAGGTAGACAATTATGGCATATTAAGAAATATTTATAAGCTGGGTGCAGTGGAACATGCCTATAATCCCAGTGTCTTGGGAGATTGAGGCAGGAGGACCACAAGTTTGGGGTCAGCCTCAGCAACTTAGCAAGACACTGACTCAAAATAAAAAATAAGGGCTGGGAATATAGCTCAGTGGTAAAGCACCTCTGGGTGCAATTGCCATGACCAAACAAAAAACAATAATGAGATTTGTAGAAAATGGAGAAATTCAAAGGAGTTTTCCTCTGGCAAAACTGCTGTGGTGTTTTTCTCACAGCAGCAGGAACTGACTTATTTACCAGTGTGTACAGTGCCTGGTCCATAATAAATAATTAATAAATATTTATTGAATGAAGAAGCCTAATAAAAGAGTTGAACAATTTTGCTTATTCCATGTCTAGTAAGAAGTATAGTTTGAGAACTTAGCCAGTTCTTTAAACTCCTATTTACTTTTGTTCTCTAACCTTAAACCATAATCAAAAAATTTAATCTTCTAGGGCTGTGGGTGTAGATCAGTGTTAGAACGCTTGCCTCACAGATGTGAAGCCCGGGGTTCAATCTTCAGAATCACAAAAATTAAAACTAAATAAATAAAATGAAAAGGTAACATTCTGAAAGTATCCTAAATATTCTTTTAGAATAAGCTCTACTTTATAATAGATTCTATGTTTTTTCATGGTACTACACATTCATAAGGTTTACTATACTGCCTTTTATAGTGTATTTTAAGTTTTGCTTTGGTTATTATCTTTTTTTGAAACTTTGCAAATGTTAAAAATTCTATTTGAATTTTATGTTAGTCATAAAGTTGAAATAGCTTTTTACTAAGAGATATTAACCAGGCCTTTTCAATACAACTTGACTTGTGAATTGTCCCTGTCCCTCTCTAGAATGTGAGCATTTATTTTTTTTTTGCTTAGTGATAGTCATTTGTCATGGTCCTCTCATCACTCAACCATAGCCTCTAATTCAGAAGATACCTGATGAGGGATGATGAGAGATGAAGAAAGACACACATACATACATAGAGAGTAGAAGGTGGGACCAGGTAGTTCAGCCAATCCCTGATGGGGGAAGACTGACACCAGAGCTAGCTCAGCATGTTTATTATATAGGTTTCATCAGCAAAAGGTTAATTGTTGGACAGTTTCATTGGGGTCATCTTGTTTTGCTCAGAATTCACTATCACTGGAAGTTGCTGTCTGAACTCAAGGCCAAAACTGATAACTGCTGCGTGACTTTGCAGTATCCCCACTTCCCCCCTCCCCACAGCAACTCAGCCATAATGCCTGACTTTTGTACAGGCAGCTTCCAGCAAAAAAGTAGCCACGAGAGAGTCAGAGGCCATAATTTGATTCAAATCATGGCTCTCCACAGTCATTGTCCTATGAGCTACCCCATTTGTCTTGAAACTGATTCTCTTATATTTCATTTAATGCTTCACTCAATTTCTATAATTTTAAGAGATCAGAAAGACTCATAATTAAGTTAATATATCCCAGTTGTTTACTTTGGTAAGATTTAGTGAAGTATACATAATTTTTTCAAATTAGGAAAAGGAAATTATGAGTCTAAAAAATTATATTTTTAGGCAAAAAACTATCTTTTAAGATTTCTCACTTATCTTTAATGATTTTATTTCTGTTTCTTAGACATATGTGGGATATAAAATGAATTAGAAAGAAAAGATATATAATACTATCTAAAATGATTATTCATTTTCTTTTAGGCTAGGAAATGAAGAACAGCAGCCTGAGGTTCCAATTCTTTATCATGATGTAACATCCCTTTTGCTTATCCAGATCTTAATGATGCCACAACCTTTACACAAAGGTATGTTTTTATAATTCACATTCTTATATACTATACATTATTATATACCATATTTTTATGACTATTCTGGAGACTGAAGGGTCAATTAGAGGGTTCAGTCTGCTGCAAATTTTTGTGATAAAGAACTTTTTTATTATTAGTAGTAAGTGATTATCATATGTAAGAAGATGACAGTGAAATAAAGGTAGTTTTTTTCTTCTGAGTTTGTTTTCAGTATTGTCAATAAGAGGTAAAGAATGGGGAAAGTATTCTGAAAACCTTTGTTTTAAAAAAAATGGAAATGACAATACAAACCCAAGTTTGAAAAATAGAGCAAATTGTCAGTTTTAATGCCTCACCTTATCTATGTATATTCATAGTTCAATGTATAGGAATTGTAAAGCTATTAAAAATGTGATGTCCTGTCATTTTAGGCTAGTGCTAATGTAATAACATTATTGTATTAATAGCATTAATATTATATTAGCAACGTTTATTGCTTAAGTCTTCATAGTTTTCACTTGAAGACATTTTAAATATTCTCTCAGATAATTAATATCCTTCTGTGTTAGAAAAAGTAATTGTCTTTTGTATTTTATTATGCTATTATAAGTTATAGTAGAATGAACATCTGTGGATGTGTGAAAGCATTCTTCTTGGAGAAGACATTCTTTTTATGTAAATTTGATCATTTGATAAAAATCACTTTCCTATGGATATCAAGTGATCATTTATTTTGAATATAGACAAAATTATGATATTTCATATAAATTTTTATAATGTTCTTAAAGAGTAAAATGTCTTCAAGAAGTATATTAGTCAACTTTTTGTTGCTATGACCAAAATATCTGACATAAAAAACTTAAAGGAAGACATATTTTGGCACATGGTTTCAAAGGTTTCAGTCTACTGTTCATCAGCTCCATTGCTTCAAGCCTGAAGTGAAGCAGAACATCATGTCAGAAGACATGGCAGAGCAAAACTATTTACTTTATGACAGCTAGAATGCAGAGAAAGAGAGAGACACACAAAAAATACCTCCTTCCAACTAGGCCCTACCTCCTAAAGTTTCCACATCTCCCACTAATGTCATCAGATGGTTAGTCCATCAATGGATTTATCCACTAATGAGATCAGAGCACTTGTGACCCAATCACTTCTCAAAGCCCCACTTTTGTACATTGTTGCATTGGGAACTAGTCCTTCCAGATCTAAGTTATAACAGTAAGCAAGCATAATATTTTATTTATATAGCTCTGTGAATTTTTAGTTATTATTTTTTAAATTTAAGATTCACATAGGAACTGGGGATGTAACTCAGTGGTAGAGTGCTTGCCTATCATATGCAAGGCCCAGTAAGCAGGCACTCCCCATTTCTTCCTTCCACTAACATTCAGATATTTTTTCATATTACTTTTTTTGTATTTGATTGTGTCTATGAATTTAATCATTTGTGTTTATAGACTTTAAAATCTAAACCTGTCAGATAACCTCAATGTAATTATTCTTGCAAAATCAGTTTCAAATTCTGTAGGTGTTCCCCCTGACCCCCGACCCCTCGTGTCACTTTGGTTAGTTTTCGGAAACAGTTGTCTGGTAGTCATGCCTTTTTACTCCTAATTGTGCTATTTTAATTATACCAGTCATATTATATTTTGAAATATAAAGTCACTTTGTTTTATATCTTCAGATATTTAAACATTTTATTTTAAATATGTCTATACTTATTAGTTATTACATAAACCTGAAAAACTAAAAGGGGAGACACTTGACATATGGAAGGATTTTTAATTTTCATGATCAATATTTAATCTGAAGAGAAAAATATTTTAATTAAGAGTGAAGGACCTGTTGTTTGAGTGTCTGAGTTGTCACTGTTGTATCATTGCCACAAGGGAACTGTTGGTACTAGTTTTCAACAGAAAGTGAAGTTGATTGTGAAAGGGGATTTAATGCACTGAATCAATTGAAACCACAGAATTTAATTTAGTAGAAACAGATCTTAAAATTGTGTTCTAAAATGTATCAAGAAAATTAATCTGTTTAATTTAATAATGATTAAATTTAATAGACTAGGTTCAGGAAAACAGCTGTGTAAAATCTGTAATTTTGTTAATAAGTATGTTTTAAAGTAATATCATTTTTAAAAAATGGTGTCTTTTGTGGACATGCTTATTAAGCAAATGTTTATTTAGTACTTAGTTGTGAAAGTCATTGCCCAGTTTGCCCAAGAAATAGTCAGTGACTACCTACTCAAAGAAACCAGGTTGATAGACTTCTTTGCCAAATACTGCAGATACAAAGATGAATAAAATATGGATTTTGCCTTTGGGGAATCAGCAAAGTAGTTAGCAGCCAATAGATTCACCTGTAGTTAGAATTACTTTGAAAAACCCATGCTTTATATTTATTTTTAAAAATTTCACAATAATTTAAAATTTGGTTATCTGTATGGTTTAGTCAGCTGTCACTGTGATGAATTATTTCAGACAGTCAATTTAAAGGAGGAATAGTTTATTTTGCTTATGGTTTCCCTGTAGCTGTTGAGCCTGTGATAAGGGAGTATATTGTGAGGAAGTACATGGTGGAGGAAAATGCTTACCTCATAGTGGCTGGGAAGCAATGAGAAAGAGAGAGAGAAAGGGGCCAGTGTCATGATATCCCCTTCAAGGGCATACCCCCTCTACTCTTAACTATAGGCTCTACCTCCTAAAGGTTCCACTATCTCCCAGTAGGTCTACGGGCATGTAACCATTTTTGGGGGGATTTTGGGGGAACATTTAAAACCCAAACTATAGCACAGTACCATTTTTATAAAACTGCTGTCAAGCACATATTTTGCTCACTGTCATTGTAGTGATGAATTGCTCTTAGAATTTAGGACTGGACCAAAAAAAATAAAAACACATTCTTTATTAAATGTCTTTTTTTCACATTGAACATTGAATAATGAGAGACCTTTGCTTCAACTGAGAGGAAGCTCAAAGAGATGGAAGGTTTCTTAATTATATTAAGTAACTTGAATTTTCCTCAGATAACTTTTGTGGGATGTGGGGAGTTACAGATAAAGAAGATAGAGTTGTTAATATAAATATTCATTTTGCCCTGTACTGTTGACCTAATAGTTAATAATAGTTGTGTGTTATTATGTGTGTATGTGTATGTCTTTAATGTGTGTCTGTGTATGTGTGTATGCTTGCGCATGTTTAGTGATGGGGATTGTGTCTGTTTTTATTTTAGAAATGGAGGAACTTTTTACTGTGAGAGGGAAATGAGGGGAGGGTAGGGGGCAGGGGGAAGGAAAGATGATGGAATGTGGCAAACATCATTACCCTATGTACATGTGTGATTACATGAATGGTGTGATTTTACATTGTATACAACCAGAGAAATGAAAAGTTGTACCCCATTTATGTACAATGAATCAAAATGCATTCTGCTGTCATGTATAACTAAATAGAACAAATAGTAAGAAAAATAAATATATATTTTTATAGCTGTTTAATTATTGGTTGTTGTTACATGAGGAAAGGAAGGAAAAATTTCACTGTTTTTTTAAAAATATTTTTTAGCTGTCAGTGAATCTTTATTTATTTATATGCAGTGCTGAGGATTGAACCCAGGACTTTACACATGCCAGGCAAATGCTCTACCACAACTCCAGCCCAAATTTTACTGTTTACTTGTACTAGAATGTTAAATGCTTCCTGAAAGTAGGTTGTTGCTGAAACCTAACTGAACACTTTTTAAGCTTTTTTTAAAGCACTAGTTTCAGGTTAAAAGACCTTCTTCCACCACTTGTCTCATTAGAAGTTCAAACTAAATATATTAAAAACAAGCATTGGTCTTCTTTGATCTTCTTTATGTCCCTGAATCTTATTCATCATACTACCCATCATATCACTGGCTTCCAAAGAATAAGTTTGGAAATAACTTATGATCATTGTCTTCAGGTATTCATGATTAGTTTTTTTTAAAATTTATTTTTATTGTAAACAAATGGGATACATGTTGTTTCTGTTTGTACATGGAGTAACAGCATACCATTTGCATATTCATACATTTACATAGAGTAATGACGTTTGATTCATTCTGTTATTTTTTCCTTCCCCCCACCCCTCCCACCTCTCTTTTCCCTCTATACAGTCCCTCCTTCCTCCATTCTTGCCCTCCTCCCACCCCCCATATGTGTCATCATCCACTTATCAGTGAGATCATTCATCTTTTGGACTTTTGAGATTGGCTTATCTTACTTAACATGATATTCTCCAATTTCATCCATTTGCCTGCAAATGCCATAATTTTATTATTCTTTATAGCTGAGTAATATTCCATTGTATATATATATATATATATACCACAGTTTCTTTATCCATTCATCAATTGAAGGGCATCTAGGTTGGTTCCACAGTCTGGCTATGGTGAATTGAGCAGCTATGAACATTGATGTGGCTGTATCTCTGTAGTATGCTGATTTTAAGTCCTTTGGGTATAGGCTGAGGACTGGATTAGCTGGGTCAAATGCTGGTTCCATTCCAGGTTTTCTAAGGAATCTCCATACTGCTTTGCAGAGTGGCTGCACTAATTTGCAGCCCCACCAGCAATGTATGAGTGTACCTTTTTCCCCACATCCTCTCCAACACCTATTGTTACTTGTATTCTTGATAATCACCATTCTAATTGGGGTGAGATGGAATCTTAGTGTAGTTTTGATTTGCATTTCTCTTATTACTAAAGATGGCGAACATTTTTCCATATGTTTGTTGATTGCTTGTAGATCTTCTTCTGTGAAGTGTCTGTTCATATCCTTAACCCATTTGTTGATTGGGTTATTTGTATTCTTGGTGTAGAGTTTTTTGAGTTCTTTATATATTCTGGAAATTAGTGCTCTATCTGAAGTATGAGTGGCAAAGATAGTCTCCCACTCTGTAGGCTCTCTCTTCGCATTGCTGATAGTTTCCTTTTCTGAGAGAAAGCTATTTAGTTTGAATCTATCCCAGTTATTGATTCTTGCTTTTATTTCTTTTTTTTTTTTTTCTCATTTTCTTTTTTTTTTTTTTTTTTTCTTGCTTTTATTTCTTGTGCTATGGGAGTCCTGTTAAGGAAGTCTGATCCTAAGCCAACAAGGTGAAGATTTGGACCTACTTTTTCTTCTATAAGATGCAGGGTCTCTGGTCTGATTTCAATGTCCTTGATCCATTGTGAGTTGATTTTTGTGCAGGGTGAGAATAGGGGTTTAGTTTCATTCTGTTGCATATGGATTTCCAGTTTTCCCAGCACCATTTGTTGAAGAGACTATTTTTTTCTCCATTGCATATTTTTGGCACCTTTGTCTAGTATTAGAAAATTGTAATTATTTGGGTTTGTGTCCATGTCCTCTATTCTGTACCATTGATCTACCTGTCTGTTTTGGTGCCAATACCATGCTGTTTTTGTTACTATTGCTTTGTAGTATAGTTGAAGTTCTGGTATTGTGATACCCCCTGTTTCATTCTTCCTGCTAAGGATTGCTTTAGCTATTCTGGGTTTCTTATTCTTCCAGATGAATTTCGTGATTACTTGCTCTATTTCTGTAAGGTACGTCATTGGGATTTTAATTGGAATTGCATTGAATCTGTATAGCACTTTTGGTAGTATGCCATTTTGACAATATTAATTCTGCCTATCCAAGAACATGGGAGATCTTTCCATCTTCTAAGGTCTTCCTTAATTTCTTTCTTCAGTGTTTTGTAGTTTTCATTGTAGAGATCTTTTACCTCTTTGGTTAGATTGATTCCCAAGTATTTTATTTTTTTTGAGGCTATTGCAAATGGGGTTGTTTTCCTCATTTCCCTTTCAACTGTTTCATTGCTTGTGTATAAAAATGCTTTAGATTTATGCGTGTTGATTTTATAGCCTGCTATTTTGCTGAATTCATTGATGAGGTCTAGAAATTTTCTGGAGGAGGTTTTTGGATCCTCTAAATATAGAATCGTGTCATCCGCAAATAGTGACAGCTTAAGTTCCTCTTTTCCTATTCATATTCCTTTAATTTATTTGGTCTGCCTAATTGCTCTGGCTAGAGTTTCGAGGACAATGTTGAATAGAAGTGGTGAAAGAGGACATCCCTGTCTTGTTCCCATTTTTAAAGGGAATGGTTTCAGTTTTTCTCCATTTAGAATGATGTTGGCCATGGGCTTAGCATAAATAGCCTTTACAATGTTCAGGTATGTTCCTGATGATGCATGCATGATGCAAAAGGAAATATCATGACAGACACCACTGAGATACAGAACATAATGAGAAGCTACTTGGAAAATCTATATTCCAACAAAATAGAAACTACCGAAGATATTGACAAATTTCTAGAGACATATGCTCCTCCCAAACTGAACCAGGAGGACATACACGATTTGATATCAAGCAATGAAATAGAAGAAGTCATTAAAAATCTACCATCCAAGAAAAGCCCAGGACCAGACGGATTCTCAGCTGAGTTCTACAAGACCTTCAAAGAAGAACTCATTCCAATACTTCTCCAAGTATTCTAGCAAATAGAAAAGGAGGGTACCCTACCGAACTCATTCTATGAAGCTAATATCACCCTCATACCCAAACCAGGAAAAGACACATCAAGGAAAGAAAATTTTAGACCAATATCCTTGATGAATATAGATGCAAAGATCCTTAACAAAATATTGGCAAACCGTATCCAAAAACATATTAAGAAAATTGTGCACCACGATCAAGTGGGGTTCATCCCTGGAATGCAAGGATGGTTCAGCATTCGTAGATCAATAAACGTAATCCATCATGTCAATAGACTTAAGGATAAGAATCATATGGTTATTTCAATTGACGCAGAAAAAGCATTCGACAAAATACAACACCCCTTCATGCTCAAAACACTAGAAAAAATAGGGATAGTAGGAACATTCATGATTAGTTTTTTATGTCCAAGGGGAAAGACATTTTATTTCTGAGGATTAGGTTTGGCTATATATTGCAATGAGGAAACAAAAACCAACACATAGTATTTAAGCTTAAAAAAGATTAAAACTTCTTTCTCTTTCATGTAAAAAGAAATGTGAAAGTAGGCAGGCAGGCCTATTCTGCTTCACAGCACCAAATTCCTTATGATATGGTTTTCATCTTCCTAGAGTTCCAGCCATCACAGTTTAGTTCAGTAGGATGTGGAGCTGAGGTAAGAACTTCACTCTAAGAAGCCACTTTAGACTGAGTGTGGTGGCGCACTACTGTAATCCCAGTGGCTCAGGGAACTGAGGCAGGAGGATTGCCAGTTAAAAGCCAGCCTCATCAACTTAATGAGGCTGCAAGCAACTTAGCAAGACCCTATCTCAAAATAAAAAATTTAAAAAGGGCTTGGGGATGTGGCTCAGTAGCTAAGTGCCCCTGGGTTCAATCCCTGGTTTAAAAAAAAAAAAAAAAAAAAGCCATCTTAGAAGATCCACTAAAAACATAACAATTTTATGTCTTCAGCTAAAATTCTTCCTTCATTTTGAACCTTCTGAGTTTAAAGCTTAACATCATTATCTTTAGTAAGGAAGGGTCAATTACTTGGATCATATTACTGTTGTTTCCCCATCTCACTGTCATTGAGGAGCTTCACAAATCTGTTCTAACTATGCCTTATAGGGTAGTGATTCCAGGATTTTTTGGAGCATCTGGTATTGGGAATTATATTCCAAGAATCCATAAGCAAGGCCCATGAAAGAGAGGATAGGACATTACTTTTATTATTTGCCATTGATTTTAAAAGAGAAAATGTCTCAGTTTTGCTTTGTTATATACCAGAGCTTTAAAAATACATGCTTATTTTAGAATATCTCAAACATTCATAACAGTTAAAAACAGAGTTTGGTGAAGTCTTATGTACCTACCACTTATCAACTCACGGCCAACCTTGTTTTTATTTATACCCTCAACAAGTCCTTCCTCCCTCCTACCCTTATTTTGAAGCAAAGCTCAGATCTCATATTTTATCCATATAGTCTTCATTATGTATCTCTAAAATATAAGAATTCTTTTAATAAACAAATTGTACTTCTATGAAAAAAATTTTTAAAGGAAGTTATGTTTTAATATCATTAAACATCTAGTCAGTAGATTTCCATAGTTCATTCTTATAATTGATTTCTTGCAGTTGGTTTGTTTGACTTGGGATCCAAACAAGGTTGACATATTGGATTTGGTGGTAATAGCTCTTCCCTTTCCCCCCTAACATTTGATTTGTTGAAAAATTTTGATCTTTTGTCCATAGAGTTTTCCATAATCCAAATTTTGCTAATTGGATTCCCATGGAATTGTTTAGCAATATGTTCTGCCCTTGTGTGTTTCCTACAAAGTGGAAGATAAATTTAGACATATAGATTCAGTTTCTTATTTCTTTTTCTTTGTTCAGAGACATTTCATGGACAGTGTTAAAAACTTTTATCAGGAGAATAATATCAATTTGCCTCTCTGAATGTGACATTCAAGGGTATTGATTGCCTTGATTTATTCCTTAATTACTTTGTTAGTTGAATTTTTTTTTTTTTTTGTACCAGGGATTAAACCCAGGGGCGCTTTACTACTGAGTCATATCACCAGCCTTTTTTTATTTTTTATTTTGAAACACGGTCTCACTAAGTTGCTGAGGTTGATCTTGAACTTCTGACCTTCCTTCCTCAACCTCCAGAGTTGCTGGGTTTACAAGTGTGTGCCACCATGCCAGGCAAAATTCTTATAAAAAGAAAATTTTTCTATTACTTACCCATTGGTAGAGTTGATACACAAAGGCTTTATTTTTTAATTTACCAGTTTGCAGAAAGATGACTTTTATTTTTAATGTTTTCCAAAGATGTTTTCTTTTTTATTTTTCAATACAATTATAAATTCATGAATTTAAAAATATTTGATGTCTTTCAGTCTCACTGTGAATAATAACTTAAAATTCTTTAGGTTGGCTCATGTTCTGTTCATGTGACCTTAGCAGTCTTTGATAGTTTCTTTTTTTTTTTATTATTATTATTGTATACAAATGGGATACATGTTGTTTCTCTATTTGTGCATGGAGTCAAGGCATACCATTTGTGTAATCATACGTTTACATAGGGCAATGATGTTTGATTCATTATTTTTGGTGTCCCTTCCCCCCCACCCCTCCCACCCATCTTTTCCCTCTATACAGCCCTTCTTTCCTTCATTCTTACCACACTCCTTATCCCTAACCCTAAACCTAACCCTAAACCTAAAGCTAACCCTTCCCACCCCCCAATATATGTCCTCATCCGCTTATCGGCGAGATCATTCGTCCTTTAGTTTTTTGAGATTGGCTTATCTCACTTAGCATTATATTCTCCAATTTCATCCATTTGCCTGCAAATGCCATAATTTTATCATTCTTCATTGCAAAGTAATATTCCATTGTATATATATGCCACAGTTTCTTTATCCATTCATCAACTGATGGGCATCTAGGTTGGTTCCACAATCTGGCTATGGTGAATTGAGCAGCAATGAACATTGATGTGACTGTATCTCTGTAGTATGCTGATTTTAAGTCCTTTGGGTATAGGCCAAGGAGTGGGATAGCTGGGTCAAATGGCGTTTCCATTCCGAGCTTTCTGAGGAATCTCCATACTGCTTTCCAGAGTGGCTGCACTAATTTGCAACCCCACCAGCAATGTATGAGTGTTCCTTTTTCACCACATCCTCGCCAACACCTATTGTTGCTTGTGTTCTTGATAATCGCCATTCTAATTGGGGTGAGATGAAATCTTAGGGTAGTTTTGATTTGCATTTCCCTTATTACTAGGGATGTTGAACATTTTTTCATATATCTGTTGATTGCTTGTACATCTTCTTCTGTGAAGTGTCTGTTCATTTCCTTAGCCCATTTGTTGACTGGATTATTTGCATTCTTGGTGTAGAGTTTTTTGAGTTCTTTATAGATTCTGGAAATTAGTGCTCTATCTGAAGTATGTTTGGCAAAGATATTTTCCCACTCTGTAGGCTCTCTCTTCACATTGCTGATAGTTTCCTTTGCTGAGAGAAAGCTTTTTAGTTTGAATCTATCCCAGTTGTTGATTCTTGCTTTTATTTCTTGTGCTATGGGAGTCCTGTTAAGGAAGTCTGATCCTGAGCCAACAAGTTGAAGATTTGGACCTACTTTTTCTTCTATAAGATGTAGGGTCTCTGGTCTGATTCCGAGGTCCTTGATCCATTTTGAGTTGAGTTTTGTGTAGGGTGAGAGATAGGGGTTTAATTTATTCTGTTGCATATGGTTTTCCAGTTTTCCCAGCACCATTTGTTGAAGAGGCTATCTTTTCTCCATTGCATATTGTTGGAACCTTTGTCTAGTATGAGAAAATTGTATTTATTTGGGTTTGTGTCCATGTCCTCTATTCTGTACCATTGATCTACCTGTCTATTTTGGTACCAATACCATGCGGTTTTTGTTACTATTGCTTTGTAGTAGAGTTGAAGATCTGGTATTGCAATACCCCCTGCTTCGTTCTTGCTACTGAGGATTGCTTTAGCTATTCTAGGTTTTTTATTCTTCCAGATGAATTTCATAATTGCTTGCTCTATTTCTGCAAGGTACATCATTGGGATTTTAATTGGAATTGCATTGAATCTGTATAGCACTTTAGGTAGTATGGCCATTTTGACATTATTAATTCTGCCTATCCAGGAACATGGGAGATCTTTCCATCTTCTAAGGTTTTCTTGAATTTCTTTCTTTAGTGTTCTGTAGTTCTCATTGTAGAGGTCTTTCACCTCTTTTGTGAGATTGATTTCCAAGTATTTTATTTTTTTCGATGCTATTGTGAATGGGGTAGTTTTCCTAAATTCTCTTTCTGAGGATTCATCACTTATGTACAAAAATGCATTGGATTTATTAGCATTGATCTTGTAACCTGCTACTTTACTGAATTCACTTATGAGTTCTAAAAGTTTTCTGGTGGAATTTCCAGGTTCCTCTAAATATATAATCATGTCGTCAGCGAACAGGGATAGTTTGAGTTCTTCTTTTCCAATTCGTATCCCTTTAATTTCTTTGGTTTGTCTAATTGCTCTGGCTAGAGTCTCAAGGACGATGTTGAATAGAAGTGGTGAAAGAGGGCATCCCTGCCTTGTTCCAGTTTTTAGGGGGAACGCTTTCAGTTTTTCACCATTTAGAATGATATTGGCCATGGGCTTAGCGTAGATGGCCTTTATAATGTTAAGGAATGTTCCCACTATCCCTATTTTTTCTAGTGTTTTGAGCATGAAGGGATGCTGTATTTTATCAAATGCTTTTTCTGCATCTATTGAAATAATCATGTGATTCTTAACTTTAAGTCTGTTTATATGGTGAATGACATTTATTGATTCCCGAATGTTGAACCAACCTTGCATCCCTGGGATAAAACCCACTTGATGGTGGTGCACTATCTTTTTAATATATATTTGTATGCGATTTGCTAAAATTTTCTTGAGAATTTTTGCGTCGATGTTCATTAAGGATATTAGAAAGTATTTTTAATCTGTGGTTCCAGAATTCATTAGTGGACTTCATGGAATCTATGAATCTTCTAAAGTGTAGAAAAATTTGTGTGTATATGTACATTGTTTTCTAAAACAGTTCTATAGCTCTTAACAGATTTCTAAAACAATCTTGATCCCTAAAAAGTCAATTATTTGCAGGATATGGTGCCACACTCCTGAACCTAAGCGACTTGGGAGGCTGAGGCATGAGGATCACAAGTTCAAAGCCAGTCTCAGCAACTTAGCAAAGCCCTAAGCACCTTAGCAAGATCCTGTCCCAAAGTAAAAGATAAAAAGGGCTGGGAGTATGGCTCAAATAGTCCTGGGTTCAATCCCTGGTACCTGCCCCCCAAAGTCAATTATTTATTAATTCTATTGAGAACTTCTGGCAATAGTTCTATAATAAGGAACAGCAGTAAAGAGATTGTGTTTGCAGTTGTAGAATCAGCAGAGTATGGTGGGGTGAGAAAACAGGTCACAGAATTATGAAGAGTTGTTGGGGAGGGGGAAAACAGAAACTACACATGAGTATAATTTACAGGGGATAGCTTATTTTTTGTCTTTAAGATAGGAAAGTTTTAAACATGTTTAAATGTTTAAATTATTGCCATTTCTCTCTTTTTTTTTTTTTTTTTTTTTTTTAATCTTAGTAAGTACTGGTGGTCCTTTACTTGAACTGATAACTTCTCTTGGAAGTATTTCTCTTGGGTATCCCTTGTTCCCTTTCCCACAGTAACTTACTCAGACTTCTCATTTGACACTTGTCTTATGTCCCAATAGATTTTTTTTAAAAATCTCTCTCTCTCTAAACTATCATCAGTTCCTCTAGAACTAGTGTTACCTTACATGTGTCTATAATGCATAGTACATAATATTCTCAGCAGGTATGGAATGTAATGGATATGTTAAAAATTTTGTCTTATTTTCTGCTAAATGGCTTATTTTCTGTTTTGAAATTCAAGAAAGCTCTTACTTTCATTAGAATCTTTATATTTTATTTTGTGATCACTTCCATGTAATGTTTGTGGAGAATGTTGGTAGTTTATTAGAACCAAAATTCAATTGCCTAAAGTATGCCTAAGGGAACAGCATTAACTACCTTATTAGTTGTTGGATGGATTTAGGATCTTTTCTTCAGTCTCTCTTGATTAAGGCAAATAAAGTCTTTTTAAACTGGGCTTTTCACTCGTCAAAGAGAAAATAGATTCCAGCTTATCACACAAAACATATCATAAATTAATTTATGAGAGGATCAGAGCACATGTAATTAGTAACTCTAGATCATAAAAAGGAAGAATAAGATTTGATGTTTGCAAATGATATGTGCAAATTACTGTTGGAAGCAGTGGAACAGTATATATTTTTAACAACTTTTTCATGATTATTTTAGGAAAAGAATAAAATATATCATGCCATCTTCAGATCATGTCCTATTTCTTGTATGTTTTTCACTGAGGGGTTTTATGTTTTACATGTATTCTACCTTGTTCTAAAAGAAACTTGGAGCGTTTTGTATTATCTTAACTCTAAAAAAGTTTATAGGAAAGGAACTTATGCAAGCACTTGAATCCTGTTTGTCTTCTTATCACCTGCACTAAGCCTTGGTACTTATAGGCAAACCAATGGATATTTGTTGACCAGCTCTATTTCTCCAGGAGACTGCTGATTTCTTAAAAAACTCAACACCAGTCATAGAGTGGATTCTTACTAAATACTCAATTTTCTAATTGCTGTCCATGTTTTTGTGCCTTACTCACTTAAAAAAAAAAAAGACAAAATTTGCTTGTTATTCACATTTTGTTGACATGATTCCAGAGTTGAACCCTTGTCCCAGTTAATGTAGATATCATTAGAACTATTTATTCCATTTCTAGTGTTGTGTCTTGATTTGGGGTGGGTGGAGGAGGAAAAGGAAAGAAACATGAGCAAAGATTTTCATTTGATGTTTATTTAAGATGTTATTTTAATTTCATGAATTATGACACTTTAGATTTTTAAAAATGATGAATTACAGGTAAATTTCAAAATGATGACTTCATCTTCTGAAATATATAAGGTAGATATGGCATCTATTTAGTAGCTTAGCCCACACAGCAGTTAAGAATAGATACTACCATCATTCTCTACCTCCAAATGTCTACCAATTCTAAAATTTCTACCATCTAAATCTTCCTCTGATTTGAACAATTCTCTTCGTCTTCATTGCTCTTTAGTGCAGAGCATCCTAATTACATATATATAATGCTTCTGCAGGCTACTAGTAGGTGTTCTTGCCTCTAATCTTTTTTAAATTAACACTTATTAATTTTACAAATTAATGAGTTTCACTGTGACATTTCCATGCGTGCATATGTTGTACATTGCTCATGTCCACTTGTCCTGGTACCCCATTTTCCCCATTCCTTAAGTTCCCTTCCCAGTACTTAAAAGACCCTCTTATGTTTTCCATACTCTTTTTTTGTTTGTTTGTTTGTTTCCACATATGAGAGAAAGCATACAATACTTGTCTTTCTGTGTCTAATTATTTTGCTCAACATGATGTCCTCCAGTGCCACCCATTTCCCTGTAAATGAAAGAATTTCGTTCTTCTTTATGATTGAATAATACTCTATTGTGTGTATGTGTATGTGTATATATATATATATATATATATATATATATATATATACCATATTTTATATTTATCCATTCATCTATTGATGGGTGCCTAGTCTGAGTCCATATCTTGACTCTTGTAAGTAGTGCCATAATAAACATTGGTATGCAGTTATCTCTTGTTTGCTGACTTTGTTTTCTTCAGATATATACCTAATATGTATATTAGTATATGGATCATATGGTAGTTCTATTTTTTAGTTTTCTGAGGAACTTCCATACTGTTTTCCATAGTGGATTTACTAATTTATATTTCCACCAGTAGTATAGAAGAGTTCCTTTTTCTCTGCATCCTTGCCAGCATTTTTTTTTAAATAATAGCTGTTTTAACTGGGATGAGATGGGATCTCAAATTAGTTTGAATTTGCATTTCCCTGATTTGCCTCCAGTCTTGTCATTTCATCCTTTTCTAAGAAGCTGCAGTGAATATTTTAAAATGCAAATATAATGTCATTCTCCTGCATAAATTTCTTCAGTACCTTCTCATTGCCTAGTCTAGGTGCATAAATCGAATGCCTATCAATATCAAATAAGTAACATCAATAATACTAATAATAACAGATAGATAACAGGGGGTGGGGGGAGGCAAGAATAGGAAGGACGGATTGTATAGAGGAAAATGAAGGGTGGGGAGGGTGTGGGGGAAGGAAAAATAATAAAATGAGACAAACATCATTACCATGTGTACATGTATGATTACGCAAATGATGTGACTCTACTTCGTGTACAAGCAGAGAAATGAATGTTGTACCCCATTTGTGTACAATGAATCAAAATTAAAAAAAAAATCAATTTTACTTTCTTCCCAAATGGGAAGCCAATTATCCCCACATCTTTTAATAGTTCATTTTTAATCCTGAGGATTTAAAATGCCACTGTTAATTTTATCCTACCTTCCTGTATGTTCATGGGACCTATTTCTAGGTTGTTTGGTTCCCTTGATCACTTGCTGATTCCACAGCAGGATCATGCTCTTTAATTACTATGGCTTTGTAGTATGTTTTGATGTCCCATAGGGTAGGTTATCACGTTGTTCACCTTTTTTCTTTTTAAAACTGTCCTAGCTACCCATTTACAAATGAATTTTATAAGCAACTTGTCATTTTTCTTAACTTGTTGGGAGCTTTGATTGTATTAACCTTATAAATCATTTTTGTAAAAACTTACATCTTTAAAATATTGATATGCAAAAATATGATGTAACTGTTATTCAGCTCTTTTATGTCCTTTAATTTTTTTCATCTTCATATAGATCTTGCATGTTTTATGTTGTTTATCCTTAGATATTTAGATTATAATGCTATCAATAAAATCTTTGTTTTTCTATGTAATTTTGTAATTGGTTAATGTTGGTATATGAAAAAGCTATCAAATATGAACTGTATTGATGTTTATATGTTGGTTTAATATCTGATGCCTTCTGAAACTCTTTCATTAATTCCAATAATTTTTTAATGATTCTGTTCTATGTAGATGATCATTTCATCTATAAAGAACTTAATTTTCTCTCTTCCTAAAAAAAAAAAAAAACAGATATTTACTACGTATCTACTATTGCCAATCACTGTTTTAAGCATTTAAATGTCTAAGCATTATTTCAGTTGATCACTTTAAGGTAGGTGATATTTTATCCCCACTTAACAGATGAAGAAATAAAGGCACAGAGTGTTTTACTAACTTGCCTAAGATCAGAGTACAAGAATCAGAATTTAAATCTGTACTGTTTGGTTTCATAGCCCAAATTTATTCTCAGTAACAATGCTTTATATTGTTTCCTTGGGAATATTAGTCTTTGGTTTGGTATAACTATGGTAGTCTAGAGAATGTATACCTAGCCAAAGCAGACACTCACTACTCACCTCCAGATAATTTTTGACATGTAGTTACGTGGTTGCAATATATCAGATCTTGTTTATTAAAAAGAGTAAGTGAAATTCTGGACTTTCATAAGAAATCCGTTTTTAAATATCAGTGAATAAAAATAAAATAGGATAAAGGTATACCAGACATCTTTGTAGCTGCATTCAGGCAGGTAGCCTATAACTTGCAACATGTGGTTTTCAGCACAAAAATTACTTTCCTAACTTCATATCTCTGTATCACTCTGAAATCCTCCTTCCCTCTGAAATCCTCTTTCCCTTTCTTGATTCCATCCCTGCTTTCCGTGTTACAGCTTATTTATCTTCATTATTCAAAATTAATTTTCATGGTTGGGGCTGGGGTCTTTATTTTTTAATGTTCCAACTTTAGATTTCTTCCTCCTCTTATTTGCTCCAATACCATACGTTCTTAGTGCTATATCTTTTGCCGGTGAGAGAAATTCATTTGAAGCCCACCAGTGGACTGACATGAACAACCTGTAAGAGCTGGGAGTAGTCTTGTAGCCTTAGATAAACCAGAACCATAACTTTAGATGTTGACAGGTTCTTTCTATCATGCATCTCTCATTCTGCTGTGGGTCCACCTCAGTTAGTCCTGTCACTTCATTCAGGCTCAACTATTGACTGGAAGCATGGCCTCTAACACTTCTAGGCTCAATCATTATACTTTTCCCTCATCTTCAGTTATAAAAATTCCACAGATGCATTCTGATACATTTTATATCAAGTATTCACCCTAACTGATCAACATGGGTAAGAGCAGATATCTGGCACATGTGTGTATACTAACACAATTTTAAATCAGGGAAGATTTTCTTTGGGGAGTGACTTTTAAGATGTTATTTGATTCATGAGTTAGCCAGGCTATGAAACAGGAAGATTATTTCAACTTGTAAACACCTAAGGGAAGGATGCCAAATGTTTGTTTGTTTCTTTCTTTTTATTTTTTTAAATTGTCAATGGACCCTTATTTATTTATTTATATGTGGTGCTGAGAATCAAACCCAGTGCCTCACACATGCTAGGTAAGTGCTCTACCACTAAGCTATAACCCCAGCCCCCAGATGTTTCTTAAAAAGGTCAGTCTTCTTAATATCAGTAATCATCAGGAAACTGCAAACCAAAACCACAATGAGATATTACCTCTCACTGGTTAGGAATGTTTTAATTAAAAAATCACACATATTGTGAGGATGTAGAGAAAATGGAACCCTTATACCTTGTTGGAGTAAATGTAAATTAGTTCACCATTATGGAAAAGATTGTGGAGAGTCCTCAGAAAATTAAAAATGGGACTACCATATGATACTCTAGAGATCCCACTTATGGGTGTATATCCAAAGGAAATAAAATCACTGTCTTGAGATCTCTGTATTCCCATGTTCCATTGCAGCATTGTTCACAATAGCTAAGATGTGGAAACAACCTAAGTGTTGATGAGTGAATGGACACACACACATACCCCTACCTACCTACATACATACATGAGTGGAAGGATATTTAACCTTAAAAAGGAAGGAAATCTTGCCATTTGCAACAATGAACCTGGAGGATGTTATGTATGCTAAATGAAAAAAGCCAGTCCCAGAAATAAATACAATTATCCCTTGGTATCTTATAGGGATTGGTTTCAGGACTCCACACAGATACCAAAGTCTGAAGATGTTCAAGTCTCCTATATAAAGATGCCGTAGTATTTGCCTATAACTTATACATGTGCTTTGATAATATTTTAAATCTTTAGGTTACTTATAATACAATGTGTATATACAATAATACAATGTACATTGTATAATGCCAAATACTATGTAAAATAATTGTTACACTGTATTGTTTAATAACTACAGAAAACTGTACAGGTTCAGAAGACAATTTTTTTTTTTCAAATGTTTTCTATCTGCAGTTGTTTGACTTTGCAGATGTGGAAAGTGTGGATACAGAGGACCAGCTGTAATGCATGATCCCATTTATATGTAGAATCTAAAGCATTCAGACTCATAGAAACAGTAGAGGTATAGTTACCAATGGTCAGGAGTGTAGGTGGGGGAGTGGAGAGGTGTTGATCAAAGGTACAAACATCCAGTGCCAAGAAAAATAAGTTTAGACTCTACTTATACCATATATTCTAAATTAAGTATATTAACTGTATACTGCTGTTTACTAAAACTTTATTGTATACTTTGATTTGCTTAGAGAGTAGATCCTAAGTATTCTTACCACATTCTCACAAAAGGTAACTATGTGAGGTGATATGTATGTTTACTTCAATGTGAATCATTTCAGAGTGTATGCTTTATACCTTCAGTATTTACAATTTTTGTCAATTACACCTCAGTGGAAAGGGGCAGAGTCTGACTGCAGTAAAGAAAATAAATTGCAAGGGTTTAAGAAGTGATGCAGATAAACTACCATGTAGAAAAGAATTAACATAGAAGGCCTGCTTGTAAAGTTTGACCTTAACTGGCATCAGTGAACTTGGGCTTTGGAAGGGAACCTACCATTTTCAGAACTGATAAGAATGCCTTTTCTGTTTGTACTAACAATGGGGTTCTTGCTGAACACTCTTACTTTCTCCCTAGGTGTTTGGGATTTGGTTATGTGCTAGGCAGAGGATATCTGAATAAAACTGAATGAGATTCCTGAGCTGTCACAACTTGTTGCTGGCGGGAATTAAGCACATCCAGTGTGACTGTATTGGGAGAGGACTCTGAAAATTTACTGGACTTTTCCCAATGTGCCTTGTCCTTTTGCTGATTTTAGTTTGTATTCTTATACTGTCATAAATCACAGCCATGAGTATGACTGTGTGAGACTCAGTATAATCTTATGAGTTCTAGTGAATTATCAAACCTGGAAATGATCTTGAGAGTGTGACATAGCCACTTAGGTTGGAAGTTGGTCCAGGTGTTTTGAACTGACTTGGGAGATATATAAAAAGTAGAATTGACAGGACTTGGTGATTATTTTAATGTAAAGGAGAAAGAGACAGGGAAGTATCAAGGATGTCTATAAATCTCTGATTCCAATAACTGATTAAATAGAAATATGCATGTTAGAATTATGTATGATAGAAAGAATACAGAATTTGAAGGAAAATTATCTGTATAGATTAGAGTTTTGAATCCTAGGTGTGTATTAGCTTTATTTTCACAAGTACATCCTTCTGAAACTTACTTGGTCAATTGAGACCATTTTGAGGATTGAATGAGACATTTGAGAAGATTTTCTAAGTTATTAGGTAATGCAAATGTTAACTATGGTTGTTCACCTCTCCTTTATTAAGTGCCTCATGTATGTCCAAAGCTGCCAGGCACTTTTTGTATTGTTTTTACTGTTTGATGTTACTGTAGTTTTCACTGAATTCTGAAACTCAGCAACCTAAATACTAGAATGTCTTTTTTTACTTTATAAGGTACATATAATATTTTTATTATACTATTCTTTATAAGCTCTGTCTCATTCTAGAGGTAGGTGATGTGTTGTTTTTAAATAATGAAACTCATGAGTGTTGTAATAAGCACCTGAAGACCAGTGAGGGGATTTGCTAAGGTTCTGTAGGCACTCATTCCCAGGTTGAATGACATTAACTCTCTGGTCTTCCGGAATAGATCATACTTTACACACTTCATATCGACATATTCTGTGGATATATAGAGAGACATTATTTTTATAACTTCAGATCTGTTAGGCAATAAGTATAGCACATCATAATTTCATTTTATTAATTACTTACATGTTGCACATGCAAAGAAAGTCATATATTTGTGAAGTTATCTTATTTATAAAATGTCTAGATTCCAAAGAAATAATGATGTTCTTTTTCTCTTGTAGAACACTTCACTTGCATTGTGAAGGTGCTTTTTACCCTACTATATACACAGGCTCTCACTGCACTTTCAGTTAAATGCAGTGAGGAAGATAGGTCAGCCTGGAAACACATGGGAACTCTCAAAAAGGTTAGTCTCTTCTGAATTCATCATTTAGTGGTTTGGAGAACTCATTTAAGTTGGGGATATGAGTGAATAAGAATAAGTGTTTGAAAGACAAAATGAGTTAATGGTATTTTAATTGGAAATGGAATACCTTCAGGCTAAAAGAAAAAAAAAATGTCTCCTTGCATGATTAGACTTTTTGCATCTATCTCTAACTTGGCCTTTATCCCCTTAATTTGGGCAGTTTTGTTTTGCCTTTGCTACAAACCTTAATCTTAAGGAAGTTACAAAAAGGGCTGGGGTGTTGCTCAGTGGTACAGCACTTGCCTAGCAAGCATGAGGCCCTGGGTTCAATCCCTAGTACCAAAAAAAAAAAAGTTATAAAAAGTGTGACATTGCAGTGAACATAGTAATAAAGTATCTGCAGATTGTTTATCTGTCATTTTTTTCTTTGTTCCTGTTTCCTATTACAACCCGGAGTTTGCTTTTTGACTTATTACTTCTAAACTTAAAAAACCTGTCCTTCCCTCCCCTCCTCTCCCTCCCTTCTCCCCTCTCCTCCCTTTCTCTTTTTGTACTGGGGATTGAACTCAGGGTCACTTTACCACTGAACTATATCCCCAGCCCTTTAAAAAAAAAAAAAAAAAAGTCTATTTTGAAACAGGGTATCATTAAATTTCTGAGAATGGCCTTGAATTTGGAATCCATCTGCCCCCATCTCCTGAGTTACTAGGATTATAGGAATGTGCCTTTTTGTATTTATGCCTCTTTACATGCTACTTTTTTTCATATGAGAACACACAGATAAACTTTCAGCAAACTGAATTCTCTTTAAATTATATAAATGGTTTGGGAAATTGTGCAAATGTTAAGTGTAAATATAGTGTTTGGAGAATAAATGAGATACCATAGAACCAAAGAAATGATTGGTTTGGCTTAGAATGGGTTAAAAAAAAAAAAGAAAATTAACTTCAATATTCATTTGGAAAAGTTGATAGGAAAAAATAATAAGCATAACATAGAGTAAGTTGAACCTTTTTTTTTTTTTCTTTTTATAGTACTGGTAACTGAACACAGGGACACTATCTCATTAAGCTACATCCAGCACTTTTTATTATTTTGAGACAGTCACTAAGTTGTCCAGGTTGACCTCAAAATTGTGATCCTTCTGCCTTAGCAGGTGTGTACCATCATGCCTGATTAAATTGGACCTTTTGAAAGACCCAGTGTCTCAAAGGGTTTTTAAACCTCATGGGAAAGTTTTTGTTAATTTTATACCTACTTGTATCAAAGGAGAGAGAACCAATTATAAATACATGAAATATATTCATTATAATCTTCACTTTTAACATCAGTTTATTTCCACATCCCAATTATGTGCATAGAAATTTAACATAATATCATCACATAATGCATTAATTTTTATTTGAAGATATTGGTGAGTAGACCTTCAAACCTGAGTACTACCCTGATCTACGGCCATTGAATTAGAGATGCTACTATTTTTGGCCAAAACAAAAACTGTCTGAACCTTAGATTTCTTAGAAGTTATAATAAGAGGTTTGGACCATATGATTTATAAGGACCCCTCTATTTCCAAACTTGTTTTATTGTGAATTTGCAAAATGGATTCCTGTGTTATTGAATGATTTTTTCCCCTTGTTCCTAGTTGATTCTTAGATAATTTTGCCTTCTGAAGTTGTCTTTCTTTTTCCTACATGTTCTTTCAGTTTCTCTGAATGCAATCTAATCTGGTATTTAGATTATATTCAAATTAAGTGTATTAGATTTCTATGCTGTGTGATTGTTTAAATGTTTCCTTAGTAAGCTATATAATCATGAAAAATTATAGGCTTAAAACTTGCTGATATAATTTGGGTCTAAATTTATTCATTAAGAGTTTGCCAAAATGAGGTCTTTTTGGGGGGGTGGGTACTAGAGATTGAACCCAGCAGCGCTTTACCTCTGAGCCACATGCTCAGCCTTTTTATTTTGAGACAGGGCATCGCTAAGTTGCTGAGGGCCTTACTAAATGGCTGAGGCTGGCTTTGAACTTGCGATCCTCTTGTCTAGGCCTCCTGAATTGCTGGGATTACAGATATGTGCCACCATGCCTGGCTTCCCAAAATGAAATATTTTTTTAAATTGTTTAAATTTGTTCTTCTTAGATATACATTGACGGTAAAGTTTATTTTGACATATTTTACATATGTGGGGTATAATTTCCCATTCTTGAGATTGTCCATGATGTGGAGTTATAGTGGTCACATATTCATATACAAACATAGAAAAGTTATGTCCCATTCATTCTACTTTCTTTCCTATTTCCATCCCCACTCCCTTCTCTTTATTACCCTTTGTCTAATCCATTGAACTTCTGTTCTTCCCTCCCTGCTACCTTATTGTGTGTTCGCATCCACATATAAGAGAGAACATTTGGCCTTTGTTTTTTTTTTGTGTGTGTGTGTGGGGGGGGTATTGGCTTATTTCACTTAGCATGATAATTTCCAGATGCACCCATTTACCAGCAAATACCATGATTTCATTCTTCTTTATAGCTGAGTAATATTCCATTGTGTATATATACCACATTGTATTTATTCATTCATCTGTTGAAGGGTACCTAAGTTGGTTCTATAGCTTAGCTATTGTGAATTAAGCTGCTATAAACATTCATGTGACCCTGTCACTGTAGTGTGCTGATTTTAAGTCTTTTAGGTATATGCCCGGAGTGGGATAACTGGGTCAAATAGTGGTTCCATTTCAAGTTTTCTGAGGAATCTCCATACTGCTTTCACCAATTTGCAGTCCCACCAGCAGTGTATGAGTGTACCTTTTCCCCTACATCATTGCCAGCATTTATTGTTATTTGTATTCTTGATAATTGCCATTCTCACTGGAGCGAGATGGAATCTCAGTGTAGTTTCCAAAATGAAGTCTTAATGACAAAATTAAACAATTGTAAATCTCTGATGGAAGGAACATGATATAAGTGACTGTTCAGTCAAAATTCCTTGTCAATTTCATAATCGATAGCTATTTTTAAAAAGACAGTAGAACACTATGATACATGTTATTAGAACATAAATTAGAAATATATTAGTTCATAGCCATATAAATTAGTAATGAAAACAAAACTGTCATGGTTGGTTTGCCACATTATTACCTTTTTCTACAATAGATATAAACATTTAGATAGTGGTTATAAATAATAACTGAGTGATGAAATATGTCACTGTGTGACTTTTTAAAAAAT
Organism: Sciurus carolinensis; assembly: GCF_902686445.1. Classification (NCBI taxonomy): domain Eukaryota; kingdom Metazoa; phylum Chordata; class Mammalia; order Rodentia; family Sciuridae; genus Sciurus; species Sciurus carolinensis. The sequence goes on from NC_062215.1 coordinate 119,942,535, forward strand.
ATTTTTAACTATAGATGGACACAGTATCTTTATTTTATTTATTTTTTTAATGTGTTGCTGAGAATGGAACCCAGTGCCTCACACATGCTAGGCGAGTGCTCTACCACTGAGCCACAGCCCCAACCCTACTGTGATTTTTTTTAAGTACTTAAATTCTACATAATCCCTGTCTCCTTTTTTTTTTTTTTTCTTCCCATTTCCTTATTCTTTTACTTTCCTCCTTTTTCACTACCTTCTTTTCTTCACTGGGTTTTACTCATTTCATCTCCATAACTCTTTATGCTCAGATTTGATAATTCCCATGAAAGCTGTTTTGTTTGTTTGTTTGTTTTTTGGGTCATAACTAATCTGGCCTGGGACAGTAAAAATATAAGTACTATGTATTTTTGAAGGGATATTGGAATTAATTTGATAATAAAGTTTAGTTCTGCTGGAAAAATCTTTATTACTGTAAATTGTGTTCCTTTGTTCTGTGGAATTTTTGCTAAGAGTCTTTATACCAGAATTTCTTAATCTGAGATATTTGGGTAGATTCTCTTTTGTTTTATTTTCTGGAAGTGGAATCATGGCATTCAGAATATACTTTACAGGGCCTGTTATCCCCAAAAGTTTGAGAAGCACTGTAATTTAGACCAAGCACTCTACCTAACACATACCCTCTTGCATCTCTCAAACCTTGATCCCTTTTTTTATTTAACCCACTTATTTTTACCACTTCTTCCTTAGGATTCTTCTGATCTTGAATTTAGGTCTTTTGCCCATTTTCTCAGAAATTCTTTCTTAAATTTCATGAACCTGCTCTCTCATTTATTCAAAGACCACCTATTTAAAATAAGCTTTCTTAAGACTTCTATATGTGTGAAATTCATTTTTTTCCATACAGTACTCTTCTGATGAGAAGAGTTCTCAATATAAACCAGTAAACATTATATTATATTTAACTGTCTGATTTAATATAGAACTTGGCATGTGTGAAATACTTAATGTATTTGGTAATGATTTATAAGCTAATTTCACTCAATAAGTTACTTGGATGATCTGAACATAAATATTATTCTTTGAATTAATACTGAACAAAAAGTATTGTTCTTTAAAATAATACTGTTGTTCATTTCTGTAACTCTTAACTCAAAAGAGTGTACTAAATTTTGGAAGTTTGTGGCTGGATTGTATATTTAAAGAATCTTAAATATGTTACATTTATTAATAAGTAACAAATCTTTCACAGTTATATTTTCTTGTAAGTTTTCTACATTTTATGTTTAAGTAAACTCTGCCTTGTTTAAGAAATTATTTGATTAAGCTGAGTTTTGATAATATTGCTGGTTTTTTAAATTTATTTTTATATTAAACAAATGGGGTACATCTTGTTTCTCTGTTTGTACATGAAGTAGAGGCATACCATTTGCATAATCATACATTTACATAGGGTAATGGTGTTTGATTCATTCTGTTGTTTTTTAATTTTGCTGGTTTGATATTCAGCAGTATGTTGATTCTTTTGAAGTGCTTGTAACCTATAGGTCGTCATATTTAGCATGTGATCATCCTGTTGATTAAGCAAGCAAAAGGTGGGGCGAGTCACCTGGTGCAAGAAGAGCAGTTGTAGTCAAGGACATTTTTTTGGAGGGGGGTAACTGGGGAATAATCCAGGGGTGCTTAACCACTGGGCCACATTCCCAGCCCTTTTTATTTTTTATTTTGAGACAAGGTCTGGCAAAGTTTTTAGGGCCTCGTTAAGTTACTGAGGTGGCTTTGAACTTGGGATCCTCCTGCCTCAGCTTCCTGAGCCGCTGGAATTACAGGTGTGTGGCACTGTGCCCAGCAAGGACATTTTAATAGTTTACCATCAGGAAGTAACACTACATGACTGAGTGAATGCAGCAGAAAGCAGAGGACTAATTTTAAAATAAGGCAAAGAATTGAGTATCATAAAAGGCATGTTCAGACAAATTCCAGTGTCAAAAGCTCTAGTATTACCAAATAAATTCTGTTACCAGAAGATATTTATTGCTTAGATTTTTGTTATGAAAAGATATATGGAAAATAGTATAGTTTATGACATTTTGGAATTTATAATCTGATTGAAAAGAATACAATATCATGGGTGAAACAATTACAAAATATAAAGACCAAGTATCATCAAATGAATTCTGTAGTCCAGACTATCAGTGCCTTAAAAATAAAGAATAAACTTATTTTCCATGGTGTTTATTCAATTCTTTTATTTTTCTTGTCAAAAATATAGTTAATGAATAGCTCAAGTGACATAGTAGCAAAGTCAATACTTTATCCCAATTTATGTTTTACTATAATTTTCACATTATATTTTTCCTCTAATATTTTAGTAAATATAAAAGGTGACTTCTTTATGAATAAAAGATTTTATTGAAATAAATGTGAATTTATAATAGCCATTATTTTCCTTTCTTATAAAATTATAATCAGTCATTATGTTTTTGTTGTAGACCATTATTCACTATAGTTATTTGTACATTCTGTAATAAATATATTATTCTGTTTGATTTGTAAATAGTTTTAACAAATCCTCTTCAAGAAATTTGAGGAAGGGCTGGGGTTGTGGCTCAGTGGCAGAGCGCTTGCCTGGCATGTGTGAGGCACTGGGTTCAGTTCTCAGCACTGCATATAAAAAAGTCAAATAAAGTTCCCATCAACAACTAAAAAAAAATTAAAAAAAAAAAGAAATTTGAGGAAAGTTGTGAAATGAAACAAAATGTGGCCCATGTTTTCATCTAATACATGCATATATGATTTGTACCACTATAATAAGTGTGTAATATTACTTTTATTTGGCTCTTTTCACATCATGAATATTTTTCCATATAGTTTGAATTTGACATAGTCACTGCCTATAAAATATTCCATTACATTGATACTCCATAATTTAGGTAACTGCATCATTGTTGGTCATTTCTACATTTTTTGCTGTTATAGTGCTGCAATGACTGTCTTCTGCTTATAGCTTTTTTAAAAATAATTTCTTTTAGATTATTTTCTTTGGATGAATTTTCAGAGTGGAAATCACTGGCTCAGAAGTTATGATTTCTGTGTGTTCATTTGCATCTACATTATACAATTTATAAGCTATCTTTTAAACAAGGTTTGGAATAGTTTTAATTACCTGCTTAATTTCATTATGAATCTAAAGGTGTATGGTTATATCCCATTTTAGAAAAAATGAAGTTCCTATGCTTGAAGAATAGTATAGATTTGCTCATTAAAAGGTATTATTTTCAATGTAGATTTTTGTATTTCATAATGACCAATGTAACTAATGTTAATTTTTTTTCCAGAATACATGTGATGCAGAAAAGTCTTATGAAGTGTTATTGAGCTTTGTTATAAGTGAATTATCTAAAGGAAAGTTATACCATGAAGAAGGAAGTCAGGAGTGTTCAATGGTATGTTTTTGCTAAGAAGAGAAATGATAGTTATTGAGTAAAAGCCTAATATTTTGTTGTCATTGTGAATATAATTTGCTACATCAATTATAGAATGAATTGTTCAAATTTTCTTTTTTAACTTTAGATTAGTCCTATTGCTTGGTCTCCTGAATCCATGGAAAAGTACTTACAGGAATTCTGCTTACCTTTCCTCAGAATCACCAGCCTTCTTCAGCACCACCTTTTTGGGGAAGATTTACCTAGTTGCCAGGTATAATTTGGGGTAGTAAGTAAGGAGCTTTGTTTTCATGATAAGCTATTTTTTTTTAATTATACTAATGTATAGAGTAATACTTAGGTCTACATATATAATATTGTCCTATGTTATTCTAGCTTAAAGAATAAATATTTGCTATTTTTGTATTTGTTAGCACTCACCCATCTTTATATTACTAGGGTTGAATATTTGAGCAGTTTTGGATTGAATCAGTGATAATTCATTTCCAGTACTTAAATAGGGTCATAGTATTTTGTTTGTTGATATTTTTATCACTGATATCATTTGTTTTTAATATTCCCTCAACTTATTTTGGTCAGAAGACTGAAGATATGAGAGCATTTATGACTTTTTTAAATAGCAGTAAAATGTTTAGATGGTAGACAATTGTATTAGAACTTGGATGAAAGAATTATTATAGGTTTAATCTACTTCATAGAACTGTTACTTTCTTGCCTACTCAAGAAAGTAACAGGGTAAGAATAGGATCCTGACATTATATGCCATTCAGTTCACTTTCTATGCCTTTCAGTTACAGGAAATTTTTATGTAGGAATTAGAGCATTTATCATATTTATGGTATTTGAATCTTGAAGTATATGAAAATTAAGCAGTTTTTAGTTCCTTCTGCCCTAAGTAATTGACCATTACATTAAATGGTTTGAACTTCTTTGGTTTTTTGAGTACTTCAAGGTAAGCTTTGCACATTTGTCATCAAAACATTCTATTTAGAGTTATAAGGGTGTTGAACAAATTAAAAATGTTTATCCACTAGATATTTTTTCATGTGTTTTGTTTGTTTGTTTGGTTCTTGGTGGTGGTTGTTAACTTTAATAATAGTGTATTTCTTTCTGGCATGTGAGCATCTTGGAGACTGCCCAAACAAAATCCTTATCTTCCTTTATCAACTGTACTTTCTTCATATTTGAAAGCTATTGTCTGTGATTCCTTCTGTTCTTATTACCTTGTGACTTATGTTGTCATTCATTTTTATTAGAGAGTACTTTTTGCCTCTAAGTTGGGAAGCACCCAGAGTCAGAAGCTTTTGAATTGGGCATTAAAAGTTGATCTGGACTTTGCCTATATTAAAACATCCTATGCTTAGACCAAGGAAGAAATGCACTGAATTGGGTGCAGGAAAATAGTGTCAGAGAGAGGCAGAGCCAGAAAGAGATTAAAATTAAATTGTAATGAATCTTGACTTTCACATAAGGGAATTTGGACCACTGAAAGATGTTGGACAAAAATATGACATGATTCAATTTTATTTCAGGACAAAACTTCATTCTAGTCTAAGATTAAGGGTTGTGAGGAATGGGAGAACTGGAAATGGAAGGCCCAGACAGAGAAGGGCATACTGAGAAAAGAAGGGCATAGGGAATGACTTGAGATTTCAGAGATAGTCAGAATTTGACAGCTGGTTGAACATGGGGGAGTCAAGTGAAAAAGAAGAGCCATACTGTACTTGTGTTTTGAGCTTGGGAGACTTGAACTTTTGTGACACAGTTAGTAATAGAGGAAATACAGAGCATATCTGTGGGTGTAAAATGAAAGCTCTTTGCATATCAAAATGAGGGACTTTTTGAACCAATTGAATATTTGCAACTGAAGTGAGAAAAGTAGAGCTTTAGATACAAGTTTGTTTTCTTTTTGTTTAGGTGGTGTGTGTGGTCATCCATGTGAGTGTGTGTGTGTATGCATATGCATGTGCATGCTTACCCTTAATTTTTATTCACTTTGGATATTTGTTTTTTATTAATCATCATATGGATGGGCATAATGTTACGCATACTTCAGCTTTTGTGAACTTCACAGTTTTATCTGTTTGTCCCTTTCTTTCATTTACAGTATTTTACTTCACCCATTCATATCTCTTACTTTCATCCCAAAAATGTTTTACTAAAATTTATTCTTTTGTACTCTTTGGTTCTAATTAAAAATCTATTCACTCAGCAATTTTTCTTTAATAATTTTCTTTTGCATTTCTTAAAATTAATTCAAGAATTTTCTACCCCTTAATTTCATATTGGGGAGAGAGAACTAAATATTTTTTTGTTTAAAGATATTTACAACCAGGCATAGTGGTGCATATCTGTAATCCCAGAGGCTTGGGAGGCTGAGGCAGGAGGATCTCAAGTTCAGAGCTATTCCCAGCAAAAACGAGGTGCTAAGCAACTCAGTGAGACCCTGTGTCTAAATAAAATACAAAATAGGGCTGGGGATATTACTCAATGGTCAAGTGCCCCTGAGTTCAATCCCTGGTACCCCCCCCCCCCAAAAAAAAAGATGTTTACAAAGGCGTTTATAAGGATCAGTTATTTATTAGCTAGTTTATAAAAAGGAAACTTAAGATGCCTAAGTAATTTTTTTAAGCTAATAAGTTGAGTTAAAGCTAAGGTTTACCTTACTCATCTGTTCAGTATTTATGTTGGTTTCCTTATTTGTTTCTTTACCTGAAATTGTCTTTTCTTTTTTGAGAGGAAGGATGCGGGTGTACATGAATGGGATTCAGCTGATCACACTCCTTAGCTCATAACATACTATGAGTACAAGTCAATATGTAGTGTCTCTTGTATTAACAGTCCCCTTTGTTGCCCATGCAATACTTTCATCCATTACTTCTCAGAAGTAATATATATGTCAGTATAGACTGCACATAATGTTGTTTTATGTTTATTTTGTGTAACTGGCATTGTATCTTTTTTTGTACTACATATTGTACCTTTTATTGCTAAGTATCGAACCCAGGGGTGCTTTATCACTGAGCTACATCGCAGTCTTTTTCATTTTTTATTTTAAGATAAGAGTCTCAGTTGCTGGGGCTGCCCTCAAACTTGAAATCCTTCTGCCTCAGCCTCCTTAGTTGGTGGGATTACAGGTGTGCACCAGAGCACCTGGCTATATTATGTTGTTTAGACTAAATCATGTATTTCTAAATGATTCCTTCTTCTTGTGTAGTGCTAGGATTCCAAGTTTTTGTATATTCCACACTCCACTTATTTCTTATCTAGGCTGCTTCCAACTCTTTGCTTCTATTTAAAAAAAAAAAAAAAAGCCAACTACATCAGTGAATGTAATGTCTTATATACTTTAATATAAAGTTTTTCGGGGCATTGATCCTAGTTATGGAGTTGCTGGATTCATTAGATAAACATTCTGCCTGCTTGCTTTCCAAAACGGCTGTTCAAGATTCACATTCCCATTTGCAGTGCAAGAATTTTCTTGTTTTTCCCCACATGTGTCCAGCACTGCTTCTTAGCCATTGTTCTGATGTTTGCCAGTCAGTGGGGTACAAAGTATATGCTTATGGTTCATTTAATTAACCTTCCTATAATTATACATAAAATTGATAATCTGTTTACATACTTATTAGCCGTTTAAATTTCCAATCCCTATTCTTTGACAGTTTTTAAAAATGTACTTTCTGTCATTATCTTGCTATAGCTTTTAAGCATTTGCAGTCATCTTTTAACAGGTTTTAATTTATTTAGCCATAGTCTCATATGTGGAACATGAATTTTAAGTTTTAATGTTATCAGAAATACAGTTTTTTTCTGCATGATTTGTGATTTTGGAATCTTATTTTAAAATAAGCATCTGCTTCAGGAAAGGTCAAGTAGTCCTGAAGTATCCCAAAGTAGATCTTGATGTTAATATTTTTTAAAAAAATATTTTTTGTTATAGATGGATACAATTCCTTTATCTTATTTATTTATTTTTATGTGGTACTAAGGAGTAAACCCAGTGCTTCACATGTGCTACGCAAGCACTCTACCACTGAGCTACAACCCCAGACTGATCTTTGTTAATTTTTATCTTTTGTGGATTTCCTGTCATAAAGAAGTTGAGAAAATGTTGATATTCTTTTTCATATTAGTTCCTATCTTCCTCATTTATTTTTGTGCTTTATGTTTGAAAATAAATGCCTCCTCTCAATAGCATAGGAAGATCTATTGTAAACATATAGGCACAAAACAATAAAGCCCTAAATTATATCAAGTAACAACTGACAAAACTGGAAGGAGAAATAGGCAAATACACAATTGTATTTGGAGACATCAGTGTTCTTTTTATTTTATTCTATGACAGGGTCCACTAAATTGCAGAGACTGGCTTCAAATTTGTAATCTTCCTGCCTCAGCCTTCTGAGTTGCTGGGATTACAGGCATATGCTACAATACCTGGCAGTGTTCTTTCTTAGTAATCAATAACAAACAGATAGAAAGTCAATTAGGATGAAGTAGATCTGAACAGCAGTACCAGTAAACTTGATATAGGCCTCTAGACTGCTGCAGCAAACAGTAGCAGAATTCATGTTTTTATAAGTACACTTAGAACATTATTCACCAGAATATATCAAGCTATAAAATAAATATCAATAAGTTTAAAAGAATTTAATCATAAAATGTGTTTTCAGACCATACAGCATAAAATCATTAATCATTAGCATAATAGAAAACCTTCAAATGTTTGATAACAACACATTTCTAAATAACTTATGGATCAAAGTAGAAGTCACAAAGAATTAGAAAATATCTTGAATGAAAATGAAAACACAGCTAAAGCAGTTATTGGAGAGTTATAGCTTCACATGCTTATATTTTAGAAGAAGGGAGTTAAAACTATTTATCTGTTTCTATCCTGTAGAGCTAAAAATAGAGCAAATTAGACCCAGATAAAAGTGTCATGGAGGAAATATAATTTCTCCTCAATTCTGATATGCCTGTATTTGGTACCAATTCCTGAAACAAAAGACAAAAGAGAAAATCAAACAAGTATATTAACATGTGCAGTGCACATCACATTTGGAGAAACCTTAGTGAAAGGTAACTCAAACAAATGACTTAAAACTCTGGCTTATAAAATATCTGCAACAAAGAAATTTTAGAGAAATTACAGGATAAAAGAAAGCAATTTTAGACTTTTAGAGGTGGAAAATTGTAGGAAGGTAAATATAAGGGAATAAGTGAATGGAGTGGATTTGTTTGAATGTTCCTCTGGTACCATATCTGAGCAATAAGAGTTGTCTCCAGTAAAGGAGAATTTGAATCTTGTCTTTAGATGAAAAGTACGGCAGGATATAAAGGGTACAAAGAGCTCTTCCTCAGTTTGCTACTTCCTAATTACCTTTAGCTCAAAAATATTTATGTCAAGCATATTTTGGATTGACATATTCAGTTTCCTTTACAAGTAAAAGAGAGGAAATGACAAAAATCAGAGTATAAATCAATGAAATTATAATAGAGAAACAGTAGAGAAAATCAGTAAATTCTAAACCTGATTCTTTGCAAAGATCAATAAAATGGATAAATCTACATGTCAGGAGCTCAACTGAGCTGGAGAGAACTGAGGTGCCATGTTTCTGAGTCACCAATTAAAGCAACAGATCAAAAGTGAGTTGTTTCATCTCTTACTGATGCTATAAGCTGGAGGCTAAAACTTGAGAAAATGCCAGCTCTCCCGGTTCCACCTTTTCCCATGGAATGGCACACTAGTCAAGGGTCTGGCAGTTTTATGCACAGGTGGGTTGGGGTCAGTGGGGAAAGGACAGGAGTAGAAAAGTAATGGGGGTACTAAATCATATTGGGAAAAAGTGTCTCCAGAGTTCTCCCTGCCCATCACCACATTAAGGAGGCCTTGGCAGGTACCTGAAGAAACTTATTTCCAAGGCCTCAAAGAAAACTAGAAATAAATGTGCTGGAGCTAGGAATGTTAAATATGTGAAAGAACATAGCCATAGCCGGCAAAAGTGGCCTGAGACCTTAACTGTAGTTCCTTTCAGAGACTACAATGCATTCATTGACTGTGACAATGTCTGGTGTAGGGAGGGCAGCTTTCTCTGAGACCTGTTAGGAAAGCCTTTGTAATTCCCTATGGTTAAACCTGAAAACCCATGCGCATGCATATATATATATATATATATATATATATGCATATATATATTTTATTTAGGAGCTAGACTTCTCCCTAGATTGATAAGGAAAAGGAGAAAGTACAAATTACATTATCAGTAATGAAAGAGGAAACCTCTGTATGGACCCATAAAAGAATATTGTGAATAACACTTGCCAATAAATTTGATAACTTAGATGAAATAGGCAAATTCCTTGAAAGATACAATAGACCCGAGAAGAAATAGAAAATCTGAATGAACTGATATTAAGAAAGTTGATGTATTTAATTTACATTATTATTCTTTAAAAAAGAAAAGTCAAAAGTCAATTCTGTGAAAGATTTAAGGAAGAAATCTTACCAATACTATGTAAACTTTTAGAGTAGAGGAAGATAGAATAATTCTGATCTCATTTTGTAAGGCCAGTTTTATCCTGACAGCCAGATCAGTCATCACAAAAAAAGAAAACTGTATCTCCCTGAACACAGAAGCAAAAAGCTTTAGTACAGTTTTAGCAATAAAAAAATAATATCTCATGACTAAATAAATGAATTTTCCCCATCTTTATTGAGATAAGTTGACAAATAAGAATTATTTATTCATAGTGCACAGTATGATATTTTGATACATGTATATTTTGTAAAATGATTACAGTCAAGCTAATTAAAATATCCACCACCTCCCATGTTATCTTATTTTTTTCTGATAAGAACTTTAAAGAACTACTCTGCCAATTGTAAATATACAATACAGCTTATTAATTATAATCACTATATAATACACTAGCTCTCCAGAACTTATTCATCTTATACCTGGAAGTTATATCATTTGACCAACATCCCTCCCATTTCTCCCATGCACCTATCCCCTAGTAACCACCAGGCTACTCTGCTTCTATGAGTTTGACTTTTTTTTAGATTCCATACATAAATGGGATCAGTATTTGTTTTCCTATGACTGGCTTATTTAATTTAGCATAAAGTTCTTCAGCTTTATATGTATTGTTACAAATGGCAGGGTTCCTTTCTTTTCTAAGCCTGAATAATATTCTGGTGTATGTGTGTATTATATTTACTTTATTCATTCACCCATTGATAGACACTTAGATTGATTTCATATCTTGGCTAATGTGAATAATGTTACAGTAAGCAGGGACATGACCAAAAGGATTTATCCTAGGAATGCAGAGTTAGTTTAACAAAAATCAATTAATTTAATATATTAATAGAATAAATGAAAAATTGTATGTGATCATCTTAGAAAAAAAAAGAATTTGACAAAATCTAAAACCCATTTTGGTTATAAAAAAAAAAATTCAGTAAACTAGGAATAGAAGGGAGTTTGCTCAACCTGACAAAGGGCATCTATAAAAAATACCTAACTAACCTCATACTAAATAAAGACAGAACAAGATTAGGAACTAGACATGGATGTGTGCTCTCACCACTTCTTTTTAATTCTCTTTAATTTTAATTCTTTTAATATTATACTAAGTTTGCAACAAGGTATTTAGGCAAGAAAAATAAAGAAAAGGTATCCAAATTGAAAAGGTAGAGGTAGAAAGGAAGAGGTAAAGCAGTCTGTTCACAAATTAGGGGGTCTTCTATGTAGAAAATCATAAGGAGTCTTCAAAAAATTATTGGCGCTAAATTCTAAAAGATTGCAGGGTACAAGATAAATGTTTTAAAAATTCATTGTATTTCCATACATTAGCAATGAGCAATCTGAAAATGAAATTAAGAAAAAAATTATTTATAATAGAGGATATAAAAATATAGTGGAATTAGCTGGGTGTGGTGACCCACGCCTCTAATCCCAGGAGCTCAGGAGGCTGAGGCAGGAGGATCACAAGTTCAAAGCCAGTCTCAGCAAGAGTGAGGCACTAAGCAACTCATTGAGACCCTGTCTCTAAATAAAATACAAAATAGGACTGGGGGTGCTGGGGAGATAGCTCAGTTGGTAGAGTGCTTGCCTTGCGTGCACAAGGCCCTGGATTCGATCCCCAGTACCACAAAAAATAAAAAAAAAATAAAAAAAAAAAAATAGGACTGGGATGTGGCTCAGTGGCCAAGTGCCCCTGAGTTCAATCCCTGGTCCCCCACCCCCAACCCCCAAAAAAGAAAATATAGTGGAATTAGATTGTGGTAATATATTGTTTAATTTTGTGAATATGCTAAAAACCAGTGAATTGTGCATTTTTAAAGGATGAGTTTTATGGTATGTGAATTTTTTTTAAAAAGTATGTGCTAAGACTTACATCCAGCATATATCAAAACTCATTACTCAATAATAAAACAAAAAAACCCAGCACAAAAATGAACAAAATATTTGAATAAACACTTCTTGAAAAAATGTGTATGAATAGTTGACAAGATGAAGAGTGCTCAATATGTTCATTTTAAAAGTCCAAATAAATGTCACCAGTGATAATACCAAGTGTTGATGAGGATTTAGAGTAGCTAAATGAGTAGAATTCTCATTTATTTATTTATTTGGGGATTGAACTTAGGAGTATTTGACCACTGAGCCAAATTCCTAGCCCTATTTTGCATTTTATTTAGAGACAGGGTCTCACTGAATTGCTAGTGCCTCACTTTTGCTGAGGCTGGCTTTGAACTCTCAGTCCTCCTGTCTCAGCTTCCCAAGCTGCTGGCATTACAGGCATGCACATCTCGCCTGATGAATTCTCATTTATTAATGGTAGGAATGCAAAATGATATAGCCAACTTGGGAAAAATTTATCAGTTTCTTTAAAAAATAAGCGTTTGCTTACTGTACAATTCTACTCCTATGTTATACCAAAACAAATGGAAACATATGTTCACTTAAAGACTAAATAAATACCAGCCTAATTAATGTAGTGAAAAACTGGCCCAGAAGTCAATGAACGCATGAATAAAATGTGTTATGTCTATGCAGTAGAATACTACTCAGCAATTAAAAGGAATGGAATACTGATATACACAATAACATGGATGAATCTCCAAATATTATCTAAGTGAAAGATGCCTGGCACAGACTACACACTGTATGACTCCATTATATGAAAAGAAAATTAAAACTAAAATTATAATGGCAGAAGATTTGTGGAAGCAGGAATAGGGATCAGGATCAACTGCATGGAACATGAGTGAATATTTTGGGAGATAGTTCTAAAATTTTATTGTAATGATCACATTACTGCACATATACAAAAATTCATCAAATTAGGCTTAAAATGGAATTTTATGGTATGTAAATTATGCCTCAGTAAATTGGTGTTTTAAAAATGTGTCATTGTACAAATGGAGGATATATGGCTTTATTTCTAAAGATTAAAAAATTGACATATTTATCAACTTGCATATCATTTATATTTTTATCTTTTTATTTGTGCATATTTCAGAATTTTATATTTAATGTACATAAATCATTCAGTTTTTCAAATGTTTGCTAAGTGTCTACTATGTGCCAAATACTGGAAGGACACATCCCTGCTTTCAAATAACTCACAATATTATAGGGAAAGCTAATTTGTTTTTAAAGTTATTAATAGAAAATATAAGCACAAGAATAGAAGTATTTACAAGGTATGGAAGGATTTATTTTATCTGAATGGAACTGAGTGGCCTAAGGTCTCATTAAATTGGGTCAGGGAAGGTTCCCTAGGGACCTGGAGTTTGGAGGATAATAGGAATTGACTCAATAGACAAGGGAGAATAAGCACACTAGCCTCCTATATGCTCTTTGTTTAAATAAAAAAAGAGGGATTAGGGGATATATTTTTGTGTTTCTAAGACTGACCAACTTCTTTAAAAATCAGTTCTCAGGGTATATGTCCTTGGATCACTGATTTCTCTGATTCTTCTATTAGCGAGTAGAGCTTTAGCCTGCCTTTTAGATCTCTTGGGTTTTTAAAAACTCCACTCTTCACTTTTTAAAATGCACCTTGTTTTACACTCATTGAGAGTCCAAACAAATTATTTAGCCCTGACTTTTGTAAATTCCACATTTTTATTGTTGTTCTTTATCCACACTGACCATCTATACCTTTTAAATCAAAGCAACTTTCTTTCTGCCCCAAATTAACTTTGCTTTCATTGAATAACTAACTTCTGTAGATGTGACAACTCTATTTTAAAAATTGATGTACAAAAGAAGTAGATGCTGTGACACTTAGGAAGAAATATTTGGGAATATCTGGATATAACAGTGAGGAGCTGTTTCTTTTCTTCTTGTTCCTCCTATTCAGTTAAGAAAGTTTTCTTCCTGTCCCAAAGTAATTTATGAGGATGACACTTAAAATTCCTATACTAGAAAATGTTCTTGATGAAATATCTTGAGATTTTTCTATTTCATGTCTAAAAGGAAGAAGAAGAATTTTCAGTTCTTTCCAGCTGCCTGGGACTTCTGCCAACATTTTACCAAACAGAACATCCATTCATCAGTGCCTCATGTCTGGATTGGCCAGTTCCAGCATTTGATATTATAACTCAGTGGTGTTTTGAGATAAAATCATTTACCGAAAGACATGCAGAACAAGGAAAGGTATGTAAAAAGAGTGATATTCACTTGCAACAGTGGTGGTATGCTAATAGAAGAATGAGGAAATTCAGGTCATCTGTTCATGGCATCATTTGTTAAACTGATTAAAATGAAAAAGTGGTGGTTTACTCAGATAAATTGCATTTAAGAAATGCAGTGCATGTAAAAACAGAAATAGTTCTTTTAACAAAGATTACATATTAGATGTTGCTTTTAGTTTGTTTTTAGTTAGCAGATTTTTATAACAGTAGACCTGAAAGATACAAAGGAATTTAAAGGTAAATAGGGAACTTGTTTTCTTATTTGAAGGAGAACTATCTCATATTTTAAAAGGAAGAAAAGATTTGGACTAGCAAATCTAAAATATCATGTCTTTAACTTGAAAATATGCTGGGCCTCTATTGCCAGCTCAGCTGATAAAAGGGTTTGCATTAGAGACAAGTGAGTTGCCAGCAGAGTAGGGGCAGCAGTGGGTAAGCTGTGAGTGCCTTGATTTGGTGCACAAACTTTTCTTCAGTAGCTAGAATTACAGTTTGAGAAATGTGATGATATGATGAAAATAGTATTCTAGGGTAGTATTTCTGGTGGCTTTTCAATCAGAAAATTAAAATAAGGAGAATAAGCAGACGGGGAAGCCAGAGATTTTTTTTAGGTGGTGAAAATCTGGACTATTTTTTTTCTGATATTTAAAAATTCAAAAGTAACCAATGTAAGAGACATTGGAGAGAAATATATAGATAGGACTGGGTGACCAAATGTATGTGACTTTAAGAAATTAAACTCAAATCAGTAGGGCAGCACTAGCTAATATATTATAGTTTTGATAGGCACAGGCTTAAACACCACACTGATGGTGCTCCATTGCCTATTGAGGAAGATAATGTACTCTTTCCATGGCACTTAGGGACCTTTACCATCTGACTTGCCCTCTCTCCCCCAACATTTTTTTTTTTTAAATGGTACTGGAGAGTAAGCCCAGGAGCATGCTGCCTCCAAGCTATATCCCCAGACCTTTTTTGAAATTTTTCCTTTGAGACAGGGTCTCATTAAGCTGCTGAGGATTACCTTAACTTGAGATCTTCCTGTCTTAGCCTCTAGAGTAACTGGAATTACGAGGAAGTGGCACTGACTTGCCCATCTTCATTTTATACCACTTCTCTGCCACTACCCTGCTTAAATCACAAAAGAATGTTTCTTAAGAGTGCTATATGTTCTTAAAACTTCTGCAGCATTGCGTATTGCTATTACTTTTTGATCTAAGACAATCTTGCTACCCTTATCCTTTTGAATTAATTACTCTTTGAGACTGCTGAGATAAATATTACCTCTTCTGTGAAGACTGGTCTGATAGTTCATCTTCCTTTATAGTTTTTTAATATATATATTTTTTTTCTAGTTGTTGAAGGACCTTTATTTAATTAATTAATTTATATGCAGTGCTGAGAATTGAACCAGTGCCTCACACATGCTAGGCAAGTGCTCTACCACTGAGTCACAACCCCAGCCCCCCTTTACAGTTTTTAAGCCCTCCTTCTGTAATGCTGTTCACCTGTACTTGTGTTACTTTCTCTAACAGTTGGCATATTGATTATACTTACTTCTTTAATTCTTTTTGTGTTGGGGATTGAACCCAGGGCTTTATGCATGCAAAGCAGGCACTCTACTGCTGAGCTACACAACCAACCCCCATTGATCACATTTGTTTCTTTAATGTATCTAATGGAGACTTTTAAAGCAAGAACTTTTATTTATTCTTGCATCCCCAAAAGTGCCTGATAAGAGACTGGTCATCTAATAAATATTTGTGGAATAATTAAGTGGTTGGATGGTATCAGTGGCAGAAACAGAACTGATGAAAGAGTAGCTAACTTTCAGGGAAAATGAAAATTTTAATTTTGAATGTCAAACAGACAAAAAAATTGATATTTCAGTGGAGGTGTCAGCTTAGACTTAATTTTTAAAATATTGAGGTGAATGATAAAGTCAAGATAGGCATAAATTATAAATGTTTCTTTTTTAATGAATTTCTTAAAGAGATGCCATCTTATCTTATTTATTTATATTTTTGTTAGAGAAAAGAAAGAGAGTTTCCAGTATTGTAGTTTGTACCTCTGTGATGAGGATGTGCATGAGTGTGTGTGTGGCACCCTGGAGATTTTTTAATCCTCAGTCACCCCTACATTCTACCCACCCCCCAAAAAAAAGGAAAGGAAAATTCAAGAAGCTAATGGAACCTTGAATATTATGTATACAAATCTTTTTCCTATCTAGTAAATTTTTATTCATGGATTATAACTAGAATTTAAGTTATATGTAGATTTTTAAAAATATTTGTTAGTTGTTGATGGACATAATATCTTTATTTACCTATTTTTCATCGTGCTGAGATTGAACCCAGTGCCTCACATGTGCAGAGCAGACGCTCTACCACTGAACTAAAACCCCAGCCCTATATATAGTTTTCAATTTAGAAGGAATGACTTGGAGTAAGACTTGGTTATAATTATGAAACCAGGGCAGAAGAAAAGTGTTTAGCAAAATTTTTTGTCTTCATATTAATCATGTTAAGTCTGCATTTTAGGAGAGTGATTATTGACATGAACATTGATTAAAAAAAAAAAGAATTTATCATTTAACAATACTAGATTTTTTTGTAAAATTGAGTGGCAGTTATTTGTCTTAGAGTCTTAGAGTAGAAGACATTTATTTTTGCTAAGGCAGAATTCTTACTGGTTATTTAAGTGTACTCCCATCTGTTCTGCATCCCCCGAGTGTCCTTCTTTCTTTTCCGTTCCTAACTATGACCTGACTTTAGGTCAACCATATTTTTCCCTCCAGGAATTTAAAATTTGAATAGAACTACATAGCAGAATAAATGGTAATAGGAGTTTATAATCCCACAAGCCTTTGAGAGATAGTCTATGAATTACTGCTTCTGAATTTTTCTACCAGTTAGGATTTTTTTGGTTGCAAACAACAAAATCAAGTTCTGATTTAAGATAAGGAAAACAAAATAAAACTAAACCACAACAGAAAGAAAATGGGATTCATTGGAAGCATACTGGATACTGTGTAGGAATAAAGAAGAGTTGAATTGCCATCCCTTGGGAAGAAGAGAAACCATGAAGACTTCTACCTCTGTTCTCTTTTCTTGGAAGTGTTGCCATTGGATACCTCTTCCTCAGTCACTTTCCTTTCTTCCATGTGTGTGCTGAAGATTCAGACTCCTGGAGAGAGAATCTGATGGGCCTAACTCAAATTATATTAATACCTCTGTGTGGGGTAGGATCTTGTGCTGAGAGTAGTACCATCAGAATTAATATGGAGCATAAAAAGAGGTTATTTTCTAAACAAACAAACAAACAACAACAACAACAAAAAAACCCACCTTATAATGCTGTTAACATAAGCAGGCAGAAAAGGATACAAGGCAGACTTAAAAGAACAAACTGGTGACCTACTGCATTTGCAAGTTACCTGCCCGCACTTACACATCTTAATTGTTCATAGTGCCACTTTTTCCGCTGTCCAAAATAATTTAGTCTTCACATATGCAACTTTAAATGCATCTATGAATTTCCCAAATAAGCAATCAGACTTCCCTGCATCCAGAAGCTCTTGGGAGATATGTCCATCATGCCTCTGGAAAATTTTGTGTAGCACCTCCTCATCCCAAATTCAATATTAAAAGAAAGGAAAAGAGAATAAAAATGTTGCAAAAAATATGACACAGTATACAAGAAGATTTGCAACTAGTTATAAAGTTGCAGCCAGTGTACAGCTGTATATATTTGACATTTTTTCTTTTGCCTTCTTTGACCAGCTCCTCAAATTATTAGATTTGTTAGACTGAGGATGTGGCCCCAACTTTATTCTGGGAGGTCTGAGCTTCTGGATTGGTTCTGCCTTTGCTAATATAAGGTTGTAATTATTTTGTGTAAAAATGTTACCTTGAAAATTCCAAAACAGTGCCATATGGAGATAGTCCCAAAGTTACATAATACTGCTTTCAAGTATATGGCAGTGTTTTTATTCTTTTTGGTACTCAGTGACAGTTCCTCCAACAATACTATAAGCCATTCCCATTTGTTCTACTACAGGTATGAAGAACCTGGAATGGTCAGATGACATTTAGAGAGTGATTCAGTGAAACTAGTATTATAGCCCTTGTTAGAGAATAGTACACAGCTTCCTTAGGTACTAAATTCACAGAAGACTCTAGTACAGCAGTGAAGCAGAGTATTTTTCCCTCCCTCTCCCTCTCCCCCTCTTCCTTCCTTCCTTGCTTTTTTGTTGTGTTGGAGATCAAACCCAGGGCATCATGCTTGCTAGGCAGGTACCCTACCACTGAGCTGCACTCCCAAACCAAAGCAGAAATTTAAGACTGAATTTTATCTGTAATCATGAGAGGGAGGGGACACAATGACTTTCCACTTCCTGGTTTTCATATCTGTACATTCTACATGTGAGAAAGAAAGATCACTCATATATACTTGGTGCTGTTTAGAGCATATACTTCATTGTACAGGTGTTTTCTTCCAGCTAATAATCAGTTGTTTATCCTTTAGAAGAACAATAATTTCTTCAGATGATTGAGTATATATTAAGATTAATGAATTACATGGACATCCATCTGTTGTCTTATATCTTTCTTTATAAAGGAAATTCTTTAATTACATTATTGCATAGGCTACAAGGTAATGCCCCAAACAAATCGATAGAAGTGTCAAATTCAGGTGGGGGGCACATTGCTGTCTTTTCTGCTTAATGAAAGGGTTCCTGTATAATCAACCCATTACAGAGTTTGTCATCTTTGGGGCCCAGGGTTGGGCACTGAATATTGGCACGTGAATTATTATGAGCCCACATATTGTCCTTATCCTTGCTGCCATGGTTACTTTATCCATGAACTCATTGGTAAATAACAACCTAGCCACTTGGTTACCACTGATTTAGTTGATTATGACTGGCTATAGGTAATGTTTAAGATGAAGACCACATAAGTTGCCTATCATTCATAGTTTCATAAGATAATAGATTCATACTACATTTGATCTCTTTTAATTGTGAATGGAGTAATACACAGGAAAAATTGATGCTATTGGCAGAATTTTTCTATGATCCTAACTAAACTTTTTTTTCTTTTATAAAGCAGGAAATTTATTTAAAAAAATAGTAGCTGCAGTACTGTGGATACAAACAATCTTAATAGTTTGAAGTGTAGCAAATTTTACATGTTTTAGGAAGGAGATTCTAAATTATGTAGTATTAAAATATAAAACATGAGTTATAACTGTGAATTCCCTAGAGAAAAAGGTCATGAATTGTTTGCAAGTTAAAATAATAATAATAGAAGGGAGATCCCTAGAATAGAGCAAGCATATTAGGGGAAGGGAAAGGTACTAGAGAATGAGATTGAGCAAATTATGTGCACATATGAATATGGCATAACAAATCCCATTATTATATATAATTATAATGTACCAATAAAAATAAATGTTTAAGTGTTTAAAACTTTTACATTAAACATGTTAAAAGATAATTATACCTAGATATATTTTCATGCATACTGGGAGATATTAATATTTTGCTTTTAAATAATAACAAGTTTATATTTTTAGGGTGTTTAATCTAAAAAACTACATCTGTTATAATTGAAATCTACATGAAAATAGAGAATGGTAATTGTTGAAGTACTTTTTATGTCTGTTATTTGTAAAGTAGAAAAGAAGTGTGGTAATAAAGAAAATAGTCTACATTCTTAGAAGCAAATTTTCCTTTAAAAAACAAAAAACCCTTTTAAAAAATAAGCTGGGGCTGTAGCTCAGTGGCAGAGCACTTGCCTATCATGTATGAGGAACTGCATTCAATCCTCATCACCACATAAAAATAAATAAAATAAAGGTATTGTGTCCATCTACAACAAAAAATATTTTAAAAAAATAAACATTTTGTGTTAGTGTCTGAAATACATAAGACTAAAGACTATTCTTGGATGTTTTAGGCCTTGCTTATCCAAGAATCAAGATGGAAATTACCGCACCTATTACAGTTGCCTGAGAATTATAACACCATTTTTCAGTACTACCACAGAAAAACCTGTAGTGTCTGCACCAAGGTTCCTAAAGACCCTGCTGTTTGCCTCGTTTGTGGTACTTTTGTATGCCTGAAAGGACTTTGCTGCAAGCAACAAAGTTACTGTGAATGTGTATTGGTAAGCAGTAGTAAATAATACAAAATTTATGAAAACTTAAATCTCATGAAAATGTGGTACATATGGTCAAGTCAGCTCTTCAAATTTAACTAGTCTTTGTGTTAAACACACTATATATAGATATGTAAATAGATGGATTGTGTGTTGTTTTGTTTTGTTGCTTTTTAATTCAGTAGAAGAAGAATAAAAATCTCCAAGGCTTTAAGTGGGTAAAGTCTTTCTTAAATACAATTCCAGTTCTTGTTTCTCCTATTGTCTTTTAATGTTACATACTTTTAAATGTTCTGTGAAACAACATTCCTCTATGTTGTGGGGGATTCTAGCCTCTGAATTAGGTTGACTCTTAATTGCTTTCCTAGATAATGCTTTCCCCAGTTCTTCCTAATGTATTAATAATAATATATTGGGAATGGGGTTATAAGTTTAAGATATCTCTTATTTAGAAGGCATATAAAGACATTCTTGATTTTGTTATTAAGTTCATTGATTATCAAATGCCTTGATATGTTTTAATTTTTTTAGCATTCTCAGAACTGTGGTGCTGGAACAGGCATTTTCCTTTTGATCAACGCATCAGTGATCATCATTATTCGAGGTCACCGCTTCTGCCTCTGGGGTTCCGTGTATTTGGATGCTCATGGAGAGGAAGACCGAGATCTTAGGTTAGATATGCATAAATATATCCAGTTGTCTTTTTGAAGTTTGGTCAGTAAGAAACAAAGTGCCATTTCTGGATTTGTAATTATAATTTAAAAAAAATATTAAGAGGTTCCAGCAATCATTCATTTAGGATAATTTCTAGTTTTTATTTTTCCTATCAATATGCTGAAGAAACATGAAATAAACCAAATAACTGAGATTTTTGCCACAACAAATCTATTAAAAGAAGAAATGCATGTGAAATCTTCATTATATTGTATTTCCTTTAATACTTTTTTTTCTCCCCCTAGGCGCGGCAAACCTCTCTACATTTGTAAGGAAAGATACAAAGTTCTTGAGCAACAATGGATTTCTCATACTTTTGATCACATCAATAAAAGATGGGGTCCACATTATAATGGGCTATGACTCACCACCTCAGCATTGCATTATATCATCATTTTCATTAAGAATTTATTTTATCAACAATAAGCTTTAACTTAATTTGGGGGGAGTAATGTTTTTGCTGAGGGAAAAAAAGAATACATTATGAAGCCTTTTCAAAATTAGGTGCTTGGTAATCACATTAATGGAATAGTAATTTTTTTTAATTATCTGAAGAACATAATAAATAAATCATTCTTTAGTGGTCATTTTTTTAAGTGCACAATTAATAAAAAGCACAACTTGTCCATAAAATCATTCAGAAATTATTCTCCCAACAATGCATATCAGCTATTCATTGATGCTTAGAATGGGTGTGATTTATTTGAAATTTTATTGCTTCTTTCTATCTGTGTTTTAATTTGCATCTGCTAAACATAATGCATCTTTTTTCTCTGCCATTCTTGTGTTAATTTGAAATTTTGCTGTATGTAATTAGAAAAAAATGTAAAACATGATTTATGTGAAATATTGTATAGTAAAAGTTAGTCTAAATAGTAGAATCTTAAATTTTTTTTCTTATTGTGAGGAATCTGTTAAAAGTTTAAGGCTTTGCTGAAACCTTAATTCATTCTCAGGAATTTCATAAATATTCTCCCCAGGTAAATGAAATAGCTGTAAAATAAGTAGATAGCGCTGTTAATATAATACAGTTTGGGGGGCATATGTGTGATTGAGGGGGGGGGGTCCTTAAAAATCAAAATTTGTGGGCTGAAGGCGTAGCTCAGCGCTACATGCTAGCACTTGCCTAGCATGTGCGAGGCACTGGGTTCTATCCTGAGCACTGCAAAGAGAGAGAGAGAGAGAGAGAGAGAGAAAGAGAGAGAGAGAGAGAGAGAGAGGGAGAGAGAGAAACAAAAGGGTTTAAGAAAATCCACATGGCAAATTTTGATCCTGTGCATGCCCACCTTTTATTACCAACCAAGATTTTGTTTATATGATTGGATTGGAAATACTCATACTTCCTAACAAATGAACCATAAGTTTTGGAACTTTCCTATCAGCTCAAGAGATTCAGCTTTATTTTATTTGTGCAGTGGAATCACTGCTATATCTGCTTGGTTTACTAAAAGGCAAAAAACAAAAAGGCTCAGTGATGACGATGCTCATGAATGAATAGTACATCTGCTTTCTTTTAAAAAACTGCCTTGAAAAGCAATTTATGTTTGTAAGGGTTTTTAAATCAGTAAAAATGGGAATGATTGAGCTAAAACGTACTCTGTAAGTAAGAAAAGTACAAAAAAGCATGTTATATATTGCTACCAAGATTTTTTCCAAATGATTCAGTAATTTGATGGTTATTTCATATATAGTGTTATCAAGCAATTCCTGGTACTTTGGACTTTCATGGCTTGTTATATAAAATTACATTTTTACATGTAAAAATAAAATTTAAAACATCTAATGATAAAATATAAAAATAACATCAGATCCATGTTCTAAAATTTTTTGAATGATATGACATTACAGAATATGAAAATGAACATTAAATGATGGCCTTGCATTAAAATAGGGAAAGTGGAGTAGTATATATTCAACTGTGTTCAGAACATCAATAAATTACCTACAGCTCTATAAGAAAATACATGGAAATAGCCTGCTATTTTTATATACATTTCCAAAATATTAAGACAACTTTCTGTAAGACTAGAATGATTCTGTTTCACTAAATCACTGTCCTTTCCAACACATTGCTACTTTTTTAAAATACTGTATCATAAGTTCAGCCTGTCATATTTTTTGCATTGGTCATTATGAATACCAGACCATTTGTAAGTGTGGTTGAAGAGCAAAATACTAATTTACATCTCTAGTAAATACTGTTACAGGATTCACGAACTTGAGTAATTCTGCAGTTTGAAACTCTGATCCTATATATACATGGTATAATGTATTCAGACTTTGATTACTACATATTTAAAATGGAATGTTTTATGGTTGTGCATATGGATGTGAAGTGAAAATATTAGCCTTAACTTTAAAATTTGGGTATTTGATAGTGTTTATTTTGATATTGGTGAATTAGTCACCGGTAAATTTTAAAAAAGCACTTGATTGAAAATTGTACTTGAATACATACATGCATGCTGCTAAACTAGAACTTTAATTTTTTTCTCCATAACTTTTATAAGTCCCATTTATAAACCCACTTTTAAAAATAACAAGTCCAAGTTAGAGTGATGTGTGTATATTATTAAAAAAAATGTACTGGTGTGATATCTTGTATGAATGATCATTTAAATACAGTACATTACTGTAGAAGCTAAAACAGCCTTTATAATTAAGCAGAAATTACAAAACTAGGAATAACCAACATTGTAAGATATGTTAATAAAAACCTACTGTCATTTGGTTTGTGAAAGGTCCTTAAAATGTTTAATACTTAAATGTTTATCTTTTTCTTTTTCCAAAGATATTGACAGTGATATGTGTGCGTGGGCATAGCCTAAAAGATAAAAAGCATAACATAACTGGTAGCTTCCTTAAGGTAGAGTTTATGTGAAGGGTTTGCCTGCCTTTTGCCTTTATTTTGCAGAGCTAGGTCCTATTTCTTTTGTCCTGATCTTATATCCATTGTGAAACCTTTGCTAAGTGGGTTTGGGTAGAGGAAGAGGGAAATGGCTGTGTAGATCTGAGAACACTGCTATGGTCTCTGCTCTTCGGAAAGTTCCCAGCTAGACATGAAACTTTCTGATAATATTTATTTTGGGTAGTCTGTGGTCTTGTCTGAATTGACAGTCCTTACTCTTGCACCTCCTCGCTGAAACTCACCAGCTAGTCATCAGCTGGGGATCCATTTATATTCTCAGAGTTTTCATTTGATTTTATGCTTTCTGGTATTTATTGACTTCTGTGACTTACAGAAGATGCAAACTAAAAGCACTGAAGGCAACAACAGTACAAAAGACCATGTATAGCATTTCCAGGACTGCAATTGCAACTCTCAAATTCCTGTTGTTGGCTTGTGTTTGAAGTCACATTGGGGAAAACAAAATGAAGAAAAGCATGGTTTTGATCACTAGCATTAGATCACCATGGCAAGGAACATTCACTGGTGGGTATGATGCCAGGTAATCAGTGGTTGTGGGAGAGCAGGTGACCTATGACTGTCTCTCAGACCCTCCTGTTCACAGCACATAGTCCTTTCCTCCAAGGCCTTATGAACTGACTGGGTGATATCAAACACTGCTTAGTTTGATATAAATGAACTGAAATGAATAAAATAATGGTAGTATGATCATTTATGACCCTTCAAACTTCTATTAACTCACGTATAGAAGAGCTGTTACGTGCAATCTAGTGTATAGTAATCAAGTAACAATGAAATGACTGTGACTCCAGCTGATTTAATAAATAGGCACAGTGGGAACTTGTATGGAGCTGCCTTTGTGAATTAATGTAAGATGTGACAATACCACATTGAAGAAGGATAGCCCAAGAGCACACCAGAAGAAGTTGGGTCAAAAGCAGTTCATAAAAGCTTCAGCTACTGCAAAGGAAAAAGTATAAGAGCAAAGAAAGTCTGGAGCAAAATAAGATTTGTGTCTGGTTCCCTCTTGGTGACAGAAGAGCAGAATTAGGTGTTGAGAGTGAATAGGTCTATCATAACTTGGGAACTGGAAGTAAGTGATAAAAGTTCAGACATAAGCTAGGAGAGAGAATTTGCCTAAACAATGAGAAGCACTACAGAAGTTATTTTGAGAGCCCAATGGGGTTAGAAGCCATAAGCATTTAATTCAACCAATTAGGAAGTTTCTGTAACCTTGTGGAATCCCTGAGATCCAATCTAGGACCTGAAGAATAGAAGTGACAGTACTAAATTAATTCATGGTTGATCATTAGAGGGTTGAATGCAATACATAAGGGTGTGATAAAGGTTATAAGAGAAATAGGTGTACTGGTTGAAACAAGTGTGGGGTTTGTGTTGGATTTGTAAAATTGAGGGATTTGGATTAGAAGTGATTACACTCAGATTTAGGGAGAATATTTAATGGGAACTTTCAAAGTTTTGAAAGTTGGAAAAATTGCTTTAGTGTTGAAGCACTTAATTTATTTAGTAAATATTTATTGAGCTTCTCTTAGGTGCTATCCACTGTGATAAATATTGAAAGTACAATAGAAAAGAAATCAGATAGTCCCTTCTCTTACTTGACTTCATGTGAGATTAATGCTACAAGTGACAAGTTTGGGAGCTCTGGAGTAGAGAGTGCTATACAGCAGGGCCCTCTAAACCAGACCTGGGTCATATGAGTAGGCCAGAGAGATCTAAGATGATTTCTACCTGTGTAGATGTTATCAGGGTAAAAAAGGAAGTGTGAGGAGTTGTTTTAGGCAGGCATAGGAAGACCATTTGCAAAGATCCAGAATTGAGGGAATACTTGTAGCTAGGAACCTGATGGGGAATCATTCTGATTCTCTGCATAAGTGCTTTTGAAAGGTAAGAAAAGTCTAAATGACAAGTGTTGTAAGCTATTCTAAGGGGTTTAAAGGGTTTCTCTACCCCAGAGCAATGGGAAATCATTTTAGAGCATTAGACAGTAGAGTGATACCAAATTTACATTTTAGAAAAAAAATCTGGCTGCTTTGTGGAGAAAAATCCAGAGTGGGGAGATATCCTGGGTATTAAGAGTCCAAACAACATAATAGTTGACTCAAACTAGGGGGATTGTGGTGGGGACACATAGATATGGACAGTATCAGAAAAGTTGACAGAATTCATTAGAATGAGAGAACAAAGAATTTTAGGTGTCATCTAGTGTGCCAAATACTAAGCTAAATGCTGGGGATACCACACTGAGCAAGACAGAATGGGTTGGTACCTCCTTTCATTCTAGTACAGAACAACACATGTAATCACAGGTCAATTGGATATTATCAACAAGTTAGAAGGCTGTGGGAACCAATGGACTCTTAATTTGGGAAGTTCACAGAAGGCTACATGGAAGAAGTGATGTCAAAACTGTGACCTAAAAAAAGGACAGAGGTGAGCTAAGTGAAGGAGAGGCTATTTAAAAAGATTTAGTACATAAGCTCTCAAAAGTGAATAAATCTCAAGAAACTGAAAGAAGTACAGCACTGTTGAAGCATAGAAAGGAGTGTGAGAAGACATGACGCAGAAAAGATAGGCAGGAATCAGATTGTGGTCTCTCGAGCCCTAAAACAGGGCCTTTGTTTTGGTTATAGCCTTAATTTAGAGCAGAGGTCAGCAATCCTTTTTTATAAAGGGCTGTATGGTTTATCTCATGCTGTTCAGCTCTGTCCTGGTATGGCAAAAGCATCCATAGACAGTCCTTGGTATAGAGAGAGAGAACAGGAAATACCATTTAGGAGTATAGTCCAGTAACCAGAGAAGAAATGAAGACATTTCATACTAAGGCTGTGACAGAAACAACTTATATTTTGACCTGATTTGATAGTGTTTTGTAAGTTAGGAAGCAGTGGAGGAGGATTAGGTATAAAATTGAATGTGATATGCACAGATTTTGTTTGACATTAAGTGTGAGGCTTCTCTGGGATATCCATATGGGTATGAGGTAGTTGATGTATTTGAGGATGCACTCAAGATAAAGTGCTAAAATGAAGATCTAGATTTGTGGGAATGGATATCATTGAGAGAAGAGGGCCTGTGTAATACCCTAAGTTGTGTCCTCATTTAGTGGGCAGGCAGAAGATGATGGGTCTAATGATAAAACTGATAGGAGGAAAGCAGTAGATAGGCAGAAGGAGTTGGAATGTAAAATACTGGGAGGAAGCATACTTAAAGTCAACAAATGTCAAGTGTGGTGTAGAAGTTAAGTGAGATAGAACCAAAGAAGTACTCACTGGATTT
This sequence comes from Sciurus carolinensis, assembly GCF_902686445.1. Classification (NCBI taxonomy): domain Eukaryota; kingdom Metazoa; phylum Chordata; class Mammalia; order Rodentia; family Sciuridae; genus Sciurus; species Sciurus carolinensis. The sequence continues at coordinate 119,969,760 of NC_062215.1, forward strand.
TGTGACAAAGTAATTTATTTGATATCTTTGATAAGGATAGTTTTGAGGTGGTAGGGATATAAGTTAAGGCTGTATAACTGGCTACCCTAAAACTTAGTGCTATGAAACAGTTTGTTACATCACAGTTTTTGTGGATCAGGAATCCAGGAGCAGATTGGCTGAGTGATTCTGGCCCAAAGTCTCTTATAAGGTTGCAGTTAAGGTTTAGTTATCCATATGGGTATGATCAGAGCCACAGTCATCTGAGGCTTGACTGAGTCTAAAGGACCTGCTTCTAAACTCACTCACTCACTCACGTGGTTAGTGTCCAAAGACTTTAGTTTCTTGGCAAGGGTCTCTCAATAGGGCTGCTAGCAATACCACAGCTGATTTTCCCAGGAACAAGTGATCAAAGAGAGTGGGAGGAACACACCCATGATGACAGCTCCAGTGTCTTCATAACCTATCTTGGAAGTGGCATATAACTTCTTCCAAACATTTCAACCCTGCTGGGAGGGAGTTATTCTAGAGTGTAAGTACACAGAAGTAGGTATTTCTAGGGGCCAATCTTACTGAAGAGAACTTAAAATGCCAAAAGAGTGGACAGGATTTGCATAGTCTTAAAAGTTAATGCTAATTACAAAGAGAAAGTAAGTTGTGTTGGAAAAACATGGTATGCCATTTTTACCAAGTGATAAAGTTGTCACCAGTAATAAAGTATATTGACTTCCTGAACCCTTTAAATGATGCAACAGCATTTCTGTGATATAAATGCAAAAACCTGCATAACTTCATTTGAATAATGTGGAAACATCAGACAAATCCAACTGAAAGACATTCTACAAAATAATTTACCATTACTCTTTGAAAGTGTCAAGGTAAGAAATGAGACTTAAGAATTACAGCAGACCAGAAGGGACTACAGAGAAATGACTAAATGCAATGTGGAATCTTGGAGAAGACTCTGATGCCAAAAATAGCTGGCAAAATTCAAATAAGTTAGTAGAAATAAACTAATGCTAGTTTTATATTTTGACAATTTTGCTATGGTTTTGTGAGTTGTTTGTTTTAGGGAAGCAAAGTAAAGGATATATAGGAACTTTTTGCACTATCCATACAACTTTTGTAAATCTAAAATTTATTTTTAAATGGAAAGTCAAAAAAAGACCTAGAGTCTAGGAATGCTTTCCTGAAATAAACTTCTGAGTTCATATTGAAAGAGCACACATAGTACCAGGAAAATTAACTAAGATCTACCCTAGAAAAAATAGTTTACTGTAAAGATATAAGTTCTCAGTGCCTACGAGAAAAAAAAAAAATCACTGAAAAAAGCAAGAGAATCAGACTAATGTTAAGACTTTACAGAAACAACATACAATGCAAGGCAAAGATGAGCACAATTAAAAAAAAAAACCTCAAAACCCAATGATTTTAATAAAGGTCATGCTGACCTTCAAGTATCAAGGCCATAAAATTTATTTTAAGCATGGAAATGTAGCCTTTTTAGAGAAAAATCTCCTAAAAGACTGGTGTCATTCAATCACAAGTAGACTAAGGAACATTTAACAAAAAGCCTAAGAGTGGAGGTATTCATTGTATTCCAGCTCTAGAACAAACTCAGATCGTGGTCATGAATTGCTAATGCTTTCCAGTCCTTGACAGAAAGATAAATATCCTCTGGAGGATGATGACATCATCAAAATTTTCAATTATTTATGAAAGATTTCAAATAAAGTAAAAAAACCATGAGGAGACAATGCAAATAAGCCAGAATCAATAGAAAGAGAATAGATACAGACCACAGGCTTTCTAGGTACTGAAATCATTTTTGTCGGGGTACTGCAGACCCCCAGCCCTTCGGCGTGGCCAAGATGGCGCCTGGCAAGGTGCCAAGGAAGTGCTGAGAACAAAACCAGGTACCTCCAGCAGACTAATACTCTCTGCCAACAAGTGGCGTATTTTGAGGAAGTTAATGTGATTGGTCATGGGTCCTCGTGGACACTGCATGATTGCTATATCCACACTATTGTGCTCCATTACTGTCCATGCTTTCCCCTCGTGATCTATAAGCTGATTGGTTGTTGTATGTAATGTAAGGCGCTTGCAAGAGCGGCCCGCGGCTGCTGGCCAGCCAGAAGAAGCAGACTGCAGAAAATAAAGAACTTGCCCTGATCCGGTTTCGTGTTTCTCTGCGGGCAGGGGACGCGACAGATGGTGCCGAAACACCCGGACTGAGAAAAAATATAAGGGTAAGTTCACATAAGTTTTCAAATCAAGAAAAATTAGTTTGAGAGTTCAAAAGGTGAGACGTCTCGAGGTTCGCGGAGCAGCGACAATTCATTACAGGAGGTTCCCCAGCAGAGGGACAATTCATTACAGGAGGTTCCCCAGCAGAGGGACAATTCATTACAGGAGGTTCCCCAGCAGAGGGACAATTCATTACAGGAGGTTCCCCAGCAGAGGGACAATTCATTACAGGAGGTTCCCCAGCAGAGGGACAATTCATTACAGGAGGTTCCCCAGCAGAGGGACAATTCATCACAGGAGGTTCCCCAGCGGAGGGACAATTCATCATAAGAGGTTCCCCAGAGGAGGGACGATTCATCACAAAAGGTTCCCCGTGGGAGGGACGATTCAAGTGGTACCAAACTGTGTGCGTGTGTGAGTGAGCGTGTGTGCGTGCGCGCGCCTGTCTTTTGTTTGTGTGTTTAAACTAGTAAACTACCTCGTAGTCATGGGAACGGATCTGTCTAAGATTAGAATGCAGCGGCCTCTTAGAGAACTTTTAAAAAAAAATCACGGAACACCATTGAAGGCAAACACGGCCTTCAAGTTCCTAGATACTGTAGAGAAAGTCTCTCCGTGGTTTTTAGACGAGGGATTATTAAATCTTCCTCAGTGGGAACAGCTAGGAGAGGATTTGCGCGACGCGGAGAGACGCGAGCCTTTGCCAATGGGAACTCTGGCAATATGGTCACTTGTTAAATCTTGTTTGATACAGCAAGGTAAATCAAAAAACCCTTTTAGGGATTTAAAGGGGCCTTTAGAAGAAGGAAGTCAGATCTTAGAAAAAATTAAAGAGGAACGATCATATTCTCAGACTTCAGAAAGAGTGGGAAAATAATATAATAGCCATAGTCCCCACAAGTATTGGGAGATAATTGTTTCATGATTTTCTACATTCAAACCTAATCTGATTTCTCAACCAGGTAAAAAAAGGGTTAAAAAGTCCTGGGTGATCCTCCCTCCCCCCTGCCTGGCCTTGTCAAAGCCTACAATGGATTATAAATTACAGCAGTCTCAGCGGGAAGGAGGAGGGGTAACCTAAAGAAAAAAAAAAAAAAAAGGGTGTCCGTTTTAAACTTAACTAACTTATTTTCTAGGATTCTTTGTTTGTTTTGTTTTTCTTTAATGCTGTATTTTTGAGCTCATAATTTTGATCCTACATACCTAGGTTAATGATTTTTTTCTTTTTGATCAGTTCTATTTTTTATTCAACTGAAGTTTTTAAACATCTGTTTCATTGCAATGAACATTTACCTATAAAGTTACAAGGCCTTTGATTTTATGTTATCTGTATGTCGTGCTGTTTAATGTCATAATTTGTCAAAACTGAGCGCTCTTAAAATTAAAATTTAAAAATGGATCCAAATACTTTTATTCACGTGATTTAAAAAGGTTCAATTTAAATTGGGTAAACTAATAAAAGTAAAATATCTTTAAAAATAACTTACAAGTCTCCAGGTGGTCAAACTAATGAAATGTTAATGTTAAACAATGTCTAATATTAATTGCTTCTAGGACTTTTCTTCAGCAGGAAAGAGACAACGGATCCTGTTCAGGACACTTGTCTGATATCTTGGTTTTTATAAAATAAATAAATTGGAGTTAACATGTATGGGATTACTCAAATGTGTTTGTAGAGACGTCTGGTTAATTTACAAAGTTAAAATGCTAATTGTTAAATAACATCAAGTACTTTTAACTTTTTAAATTACATGGGGTATCATACTTAAACATTCTTGGTGTTTTCATAGGTTGGTAAATAAAAAGAAAAAGGAAATGTTTCTGAGTAAGAAAGTCTGTGTGTAAGTAAAGGACAAGTTTCAACAAGTCTCTTAAGTTTTATTCTTTAGAACAATTAGTCTTAAAAATTGGGGTGTATACAATTATGGTTAAACAACTGTTAAAGTATTGTACTGTGTTACAGAGTCTAAATTTTTCTTTAAAAACTAAATTTGGTAAGAAAAAAAAGGTGTCAAGGTAATTGTGAAATGGTTTCTAGTTGTATATTAAATGTGTTCATATTTTTCAGGTATACAAGTTTTAAAGCAGGAAATTTATCAAGCTGCTATTCTCCAGATAAACTTGTCTGTAATGGTAATTTTAAGCTTATAAAGAGTAAATTTCATTGGGGATTAATTTCTATCATTTAGTGTTCTATTAGAGGACCTGTTATCAATAGGATATATGTAAAATTGGTTATACTTTACATTGAGATAAAAAATTTCAAATGTAAATGTATTTCTAAACATTAGAGCCTGACTTGTTTAAAGGTTAATTTTGTAAAACATGAAAATATTTTGCCACTTTGACACACAAAAGGAAAGTTAAAAGCTCTCTCAGCCTTTCTTTGATTCATGTTTTAGATACAATGTTAAATTGTGTTAATTATAAAGTTTGTATAGACTCAGGAAACAGTATATGTAAACTACTTAATGATATTTAAGGAAAAAGCAAAGATCAACATCAGAATTAGAACACTTAAGATCTATAAAGAGTCACGCCTTACCTGAGATAAGGCTCTGCCTCCCACCTTACTACATGTTAGAGTGACTCCAAAATAAGTCAGACTTCAGCTTATTTAAAGTTATAATCAAAAGATTGGTTTTTGTTGTAAAATTACTATGATCTCAAATAGGAAATATAATGTGGTTCTCAGTCAAAATTCAAGATAGCTATTATACAAGCAGAATATATTTTTACTCTTGCTAATTTCATTTTGTAAAACTGTTACCTGTTAATGTTTTACAAAGTAGCTGCTTCAAAAACACGCAACCTAGGTAACTTATGATAATAAGCCATCACCTATAGAACAGATAGTAGTAACTTCCAGAACTAATGCAGACTCCAGTTAGATAAAAGGGTAAATAACTGTAAAGTTATGAACATTAAAGTTAAAGTCCAGTACTCTCACTTTATGACTGGTGAAACTGGCTTGCTGGATGATTAAGATCAAACTTAGAGATTAAAATTATGAGACTAGAGGATGAAAAATCACTCAGTGCATCTGCTGCAGAGGAGGGTCATAAAAAAAGGGAGACATCCCTTAATGCTTCCTAAAGAAGTCACCTCATCAAGGAGACCCTGCCTAACCAATGGTACTGGAGGAGCTAAGAAGCTGCTCTTCAGTTCTCTACAAGTGACCCCTGTGGGAATTCAGCTGACTCCTTTACAAGACAGGAACCAGGTCAATTTGACCAGCTTGATCCTAGACACCCAGCAAAACAGTAAAAACCAAAATATAGCCATTCTTGGGCATTTAAAAGAAATAATAATTAAATGTAACTTAAGATGTACACTTATGTTAGTCCACTAGAATAAAGACTGGAAGCTACAAATAAAAAAAAGATTCTTCAGCAAATGTGCCTGATAACAATCAAGAAAAACTGCCAGAGTCAGAAGTTTTTAGTCAGTTTAAGGCCTGCAGATCTTCCTAAGCTACACAGGTAGACTTAATCTATGTTTGCTCGTATGATTACCTAGCCCTAAGTAACAGAAATATAGAGCTCTCTACTAAACACAGGTTATACCAATAAAGGGATATTTTACACAATCAGATGACTTAAGTAGCTTAACTATATTTTTGGGGATATCTATGACATTAAGAGTTAAATGTTGTGTTTACATTCCTGATAACCTGGACTATGTTAAAGTTCCCAAATAAAGGCCTTGTCCTTTCCAGCCTTTGCTAGGTCTAGTTATGGGAACAATTTCTCAGTTCTTCCACCTCCTGGTGAAAGATTGACTTCTGTCATTTTCATGATACTCAGTGGCATGTTCCAGATACTGCAACATTTACTTTGTACTAATTTCATTTCAGTACTCATGTCTTTTTGTTCTTCTATCATAGAAACACCCACCCCCAGATGACTTTATAACCTGCTCCTCCCCAACCAGACTTCTACCTCGGACCCCTCGATTGACCCGATTTTTAAAAAAGGAACTCCAAACTGCTTGCCCCTCACTGCCCCCTTTCAGCTTCGAAGCAGCCAGAACGACCAACGCCCCCTTTTCCTTGAAGCAGTTGGGAGTTCCTATAGCTAAAGCGGGGAATGAAGCCAGAATTAAGGACAGGTAGTTAGTGTAGAAATAGGGAATCGGGTCAATTCGAGGAAATAAAGCCATAAAGCCATCTGCCTTTACAAATGTCAAGGATCTCCGGAGCCCATTGATTACCAAATTTACCTGCCTATAGGGGATGTAGGGTGCGCTCACTTCTCGGGACTTTCAAAATATCAGCTTTCTCCCTGCCGGGAGAAGTCTGTATTATTCCCTTTAAACAATCCAAACTATGGTCCTTACTCAACAGTACCAAATGATTAAGCAAACTGATAACCGAGACAGGATGGACAAATTAGAATATAAGATTCTATCCATGATAAACAAAAAGGGGGAATAGAGGAGACCTTCAGGTCCCCTAAAGATAAACTTTCTCTTTGTCTCTTTGTTTGGGTTTTTTTTTTTTTTAACTCTGGGTAATAAGGGTAACCGGTGCTTTACTGGAGCTGCGACTCAGTTTGTGTGTTTCCACGGAATAAACTAACTTACAACCTCTTTTTAGTCTCTTAGGAGGAACAGTTCAACTATGTAACAAAACAACTGCTTCTCTCAATTGTACTTCAGATTTGTGCTATCTCTCAATGTTAAAATGCTTCTAGGTTCCTGCTGGCAGACTTAATGTGTGTTCCTACCTTCCTACCAGTCCCAGTCTCTGTTACAGATGATGAATTGCCAGTATTGCTTTCCAGAAATAAGAGGGACTTTGGAATCACCGTAGCAGTCATTACCACCATAGTTGCATCAGCAGCAGCAGCCACCGCAGCAGCTGTAGCTTTGACGACATCAGTACAGTCAGCAACTAAGCTTAATGAAGTGGTCCAGCAGACAGCTACTGCTCTGTCTACTCAACAAACAGTGGATCAACACCTAAAAGCAGGACTACTTTTGGTGAACCAGCGTGTGGACTTACTTCAAGAACAAATGGACCTTTTACAAGAACTGTTAAGTGTGGGGTGTATTTATCATCTACCAGGACTGTGCATTACACCTGTAGCTTATCATAATCTTAGTTATGCAGCAAATTTGTCTAAAATCATATCTACTCAGCTACGTGCCAATTGGTCTTATAAATTTGATAATCTTACTGCCATTCTTAGATCACAAATTGTTAGCCTTAATTCTACTAGAGTTAATGTAGCCCCTATATCTGAAATGCAAAATTGGTTATCTTCTTCCTTCAGTTTTGTAAAGCAATGGGCAGGAATGGGAGCATTGTGTGTGTTTATGATCATTGCAATTGTCTTCCTCACACGCTTTATCATGCGTATACGCCAAGTTCATGCCAGAGATCGCATCATTTTCCATCAAGCCATGATGGCCTTAGAGGCTGGCAGCTCTCCTCAAGTCTGGCTGAGCATGCTGGATCGGTAGTCAACGACGGGTAAGGAAGGAGGTAACTGCGTACCGACCTAAGACAGGAGCTGTAGCATGCTCTGCAGTTATCCAATGACGGGTAAGGACGATGGTTGACCACTCCGCCTAAGACAGGCACGATCCCAAGCCAGCATTCTTTTAATAAATAAAAAAGGGGGAGCTGTCGGGGTACTGCAGACCCCCAGCCCTTCGGCGTGGCCAAGATGGCGCCTGGCAAGGTGCCAAGGAAGTGCTGAGAACAAAACCAGGTACCTCCAGCAGACTAATACTCTCTGCCAACAAGTGGCGTATTTTGAGGAAGTTAATGTGATTGGTCATGGGTCCTCGTGGACACTGCATGATTGCTATATCCACACTATTGTGCTCCATTACTGTCCATGCTTTCCCCTCGTGATCTATAAGCTGATTGGTTGTTGTATGTAATGTAAGGCGCTTGCAAGAGCGGCCCGCGGCTGCTGGCCAGCCAGAAGAAGCAGACTGCAGAAAATAAAGAACTTGCCCTGATCCGGTTTCGTGTTTCTCTGCGGGCAGGGGACGCGACAATTTTAACATACACTTTTTTTTTTTCATTTGAAAATGAGCCAATTATAAATTCTAGTACTGAAAAAAAAAAAAAAAACCAAAATTAAGAACCCAATGTAGTTGTTTAATACCAGATGAGATGCAGCTAAGTAAAGACCCAGGAAACTGGACTATAAATCAGAAGGAATACCTAGAATAGAGCAACAGAGACTAAAAGAGGGAAAATGAGAAAGAGAAGTAGAAGCCATAGCAGACACTGTGAGACTATTCAAACACAATTGTCATTGGAGTTCTAGAAAGTGAAAGGAAAGAGAATGTGGTAGAGACCATACTAGAAAAGATAGTGCAAGAGGCTTTTCCTGATGTGATGAATAACATGAAACTGTAAATTCAAGAAGTTCATAAATTCCAAGTAAGATAAAATAGAAATGAATCCCAACCTAGATATATTGCAATGAAACAAGAGAAAAAAGGAAAAGCTGCTCAGTGGAAAAATGATGGATTATTATCTTTAAAGTTTTGAAAGTAACTCTCAAAGATCTTCTATCCAACAAGTATTCTTCAAGAATGAAGACAAAGACATTAAAATAGAATTTAACAGCATTAAACTGTCACTAAGGAAAATCCAAAGGGAATTCTTCAGGCAGGAGGAAAATAAGCCCTGATTGGAGACTGAATTTTGTCAGGAAACAAAAACAAATCTGTGGTAATATACAAATATAACTAGAAGAACACTTATTGCATAAAATCTTGTGAATGTATTATATGAAATTTCAGTTCATGTGAGAGTTTGATAACCATAAAATATAAGTTGACAGAGGTAAATTAAATTGAAATGTTCCAAATTCATTGGCACAGAAGTGGTTAAAAGTTAGTATATTTACCTGCAAATCTTTTTAACCTTGGATCAGGCAATAGTTTCCTAGATATGATTCCTAAAATACAAAGCAACTTTCCTCCTTAAAAAAAAAAATAAATTGGACTTCATCAAAACTTTGGTGCTTCAAAGGACATTATCAAGGTGAAAAAGATAACCCACGGAATGGGAGAAAATATTAGCAAATCATATATGTGATAAGGTTTCATATCCAGAATATATAACAACAAAAAGACAACCCAAATTTTAAATGGCAAATAAATTAGTACAAGGAAAAATATTCAACATCATATTAGGAAATACAAATCAAAACCAAAATGTGGAAAACCCCACGAAGTGAAGCTGCTTCACACCCACCAGAATGGCACTAATTAAAAAGATGGCCAATAATAAGTGTTAAAAAGGATCTGGAGAAATTGGAACCCTCATACATTGCTGGTAGGAATATAAAATGATTAATTGAGTGTTTGGCAGTTCCTCCGAAAATTAAACAATTACCACACAATCCAGCGATTTCACTCTTAATTATATACTCAAGAGACCAAAAAAATGTATGTTCACCCAAAAAATTGCATACAAATATTTTTGGTAACATTATTCATAATAATAAAAATGTACATCAATCAATTAATGTATAAAAGGACATTCCAATCCACTCATATAGTGAATTATTTAAGCATAAAAGTAATGAAGTATGAATACATGTTATATCATGTTTGCACCCTGAATTTTGCTAAGTGAAAGAAGTGAGACACAAAGGCTAAAGAGCCTGCTTATATGACATCTAGCGTAGGTAAATCTATACAGAAAAACTAAATTATTGGTCATCAGGGACTTGGGGGAAGGGAATATGGGAAATGCCTGCTAGTGGGGACAGGGCTTTTTGGGGGGGAGATGAAAATATTCTAGAATTAGTAAATGATGGTTGTTCAGTCTGTGAATATAATAAAAACCACTCAATTTCATACTTTTAAATGATGAATTTGTGGCATGTGAATTAAACTTAAAATAATTTATTCTTAAAGTATTAATGCATATTGCAATTCCTTCAACATACATTTTGACAAATCCTGTTAGGTAATATGGCAGAGAAAATGTAGGCATTGGAGACAAGCAGTTCTGTGTTCAAATCCAGTGGCCATGTGATCCTGGGAATGTCAATTAATCTCACTGAAATCAGTTTCCTCACCTGTATGGTGGAGATAAAGCTTCACTTTAAAGTTGTTATAAACACAGCCATCATGTGTAGAAAGATACTTGTAAATATTTGGAGCAGCTCAATCCTCTGAATTAATTTTCAAAACTCCAAACAGTCAACTTGTTAAAAAAAGATTGGTGTAATAAATAGCTGACAGTCTCTACAAGAAACTTATAAAATATTTATAAACACGATATTTATGTGATGGAAAAACTCTCAAGTCTGAATTTAGGAGACTGGAGATTCTTAAGAAGGAAAATGAGGAAGTTGGTTGATTTAGACTTAAGTTCTTGAGTACCTGAGTCTGTGCTACTTCCGTTCCTAACTTGTTGCTTTTACTTTATCTGATACACAGAGATACTCAATACCTGTTAAATGAAAAAAGAAGATTAATTTTATACTTTGGAAAGTTTATTTCTAAGGAATTTTTAAAAAAATCTTTCAAATAGAGTAGGAAGAGGGCAAAACTTCCAAACTAATGTGTGAATGGAAGTGGAATAATAAAAAAAAATACAAAATAAGATATAGGAATTGAAAAGAAATATAGCCAGTAGAGAATATAAGATGCATAAGAAGGTGGAAATTGAAATTCATGCTTACAGCAATCACATTAAGTTAAAAATAGTCTGAATTTCTAGTTAAAAGACAAAGGTTCCTGGGCTAGATTAAATAGAAAAACAACATAGGCCATTCACAAGAAACACATCTAAAGTAATTATGGTTATATTTAAGAGTACTTTTCTAGACACACTGAAACATAATAATAATATAATGTCTGGGTTTGGATTTAGCATAATCAAGGGTGGGGGGGAAATGAAGAGATACATGGAAGAAGGTTGAGTGCTTTTCGTTTTGTCTTTTTTTCCCCTCTGAGGCGCTGGGGATTCAAACTGCGGCCCTTGGGCATGCTAGGCGAGCACTCTCCAAAACAAGCTATTTCTTCAGCTCCCGTTGGGTTCTTTTAATTAGTGAATGTCACATGGGAACTGTTATACCATTCTCTCAGATTTTGTTTGAAATTTTCTATAACCAAGTTGGGTTCATCTCCCAAATAATTGAATGATAGCTTAACATTAAAAGAACAATGTGACTTGTCACATTAACATATAAAGGGCCAAAGTTATAGAATCATCCAACAGATGCAAAAATAAAGTGACAAAATTTAACATACATTTATAGTTAAAACTGTTAACCAATTAGAAATATAAGGTAATTTCCTTAATCTGATAAAGGTTAGCTACCAACAAAACTAACTACAGCTATAGCAAATATCATTTAATGATGAAACAATGGAAACTTTCCTTTTTGAAGTTAGGAAAAAGATTAGATTTCTCTATAACTACTTTGTTCAACATTGTTTTAGATGTCCTAATCAGTTCCATGAGGCAAGCAAAAGAAAAGTACAATAACTAAAAAGAAATACTGTTGTTCAGTGATGACATGATTGTGACTCTGGACACAGAAAATCCACAAGAGTCTACAAATTACTTACTCCACTTAGAGTTTTCATAGGTTACTGGAAAGAAAGTCAATATATAAAAATCAATCGGGCACAGTGGCACATGCTTGTAATCCCAGCAAATTGGGTGACTGAGATAGGAAGATCACAAATTTGAGGTCAGCCTCAGTGATCTAGCAAGACCTATCTCAAAATCAAAAAGAGAAGGGGGTGGGGATGTAACTCACAGGTAGAGTTCCCCTGGATCAATCCCTAGTATTACAATATGAACAAACGAACAACTACAAAATGTGTGTCTGTGTATACATAAATCAACTTCTATTTACCAGAATATGAAAAAGTTTAAAAAAATACCATCTACAAAACATACAAGTATCAAATACTAGAGTAATAGAAGATTTGCAAGACTCCTTTGGATCAAACAAGATATTGAGAAGAATCAAAGAAGATCTAATTAAATATTTACATTTTATGAATTGGTAGGCTCAGTTATAAATTGACCTGTAACCAGGGCCAGTGCAATCAAACTTCACAGATACTAACAAAATTCAAAGATGATTCTAAATTTTACATGGAATTACAGAGGTCAAAGTTAAGACTAGACATTCTCAGACAAGAACTAGATGGAAAACTGGTTCTGTTATCAAGACACTATAATTCAATAGCAATTATAATGTGTAGTTGGTGCAAGGACAGCAGAGAATGAGCAGAGAACCCAGAAACAGTCATGAATATATGAATACTGATTTATGACAAGAGCAGTTCTGCTTCAGAGGTTCCTGTTCTGTCAGCCTGGGTCCAATTTGAAGACGAGCCAGCCCTCGGCTGGATGAGCAAAACAAATGTGGGCAAAAATAAAACTGGGATTTTAATTCAATGATATTCTTGGATTTGTTTGTTACTGAATCATAACCTAAATTGTCCTTACTGATAGAAAAATTGCTCTGAGGAATGGGATGATTTTGTGAAAAAAAAATTTATAAAATACGTCAGTGATTTAAGAGTTGATAGAGAAGAAAGTTGACACTAGAGAATGAATGGGAGTATGTTATCCAGGTGAAAATTATTTGTTAAGCTGTTTCTGTAATAATATATAAGATGAGCAACATAATGAATTTATAGAGGAATGAATTATAGAGGAAAGGGGCTGGAAAACAAAGTGTTGCCCACCACTGGCTGGCATCACACAGGTATTACCTGAAAGAGAAACTCAGAAAATAATTGGCCACCTTGTGGCAGAAATGAATAATAGAGTCCAGCAATTTGGGGGATTCAGGAGTTGGAAAACAACAACTGCTATCAACTACAACCAGTAACAGATAAAACTGAAAAAGACTTTAGCAGCAGAACAAACTCAGCCTTGTGGCAAAGACTAAATGAAATTATGGTCTTGACCCTGAAAGCAAATGAAAGAGAAAGTAAAAGAAACAGAGACAGACTTCAATGGATCAGTGAAGCTTTATAACAGTGAAGAGGCACATTTTCAGTAGGAAAATAGTAACTGGTTACAATAGGGTTCTGAGTTTTATAGGGTTCAGTGAGACTGAGTCATAGCAGAACGTGTTGGTTGGGCAGTTGGGAGCCATTATAGATATAGGAAATTGTGAAAGTCCAGAGCCCATTGTTTTCCGTCTCTCCCTGGGAGTTGTTGTTCTCCTTTTCTCCCTAGGGGTTGTTGTTTTCCATATCCTTTATTCCAGAATCTGAAAGGGAATAATGAATAGGGGCATCAATATCACATCTAACTGATTCCTGCTAAAAAGGGGCAAAGTAGGCTGAAAAGGGGTGAAGTAGGGAGGAGCCCCCCCCTTTCTGAGTTCTGGAGAGAATACAGAGATCTCAGGGTTGAGGCTGGAGAGGGGTGTGCAAGGAGCCTCAAGGTCACCATATATGAATTCTGCTTTTTGTGGTTTCAGAGAATTAGATTGTGAGCGCAGGAGGAGAATGGCTTTGATGTGTTCCTGGGAGGCAGTTTGAGCTAAATGGGTCACTTTACGAAGAAGCTGTTTCTGTAAAAAATTAAGAATACAGGGAAGAAAAGTTATGAGTAAGGTGAATATTAAGGGGATATAAGGAGGAGTAACCAGGAGGTCCATCATTTTAGATCCCCCAATGAGGACCACCAGGAATCAGCTAGTTCTTGTCTCCAATGTTCCAGGCAGTCCTGGAGCTGTTTAACCTTGTCTCTCATTAACCTCATTGATTTACATAGAAATAGCTTTCTATCCCAACTGGTTTTGCAGTATGATAAATGCCAGGGAGTCCAACTAATTTTGCAGTCAGTACTGTGTTGGTAACAGGTTGGATGTCTTCAATAACCTGTTATGATACCTTTTTATAGTAATAAGTTGAGGTTCTCAATCCTGCTGCTCCTGTGCCAATCCCAGTGGATATCTCTAGCCTTGTGAGTAAGGGAATAAACTGAAGGGCTTTCTTGTGTCTGGTGATTGTTTTATCTAACTTTGATTGTTAGATAAAACAACAATTTGAGGAGTAAGAAAGACCAAAGGACAGAGGCCAGTCCAATTTTTGGTAGGTAGGAGTAAATATGAGGCTTACAAAGGAAAAATGCCTCAGAATTTGGAGTCACCAGGGCTGTGGGACTGACACAAGTGTATGTCTTAAGTTCCACTAAAAGAACTATTGTCTTTTCTTTTAAATGCCCAAGTATGGTTATACTTTGGCTATAACTGTTTTGCTAGGTGTTTAAGACCAAGCTGGCCAAATTGACTCTGTTCCTATCTATTGGTAAAAGTCAACTGAATTTCCTCAGGGGGTCACATTTGGGAACTTGTAAACAGCCTCTTAGCTCCTTTTTAGTGCCATCTGCCAGAATGGGTCAAGGTCTCCTGACCATGTGGCTTCCCTTAGAAGCATCAAGGATAGTGCCTTCTCTAATGAACCTCCTCTTTGAAGCATGTGTACTGGTTGGCTTTCTGTTCTCCAGGATCTCATTAATCTCCCTGATCTGGAAGTCATGTGACCCAGTGTCACAAAGCCCTTAAAGAAGTTCCTCTGTTCCCTGGATTCAAGTTGACCTCAGAAGACAAGAGCCAAACATTGGCTATTTTATTTCTTGGCCCTTTTATTCCTTAACTTTAGTCTCTGAGTTAAAGTTTAAGTCATCTTAAACATTTGGAAGCCAGTTTCACCAGGCTTAAAGTAAGAGTACTCAGTTTTATCTTTAATGTCTATAACTTTATGGTTATTTGCCCCTTCTATTTAATTGGAGTCAGTATTTGTGCTGTGCTGGAAGTTAGCCCTACATCCTGTGTGACCTATAGATGATGGCCTGTCATCTCAAATTAACTCAAGTTGTTATATTAGAAGTTGTACTTTAATAAAACATTAACAGATAATAGCTAAAGTTTACAAGGAAAATACAAAAATTAACAAAAGTAAAAACATATTTAGTTTGTATAATAGCTATGAACTAAGAAACATAATTTTTATAATCCCAAACCTTTACTTTAAACTAGTCTGAAGAGCACCAGCTTGGTAAAATGTTCCTCTCAACCTTATACTTTGAAGACTTGTATACTTAGGAAGATATGAATATATTTAGGAAAATTCAGAATCTGTAGTGTACTGCAATACTCTAAAATAACGGTTGTTGTTTACCCAGAGTTTACAAATCCTAATTTCTTCAAGACTAGTTCCTCTAAATAACAAAACTCAGCAGAAAAAAAAAATTATCTTGGTAGATAAGAGCAGATTAATGTTTTAAGAAATCCTTGTTACTTCGACCTATAGAGGATTGAACTTTGGTTTATATCTGTACATTTATATTTGACCTTAGGATAAAAATTTCCTTGTTAAATTTCTTAATTTTTCAAATTCCTTCTCTTAATAAGATGAAATACTTTATGCTATTTATAGTGCTTTAATTGAAACACAGCTGAAAGTTTTTGGACTCTTTGCATATAGAATTGCACCTGTTAGAGCTATAACTCTTGGTAAACTTGCTTTAATGAAGACCCAGAAACAAAGCAAACTTAAACTCTTTTTCATTTACCGATTTATAAAAACACATTTAATGTTTAAATATGTTACCATATGTACTTTAAGAAGTAAAAATACTTGATTTTATATTTAGTGCCTGATTTTTAGCACTTTAACTTTGTAAATTAATCAGATTTCTTGTTGAATATATTTATGATTAATCCCAATGATGTTGATGTTAAATCTAATTTACTCATTTTTAATTGTAAAAACTAAGATATTAGACAAGCAAAGTTAACAGTAGTAGCTATCTCTTCCCTGTTGAAGAAAAATCCTAGAAACAGTGGATATTATATTCTAGATATTTTGTAGAAACCAACACTGTATTAATTGTCTGACCACCTAGAAAAACTTGTGAGTTAGTACTTTTAGAGACATCTTTACTCCCATCTGTTTACCGAATTTAAATTGAACTTTTAAAGTCATGTGAACTAAAAGATGTTTGGATGCATTTCTCTTTTAAATTTTAATTTGTGAGCGCTCATTTATCTATATGCCAATTTTGATACCATGTACATGATATATGGACACAAGCACATATGGAGACACAAACACAATACACAGGTGTGCACACATACATAAAATAGGAAACAAAGATCGTGTAGCTGTTTGTAGGTAGCTCTCCACAGATAGGAGGCAATGTTACAGATGTTTACTAAAGCATCTATTAGATTTAAACTGTTAGAATTTCAAATAGAGCTTATCAGACTTTCACGTTATGACTTAAATACAGAGGCCTGTACAGCTATAAATGCTAGGTGAGAACTAGCCCTTGAAAATTTGGCCTCTGAACAAAGAGTGTAAAAACTTCTATAGTTAGATAAAATAAGACTGATCAGAAAAATATTTTAATTTAGGCACACAGGATCAAATGTGAATTCACCATAAAACTATGAGCTCAAAAATATAAAATTTTTAAAAACAGAAGTTCTAAAGAAAAAAATGACATGACTGTAATTAGTAAAGGAGCATGCAGAACATCTTTACAAGATCAGAGTTCACTTTTGGGTCAGGTTAGAGTCAATTCAGATATTGAAAGAAGGAGAGAGTTCTGAAATCCTTAGATAAAGATTCTCAAGATACAGAAGACTTGCATACATGAGATAATCCCATTTTCTCTCCCTGTGCTATAGTGTTTAGGGAAGGACTTGTTAAGAAAGCAGCATGGTAGATTGCCAAGAAGAGATAAGATAGTCAACCATTTAGGTCCCACAAGCACCTTGGATTTAAAAGTGACACTTTCTTCTCCCCTTTGAACTCAACCAGTTCTCTGCAAGCCTTGTAAATCTTGAAAGCTCTGCAGACTCTACAAGCCTGGAGAGATAGAAATCCAGCAGAATCTAAGAAGTAGGAAAGCTGCTATTTTGAGCAAAACCTCATGTATAGGGCATTTTAACCATTTTTCCTTTCCCCCGTTGGTAATCAGACCAGGTTTGTATGCAGAAAATTGAGATGGATTTTCTGGTCTTTTTCCTGCCAGATGAAGGGTGTACAGAAGAAACTGTGTCTTGTGATAGTCTAGAGAAGCTGGTCTAATTTTAAAGCTAGCAAATTCTGTCTTGAGAATCTCTCACAATGGGTCCCTGGTTAAGAGGCAGACAGTATAGACAGAATTGGGATAGAAGTATTTCTGAAGAGGGAGAGATTGCTTGACTCACACTCTGGGGATGAATGGGTCACCTTTTTCCCAAAGACCTCAGAGCAGACTCAGATTTCATCTCAGGATCCAAGATTCATTGGGATAGGGTGCCCTTCACCACTGGGACAAGTTAATCAGAAACAGGGACAGATAGCAGTCAATATTTGGTACCCCTGAGGGCTGTCAGGGTTAGACTCAGGATGTGAGACCTTCATGAGCACTGGGGAGTGGCCCTAGCCAGCTGCCTTCAGTTGTCTCAAGCCTTACTCTGCCCCATGCACCAAATTTCTCCCACAGAAAAGAAACTGAAGCAGGTCAAGATGACATTCCCAAAACCTGGGTGAAGGGGGATCCAACCCACCTCTTATCCACATTATTTTGGGCCTGCATTTCTCCCACAGTGAACAGGTAATTTGATAAGGAATGTGACATATCCTGTCCTCAGAGGCCAGGCAGGGCTGCAGGTAAATTGCTTCTTGGAAAAGAAAGCATGTGGGAGTCAGCACAGTGGGCCCATTTCATAGCAAATACAGAAACACAGATCAAGCATGCCTATGTGGGAGATTAGGAAGACTTGTCTATGAAACTTCCCTTTATAGCCTCCAGCTTTACTTACTTGTGGTGGGGGTTCATCTACTATTTGGGGGGCAGGAAATCAAGACCTGATCTAGGGGGTTTATGGAGTGGGAAGTTAGAATTAATTATAGAACAGAGCAAGGTTGGCATAATGAGGGCCTTGAGCAAAGGTAAAAGAAAGCTTAAAGGTAAGGAACCTCAGGTCATTTGCCATTTCACTGGAGGAAACTGTATAAATCCTGGAGAATTTTTGGTCAAAGATCTCCAATTCTGAATTCAGGCTATTGACTTAGGTTGTCAAATTTAGATTGCAGCCAGATCTGAGTACTAAGCATAATGAGGCATCTAATTTTAAGGTCAGTGTGGAATTTGAGGTTCTTATGAGACAACCCAAGGAGGAGTCCCGACTGTGTAGCTCCCATGTTGGAGAGGTTTGACTGGGGTGGCAGCTGAGATCAAAGCATCCTTTGATGTCTCCTGTCACTGGACAGAGTTTCACCAGAGAATGAGAGGGCATCCCCTTCTACAATCTCAGTGGTGGGGGACTCCCAGTGTCCCAGTAGCCAAAAGGTGGAGGGTCTCAGGCAGGGCACCTCTACGGGAAACTGGAAGGGATTTTACCCCTCTGAAAAATGAGGAGGTTAGTGTTGCATGTAGAAATAAAATGGCAAAAAGAGGGCCTCTGATCTGGAGGCCTAAGAGCAGGGAAGAATTGGAGAGGAGAGGATTAGAAGGAGGATGGCTTCAAAGCCAATAAAGGACAGGATACAGCTCCATCCATGTAGCAATGAGGCAGCAAAAACCCAGCCCAAGGGTGGGGTTGATTTCAGGTCTTATACTGGCCACTGTTTAGCCAAAGTGGACTCAAAGGGTGTGAAGGGGTTCCTTCTATCAGGAAAAAAGAAGGAAAACAATGGAAGGGAGATGAGAAAAGAGAAAAGACAGTAAAGATTTGTTAGGATGGGGAGGGGTAGAAAGCCCCAACCCCCAACCTGGGTTTTGGCATCAAATGAAAGCAAATGAAAGAGAAAGTAAAAGAAATGGAGACAGACCTCAACAGATCAGTGATACTTATTAAACAGTGGAGGGCACATTTTCAGGAGGAAAATGGTAACTGGTTACATGGGGTCTGAGTTTTATAGGGTTCACTGAGACTGAGTTATAGCAGAAATGTTTTGGTGGGCAGTTAGGAGAGCAGTTGTAGATACTGGAAATTATAAAAGTCCAGAGCCCATTGTTTTCCTTCTCTACCTGGGAGTTGTTCTTCTTCTTTTCTCCCTAGGGCCTGTTGTTTTCCATATCCTTCAGACCCCATTCTTAAAACTTCTGGAAAGTCTGTGGAAGTTCTTAGAGTCAATTTCCACTAAGGGTATGGAATTGATGACTCCTTTCAGCTAGAAAAAGATGACTCAGGGAAAAGAGGATAAAAGTGTATAGCTTTCATCAAAGTACCAATAAATTCAACTTACCTAAACAGAAGCTAGTCATGAAAGCTAGGAAGCAATGAAATAGAGCAAATCTAAAAGAATGTCTAAAAAAGAACTGTTGTACAGTAGCACGGAAAGGCCTACTGTGGTTCTCAGAGTTGTATTGCTAAAGAAACCAAGAATCTGGATGTTGAAAGTGTGTGCCCCTCTGGAACTTAAAACAACTTTGTAATACCTACCATTTATGAATAAGAAGTGGACAGAGAGAAACTATGTAAGGAGGCAGATTCTCAAATGCCCACTGTGGATGTTGGACAAAGAGAGTAATGGAAAGGGAGCATATGCCCAGTTCCTGGAGCCACAGACCACAAAGAACAATAGACAAAGGAGCTCTTCCAAGGAGCAGAATCTGGACCTACGCAAGAAGTACTGCAGACCCACAAAGGAAGTCACCTTCAAAATATCTTCCCAGCCAAATTTAAGATTGCTGTCAATCAGTGACTGCTGTTTTTAGATTTTTCTCCATTTATATAAATGAAAGTTTTTGTTGTGGCCATCCAATCACTTTCATTATATTTTCACATGTTATGTTTTCTTTTAAATTAGACATTTTCACTGAAATAAATGTTTTTCTCTCTAACAGAATTTCTCTGTAACAAATTTTAAATAAACATCAACTTAAAAATGTATGTGAAATCAGTTTATCTCCATATTTCTGTTTTAAAAGTATTCTAAGGAAGACAAATAATTAAAATAAAAAAATAACCCAGGGATTACAGAGTTCACATGTAAAGGAACAAATGTCATAGTTAAGTAAAATATTTTGACAGTTGTGGGTAAAATATAGAAAATCAATCAAATACTATAGATAACATGAAAAATTAGAGGAAATGAAAATTAATACTTTTGACCTAAAATGTTTGAGAATTTTACCTGATGTCAAATATTTTATTTTCATGCTATTTCATTGTTTATATTGGCCCTTATACTCTAGCTAGTTTCCTTTTCAAATGGATTATAGTTCATTTGCCAATCTTTTGCTGTTAAAATTTCTAAGTTATCAAAACTAGTTTTATCATATAGCGGTTTTCAAAGAATTATAATTATATAACTTTACCTTCAAGTTTCTCTTATATGACATTTGGGTTTCTTAAGATTACATTTATTCAATGACCTTTACATTTCTTCAGATCAGTGCCCTTCCCTTCTGTTTTTCCAAGGGGCGTGGACTGTGGAGATCCAGGTCCACACAGATTGGATGCTTGCCTGAAATGGATACCATGGTCAAACAATTTGTCCAAATGTTCTTGATTATTTAAAGAAACAGTTGCATCAAGGTAGTTACTTTCTCTGGATTTTCAATCATTCAATTTTTTTGAGGGTCTCACTATGTTGCCCAGGCTGGGCTGGAACACCTGGGTTTAAGCAATCATCCCTCCTCAGCCTTCCAAGGAGCTGCAGGACTGTAGGTGTGCACCACTAAGTCAGGATTCATAATTAATTATTTGTGAAATAAAAGTCTATGGTTCTCATCTATGATATTATTGCCTCTTGCTAACTCTACTGAGAATAAAATTTATTATACATAATTTCGTTTCTTTATAAAATGATATGAATAGTAAAATTTTTTTCAAATCTGTTGGGAAAAGTATATTTTTGGTTCTTCTGTGTCTTTTCTTCTATCTGGTGCTTAGGGATACTGATTTGATTTTATAGAGGAAAATAAGCCAAACCCAGGCTTCATGGTAAGTAGCAGTTGTCATTAGCATCTCCCACCCCTCTTTTGTAAGCTCACTGATACTTAGTCTTTACAACACAAAGATATTTATCCTAACATTGAAATATACTTCCCATGTGTGTGTGTGTGTGTGTGTCCATCTCCACCTAGAGGGAACAGGAGGAGGGAGAGAGGGAGAGAGGTCATGTGGGTAAGATCAAGATCAATACCCTGAATTGAGCCAGACCAGGTGGGGCTTGGCTATAATCCCAGTGGCTCAGGAGGCTGAGGCAGGAGGATGACAAGATCAAAGCCAGACTCAGCAACTTAGTGAGGTCCTACACAACTCAGCGAGACTCTGTCTCTAAATAAAATATAAAACAGGGCTGGGGATGTGGCTTAGTGGTTAAGCGCCCATAGGTTCAATCCCTAGTACAAAAACAAAACAAAACCATGAATGGATGGAAGAGGAAGGGTAAGCATATGAATTAATTATCTACCCAATCAAGAAAAGCAGTTGTAAAAATATTTTTCCTTTTGCAAATAATGTGAAATGGATGGATAAAGAGAATTGAGTGGAATGACCCACTGCTTAGTACTTCTGACAAGATCAAAATATGAGAGCAGAGCTTTTGAGTATGTTGGCACAATTTGCACAGATGTCTCAACGATGAGGTTAAATGTGTTGTTACTGCCAGGCATGGTAGCTCACACCTGTAATCCCAGCAGCTCGGGAGGCTGAGGCAGGAGGATCTTGAGTTCAAAGCTAACCTCAGCGATGACGAGGTGCTAAGCAACTTGGTGAGACCCGTCTCTAAATACAATAAAAAATAGGGCTGGGGATGTGGCTCTGTGGTTGAGTGCCCCTGAATTCAATCCCCTGTACCCACTGCCGCCACAATGTGTTGTTACTACTAATGTTCCAGAAGAAGTTCACCTGGCTTCCCAGGGGCCCTTGTTTATGGGTTCTGCCTCCTACAGTTCAAACTTCCCTTTCTTTAATTTTTTTCCCCTCCTGATTTCTTCTTTCTGGCTACCTCATGGCTCTAGCTCTATACACTTAGACTCTATTGATATGATTTTCTCCCATCAATATTATAATTTAATCCAAGAAATGTTTTTAAGAGCCTGCTGTTCATAGTTTCACTTTAGATATTTGTGATGATATAAAGTGAGAACTGAGCTATCGTGTTTTGGGTGCCTACTACAAATAAAAAGACATTGTGCTTGGTATTTTGTCCACATTCTCTTGTTTGATTCTTACAGCAATCCCATTGGGCAGACATTATTTCCCCCAATTTTATGGATGAAGAAATTAGATCCAGAGCAACTAATTATGCAAGGTCACATAGTCAGTAGGAGAGTTGGAATTTAACCCCCATTTTACTCTAAAACCTATTGTCTTTCTTCAATATTTTGCTCTATGAGAAGTGACGAAGGAGGTTGCAAAGTTAGACATGTCCTCGTGGTGGACTCACACTGGTTGCTGAAGTGAAGTGCCATGGGAATGCCAAGAAAGATTAATTCCAGTTGGGCCATCAAGGCTCAACAAGAAGATGGCTTTTGAAAGTGGCCTTGGAAAATGCATAAGATTTCACTGAGCAGGTAGAAGGAAAAGGAGTCTCTGGGCTGCTGGAGGATCAGGAGCAAAGCAGGCTGGGTAGACAGCACACACTGGTGGCCGTTAGATGTCACAAAAAAGGACTTCTAACCAACTAGACATCCCAGGAGTCTGAGCAGGGGGATGAGGTTCTTTTTGAGCTTTGAGGAAAAAAATTCTGTAGCACTTTGAAGAGGGATTTAATTATTTTAGTAGTCCATATGGGAAATAATTAGGATCCAAGGGAAGTGGAGAGAAAACTAGAGAAGTGTAAAAAGAAGGTGTTCAAGACCCTAATTCATTTAATGCTGGAGGAGAGGAGTATGAGGGAATGAAGGGCTACTCAGGCTTCTGATCTGTGTGAATGAGCCGGGAGTGAATCTGGTTGCCACAATAGGGAGCACTGTTTTAGTCAGCTCTTTTGCTGCTGTGACCAAAAGACTTGACAGGAGCCATTTTAGAAGAGGAAAAGTTTATTTGGTACTCATGGTTTCAGAGGGTCTCAGTCCATGGCTCTGGGTCTGAGATGAGGCAGAGAGCATCAAGGTCAAGGTTGTGGAGGAGGAAAGCAGCTCAGGACATGACAAAAGCAGAGAGAGAAAGAGAGAAAGAGAGAGAGAGAGAGAGAGAGAGAGAGAGAGAGAGAGAGAGAGAGAGAGAGAGCGCGAGAGCGCTCTGCTCATCACAGGCAGAATATAAACCCAAAGGTACACCCCCAATGACCCATCTCCGCCAGCCATACCATGCCTGCCTACAGTCACCACCCAGTTCATCTCCATCAGTGAATGAATGCACTGATTAGGCAAAGGCTCTCAAAACTCAGTCATTTCACCTCAACTCTACACTATGGGTTCAGCATCCTACAGTCCCACGGAACCACCACCACTTGTTGATGTCAAGGTTGGCTACCATCTCTAACAGTCAAGCCTCGAGAGACTCTGGCTTGTAACAGGCTCTGAGTGCCTGGGTGGTTGAACACAGTGAAAAAACTTCTTGGGTCCCACTGACCTCTGTTCAAAGGAATTTTTACTTTTACACCCTGGAGCCTGAGATGGGTGTGGTCTTGCCAATTCCTGAGATACCCTCAAGCCATCTTTCCTATTGTTTCTGGGTAAAGTGCTTAGCAGTTCCCTTAGTGACTGTAATTTATTTAACAACCACACCTTCCTTAGCCACAGTTTTACTCACACTTTTCTGACCAAGCTTGAAGTTTTTCAAGTCTTTCTTCTCTGTTTCCTGGTTATCATGTCCTGAGTGCCTTTCCTCTGCTACACTCTTCAACCGTGATGTTCTGCCTCACCTAGGGCCCACAGCAATGGAGCTCTGTGGACTGAGACTCTGAAAGAGTGAGCTCCAAATAAACTTTTCCTCCTCTAAAATTGTTCTTGTCAGGTCTTTGACTCACGGCAGCAAAAAAGCTGACTTAAATAAGTGTGGTGGAGGAAAATCTTCACTGCAAGATAGAATTGAGTTTGGGACAGTCTGGGGTGCTAATTGTGAGGGCAAAACCTGACCTGGTTGTGAAATGAAATTTCACAAATGAAAAATGTTATGGTAAGAGACTAGAAGGGGTCAGTTCCCCTTCCCTCTCTTAGAAGCCTAATTAACCATGGGCTCTACCTTTTGCATTGTCAATAACTGCCCTAAGAGTCTGACTACTCCCTCCTGAAATTTAATAGATGTCTGTCTCTTTCTTCTTATCTGTTCTGTGAGCATGCTTTATGTTAGAGACCCTACACAAGGCCTTCAGCCACATAGATTAGGAATTTTTTTAAAAAGAGGAAAACCCCCGATGATAGGATGGGTCTAAGATGATGTCAAATAACTGGTAATTATTGTGAGAAACTGTGGATCAGGGCTCAGAATTTGGAGTTTTTGTTTTCCTCTGGGCCTACCAGCGTAAAATAAAGTTTGGAGTTCTCCTCCTCCAAGTGCTGACTGCTGCTTCTTGACCAGTCTGTTTCCCACAATACTAATGACTTGCTAACCTTGTAGTCAATTGTCTGGAACTAGAGACACAAGCCTGGGATGATTTCCATGAGATCATACAGAGATATATGAGAGAGGGCAGAGACAGAGACCTGGGGAATTCCTCCATTGAAGAGTAAATATGGGGTGTGGCCACTATGATATCCTGCTCAGTGGTGGTACCTGATAGATCAGGGAGGTCAAGCAAGCTGACTAAAGAAATTGAAGGTTGAGTTTCTTAGTGAGCAAGAGGCCAGAGACTGAGCAAATAAGCCTGGTTGGGGGAGAAACAGGTTAGAAGATAAGGAGTTAGCAAAGCAATTATGAACCATAAATGGCTATAAAATAAGCTATGACTTATTGGTGACTGATATTAAGGAATATTGACCTTGAAGAAGACAAAAGGGAACAAAAGATACAAGTGAAGGTGGGTAAGAATGGGTGTTCTCAGTGTGCTGAAGGAAATGAAGGGTAGTTATTTTGAGCTTAGATTTTAAATCAAATAAATCTCAGTTTAAACCTGGGCTCCATCTTCTAGTTTGACCTTTGGTAAGTCATTTGCCTCTCTGGTCTCATCTGTAAAATGGTGATACAATGGTCTTGGCTTCTGCACCATTGAAAGGATTAAATAAGGTAGAATGGGAACTCCCTTGATGCTTTAGTTGATCCAGGATCTTCTTTCCCAATTTGGTTATCTATTTGTTTACTTTGCATTTTGCTTATAGTGTCATTCATGGAAAAGAAGTGGTTATATTGTGTCAAGTTTATCAACTGTGTACTTTATATTTTGTGCTTTGGGGAGACTTGTTTAAATTAGTAAAAAGTACCCGGAACCCTCACAGAAAAATGTGCAAAGGATATAAACAATTGACAGAACCAGAAATCTATCAAATTACCATGTCTATGAAAGAAATCCTTAACCTTCTAACGGTCAGGGAAATAACAGACTAAAAGCACAATGAAATATTGATCTAGAAAGCATTCTGGCTGTACCTAGTAAAGATAAATTATATATGCTTTATGGGCTAGGGCCATAATCCCAAAAGACACAATATTGAAGGTCATAGTCCTACATGTTGATATCTTGAAAGATCAAAACCTAAAAATATAATTTTGGAAAAAAGAATTTAAAAAATTATTTGAAAGGCATTTACATTTTAATCTAAGAAATATAGAAGCATGACAGAACACTTCCTAGGCTACTTTACACATAAAATGGGCAATAACATACAGATTTTTGCAAACATAAACATGCCAGTATGTTAATGACAGTCATGTACGTATAACATTTATAAACAGGTGAACCATATTCATAAAACATAGGTCAAAAAGTGTGACGTATAAATGCATATTACCATCACTGCTAGTTATACACATCCAGCTTTGTAACTGCAGTCATCTGAAACACCCTGTTGGCCAACCTAAGTCTTTTGATAAGGGTGATAAAAAGCATAATGGGTCACCACTACATATGCAGTGACCCATAGAGCCAAAATCTAGAGAAATAATACCTTTCACAAATGCAGATGTACACAAAGGGCACCTTTTCATTTACTGAGGGAGCATCAACATTTTTACCTATGTGCACAATGCTTACCCACAAAGTTAACATTGTAATAATTATGCCCCTGGAGTAGAATTTACAAAAAATACACCAAGTGAATCAGAACTCTGTAAGTCTTCATGCAATTTATACCTACAGTATTGCGAGTGATTTGAAAAACAGCATATTTTTCAGCAGTGAATTATAAAAAAATAATGCTGACAATCGAAGGGGAGGGGAAACTAAAAAAGAAATAACCCACGAAAATTAAAGAGAAAATTCGACATGTATATGTTATTGCCCATAAGTGTGTTACAAAGATAGATAATGGGCAATTGCAGAGGTGGACCAAAAAGATTGTCAACTTTCACAATCATCAACAATATTTTGGCAGGGGAGGCAGTGCTTGGCTCCCTTGGAGGATACATTCACATTCAGTTTCTCCCTGGTGCCACTCTTTGAAATTCTTCTGTGCCTCAATATACACCAAAGTCAGTGTTCCCTCTTAAATTTTCCCATCTCCTGGGCGATGCTCTGTGTTGCTCAGGGTATGCAGAACTCCATTCCACTTGCGCTCATATACAGACCACAAATTTGGCAGAAACAATACTGATGATGAAGCAGCAACACCATTGTGTAAGTGTCTTCTTATCCTACTGTGCACATAATTATTTTTGAACCAGTCAGTAACTTCACTACTGCTTCAGGCAAATGCAGCTTTAATTCATTAAAAGCTCCCGGAATTTTGCCAGCTGGAATGAATCCCGAAGCAGACAAATGATGCATTTTTAAACTGAAGTTTTCATTATTGCGGTATTGAGTGACATTTTCTCAGAATTTAGCTTTCTACTTCTCTTATGTTGGCTTTGATAAAAGTGGAAATTGTGGGTTTGGGGATTTCAGCTTTTAGGATTTCAACACTTGGGACATTAATCTTGTTCAAAAATTGTGATTTGGGGGATTTTAGACTTTTAGGGATTTTGATTTTTTCTGGATTTCAGCATTTGGGATGGTGTCTTTGGGGCTGTGTTGAGCATTGATGCTTTAGGACAAGACTATCCCAGAGCTCTTCCAGAGAAACTTTTTGTGCAAGGGACAGGTAGGAAGTTATACTCTGCAGTCTTTTTTGTTATTTATCACAAAAGGAAAAGTAGTAGATACAAACTGAGTAAACTCTGCCACTGTCTGAAATAATGAACTAGATGCACATAAAGTGATAGGTAACTGTTCAAAAACATGTGGACTGAAAAAAGAAAAATAAATAAGATCACTAACATAAATCGTTTATGTAAACTAAAAGCTTAAGTACATTAAAATTACATAATTTTTTAAAGAATACATTAGCATCTAAGGATAGTCTCAAGGACATTCCCTTGGTACCTATGTTGGGGGCAAGGGGAGGCCAGGGAGGGAAACAGAGGAACTGCAGATGCTGAAAGAAACCAGACAAGACCCAATGACATACCTTGTGCAGATTATCCCAGCGCTCTGACCCCAAGACCACCACTCCCTAAATGAAAGCATCCATAATGCTTTAGAAGGACTATCAATATTAGCCACAGTGACAACAGTTACTGTCACTGAAATATAGTCACAGTAAGGAAATTATAGGTGACACCAAAGCCAATTTTATCAAACAAATATTTTATGAAGGACTAATGACATTCATAAATGAGGTAAAGTTAATCAATGTATTTCTCAGATTTTTATGCTGATGTTAACAGGTGTATGCCAAATGTGAATTATAATTTCAAAATTCAGTTTCATAAATGTTCCAAGACATGATAGCACTTTTTATTGTTAGAGTTTATTATTATTATTTAAAATATTTTTGATGTGTAACAAATATTCAGAAAAGCATATGATTTGTAATTGTTTAATAAATTATCACAAAATAAACATCTCATCACCCAAATCAAGAAGCAGGATCCTAGCCGACACCAGAAGTCCCCATGACCTACCCCAGACTGCCACCCCCCTTTCGCCTCCCCAAGCCAGCGACGGTACTGCTTTCTCAACACCACAGCTTACCTTTGTTTTGACCTTTCTTTTAGAACTTTAAAATGCCTTAGGACTACAGGAATTCAGAAACCATCTAAGGCTGAAAATTGAATTTATACCTGAGATCCCATAATTTTGTGAGTTGGCTTGGTATCTTTTTTTTTTTTTTTTTTTTTGTGGTGCTGGGGATTTGAACCCAGGGCCTTGTACTTGCAGGGCAAGCACTCTGCCAGGTGACCTATATCCCCAGCCTGCTTTGGTATCTTAAAACCTTATCAAACCTTATCAGACTCTATTAGTTCTAGGAGGTTTTGGGTAGTTTTTTTTCATCTTTCATGCAGACAACTATGTCATCTGTTAATAGGGACATTTTTCTGATTCCTTTCTAATTTGCAGGGCTTTTATTACTTTTTCTTGCCTTACTGAGTTGGAGAGAATGTCCAGTATACTAACTAAGATTGGCAAGAGCAGATTCTTCACTTGCTTCTAATTTTAGGGGGAAAATAACCAGTTAAGGAAGTTGTTTGCTATTTTTTAATCTGCTGAGTTTTAATGGTGAACAGATGTTGACTTTGTCAAATTCTTTTTCTGTATCAATTGATATTATCTTTATACTATTGATTGGTTTTTAATTATTGAAATCAGTCTTATGTTTCTAGGAGAAACTCCACTTGGTGATGGTGTCTATTTTTATTTTTTATAATGCTGGATTAAATTAACCAAAATTTTGTGGATAGTTTTGCATCTATGTTTTTGAGAGATATTGGTCTATTGTTTTCATATACTGTCTTTGTCAGGTTTTGGTATTAGAGTATTGTTGGTTGCATAAAATGAAAAACTTTCTGGGAGACACTGTATAAAATTGATATTATTTCTTCTTTAAATGTTAAATTTGCTAGTGAACCAATCTGGACCTCCAAATTCCTTTTTCAGAAAAATTTAAACTATAAATTATCTTACTTGGTAGTTTCAGGACTACATAGGTTATTTATTTCATTTAGAGTGAGTTTTAGTAGCTTGATGTTTTTGAGAAATTGGTTCATTTTTCTTTTTTTTTTTTTTTTTTTTTGAGACTGGGGATTGCATCCAGAGATGCTTTACCATTGAGCTACATCCCCAGCCTATATATATAAATATATATATATATATATATATATTTTTTTTTTTTTTTTTTGACAGGATCTTACCAAGTTGCTAGGGCCTTGCTAAGTTGCTGAGGCTGGTTTTGAACTTGCAATCCTCCTCCCTCAGCCTCCTGAACTGGAATGACAGATGTGTGCCAATGTGCCTGACCTTTTTTTTTTTTTTCGTTTATGAGCATTCGGTTGTTCATAGGATACACTTATTATCCCATTAATGCATATTATTGGTATCATCTCTTTCATCCTTGATATAGAAACTTGTGCCATTTCTCCTTTTTATTTTCAGTCTTTCAAAGTGTTTGCCAACTTTACAATTATCTTTAAAGAACTACCTTTTGGTTTTGTTGATTTTTCCCTATTGTTTTTCTGCTTTCAATGTCATTGTGCCCCACTCCCTTCTTCTTCTGTATGGTTTACCTTGCTGTCCTTTTTCTGATTGCTTAAGGAAGATGAAATTATTGATTTGAGATTTTCTTCTTCTTTACTTTAATTAATTAATGTTTTTGAGATTTTTCTTCTTTTCTAATATAAGCATTTCATGTTTGGAGTTTTTCTTTTTTTTCTTATAGATAAATATTTCTTATTTAATTTCATGATAATTGGAGACCATATATTGTATAATTTCAATTATTTTAAATTTGTTCAGTTTATTTTATGATCCAGGATGTGGTCTATCTTCATGAGTATTGTATGTGTACTATAAAAGATTTCTGTTGATGGGTAGAGGTTTCCAAAACTTTCAATTAGATGCTATTGGCTGATTGTGTTGTTCGTTTCTTCTTATAACCTTTTTGATTTTCTTTGTACTAGTTCTGTCAATAACTGGACAGAGTGTTAAGTCTTTAACTGGAAATTGTGAAGTCATATATCTTTCCTTTCAGTTTTGTTATTTTTTTTCTTTATGTGTGCAACTCTGTTGTTAAGTGCATACACATTTAGGATCATTATGTCTTCTTGGTAAAATGAGCACTGTATCATTATAGAATGTCCTCTTTATTACCTGGTCATTTTCTTTGCTAATTTTTTAAAAATGTTTTTATTTTTTTTTCTTATTTGAATGTCTTTAATATATTTTTAAATTTTTATTTGTTCTAATTAGTTATACATGACAGCAAAATGCATTTCAATTCATTGTACATGAATGGAGCACAACTATTGATTTCTCTTGTTGTACATGATGTAGAGTCTGTACCATTTGTGCAATCATGCAAGTACCTAGGTTAATGATGTCAATCTCATTCTACCATTTTTCCCACTACCCTACCCACTTCCCTCCTCTCACTCCTCTCTGCCCAATCCAAAGTTCCTCCATTCATCCCTCCTTCCCCCCATTATGGATTAGCACCCACATATCAAAGAAAACATTTGACCTTTGGTTTTGGGGATTGACTTTTTTCCCTTAGCATCATATCCTCCAATTTCATCTATTTACCTGCAAATGCCATAATTTTATTCTCCTTTAAGGCTGAGTAATAGTCTGTTGTGTATATGTGTCACAGTTTCTTGATCCATTTATCTACTGAAAGGCACCTAGGCTGGTTCCATAGCTTAGTTATTGTGAATTGAGCTGCTATAAGCATTGATGTGACTGCATCACTGTAGTATGCAGATTTTAAGTCTTTTGGGTTAGACCATGGGATAGCTGGGTCAAATGGTGGTTCCATTCCAAGTTTTCTAAGGAATCTCCATACTACTTTCCAGAGTGGTTGCATTAATTTGCAGTACCACCAGCAATATGTGAGTGTACCTTTCCCCCTACATCCTTACCAACATTTATTGTTGCTTGTATTCTTGATCATTGCCATTCTGACTGGAGTGAGATGATATCTTAGAGTAATTTTGTTTTGTGTTTTGTGTTTCTTTAATTCCTAGAAGTATTGAACATTTTTTTCATATATTTGTTGATCGATTATATATCTTCTTCTGTGAAGCATCTGCTCAGTTCCTTAGCCCATTTATTGACTAGGTTATTTTTTTTTTTTTTTTTTTTGGTGTTAAGTTTTTTGAGTTCTTTATATATCCTGGAGATTAGTGCCCTATCTGATGTGTGTGTGGTAAATATTTTCTCCCATTCTATAGGCTCTCTCCTCATGTTATTGTTTCCTTTGCTGAGAAAATTTTTTAGTTTGAATCCATCCCATTTGTTGATTCCTGATTTTATTTCTTGCACTTTAGGAGTCTTGTTAAGGCAGTCAGGTCCTAAACTAGAGCAATTAGAGATGAAAAAAAATTAAAAGGATACAAATAGGAAAAAAAGAACTCAAATTATCATTATTTGCTGATGACATGATTCTGTATTTAGAGAATCCAAAAAAGTTCCACCAGAAAACTTCTAGAACTAATAAACGAATTCAGCAAAGTAGAAGGTTATAAAATCAACACCTGTAAATCAAATGCATTTCTGTACATTAGTGATGAATCCTCTGAAAGAGAAATTAGGAAAACTACCCATTCACAATAATCTCAAAAATATAAAATATTTGGGAATCAATCAAACAAAAGAGGTGAAAAACCTCTACAATGAATACTATTTTCTTTGCTTTTAAATCAAACTTTGTTAGTAGTATAGTCACGAAGCTTTTTAAAATATGGGTATGGTATATTTTGCCCCACCCTCTAACCTTAAACTTTCCTATATTATCACATATAAATTGAGTTTCTTTGAGACAGTACATAGTTGGGGCATTAAATTCTTTTTGTTCTGACAATCTCTATCTTTTAACTTGTATACATAGACTATATTTAATGTCATTACTATTATATTAGATTTAGGTTTACAACTTCAGTATTTGATTTTTGTTTGTGAATATTTGTTTCTGTTTTCACCCTTGGGAGATCCTGAGCAGAGATCTTGGAATCCTCCTAGACTTCTGACATACAGAATGATGAGATAACAAATTTGGGTAGTTTTTCTTTTCTTCTCTTTGGGGGCTTAACCCAGGGGTACTTTTTACCACTGAGCTACATCCCCAGCCTTATTTATTAATTTATTGAGACAGAGTCTCACTAAGTTTCTTAGGGCCTTGCTAACTTGTGGAGGGTGGTCTTGAACTTGCTATCTTTCTGTCTCAGCCTCTGGAGTCACTGGGATTACAGGCATGCAACAATGCATGCAGCTTGTAGAGTTTTAAGGTGCTGATTTTTTGGTAATTTATTTTGCAGCAATAGAAAATTAATATAGGTTTCTTCTCACATTGACTCAGTGCTGGCCTAGATGATCAATACAATATAGAGGAAGTAACAATGTGTGACTTTGAAGACTACATCACACAAACATCATGGCAGTCCTGTGAAGAGGCTGACGTGGAAAGAAACTAAATCCTCCTACCAATATTCAGCGTCAAAGAGGGATGAGAGAGCCATCTTGAAAGTAGGTCCCTCGGCCCCAAACAAGTCTACAGATATTCATAACTGAAGCTGGCATCTGAATTAAACCTCATGAGAGACCCTCAGTGTAAACACCTAGACAAGCCATTCCCGAATTCTTGACCTTACAAAGAGTAGGAGAGAATAAATGATTAGTATTCAAGCAACTAAATTTGGGGGTACTTTGGAATATCCCATTGAATTACTAGAACCTGAGCATATTGTACCTGCATGCAAAGGATATAGCAATGAAGAAAACTAGGTGTTTGCTGTCATGGAGTTTATATTCTACTTTAAGGAAGGAAATAGAAACTATACAAATAGTTTGTCAGGAGATAATAAGTGCTGAGATAAAGTACATCGAGTAGGATGCTAAAAAGCAATAATGGGGTTTCTATAATAAGCAAAATATTTAGTAGTGACCCAAAGTGAGGGGATATCCACTCAGATATTCAGGGAAAGAACTTTCTAGCAGCAGGAATTTCAAATGTAAAGAGTTCTCTATTGAAAAATGGTACAATGAGACAGACATCATTACCCTATATACATGTATGATTATACCAATGGTATGAATCTACATCATGCACAACCATAGAAACGAAATGATGTACCCCATTTGTGTACAATGAATCAATATGCAGTCTGTAAAAAATAAAAAAAATTTAAATAATTAAAAAAAGTTCTCTATCAAGTTTTAATTGATATACTTCTAGAATACTTGGAAAAAGGGTAGCCAGATTAAGGATGACCTGTTAAATTTGAATATCAGATAAACAACAGCCAAAAAAAATTTTTTTTTTGTACTGAGAATTGAACCCAGGGGTGCTTAGCCACTGAACCCCAGCCCCAGGCCATTTTTTAAAATATATTTTATTTTGAAACAGGGTCTCACTGAGTTGCTTAGGGCCTTGCTAAATTGCTGAGGCTGGCTTTGAACTCAAGATCCTCTTGCCTTGGTCTTCTGAGCTGCTAGGATTACAGGTATGTGCCACTGTGCCTGGCACAAATTTTAAGTATAACTATTTCCCAAATATTTCTTAGGACATATTTACTAAAAAGTTGTTAGTTTATCTGGAATTCAAATTTAACTAGGCAATTTGCAGATTTTTTTGAAGTTATTATTATTTGAAATTCAAATTTAGTTAGCTCTCTTGTAATTTTACTTGATGAAGTAACTAAGATGCTTACAGTAATAGAAGTATTTTTTTCTTAGAAGAATCATGAAGAATTTCATATGTATATTCTGGAACAGAGAGGTCTAGGAGGATGCTCCCAACTAACTCCAAATTAAGGCAACATAGTAGAATAGAAAATGTGCAGTGTAGGGGACTAGGGACGCTCACTCCCTTCTGGACAGCTTTCCTCGTATGTTTTGCAGGCAATGGAACCAAAACCCACTGGATATATGCACATCTGTGGGTAAGCATCCTCATGGGTAGATTATAGGCGTAGCGCCAGATAATACCCACAATCTCGTTTGGCCCCGACATTGTGATTCAATGAAGGGCTTGAAATTGCACACTAACTTGCTGTTTTTCCTTCTCCACAGAGAACAGAGCAGAAGTTGATGAGTCTTGCAATGAGAGAATTGATTAAATGTAAGGAAGAACGTCTTAACTGAAGAGCAATTAAGCACTGGAATGGCCTCGCTTGAGAGGCTTGGAATCTTACTCCCTCGTGATTGTTAAAAAGAGGCAGCAGCTGCTATGGGCACTGCGCGCTCACGAAGCAAATCCTGGAGTGGAAGGATGGAACAGGGCACTCCCGATGACCAGGTCCTAAGGATGACTCCTTTCTGGAATGTAGATGTGGTCCTTGTGTACTATCGTTTGAGAACCATGACCCTTGAAGAAGAAGAGGCTTTCTTTCTCTGCTGAGCATGAACCTTTAATGGCCTATACAGTCTTTCATTGGTGATGAAGGCCCCTGCCTAAGTTTATATCCTACAGGGAGGTACATGGAAGAGTGGAAGTGCAAAAGAAATTTAAAAGAGGTTTTTGGTCGGGATGTTTTAGGCCAGATGGAGGAAAGGAAGAAGAACTGGGATTTACTGGCTCCTCTTTTTACCAAAGAGTCCCATTACAATCTTATTGTCCTTATGTCTTGAATCATTCCTGTCCTCCTTTATCTCTTGAAGTTTTCTACCAAATATCTTTTTTTAAATTTATTTTTATTGTAAATAAATGGGATACATGTTGTTTCTCTGTACATGGAGTCAAGGCATACCATTTGTGTAATCATACATTTACATAGGGTAATGTAGTTTGATTCATTCTGTTATTTTTCCCTTCCCCCCACCTCTCCCACCCCTCTTTTCCCTCTATACAGTCCCTCCTTTCTCCATTCTTGCCCCCCTCACACCCCCAATTATGTGTCATCATCCGCTTATCAGCGAGATCATTCGTCCTTTAGTTTTTTGAGATTGGCTTGTCTCACTTAGCATGATATTCTCCAATTTCATCCATTTGCCTGCAAATGCCATAATTTTATTATTCTTTATGGCTGAGTAACCAAATATCTTTTAAAGAAAAAAAAAAGTTACCTTTATTAAGCCAGAAAGAATTATTTATTTATTTATTTAGATTCCACAATCAGGACAGATTGGGGACTCACTATGCTAAGCTACTCTGGAGCAGCTACTTTTTTTTGGTACCAGGGATTGAACTCAGGGGTACTTGACCACTGAGCCACATCCCCAGCACTATTTTGTATTTTATTTAGAGACAGGGTCTCTCTGAGTTGCTTAGCACCTCACTGTTGCTGAGGCTGGCTTTGAACTGGCGATCCTCCTGCCTTAGCCTCCCACGCCACTGGGATTACAGGTGTGCGCCACCTCACCCAACCAGACAACTCTTAATACAGGGTCGAAGTGAACCTTGGGAATGCTGGGTGCCTTGGTAATATTAAGTGGCACTGACTTGCTTCCTAGCTGACTCTGAGCTCCCCCTCTATCATATTTAACCAGCTCCACTGGTTCTTTTCAGAAACACCGAGAACAGAGAACATACGATTGCCTGCTCAAACTCATTACCTCCTCAGGCTCTTGCTGGACAGGCAACTGAGGCAGGACAGGCAACTTGCCTCCCTTGCTTTTGCCTGCTCTGCCTTAGACACAGAACCTGACCCTGTCTCTGTGTGATATTTGACTTGGGGTGCAGGGAGTAGCCTGTTTCTTGCAGACTGTGAGCTATAAAAGAAGCTGGTATTTACCATTTGGACATCTCAAAAAACCATTTCAGTTCAAATAGGGTAGCACCCCACCGCATCCCACCCCAAGCCGAGGTCCAGGAAAACTTCTCCAGAAGCTGCAGGCTGCAGCTTCTCTTTTTTGATGGTGATTCCAAACTGATTCTAAAAGTTTCTTGCAGTAGATGCACACAAAATAAATTTTTCCTCTGATAGAGCAGCTTGGTTTGATTTGGGTTATTTGACTACAAAAGCCCAGAGGCCAAGCGTTTTTATTTAGAAATATTAGGAATCAGCAGCACAAATGAGATTGAGTTTTTGTGAAAAGTTAAAGATTTCTCATTTAAGGAGGGAGTTCACAAAAGACCCCATTAGCCAAGCCTCGCCAGCAATTAGTCTGATTTCTCAGGCAAAAGGCAGGCTAATTGTCTGCCATCCATTCCAAAAGGCCCAGAGACACTTTTAAACCTACCACCCATAGAAAAATATCTATGGAGAATCCCTGCTGTGTCTGAAGTCTTTTTCATTAACTAAATGTTCAAATCAAGATCAATATATGCACTTATGAACAAAATGGTTATAAATGTGATTTTTTTTCCAACTGGCAAATCCTGGGCCTCATAACCTTCAATAACAGAAGTAGAAAGGAGATGTTATTTATTAAGCAATACTGTGATATACACATTATTATCCAGGTTTAATAGATGAGGCAACTGAGGTTCAATTAAAGTAAATAATGTTCCCAGAGTCACACAGTGAGTTAGTGGTACAGGTGGGATTCAGTGGGTTAAAACAAGTGAGTTCCCACAACCCAAGCAGACTCAGGAAGAAAGCAGCATGGAGGGAAGGCGTTGGAGGCCAGTTGACTATCAAAAGAACTGTAGGATGATCTGATTGTAATCACGTGAACTCTCAGGAACAGAATCCAAGTGTCTATGATGAGACTAGTGTTGAAACCAGTGCAGTGGAACCAATTCATGTCTGGCCTCTGCTCCTCTGAGCATTTGGACCCCTCTTACTGTGTTGGAAGGACCAGTGGGCCATCCAGGTATATGCACACAGCTCTGGGCCCACAACAAAGTCCTCAGGATCCAGGCTGCAGGTGAGCTCCACGTGTGTGGAGACTGCAGGAGCATCAGCGCTGGACACTTTGGGAACATTCCTCACCACGTTGACACACTGACAGCTTTGGTGTGGACCGCTCACCATCTCAGCGCCTATAAATTTCACGATTGCATCCTGAGATCCCCAGGGAGATGTACAGACATGCTGGATTGGAAACACTGACCTCTTGGCTTCTTTCCTCTTCCAGGCTCCTGTCCTGATGCCAGCGTGGGTCTCTTAGTCTCAGGTTATCTACTAGACATTTGCTCTTCTGTCCCAAGTTGGAATGGTCTCTGCTACTTCCTCCTGTCCTGTACCCCAGTTAACCTCAGGTAAAGTGCTGAGGTGGGTGAAGCCTTTTCATTTTCTCTGTGTTCCCCAAGTCCCAGGTCTCCTAGTTCTTAAGAATTGTCATAGAGTCTGCCATTTTTATTATTTGTTTGTTTGTTTGCAGTACCGAGGATTGAACCCAGGGGTGCTCTACCACTGAGCTACATCTGCAGCCATTTTCATTTTGAGACACGGTCTTACTGAGTCACCAAGACTGACCATGAACTTGCAATCTTTTTGTGTCAGCCTCCCCAGTTACTGGTGGCATGTGCTGCTGTGCCCAGCTTAAGCCTCTGTCATTTCACCAATACCTTCAGTCTTGTGGGCTCCTTGAAACCCCATAGAAATAGATCCCAAGTGGGCCTGTGCCACTGACTGTTTAGAAATGCACATATATGTGAATTTTTTACTTTGAGGTATTTGACATCATTGTTAAAATGCAGATGCCTTCTACCCAGAGATTGGCAGGTCTGGTGTTTGGAGCCCGGAAGCTGCTAAGGGATTCTTGCATGGAAGGTGCACTGAGAGACAGTCCAGGCCTTTGAGCTGTGCCTGCCCCCTGCCCTGCTGATCTCAGTTCATCTGTCTTGCTGGATGCTGAGATCCTATTGAGCAGGGATGGTGGCTCATTCATCTTCACACTGTGAAGTCTGGACACACATCTGGCATTCCGTGAGACATTAACAAATGTCTGTATCATGAATGAATGGCGTCACCATGTGAGAAGACCTTTCTTTACAAAATTAAAGAATTGGTTGAGAAAGCATCCTTGGTGCCCTGTACTGAAGGAGGGCCAGCCTGGTTCCTAGGAGCTGGGAGTAGACAGAGGGTGAAGGGAAGAGAATATTGGAAACATAACCAGCTCCAGTGGGAAAATAGTGTCCAGGCAATGAGCACGTAGAGTCCAAATCAGAATCCTCATGTGGCTCGGGTTAAGTGTCTCTGAAATTACAGTGGAGAAGCCATTGTACAGCTCCAAAAAGGTGGGTGATAGCTAAGGTTTGGTTAAGTGCCCCCAAAGGCCTATGTGTTAAAGGTTTGGTCCCTGGGGTGGCACTGCTGGGAGGTGGAACATTTAGGAGGTGGGGTCTTGTGGGAGGTCCTTAGGTCACTGGAGTTATGTCCTTGAAGGGAAGTGTGAGATCCTGGTCTATTGCCTGCTCTTGCTGTGATATGCTGCCTCATCATGGACTGGAACTTCCGAAACTGTGAGCCAAAATAAACCTTTTCTCCTTATAATTTGATTTATCTCAGATATTTTGTTATAGTGATGGAAAGTTGATAGAGCCAGGTTGGATAATGATCATACTGCAGAAGAGGGGTGTTGCCCCCTCCAAAGACTGGTTTCTTCTAATATTCAAGATTTCTTAGAGGGGTGTTAATTATTTAAAAGGAGTTTTTTTTTTTTTAAACTTTTTAAAGTATTTATTAGAGATCAAAAAAATTTAACCTAAGAGAAGGAATTAGTAATTTCTCAAAGCAGAGATTTGCCTTTTATGGTAAAAATGTCCAACACATCCAGCCCTTTGATCAAATAAATTTTGCATTCATATGCGCTGTGTCCTTATGGAACAATGGACCAAGGCTGTAGTTGTGGCCGTGGATCACGGAAGCTCTGCAGGGCAAATGCTGTCAGGTTAAGTGGTCTCCAGGCTTTCTCCTAGTGAGGCACCTTTCTTGGTCAGAAGCCCTGTCTCTGGCTCCACAATCCCCTGACAGGAGCCTTTATAATGGTATCTGCCTGCACCACAGAGACAAGAGGGGGCACATCCTTGTACTCGCAGCTGCTGGTACTGAGCTCTCACTGGGCCTGAGCTCCTTACTCATCAAGCACCACCTCCCCAGTCCTCAGTGTGACCTTTGGGCATGACACCTTGACAGGGAAGGAGGCAGGGGCAGGGGCAGGGAACTTGCCCCAGGGACCTGGCTGTGGTAGAGGCAGGATTTACACCAGATCCACCGGACTCCGAAGACAGGCTCAACCTCTGTGCTGTGCTTGATGTTTTGCTCAAAAAATGAGTTTTGGAGTCAGGCAAACTGTATTTTTGTGGATGAGTCCATCCTCACAGCAGAGTGGTGTTTGTTTTCTGAACTGAACTCAGCCTGGGGAGGCTTCTGGGGTTTGCCATCTCTACAACCCTTGTCCTGGGCCTGCTGTTGGGCAAAACAGAGCCATAGGTCAAGCTTCCCTGTCTCACTCCTGTCCCTCCTTCAGCCCTGCTTGGTCTGTTGGGATGCCTTTCCCCTGTGGAGGCCCAGGGTCCACAGGCGTGTGTTGCTGACATGGAACATTTGCTTTGAAATCACAGGTGAGTTCAAAATACTCCCAGCTCATGACACTTGATAAGCCTGGGTGGTGCCACAGAGACATGGCCTCATATTGTCCTTTCCCCTTTGCATCACTCTAAGGACATATGAAAACTAGATAACTACAACTGTATTTTTTAATAAAGTCCAAGGAGTGTCTATCTTATCATTGCTTTCTGCTGCTTGCTTTATTGTTTGCCTCTTCCTCCTCTCTTTCATATATATTACTGTTTGTTATTTATATAATGTAATTTTTTTTCGGAATGGTGTGTTACATGCCTCATGGCCCTTTACACTGAAATATTTCAGTATTTCCTGAGAATAGGAATATTCTAATACATAACCATAATATTTTGCAAAGTACTTTATCTAACCACCTTCCATATATCAGCTTCATTAATTGACCTATTAATGTCCGTTAAGCACTGCTCTGCCTCAGCATGGGATCCAGCCTTGGGTCAGGTATTGTGCTTTGTTGTCATGTCTCTTTTGCCTCCTTTACTGGCTTTTAGGATGTTGATCACACTTGCACTCACCCCCACCATTACATTCCTTTCTTTTTGGATTTGTGGGTCATCTTTGTGCAAGGGCCATGCCAGTCTTCTCTGTATCATTCCAGTTTTAGTGTATCTGCTGCCAAAGTGAGCATAACACACTGCTTTTGTTTAACTAGCATATTCTTCATCGGATGTTTTTCTGATGTTTCCTTGTGATTAACTGCCCAGGTGATAAGTGTACTATCCAGGGCATACCATCTAAAGCCACATGATATCACCTATCCTGCAGAAATTAGGTTAATTTTAACTACCCAGTCAAGGTATGGAGCATTATCTCCATTGTCTAGCTACTGCTTTGTTTTTTTTTCTCCCTTGCAGGTAGTAAGCAGCTAACATGTGGAGAGTCACTTAAAGACTAAGCACCTACAGTAAGAGCACTTTTCAAGCACTGAACATTACAGATGTGGCCTGTTTTCCTCCAAGGAAGCCTCCTTCCAGTTCTCATGACCATAGCCTATCTTCTCTTGGTTCAAAGCCCTCTCACTGTCTGAGGAGCAGGATCAGATCTCAAATAATAATGCTGTGATCAGAAAGATATAGATGAAACTGAAGCAGAGAAAAAGAGGAAAGAAGAAGTGTTAATCAGGTGGTCCTGTTGAGGGCGCAAAACTGTCCTCAGAAGCCTGACTCATCCCCAGGAAAGAGGAAGACTGGAAGGTCTGAGAGATCCGGGAAGATATAGTCACAGAAGTTGGCCTGGTCCGTGAAACTGTCACTGACTTCCAGCACCCTGAGGGGTCAGCAGCCTGGGTGCTTGTCTTTGCAGGGCTCTCCATGGGCAGAGGCATCCCAGAGGATCTGAAGAAGGATGCTCTCCAGAGCTCAGCCAGCAGCTGCCAAGGCTCTAGAAAGCCCACAAAACCCAATGACCTCATGACAAAGAGGAACAAGCTGCAACTTTAATTGCTTCAGAGCCCCAGAGGAGCCATCCGAACTCCCAAACTGTGCCCAGATGTCACAGAACCAAGTGGATGCCAAGGGGGCCGACAGAACTGGGCTGTGCTGGAAACACTAACTGTCCAACCACTCACTGAGAAATTCCATCCAGGACCCAGGTAGGGGTTTCATCCAGCTCTTCTGCAAAACAAAGAAGCAAATAAACCTGTATTTACAAATTCTATGGAACCCTAAATAGGCTGAAGAGATGTTCCTTTGACTAGTAGGTCCCTGAAAAACAGCTGCTGCCATGAAGCATCTTGAGGATTTTAGATCATGTTGGGAAGGTGTCCCAGAAGAAAACAATGCAGAGACATTTTTCCATCCATCCATCCATCCATCCATCCATCCATTCTCTCTCTCTGTCTCTCTCTCTCTCTCTGTCTCTCTCTCCCTCTCTTTCTCTTCTCTCTTTCTCTCCTCTCTCTCATCCCTCTCTCCCCCACTCTTTGTATGATGGTTTTTCCTAAGTTAGGTTTTTATCACAATGACCAAAATACCTGACCAGAACAACTCAGAGGAGGAAAAGTTTATTTGGGGCTCATGGTTTCAGAGGCTCAGTCCATGGTTGGCTGACTCCATTGCTCTGGGGCCCACATCCAACCTTTCATTCATTCAGCCAATGATTACTTCCTGAGTTGCAATTATGTGCCTAGAGACCCAGGACACGGAGCCAAAGAGGGAGAGAGGAGGAAACTCCCCAATAATAAAAGGGAAAACAGTTCCATCCTGATAAAATGAATAGGGAAAATCCTTAATTTCACTAAGAAAATGCATAGCCCCCAGTGATATTTTATAATACAGAATCTAGACTCTACTGGAAGAATAGAACTTTCTTTTCTTTTACTCTAGGGAAAGAAAAATCAAGAAACATAAGCTGACCATTCATTAGAATCGACCACAAACCTGTGAGGTACGGTCTTTATTACTGGGACACAATGAAGAACCTAGAGCAACTTTTCTGTGCCCTCTGTAGAGCTTGTAGAAAACAGGTCAGGTAAGCTGGAGCTGCCCAGAAGGAAAGGGCTGGAAAGGCAAGCTTGCAGGCCAGGCTGCTGTGAGTGCTTGCTTGAGGGCGAGAGCAGCTGCCTCTCCAGAGGCCTCTTGCAGCCCGGGGAGAATCCGGGCCCCTGCAGTCCCATGCCAGGGGATGCGGGGATAACAGAAGCAGCAGGGCTCTTTCTGAGCCAATGCACAGACTCCTGGGAACAGTTGAGATTTCTGCTGTTTAAGGAATTAAATGGTTGGAATTTCACTCACCCACAGAAAACGCTCCCAGGGTGATAGTGAAATGTCAGGCAGGGGTTTTCTCTGAGAAATTCAGGGGTTGGCGGTTGAGCTGCCAGGAAAGAAGGCAGAAGAAGAATCCCTGCTTGGGAGCTATTTCTTTAGGGTTAGGAGTGTGGAGTCTGACAGCTCAAGGTCCCTTAATTGGCAGTGAACCGACTCAAAGTCAAGTCTAGGGAATAAAGTTTCCTCAGGCTGGGGTGAGACCTCATGCTTTTGGTCATTCTTGGTAAGGAATGAAGAAATTTTTGTGAGGGCACCTTCTGCCTCCTGCCATTGGTAAATCTTCCTGAGATATTTTGATTGGTTGCTAATCCAAGCGACTGGTTGTATTTCCACTCAAGAGATGCCCATGACGACATAGAGAGTAAGGCACACCTGAGACCTAGTCCCCCTGGTGGGAAACCTACTACTCACCAGCCTAATCAGCATAGCACTCAACCAAGAACCAGAAAGTAAGAAAAGCAATATAGAACAAGAAAATATCTGAGAAGCCTGAATTGATATCTCAAGATGTTTCACTTGTTTATTTGTATCCAATTTTCAATAAAAGCATTGGAGCAACTTTAGTTTATCACACGTGAAATCTCTCAGGGCTCCATCTGGACTCATTTACATAAACTTTACATGTAGTACTGACAAATTGTCTGAACTCTCAGACAAAGCAAATAATCAAACATGGGAGAAGCTAGTATAGGTAGGCTAACTGGTAACAGCAGAAAATGACAGACACCAATAAAAAGGGAGATAGGAATAGCAACTATTAATAGTCCCAAGAACTCAAAACCAGCTCTCTGGGCCCATTTAGCATAGGGTTAAATAACCCTCGATGTTAAATCTATTTTAAATTGGGCCATTTACTGATATTTTTATCGATGACCCCACGTCTCTAAAAGAAGGTAAAATTATGTTCACTTTGTCTTGTTAAAGAACTTAGATTGTAAATACATTTTTGTCTCATCACTAGAATTTAAAAAATTTGAGCTTAAATGATTAAACTTGCAAGTACTTAGAGACTTAGTCATCTAAAATGGTTCTCAGTGAAAGGTTCATCTTGAAGACAGGTGTGTTTGGGGTTTAAATTAGTCAAACTCTTGGTATAAATTATACTTCCCATCTTGGAAGGAGTAATTTGGAACTTCACACAGACCTTTGAAAATAGCATTAATGTGATTCATATAGAAATGAATCAGGACCACGAGGACTAAGTTTTCACCTGGAATCCATGCTGGTTACAAATAAGTTACCAAGATATATTTGGTGCCTCTTCAAATTAGAAAGAGAATTTAGAAATATAATTCAAAGTATTTGATATAAATTCCAAGGCTACCAGTACTATTATACTTTTGGTTTGATTGGTTATGCCTTAGAACCTGGAACTGGCTGGGCGGAAGGCACAGTGACCACTGTTTTAGCTTAGGATGGAACCCCATGAGAGACTCTACATAAATACTGACAGCAGAGAAAGAGTAGACCACAAAGGAAACAGAACAGTGGCCAAAGAATGGGAACCAGAATAATATTGTGTCCCAGGAAAAAGTCAAACTTCCAAAGAAGGGAAAGATTAATAGGTTCCATGCCACTTAAATGTTGAAATGGGAACTTAAAGTGACCATGGATTTGGCAATACAGTGGTCTTGATTGATGTTGTAACGTGGGATATAAATGGTCTCCTCCACATATGTTAACAATGTGCAGTATATGTGATAATTCATGCTAATTCCTTAGCACAGTACTTGACATATTAAATATTTGAAATACATGAGATATTTTTATTACTATCATTATTGGTATAAGGTATATTTGCCTTTTGAATCACAGGAACCAGCCCTTTTCCTACTGTAGGATGTAAATGTAGGGCAGATCTCTCTGGTCCTACTTGTCTATTTTCCATGACTCATCATCACCTGTATCTGAAGGTATGACACAAGGACTCACACACAAACACCTCACACAATCCCATGCACACCATGGACTGTTCTATAAACTGCCTTGTTTTTCACCCCGAAGCGCAGTCACATCCCACCATCCTAACAGCCCCCAGCAAACGTCCCCAATGATTAGCACTCCCTGTGGATCCAAAGGCCAAGCCAATCCTGGGTCACATGCCGGCATCCCAACAGGGGTAGGAGAGAAGCTTGGGCCCCTCTGGCTTCTATAGTGAGAGGGAGAGCCCAGCTTTTCAGCAAGAGTCCTTCCAAGTAACAAGGGGCACTGATTCTCAGCAGAGTCTAAGAATGAAACCGGAACATAGAAATTACTCCATGCAAGTCAGTTATTCCTAACTAAGCATCGTCAATATCTAGGCAGTACTAAAAATTATGTCAGGAGCATTTCCAGGCTATAAAAAAAAGGGGAATCAAAGGTGGAACTTGGTGAACTACTTGAGTTGAAATTGCTGAGCTGAGCTGGGGAGTCCGAAGCACGTAGAATTCCCAGACCAAATACTACAGAGGA
Source organism: Sciurus carolinensis (assembly GCF_902686445.1). Taxonomy (NCBI): domain Eukaryota; kingdom Metazoa; phylum Chordata; class Mammalia; order Rodentia; family Sciuridae; genus Sciurus; species Sciurus carolinensis. Next base: position 120,014,656 of record NC_062215.1, read on the forward strand.
GAGAACTGCGCAGGAACTTAGTTCCAGAGACCCGCAGAGGATTTCTGCAAGTATTTGGCAGAGGACTCATAAATGCATGTGTGTGAGGAAACTACAAAAGGATGGAGAAAGAACCACTCAAAAGATTAGAAGGACGAGTGTAAGTGTTTGCACAAGGTCAAGAATAGCACCTTTTCCAGCCAAACTGGAAGCCTCAGAAATCTTAAAGAATTAGAGTACTCAGATTATGGCTATAAGCGGTAGGAAATGACAAGCTCTAGAATAAGGACTAGTTTGTTCCCACCTAAAAAAAAATCTTAAAAACAAGATCAAATTGTCTCCTAACTGCATCCAAGAACAAAGCCAAGGATATTATAACAATAAAAAAAAAATACTCAGCAACCCACAAGAAACATTCATAATGACTGGCATCCAATAAAAAATTATCAGGTTATACAAAGAAGCAAGAAAATATGACCCACAGTAAGGAAAGAATCAATCAAAATCAATCCCAAACTCAAAAAGATGTTAGAATTTGTAGGCAAAGACATAAAAAGTTGTTGTCTCTGTATTACAAATATTTGAAATGGTAAATAGAGACATGGAAGATAAAAAAAAAGATCCAAATTGAATCTCCAGAGATAAAAACTCTCATTTCTTTTTTACATCTGAAATAAAAAAATGCATTAGATGGAATAAATGGCAGATTAGACATTGCAGAAGAAAAGAATAATGAACTTGAAGACAGCAATAGAAACTATCTTAAAAAATAAGTAGAGGACTGGAGTTGTGGCTCAGTGGTATAGTGCTTGTCTGGCATGTATGAGGCCCTGGGTTCAATACTCAGCACCACATATAAATAAATAAAATGAAAGATTCATTGACAACTAAAAAAATTTTTAAAATAAATAAATGGAAAAAACAACTGAAAAGCAAACAGAGCTCTCAGCAAAGGAAACTATCAGCAATGCGAAGAGAGAGCCTACAGAGTGGGAGAAAATCTTTGCCACTCATACTTCAGATAGAGCACTAATTTCCAGAATATATAAAGAGCTCAAAAAACTCTACACCAAGAATACAAACAACCCAATCAACAAATGGGCTAAGGATATGAACAGACACTTCACAGAAGAAGATCTACAAGCAATCAACAAACATATGAAAAAATGTTCACCATCTTTAGTAATAAGAGAAATGCAAATCAAAACTACACTAAGATTCCATCTCACCCCAATTAGAATGGCGATTATCAAGAATACAAGCAATAATAGGTGTTGGAGAGGATGTGGGGAAAAAGGTACATCATACATTGCTGGTGGGACTGCAAATTAGTGCAGCCACTCTGGAAAGCAGTGTGGGGATTCCTTAGAAAACTTGGAATGGACCTACCATTTGACCCAGCTATCCCACTCCTCAGCCTATACCCAAAGGACTTAAAATCAGCATACTACAGAGATACAGCCACATCAATGTTCATAGCTGCTTAATTCACAATAGCCAGACTATGGAACCAACCTAGATGCCCTTCAATTGATGAATGGATAAAGAAACTGTGGCATATATATACAATGGAATATTACTCAGCTATAAAGAATAATAAAATTATGGCATTTGCAGGCAAATGGATGAAATTGGAGAATATCATGTTAAGTGAGATAAGCCAATCTCAAAAATCCAAAGATGAATGATCTCACTGATAAGTGGATGATGACACATATGGGGGGTGGGAGGGGAGCAAGAATGGAGGAAGGAGGGACTGTATAGAGGGAAAAGAGAGGTGGGAGGGGTGGGGGGGAAGGAAAAAAATAACGGAATGAATCAAACATCATTACTCTATGTAAATGTATGAATATGCAAATGGTATGCTGTTACTCCATGTACAGAAACAACATGTATCCCATTTGTTTACAATAAAAATAATTAAAAAAAAAAAAAAAAAGCAAACAGAGCATCCATGTGTTGAGCTTCAAGTCACCTAAAGTCTGAGAGGGCTTCTGAAAAGGAGGTAGGGGAATGGTCCCCAATTTCCAAATTTCATTAAAACTATACAAAGCCTAATGAAACTTAAGCACAATGAAGAAAACAATATCAAGGCACATCACAACCAAACTACTATGTAGTCTTTAAAGCAGTCAGAGGACAAGGACAGGTTGTACCCAGAGGAACAAGAATAAGGACAGCAGGTTTCTCATCAGAAACACAAAACAAAGCAAACCACAGATACAGGTCAATAACAGTCAAGCAACATGTTTAAAGCACTGAAAGAAAAGACTGTTAAGATTTAACACCAGCAAAAAATATTTCAAAAAATGAAGGCAAAAATAAAGACTTTCATAGACAAACGCTGAATAAATTGATCACTAATAGAACTGGGGTACAAGACATGTTAAAGACCTTCAGGCAGGAAGAAACTGCCTGAAGGTCTTTAACATCATATTAAATATGAGTTCACAAAAAGGACTGAAGAGTACTAGAAGTAATAACTAAAGGGGTAAATACATAAGATTTTAATTATATGTTTAAATCTATTGAAAAGATAGTTATCATTATTTGTTAGGGAAATATAAATCAAAACGATAATGAAATACCACTTCATACTTATGAGGATGGCTCTACTGAAAAATGGACAATAACATGTGTTGGCAAGAAAGTGGAAAAACCGGAATCCTCATACACTGCTTGTGGCTAAGTTGGTGGCAATTAGACATTTTTTGTTGGTATCATCAAATGTCATCAGGATTAGGCAAATCAGACAAACTAAAATGCTATTTACTGCACTATGAAAGCATGTTTTCATTTAAAGATGTGTTTTTCTTTTTAGTGCTGCTCTAATACCATGTCCCACCAACACAAGAATGCTTAGCAAATTCCATTTTGTGCCATTCTAATTGTATAAGCTGCATTTCAAAGTATAAATACCGAGGGCCTGTGGGTAGGAGGCACTATTCTAAATGCTTCAGGTATAGCAGTGAAAGTGGTCATCAAGCAATCCTCCTTCTGGGGCTAGCCTTTTAAGAGTGGGAGATAGAAAATAAAATAACAAAACAAAGGTAAATAGTATGTTATGTTGTTGAGTGCTACTGTGAAAAATGGAGTAGGAAACGAGGTTGAAGTAAGTTTCACAGAGCATGATCTGAAGAAGCATCTCTGAGAAAATGACTTTTAAGAAAAATAGATGAAGAATTCTAAGAGCAAGTCATAGGAGTGAGTGTTCAGAGGGAGAATTTTCCACATAGAGTGTGGAGAGAGCTGAGGACTGGAGCACCAGCCAGTGGGAGAAACCTGAGAGAAGCACAGAGGAAACCGGAGAGGTGAAGTGGCCAGATTGTGAACTGCCCAGGAGTGCAGTGTTCACTCAGGGAGAGACGGGACCTTGGGAGGATTTTGAGCAGAGGAGTGGCATGCTCTGTTTTTTAACCTGATCCACTGCCATGTGTTGAAGGTGGCTTTACAAGGTATGCCCGTCATAACCCCCTGTACCTGCAGATGAAACCTTATTTGGAAATAGGGTCTTTGTAGGTGTAACTAAGTTAAGCATCTCAAAATGACATCATACTAAATTTGGAGTGTACCTTAAGTCCAATGACTAGTGTTCTTGCAAGAAGAGAAGTAGCTGCAGAAACACCCAGAAACACAGAGAAGCAGGCAATGAGAAGATAGCAAAGATAGAAGCAGACACTGGAGCGATGCATCTATAAGATCAAGGGACTTCAACGACTGCCAGCCACCCTCAGAAGCGGGGGGAGAAATGTGGAGCTTCTAGATCCTCCCTCAGAGGCCTCCAGAAGGGACTGGCCCTTCAGCACCTTGATACCAAACTTCAGGTTTCCAGAATTACTAGAGAATAAAGTTCGGTTGTTTTGATCCACCAGGGTAATGGTGTCGTTGGCCCTCGGTATCTGTGGGTTTGGCATCTGCAACCTAGGATGGAAAATATTCAGGAAAAAAATCCTTCTGTACTAAATGTACAGATTTTCTTCTTGTCATTATTCCCTAAGCAAAACACTATAACAACTATTTGCATATCATTTGCATTGTATTAGGTACTATAAGTAATCTGGAGATGATTTAAAGTACACAGGAAGATATGTGCAGGTTGTATGCAAATATATCAATGAACTTCAGCACTTGCAGATGTTGGAATCCACAGGGAGCCTGGATCCATCTCCCAGAGGATACTGAGGAATGGCTATAATTTGCTGTGGCAACTCTGGTTAACTGATACTATCACGTTGGCTTCTGTAAGGAGAGTTGACTTTGGGGAAGTAAAGGAAACCTGGGTGAGACTGGGTGTTTAGACCAGAACAGTGAGTGTGGAATGGTGAGAAACAATAACATCCTGAAAATATTTTAAAGCTAGAACTGAGAGGATTTGTTGGCAAATTGGAGGAGGACTTAAAAGTCACTTTGTACAAAGGTAGAAAGGTGGGTGGAGCCCAGCGTGGTGATACGAGGCTGTAATCTCAGCAGCTCAGAAGGCTGAGGCAAAGGATCGCAAGTTCAAGGCCAGCCTCAGCAACTTAGCGAGGCTCTAAGCAATTTAGTGAGAACTTGTCTCGAAATAAGAATTTAAAAAAGGACTGGGGATGTGATTCAGTGTTTAAGCACCTCTGGATTCAATATCTGGTACTAAAAAAAAAGAAGAAGAAAAAGAAAGGTGTGTGGAGACTAAGTAGTCAAAGAGGTGGGCTTTGCAAATGTTTCTCAGTCAGCTTTTCTCTACAAACCACCCCTCAACTTTACCAGCTGGCTCTTTGTTCAGTTCTCCTGAAAAGAGTTGCTGGAGAGAGGTACAAGGGGAGGCAGAAGGGACATGCTCCATGCTGTTGACTTCCTGTTCCCGGCAGCCACTGGCAACACTTCCAGGACAGCCTCACTGGCCCCTCAGCACTTGCTGGCTGTGGTTCCTCCGAGGTCTGGTTCAGCTCTGTAGGCTCCTCATCAAGACTGTAGGATCTTATGACCCCGGTCCTTCTCTGTTCTCCCAGCCCTGGGGCAGGAGGCTGCTTTCAGCTGTTGCTACTTCCACACTTAAGCTCAGTGGCGCCATTTCGTCTTTCAGACCTCTAATGCTGGTTAGTAATTATTTATATGAAACGCTCTGTTGGAATAACTGTGGTTTCTAGTTCCCAAACAGACTCTAACTAACACAGAACACATAATGATTCCAAGAAAACCCTGAGCGACCATAGACGCAGAGTTGCCATGAATTGAGGTAGACAAGGCTGTGGCAGGAGCAGGTTTGGAGTCTGGCTTTTTTTTGGAGTTTATATGCATGCCTATTGGACATCCTGTGACATCCAAGAAAAATGGTCTGTTGGGTGTGAGAGGTGGAGTTCAGGGGAGAAACCTGGATTAGAGAGAGCAATGTGCAGGCTACCACTTATAGACATGTGCTGAGTGTCACAGGACTGAGACATGGTCTCAGTCTTCTTTTTCTTTTCAGTCCCAGTTGAAGCACAGAGATAGGCTTCACAAATATTTGTTAAGGAAGGATCCATGGATAAGAGACTTGGTGAATGGTATTAGTTATTGTGATTACTATAGTAAACTGTTTGCAAAATAAACTTTCCTAGGAATGAAACAAATAGGACAGAGAGGAACTTGGATGGATTCCTCAGAACCCACTTGAAAGTCAAACCAGATGCAGAAACCAGGGTGACCTGTTTCCAGAGGCTGTTTTACCTAATAGTAAGTGACTCCTTTGAATTTTCTGAAACTCAAGGCCTAGTTTTCCTCCATCCAAAACTAATAATTTGGACACATGAATAATTTAAAACATGACATGAACACCCTCCTGTCCCTGCCACGATCTTCCTTGGGGCGGGGGGGGGGACATGTCCTTTTCCACTTGGCACTTCTTTCTTTTATTCACCTACGCCTTCCACTTACCAGCCGCTTCAAGTTCGGGTGACTTATTCATTATTCATCTCTTCTAGTTCTTTTTCTCAGGAGCAGGACTTCCCTGGGCTTAGTCTCCTCTTTGGTTGGGATTCAACAATGGCAGGTAAGGCCCTTCCTGCTCTGACCAGAAGCTGAGTGAATGAAAACTAATTCCTGGACCCCCGGCACCCCAAGGGGCCCCAAAGTCCTCAGGTATCAGGTGGCTGTCACAATTCTGCTTTTTTGCTTGTTTGTTGCAGCGGCAGCATCAGAAGTGAGCCGTGAACACACGGAAGGACACCAAACAGGGTAAGAGAAGGGGTTCCCAGAATCACACCCTTCTGCCTGAGTGCTGGACCATGGGCCTGTCCAATGCGCAGAGGGTGGCCTGGTCTTCCTGTCATGCATGATTTGTTTTCATCCTGAAGAATTTTCCTTTAAAGAAGACAGCTATACCTGTTGGTCTGTGATCAAGATCAAGATCAAGCTGCGGCACAAGAAGTTAAAATTAGTGAGGTTTCAGGAAAGCTGATTTAAAAGATGATTGAAGATTTCTTGCTGGGCACCCACCCCCTCATTTTTTGGTCAATGTGTTCTTGATAGAAAAATGTTAAGCAGTAACTGTGAATTCGAGTGCAACTCTGTGTGAATAGTAAACGTTCGATTTTTACCTTCTAATTGGGTCCGTTGGTGGGAGAGTTTGCTGCGCCCTCTTGCTGCGCCTCGCCAGCTTTCCCCGTGGGGCATCCTGCAGTTTGTCAGTTCCCTACCCCAGAGCTATGTGCCACTTTCCTGTCTGCAAGTAGTCCAGAGTAGCCAGGTCCCAGAGGGGGCCACGATGCAGGTGGAACCCAGGCAAATCTTTGCTGGGAGGACGCTTGGGAGCAGGCAGGACTCCATATTTCTCAGACCCTCAGTGTGTTCTTTGTCAGGGTTTAGATAAAATAATCTACCAGGTTTCCCCCCACAGTTCAAAAAATTTGGCATGCAATCAGTCCTCTGACATTCCTGAGCACTGGGTAGGTGATAAAAGGAAGGGGCTCTTGTTCCCCTTTCTGCCCAGGGTGGGCTGGGCGCCCCTCCCTCCTGCCCTATCTCCTCCTGGGCAGAGGGACAGCCGACAGAAGGCCGCATCAGTGTTTTTGAAAGATGGTGTTGATACAATGAGGTTTGGGATGGTGGAGAGGGAACACAGGCTTGTAAATTTCCCTACTGTTGGTATAAAATCACTGGTTTAAAATTGATTTATGCCATTCTGTGGACTGTGAAGCCAGCCAGGGGTGTCTTTGTTATCTTCGGACAGGAGGAGATGAGGGTGATAGAGAGAAGGGGAGATAAGGAATCGGTTGTCCCTCCCCGTGTGACGTTTGAGTGCTCACACAGCCCACCGGCAGACGCTGTTGACCTTTTCTGAGAGCTGTGTTAGGATTTTTGTGTGGCCACAGATGCCTCGCAGCCCTGCGTGTTCCCTGTTGGTAATGCTTGACAGGAAGCTAATTGTCCGAATGTCCTCCCTTCCTCATGATAAGGCAAAAGAGGGTTGAGATGAGTTCACTTTCTCTGGAGGCAACGGGCACTGCACAGACTGGAGCCGTGCTGGCTCCATTGCTGCTGGAATGGCCTGGAAACATCTATGCTGTTTGCCTGGAGTGTCCACTCCTAGGCAGATGCACCTGCATGGGCAGAGAAACTGAGGCTTCCGTGGTCCCCACTACCCCATCCTGTGAGTCACCTCCTGAGGGCTTTGCGGGCTGCTCAGTGGTGGTCACTGCTTTGTGGGGAACTGCTTGGTGTTGACAGGTCTTCGGCTGGAAACATAAAGAGTGATCCCTAGGTAGATATCAGGCAAGGGACCCCTGAACGGGATCATCAAAAACTGGCTCTCCTTTTCTAACCAGAATGAGAACATAATTTTTGTCCATTTGACATCAAAATCTCCACAAAAAGAATGGAAATGAATTCAGTTCTCTGGCAGTTTTGCCTGGTATCTTGACTCTGAAGCATGACTTGGTTTTATTTTTAAATCAAAATCATTTGCTCTAGAACATTTGAATAACCTCAATCTACTTTTCTACAGTGCTGATGTTGGGTTCAACTAGAATCTTCTGCCAAATTGTGAACAGACATTTTCTTGGCCTTTTTGCTAAGTAAACCCTTTTAATGTCAAAATGGGAGATGAAGTGGCTAGTTCATCAGTCACCAAGGTACAAGCAGAAAGAAAGAAAGAAAAGCTAAATAAACAAATAAATTGCAGTATTAACATTTCACAATGGAAGTTATTCCTGTTTTCCCAATCCTCTAGACCCTGCTAAATCCATAATTCTTTAAAACTTTTAAAAAGAGTATTTTTTAAACCAGTAGTCAGGAAATAGCAGTGATTTTTACTATTAATAGATAGGTCCATTGTAATTTTCAGTGACCTTGTGCTTGTGGAAAGGAAGTTGCTGCAGGATTGGGTTAGCATATAGACACAGTGTGCTTGCAAAGAGAAGTAGGATAGAGGCTTGTTAATTGACTGACCCAAGGACCCTAGGACTGGTGATCATCGGGTGAGGAGGGAGACCTGAAGTGATTAAAGGCCACTCTCCTGCTTGCCATCTCTCTGTCCCTCGGTGTTTCCCTGATCTCTGCTCTCTTTGCTTTAATCACTGTTTCTTTCTGTTTGTTTCTCTCTCTCTCTCTGTCTTTCTTATACCGTCTCTCTCCATTACTGAATTTCTACAAAATGAAATGTGTAGTTGGACACATACACATATTGAAAAAGTTCTGGAAAGATTTGTCTTCCCTTCTCCACCTTCCCCTCCCATGTTTTAATGCATTTAATCCCCGAGTGAGGGGATTACATGTGATGTTGCTTATCTTCTTCATAAATGTCAAAATTTTTCAATTTTTCCAGTAATATATATAAATCTACTTATCTATATATAACTGTCATACTCAGAAAATTTTAATAAAAACAAAAGTAGGACACTGAGTAATTGTCTCTTGTGAGATGAAAGTCGAAGAGGAACCCGAGGAAGTAGGATAGGGTCTTGGCGCTATCGTCTCCCCGCCCTGTCCCCGCCTCCCCTGGGGTAGCACCTTGCACACACAGTATGGGCTTTGATATGTGTTTGTGGAATGAGTAATTAAAGAAGCTTCTGTGGTGAAAAAAAGAAGGTGATTTTGAAGGAGCCAACTCTTCAAGTCATTGCTGTCAAAGATTCAGTCTACTTGACATTAAGTGAAAAGAATAGTGGGTTAGAACTAAAAGGCTATAACTTACACAGAACCTAATAATATTCTCGTTTTAAACCCTGGTAACTTTTAAAATTATTATCAGAGAAACTATTATAGACGGGTCTGGAAGTTGTTATCTCTGTGAACAGATAAATGTGATTTTTTTTGTTTTTTTGGTAAGAAAAATGAGTCCTCTGTGGGAATCCCAAATACTAGTATTTGGTCACTTGCTAAAAATATCTGTAATGCAAATTGTGGGATCCAGGGCAAGCTGCATCCTCTGTATTTAACGGGCCAGTTTCTTCTGAGGAGAGATGTTAATGGATTTCTCTGCAAGTCTGCTTGTAGGAGAGGAGCCTGACCTTACAGTCTCTCCATTCCACACCATCCAGGTGTTCAGTCAGCCAGCACAGATAGTCCTGGGCATGAGGCGTCTGCCTGGCTCAGCAAAGTCCCTGGTCGGCAGCTCCCAACCTCCTGGAAGCACGGATCTGGTCTGAAGATAAGAAAAGTGTAGTGAGTTTGTAAAATGCTAAGCTGCTTCCAACAAAAGATTTATCCCGCTGTTACTTTGATGGGTGAATTTAAAGCTATGCTAAAGGAATCTTCCCAGAAATTCCATCTCTGCCACTGAGCACTGTAGGATGGATGTTGGTGGTGGGAAGTCCACATTCATATTCTTTTCCCAGATCACTGGCCTAATGGTCGTGTCTCCTCAGGGCTCTATTATATTACTCTGATTTTGTGGAATATTTTCAGCTGAGTGAGTTTCTTTTTTAAAAATTTTTTTTATTCTTACAGAATGCATTTTGATTCATTGTACACAAATGGGGTACATTGTTTCATTTGTATGGTTGTGCATGACGTAGATTCATGCCATTTGTGTAATCATACATGTACATAGGGTAATGATGTCTGTCTCATTTCACCATTTTTCATATCCCTCTTCCCTCTCATTTCCCTCTATGTAATCTTGAGTTCCTCCATTCTTCTCTCACCACCCCCCCATTATATATCATCATCCACTTATCAGGGAAAATATTCGGCCTTTGGTTTTTTGGGATTGGCTTATTTCACTTAGCATGATACTTTCCAATTCCATCCATTTATCTGCAAATGCTATAATATTATCTTTCTTCGTGGCTAAATAATATTCCATTGTGTATATACCACAGTTTCTTTATCCATTCATCTGTTGATGGGCATCTAGGTTGGTTCCACAATCTAGCTATTGTAAATTGAGTGAGTTTCTTTAAAAGAAAAAAAAAAAGAAAAAGAAGCAATCAGTAATATCTAACATTTTGTGTTGGTGATGATTATTTAAGGGCTTAAGGTACAATTTCTGCTTATCAAGTCACTTTACTTACTTGGCAGAATGAAAACAATCTTGTGAGGAAGAGATCTTTATTTTGTTCCTATAAGAAGACTTGGATTTCTTTCTTTTTTTTAAAGCTAAAGATGCCTGGATTGGGGTTGTGGCTCAGTGGTAGAGTGCTTGCCTAGCATGTGTGAGGCACTGGATTCGATTCTCAGCACTGCATATAATTAAATAAATAAAATTTTAAAAAATTTTAAAAAGATAGAGAGGTCATATATACTTTGATGCCCAAATAATATGAAAAAATGACTGGAATTTTAACAAGGGAATTTCTCAAGCACATTTTATGCTCAGCATCAACTCTTTCCTTTTATGTGGGCACTCTGTGAATCGCTGTACATCTACTGTGTCAAAGAGCTCATTAGTGTCCATGAAAATGTCACTGAGTGGCCTTTCTCCCAGAGATGGAGACCTGTCTGGTATAGATGGTTCACTCTGTGTGTCCCTGACACCTTCCCTGTGTGTCTACTGTGTCCTTCATGTCAGGTTCTTGGGCCCATTTGAAAAATTAGAGTCTCCAGAACAAAGGAAGATGACTCCAGGAAGATGACGCTTGAAAGCTTCTGTGGCCACTCAGGATCAGCTGTGAACTGTGAAAAGACATCTGTTCCTCTTCCCTGTTGCCTATACGCTCCCTATGTCTCCTCATTCAAATATAAACTTGCTAAAATGTTAGCAAGGAAGTAACCAAGTAAAAACAGTACTGCTTCCTATGCAGAAATTATAGGCTTGCCTTGATGAGGGCCATTTATTCACTAGACGGTCCACTGCATATTATATTGTCTTTGCAGTCTGCTGAGCCACCTTGATTGGATACTAGCAGGAAATTATTTCTTAATGTAATTTTATGCTTAATTTATAGATGTGATGCCCATGTTTTTTTATCATTATTTCTACTAGCTTTTAAAACTCTATTAATACTTTAATTATGAATTTTCTTTGTTTTTATTGCCTAAGGCTATTTGATGGGCAGACAGATTTTTATTAATGAAGTAAGTAGATATGGTTCACTTATAGAGAAAAAGAAAATAATCAGAGAAAGTAAACTCTTTGGGGAAATGACTATTAACTGTTCCCTAATTTAAACAAAGATCTGTACACAGTGTTGAGCTTTGGAAATTGGAGTAGACATGGCTTCCTGAAATCATGGAGACTCCTTCCCCCTGCTTCAACTGTTCTTGCCCCAGAAACAAGAAAATTTCAACTATCATGCGAAAAGGGAATAAAATAGTATAGAAACCTGAAAGATTGAAAATGCTAGTCTTGACTCTTACTCATTGATTATGTCAATTTGGGCAAGTGATTTACAATTTTCTGAGCCTCAGTTTCCACATCCCTAAAGGCGTTAATGAGAATCTCTATTTTGCCTGTTTTTATAGGGTTTTTACAAGAGAGACATGACATAGTGGATAAAGAACTGTTAAACTGTACTGCGTTGTGCAGTGAGAAGGCAGAGGCCCCATGCCGGCAGCTCATGGGCAAATACTGCACACGTATTTTATTTAGCCAGTCCTGTATTTTTAAAAATAGAGCTAGCATTTTAAAATAGAATAACAAATAAAATCTTGAACTTATGACTTTTCTTGAAAAACCAGACAATGTGGGAACTTCATCTCATTTCTGTGTGGTGACTATTTCCCCAAGTTGAATTATGGCAGCCCCTTGAAATGGGGCACATGCCGTCCAGGTCCCCAATCTGCGTCCTTCCCTGACAGCCCTCTGACATGGGTGGTCTCTTGCTGTTCATGCCACTTGTCTGGTTTCTATGTGTTTGAGTCCATGATTCCTAAGTAAGATTTTAAAATGTTGTAGTAAAAGCCATTGGATTTGAAGTGCAAAGATCAGAGCTAAAGCCTCAGTTCTGGCCATTTTCAGTTGGAGCAGCTTGGACTAGTCACTTTACCTCTTTGAGCCTTTTCCTCATATGTAAAAAAGGAAATATGCTAATTACCTTGTAAGATTTTAGAAATACTTTGCACAAGATAAGAACCTCAGCTTATAAATAAGAATGAGCAGGGTTGGGGAGATAGCTCAGCTGGTAGAGTGCTTGCCTCGCAAACACAAGGCCCTGAGTTCGATCCCCAGTACAGCAAAAAAAAAAAAAAAAAAAAAAAGATTTTGGGCTGGGGATGTAGCTCACTTGGTAAAGTGCTTGCCTTGTAAGCACAAGGCCCTGGGTTCAAATCCCCAGCTCCGCAAAAAAAAAAAAAAAAAAAAAAAAAAAAAAAAATCTGTAAAAATTCTGTAAATAAGAATGAGCAGCACATATATGTATGTGTTAGTAAATGTACAGTTATTTGTCATCATGGGATGCCACCAAACCTCAGTGGCCTCTAGCAACAAACCCTTATGTTTGCTTCTGAATTTATGGGTTGGATGGGTGGCTCTGCCGATCCTGGTTGGGCTCCTTCCCATGTCTGGGGGCCTCGGTGGGGACAGCTGTGCCAACTCAGCTGTTCCATGTCCCTCATCCTCCAGCAAGCTACCCTGGGTTTGTTCTCTTGGCAAAGTCAGAGGAGCAAGAGGGAGAGCAAAACTGCAAGGGCTTCTTCAAGCCTTGTCGTGTGCTGTGTCTGCTAATGTCCTGTGGACGGCAGCAAGTTACGTGACTGAACCCAGAGTCAAAGGCGGGGACAGAGAAGCTCATCCACAGCAGGAAAGCACTGACTGTGGTATAGAAAAGAGACCTGGGGAGGGCGAGGATGGGGGCTCTTTGTCGTCAGTCTACCACGGCAGGGTAGGCTAACCTGCTGATACGCACTCCAAACATAAAATGGCTCAAATACTGTAAAAGTTTATTTGTTGATCATATCATAGTACAAATCCTGGCTGTTGTTGGGGAGGGGGGGTCCTTCCATTTTGTAGCTCTGGTACCACCTCAGTTCATTACTGCTTGGACTGGGGGTGGATAAACTTCTTAAAATGCCAAGCTATAAATATTTGAGGTTTTTAGGGCTGCATGTTTTCTCTTATAACTCCTCAGTGCTTCCATCATAGTGCAAAAGCAGCCATAGACAAGAAGGGAATGAAGACAAGGCTAGTGTGAGGAAAACTGTTACCAAAACAGACAGCAGATTGAACATGCTCCATAAACCGTAACTGTCTGCCTCCTACCCCAGAGCTTCAGGTATGGTGGGTATGGGGTTAAATTTGTAAGTTAACACAGAAGATAGTTTTATTAAGTACTTTACTCAGAGGATAAGGGGAAACTCCAGGTTTTCAGACTGCTGGATCTGGTTCTTTGCAATGTGGTACCAAACCACTAAGCAAATTCTCATATTATTTATATACAAAGTTCAGTCAGTAGTTCTCCACTTCAAGGCATCGATTTCTGTGCCGGTTAGGGTCACTTAACTGTCAAAAAAAAAAAAAAAAAAAAACCAAAAAAAACTCCAAAAACCAAAAAAATCTCAAAACCAAAAACCAAAAACCAAACCCAAACAAAAACCTTATGATGTGTAATGGCTTAAACATAACAGAAATGTATATATGTGACAGTAAATTCAGGTGTTCCTAGTTACTGAATGGCTCTCCTCCATATGGATTCAGGGAACTGCTTCTTTTCCCTCTGTGGCCCTGCCACCCCTTAGTTCCTTAGTTTTGCTTGTTCTGATGAAAAAGGAAAGAGTATGGAGGAAACACATCTGCTCTTGGAAGCGTTGGTTATGAAAGCTTTGCCACATGACTTCTCGTTCTGCTTGGGGGAAAAGGCAGACAATGGCCACACGTTACTGCAGCAGAGGTTGGGAAGGCAGTCTAAGCCTGTGCCCAGCTACAGTCACACTGCTATACAAAGAAAGAGTGGTGTCAGATGGACAGTGAGTGTTTTCTAACTCTCACAGAGTGATGCTTAGACCACAAATATCCCAAGAGCTTACACAGGGCCAACTGTGGAGTGAATTTGTGAAGGAATGAAGGAAGGAGGAAGGGATACTCCAGTCCAGAGGTGTGGTCTGCCCATTTACAGGCAGGACTGTCTCCAGAGCATCATGCTTTCCACTCAGGGGAAGCTCTTCAGTACTAAGTAATTTCTTGTGTCCCTTGAATTCTGTAAAGGGTGCCACAACTGTACACATGTCCTCCATGACTGTCATAGACCTAGGAGGAAGAGAGTTAAACATTATTCATTTTACTTGAGTAATTAACTCATTCATCTTGTCACTGAAGTGTAAGTTGATGGAAAGGAACAAGAAAGAAACAGTATAAGAGAATACGACACAATCTCCCTAAGCATTTAGGATCAGAGTTGTCAGAAATGTCTCTCAGAAAAGTAAAAGAGGATTCCTGTGGTCTCCCCGACTCCACCATCCACCTTTCGGTATATCCAAATGGACTTTTTACTAAGGTCACCTCCATCACTGACCTTTGAAATAGCTTCCAATGGCCCTGTTCAGGTGCTGCCTGCACCTGGCTGAGGAGGAGGCCTCTGGCCACACACTGGGCACTCTCTGCTCAGTCTCCTCTCACCACCCTCTGCTGGTTCAGTGACCGTGTGAGAGTCCATGTTGGCATCTCAAGAAGTCCTGCATCTTCACCAGCGAGGACAGTGCTGAGGGCCAGTGGCAGGGAGGGTTCCTCAGCACAGTGCTGAACAGGGAACAGGGAGAAGACTGGAGCTCATGGCTTCCACCTTGCCTCACTCAGAAGGCAAAGGAGAGAAGATGAACGCAGGGCTACTGGTGGAACTCAGAGTGATGGGGGATGAGAATGATACCTGCTTTGGGGCCCCGCAGGACGGGCTCAGGCCTGCCCTGGTGCACCCTCCACACTAGGGTCTGGACTGCTAGTTTAACTGACCTTCTCTCTTGGATTGACTTCCAGAGGTAGGTGGTATGGGCTACAAGACACAGTGAGGACTGGCCACCAGGGAAAGAGAGTTTGGTTGGGGGATCACTTTCAAAAGCAGTGCCATAAGCTCCACCTCTAATCAGAGCGTGAAAGTAGACACAGGTAGGGGAAAATGAACATTTAAAAATGCAATTCCTGGATTATATCAAATCTGGCCGAAATAACACAAAATTCATCAATTACTTGAGATAAACGATTTGGGAAATAATTTGATGCTTGTCATTCTGTAGAAGAACTATTTTTGAGCATTTTGTCACTCCAGCATTCTGGATTGAGTGGGAACAGTAGGCTGCAGTCTCCTTTTTATTCCATTCCAGGTCTTTCCATTCCATCCCATTCCACTGTATCTTTTTCCCTTACATATTATTAAATTGTACTCACCACTTCTGAGTTTGTTTATGTATTAGCACTTCTAGTAGATTATTGGTTAAGTTGCAGTCCCTATAGAAACTACTAGAAAAAGAAAACTATACAAGTATATATAGTAAGAACATAAATAAATTTAAATGGAATACTAAAAAAATGTTCAGCTAACCCAAAAGAAGGCAGAGAAGAGGAAACTCTCCAGATAATACTAATGAAAAGCATAGATGGTCCAATGGATAAAAATAATCCAATAGAGAAACAAAGAAGCAAACACAAACAGGAAACAAATAATAAAAAATAATAAAATGGCAGGTAGATCTGAATCTGAACTTACCAATAATTATATTAAATGTAAATGGTCTAAACATATCAGATACTGCCTATTAGAAGCTCATTTTGAAAATGGTTATACAGGCAGAAGAATGGAAAAGATTATTACTTTTCCATGCTATATAGTAGATTATTACAAAGAGTGACTTAAAACAATACACGTTTATTGTCTTGGAGTTCTTGTAGGTCAGAAATCTGCCATGGCTTCTCTCTCTACTCTTGGGTCTCTCCATCTTACATAAAGCCTGGGGCTGTCGCTGCCTCAGAAGCTCAACAGGGAAAATCTGATTCCAAGCTTTCTCAGGTTGTTGGCAGAATTCATTTCTTTGTGGCTGTTAGACTAGGCATGGTTTCCTATGTGCATAAATCTGTCAACTTAGATGAAATGGACCAATTCCTCAGAAAACCAAGAACTACTGAAATGAACCCAAAACGAAATAGGAAATCTGAATAGTCTCATAATAATCAAAAGTAATTGAATCCATAAGTCAAAAACCAGAAGTTTCACTGACTCTATAAAATATTTAAAGGAGAAATCAATCCTACACCATGTCTTTCAGAGAGAAGAGGAAGAAATACTTCCCAACTGATTTTCTGAGGATAGCATTAACCAGAAACCAAAACTAGATAAAGATAGCATGAGAAAAAAATTACAGACCAGTGCTCTCATGTCCATAGACACAAAAATTCCCAACAAACTATCCAGCATATCCATTCCAGCAATAAGAAAAAAGAATAGAATAGTATACCACAACCAAGTGGGGATTCACCTGCAAATGCAAGATTAACTCAGTATGTGAAAACCAATCCACATAATCTGCCCTATTAACAGTCTAAAGAAGAAATGCACCCGATGATATCAATAGATACAGAAGCAGCATTTGAAAAAAAATCCATATTCATTCATGAAAAAAACTCACAGCAAATTAGGTTTAGCAGGGAAATTCTTTGATAATGGACATGTTTGAAAACCTTCAAATGTGGCAAAACCAACAAAGACTTCTTATATTCCAGGCAACTTTACACTGGGTGATTGCTTTCCTTGTTCTAGCATGGTCAACCAATAAAATCCCGGCAACACCATTCTCCACATTGTGCCTATTATTCCTGACACTCTAGAGACCAGCATTTGGTAAGAGAGTAAATACAGCAAAAGTGAGCCCTGGCTTTTTTATTGCGTGGCCCTGGCGTCAGGACTGTGTGCAGGGTGTCTCTAAGTGACAACATCATGTAGGAAGGAGGCGCTGGAAAGAGCATTCTTGCAGGCGGAGAATCTGCTTGCTGAACAAGGATAGAGGTTCTGATAACAAGGCTGTACGGCAGGAAGTTCGCAGTTAATCTGAGCTTGGGCACCTCCCAGGAACCAGAGCCAGCAAAGCACCATGCAGGAAAGCAGCAGGGCCTGGAAATGAGATTTCTGAAAGTCAGGAAGTTGGCAGTTGAGTCAGAGCCGCCGAACCAGCTGGAATGGAAACTTGAGCTCTCAGAGCCAAGCAACAAACCGCAAAGAAGGGCTCGCTGAAGAGACCCGGGGGAATGAGTCTTTCTTTCTTTCTTTTTTTAATGAAGGGACTCAGAAATAAAAATCTTTGTTTGATTAACGTTGCAGGCTGTCAGAGATTTGAAACAGGTCATGAAGAGAACTGTCTCATGAAGGTTATTCTCCCCTGCAGGAGTGGGCACTTGGATCTGTGGTCAGGCCTCTCTGCTTTCCAGCTTATTTCTGTCAACCAGACTTCCCACCCTTTCTTCTTAATGATTTGGAACTTCTGACTTCCCCAAACTCTTCCATGGGAGATTCAATTTCTGTGTCAGTTTGAGCAGGGGGAAAAAAAAAAATCAAAGAGTTCAATGACAAGGCAGAATTGGAAGTACAATTTTGGGATTTCTAATCTTTAGCACCCACTCAGCTACTGGAATATGGCATCTTTTTCTTTCCTGGTCTCTACTGGAATTGCTAATAGACTATAGCAGTGTAATTGCTCAAAGTAGGTGTCAGTTAAAGCTAAGCTTCTCAGCAGTTCTGATGTTGAGTTCTGGTTCTCAAGGTGCCCTAAGCAAGGGTAGAATTTTGCAAAGGTAAAGTGGTATGGGAGTCTCTGAAACCAGTCAGCTCTTCCTGGAAAGATCGCTGAACTCTCAGTGGAAGCCTCCAAGTTCTGATTCACAACCTTTGAGGCAATGTGGTATGATGGATGGCATCCCGTTTGAACACCCAGTGACCTGGGTTCAGACCTACACTTGGCCCCATCAGTTCCTGGTTATGATAGGTGATAGACTCAGGAAGTCTGGGTTCAAAGCCTGGGTTCAAGGTCAGTTTGCAACCTTGCGCAACTTAGTTCATTGCTCTGTGACTCACTTCCGTCGTTTGTAAAAAGAGATGACCACCAAATCTACTTTTTAGAGGACTGAGCGGTTTAGTACTGCATGTGTCAAACATCTGGAACCATGCCCGGCTCATAAGTGTTACCTAGGTCTTAGGGCAGGTTACATCTGGTTCCAGTTCCTTAACTGTAAAGCTAGAGCGAGGGCTGGCTTAGGCCATATTTCTCAAATTATGGTCTGGAGACTTTTATCATCAAAATAACATTGGGGACTGGTTCAAACAAAATCTCTTAAGAGTGGGATCTAGGTAGTTTCTTCTTTTCTTTTCTTTCCCTTCCTTCCTCCACTCCTCCCTCTTCCTTCCTTCACTCCTCCGTTTCTCCATCTCTTTCTGTTTCTCTCTCTCTCTCTCTCTCTCTCTCCCTCACTCCCATCCTCCCTCCCTCCCTCTTTCTCTCTTATGAGACACGGTCTTGCTGTCTTGCCCAAGCTAGTCGGGAGCTCCTGGGCTCAAGTGAGCCTCCCACCCCAGTCTCCCAAATAGCTAGGACTGTAGGTGTATTGCTACGATGCCCAGCTTAGATAGAGCAGAGTCTGGAAAGGGGCTTTAAAAAATGCTTCCAAAGTGATTTGGATGCATATTTATTTAATCATGGCTGAACTCCCATAATTAAAGAACTGACAGTTGGCATTGAGCTGCTTTGGGAGAAAGAGAGAAGTTATGTCCTGCGAAGTCCAAGTACTGACCTTCTGACAAGTCAATGTGACAGGCAACCCATCCCTGCAGCAAGGGGGAACCACGGCTTGGACATGGATGAGCTGCTTTCTTCACAAATGTTCACACATTGGTCAAGGAATTACCCAATTGAAGTCCCCTTCCCAGTTGATGACCTCAGGATGAGCTCTTGATTCTTTGTAACAATAAACATTTTAAGTAGTTACTAGTTGGAGGTCAGAACAAACTGCTTCCTCTGTGCCCCCAGCACAGTGTTTCTGTCCTAATGTCACTTGCATCCTACTGTATCGCAGTGAAGTACCGTACCATGTCTCCCACGGGAGCAATGAGCAGCTTAAATTTAAGGTGAGTGTCTTCTTCCTCTTGGTTTTCCCCTCCTCCTCCCTGGCCCGAGCACGCAGCTAGGTGATTTGCATGTGGTGGGCCTTTAACACATTTGTTAAATGAATTGGCAGAGGACCCACTTCAAACTGACTCCCCAGGAGGGTGTTGACAATTCTGTGATCCAAACAGGGTGTGCTGTAATCGATGAGCCCCACAGAAACAAAGGCAGTGGAAAAATCCAGTCTCCATCACCAAGGCCTTTGCAATATTAACCAGTGGAAGATATAAATCTTAATTAGTAGCAGGAAAAAGTGATGATGTATCAAGGTTCTCAAAATGTCAGCTGGTGGCTGGGCCATCAATTCATTTATAGCTGCAAACCATTGCACAGTGATACTGAAACCAATACCGCTAATTAAAGGTGTAATGACAATCAGCCAGCTCACTGTTAATTGATTCTTAATACTTCAATTACTTGTTTTTATGCCAGCCAAATTCAATCAAAAGGGGTCAGAGAGTCCTACAAAGCTTATAGTTTTAAAATGACTTGCATATATTAATTTTTATGTGCATCTATTCACAGTCCAAGTGAAAGAGTGCCTAGACTCATACACTTTACTTCGCTCATTAAAGTTTTTAGAAAATGAAGTTAATTCTTGGTGACAAATAGGCATCAATATTTCATCAACAAGAGGAAAAGTTTACTGTACCTTAGACTTTGGTTCCATATTCTGTTTCTTTATCTTTTGCTGGAAAATAATTTTAGGATTTTCTTCTAACTTCAGATAATCATGTGGTCCCACTCTCCATTCTCTTATTTTTCCCTTCCTGTCCTTTTCAAGTTTGGGGGAGGGGAAATTGTTTACAGTTCCTCTGTCCATCACCCTGCAGTGTGGCTTCTACCTCCACTGCATCTTTGAAATCCACCATCACCCTCACTGGCTAAGTCAAATGGCCTTTTATTGTTCTGAGTCTTCTTGTAGCTTTCAGTAATATCCACTACTCTTTCTTTGACACTGCCCACCATGGCTGGGATCCCAGCCAACCTCTCTGCCAGAAATATTTCTATAAGGGGGTTACCTTAGCCTAGTAAACAAGCAAGTGGGATGAAAGAGGCACACGGGGACCTACCAGGCTGAAGGAGGCAAGAAAAACCCTAGGATGACCTTTCCCAGGAAAAGGCCAATGGCCAGTAGGTCAGAATATCTAGACCACAGGGTATGGACGACTCCAGTCCTACCCTGGACCCACATTGGTATTTAAGAGGGCAGAAGGGGAACACATCTCTTCGAGGGCAGAGGACAGACATGGGATTGTAGATGCAGGTCCAGGCTATGATTGCCAAGTCCTTCAGAGGTAAGGAGAGGACCACCAGATACATAAAAAAGAAATAAATTTCAGCTAGACAGGTGATCCCAAAATGTTGATTCAATTTGAGATTCTTTTAAGAAACTTCTTGGGGCTGGGGAGATAGCTCAGTCGGTAGGATGCTTGGATGCTTGCCTTGCATGCACAAGGCCCTGGGTTTGATCCCCAGCATTGCAAAAAAAAAAAAAAAGAAACTTCTTATCCCTGAAGAATTGGATTATGCCACGATTGTGCCAAAACATTCATCCAAGCCAACCCTATAGATGTCCTGGAGAGATCCTCTGCTGGTCCTCAGTTGGGCTTTGCGGGTCTGATCCTTGCACTACTGCTTCTCTGTTCCCTTCCTTCTCCTGCGGCTTGAACCTCCTCTCAGGTCCCTTCCAGACACCCCCTCTCCCAGCCAGTCTCCCAGACCTCAGCGATGGCCCCTGTGTGGGACTTAGGGTTTCTCACATTTATTTTGCAATTTCCCATGACCTGCCCCGTGATGTTTCTTACACTGCATTCTTGTGTGTTTTTGTTTAACCTGTCACCATCTGATGCTTTGTCTGTACAACTTAACTATAAGCTCCATGCTAGTAACCCACCTTTGCTTCTTTGAATTCCCTGTTGCATCTGGAATAAAATCTTGACATGGTAGATGTGTAAATATTAGTTGATGGAATCATAAGCCACTTTAAAACAAAAATAGCTAATGTGGGGCTAAAATAACAAAATGAAATGTTCTTTGTTTTCCTTTCCTTAGTGAAATTTGTGTTTTGTGGAAAGTCTTTAATTAGGAATGTGCCTAACCCATATGATACTTTGAAATGAATGATAATGGAATTATAACACTTAGTTATTCTTTTGAATTGTTAAATATGTGTGAATAGAATATTGCTTGACTAAACTATTTATATTTGGATCCTTTAATGTTATTGGGGTTATTTTGGGGACATGGCCTAAAGTCAAAGAAGAAGAATATAAATTATCACCTAATTTAATTTTAAGATTGGTCAGAAGTTCAAGAAACCTCAGCATCATTTAATTCTTCTTTCTTTGGAAAGAACCAGCAAAATAAACTAAAATTTATCCAGAGAATCTATGGGCCCCTTCATTCATTCATTCATTGGTTCCTTCCTTCCTTCCTTCCTTCCTTCCTTCCTTCCTTCCTTCCTTCCTTCCTTCCTTCCTTCCTCCCTCTTTCTCTTTCTTGTCAGCCTACTCTAGTAACTATGTAACTTCCAATATCTTCACTAGTAAAATTTATTTAAAAATGCTCCAAATCTTTCCAATTAAATGGCAGAGCAAGGAAAAAGGAAGAAAGAAGGAGGCAAATAGTTATTTGTATTGTCCCTAAAGAAAGTGGGGACAATAAAACACCATGTCCCTGAGTGCCCCTTTTCTGTTCCCCAAAATCTAGCCAAGTTAAGGCAACAATGAGAGCAAGCCTGGGCTGGAAATCCAGATACATATTATCTTGAAGGACACTGGCTTCTCTATGCACTCTGGGAACTAGGGCAAGTCAGTATTATCTGTAGAAGGCTACTTTTTTGCATGAACACCAGAACAGTTGCTCTTCGGGATGCTGGTCAGGTAAGCAAACTAAGCAAGCTAGTGCTGGTGATGTCCCTGCTCCTGCAGCCTAACGTAAAACCTCCCTGAGTGGGGAAGGGTGTGGAGCTCAGGGCACTGTGGAAAGGCTACGTGTCGCTGCTCCAGCTGGCTGCCCCTGCACAAGACGCCAGGAGGGAGAGGAGGGTGCTGCTCAGCAAAGTACTGTAAGGGAGGGAGGTGCTGTCAACCTGTCACCACTAAACTGTTCTTGGAGCAGTCTCTGATCTCTTGTAAGCTTTCCCCGATAAATCATATGCTTCCCACACTGTCTTTGGGCATGGCTTTTTTTTTTTTTTTTTTGCAACCTGCCCTGGCACAACTGGGCTGTGTATGAGACATTATTTCTTTCTAGTCCAACTCTTTAATATTGCAAATAGTAACCAAGTCACCTTCTTGGTACAAACCATTTATTTAATTTCCTTAATCTTTTCTTTAGGCTGAGAAAGTTTGGATTCTTTTGTTTTGTTTTGGTACCAGGGATTGGACCCAGGGGGTGCTTAACCACTGAGCCACATCCAAGCCCTTTTTTAAATGTTTTACTTTGAGACAGGGTCTCACTAAGTTGCTGAGGGCCTTGCTAAATTGCTGAGGCTGGCCTTGAACTTGCAATTCTCCTTGCTGCTGCCCTCACAAGATGCTGGGATTATAGGCTATGGCACCATGCCTGGCTAGTAGGTGACCTTTTTCAGGAACTTATTTCTGTGAATGTTTGAAGAAGTCATCTTTGTGGTTCCCTTGAATACTTTCCAGTTTCACAATAAAAATAATTAAGTGAGGTTTCTGATAACCTAGTACCTTTTCTAAAGGGCACTTGCTTCCCTGGAATCTTCCTTTCCTTTCCCGCAGTGTAAAGTTGAATCCTGTAGTGCAAAGCTGTAGTGTAAATGTCATGAGATCCTGTTATTGCTCCTCATCAGAGTGTGTCCCTGGGGTGTGTGTGTATGTGTGCATATATGTGTGCAAGAAAGTGCAACTTTCCTCAAAAGACCAAATATCAGCCAATATCCATATGAGATGTCTTGAACCCTCTCCTGGACTGGGACCTGGGTCTCTGGGAGCCTGGCCTAATGGAGAAGGTGGAGATGAAACCAGAGTTTGAGACACAACCAGTTCTCTGCTTCCGCTGGCAGGTGGGGTTTGCTTAAGCTGCCACCTTTGCCTCTGAGAAAGCCTGTTTTAGTGTGACCTGCTAATCACCACAGGGGATGCCTGCTGGCCTCAGCTCCGAGGGTTGAGAGTCACAGTCAGCAAATCTGGATTCTTCTCCACCACTCTCAAGTGTTGGGTGGTAAATGGTGGACCCTAGCAATTAACCACCAATTTCTTTCTGGGTTCTTGTCTCTCAATGGAAGAATGAGATCCATGGACTAGGGTGGAAGGTAAAAGTGAAAGGAGTAGGATTTACTTAAGTGAGAAGAAACGAGAACTCCCACAGGGTGATAGGGGACCTGGTAAAAGGTTACCTTTAGGTGTGCTAGTCTAGGGGTTAATATAGTTACCAGGTTAAGGTTTTTGATCAAAATTGATGTTAAATAGGTATTGGAATAGTACCAAGGCTATTGACTTGGCCATAACCCTCTTGGCAGTGCCCTTTTAGCCCTTGAGTTTGAACTTTCTTGTAACCTCCATGTGGGTCTGACCCCACTTCCATTTTTCTGTTGTTTAGGGACAAAGGCTTGGCTAGAAGTTTGGAATGTTTCTACAGATTATTTTCATGGAGTGGTCTTTACATTTGAAAAAAAAAAAAAAAACAACAAAACAAAAACCACACACCTTAATTGGGACCCAGTAACTATCTTATCTGATTCGGAAGGGTCTTACAGCACAGGATCCTAGAGATCATTTGGTACAATCATCTCTAGGGAAAATTTTTTCTCTTTCCCTTTCTTTCACATCACATCTTTTCTCCTTTCCTCTGGAAGTAGAAGTACTATTTCCTGTGGGAAACCCATTCCAAGTGGCTTGAGTGGGAGTCAGGGTTCATCTCACAGGAAAGATGACTTCTCAGACCTGGCCAATCAGAAAGCTCCATTTCCTGATTCCCATTGGTTCATGGTGGGAGCATGACCTGAGACATCCCAGTCAACACTGTTTCTGAGATATTTCTTTTGGAGCTGTTAGTTCACTTGGGAAAACTAACTTTACAGATGATACACCTTAGGGTGTGGTGACCATTTGTTTTACATGTGGAGGGATCTTGTTAGAGAGAGGAGAGGGGAGAGAGGGAGGAGAGAGGAGAGTGTGTGAGCATTCAGATGAAATCCCGTGAATGAGACTTGAAGTCAATCCATCCCCATGCAATTCTGAAATGTGAGCCAATAAATCATATTAAAAAAACAAAACCAAACCAAAAACAACTGGCTTGAGAAATGCTTCGGTTGTGTATGAACAGATCCTAATACTCCCCTTATTTTATAACGAGCAGTGGGGTGTCTGCAGTAGCTCCTAGGTAGAATTCTTGCTGTCAGGTGGGATGGCCCCCCTCCTCTTCCAGCCCACTGCTCCCTGTTCTTGAAACACCAGGGAACTTTCTAAAACACATACCTAAACCACATACTGGGCCCTTACGCCGTGCTGACTCTCCAGCCGCCTCTGTCGAATACTGAGTCCCAACCAGGGGCACTGGGCCTCAAGGTCTGGTCTGCCTCTGTCCCCACCCTCTGCCTCTGCTCTCCTTGGGGTGAATGTTCCAGCTGTCCTAAGGTGCTTGCAGGTCCCCAAGCATGCTGTGCCATTTTATGCTTCCTTCTTTTGCTCCCTAGAATTCGTGTTGGGAATGTTCTTCATATACTATGCAAGTTTTGAGCTTACTTGTCCTTCAGAATTAGCCCAGTGAAAGAAAAATCAATGCAGTCACCATCCCTCTTCCTAAAGGGACTTTTAAAATAATTTGAATTCAAGTGCCTTCCCTGAGATGACTGGGCAGGTAGCCAGGAGTAGAATCCAAGTCTCCTGACTTCTAGCCCAGGGCCCTCCTTCTGCCTGGTGAAGGATTTGACCTGGAAAATGTCCACTGGGCCCTTCATTCTGCTCTGTTTACAGACTCATGCAGTCACCCCGGGTCTGTACCACTCTTACACCCACCCTGCATCTGGAAGGGCAGCAGCAGCCTGCCTTCAGTGTACAGAGTTTTTAATGTGCACCAATTTTTTGCTCTCTTTCAGGTTATGCTCAGAGTATAAAATGCATGATGATAATCATTTTCCCTTAATCTGTTCAATATAGTGGTAGCTCCCAGCTCTTAGCATCTGGCCTGCTAACTGCATAGTAAATAAGAGTAACATGCTGCAAGCATTAATGAACTACTTGTATAAAATCATTTCCATGCAATCAAGATGCTATTGTTGTTATCAATAATAGCAGCCATTGGGAACAGTTGCCTGGGCCCTCCTGGGGCCCAATGAAGTGATCCCTGAGGCTGAAGCCAGGCCTTGTGTCTTTAAACGTCCCTGTGGAGATTCCAAGGTGCAGCCAGGGCTGAGAACCCCTGGGCTTGTCAGTTCCTTCTTGAGAGGAAGTCTGGGCAGGATGTACAAAAGTTTTGAGCTACAGATAGGAATAAGGTCATAAGGAAAAGATGTGACTTATTCGAAGAGAGTTATAAAATGTATTTACTTTTAATTATTAAAACTAAAGCTTGTCTCTACCTCTAAGCATTGTTTTCTTTATTGTCATTTTTTTTTCTTATTAAAATATCACCACCAAGTGCTGCCTCACCGCCAGGGCCTCAGAGGGCTCGCTGTGGGGGCTTCGACCTTTCCCGAAGGCCTTGCTGTGCTCCATCACACTCTGTGTTCTTGTTCTCCTCATTCCCAGGGTGGGAAGAACCACAAAATTCTATAACAAGTTTCCTTGTTCTTCTCCCTCTTTTTCTTGTCTCTCCAAGGTCTCATTGGCCTGTACATTCTTGTCTAAATGCATTAACTGAGCACTTTTATTCCTACACCTAATGTCTTCTGAATAATAATTTTCGCTTCTGGTTAAAGCAGGCTGTACTTTACTTTAAAATTGAAAAGCAGTGTAAGCTTGTATAATATTTGTTTAATATTTGCTTTGTGCTTTATGCTAGCATCAGGCTTAGAATAACCAGCATCTACATACGTCTTGGCAAGTGGCAGCAGGGCTTTCCCTGGTTTGGGGACCCAGGTCTGGAAAAACCCTCCTGGGAGCTGCTGATTGTATCTGGATGCTGCTGTGTCGCTGCCCTTTCTCTGTAAACATGCTGCAAGTCTTAGTGACCTGCTTCAAGCATACCATCTCCTTTCCCTTCTACTGGGAATAGAAATTCTGTTTTCTCTGGCTTGACCCGCATCTCACAGGGGGAGATATTGACGAAGCCCTGGCCCATCAGAAGATCTGACTCATGAGTCTAGTGATCTCTGTGATTTGGAGGGAGTGCTGATCATAGTTATTCGCAGAGAGCCCAGCTGAGCATTCCGGGTCCACCTCTCCGTCTTTCTCTTGTGGTGGAGGAATGTTCCCCGTGATCTATCCCTGCCATTCCCGCCTGCGTGTCTCAGTGTCCTGGCCATGGCACACTGCTAAGGCCATCAATACACGAGTTTCTCTGGAATGAGTTGTTAAATGAAATTAAATAGATGTAGCCCATGTTTAGTGTCTGTAAAGAACAAAACAGAAGTTCATTTTAAAGCGTCACTAGATTCACAGCAGCTTTTAACTCCAGATAGTGAAAGCACAGTTTCTGTTAGGGTGAGGGGAGGTGGGTGAAAAGGTCATGGAGTGTTTTCTGGAAGTGGCGTCATTGCCATGGCAGCCGGGATGCAGAGAGAGAAAGAGGGGCAGGGCCCAGGGGAGAGATAGATCCTTTCCAGGACACTCTCCCTGTGACCTACTTCCTCCACCCAGGTCTCACCTCCCAGCAGTCCATCCGGCCACCAGTGGATTAATCCACTGATGAGGTCAGAGCCAGCTTCAGTCACTTTGTAAAAGCCCCAGCTCTGAACCTGGGGGCACTGGGCATCTTGTTTTCAACACATGAGCCTTTTGGGGATCTTCCAGATCCAAGCCAAACAGGGATACAACACATGTCCTTCAAACACAAGGACTCAGCCCTGCAGTGACCTTCGCCCTGGGCATGTGGAATCTGAGGGTGGCATGGGCATATGTGACTAGAAAAAAAAGCCACAGTGGTGATTCTCAGGTCTCCAAACCTGTTCAGAAGGTTGGGGAATGTGATTCGAGAGTCGAAGGGTAATTACTACTAAAGCAGAACTAAGGCTTGGGTACCGATTACTTCCTCCAAATGGCATTGTTTCATAGATTATTCAGTCACCCCTTTTATTCATGTCACCTCTTTTAATCCATGAAAAGGGAAATTTATTTGCAATAGTAACAAAAAAAAGTCCTTGGAGTTATTTCCATCTCAAATAAAATTTGCTCTCACAATACAAAATGGTTTAAAAAATAACTTAAAAAATGTAAATATAACTATAAATTTATTAAGTAGATCAGACTTACAGAAAAGAACACAAGGTTCTGACCCATCAATAATACTCCTAGATTTTTATCCAAGAGAAAGAAAAACACGTGTCCACATAGATCTGTGCAAGAACTGTTCATGGTTGCTCCACTCAGAGTTGCCCCAAACTGGAAGTGACCCAGCTGTTCGTCAACAGGGGAGTGATAAGCTGGGGTGGATTCATAAAAGAAATGCTACTCAGCAAAAGAGACCACAACAAAAGAACTACTATAAATGCAACAACCACAGCAAAATAAGCTGAGTGACAGAAATTTAACACAAAAATATGTACACATTATACAATTCCATTTGCATGAAATTCTGGAACTGGCAAAATGAACCTATGGTGATGGAATTTGATTGGCGGTTGCTTCTGAAGGGCAAAGGATTGACTGGGAATGGGCACAAAAATTCTTTCTGGGGTGGTGGAAATGCTTTTTCTCTATACATGCATCCAACAACATTAGATTAATGGTACATGTACAATCTGACCTTACTCTAAGTAAATTATACGTCAACTAAATAATGGAACTATTAAGGGAGTAATTTTATAAAAGTAATGTGTTTCTATCCCTTTCTTCATTAGCCTGTGAACTCCTTGAAGGGCAAAAATGAAAAAGTACTCATTTTTCATTTCCTTTTATTTCAATATTTACTCCAGAGTAAGGATAAATAAATGTGTGTTGAATAAAGGATAATAATATTCTATGCGTAAATGGAGCATTCATATTCATGATCTTATTTAATCCCTGTAGTAATCCTGTGAGTTTATAGATGAGGCCCAGAGAGGTAATGTGAACCATCTGAGGTCACACAGCAGAAAGGGGTACAGGTAAAAATTGAACACAAATTTCCTAATATCACCAACATCTAATTCCAAATTTGCTATTTCCAGGATGGCCTAATTATTACATTTGAATAATTATGTGTAGTTTTCTTGACTCTTATCAATTCACAATGTTATGCAGCTATTACTTCTAAATTTTAAAAGGTACAATAAAATTATTTAGAGGTAGAAAGTTAGCAGTGTTTAATTGCCCTTTAGTATGAATTCCACCCTAAAATGTCATTTTCTTTAGATTTCAAACATAATCTGGTAAACTTCTGCTGAGTCCCTCACTTGAGCAGTAACTGAGAGTCAGAGATAAAGGCAAATCTTTTCCTTGTCTTAAATCAAGTGGCATTAAAGCTACTGAGCAGAGCAGCTTTTCAAGTCACCCTGTTAGTGCTTAAAGGTGTTGGCTAACAGAGAAGGCCCACTAATCTGTCCATGTTTAACTTCTAGGCTAGAGAAAACCACTCTTCACAGAATGTAATGACAATTAACCTGTGTCAATATAATGATTGGAATGCATTTGTTAGCTAACCCCTTACTAAGGGCAGGCAGAGCTGACTCTTGCTTACTCAACACCTACTGTGCACAGGGACGAAGGTGCTTTATGCTTGTCCTTTCCTTTGGTCCTTAAGACAAAAAATGAAGTGGGCATGGTGACCCATTTTACAGGTTAAAAAACTGAGACTCTTAGAGTTTGAGTGTATTGGCCAAGGTCACATAACAAGCAAGTAGTCAAAATTAGGTCTCTCTCACTCCCCAAATGTGCTCCACCCACCATTTCTGTGCTGCCTCTCCAGGATACTGTGCAATGCCTAACACAGACCACAGATTAGGAGATGGGGTAGACAGAATAATGCCCCTCGCCGTCCAAAGACATGCATGTCCTAATCCACGGAATCTGTGACTCTGTTAACTTTCACGGCACAAAAGTCTTTGCAGATGTAATCACTAGGGTCCTCGTGAGTGAGATGGAGTTGGGACAGCCAGGGGTCAGAGTCAGGGGAGAGATTTGAAGGTGCTATACTGCTGACTTTCGAGATGAAGAAGGGACCATAAGCCAAGGAGTAGGCAGCTCAGGCTACTGGGAAAGCAAAGCAGCAGATCCTCCACCAGGACCTCCAGAAGGAACCCAACCCTGCACACACCCTCAGGTTAGCCCGGCCAGACCCGTATCAGATGTCTGACCTCCAGAACTGGAAGGTAATAAGTTTGAGATGGTTTAAGCTACAAAGCTTGTGTTTATTTATGATAAACACATAAACTAGTATAGAAGGGATAGCAGTTAGCCAATCTATAAATTATCATCCTTTGGTAATTTAAAGAAAAAATTTAATTTTCTTTTTAAATAGCTTGTGTCTTGATTGAGAATCCTTACAACCAATACCAAATTAAAATATGTTTGTGTTATAAGAGTCTTAATTGGTGGAAGAAATCCAGCACTGTCAAGGGTTTTGCTACAGACGTGATAATAATAAGGTGAGCTGCATTAAAACTCAGAGTACCCAAATAATTTGATAGTTTATTATTTTCAGTACTATTGTGTACCTTATCTGACTTTCCATGTTTATTCACAAGATTTATTACATTTATTCTTCATTTATTCATGATGAGGTGCCTTCCATGCACTGATGATGATACTAGTGCACAGATAAACAGATGTGTGTGTAGACTCGGCAGTGCCCGAAGATTTCGTTTTCAGTATTTGTTTACATGCTATCTTTGGATTAAGTGGGTGTATATATGTTTAAAAGTTTATCAGACATCTGTGATAAGAGAATATAAATAATTCAGTATAGAAAATTGCCCCTTTAGAGTTGATAGAAGTGGCAAGTAATTTAAGTTTAATATAATACAAATGAGGAATCTCAATCTTATACTAAGTTGGTTTGATGATTAATCTATTTTTTTTTTTTTTCAAAAAAAGAATTAGAACTCCTGCCGGAGAAAGAACACGCTGACATCTATTAGATCTTATAAAGTTTGATTTATTTCTTTTTCTATCAGAGTTAATTTTGAAAGGGGGAAGAATCTTGATGTTAAGAGATATGGAAAATTATTTGGTGTAATATAATGACCCAGTCAGAATTCAAAGTCTCAATTAAATTGCAAAGTTGCTCATTTATCATTCGGTTGGCTTAGCTGGGGACCTTCCATTGGTCCTGCAGGATGTGTGAGGGGCTGGCTACTTAGGGCCTAGGATAATGCAAACTTAAATTTACATCTGACTTGGTCCAAGAGTGCTATTCTGAGTCAGTAATCTAGATGACTCTCTGAGCCTTTTCCCTATTAAATGAGAAGGATGTGTTAGTAGTATTCTCTTCGACTTAAGAATGCTATTTGTTTCAAGATGAGTGAATCATAGCTCTAACGGGACCCCCCAATAGAAGTCTTCATATAATTGTCAATTAACAATTTAATTTAGTTAATGTTGTCGGCGGGGCGGCTGCCATATTTAAAGAAGGCCACTGCTACCTTTGGTTGAGGCATATGAGTAGGCGTAGGACACGAAGGACCTGCCCCGTGCATTGTGTGAATTATGAAAAGTTGTACAACTTGGTGAGCAGCTGTGTCTTTGTGACCATTAGAAAAAATTGCCCTTTCCTCTGGCAGATGAAACCCTGCATATGACAAGCATAGCATGGGCTGGATTTCAGCTTCTGGTTGTCTCCTTGGCTGGGTGACATGGGCAGTGCACAACTTCTCTGACTGTAAACCAGTCCCCAGATTTGTAATCCAGTTGGGGAAATAGTGAGTGACTCTATATTCAGTTCTTAGAAGTTTCTCCAGATGCATTGTTGAGTCCTCTAATGGAATCACAGGAAGTAGGATATTTTCATTTTTTAACAACTCTTGTGAGGAAACTACCATATGGCTGTTTGCAAACTGTTTGTCAAGCTTGTTCTTAAACATTCAAAGTGCTTATGAATTTCACACATCTTGCATACAAAAAAAGAGGCTGCTAATCTCATCTATTCATCTGGCAACATGTTTTTAGAACTCCTGCCAGCCACAGGGACATCAGCAGCTGATGGAGCCACCATCCCTGTCTGTGTGGAGAACCATTCCAGGTGGGATTGGTGGGGATAGTAAAATAGGAACTCTCTAGATCCTAGTAAAGAGTCTTGTTCTTTGCTAATATGAGGCTTTTTGAACAGGAGGATTGGGGATTGGAGATGGTTGCTCAGGAAAACTTTCCTGCTTGAAAAATAATAAGCATGGGTCCGGGCGTGCAAACATGCCTATCATTGGCTTAGCCTCTCTATCCTGACTTGGAAAGGAATGGAAGCTCCAGGCTTCTCTTTGAAGGGACCAGATGGGCAGTGCCACAGGTACTTAGGAGACTTGACAAGGCTATTTAATTGGTCCTCCTGAGCCCACCCAGCACCTCTGCAGCCATGATACAGGTAGTTGCGAACACAGTCCTGGGAGCTGTGTGTGCAGAACCTCCTCGAGTGTTTGACACATAAGCTAGACAGGGACAGGCCATTTGTCATCTACCCTAGAAGAGCCAGTGATTGAAAACAACTCGCTCACTTAAAAGTTTATTTATTTTGATCATTATCTGGTCAACGCTGCACCTTTCCCCAAAAAGTTATTCATAGGTCTTAAAAATGTTTGGCTCCTTTTGTCCAGCAGCTGTACATCAGGGCTTCACCTAAAATCTTTAGGTATTAAGATGCTGATTGTAGTAGTTTTTTAAATATGGAAAAATTGGTAAATAGCAAAAATGATCATGGGGGATTGATTAACTAAGCTTTGTTGTACTCACATAATGGCAAAAGAAATGGTCCATAACAATCCCATGTGGACTAGTGATTCCCACATGGGAGACACAGGATGTTTCCACCCATATGAACAGCACCGACCCATGAGAAGTCTTAACTTGAGGGTGGTAGAAGAGAGGTGTAGCTTAGGAAGGAAGATGTCATTTGCAAAAAGCCTCCCTAAGTGACTCTGATATCAGGAGAGTAGACATAACTCCATTAAGTGTCACTATTATAAATGACAAAGAAACTTAACCTAATGTAATTTAAAAAATCAAATAGTAAACAGTATGTAGTCAACATTGATTAAAAAAATGCATGTGCACCCAGATATGCCCCCACGACTACCAGCATATATACGTATATTTTATGTTTACATAAAAGTTTGAAGGAAGGACACCAAATATTGAGTGATTTCATTTTGGAGGCAGGATTATGGGTTATTTTATTTGATCTGTATCCTGTGTATTTCCCAGCAACTTGCCTACAAACATGTACTACTTTAAAGGAAACAACACATGATTGAATTAAAAAAATACAAAGAACTATGCAAGGCTGTGTGCACCTGTAATCCCAGCTACCTACCTGGGAAGCTTAGGTGGGAGGATTGGTAGAGTCCAGGAGTTTGAAGTCAGCATGGGAAACATAGTGAACCACAACAAAGTTAAAATAGTAGCTAATCCTCTCTGAAGAGTAATTTTGGGAAGGAAAAAAAAATAATAAGAAAGAAATTTGAGTTGCTTATTGCACTGTTTTGGACTCTCAGTTACCCATAGATGAGGAAAGCCCTGCCTTTTGGTTTAAGATGGAGCCAGATCCAAACATTATTGCCCCCGTCACAGTTGCTACCAGAAATTCAGGTTCAGTGTTTAAGAAAGCCATCTAGAATGTGACAACAAAACAGTTCTCTTCCAAACCAACTTTCCATTCTGATTGAGTTTTTTGGAGAGTCAAATAGTCCTCCAAGAGCCAGGGTGCTCTGGAACATTCTCAGGTGATGTGTGTACAAATGCCATGGCAGGTGTATATTCCCTTACTTTGCCTCTCAGATGATTTCCTAAGGACAGGGTTTTCCTTGGGGTAGGATTGACGTAGGGTAAGAGGTGAAGTAGAACACGGGATGCAGAGGCTGAATGTGGGGATTCTAGACCTGGCCCTAGCATTGATCTCTTCTCCTTGTTGGTAGAACGAAGGTGGAGTGCCAACCTTCTCCTGTTCCAGGATTTCTATAGGAATTGATGAGACAACATTTGCAAGAGTGTCAGGAAAGCTATAAAATGTCACCCCTGAGTGGGATGTCATACCTTTCAATGATAAACCAGCCTGGATTTTTAATAATCTGAGAGTTAATTGACCTATTGATGGGACAATTCTGCTGTGGCTGACCCTTCTTTTGTCCCATGGAGTCATTATTTTCCTCAGCTGGCAGGACAGGACAGCTGCTTCAACTTGCTTGACTCTCGCTGCTGCCTGAACTCTGGCCCTACCACAGATCTCTCAGCACTTGGGCTTGTGCTGTTTCTAGGCCTTCAGGTGGTGCTCCTCACTGTCAGGAGCACTCCCACTCCCCACCCTCACCTGACCCCGAGAGTGCTTGTTTCTCAAAGTGTGGTCCTGCATTGCCGGGTAACTTCCTAGAAATGCACCTTCCAGGTCCCAACTTCAACAGATGTCAGAAACTTTGGGTGCAGGGCCCAGCAATCTGTGTTTCACAAGCCTCCAGGGGAGTCCGATGGGTGCTAAGGTTTGAGGACCATTGCGCTTCAGAGTGATTCTCACTCTGTTGCTTATCCGGAAGCTTAAAAACTACAGGCCACAGAACTATACTCCAGACCAATTAAATCAGACTTTCCAGGGTGGGGACCCAGGAATCAGTATTTAAAATCTCCCCAGGTGATTCCAATGTGCAACCAAGTTGGATAACCACTGTGGAGGCTGGGTGGCCTGTTTGTCCTAGGCTCCATAGCACCTCGCATGTAGCTTCTGTAACACTCATGTCATAAACCACATGGGACAGAGTCCACTTTGCCACCAGGAGCTGCCACACTGTAGGCACCACTGAATGTTGACAGACCTGAATCACACTGTGTTTTGATTACAGGGTGTGTTAGAAGGATTGATTTAAAAATACAATTCCAAAAGTATCTCAATAAGATCTCATTCAGTATATAATTACGAAAGTGGTAATATTGTAGTAGTTTTATGGCATTCAAGATGATGGATGATGCAAGTTCTTTATGTAGAGGGAAGTATAAATGTACAGGAACAAGCCCCAGGGAACATGACCCCACCTCAAAACCATGAGCCTCCCACATCTGTCTCTCACCCTTCTGCCATTCTTTGTCTGTGTGCCTAGCATCCTGTGCACGCATGTGTGTACCATAAAACAGATGAACTCCAGATTCACAGATTTTAAAATATCTCTTACTGGATACATTGCTTGCTTTTGTTTCTCAAATAAAGTGGCACTTTATTTGAGGCAGATATAATATCCAGAGGTCCTCCTACCACTAAGATTTATTTTCCAAAAAAAGTCCCGGCTGATAACTTGTTAAGTTCTCATTTGACTTAGAGTGTCATTTGGAATTGAGGACTGAAACCCATGAAATGAAAATGTGGATATTAAAAATAGAGCAGAAAATGGATTATTTGGTCCTGCCAAAATGCATCTATTTAGAATAAAATGTAATAGGATGTTCTTTGAAAAAGTTATCCAGGGAAAGAAAGCCAGAAGTTAGCTCTTTCTCACCGTCCTTTTCAATTTTTCAGCCACTAAATGACTAGGATTCCTAAATGGATGAAGAAAACTAAAAAGTTGACCTGTAGTCATTCATTTAAAAATTTTTATAAAATACTTTACTAATCTCAAAATATTTTAAAAAATTAAAGTCTATTTTGGCTGTATGCTTACCTTCTGAAGGTATTTTTATTTGAACTGGGTATGTATGTGCCTGTGCATATTAT
Organism: Sciurus carolinensis; assembly: GCF_902686445.1. Taxonomy (NCBI): domain Eukaryota; kingdom Metazoa; phylum Chordata; class Mammalia; order Rodentia; family Sciuridae; genus Sciurus; species Sciurus carolinensis. The sequence goes on from NC_062215.1 coordinate 120,050,050, forward strand.
ATGTGGGTATGCAGGTTCTTTGGGAAATGAATATTCTGCACATATTTCTTAGGTATATTAAGTGCCTGTGTCATGTGGACAAATCACATTCTTTCATTCATTCACTTAACCAGACTTTTTTTCTTTCAACCTTATATAGTCACATGGTGTGCTTGGTACCAGTGGAGTATCTAATGGTGGACCTGAGAGGTTTGGTCCTGACTTCATGTCGCTGGCCATGTTGTGACATTTATGACAACATCCTTTTGCTTCTGGGTTCTTGAGTCATTCCTGATTTTGTGTGTGTGTGTGCATGTGTGTGTGGTGTGTGTGTGGGCACGCTCGTGCACGTGTATTTGTCTCATTATTTGATATAAATTATCATTTTTTCTGCCACTCTTAGATAACCATTCCTAAGCAGGTTGCCTTCCAACCTTATTGTATACCTTATGTACTGCAGTACATAAGTGAACAATCTCAGAATAAGTTGATAATCCTATAGTAACACAGATTCAGTGTCCATTCCCCAAAATGTCTCATTAGAGACACATATAATACTGATTCTTGAGTTTACAATCTTATGGTGTTTTGTAGTTAGCTCCATTAAAGACAGTAGCTTGAGCAAATTTAAAATTATAGATTTGTCTGTGTTATTGTGAAGTTTGTTACATAAGAGAGTTATGCAAATGGCTGCCAGGCTGTTTCTGGGAATGCATTTTAACTTCATTCTGATGTGGAAATGCTTATTGGGAGCAGATCAGACTCCCAGCCTTTTGCAGGAGCATGTCCCTTTCTTCCTTTTGAACTAATAAGTACTATCAAGGTTGAGGAGCGGGGTGTGGGGGGTGGGTGGTGGAAAAGGAAGATAGAATAAAATTCTGGGGCTCTATCCTCCGGAAAGGCCAGAGCAAACCCCTGTAAAGACAGTTTAGCCAGTCTTGCACTGCTGGGGCAGCTGGTATATTTGCCCTGGAGCCTAAGCAGGCTGTCAGTGACCTTCCAGATTGTACAGGCTTTAACTACTTGCTGAAGTAGGATCCTGCTGGCTTTCCTGTTCTGCTCTCACCTGCAAAACTGCTAGAGTAGTCTTTCTCAAAGAAAATTCCCAATGTCACTCCACTCCTGGTGTGGCTTCCTATCACTTTTGAGATAAAATTTCCACCTCCAGGCTGCCTGAAAGTTCTACCATCAACAAACTCTTGCACACTGATGCAACGTCATCTCTTGATCACTTCTATGACGCTTCTCCTGGAACCAGACTGATCTTTTCAATATTCTGTTCATTTATTCTTCAATTTACTCACTCAGCAGATAGGATGACCAATAATTCAGTCCAACTCTAAGAGTTTAGGAGATATACTGTATCTATTGTGTGTAAACACTGGGATGTGTTTTTCTCTTAAGATTCTTAAGACAGTGAACGGAAACACAAAAGGCCATAATGACCTGCAGTGGTAATATCTTTGTTCTCTAATCAGTATTCTTGTTTTCTGCATCTTCTGCAAGCTTTCTTGGCTCTTGATTTCCCTCATGCTCATGCTTTTCACTTTTTCCTCTACACCCTATCTAGATTTACCTGTTCCAGGAAGTTCTCCAATAGGGTCTTAACTCTTTCTCATCATTCATAGATCTAGTGAATGCGGCGTTGTTTGGACTCTGGTGCTGCTTTGTGGTCTTCAGCTATCCCATGTGAGCCACATGTCACCCCAGATGGCCAGAAGGGAAGCTCCCTGCAGATGAGCAGGCCCTGCCTTCTGTTCCTTGCTTTCTCCTGCTTCTCACACCCCAGGGCTCTGCATACAGCCCAGGGAGTCAGCTGAAGCTGTTGGACAGTCAGCTTTCTTTTGTCTGGAATTCAGATCAGAAGCTCGGGTGTTTCCCCCAGTGCATCTGCACATCAGAAGTGAACCCAGCATGGTACATGCCATCACTGAGCACTTTGCTCAGAAAACAGATGATTTGTTTTGATAGGGCCACATCTGAAATGGAGGGCCATTGCAACCTCTAGTTGGGAGAATGCAAAATTGGAACTGTGAAATGACATGCATTACGGACCCGTGAGGATGGCTTTGATTGTGCCTCCTGTGCTGTTAGGACTCCACTAACTAGATCAGGTTCCCTCACTACCAATTAGCATCATGTTAATCTTGGCTAAAAGTGAAGCAAAGCATCAAGGATTTGGTGGATTACCAGTCCCTCTCACATTGGTCGTCTGAGGCTAAGCACCCCTTGGACCTGGGTGGAAAGTAAGTCCTTTCATAACAATGTGTCATACATTCTGGTCATTGCGCTTCTTAAAGTTACCATTTTTTCTGGGCCTGCAGCGTTCTGCTATTTTTTTTGAAGGAATGAAAATCCAATCTCACTTAAGCCGGATTCCAGAAAATAGGTCATCGATGTGAGTTGCAGTTTATTTTCCTTCCAGCTTTCTTTCTATGCTTGCTTTAGATTGCTTTTCTGCAAAGGGCAGATGCAGCTGCCCTGGCTGGTGGGCACTCAAGCAGTGGTTGACCGACATCACCCTGATTCCTGGGTCCTCACAGCTTGCATCTGCCTTTTGTCTGGCTGTTAAATTCCGGTAAAGAATAGGAGAATATCCTCCTTAAGTATAGATTTTCACACACACACACCACACACACACACACACACCACACACACACCCCATAGTTCCACAGCCACTTGATTCACCACCGCAGTTTATAATAGAACCGACCTGTGGGGTTATAAACCACTTATTTTCTGCACAGAATTTCTCAGCTTGAGGCCAAGTTGAAGGGCATTAGTCAATCAGTAATTTGCAGTTGCTTTTTTAAATGTATTTCACTTCGAGAAGGTTAAGGCAGCTAATGCTAAGATTTCCCCAAGCTTGGTATAAGGAAGTGAAAAATCTGATGATTTAGTTAATCATTGTCATAGCCGTGGGCAAGTGTTGTTCCTTAGTGACTGCAGCATCATGGCTGATTTGTGAATTTGGTAACACGATGATTTGAAAGATTTCAGATTCCATTACGTCACTATTCTTTCTTCTCTCAATATTGTCTATTTAAGATTTAAAATTTTTTAGAACATTAGAGGAGGAAATTAGAGATCACGGTAGGGATCATTGGAATCTATGGAGCTCTGTCAAGTGTTGATGCTGACTATTCCCCTGGAATTCACGGTCAACAACCCTGGTTTTAACAAACCTGGGTTTGTCCCTGAGAAACAGTGACTAGCTCAAACCATCTCACTTTTCAGATGAGGAAACCTGAGGCACAAGGCGTTGAAGAGACCTCAGATTCGCCAAGATTGCAGAAGGAAATGTTAGGATGGTGGCCTCTTCTGGCTTCCTGGCCTTCTTGTCACAGGGAGATCCTGCATGCCACTCCCTGTCCCCTCAACCCCAATACGGCTATTCATGATAAACGAGTGGTTCCAGAAGCATCCTTTGAGGATGAGATAGACAAGCAGACATGTGCACCTTTCCTGGGGCTATGTACCCTTGCCAGGAGGGACACTTTCCCTAATTTGCCCAAATGACTTCTTGAGGGCTTGAGGTGACTGACGGGGCAGTGGTGACAGGTACTTAGATCAGGAACTATTTTTAGAGTAGAGCTGACAGGAATTACGCACCTGCAGAAACTGCTAGAGCAATCTTTCTCAAAGAAAGACATGTTAATAAATCAGTATGTATTGTGAAGTAATTTGGATGGAAGTTGTTAGAATTCAGAAATCTTGTACATTTAAAGATTTCCCTCTTGTCATTGTACAGCCTTCCATGATCAAATCATAATGTTTTCTCTTTTGATCTATGACATGGCTTGTACGTTTCCTCCTGGAGCAGACGTTTTCTCCTCAGAAGATTAGAATCGTTTCCCTAAGTAGAAACAAGGATTTTACAGAATGTGTTCTGTTATTAATGCTTTTTCAATGATTTTTTTTTGTAAGTTAGTCATTTCCACAAATGAAATCTATTTTTTAGGTAGCTAAATGAGACTTTTATTCTACAGAAGATATTTTGCAAAGTTAGAGGCCAAAGTGACAAACGGTTTTATTACCAGCCCATGAAAATTAAGACGCCTATCTAATTTTTCTATAAGTCTTAAAAAAATGTTCAGCCTTATACCCACTTATCTTTGCCTGCCAACTCTGTCAGCCCAGGAGGTTCTCAGCTCAGGGCGACACCCCAGGCTGAGCAAAGTATGCAGGGGACAGTCTTATCTCCAAGCCCTCCCCTGGAGCTGCCTGGATCTGGCTGGTCTCCTCTCCACCCTTCTTTTGAAGACGAAATTCAGACCTTTCTTAACCCATCCTCCTCCCTCACCTGCTCAGGGGCATTTAGTCCTGTATCTGCTCCCCCTCTTCTGGAAACTCCCTGGCCTCATCTGCTCTGTTCTCTCCCCCATCTCCCTGTTGGCCCCTCCTCTGGCTCCTCTTCCACGCTCATCTCACTGAACCTAAAGGCCATGCAGGTTCTGTCCTTGCCATCCCAGCCTCTGCTCGAGAGCCCTGCGGGGCATGGGTGGCTGTGCCCCCTCTGCAGGATTCCTGGCTGGTCCTCCAGCCACCTTCTCTCTGCCAAGTTCCAGTTGTGCTTTCTTATGGCATCTCCTGTTTTCCACTGGAACCTCCAACTCGGCAGGTCCCCAGACTGAATTTAGAGTGTCCCCAAGCTGTGCCTCCTCTGTGCCCCTCATTTTGGACAATCTTCTGGTCATCCAATCTCAACATTTTGACATTGATTTTGATTCTGCTTTTACTTTTGATTTCAAAATTGTTTTGAGCAAATTGATAGATATTTTTTGCTAACAATTTTTCTCCCCAATCTTCTCTCTCTCTCTCTCTCTCTCTCTCTCTCTCTCTCTCTCTCTCTCTCTCTCCCTCCCCTCTTAGGACTTCTGCCTTACTTTAAGCCCTGTGACTCTAACCACAATCCAGTCAGCTTCCTGTTTAGTGAGTGGTCCTGCTGCCAAGCTGTGCACCTTTTGTGGAGCTAAGTCCCCTTGCAGTCAAGATACCTTTTCTCATTTGCCCACATGGTTCTTGATAGCTTGTGGTGGTCCTGGGTGGCAGTGGTGACAGGTGCTTGGATGGGGATGTAATTTTAGTCCATCCCTTATACACTCCTGCCAAGTGTAAGAATTTCAGTAAAATATGAAAAATAATAATATCTTCTCTAATAATATTTTCTCCATTTGTTCTTTGGGTTGATAGAATAAACATGTAAACTTCTAAGCTTCTAAGACCCTACTCCTGGTTCAGGGCAAACACCAGTAAATGCCTCATTCCCTCCTTATGGGACAGTTTTCACTTTCTATCTTGCAGAGCAGGACTTGTATTCAAGTTGTATCATATTGGGGTGAATGACATAGGCATGTGACCTAGCACAAGGCTACTATGTAAGGTTACTTACACTTACACTGCAATACTATCCATCTGATAGCCACTGCTATGGGTGGATAGTGTATACAGTATGGATACACTGGACAGAGATGATTGATGTCCCAAGTGAGATGGAGCAGGATGGCATGAGGTTCCATCATGCTGCTCAGAATGGTGAATAATTTAAAACTTATTATTTATTTTTTTTATGGAATTTTTCCATAAAATATTTTTGGACTACAATTCACCAGGGGTAATTGCATCTGAGTAGAACAAAACTATAGATAAGGGAGGATTACTATTATTTTGGGCAAGAATTTAGGAGAGAAAATAGTGCTGGAGAGAGGAAGCCACCTGTTAAGACATGACGATGAAAGTCTTAGGGGCAATTGGCACATTTGGAAGATAAGTGGAGGACCTAAAGGCAGGTTTTTTTTTTTTTTTTTTTTTTTAGTTGTAGGTAAACACAGTACCTTTATTTTATTTTTATGTGATGCTGAGGATTGAACACAGGGCCTCACGCATGCTAGGTGAGCGCTCTACCGCTGAGTCACAACCCCAGCCCAAGGCAGGGTTTTGATTGAAGGTCCACATTCATGGGGGAAATGGGGATGGCACAGGAGAGGCAGAAGAGGAACCAAGAAAGGAAGATGTAAAGGAGACAAAGGGAAAGGAGTGTTCTAGAAAGATGGAGACAGTGAACAATGTCTGGTGCTGAAGGGGTGATAACAAGGGTTGAGTATGTGTACTGAATTTTCTGATGGATACAAACCTTCAAAACAGCGATTTAGTAGTGACAGGGCTGGAAATCAGATTCTCTGTCTTATGAAACAAACAAACAAACATAGTTATCCATCCTGATGTGCCAGTATGTGCATGTATATGTGCATGCCTATGGAGATGTTTATCATTAGTGATTACATTTGGATAGTGGGATTTTATAAGTGTTGCAACAATTTTCTTCTCTTATTTCTCTTTATTTTCTTAGTAGTCTATGAAATCACAACTTTTTTCATTATAAAACTGTCATTTTTTTTAAAGTTCTGGGTTTTATTGCTATACTGAACATTTATTGAACACTTATAGAAAGAATTTTTACGTATGGGAAAGAAAAAATTTACTAAGATACAGTCTCTGTTCTCAGGGAACTGACTGGTGGAGAAGACCAACGTGTGAACCACGGAATGGCAGGCAATGTGCTCACTGTTAGGAAAGAGGAACTGATCAGTAGGAGCATAAAGGAAAGGTCCTTTCCAGTGGGAACACTGGAAAAGGTCCCTAGGAGAGCTGCTACCCGAGACAGACTCCCTCGTCTACTGTGCAGACAGCTTGTTTGTGAAGAAGTTGGTCCCGACTCTGTCCAGTCTTCACCAGCACTTGCTTATATGTTGGTTTGGAATTTTTCTCCACTTCCTTCATAGTTGTATGGTTTTCTTATTTTATGTATCTCTGGGTGTTTTTTTGTATTTAACATTTATACAAATTTCTTGTGCTTAGTTTTATGATTTCTTCTTTCTAAAAGTTGTTCTCTATATTTGGAAGTATTCTTCAATGATTTATTAAATATATATATATATCTATGTATATCTATATATACACACACACACACACACACACACATATATATGTATATACATATATATATATGTCATACTATATTATCTAGAAGAAACATTCTCAAAAAGCATCCTCAGAAGTGGAAATCTTGGTTATGAATCTTCTGAGTATAAAATGTTGCTGGACAAGTTTCTATTTAAATCACACTCGCTAGGCTTGACTAACTGCAGGAGCTCTCAGGGTGCAGGCTACAGATTGCTTCACTTTCAGCAAGGTAAGGCTACACCTCCATTAGGACTAATTTAGGGTATTCAACAAGGGTTCGGGCTGGGCCCATGGGGAGTTGTTGAGGAACTGGTACCAGCCTGTGAGAAACTCAGATCAGCTCATGATAAGGGGGTTTTGAGAAGAGTGCAGTAGGAAATCCTGTGAGATCCAAGGACTGACAAGAAAGCTCAGCAGACCTCAGAGGGTCAAAAGGAGAATTGATTGTTGATCTGCTCACCAGTCCTCTCAGTTTCTTTCAGTCCTTTCAGTTTCTTACTGTTTCCTTGTTCTTCCCAGGATGGGCTTCTACCGTTTCATGTGGTTTCTGCTCTCCCATGACTTGACTTCTGCATGTATCTGACCAGAATGATCCTCTGTAGAGGTCTCTTACTTACTCACATGAAAGAAAAAATGATTTCTCTTTTAAAATAGAATAATGATACATCATCAAAAATATGACCAGTACAGAAATATACACAAATTTTAACAATTATATTATTTTTCCTGTTTCCAATGTCTCTGACTTTTGGTACCTCTCTCTATAGTTTAAGAATTTCTGTGGGGCTGGGAATGTATTTCAGTGGTAGAATATGTGCTTAGCATGCCTGAGGCCCTGAGTTTGATACTCAGCACCAAAGAAAACAAAACTAAATAACAGTTTCCATGTAGCCTTCTGCAAACATACACACACACACACACACACACACACACACGGCTATGAATGCAAATTTTGTTTTGTTTTGTTTTTTTGGATTTCAGTTTTGGGGATTGAAACCAGAGGTGCTTAACCACTGAGCCCGCCCTTTTTATATTTTATTTAGAGACAGGGTCTCACTGAGTTGCTTATGGTCTCTGTAAGTTGCTGAGGCTAGTTTTGAACTTGCCTCAGTCACTGGGATTACAGGCATGCACCACTGTGCCCTGCACAAATATTCTTTTATTTACACAGTTATATGCTATAACACTATACACTACTCAAAAAAGCTTGAATTGTTTATTTGGCATTCTTTCCAGACTGACACAAAATTTGTCTTCTTTCCTTTTAGTGGTTACATGTAGCTAGATAGTATTTCATTTTATGTAATTATTATAACTTATTGGATAATGTAAGTTGTATCCAGTGTTCTCTTGGAAAGAATGTTATAATAAATACCCTTGTATATCTATCTCCTAGAAGTTAAACATTTTAGTTCTTACACTTGTTCTATTGACTTCAAGTTAATTTTTATATGTGGTGTAAGGACATATTCTCAGATTGCTATACAAGCTTCAGCATTGTTGAAAAGTTTCCTTCATAAGATATACAAACATAATCAATTTTTACATTTGACTTTGTATCCTAGTAGTTTTTCAAATATACAGTATCAGATTTTTAAGACATACAATCATGTCATCTGCAAATAAAGTCCATTTTAATTTTTCCTCTTTAATCTGAGTTCTTTTAATTACTTTTTCTTGTTTGATTGCACTGGCTCCCCACGATACTGAATAAAAATGATGAGAACAGGCATCCTTGCTTTGTTCCTGATCTTAAAGTAAAACATTCAGTTTTTTTTACCATTAAGTGTGGTATTAACTCTAGGCTTTTCCAAGATACCTATATTGGGTTAAAGAAATCCCTTCTAATTCTAGTGGATTGAAAGTTTTGTTTTGTTGTTTTAAAATCCTGAATAAAGTTTTTTCAAGTGCTTCTTGCTATATTTATTGAGATAATCAAATGTGGTTTCTTTTTTATTTTATTTTTTTAGTCTGATTATATGTTGAATCTAGTGTGCTTTTTTGGAATTGCAGGGATCAAGTATATGGGCATTTGATAGATTTTGACCAGTTAATCCTCAAGGAAAGATTATGATGATTTACAGTCTCATTCATGTTGTTCCAGGGTGCTTATTTCTCCAGATTCTTCCCAATATTGATTATTATCAACTTTAAAAATCATATCCATCTGCTAGGAGATAAATGGTTATCTCAACATTTTCATTTGCACTTTAACATTTCTTTTTTATTTCTTCTTTCTTTTTTTTAATTGTAAACAAATGGGATACATGTTGTTTCTCTATTTGTACCTGGAGTCAAGGCATACCATTTGTGTAATCATAAATTTACATAGGGTAATGTTTGATTCATTCTGTTTTTTTCCCTTCCCCCCACCCTTCCCACCCCTCTTTTCCCTCTATACAGTCCTTCCTTCCTCCATTCTTACCATCCTCCTTATCCCTAACCCTAACCCTAACCCTAACCGTAACGCTAACCCCTCCCACCCCCCATTATATGTCCTCATCCGCTTATCAGCGAGATCATCGTCCTTTAGTTTTTTGAGATTGGTTTTTCTCACTTAGCATGATATTCTCCAATTTCATCCATTTGCCTGCAAATGTCATAAATTTATCATTCTTCATGGCGGAGTAATATTCCATTGTATATATATGCCACAGTTTCTTTATCCATTCATCAACTGAAGGGCATCTAGGTTGGTTCCACAATCTGGCTATGGTGAATTGAGCAGCAATGAACATTGATGTGGCTGTATCTCTGTAGTATGCTGATTTTAAGTCCTTTGGGTATAGGCCAAGGAATGGGATAGCTGGGTCAAATGGTGGTTCCATTCAGGGTTTCTGAGGAATCTCCATACTGCTTTCCAGAGTGGCTGCACTAATTTGCAGTCCCACCAGCAATGTATGAGTGTACCTTTTTCCCCACATCCTCGCCAACACCTATTGTTGCTTGTGTTCTTGATAATCGCCATTCTAATTGGGGTGAGATGGAATCTTACGGTTGTTTTGATTTGCATTTCTCTTATTACTAGAGATGTTGAACATTTTTTCATATATCTGTTGATTGCTTGTACATCTTCTTCTGTGAAGTGTCTGTTCATTTCCTTAGCCCACTTGGTGATTGGGTTATTTGTATTCTTGGTGTAGAGTTTTTTGAGTTCTTTATAGATTCTGGAAATTAGCGCTCTATCTGAAGTATGAGTGGCAAAGATATTCTCCCACTCTGTAGGCTCTCTCTTTGCATCACTGATAGTTTCTTTTGCTGAGAGAAAGCTTTTTAGTTTGAATCTATCCTAGTTGTTGATTCTGCTTTTATTTCTTGTTGCTATGGGAGTCCTGTTAAGGAAGTCTGATCCTAAGCCAACAAGTGAAGATTTGGACTACTTTTTCTTCTTTAAGATGTAGGGTCTCTGGTCTGATTCCGAGGTCCTTGATCCATTTTGAGTTGAGTTTTGTGCAGGGTGAGAGATAGGGGTTTAATTTCATTCTGTTGCATATGGTTTTCAGTTTTCCCAGCATACATTTGTTGAAGAGGCTATCTTTTCTCCATTGCATATTTTTGGCCCCTTGTCTAGTATGAGAAAATTGTATTTTTTGGGTTTGTGTCCATGTCCTCTATTCTGTACCATTGATCTACCCTGGTATTTTGGTGCCAATACTATGCGTTTTGTTACTATGCTTGTAGTAGAGTTGAAGATCTGGTATTGCAATACCCCCTGCTTCGTTCTTGCTACTGAGGATTGCTTCAGCTATTCTAGGTTTTTATTCTTCCAGATGAATTCATAATTGCTGCTCTATTTCTGTAAGGTACATTCATTGGATTTTAATTGGAATTGCATGGAATATGTATAGCACTTTAGGTAGTATGGCCATTTTGACAATATAATTTTGCCTATCCCGGAACATGGGAGATCTTCCATCTTCTAAGGTTTTCTTGAATTTCTTTCTTTAGTGTTCTGTAGTTCTCATTGTAGAGGTCCTTTCACCTCTTTGTGAGATTGATTCCCAGTATTTTATTTTTTTCGATGCTATTGTGAATGGGGTAGTTTTCCTAATTCTCTTTCTGAAGATTCATTACTTATGTATAAAAATGCATTGGATTTATGAGCATTGATCTTGTAACCTGCTACTTTACTGAATCACTTATGAGTTCTAAAAGTTTTCTGGTGGAATTTCCAGGTTCCACTAAATATATAATCATGTCATCAGCAAACAGGGATAGTTTGAGTTCTTCATTTCCAATTCGTATCCCTTTAATTTTTTTGGTTTGTCTAATTGCTCTGGCTAGAGTTTCAAAGACGATGTTGAATAGAAGTGATGAAAGAGGGCATCCCTGCCTAGTTCCAGTTTTTAGGGGGAATGCTCTCAGTTTTTCACCATTTAGAATGATATTGGCCATGGGCTTAGCATAGATGACCTTTTCAATGTTAAGGAATATTCCCACTACCCCAATTTTTTCTAGTGTTTTGAGCATGAAGGATGCTGTATTTTATCGAAGCTTTTTCTGCATCTATGAAATAATCATGTGATTCTTAACTTTAACTCTGTTGATATGGTGAATTACATTATTGATTTCCAGATGTGAACCAACCTTGCATCCCTGGGATAAAACCCACTTGATCGTGGTGCACTATCTTTTTAATATATTTTGTATGCGATTTGCTAAATTTTGTTAGAATTTTTGCGTCGAGGTTCATAAGGATTTTGGTCTGAAGTTTTCTTTCCTCGATATGTCTTTGTCTGGTTTAGGTATCAGGGTGATATGGCTTCATAGAATGAGTTTGGGAGGGTTCCCTCCTCTTTTATTTCATGGATACTTTGAGGAGTATTGGAATGAGCTCTTCTTTAAAGGTTTTGTAGAACTCGACTGAGAACCCATCTGGTCCCGGACTTTTCTTTGTTGGTAGGCTTTTGATGACCTCTTCTATTTCATTGCTTGAAATGATTTATTTTAAGTTGTGTATCTCCTCCTGGTTCAGTTTAGGTAATTCATATGTCTCTAGAAACTTGTTGACGTCTTTGAGATTTTCTGTTTTGTTGGAGTATAGATTTTCAAAATAGCTTCTAATTATGTTTTGTATTTCACTCGTGTCTGTTGTGATATTCCTTGTTCATTCCGAATTTTAGTAATTTGCGTTTTCTCCCTCTTGTTAGTGTGGCTAAGGGTTTATCAATTTTGTTTATTTTTTCAAAGAACAAACTATTTATTTTGTTAATTTTTTTCTGATTGTTTCTTTGTTTCAATTTTGTTGATTTTGGCTCTGATTTTAACTATTTCCTGTCTTCTACTACTTTTGGTGGTGGTCTGCTCTTCTTTTTCTAGGGTTTTGAGCTGTAGTGTTAAGTCGTTATTTGTTGATTTCTACTTCTTTTGTTGAATGTGCCCCATGAAATAAATCTTCCTCTAAGTACTGCTTTCACAGTGTCCCAGAGATTTTGATATGATGTGTCTTTGTTCTCATTTACTTCTAAGAATTTTTTAATTTCCCTCCTGATGTCTTCTGTTATCCATTCATCATATAATAGTGTATTATTTAATCTCCAGGTATTGGAGAAGTTTCTGTTTTTTATTCTGTCATTTATTTCTAATTTCAATCCATTATGATATGATAGAGTACAAGGTAGTATTTCTATCTTCTTGTATTTGCTAACAATAGCTTCGTGGCATAAAATATGGTCTATTTTTAGAGAAGGATCCATGTGCTGCTGAGAAGAAAGTGTATTCGTTCTTTGTTGGATGGTATATTCTATATGTTTGTTAAGTCTAAATTGTTGATTGTGTTATTGAGATCTATGATTTCTTTATTCAATTTGTGTTTGGAAGATCTATCCAGTGGTGAGAGAGGTATGTTAAAATCACCTAGTATTATTACGTTGTGGTCTATTGATTTCTGGAATTGAGAAGGATTTGTTTGATGTACATGGATGAGCCATGTTTGGGGCATAGATATTATGATTGTTATGTCTTGTTGATTTTATGCTTCCCTAAGCAGTATGTAATGTCCTTCTTTATCCCTTCTGACTAGTTTGGCTTGAAGTCTACATTATCTGAAATGAGGATGGATACTCCAGCTTTTTTGCTGTGTCCGTGTGCATGGTATGTTTTCCCCATCCTTTCACCTTTATTCTGTGGGTATCTCTTTCTATGAGATGAGTCTCTTGCAGGCAGCATATTGTTGGATTTTTCTTTTAATCCAATCTGCCAGTCTATGTCTTTGATTGATAAGTTCAGCCATTAACATCAGGGTTATTATTGTGATATGATTTGTATTCCCAGTCATTTGACTCATTTTGTTTTTTGACATGGTTTGGTTTCTCCTTATTTGGCTATTCCTTTAGACTAGTTCCTCCCGTTGCTGATTGCATCATTGTTTTTCATCTCTTCCTCGCGGAATATTTTGGCTGAGAATGTTCTGTAATGCCAGCTTTCTTTTAAAAATTCCTTTAGCTTTTGTTTATCATGGAATGATCTTATTTCATTGTCAAATCTGGAAAGTAAATTTTGCTGGGTATAAGATTCTTGGTTGGCATCCATTTTCTTTCAGGATTCGGTAAATGTTGTTCCAGGCCCTTCTAGTTTTTAGGGTCTGGATTGAAAATCTGCTGATATTCTTACTGTTTCCCCCTGAATGTAATTTGATTCTTTCTCTCTCGGCCTTTAAAATTCTGTCTTTATTTTGTGTGTTAGGTATTTTCATAATAATGTGCCTTAGTGTGGGTCTGTTGTTAATTTTGTATATTGGAGTCCTATAAGCCTCTCGTACTTGGTTTTCCACTTCATTCTTCAGATTTGGGAAATTTTCTGATATTATTTCATTGAATAGATTGTTCATTTCCTTTGATTGTTTCTCTAAGCCTTCGTCAATCCCAGTAATTCTTAAATTTCGCCTTTTCATGATATCCCATAATTCTTGTAGATTCCGTTCATGATTTCTTACCATCTTCTCTGTTTGGTCAACTTTGTTTTCAAGATTAAATATTTTGTCTTCAATATCTGAGGTTCTGTCTTCCAGATGTTCTCTCCTATTGGTTATGCTTTCTATGGAGTTTTTAACTTGGTTTATTGTTTCCTTCATTTCAAGATTTCTGTTTGTTTTTTTTCCCCCAGTATCTCTAACTATTTATTGAAATGATCTCTTGCTTCCTGTATTGCTCTTTTAACTGTTGATGGTGTGGATCCTTAATGCCTGCATTTGCTCTTTCATCTCTTCCTTCAATGCCTGCATTTGCCTTTCATCTCCTCGTTTGCTTCCCTGATTGTTTTAATTATATATGTTCTGAACTCCCTTTCTGACATTTCTTCTACTGTGCTGTCATTGGGTTTTATTGATATAGTATCTAGGTTGTTTGGGACATTTTCTTCCCTTGTTTTCTCATATTGGTCAGATGTCAGTGGGACTCTGAGATATTGCAGATTTCCTCTATTGGCTTATAGTGTCCCTATAGATTTCCAGTGTATCACCTCCAGCCTTCAGTAGCCTGAAGTCTTGGAGGAACTTGATAATGCAGTGCTTCCGAGAGAAGCTGCCCCTAGCCAGCTACTGGTTCCAGGGCTTGGAGCTGGCTCTGTGTGGAAAGGCTCTCACTGGGTGGTCTGTTTCGAGAAGCTGGCGTGAAAGGATCCTGCCGCCAGAGGGAGCCAGGCTGCTTGGGGAAATCCCTGGCTGCCCTGTCCTGGTCCTGAAGCTGCCTGCAGACCGGAGCTCACCGCTGGCTCCAGGACTTGGAGCTGGTTCTGTGCAGAAAGGCTCTCACTGGGGGGCCTGCTCCGAGAAGCTGGCCGTGTGGGAGGAGCCCACCGCCGGAGTGAGCAGGGCTACCTGGGGAAGACCTAGCTGCCCTGCCCTGCTCTGATAAGCCACCCCTATCTGGGCCTGCTGCCCAGGCCAAGCTTCACCCAGTGAGGGAGACTCATCCCGTGGCTCTATTTTAGTCCGAGTCTCTCAATGCCTCTCCTTCTTGAATCCTGGGTTCTGGAGCGACTGGAGATGCAGTCACCCTCTAGTCCGCCATCTTGGATCCGCACTTTAACATTTCTGAGTGAGATTTAACATCTCTTCTATTTTACATTTCAATTTCTTATTCTATTAAGTTGTTCTTATTGTATGTGCTTTTGTTAAAATAAGAAAATTAACTTCTGATGAAATATTTTTCTTTATTTTTAGCAGAGTTTTAGTACTTAAATATTTCTTAGTTATAGAAAGTTTTTTTTTTCACTCTTATGCAGTTTTTTTTTTTTTTGTCATTGTTTTCCTTATGGTCTATGGGTTTTATATTCTGAAAGATCTTTTGCCTATGTCAAGATTATAATATATACTTACTCATTTATTTAAAAGATTTTTTTGATCCATTCTAATCTATTTTGGTGAAAGAGTCAGGTAGGGATGCTACCTAACCCCCTATTTTTTCCAAAAATTTCATGTCTTCATGTATTGAATTTCCAAATGACTTTAATACCATTTTGTCAAACTATTGAATAGAATGTTTATTGATTTTGTTTCAGTCATTATTTGCTGGGAAAATGTTTAATACTGAAAGGTTTTACCTTGAGTCCAGTTTCCCAAATTTTCTGTGATGATGTATCTTTAATATTGTCATTTAAAAATATATATATAGATACTCTGTAATTTCAGCTTTGACTTTTTCCTTTTGCATCAAGATCTGAGAGGTTAAACTTTTTAGGTGGCTGGGTGTCTTCCTGTTAATATTTATTTTTATTGTAGTTTGGTCAGGGAAGATCATTCTAATTCCATCTCCTGGATGTTTTGAGGCTTTACTTTATGGCCTAATGTAGTCTTTATTTTTTAAATTAAAATATCCCACCAGTACTTGCAAAGATGTTTTATGTTAGATAAACACTTTGAAATAGATTTACTGAGTTTAATGATTGCATTACATGTCTTATTTGTCATCTTGTTCTGTCATGGATAACAATGCCTGTTAGTATTATTGTGTTCCATTGACTTCTTCTAGAATTTTATATTTTATGGATTTTGACACTTAGTTTTTGATGCTGAAAGATTTATAATACTTATAAACTCATTATTGATTTAAACTCAGGTCATTCTAACAGTGTGTAGAAAAGCACTTGGGGCCTGGCAATTGCTATTATTATTGAATGTAAACAACTCTTTATGTTCTTTGATAGTTTTTGATTTGACTTTACCCTTTTCTGGTATTGAGATTCTTTCTGGTTTTGTTATCATGTACCTGGTGTGTATATTTAACTATATGTATGTATGTTATACATATGCATACTTTTAACCTTTCTGAGTCATAAAAGACTCTTGGACAGTTGGTTTTAGATATGGATCTCTAAAGATTTGTTTTTCTTTTATATTTTGACCTTTTAAAATAATCCTATATTTAGATATTCTATTCAGATATTTAAGATATCTAGTAATAGATATCTAGTAATAGATATCCTAAAATATCTATTAATATAATAGAATGTCTATTATTAATATAATAGATATTTTCAATCTTAATAATTTTTAATTTGTATTTTCTGGTTTTGACGCTTTTTCCTTCCCCTACTCCCAGCCCCTGCCTTATCCTGCCCCATGGATTATCTTTTCTTTGGTGTATGTCTGTTGCCTCCAGGAGTAAGGGTGATTTTTCTTGTGATAAAGTCAAAGATTTATAATCTATTTTTAGGTCTTTTAGAGATTTATTTAATACTTTATATAGTGGCTTTAGCCTCTATTTATTATCTATTAACTACTTACTGAAAAGATGGAAGAGAAAATTGACACATCTATTTCTCCTTATTCACATTATCATTCGCTTCACTACTTAATAATTTCAAATAGGATAATAATTAAATCTCACTTTCTTGATTTTGTATCTTAACAAGTCTAGAAATGTGAGAAAACTTCATCCTTATTTTTCCTTCTGTCTTGCTTCAAATTGGTGGATTTGGTATGTTATTCTTTTTTATTGTTGAAGTGTATAACATTTCCTTCTTATAAACATACTTCACACTGGTGATTAGCTTTAGTTCTAAATATAAATAGGTCCAGTTCTTTCTGCTATGTCCAGACTTTGTACTAGAACTCTACTTGAATCTCTTGGTTTGGTAGATTTTACTTATGTGGTTCTTTAGGAAGGACTCATAGAGTTACCGAGTTTTTGCATGCCTAAAAGTGTCTTTTGTTTTTATTCTTGAACAATTTGGGTAGATGTAAAAATATTTGCTCATGCCCCCCCCCCCGCCCCACAACATTATATGCATGACTTACACATTTTTCTGCTATCATTAGTGTGGAGAGAAATCTGACCTTTTGACCAACCCCATTTTTTAACCTTTTTTCTGGGTTTGGTTTTGAGGTATGTGTGTGTGTCCTATTTACCTGAAAATTTCTTTCTCTGCCTTGAGATTCAGTGGTTTCACCAGGAACTTCCTGTCTTCTGAAACCTGTTCATGTCCTCCTCAGATCTATGAGTACTGAACATTAGAGGCCATGTTAATTGATGAGTATCAACTTTGTTCTTCTTTCTGAAATGTGGTTTAAAGTGATAGATGGTTATGCTAGGGTCATTCTGCCAAGTAAGCACGGCATGTTCCTTGTTTTAGAATTCAGCCTAGGTATTTCTTAAACTTTCTTCTAAGAGTGTGGTGTTGAGTAATGTTTATGAAAGGTTCTTTAAAAAGTATTATTGAATATGTAAATGAATGAGCCTGTACTTTTGCTCCTGCTGCTAGCTCACCCTGTCTCTGTACTTCTCTCTAAATGGGGAGAGTTGCTGGGACTTTTCAGAATTTATCCCTTCACTATCTCCCAAACTCCACCAGTGAGCTAGTTTGAGCACAGCAGTGACTCCTGGGATCTTCCATCTCTCACTTCCCCTAAATGCTACTTCTCAAAGATTAGGGCATGACGTTATATCCCTTCTTGTGTTCGATTCTGCTAGTGCACTTTGTGTTGTGCACTGGATTTCATGCTGGATTTTTTGTTGCTACCATTGTTTGTTCATTTGGTTTTATGGAAAGAAGATTCCTGGCTTCACTTTGCCATCTTGCCCCAGAAGTCACAGGGATTTTCTAAACAAATTTGGAAACTTGGAAGCAGAGCTCAGTTCCTTCTTTCTTGTTTCTTGTAAAATCTAGTAAAGCTGAATACAACTGACTTTTCATACCTACTTATTGAATGCATAAATAATATTTTATAGTAATTTTGGTTGATTTATAACCTGTTATTGAAAGAAGGAGAGAGGAGGTGCTAGCATCTTGGATCTAGTACAGTTTTTGAATTGCCTGAAGAGGTGACAGGCAAAGCAGGAAGGAAGCAGCAGGTTGTTGAAGAATCACATCTGAATGAGTGTGCTAATGCTCATTGCAACCCTGGAAGAACTGGGCTCCTTTACTGCTTTTGATCCAGTGTGGGAGATCAGCTCCCAGGCACTCCAAAGGGGCACAGGTGAACCAGCAGGGAATTTATCAGGAGCACCTTTCTCCTTTGGGTTGATTTTCTTTCTTCATCACTAAACACGTCAATTTTAAGGGCACCGTGTGAAATTTGTTTTCTTGGATTCCTTCATTGCTAAAGTGAAGGCTCACCTTAGACTATTCATTTTCTTCCTGGGCTTTCCATGGGCTGCTTAGGGCTTTCCATCAGCTAGGTTCTTTTCCGTGGCTCCTGTTCATCCTTGAGCACATTCACCTTCATGCCCGTGGGCAGTTTCTTTTCAGGAACACGATGAAAATGATTACAATGTTTGGTGGTGAAGAGTCTTTTTGATCTTCTCAGTGTCTGTGTATTGATATTCTTTCTCTTTTCCTCCTTCAGGAAGAAAGAACAGGCATCCAAAGGCAGAAGAAGGTCGCTTGCATTCTTCTCATTATTGATTTTCTTTGAGCCATTCAGTGGTTCATTAGTTTTTCTTAACTACAGCTCTGCATTTATCTGGGACATCAGCCCCAGTGGGGGACTGACTGTGCCCCTGTAGGCGAGGGGTGGATGGGGAAGGTGACACTCTGACAGTAGGAGTGTGGGTGCTGTAACAGTCTTTCTTTTCCTTCTAATGCCCTAGCACAGACTGAGGGTGAAAAAGAAGGCCAGAAATAGAAGCCCAGTGCCTGGGTGCTCTTTGTTGATCTTACTGTTTCCTACACGTAAGGTACTTGCCCACACCAACTTTGAGACTTCTTGGATTTGTGCTGGGTGGGAATTGTGGTGGGAAATGCTTCAGGGAGATGGGATCTACCATGTGTATGAAAACCAGAATATATCTTGAGGTGTGTTACCTACACAGATTTTTAAAAAAATTTTCATTATAGAAATTAAAAAATCTACAGAAGTAAACAGAATACCATCATGCAACTCCACATATGTAGCTTAATATTTATTGGCCCCTGTGACCAATCTGACTTCACATATGCCCCTTATTATTTTCTCTTCTATATTATTTCATACATCGAATTATTTCACTCATAAATATTCCCGTGTGTACTACTGAAAGATAAGGAAGCTTTTTACATACATCACCACAAATACAAGGATCACAACTAGAACATAATTAATGCTGCTCTCTAACTTCATCAATTAGCTGATCAGAGTTCTACTAACCTCATAAACATTATAATTTTTTTTAGCTTTTTGTATGAATCCATACTTTATTTCCCCTTTGAAATGTATTCTAAACTTCTTTAATCCCAGAGTTAATTTTCAATGTATTTATTTTTATTTGCAATTCATTTGTTGAATAAATTGGGTTGTTTGTCTTGGAAAGTTTTCACAGTCTGGAATCAGCTTATTGCATCTCCCTAGAGCTGTTTAACATGTTCCCTGTCCTCTGTTATTCCTATAAATCAGTAATCTGAAGCTCTGAAGCTCAGATTCAGGTTTACTTGTTCTGGTAACACAGTTTCTTAGATAATGGGGTGTTCTTGCATCCTGTAGCATAGTGTTGACTTTCTTTTTGCAAAAGAAATGCTCAAAATCTAAGAAATGGAAATGTCTATGGCATAATGTTTGTTAAAGCTAACCACAGAATATTTCTGTTTTTTTATGGTTGTTTTTTTAAAAGTATGTCCTTTGCTGATAATTGAAACCAAAACTTCTACAGAAGTCTTTAGACATTCAGTCTTGATAAGATAAAGTAGCTGTGCTATTAGTTTATAGTCCTCTCCCCAGTCCCATCACTAACACCCACTGTAATGAATCCCTCCAGGTGGGTTCTGTTTGTTTCAGTGGAGCAGAATTTTCTGTTTCTTGGATCTGCAGGGTCACTTAGTCTCCATGGGACTGGGAGATTTTCTCCAGTGTATTTTCCACAGGGGCAAGTCAACACTCTCTTGTGAGCTGAGCTGTTCTCTGGAGGCACAAGACTGGCCTCCTTGCTGATAGTTACAAATAGGGGTATTCAATGCTTGCGTTATTTTCAATGGGAAGAATATTATTGAGAGTCTACTTTCTCAAATATCACAAAAAGATCTAATCTCTGCTTTTAAGAGTTTGCCTTCTAAAGAGAAAAGAAAAAAGGATCAGAAAAAGACAATCGTTCTTAATTTCCAAGAAACTGCGTTAGTAGCCATTTACCAAGTAAACAGCTGTCTATCTGTTGAGAAGGTGTCTTAGGTAGTGAGAAATTTGGATATTTTCTAGGTATTTGATGGATAATGATGTGTGGGAAAAGGTAGAAAAATGTTTATCCTGCATCAGTATCTATTTTACCCTTATTACCTGAGCAGGAATAGCCTTCCTGGGGAGGTCTTTTTGCCTTGCTAATACCTTGGCTGCTCCTGAGAGTGCAAGGATGTGGGTGCCACAGGAACATGGGGAACAACAGAATATTTCTCTGAGTAATGACTTTGAAAAAACCATCTGTGGTGATGACTTACATAATCCTACTACATGCAAAAACCCAGCATGTTCTTGAAATCCTCATTTGGGAGCAGCTGCACACAGAGACACATCCGGGCCAACAGGGCTTCTGATAGTTTTGCAGGCTGTCTCCCCAATTCCCCTCATGGGGACAATGCCTTCATCTACTCTTCCTAGATAGACCTAAGTCCTTCTATTTGTCTGTCAATGAATGTGACTTGTGTAACCTGAGTTTTCTAGCCACTGAGGTCACTCTCCCATATCACATTCAAACAAATGCATGCAGCCTCCATTTCTAGGACTGGCAGAACACTCAGCCTCTCAAGGTTCTGCAGAGGCCTGAAGTCCCTTGTGTCATCTTTTGTACCACAAATGACTCTTGTTCCTTTCTTTTGTCAAACCTGGCTATTTCCACGTCACCATGGAGGGTAGATAGCCCTTTCAGCCCTAACTCTCCATGTCCCAAACATGGATGTAGGCAAAGTGCAGTCTACCCTCAAGGTTAACATTCTGACCAGGAGTAGCTTTTGCGCCACTAAAAGGACTACTCCAGCTCTCCTGGACCAGGGGCTCACCACCCTTCCCAGGCGTTCACCACCCTGTATGAACTGCTGCTGTTTGGGCTGTTTAATCAGTAGCCTGAGAGTTGACAGAGTCAGGTATTGATTTTAAAATGAGAAGAGAGATGCTGCTGTCAGAGTGCATCTGTGCCGTCAAACCTTTATTTAACCCTGTCTCCGAATGCCAGACCAAACCTGATGGATGGGGCAGTGGCACTTGAGTCCTCTACTTTTTGCTTCTCTAGCACTGGTGTCCACTGTAAATGAATCCTTCCGGGTGAGTTGTGCTTATTTTTGAGGAGCGGAATTTGCTGTTCGTTAAGACCACGAGGTACTTAGACTGCGTGACTGAATATTTCCCTTACGGAATGTTTCAGTATTTGGTGCAGTGAGTCAGAAAGAATGAACCATTGTTAATAGCTGAGTCCATCCTATTCTGTGGAACAAAGGTCACAGGATTGGATCTAGGGAAGCCTGGATTCCCATTCTTGTGCTGCCTCTGAAGACTGAATCGCCAATATGAGCTTCAATTT
This sequence comes from Sciurus carolinensis, assembly GCF_902686445.1. NCBI lineage: Eukaryota > Metazoa > Chordata > Mammalia > Rodentia > Sciuridae > Sciurus > Sciurus carolinensis. The sequence goes on from NC_062215.1 coordinate 120,071,907, forward strand.
CTTCATCTGTGAAACAGGGGCTTATTGGTTTGCTAGGGCTACCCAAACCAAGTACCACAGACTGGTACTTGGCTTAAAAAGCAGATTTATTTAACCAAGCCTTGTGGTTCTGGAGGTTAGAAGTCCAAGATCAAGGTGTCACCATAGTTCATTTCCTTGGAGGCCCCTCTCCTTAGCATGTAGAGGTCTGTCTCCTCCCTGTGTCTTCCCATGGTCTTCCCTGTCTACTTGTCTGATCTCTAATCTCTTCTTATGAGGACAACAGTCCTATTGTTTCCCTTTAAAGACTCTACCTCCAAATACAGTCACATTCTGAGGCACTAGGGATTAGGACTTCAAGATACTAATTGGGAGGGGCACAGTTAGGCCATCATGGGCGTGAGGTGATGTGGGGCTTAATCAATGGTTTTCTAATAATTCTCTTAGGAGGTGCACGCTCTCAGAAGGCTCCAGAGGCTAGGGTGACGAATTGTCTTGTTTGCTCTGTTTTGAGAGGTTTCCCAGGCTGCGGACCTTCCACACTAAAACCCAGGCAGCCCCAGTCACTCGGGACAGTTGGTCACCCTATCAGTTCCCACAGAGGGAGCAGGGCAGGCGCTTGGTTCTCCAGCCTGCCTCAGTCAGAGCTGTGCCCCTTCTCTCAGCTTCTACATTAGCATCCTAAGTGAGAAGAATTTAACACAAGTATTTTGTAGTCAAAGATCCTTAAAAAGTCACCCGAGTCAACGGCCTTCTTGTTGCCGCATTTTGATTCAAGGTCATTTGCACACAGCAAATTCCAGTCATTTGATTGAAAACTAATAACTGATTGGAGCAAAATTTATTTCACTGTCATTTAGTTTGTGGTTGAAAATGAAACAAAACAGAATGGGGAAATGTTTGCTAAGCCCTGCAGGTTCTGAGGCAGACCGTGGTGCCGTGCCGTTGTGGTGACAGTGGACACTTTCTCATCTCTCCAGATGCTCGCTGCCTTCTGTTCTCATCTCCTAATTGGAACAGCAGCTCTGTGAGATAGTTATCACCACACGTCACCATTACCACTGCCCCATTATGCAGCTGAAGAAGCTGAGGCCCAGGGACGAGTCAGTAGCTCTATCTCATAGCTGGTCAGGGTCAGGAATGTGCCAGCAGTTGGGCTTGAGTGTTACTGTGTCCTAGGACTGAGCCCAGACACAGGTGTCTGTGCTGATGAACAGAGACCACAGTGGTTAGTGTAAGGAATGGCATCGTGGCTGTTGGAATCCCACCTGGGCACCCTCTCCTGCCTGCCAGGCCATCCCACCTGTTCCTTTTGTAGAAGTTCAACCTAGAGCAATGTTTCCAGGTATCAGGGGTTTGGCGACCTTGCAGTAAAGAACATTGAGTCACATCATGGCAGAGTTATCTCTTTGCTAATTAATTCTACTTCAGTTTTTCTGATGACATCAAGGGAAATTTGTGCCAGCCTTTAATTTCTGTCCATCCCTCAATGATCTTCCTTTTTAATGATCAGCCTTCAGCTGAAGCCCTGGGGCAGTGGTATTTGGCTGCACTTGAATAAACATCTATTGTTTTTAGTGGAATCATCTTTTTGCAGTTAACTTGGATATGTGGCACATGCTATTGGTTTTACATTTAGGGTAATGCTATAAAGTGCCTTTAAAGACATTCAAGGGAAAAGGCAAGTAATTTAAAAGTGTTTAGTAACTACTAGCACAGATGATGGACAGATAGTGCAAAAATTGTGAACATCTGGGGAGAAAGATTGATTTTGTGAAGCACTGGAAGGGAGGAGAGGTTGCAGATCCTGAGAACCTTGAAACCAGCATGTGAAAGGCTTGTTTGAACAGTGGACCTTTCAGTGCCTCAGCCCACAGTGGGCTTAGCCTGGCCCTCATGATACTCTTGTGGGCCCCTTGGAGGGTAGTTCGCCTTTTTTTGTGGGGGGGAAGTTACCAGGGATTGAACTCAGGGGCATGTGCCCACTGAGCCACATTCCCAGCCCCATTTTGTATTTTATTTAGAGACAGGATCTCACTGAGTTGCTTAGCGCTTTGCCTCACTTTTGCTGAGGCTGACTTTGAACTTGCTATCCACCTGCCTCAGCCTCCTGAGACTCTGGGAACTTTTTTTTTTTTTTTTTTTTTGGTATGTTTTTCATTATTTTTGAAAAGTTGCCATTAGACAAGGTAAGAAAAAAGAAAAAATGTGAACTCTGGTACTAGACGGAAGTACTCATCTTTGGGAGAATGCAGTCTAGAAAATCATTAGAAGTGCAAACTGGGATCTCAGCAGGAGGCAAAAGTGCCCCCGCCCCGTGGACACCAAGTCAAGGAGTGGGATTGGGTGCCATGGCTTTTGCTATTGGAGCCGGGGGGGCCTGCCCATGGGATCTAGAAGCAGACCAGACTTAAGACCTCTACCCAGCCTTAGAGCAAGAGAACTTGAAGGGTTTTTTTCCACAGGCTCTGTCTTGGGTGACTTTACCTGTTGAGCTAGCTATTGGTACTTCAACCCTACAGAACTGTGTCCTTAGTAAACAGAGCACTGCTAACTAAGGCAGAGTGAATTGACAGGCCTTCGTGAACTCCTTCATGTGATTCCAACACCAGGCTATTGCTGTATGGGTGGGATCTGAGCTTGGTTCTTCTTCACAGGCCCCAAGACCTACCAGCAATAGGGGCTGTGCATGGATGTGTCTGGTACATACACTAATCTTGCTTTGACTTTGCACACAGAGGTTAGGCATTGGTTTCCAGTGGCCATCAGGCAATCCTGATGGTCAAGTTTACCATAACCTGGGGAAGAATGTTTTAGACCTCAAGTTTTTATCTGCTTTCCCTGGCAGCAGCCACCACTCGCTGCCTAGCCAGATGACTGCCCAGTCATGCCCAGCACCTCCTCTTTGGCACTTTTATCCCCTTCTGTAGTGTGTAGATCATCTCCACTTTGAGAGCTGTATTTTTAGGGTATGACAGTGTTGTGTTTCTTCTCCACTTTATATTACCATTTCTTAAGAATGCTTCTTATTGTGCTTTTAGTCTAGTTAAAATAGAGAAGGGAAAATAAAAGTAAAAGTAGCAAAAGGTACTGGTTAAGAAATAAACATTTGTATATTCAAAGCCCACTGCCTATGGTCCTGTGATTAACCATTGCACATAACAAACTTTCTCCCCACCAGGAAACATCTGTATGGATTATTTCATTACAACTCCATGATGCTTGGACTCGAATCACTTCCAGATCCCACAGACACCTGGGAAATTATAGAGACCATTGGTAAAGGCACCTATGGCAAGGTCTACAAGGTCACTAACAAGAGAGACGGGAGTCTGGCTGCAGTGAAAATTCTGGACCCCATCAGCGTAAGTCATGGTAGTAAGCTGTAACCACAGTCTTGTGTTTCAGGCACATTGAGCTTGCAACTTCTTCTCCTGATTTTAGGGATCATTTTCTTGAAAGTTGACATGAAATCTCAAATGGGTCATGATTTGTCAGCTCCTCTGAAGGAAGGGATTCTTCTCAGAGTTAAAACTTTCCTTGTCTTTTGTTTCTTTCCATTTACTGTTGGTTTGGTTTGGGCCCTCTGGGCTCTTCAAAAATTACTCTCTTGGAAAGAGGGATGTATTTCACTCCTGGTTTCCCTGTAAGTCACAAAGTGACCTGGACTTGTGATATTCGATCATCCTAGGTTGACATCTTATTTCAGAGCACTGAAGTTAGAATGCTCCATGCCTTTTTGCACAGGGAAGTTGTGGGTGACCTATCCTGGGTCGGGTCCCTTCAAGCTACTTCTTAACTGCTTTAAAAATTCAGGCATTTTTCAATAAAAGGATATTTATAATAGTATGGTTAAGAAAAAGAGACTATCATAAAGAAATATTAAGCATATAATAACTGCAGTGTTTAAATCAGGATCTGAATCTCCATTGTTAGGTATTTTGAAGATATGATAATGATAACATTAAAACTACATGTGTTTTATTACTTGATTGAGCAAGTAATAAAATGGCCCTTTCTCTACACATTAGTCTTAACCCAGTGTTCATGCTTTTCTTACCTTGTTTAGGATATGGATGAAGAAATTGAAGCAGAATACAACATTCTGCGGTTTCTCCCGAATCACCCCAATGTTGTAAAGTTTTATGGGATGTATTACCAAGCCGATCACTGTGTGGGAGGACAGCTGTGGCTGGTCCTGGAGGTAAGAGGCTCCTGTTGGGTAACTACTGATCTGAACAGAGTGCCAAGGGCAAGCAGATGCTTCAGTGCCTAAATAGTGTCTTAAGGTACATGTTGGAGGAGCAGGTCCCTCCTGTGTGGCACAGACACCTTACCAGATGTGGAATTCTCGCCAGTTCTCACAGGCAGGCTGTGTACGGAGAATATTTTTATTCTTGTTTCTCTCCTCAAAAGTCCAATCAGAGGATCACAGACTCTGGGACAGGAGTCCCCTGTGTTTCTCCTTTGCTAGCAAAGCAATAAACCATCTTTTCCCTTTTTCTCAAAAAAATTTTAAAAAGTCTAATCATCTTTTCTTCTGCTAGAGAGTAAATACAGGAATACAATTGGAAAAGATAATTTTGTTCCCTAAACTCAAACAATTCATAGAATATGTACCAATTAACTGCAACTCATGTTTATAACTTATTAACCCAGGGTGTTCTTGGCTTACTTTGTTTGAACTGGTTCGTCTGTGTTCATTAGTCCTCATCATAGATCGAATGTCCTGCAAACTGACTCTGAGAGTTGCATATAGGTGGTTTACTGGAGAGTTCTGGAAGGGGAATAGGTTTGGAAGGAAGTGTGGAAGGCAGATGTGGCAAGATAGATATCAAACTGTGACGTGGTTGCAACCAAGACCTCAGCTGATCCTCTGAGGAAATGGAGAGCTGGGCCTTTGCAGGGTTGTCCTGAACTCTTATCTCTGTGTTGGCCAGTCATTGGCCCAGGAGGGAGCATGGCCTTGGCAGGGGCAGGTAACTGTAATGGGGGGGGGGGTGGATTTCTAAGAGGGGTGCATCTGGGAGGTGAGAGCAGGGAGCAGGAGATACTCCCAGCACCTTTTGCTGTCAAGTGGGAATCTGAAGGGACAGCACTTTATCCACTAGAGTCCTCCATTTCCTCTTCTTTGTAAGCAGGAATGAATTTGTGTATCTGGATGCAAAAGAGTCAATTTCTCCAAACTCCAATTCTCCATGGGACTGAAATAACAAGGACAATAGGACAGGCCTCTCATCTCATTCTCACTAGGCCCACCCTGATTTGTTCTGAACCAGCTCATACCTCCCTGCCTAAGGTCACATGGGTGACCCAGGAACAGTGACACATGTGGAAACTGTAAGAGAGAAGCACCAAAGGCGAGACCAGTCCTCCCTCCACTGTCTGGTGCCTCTTGTCCCAATCTTCCTGGCTCCAGGAGGGCCTGAGCATGGGGCAATATAGATCAGCTGCCATGGCAACCATGTCTGGGGAATTCATTGTTATATTCAAGTGGGATAATCTGCAGGGAAAATGGTTTGAATATTTATGTCACATCAATTGCCTTTCCTCCAAATATAAAGATATAAAGAGATTTTGGTTTTTAGGGATCATCTTTGTCCCTTTAGTTGTCTGGTTAAGTTATATAATACATTCTCATATTATCATCTGCCCCCTACCCTGAATATAGTAGGATTTTATCCAGTCAATGAAGCCCTTTAACAGTGCTGCTTTATTTGAAAATGATAAAAAAAAATAGTTTCTGGGGTCTCCGTTAAATTTATTTGCAGTCTCACCACAACCTGATGGAAGTGCGGTGACCAAGAAAACTTAGCTCCTGCTCATTCCCTCCCCCAGACCTCACCCCACACTCCAAAGAGCTGTGCATTCAGACATAGAGAACCAGAACTTCCAGGAATTTTCCAGGATCTATAAAAGGGGCTACCAGGTGAGCGCACCCTCTTCCTGATGAGGCGTGGCCTGCAGTCATAGCACCTCAGGCAAGGCCAAGGAAGCCAGGAAGGACCTGGACAGATGAGAAGGAGCTGTGAGAGAGTGTCTTGTGTAGGTGCTCCTCTGCCATCTTCCTCTTGTTTATTCAGGGTGACCACAGGCAGATAATGAAGTTGCCCTGAGTCACTGAATTAGTTATACCTCAGTAACACAATATGCTGACATTTATGACTTTTGCTGGTTGTTTTGGCTCATGCCAGAGTTGATAGATGGGATTCTGAATGTCCTCAGTTTTTTCTGTCCCTTGATGGGCTCTCTAAACCAGGTTGCTAGATGGTTGGGTGCACCCAGAACCTCTGAGCCTTATACAAACACAAGATTTCAGGACGCCCAACATAGGCAGGAGCTTTCACTTTTCTTCACTTCAGTCTTTTGATGTTTAGTTGAGGGACAGAGGCCCAGAGAGCAGAGCAACATTCTTATAGTCACATAACCAGTTAGATGGCAGAATTGGAGGGAAAGACACTTGCGTTAGTCAGTTTTTGTTACTATAACAGAGTACCTCAGATACATAAACTTAAAAAGAGGAAAGGTTTATTTGACCCACAATTTAGAGGTTTCAGTCTATGGTTTATTGGTCAGTTGCTTTTGGGCCTGTGAAGAGGCAGTACATCATAGTGGGAGAACGTGGTGGAAGAAGCTGCTCACCTCATGTTTGTTGGGAAGAAAAAGAGAAAAAGGAAGGGCCAGGGCTCCAATATCCCCTTTGAGGGCATGCCTCCAACAGGTCCCAGATCCTACAGGTCCTACCACATCCAAAAGCACCATGGACTGGTGACCAAGACTTCACCATGTGGTCCTTTGGGGAAGGCTTATCAGAACCACAGCACCACACTCCAGCATGCTTTGCCATCCTGTCCTGTGCTGCGTGTGATGTTGGGGGAGCATGGAAACACAGAATTGGGGTCTTCAGCTGGGATCATGACATCTCCTGACCACACACACAGAGCTGCTGGACAGTGACGGGCCACAGAGAACCCTTGTTGTGTTGCTCCACTGTAGCTCTTTTAGGTGTGCTTTAGGAAATTCATGCAACAAAATTACCATCTGTTTAACATTGTTCCCTCATCCTGTATATTGAGATTAAATTTATGTTGCCTTTGCTCTTTCCTGGCTGAATGCGGTGAAAGGACTGGTGAGAAGCTATTCCACACAGCAATTTTAGAGGATAGAAAAATGTTATTAATAACTCCCTTAAATCAGCCCAACTCTGAAAACAAAAGCAAATAAAAATGTCATTTCTGAAATCCATTCCTAATTTGTTAGTAGAAAGCAAACAAAAGCTCCCTTTCATGATAGATACCAACTATATTAGAAAGGTATGGAGAGGAAACATATATAATGTAGAGGAAAATTTGCAAATGTTTTATGTTAAGTGGATATTAAATTCTTAAAAATCTGTAAGTCCTATTGTCTCTCACCTTCATAAAATGTAATAAGGAATTAAATCTTTGAGCAAAACACAATACTCAGAAAGAACATTCAATTTGCGCGAAGGCACAAACTACATTTTCTCTATCTCCTTTTAGAGTAACACCTTGACAGGTAGAAGCTATTCATTTTAGTAAGAATCCAATGTTCAACTTAAAAGAAATGGTTGAGAGTACTATAATAAGGCTGAAAAGAAAGAAAAGAAAAACTCTGTTTTTAAACCAGGTAAAAAAATTAGTTCATAAAAATCTGATCCCCTCCCCTCAAATCTAAGTATAACTTCAGTATATAGTACGTAGAACTGAAGCCGGGGGGTGGGGGAAGGTGCATATGTTCAGTTTTTGTTTTTACTTATGGCCCTAGAAAGTCCAGTTTAGGCTTGAATATCATTGGAAGTGTTCGAAATCAAACCATTGTCACCTACTGATACAGTGGTCTGCATTAAGTTCACAAGGTTAATGAATCAAGGTCTTAGCAGGACTCGAATGGGAGAACAGGACTGGTAGGTTCTGATGGGCCAGAGATAGTTAGAAAGCACTGAAGCATTGAATCCCGACTTAGACAGTAGTTTCTGGCAAGTCTAGAGAATGAGAGTCGCTGCAGAGCTGGGAGTCCAGAAGATGGGCAGAACACTCAAATGGGAGAAGGGCAGGGCTTTGAAATGCGACAGAGTTACATCCTGCATGCATGTGCTCTGTGTGCTCAGTAAAAGACAGTTAAGAAGCTGAAGAGTGGCCGTGATCCTGCCCACCCACGACTGTACCCTCTGTGTGCCTAGAGAGACTGAGATGGAAGGTGGGAGTCTCAGAGCCTACCTGCCTCTCATGGTGTGAGCATCTCCCCACTCTGATGCAGCGGTAGGGTGTCAAGTGACATGGTTTTCATCTGTCTACTTTCAAGCCAGTGACTACCTGGTACCCGGTAAAATAAACATGATCCATCCCCACACAGGAGGCAAAATGTGCTGCTCTGGACTGAAACAGAGACAGTGTCCAACACAATGCTTCCTAAGTCATCCTCTAGGGTAGTTTTGACTATGACTTTTGCTTTTTGTTCTCTGTAGAACCTAATAGTCCTGAAAGACCTTGACCTTGACAGCCTATTGAATAAAAGGGCACTGAAAAAAATTCCTTTTGTTTCTGCCATCTGATTGGGTCACATCAATGGGCTGGCACAGAAGCTGCTTGACAGTTGGAGTCTGGGCTAAGGACACAAGTCTGGCTATTGTGTTGCATGGGCCATTCTTTAATAACATGGAGGAGAGTTGACAGCTTATTAAGCAAGGAATATTTTATTGCTTGAAATTACAACTGTCCTAACAAATGTACATACCGTGATTGAATCAATATGCAATGGTGTTTTGGAAAATAGATGTGGAATGTAAATGATTTTTCTGTTTTTCTTGGTTTGGAGCAAAATGCTCATTAAATTCTAAGTGCGTCCAACTGCCACATTTCTGAATGCTGAGGGCGTAGGGAGGAACTGCAGGGATGGAGACACACCTCTGCACTTGAATCTGATGGCTGGCAGAGTGGGTGGGGATCAAGGCCTGATGTGCCAACCCTCTGGGCTAGGGCAGGAGGCTCGGTGGCCTTCTTACAACTCTAAGGGGATTTTTATTTGATGCATTTAAATATAATTCTTGTCATGTCCATTTCACTGAACATCTACTCGGGATAGACAATTAGCAGCGGGTACCTGCATTCTTTTTTATATCCAAGTGACCAAAGTCTTTTTTCTATAACCCACAGGCTGCCCTTTAAAACCTGGCTGGTGGGCTTGTCAACTTCACAGGACAGCTTCCTTGAAAGGTGCCCCGAGCAGTTTAATTATATGTTTCTGTGGCTTCTGGGAAGTCAGACAGCTCTTAAACTCTGACATTTAGCGAACAAAAGGCACTGCCTGAGTAAGATCCTTTTGTTGTTTTTAAATCCACAGCTGAGTTTTGATCCTGCTGACAAATAACTGCTCTTAAATCCCTTCATGGGTTCTGAGGTTCTGAAGAAAGTTTGTAAGTTGGCTTCCATATAAAACATGGCTGAAAGGCTTTGGTTGCAAATGTGACCACACGTAGGGTAGGGAAGGAGAGTAGGGTAGGGAAGGAGAGAGGCGAAACAAGGTTTCAGGGGAAGATTACAGGCTTGGTATCAGCTTGGATCTTTACCTAGCATTGAATTTAAAATTTTTCTTGGTGAGATTTCAATAGTTAGTTTGTAATTCAAGGAAGCGTGTGCCTCCCTGAGGTGTGAGTCAGGCTGGAGAGTGGTCCTGACAAGGGTGCAGTCCTGCTTGTCATCCCTGTCACTGCTTTACTCTGGAGGAGGAAATAGTATTGCTATTTCTCTTAGTCTCCCAGCATCAGCAGACTCTGTCTCTTCTTCACCTTCCACATACAGTTGCTCAGGAGTTCCTGTCCATTCAATCTCACAAGAGCCTCCCAAATCTGCCTTGTCCTTGTCATCCACCTGACTTGACTTTTTGATCCTCCCTCCCTCAATGGCTTCAGCATTTCCTGATGGATGCCCAGGTCTGGTCCTGTCCTCTTCCATCCAGGCTCCAATCTGATGCCCGAGTCATCTTTCTAGAATGCAGATCTGAACACTGAGACCCGCTGCCTAAAATCTTACTTTCCTTATCTAATGATATGTCGTATTAAAAGTAGACATGGAGTAACACCCCAGAGTCCTTAGAAGGGCAAATCTGTCATTCCTGCTCCCCACCTTCTTTCCTTATCTCCCTACCCCAGGATCCTTGCACCTTTTGTCCCAAGAATAACAGTGTTTAGATTCATAAGCGTGTGTGTGTATGCTCATGTGCGTTTGCACACACACACACACACACACACACACACACACACACACAATTTTCTGCTTCCTTTATTTGTACAGGATGTTCCCAGACTTCTTTTCCTCGGGTACTCTTCCCTCTCTTGCCCTCTTGCTCCAAATTCATTTGTCCTTCACACTCCTAAATGTTAAGGTCTTCAGAAGAATTTCCCAGGCCAACCCCTGGTGGCCATCCCTCATCAGAGTTCAGACTTCCCTCTTTGGTGCCAACACTCTCCCTAGGCACGCCCCTCCTTCCTCAGCCCATACCCAGTTTCTCCTGCGCCCATTTCTGAGTGTTGAACCCTTTGGGGCTAGGGCCCGTGCTGTATTTGTGATTAAGTAATAGCTAATAAACTGACCAGTTACAGACTACTGGGAACAAAGAGGTGCACATTGAATGTTATTTGTCCTTTCAGAATCATGTAAAGAAGCTAGAATTGAAAGAATATGGAGTTCCTTTGAAGGTGATGGTACCCCGTTTTTTGACATTATAACAAAATACCTGAGATGACTAACTTACAAAGAGAAGGGTTATTTGGGCTCACTGTTTTAGATGTTCCTCTCCATGATTAGGTAGACCCATTGCCGTTAGGCCTCTGGTAGGGGTGCTGAGTAGCAATGGTGAGGAGCAGGTGGCAGAGCACACTGCTCACTTCATGGCTAAGGAAGCGAATGAGAAAGAGGAATGGAAAGGTTCCTACAATCCTGGGGTGTGGGGGTGTGATCCTCAGGACCTGAGGCCTTCACACAAGCCCCTCCTCCAAAGGTCCACAGCTCCTCCCAATAGCATGGCCTTGGGGACCAAACCTTTAACATATGTACCATTTGGGGATATTCAGCATCTGAACTATTAGAGCAAAGATATGATGCTGGCACTCAACATTAGGGACATTAGAGCCATTGTGTTAGTCTGACATTGATAGATGGTAGATTCCAAGGTCACTTCATATAAACCCAAACTGGACCATCACAGTCTTTAATGCATTTCATTGCTTTTAGGGTCCCTCCTAAATAATTCCCAAGAGATAGTAATTTTATGTTCATTTTAAAGATTCCCTAATTCTATATTAGATATTTAGTCCCAACATGTCACTTACGAACAATTTAAATGGTAAAATCATGGGCAAATTCTGCTCCAGATTATCTTGGTTGTTAATGTGTGCAAAGTATCTGCCAAGTTTATAGTAAGGGATGCCACCCATATCAGATAAAAACATCTGCTTGCCCTTTATTAAAATGTTGCAGGTGTTCATAATTAGAGAGACCTTAATGTATTATTACCTTAACAAAGAGTTGTCTTTTTTAGGAAAGCTGTTAATCTGTGCCCCGTCAGGTTTCCTTGTGTAAGAAAAGCCAGTTGACTCAAGCAAACGCAAACCAGGGACCACCTACTGTTCACTAGTTAACTCTTCCAAATTGCAGACAAAGCCCTAGGAGAGAACCTAGATCTCTAAAGCAGGCCTTGTACCTTGATCCCAAGGATGGCTCTTAGAATCTAATGAAAACTCTGAAAAAATGCAAGATGCATGTACAACAAGCTGCCTGTGATATCAGGGTGTTTACATGCCCTGCGTCAAACAGTGAAGAACGCTTGATTTAAGATTGCTTGCAGCAAACCCACACCTGCACATTGACTTCTGGAGTTAGCAGAAATTATCCTTGAAAACTCTTCAATTGCTGAGAAAGTACAATATACCTGCTTTCTGTTCTCATACTTTGGTGGTATAAAACAAAGATACAAAGTAAAATTTTGTGGTGTTTTAAATTATAGGGAGAGAGAAAGAGACTTAAAGTTGTCAAAAAGTTGAATATGAGAAGGCCAGGTGCACCTATGACATAATTCTAGCCCCATAAACCTGACGTGCATTGATTGGCACATCTAGAAAGAGCTACTGATCAGGCTTCTGATGTCTGGAGGGCATCACTGAAAATCACTGAAATTTATTTCCTGTTGGTTATCAAGGGCATCCATCTTGCCTCTTCCAGTCCTTTCTTATCCTCAAAATGCACATTTGGAAAAAAAAAAAAAGAATAATAGGCACATCTGATGAAAAATATCCAATAAGTCACCATGATTACTTATAAGCTCCCCCCACCAATTCTAAATAAGAATGTGTGCTTTCATGTTTTACTTGATGATTAAAAAGTTAGCTTTTTGGGTGAGCACTTTGGCTCATAAATCATCACCTTGAATAAAGAACACAAGTGCACACAGAGCTAGATTCGACTGGCTAATCTGAAGTTTAGTTATTCCAGGCTGGAGTTTTGTGATCAGCAAATGTGCTACATTGAATGAGTAACTAGTGAGATTTCTTCCTAATTGATGTTTCTTTTCTTTTGTTTTTGTTTTTTCTACTCCTTCTTTCCGCCTGGTACCTCTTGTCCAGCTGTGTAATGGGGGCTCAGTCACTGAACTTGTCAAAGGCCTTCTCAGATGTGGCCAGCGACTGGATGAAGCAGTGATCTCCTACATCTTGTATGGGGCCCTCTTGGTAAGAATGTCCATTGAGCTGGGGATGGCAGCAGATGGAACAACTGGTCCATCACATGGGTCCTCATTGCATATTAATGAAAGGGAAACTGCCATTTAATATGCAAGGATTATTGACAGCAAGAAGGTGTAGCCAAATGTGGACTTTGATTAGACTTTTTAGTAGTGGGGTAATTGCTTTAAAATAAGCGTGTAAATCTCCCCTTCCTCTCTCCTGCCCTGTGGTGGTGGTGGGCCATGCAGGGCCTTCAGCATTTGCACAACAACCAGATCATCCACCGGGATGTGAAGGGGAACAACATTCTTCTGACGGCAGAAGGAGGAGTCAAGCTCGTTGACTTTGGTAATGACTGTATGTCGTTTGTTTTCTTGATGTGTGCAGTTTAGCCAAAGGGGACAATTTACTGCAATCTCAGAAGACTGGTGCCTCTCTGCTACACCACAGGCTGAGGGACTTCTCCAGTCAAACGCAGGCTGGGGAGTGGGGGGCTTACCAGATGGATCACCCTGGGAGATGCTGTTTGTTAATCGATTTTCAGCTTTAGTAGCAATTTTATTAGAGATAGAAAATAAAAGTGTTGCAAAAGAACTTGCTGGGATAGTTTTTGGTTTTCTGCTAAGAATTTCACATCTCAGGGCAATTGTCTATAATTTGCATTTTGTCATCTCTTCTTTTGCATATGAAAAGAGAAAGCAGTTTAATTTTTCAAAGGACTTTCACTAGCCTTAGGCATATTTATTCCCTGTGAGCAGAAGGTAGGATAGTCCTTGGGGCCTTGGAGCTAACATCCCTTTAAATTGTGATTATTGCTACCACACATGAGGCTGGTTGAACTGACATAGTAAGGGGAAATGGAAGGATGGGAGGAAATGCAGCCAATGTCACCTGAGGCCAGAGAACTGAAATGTCTCTTCACAACATTCAGACATTGATATTGGCAAACCAACAAACCATTTGGTTTTCCATTTTAGGTTTATGGACTGGTTTATTATTATAAATAAGTTCAATACTAGTTAGTCTTCAGGGTCATTGTTACATGATGGAAAAATATTTAGATAACATTTCAAAATGTTATCAATATCATCAGAGTAAAAAACAATACTAACAATTTTGAGTATTCATTGTTTTATTGGTAAGAACAAATTTGGTATAAAAATATGTCAGTGAATCATTTGCTTTCCAGAATAAATTACTTAAAAGCAAATGAAGTTGTTTTAGGTGTATTCATTTGTTTACAAACAAATAAGCAAAGAAAAATAGGAGGGGAGTATTTTGTTCTTATGCTTCTCTCTTAATAGGAGGGATAGAGCTTCATGTTGCGCTGTGTGCATAGCGGAGATGTGTTTCCACAGGATCCTGAGGGCAGTATATATGTTGAGAGGCAAATAGCCTGCAGGATGCAGTTAAGGATTAATACTGATTTATTCACTTACAGAACTTTGTGATTTGCTTGAGGGTTAATTCCTCCTAGTTTTTCCAGGAGAAGTTCCCTAAATGTCCAATTGCAGCAAAGGAAGTTTCTAGAAATTAAAAATGGGAAGCTATAGTGGTTTCTACCAAAATTGTCTTAGGAAAGTGGGAAATTACCTGTGGCAAATAGAGTTTAAAGAGCCTTCTTGCTGGGAGCCTTGGTGTACCCCTGTAGGCCCAGCTACTCTGGTGGCTGAGGTGGGAGGAAAGGGTGAGCCCAGGAGTTCTGAGACCAGCCTGGGTCACATAGCAAGACCCCATCTTTCTGATGGAGCAAGCAACTATAAAAAAAACCACCCATGGGACCTTGGAAAATGTAGGCCGCAGGTCCTCAAGGCTGTGTCCTTCACTAACAAATACAGTCCACGTTCTGGTCATTTTCTGGTCATTAACAGCGTTGGTGCCATCCCTTGTCATCCTGTTCAGGACTGTGTTAGACTTCTGCTGGTAAAAAATAATACCTTACAATTGGAAACACATTGCACAACGGTCCTCTTATTTGGTCTTAAGAGGAACCTTCTATATCGGGTGTGACTGTGTCATTATCCTGTTTAAGGATGAGAAAACTGAGACTCAAAGTGAGGCAATCACATCTCAGTGAAAGGCATAATTGGGACGGAAAACAGATCTCCTGACTCCTAACTTGGCGTACATTTATTTCTACTTTATTCACTCATGGTGTAGAGAAGAGAGTTAGAGGACACTGAAATTATATTAAAATTCAGGTCCTCAACATTGAGCTTTAGATAATAATGTTACTGTCAATTTTTCTTTCCATTTGAAAAACATAACTTTCTTGCCAAGTTTCCAGGCTTCTAGGCAAGATAAAGCTCTGAAATCTTTTCATGTCTACACTGATGCTCTATTATAGATAATATATGCCAATCTTCTTCTTCCATAAAATGAAGCACCTTATTAAGAAAGAAATCACCTGAACTGGGAAATAGAATAGGAAGATATTTTGGGTTGATCCTAAATATTGATATTTTTCTTTTGATTCCAAATTTGCAATGATATGGTAGGAATATTCATTAGAAAAAGTCTAATGATTCTACCTAAAGATGGAAGGATAAATGCTCTAAGATAGGACTTAGCAAACTATAACTCACAGTCAAATATGACCTACCTCCTATTTTTGTATAGCCCATGGACTAAGAATGACTTTCTTTTATATTTTTAAGTGATTGGAGAAAAAAAACGCAAAAGAATATATTGAGATATAAAAAATTTTGAAATTCAGATTTCAATATCCATAAATAAAATTTTGTCAGAGTGAAGCCAAACTCATTCATGTATGTGTTTTGTATGGCTCTTTAGCCTTCTAACAGCAGAGTTGAATAGTAGTGATAAAGGTCATGTGGCCCATCGAGCCCAAAATAGTTACTATCTGGTCCTTTGTAGAAACAATCGCCAAGTCCTGATCTGGAAGCATCATCTGCTCACTGTCAAGTTCTGATACCATTTTCTTGTAGGTGTCTCAGCTCAACTCACCAGCACACGTTTAAGGAGAAACACGTCAGTTGGCACCCCGTTTTGGATGGCCCCTGAGGTAAGCAGGGTGTATCTCGTTCTCTGTGTTTGTTGAGTGCCTGGATTCTAGGCTTTTTTATGGGTAAGTAATATGTTCTCCAAAATTTTCAAGGAAGAAGTAATTCCTTTGTCTTCATGAACAGTTATAGTAAGTTTTAGTAGTTCTGGTAAGAGTTCTATTTTGGTGAGTGGTACTGATAAGGCTTGATCTCAGAAGCAGGATTAAGTCACAGCTAGCTCATAAGGTACCTTCCTGCAATTAGAAAAAGGTGCCCCCTCCAGGAGATGTAGCCCTCTCCAGGGTCATGGCTGGGCAAGTCCATCCAGTCCTTGTCTAAGAAAAGGTCACTTTCCCTGGATGGGTGAAGCCCCAGTGACCCGTGGCTTGACAATGAGCCTCATTTCATCAGTAACAGCCTACAAACTCTAGGTAGTGAGCCTGGTTGTTTTCTGTTGCCAGGTATGTAGCAACTTCTCACATACTTTGTTGGTTCTCTGCAGTAAAACATGGTATTTGGTCCTAACTTATCTCTGGCCTCATCACAGAACTCTCTGGGAAATGACACGTGGAAGTTTAGGGAACCTTCGGGCTAGATAAGGCATGCCTTGAAATGGCAGTGTGTTCTGTTTATCAGGTCAACACTTCATTCCACAGTACCTGGGCCTTTGCCTGGAGCACCTCTCTGGGAATAAGCAGAGGCTCTCTAAAGAAGAGGATGCAGACAGTCACCTTCCTAGGTGTCTTTCCATGTCGTCTGTTCATTTGGACAGCCTTCTGTGTCACTGCCAAGGTGGTCTCCTCACTAAATGATTACGTCACACTGATCTCTGCTCAGAATTCTTCAATGGTTCCTACTTGTCAATGGCCTTCTGTTTTGTGAGTGAGAAATGGATAGACCCATCTTAAAAAGAAAACCCTGACATATTGCTGTTATTTACTGCAATATTACATGTTTCTTGGATTGGCTAGCTTCTTGTCACATATCTATAGAACTATAAAATCCAAAGGAAAAAAGTGTGTCTTGAAAAAACTACGAAGCCAGTGATATTCAAGTAAGCAGCTTTAGTTTAATGAGACAAAAGATACTGTTCTGTGAATCTCTCTTGTCTTTGATAATGTGGTTGTGTTTCAGAGCAGGACAGCGTGGGCTGAGTCTGGCAAACCTACTACCACCACCTGTGGTGACCCAGCCTTCCCACTATGTAACTCTTTTAAGCCAGTGTGATCTCTTTGTTCAAAATGCACTTCCTCTGACCTCCAACTGTTGCCAGCTTTATAATAAACAACACAGGCACTGAAATTATATGGCAAATGATCTGGAGTGTGTTTTAACGCCTCTTCCCATTATTATTGTCAGTAGTAAGAGTAGTAACATAATGACCACTGAAACAGAAATAAAGTTTTCATAGGGACCTTGTGGACTCTGCTTTGGGACACACTGTGGGATGAAGTCAAAACTTGTTTGGGTAGTAAACAAAGTCCTCCCTTCATATTCCAGCTCCTTTCTATCTGTCCATCTTCACTTTGAATTACTTTTCCCCAACTTACTTGTTCGCAATACCCCACCAGAGTGAACAACAATAATTCTCCAAATCTCTACTGATATATCATTCAATTAAGCCCTGGGGTACTGTTACATCATCACCCAGAATGACCCTCAGAGCTCTGGAAAATTACTCCTTAATCGTCAAGTCTCAACTCAAATGCCAGTTTCCCTAGGAAATCTCTCCTAATCCCAGTGTAGAAGCCAACCCTGCAGCCTTCCACCCTCCATTAGCATATGGTTACCAAGCTCATAGTAGCAGGTGGGCAGGTTGTCTATCTGAACTTGAAGCTCTGGCAGGGATTTGGGATGCCCAGTTCTCCACACAGTGCTTGATAGAGAGTACGTGCTTAAAAAAAAAAAAAAAGAAAGAAAGAAAGAAAGAAAGAAAAAGAAAAAAAGTTTGGATGAAAGAATGCTTTGGTAAAGAAGCCAGCAGATAAGATGAGCTGGGGCAATTTGAGGACGGCTCCACAGCTAGAGCATTAGCAAATTTCTCTGTAGATTTTGGTCGATTTGTTCTGAAAAGAAAGCATAGCTGAGGTCACTCAGCTCACATTCAGATGGTGTAACACGAAAGCAGCCATTCCTGTTGTAATCCATAGCAGACTGGTTCTCAGGACCACAAGATGTAATTAAGAAGGCCTGAACCTGGCTTCGTACATTTATGAAGAGGTGTTTGTGATTCCCAGCTTCAGCTGGGTTGGCCAGCATGTGAAGTGTTTCTATAGAGGGAAGTTTGGTAGTCCTCAGTGAGCTCTTATCACCCAGACTGCTTGGAAAGCAGTTCCCTTCTCAGCAGGGAAGAGCCAGCCACATCCTGTATGCTGCAGTTCATGGTGTGGGGACCTTGCAGCACCTTTGAGAAGCAAGTGTCTGATTGCTCCGAGCTGGGTTCTGTCAGGGTGTGTGCTCCTGTCCAGTATGTTCGGGGACCCAGACCTGCATCATCCTTGTTTTTATTTTCCAAATGGAAACAAAGCCTCTTTTTGCTTCATAATCCTGTTAGTCAGCATTCCACAGTGTGACACAATACCTGAGAAAAACAGCTTAAAGGAGGAAAGATTCGCTTTGGTTCACAGTTTCAGAGGTTTTAGTCCATGGTCTGCTGGCTCTGTTGTTTCTTGGCTATGGTGAGGCAGTACAACATGGTGGCAGCCAGGAAGCAGAGAGGGAGGTGGGGGGTCAGGGACAAGATAAAACTCTTCAAGGACATGCCCTCAGTGACCTACTTCCTCCAACTAGGTCCTACCTCCTAGTCTTTAGAACCTTCCAGTAGTCTACTCAGCTACCAATGGCTTAATCCACTGATGATGTCAGAGTCCTCATGATCCATCACTCCCCCAAAGTCCCACCTCTGAACACTGCATAGGGGCAGCAAGCCTTCAACACATGAGGTTTTGGCGGACATTCCAGATCCAAACATCCTCCATAGGAATGTTCACAGGAAAACCTTCCATTGGTCAGTTCAACTCAACAAATGTTTATACTCTCCACTGTGAGCAATGCTTTGGATCAAATGCAATCCTAGAAAGAATAATCAATAATGGTTCAAATTAACTCTTTTTTTCATATGACAGCCTGCATAGTATATTGATTGTAATATGCTTTCCCTTCTGTTTGTGTGAATAAGTGGTTTTAGATTAAATTCAACAACAATGCATTCAATACCAAGGCCAGTGGAAAAAAACCATAGCAGACAACCCAAGATTTTATTTTTAAAATGTAACTGAAAGATCCTTGATCCTATTTTATTTTTGAGAAATTGAGCTATGTTATTCTTTTTCCATTTTGATCTTATTTTTATTTCACAAGCTTGAGTAGCCACAGTATTTAATTCAAATAGGCTAGACTACAACCAAGGTAGCTAATGAAATGTGACGATACCACAATCAAATGTTGACAAGTAGTCAAGATGCACAGTTCACTGGGGCAGCTCCAAGCCACCGCACGAATCAATCCTCACAACATTTTCCACTCATTTCCTCTCACTGCCTTATTTGGACACTACTAAAGTTGAAAAATACTGGTAGAACAGTATCACCCTAGCAAGGTAGGAGAAGAATAACTATGGAATACCCTTAGCATGCTAGTATTTTGAAATGATATTATCAGGCAAATCAATTGTGTGGTAATCCGAAAGTCAAGATCAGTACATGTTTTAAATGAAATATCTCAGCAACACACTGTGACTACAGGGAAGAATATCTTTAAAAATGAAAGAAAGAAGTTCAACATAGAAACTATGTGTTTAGCTGGATGTGGTAGCACTCACCTGTGATCCCAGCAGCTCGGAAGACTGAGACAAAAGGATTGGAAGTTTGAGACCAGCCTGGAAGACTTAGTGAGACTCTGTTTCAAAATAAAAAATTTAAAAGGGCTGTAGCTCAGTGGTAAAGGGCACTTGGGTTCCATCCCTAGTACCAAAACAAAACAAAACTGTGTTGAGAAGATTACCGTGAGAAAAATAGTTTGACTAATAGACAATTATTTTTCATATAATAGCAGAGGGAGGTGGATCCAGAGTCCGTTGATTAAGCAGCCCAATAAAGTCATCGAAAACTCAAATTCTTAAGTCAAAACCCAGATTTTTCAGCCTCTCTGCCTGTGATTATTGTGGGCTGTGTGTTCAGTGTTCAGGGTCCGCCTTGGGGACTGCTGTGACCATGCTACCTGTGAATATCTGAGTGGCAGTAGTGACTCCAGCATTCCAACGGCCATGGGTGGAAGTGCTCAGGGTATGATCCCACAGAAGAAGCCCTCTGTTCCCAGTGGATCCTCTTACAGCCAGTCACCCCGTTAAACTGGGGTGTCCTCTTGTCCCAGTCTGAAGCCTTGGCCACCTCTGTAATTTCCTAGGGCTGCTCTAACCAAGTGGTAGAAACTGGGTGGCTTTAAACAACAGAGATTCATCATCTCACATTCCTCAGGCAGAAAATCGGGAGCAGGATGTCGGCAGGGTCCTGCTTCCTCTGAAGGTCCCAGGATGGTGCCCTGTCTTGCTGGCCACTGGAGGTTTGCTGGAGTCCTGGTGGCTGTCAGTGTGCAGCTGCCCAGTCCTGGGTCTGCCTTCATGGTGTCATGGTGTTCTGCCTGTGTGTCTGCATCCTCACGTGGCTGTCTTCTTAGGAGTGCCGTCATACTGGGTGAGGCATCCTTATAGAACCTCATCTTAACTAGTTTCAACAGCAACAACCCTATTTCCAGATAGGTTGACGTGCTGAGGTGCTGGGACATAGGACTTCAACATAATTTCTTTTTTGAGGACATAATTCACCCTATAATGACTCCCAAAGGCCTACCATCATTCCTCTGTAGTAAATCATTCAAGTTCCAAGGTAATCAGCCAGCCACTTGGTATCTGCAAGTCTGCTGGTTACTGGTCCTCACTTAGAGAGCTCAGCTTTGACATGCTGGCAGACCCTGGCGTGGGTCGCCGTAAGCTTGCCTTGGCCCTGTCACAGAGGTGCACCTCTGAGTTCCTCCTACACTGCGTGGTCCCTCTCCCATCCTCGGGATCGTGACCACACCAGCGTATGCGGTCTCAGAACAGTTAACCTCGTGGGCTCAGGCTGAAGAAGGTTGGGGTCTCACTCTGTTGCCCAGGCTGACCTCAGATTCCTGGGCTCAAGGGTTCCTCCTGCCTCAGCCCCTGAAGTAGCTGGAACTACAGGTGAAAGAAAAGATGTTTTCCCGGTTAAGAGCAATTGCCACTCCTTGTTTGGTGGCATGTCGTCATTTGCACAGGACAGAGAAAGGCAAACCACTCATGATGAATCCAAGAACAAACAAGGGAATGGCATTTACATTACAGGAAGGACAAATGGTTGGTCTTCAAGGACTTTTACCTCTTAAAATAGAGACACAAGGTATTCAAGTCTTACGATTACATAAAAACTTGAAAAAAATGAATAGTCCTTTGGAAAAGTACATCTATATAATATGAATACAAGAAAGAAATGAGAAACTTTTATAGAATACTACAAGATGATATTGAAAGTCTAATGCCAATTGTATATACATCAACAGTTGGTCTCGCCTGTTCCCAGTATGAACACATCTTTAGAAGACCCAAGGGATTATTTATTTCAATCTCAGACAGAGGTCATGTTAGATCAATTGTGGATAACTGGCCAGAAAATCATGGTAAGGCTGTTGTGGTGACTGATGGGGAAGGAATTCTGGGTCTTAGAGATTTGGGCGTCTATGGAATGGGAAGCAAAGTAGGAAAACTTAGCTTGTACACAGCTTGTGCAGGAATACGGCCTAGTCAGTGTCTGCCTGTGTGTATTGATGTGGGAACTGATAATCAAGCACTCTTAAAGGATCCATTTTATACGGGCTGGTATCAGAAACGAGATTATTCACAACTTTATGATGATCTGATTGATGAGTTTATGAAAGCAATTACTGACAGATATGGCTGGAACACCCTTATTCAATTTGAAAACTTTGGGAATCATAATGTGTTTAGGTTCTTGAGAAAATATTGAGAAAAATATTGTACCTTCAATGATGATATTCAAGGGACAGCTTCAGTAACTCTAGCAGGTCTTCTTGCAGTCCAAAAAGTTATTAGTAAACCAATCACAGAACACAAGATTCTATTTCTTGGAGCAGGAGAAGCTGCTCTTGGGATTGCAAAACTTACAGTTATGTCTATGGAGAAAATGGCCTTTCAGAAGAAGAGGCACAAAAGAAAATCTGGATGTTTGACAAGTTTGGTTTATTAGTTAAGGGACGGAGTGCTAAAATAGATAGTAATCAGGAACCATTTGCTCATCCAGCCCCAGAAAGTGTACCTGATACTTTTGAAGATGCAGTAAATATACTCAAGCCTTCAGCTATAATTGGTGCTGGCTGACTTTTTACTCCTGCTGTGATCAAAGCCATGGCCCCTATCAATGAAAGGCCTATAATATTTGCATTAAGTAATTCTACAACAAAGACTGAGTGCACCCCTAAAGAAGCATACACACTTACAGAGGGAGGGTGTTTGTTTGCCAGTGGTAGTCCATTTGGGCCAGTGAAACTCCAAGATGGGCGAGTCTTTACACCAGGTCAAGGAAACAATGTGTAGATTTTTCCAGGTGTGGCTTTAGCTGTTATCCTCTGTCAAACTTGACATATCAGTGATAATGTTTTCCTAGAAGCTGCAAAGGCACTGACAAGTCAACTGACAGGTGAAGAGTTAGCTCAGGGGAGACTTTACCCACCACTTGCTAATATTCAGGAAGTCTCTATTAACATTGCTATTAAAGTTACAGAATCCCTATATGCTAATAAAATGGCTTTCCGATACCTAGAACCTGAAGATAAGACCGAGTATTTTAAAGAAAGAATATGGCAAAGTGAGTATGATTCTTTGCTGCCAGATGTGTATGAATCGCCAGAATCTGTGTCAAGACCTCCCCAGATAACAGAATAGAAGCACTCACACCAATAGATATTTCTCATGCTTCAGGGAATCCCTTTTGTGAGACAGAAAGAGATGTTATCAGATTTACGGTGTTTCTGGATTTTTTTCTTCCCCCACTACTTTACTTGACTTATCCCAAGTATCCTCATGTCTGTTGGGGGTGAATGTATTAAGGCCCACCAATACCCTACAATCAACCATAATGCTTAGTGTCCTAATTTGTAGCCATAACACACCCAAGAGATGTTTAAAATGTGTTTGTGGATGTCTTCTCTTGTACTTTTGGTCCTGCTTGCCAAGGTATTTGTTATTTACTGTTATAGGTAACAATCTAACATCATCTGGTTCTTTAGTTTTTCAAAAATAGAAAGTTACATCTGTGAATATGAATACCAAATTTTGAGAAAAAGCCAAATATTAAACAAATTTCAAAGAAAAATTGTCAGTATCTAAAACTTTATCTGCTTCATTTTACCTTCATGCTCTGAAGTTCTTTTATACTAGACAGACCTAAAGAAATATGAAAAAAATTTCCCTTTCTCTTATTTTCTGGAACTAATCATGGCTTAACTATAACTTAAGGAGAGAGTTATGGGAACTTGTACTGCCTTTAGACAAAGCAGATTTTTGCAATAGTGTATAAAATCACTTTTATTTAATAAATTAATGTCTTAAATTTAAAAAAAAAGAGCTCAGCTTTGCTTGTACTGGTGTGCGCACACCCACACACACCCACACCCACACACACACACACACACACACACACACACACTCACAGCTCTCTCTCTGCCTCTGGTGTTTGAGGCAAATATGATTCTTTCTGAATGTGCCAGACATATCAAATAGCTTTCCCATGTAAGCTTCTACATCTTCAGAATTTTGTTCAGTATAACCTACATACTCTCTAGTGTTTTTTTTTTTTTTTTAATTATCTTTCATGTTTTCTGAGTTATAACCATTTGCCTCAACCTTCTGTTTATTTTCTAGAACTGGGGCTATAGCTCAGTGGTAGAGCATGTGCTTAGATTGTGGCATGTGGGAGGCCCTGGGTTCCATCCCCAGCAAAATACACACACCCTTCTGGTCTCCTGGCCTGTGATTTTAACCTGTATCTTAGGCACTTTTTTTCCCCAACACAATCTTTCTGTTAACTATGTTATCTCTTCTTTCCTCCACTCTTTCCTGACAGCCAATTTCTTGTAGTAATAATAATATGAATAATACTATCCCACATTTGCATGGAATTTTTAGAAATATTAACAGGTAGTAAATACAACTACCTGTGAGCATGCCAATTAGGATGATTACATTAGTATTATAGATGAGGGATGCAAGAGACAGCCAGTCCAAGTGTCCATGGACATAGAGTGGCTAGGTAGGCAATGGCAACTGGAATCCATATTTTGTGACTTGCTGAACTAAGGCATTTCCAACACAACCTATGCCCGCTGTCAATATCAGCATTGCTCTGCCAGTATTTGTATCAAGCCCATGTCAGGTAATGCCCCAGTTGATAGCCAAAAGCCACAGAAGCCTATTTTGTGTTTATTAATGGTGATAACGAGGGTTAAGGATAGTTGATATGTGATCTATCTTTCCCAGTTATCACAGGCGTGATGGCCCCTGAATGTCCACCATGGGGGAGGGGACAGATGAAATGGGGGTTGGTCCCCACCCTGGGATATTGTGCCACTGAGAGAAGTTCTAGATTACCAGGTGCACACTCAACCATATAGAGCCATCTTACAACCAGTAGGCTGAAGGGGTTCAAACCCTTGAGAGCTCTGAAGTACGCTGGAAACACATGCAGAGCAGGAAGAATCAAGGAGTATATATGTAGACTCTAAAAAAAAAAAAAAAAAAATGCCTGTATTTAGCTGGTATACTGGTGTGACCATGCTGGCTATTAACACATAAACATTTTCCCATTCCGGATGGTAAATGGCTGCCTTCCAGAGCCCCTTGAGTGTTCCTTAGCCACTAGAGGTGCCGTCTCTTTATCCAGGACATCACTGACCTCCTAATGGCCCAGCAGCTACAGGGGGTGAAGTCTGTCTGGCAAGCAGAGAGCCTCCAGGGTCAGCTCCAGTGATCATCCTTCCAACATCCAGTGCCACATGCCAGCTGATGGGCAGACGTTTTGAATATGGTGGTTGCTGAGCCAGTGTGTAGTGGAAAGGAACCTCTCACTTCCTGAGGACTGGCCGATCTATCAGGATAGGTGCTTTTGCATTGCGTTCTTTTATTTCATTCTTACAACATCTCTCAATAGTAGCTACCATTTCTCCATTTTGCCACTGAGATAAGTGGGGCTTAAAGAAGAGTCAATTCCCTTACCTAATAGGTGTTAAGGCTGTTTGGCTTTTCAGAGAGCATGAGAATGCAAACCCCATTTTGCAGGTGAAGAAACCGAGGCAGGGAAGGAATTCTTGCACTTGCACTGTATGGGGCATTCATGCAGGCTGCTCGGAGCGGAAGGTGTGTTCCAGGCAGGTGCCTCAGCCCATCCAACAGAGGCACACGAAGATATGGTGGAAGGGTGCCCTGAAATTGGAATGTGAGGCACATCGTTTGAAAAGATACACATGAAGGAACTATCACCTACAATTTACAGCCTGACTACACTTTGCAATCCCAGCAATGCAAGAAGCAGCCCATGTGGTAAGGACCCTGGATACTTGGCATCTTTCTAAAACAGCTAAAGGTCTGTTTCTGTACTGGAAAACAGACTTGTGGATAAAATAAACATTTGCTTCTTTTTAGAATTTTTCCCCCTTTTTACTTCCATCTGCTCGTTGTTGCAAACAACAGCTAATCAGTTGAGCAGAGAAACAGATGTGCTGTGACGGCTCCCCAAATGGGTCTCTCTCTGCCTGGCAAAGGGTCGTTGACGGGGGATGGTTGCCATAACAACCAGCTTGCACCAATGCAGACATATAGCAGGCTTTTTGCAACCACTCTTGACTTCATTAATTATGCCGTTCCCAGCTAAATGATACGATAATGCCATTTCCTTTGGCACTGGCAGGAATAGAGATGAAAAATGAGATTTTTTTTGTTGTTGTTGAAGGGTTGAGAAAGCCATAAAACACTACTACGCTGAAATAGTATTGTTGTCATTATTATCATTTTATTTCCTAAGCTCTAGCTAATGAGTTTGATTTCCAAATAAGGGTTAGCATTTATTGAGGTCTTACTATTTGCCAGGCACTAAGTGCTTTACATGTATTCACTGATTCATAATTTTCAGAAACCTCATAAAGTCAGTGATATTACTAATTCAATGTTTTACATTAAGTACATAAGTCACCTATTCTTGTCTTTGGACAAGCTATTAAGTGATGTCTCAGAATTTGAACCCAGATAATTGGTTCTAAGATCCTCACTCTTAACCACTATATTTTAACACATTATTATTATAACCACACATGTACTGGATAAGATGTGAGTCTTTCTTTATTTTTAAAAATATTTTTAGTTGTATATGGACACAATGTCTTTATTTATTTTATGTGGTGCTGAGGATCAAACCCAGTGCCTCTCACATGCTAGGCAAGCACTCTTACCACTGAGCTACAACTCTAGCCCCCTTTCTTTTTAAAAAAAATTATTTTTGATAAGAATTATCCTAGTGTCAATCTAAAATGAGCAATAGAGAAATGAGTCTTCAAAGAGTTTGTTCCAGAATATCAAAGAACTGAAATTACAGATATGCATGGTTTGGATGTGAGGTGTCCCCAAAATCTCACGTGACTGCAAGGTTCAGAGGAGAAATGATTGGGTTGTGAGAGTCCTAAACAAATCAGAGAATTAATCCCCTGATGGGGATTCACTGAATGGTAACTTGAGGCAGGTGGGGTGTGACTGAAGGACGTAGGGCATGGGGGTATAGCTTTGGGTAAATATTTGTATCTGACGAGTGGAGTCTCTCTCTGCTTCCTGATTGCCATGAGAGCTGCTTCCCTCTCCCACACTCTTCCACCATGATGTTCTACCTCACGTGAAGTGAGGAATGGAGCTGCTGTCTATGGATTGAGACCTCTGAAACTGTGAGCCCCCCAATAAACTTTTCTTCCCTAAAATTGTTCTGGTCAGATCCTTCAGTCAAAGCAGTGGAAAAGCTAACTAAAACAGCATACTACAGCAGACTGTAGGCACCGCCAAAGAGTTTGGGAGTAGGGGAAGCTTTACAGACAAAGAAAGAAGTACACATAAGAAGTTTTGCAATGATGAGAACACTGGGTACAGGGGCTCATCCCAGGAATTGACGTCAGTTCATTGGTGGAGATGGTGTGTGTCAGGCAAGTGTTCTTGTGCAAGTGACTCACTGTCCTTGTGTGGTTAGCCATCTTTCTGTGACTCATGTAGCAAGCTGCAGTTTGGAAAAAATGTCCTTTGGTATCTGTGGGTCCAGGCATAATGCCTGAGTGCCTCTTCTTGGCCTTCCGGCTCTATCTTATCGGGTTTAGACATAAGTGACTTTTTCTTCTATTGATAACCTTCACACTAGTACATTGAGGAAAATGTAATATTTTAACACAGCGATGAAAGTCAGCACAATTAAGGCCCAAGGGAAAAATCTAGAAAAAATAAATTTCTTTAGAATTGAATTTAGGAGACTTCAGTTTTTGTCTTAGCTCTGCCACTCATCTTTAAAGCACAATCGTGGCTCAGTTATTTTGGTTTTATCTTTTAAAATAGATTTTTATTGGTGCATTATAATTATACATAATGGTGGGATTCATAATGACTTATTCATACATGCACATAACGTAATTCGGTCCATTTCACCCCCGGTGCTTCCCCTCCCCCTCCCCCTCCCTCTGGTCCTGCTCCTCCACTCTACTGGTCTCCCTTCTGCTTTCATGAGCTTCCCCCTTCCTTCCCCTGACCCTTTTTTTTCCTCTAGTTTCCACATAATAGAAAATAGATGGCCCTTGACTTTCTGAGTCTGACTTTTTTCACTTAACATAATAATATGGCTTCAGTTTAGGTACAAAAGTTAAGGGCACAAACTTTGGAGTCTGCTAGCTCTGGAAGCAAATTGCAGATACCTACTTAGCCTCTTAACCACTGACCAGGGGCAAGTTACTGAGTATTCCTAACCAGTAAAATGGAGAGACATTGAAAGGTAAAATGGGGAGGGGGAAAATGCCTCCAAAGACAAAATAAAATAACACATTAAAATTGTTTGGGGCAAGTCAGGTGAGGTGGTGCACGCCACCTGTAATCCCAGTAGCTCTGAAGGCTGAGGCAGGAGGATCTCGAGTTCAAAGCCAGCCTCAGCAAAAGTGAGGTGCTAAGCAACTCAGTGAGACCCTGTCTCTCAATAAAATATCAAATAGGGCTGGGGATGTGGCTCAGTGGTCGAGTGTCCCTGAGTTCAGTCTCTGGTACTCCCCCCAAAATGGGGGGGGCAGTACCTGGCTTAGTAGGTGCTTTAAAAAGTGGTGGCATTATTGCCCTAACTCTCACCCCTGCTGAACCTGTTCTTATCTGTAAAAATAAGGACTGACTTGGGTAGTTCTGCTCCAATTTCCCTTCTGTTTTACAGAGAACATTGGCAGTTTTTAGAGGAAAAGCCTGTTCCAGCTCTCATGTCCCATGGCCCTGGAGTTCCTTGAATAATGAGGGTGACTCTCTTGGGAAGGTGAACGATGATGAGGGGTTGACTTTCTGGGTCCATGGTACCAGGTCCTCTTATTTTTACTTCATTTAGTTGATTTTTCAGTGATAGGGATTAAACCCAGGACCCTGGCATGCTAGGCAAGTGCTCTACCACTGAGCTACAGCCCAGGCCACCTGGTCCTCTTTTAAAGGAGTGGGCAGGGCTGGGGGTGTAGCTCAGTGGTAGATCTGCCAGACCCTGGGAATCTCTCACTTTAGATCTTTGAGCCAGGGCAGTGGCACACACACCTGTAATTCCAACAGCCCTGGAGTCTGAGGCAGGAGGATGGCAAGTTGAAGGCCAGCCTCAGCAACTTAGGGAGGTCTTAGCAAGATCCTCTCTCAAAATTAAAACTAAAAAAACCAAAACCAAAAAAAGATCTGGGGATGTGGCTCAGTGATTAAGCATCCCTGGGCTCAATTCCTGGAGCAAAACCAAAAACAAAACCAAAAATCCCAAAACACTTTAGATCTTTGACCAAAAGCCCTGTGGGTCTTTCTCTAGCAGTGTTCATCTCTAAGATTCTGTAGCTTTTGCTGTTCCCTGGTCCCCTCCAAGTGCCTTTTCATAGCCTGAGAGATTGTTTCCCTTCTTGCTCTAGATATAGAGCAGAAATCTCTGTCCTAAGGAACAGGCAGATTCCCTGCCTTCTAGCTCTGGGGCTGGCCCTGCCTGCATTAAGAGTGGCTCATCCTTCTAAGACCCGAGGTGCCACTCGGCACTGGGGTCCCGTGGGTGAAGGGCCCATGGCAGGGGTGGAAGAAGGGTGCAGGCCCACCTTCCCTCCCCAGCCCCAGTGATGTCTTCCCTTTCAGTTGCAGCTCTCCGGGGAAGTTGAGTCATAAATCACATGTCAGTGTGGAGGTGGGGGGCGGCCCTGTAGGCGGTGGTGACATGCCACCACCCTCCTCTTGGCAGGTCTAAGTATAGGACCCTGTCTGAAGGCTTTGGGTCCCAGATGGGCATACGCACTTAAGGCCCAAAGCAGAGGCCTCACTTCCTCTCCACCCTGGGCGTAGCAGGAAGTGTCAAGGAGCAGCCTCCACGAGCACTTGGAACTTTCCAGGCTGTCCTCCCTCTGTCTTCTGGGGAGGTAAGGAGGGTCAGGGCATCTCCGTTCCCCCTTCTTCATCTTTTTCCTGCAGGAGCAGAAGCATTTGCTGAAGGAACATCAGAGTCGACCCTCCCTGTCCCTGAGCTTTGAGTCCCGAGTTACCTGGTCTGGTCTCTGCTTGTCCAAGAAACAGAGGCTCAGCGCAGGGAGGGGAATTCATGCCCAAGCCAACAGTGCACCTGCTTCCTTGCCTGATGATTTGTCAGAGGAAAGCAAGGGGAAGTGGCAGTCAGTGTCAGGAAGGGGACTCCAGAGGAGCCTGGGAGGAGGTGACGCAGGAGCAGGTGGAGGTGGGGAAATGAGTGTTTATGATGCTCTCCTCCATCCCAGGGATTTTCCACACCATCTTTAGTTTTACAAAATGAAACAGAATGACTCTCTGATAGGAATGAATGACATTCCCAAGGACATCCTTATTTGCATGGTGATAAGAGCCTGGGTGAGGACAGAATTCAGAAACTACTTGCAGATGAAGAGGCATGCCCCTGCAGGAACATTCAGATATTCTGTCTAATTGACTTTCCTTCCTATTTTTCAGATGCATCATGGAGGAAAAAGAAATTTCTTTTCCTTCTCACTAGTTTCTTGTGGGCTCATGCTTCAAGTGTGTGACCTTGGACAAGTTACTTAACTTTTCTGAATCTGTCTTTTCACCTGAAGTAATAGTACTTGAACTAATAGGCCACAAAATGTCCTTGATGGTGTTCTGGTGAAGGTGGACCATATCTGGCAGAGGCAAGGGGGAGTAAGGAAGGAGGAGGGAGGGGCAGGAAAGTGAGCAGCTGCAGGAAATCCCTCTGCCTAATGCTTTCGATGACAGGCTCACAAGCTTGGAGTGTGGGGATTACTATGGCTGCATTCACCAAGGATGGGATCTCTTTGGAGGTGGCCCTTATGTTCATGATATGAGGATTCCGAGGACCTGGCTCACTCCAAAAGGCAATGGGGAGCCATGGAATTTGCTCCCACTCTGGTCTTGAATCAACTGTGTGACTTTGCAACTAACTTTCCATTAGGGACCTCAGTCTCCTTTTCCTTAAAGGGATGGAATGAATGAGTCCTAAGGTCCCTTCAGCATCCAGTGAGGAGTTGATGGAGCAGGGGAGGGCAGAGGATGCACTGGGCCTCCTAGTAAACTTGCTGCTTCTGAGTCCATTGAGTCTTAAGGGCAGGACACAATTTCTTTTGACCTACTGGCTTACCTCCTGCAGAGGAGAGTGGGAAGGGTGGGGAGTACGTGAGTGTCATCCTAATTCTGAGAAGGATTTGCCACACAAGGAAGGACGAGAGCTGTGTCCTCAGGGCTTCGGGACATTTAGGTGCCAACGTCAGTTGTGTGCTGGCCTCAAATCCAGAAAGAGTCCCCTGCCTGCTCCCCCTGCTGAGGTGGGAGTCGTCTCTGTGAGCTCACTCCTGTGTTTCAATTTGAACCTGGGTTTATTTCTCTAAGGGCTTAAGCTGCATATTACAATCCTGGGAAAAGATTTGTAGAGCACCACATTTTAATTAGAGACCCTTCTGAAGTTCATAAGAACACTATAGTTTAAATTATTTCTGGCAATTTCTCAGTGTACAGAATATAGATTCAACCCTATTCTTAGTTTAAGTTTTATGAAAGAAACAACAACAAAAAAATCAATTCCAGTTCATTTAGTCCCCCTCCTTTTTGGAAAAAACAAAACAAAACAAACCTAAAAGCTGCAATATCTCTTCCCTGGAAGCCACATTTTATCCTAGCGAGGAGATTTGGCTTGTTTATTCAAGTATCTTGGCTTGTAGCAGTTGAAGATGTTTGCATCTCAAACTATGAAAGATTTTTGCCACCAGAATATTTATCACTGCAGTTTTCGACTCCACAGAAGTTCCATTTTAGAAATCTTTGCAATCAAAAACATTTATCAATTATGCTAGGTGAATTGTGTAAGCAAAATTAAGAATCCCATTTACCTACCTACCTCAGCCCATCTTATTTGCCAGTCTATTGCCTGCACATTGGGGCTCAAGGTCAGCCAAGGATTAATAGCGTTAGGTCTATTTGCCTTGCCTCTTATTTAGCTGAATTTAGCTCTTGAGATAACAGCATTTTGCCTGTGTACTTGAATGAAATTTTAATCTCGACCTTTGGTTATTATTTTGGACTGCACAATCAATTCTAGTAAAGAAAGGAAACAGAATATAGAAGCCAAACCTAATTACATTTTAAATGACATTTAACAATATTAGTGGCAAAATAATAACATCTGAAAAAACTTTTTCTATTTTAAATTTGATAAATTGTTTTTTAGGAGAACAAAATATATTGTAATATTATTCGTTTTAAAACATAGGTTAAAATCCCATTATTTGAGGAGATTTGGGCCCAGTGGCTCTTTGATATATAATTTGATGAATGATTTAAGTTAAATATCTTAGAGAAGTCTAGGTTTCTGAATCCAGGACTATTTCTATCTCTTTTATTCCTAGACAAACCCAGATGTTTGTTTCAGATAAAGAGACTTGGAGACAACAGAAGCTCAAGTTCTGAGAGTCAATTCTTCCTCTAAGAGGCAGAGGGCACCTCTCACCGCTATCTTGGGGTGGGGTGCCTCATCAGTAAGTCCTACTCTTGGTCAAGATTGAAATGGAAGGCTGTGTTCAGTGGTGCACACCTGTAATCCCAGTAGCTCAGGAGGCTGAGGCAGGAGGATCGTGAGTTCAAAGCCAGCCTCAGTAACTCAGCAAGACCCTCTCTCTAAATGGGGATGTGGTTCAGTGGTTAAACACCATTGGGTTCAATTCTCAGTGCCAAAAAAAAAAAAAAATTGAAATATTGAAATGGAACTGCATTCCTGGGACTTTTCTTGGATTATTGGTGGCTTGAGAAAGCAAAAAGTGCTACCCAAATTGGGTGTGGTGGTGCATGAGCATAATCCCAGCAGTTTAGGAGGCTGAGGCAGGAGGATCATGAGGTCAAAGTCAGCCTCAGCAAAAGTGAGGCGCTAAGCAACCAGTGAGACCCTGTCTCTAAATAAAATACCAATAGGGCTGGGGATGTGGCTCAGTGGTCGAGTGCCCCTGAGTTCAGTCCTTGGTAACACCTCCCCGAAAAAAACGTGCTACCCAAGCCCCTTGCGTGCAATAGAAAGAGCTCTCCTTGGAAGGGAATTTCTTGCTTTCTTCTTGTATCAATCTCATGGGCACCTACTTTTATAACCAAGGCACTTTAACCTGCAGACTTAGATACAGAATCCCAACAGTCAACAGATATCCCTGAAGAAGGAAACGTACCCTTGAAAGTCAAGGTAAACTTTTCAAAATTTATAACTTTAAGACAAAAAACAAATAAAGAAAAAAACTTGCCCCCCCCCCTTTTTTTATCATAGAAATAGTTCATACTTCTTATAGACATTTTGGAAAATCCAAAAGCTCTTCAAGAAGTAAATAAAATAAATATTATCCAGATGCCAATGACCCACTGATAGCTACTGTTGACATTTCGGTACCATAGAAAACATAACTCGTATATTTTCATAGGCAATACTTCAGATGGGGCCCACAATTAGGGAGTTGCTCAGTTGGCACGAGAAGAGGAGCGGCAGAGAGATTAGATATGTTGCCAAACATCTCCTGGAGCGGGTCTCTCCAGCCCTAAGTGCTGCTGACCGCTGCTGACTGAGGACAGGGTCTGCCGTCTTCATCAGAGCTCAGCTGGCCATGCCGAGCGAGACAGGGTGGTCCGTTTCAGCAGCTGGGTTATCGGTTGGCGCATTTCCCCATAAGCTCCTGCAGGAGGAGAGGGGCGGTGCCCCCTCTGTGGTCCCTGAGGGCACATTAAGGAGTTTGCATCTATGGAGCTTGTTAGTCAGAAGAAGGCTAAAGCGAACTGTCCCTGCAATCAGAGGCAAGGGCAGGCTAGCCTTTGCTCCAAAGACCAGTTTGAGCTAAGCCATCAGTGAAAACTTGTTTTTTCGTCCTCACTCCTCACCAGGAAGAAAAGTTTTGGGAAGCTGAAGTGGTTATGATCAACATTTGGGGACTTGAGCCCACCTCTGGCTAAAACAGCTATTGGCATAGAGCTTGAAGGCTGCGAGTGCATAGATATTGCTAGTAATCTCGGCCTTAGTGTCTTTCCTCTTCCTAAAATAAGCAACAGGGAAGTCCAAGTGCACCAGAAGAGCCATAAGTTCGCATTTTAAGGTAGGAGCCTGGACATGCTCCATTAAGCACGTCTAAACAATTGCTCTGTCGCAGATGCTGGTGGTTCTTAACGGAGGCATTAGCGCAGCAGCCGGCATCTTTTCATAGACCTTAAGACCTTCTGCAAAATATTGCACTAAAATTGCCTCAAGTGTCCATCTACTGTTTGCCTTAGCCAATTTGCATGGAGATGTTAGCCTCTCGGTTGGAGATCCTTCCCCAAGACCACTTACTTGGAAATCGCGAAGTCATGGAGTGTTAGAGCGGGAAGGGATGGTGGAGACCCTTCATTCCCACCTCGCCACTCTGCAGATCAAGAGAGGTTCTGAGAACACAAGTGATTTGTTTCCACCTGCCTAGGGGAAGGATCAGACCCTATTTGAACTGCCTGGCAAACTGACTCTCCCTTCTGACTTCTGATTTTTGTGAATGGCACCATCCTTCTCCTGGTCACCTAGGGCTGACGCATCCTCTCCCTAACCTCCCACGTTAAATCACACGCCAGACCCTGCTGCTCTTCCCTCAGACTCCCTCTCATGCCCATTCTCTTGCCCCATCCCACGGCTGCCACCCCCAGTCACACTGCTGGGACGGCAGCAAAGGCTCCAGTTCAGGGGGAACACACACTTGCTCTGGGCACGTCCCCTCCGTGGGGGTGGAGGGCAAGAGAGGATGAGGTTTTGGGATCCTGGCCTGGTGTCAGCACCATCTCAACCCACTACTCTCCACTCCTCTGGTATGACTTAAGGGACCGGGAAAGGTCCCTTTCCTCTGGTACCAAGGGAGTGTACCCACTTGCCATCCCTGCTCTCCTTTCTCAGTGGAGCTTCAGAACAACTGATTCCCAAAGTGCTTTGCGAAGCCTTCTCCTGGGAGAAGAGGAATCAAATGCCATTCGACCATTCCAGCATCCTTATCTCAGTTTTCCTTCACCTAGAGACCAAGAGAATGCAGAGCTGAGATCAGTGATTGTATTTTCCTCTTAAGGAGATAATTGCACACCGTGGTGTTAGATTGACAGGTAATACAAGTCCAGGATGTGTTGGCCTTCAGTCCAGAGGTTTTGACCTTCAGTCAGACGCATCCTCTTAGAGTGCTTCTTCCAATCCCATCACATGCGCCCCCTTGTTTACTCCTGGAAAGGAGCAGTCCTGACTGGAGGATCGCTTCTGAGGAGATGGAACGTAGGCGACAAAAACCTCAAAAAATGGCTTTAGTTTAGTCAAAATCTGAGAGCAAAGCTGTTGATTTTAATGAAATAGCCCTTATTATGTGTAGCACTTAATGCATGGAGATGACTTGTTCCCTAGTCTCTCTCTCTGCCTGGGTTCCAGTTCTGGCGTGACAGTTCCTAGCTACATGACTCTGGGTAAGCTGCTCAACTTTGCTGTGCCTCAGTTTCTGCAGTGATTAAAGAAGATAATAGCACCTTCTTTATGGAATTATGATGTGACTTTATGGATGTATGTGTGACTTCTCTCCTCAGGGTCTCCTATTTTGACTCCGCGGTTACAAAATTATTCCATTAGTGTAATTTTCTGTAAATTTCCTTGGAAGGCTGAATTTAAAGAATATGTGATGAGCTGTGTTTTGGAAGAAGAATTTGGCTGACAAATGCTTTCTCATTAATCAGACTGAGCTGAAGATAGTGTCTTCTCTGTAAAGAGAAGTTGAAGCCAGATAAATGTTTTGAATATTTTATGACAACATTCAAAGAGTGTTAGGATGTATCCAGCCCCACATTAGGATGTGTTCTTGGAATGCCCAAGATGACTAGACCTTGATTTGAATTTCTCCCCGGGAGTTGTACTGTGGATGTTGGGCATTTTCCTTGTGGTGCTTATCCGACAGTGTCTCCCTCTAACATCATGAACATTTGGAGTCTATATCCTTTATGGGACATGTTAGCACACACTGAGGACATTTACAGTTGTCATAATCTGTCATTTAATTATTAAAGGTGCACTTTATATTCCAACTGGACATAGTGCCTGCTGGGAGAAGGGTAGAGTCTATTTCTCTTTCTCTCGCAGGGTCCGACACAATGTCACGAATGAGAACAGCGGACCATCTGCTGGTTGATAGCTCTAAAATGACGTTTGTCTCACACTTCTGAAAATGTCATTTCTGAAAGGGAAGGTGTTGAACAGCCTTATCTAGAGCTCTTTATAAATAGTGTAGATTGTTACCTGATTGGGCTAAGGAAAGTAAGGTCTTTGGGAGCAATGAAATGGCCTCTGGTTCCAAAATTAGATTTACTTGAACTTTAGTTTGAACGCACACTTGAAAATAATGTGTTGAAAGCATGGCAGGATTTTCTGTGATAGGACATCCTGATTAGACAGAGGGGATGGGGCCAGGTCAAGAATGCACGTATATGGAAAAACATTTTCCAGCTGAGAAACCAGAAGAGAAGGGGAGAGGGCAGTCGTGAGAGCAAGAGAACAAGGTCAAGGGCAAGGTGGCCAACACATCTCCTTGGGCCTTGCAAGTCCAAAGAACTGGATGTGGAAGACAGAAGGTGCACTCGTTTTTCTCTCATGCTGTAACAATACCTATGTTTTAGTGGCTTAAAACAACACACATCTCTTATTGTCTCAGTCCAGTTTGTGCAGAAAACCTGAGACTGGGTAATTTAAAAAGTAGACAAATGTGCTCCCATAGTTAGGAAATCCAAGATCAAGGTTCTGGCATATGTCTGGGCCTTCTTACTGTGTCCCCACGTGGAGGAAGTGAAAGAGAGCTTTCCATCAGTGCAAGCCCTCTGTGTCGCAATATTAATCCATTTACGAGTGGAGCCTCGTGACCCAAGCATTTCCTCAAAGGCCCGGCTTCCCGACTCTATTGCAGTGAGGGCTACGTTTCCAAAACATGAATTTTGGTGCACACCTTTAGACCATAGGACTTATCTTCTAGTTCTCTAGGTCAGGAGTGCAGTGTGAATCTTAACATCAACTTCTCCATTTGGATGTCTCCCAGATCTCTCAGACTTAAAGCTCCAGATTTGTACCCCAAACCTACTTCACCTTTGTCTTCCCCCATCCCAGGAAATGCCAATTCTGGAAGTTGCTCCAAGTCAAACACCTTGGAGTTATCCTCAACTTCTCTTTCTTAGACGCTCCATTCTGCCAATCCAGTCGGCTCTACCTTC
Source organism: Sciurus carolinensis (assembly GCF_902686445.1). Classification (NCBI taxonomy): domain Eukaryota; kingdom Metazoa; phylum Chordata; class Mammalia; order Rodentia; family Sciuridae; genus Sciurus; species Sciurus carolinensis. The sequence continues at coordinate 120,108,703 of NC_062215.1, forward strand.
AAAATTGCACCCATGATCTGATTATTGGCCATCACTCACATCTGTATTCCTGCAGTAGTATTTTTAACTGATTTTTATCTTCCTCTTATGTCCCACTTCAACCCACCCTCAGCAAAGCAGCCAGGGTAATCCCGCTGACACATAAGCCAGATCTGCTGCTCCTCTGCTCGCCACAGTCAACTGTCCGGGCTCATTCAGACCAAACACCAGAGAAGTTTCGATGGGCTGAGAGGGAAGCCCCACCACCCTGGTCCACCTGATCACCACACACCAACTTCCCACCTGCCCTTACTTAAGGGGGAGTCTGGAAAGCAGATTGCTGGTCAAATGGGGGCATCTCATTCCTCCATGTCCTTTGTCCCCTGTCACCTTCTACATCTGCTGCCATCGTCTCGAGTCTGAGTGTTGGGCCTTTTCCTGTCTGACTCAGAAAGTTGACAGAAAGAGATTCCTCCTCAGGGGCCAAGGCCACCCTGGGCTCCACCCAGTGATGAGCCCAGGATCATTTTCTGGTCCTGCTACTTCTGTACCCAGTCAGACCCATACTGCAGGGGCAGCTGCAAACCAGATGTTGGGGTTTGAAGAGGGGGCAGATGTTCCGAGAAAAGGGGAATGGGAGCCATGGGTTTATTCCTAGTTTCTGTTAACCATTTCGGTCATCCAACATCTTTCTGCCGGGTGGTTTACCCTGCTGGGGATGTTGTGTGGTAGTCAAGAACCTTCAAGGACAGCTGCTCCTTGTTGAATCCAGTAGCTGGAAAGGAGGTCAAGGGTGAACATTTTTCCCTTAAATGATAACAGTGTGGCCATCGTGTGGAATCCATTCTGTGTGTCCCCTTGCACTGTTTTTGGTACTTGGATGGTTCGATGCATGTTTTTTGAACTGAACTGATACATTTTTTAAAGTTGACGAACATTATCAGATGACAAGTCACAGAAATAAGCCTTAGAATACATACATCTTATCGCTGGAATTTAACATCTGCAGCCAAGGGAACTGAGAAGGGGGCTGAATTCGCCAAGGGACTTTCTAGGGCAGTGGAGGTGGCAGGGGTTGATGCATTTTTCCTGATTTTGTCTCATAGGTCATTGCTTGTGAGCAGCAGTATGACTCTTCCTATGATGCTCGCTGTGACGTCTGGTCCTTGGGGATCACAGCCATTGAACTGGGGGATGGAGACCCTCCCCTCTTTGACATGCATCCTGTGAAAACGCTCTTTAAGATTCCGAGGTAGGACACAAGATGGCGCTCTTGACTCATTAGTGCCTTGTGAAAGCGTCATTAGAGGGATAATAAAGAGTTTTTACGCAATTCCTCTCCAAACCTGAGAAAGCCTGATTGCAAAATATATTTCCTTTTGGGAGAGAAGAAACCAGTGAGGGAGGGGGACACAAAGAAAGGATGTTTTTGAAAGATAACATAACCCAAGGAATGACAGGACCTTGTAACAATTGCGTTATTTTCAGCACTCTGATGTTTCTGAGATGTTCGTTTTTTTGTGCTTTGCTTGAGAAGAACACAAATGCAATTCAGGATTAAGTAATCTGTCTCAACAGTGGTGTTTTCTTTCTAATTGTGTGCTTTTTCTGGTATTTGGAAAATTTGGGGGGCAAAAACTGCATATCATATTGCTTTATCCACTTGGACCAGCAATGAAACGTATCAGAAAAAATGTTCTATCAATCATACGTTTTATTCTTCATCCCTTAATTTCTGACTCAGTGGGAAATCGTGCTGAAAGGAGGTCTGTTTGGATGGTTAAATGCAAGTATATTTTCTATTCTATGTGTTCATTAGGAGGTTTGTACATGAGGTTTGGTTGTCTTTCACTGGAATGGGGCTGATATATGGCCAGCCCCAGGTTCTAGTTAGAGAAAATGAAGTTATTCAGGGCTCCATCCGGGTCAGGGGGCAGATTGATAGATAATTTGTACTTTCCACACGCCCCATTCAAAGGAAAGCTCTGGGCAGGCTGGGAGGCATTTAACTGCTGTAACAATACGAACATTGACCTTCCCTTATCTGCACAATCACACAGCTATCACAGCCTTTAAAAATTTCTCCTGATTGCAATTTGCATTTCTGATTAGGCCTATTTATATGCAGATGAGGCTCTCTGGCGTTCATCATCATAGTGTTATCATTTTTAAACCTAATCCAGATGTGAACAAGCACCAACCACTATTCCAGAAATGGTTCCCACCCAAGTATGGGTTAGTCTTTTTGTTTTTTTCCAAATACAAAACCAGGTTATGGTGATTTGAGGAGCAGATGCAGCTCCTGACTTTTTAAATTAATTGTCTGGTGAGCGTTCAAAGGGATGTAAGGATGCAGGACCCAACGGCAGCATTGTGTACAGTAATATGTCAGGAAATGAGAAACAGGGTCCGGAATGATTTGTGTGTGTGGCTTGATTTGTTACAAATGGTTTACCTCTCACTGTTTATTTACTGTGGCAACCTAATTGCCCAAGTATCAGGGTTAAGGCGTGGTTTCTGGTCAGCAAAATATATGTACTTTTAATAAGAGATCTTCTACCTGGGTTTGTATTTTCTTCCCAGTTTTTAGTATGCATTTGTATACAGTCTGACCGTTCAAATATTTCACAAGATGTTAAATGCGTGCGCCACGCGGGTGTTTAAATAGACCCTTCAACTCTAATGACTCCACTTAGTTTGCTTCTGTGCCCAGCTAAGCCTCTGATCTCTAATCATCTCTATTCTCTTGCTCCACTCATCTCTTCCATTTTGGGAGAAGCCTCCAAATCTGGACACAAAATAACTAAGCCCTGGCTGTCTGCCTGGTGCGGGAGGGTCCCAAGAGCAGGGCACTTGCAAGAAAAGCGTCCTTATCCCAACTTAGACAGAGGCTGCTTCTCTCCTGGTAAACTGCTGCCCTTTTCTAACTCTTGGTTCCTGTGCAAAGTGATGGATCCGATGAAACCAGGGAATGTCAGCAATAATCGGTCAGCAGATTCTCAGTGCGATTATGTGTGCTCAACATTTGCCATTGTCACAACCCTAATGGGCTGGCTTGACATTCGTGGACAGGAAGGAGGAAGGTTTTAATTTTTTTTGTTAGCATATTTGTATATAATGTATAGTGTTCCCCCCACCCCAACAGGAACACAGTGGGCTCCCCAAGCAATTTGCTTAAAAATTATCCTGTCAATTAGAATTGCATTGTTCTCTTTGAAAGTTGTGGATCATACTATGTGTGTGCACAAATATGTGTGTGATTGAGTGTGCTTGCATGAGTATATTATTTTAATTTTGAATGCTAAAAATGTATCCCTTCCTCAGAAAAACTCTTTGATGGAGAATGGAGATAATTAAGCACTTACATATTTTAAAAAGCCTCTCGGATGATTTACATGGGGGCTCTTTCTCTCTCCCCCTCTTCTCCCTCCCCTCTTCCTCTTTTTTGTTTCCTAATAGAGAAAAACAAATGACAAATAATGACAAAAGTCTTCTGATTCCATTTGGCTTCAGAATTACTTCTTTTCTTTTTGAATGTATTTTCAGAGTTATAGAATTCTTTTCAGTTAAACAATGGAGTCATTTCGGGGTATTCTGGGATCCCGAATCTGTGGTTTCCTCCTCTGGATTTCCTCACTGGCCTCTTCACTGCAACCCTTTACTTACAGGAAAAAAATTGAGTTCCACATAAGGGGAAAAAAGAAAACCTTGATTGAGCTGGGGAAGAATTGACTTTCACAAGTTACAGGACTTAGGGGCTAATGAAGTCCAGGTTACCAGCAAGGCGAGAGCCTCAGATGTCAACAAAGCCAGCAATTACACAGTTCCCTGGGTAGTGCTGGGAAATATGAAGCAAGACCTGCCTGGTTAATTTGCCTGCACACGGGTCTCCTTGCATGTCCCCTCCTGCCTCCACCCGCCTCTCCTCTCCCTTGACCTTCACATTAGAAGATGACACACGGAATAATCGTGACCTGTCTTTGAAATACTGCGTGACTCTCAATCTTTCCTCCGTCGCAAACACCCAGGAATGATCTGCTGATTGGCACAGCGTTCACTATTTGCTGAACTTGTCAGTATGTGTCATCTTGTCTAACGCTTTTGCTCCAAAAAAGTCACCCTCTCTGACTGCTGCTGTTCTGTCTGCTGCTGTTTTTCTCCAGGAGTTAGAAGAAAGGAAGAGAATGAAAACCATTTCTCTGAACATCAGTGGATTCAACTCTCCCATGACTCTTTCCTGAGGACTCTTAAAATTCCAAAGGCTTAGGACGATCTTGCAATGACCTGTATACACTTTTTTTTTTTTTTTTCCCACTGTAAAGGAGATCTGTTTCATAGATAGATTTCTGGAACCGGTAGAGTTAGGAGAAATATACAATTATGTTGGTCTCTTACCATCTAGGTATCTTTCCTTCATGAGAGTCTCGGATACTGACTCCTTCAGCCTTCACAGAGGGGTATAGGGAGATGGCGTGGACCATGTGGGTATGTGTACTGGATGGGCACCGGGCACCTCATGGCCTGCCCATTTACTTGGTGCCAGGTTGCAGCCAACTCTGCCCAGGTTATCAAGGTAATAAAATAAAAATTCCAACTTCAGGTTGATAATGTCAGATTAAAGTTGGGAGCAGGACAAGGATGCTGGACAGTAGCTGCTCAAAGACCAGACTGTGTCCTATTCATTTCTATATACTCTAGTCCCCTCGGTCCTCAGCACGTAATTCACCAACTAATAAATACAATTTAAGGAAGGGATTTAACTTTTCAGTGTAGAAGCAAAATGTGTGGCTTTGGAGTCAGACTTACTTACTGTTTCCACTTCATTCTTTGTGGAGAAAATGCAGGCTATTTTCAAGATTCCCAGCAGACACTCTTGGCTGGAAGCGGATGGGGCAGGCTGGCCTGGACTCTCCAGTCCCTCAAGCCAGCGATAGCACCTGGCTGAGGAGAACTTTCCCTGCAGTGCACAATCTAAGAAAAGGAGACCCGTGATAATCACCACTTCACATTTTGGCTTGTTTCCCTCACTAAATCTAGGTTGTTCAGAGTCATCTTCTCCCCAACTCTAGAATTTACTGGCAGATTACCACAAACTGGGTTTCTTAACACAACAGTTCTGGGGGCCAGAAGTCACCGTGCAGGGGCCAGCAGGGCCACACTCCCTCCAAAGCTTCCTTCCTCACCCTTGCACCTTCCAATGGCTCCTAGTATTCCTGGGCTTGTGGCAGCATGACTGTCACCTCTGGCTCTGTCTTCACCTGGTCATTTTCCCTGTGTCTCTGGCTCTTCTTTTTTGTCTATTCTATGGACTTTGAATTTAGGACCCATCCTAATCTAGGATGAATCATCTCCAGGGTCTTGCCTTAATCAAGGCCCTCTGCAAAGACCCTAATTCCACATGAGTTCACATTCTCAGCTTCTGACAGATGTATCTTTTGGGAGTCACAATTCAACCCACTGTACCAACCAACTTTCATGTTTGCCAGGTTCTCTGAGGAACTAATTTGGGGGCAAAATACTAGACGGCCAGCTAAATGATGGTGGGGATAATAATAGTAGTGCCAACTATGGCAGGCACAGCGCTCTGTTTCACTGATGGGAAAGCATTTCATCCCCACAGCACCTAGGAGGAAGGTGCTGTCAGTGGCCCCTTTTCCAGGTGAGAAAACCTGAAGCCCGTGGAGATTCAGCAGCTGACCCCTGGTCCTGCGCCTAGGGAGAAAACATGATTTGCATCTAAGAAGTCTGACTCCAAAGCCACACATTTTGCTTCTACACTGAAAAGTTAAAGCCCTTCCTTAACTTGTATTTATTAGTTGGTGAATTATGTGCTGAGGACCGAGGGGACTAGAGTATATAGAGATGAATAGGACACAGTCTGACCTTTGAGCAGCTACTGTCCAGCATCCTTGTCCCACTCCCAACTTTAATCTGACATTGTCAACCTGAAGTTGGAATTTTTATTAGCATCAATGGTTGCTATCAGTCAGGGAACTGAGGAACAAAAATTAAGAGGGCCATTGTAGATGAGCATAGGACGTCCTTAGCTCCATTTATGACCCAGAACCCAAAAATTCTTCCCTTCTTCAAGCTCCCCTTCAAGCAACTGCCTTTTATTTCCTAATTTAGAACAAGTGTTTAGACAAGTGTTTGAATTAGAGACTTGCAGAACATGTTATGTAAAAGCAGAGAGGTACTTCAGGGTAGTATTCTTGGATTCCAGAAGTTTCTGTCCATCTGATTCTCTTTGCAAACCCCTCCTTGCCAGGTCAGGGCTATTTCTGGTCTCGCCAACGTAGACTCCCCTTTTCCTTCCTCTTATTTGTTCAAAGGCCAGGTCACACTGGGTGTTGGGGGAGGTGGAAGACAGTTTCTGCCATCCTAAATGGGAATGCATTTTCTTATGAAAACAGCATTTTAAGTGGCTGTTTAGGAGGAAGCTATATAATAGCTGATGTTCTCTACTTTGGGTGCATTATTGGATTTTTTTTTTTTTCTAGGCTAAAGTTTTGTAGTCTAGTCTGAGAATTAGACTCTATTGGAACTTGATACTTATGGGGAAAAAGTACTTCCCAAGTTTTTAAGCTGCCAATTTACAAAGTGCTTTGGAACACAGTCCATTGGGAATGTGGACGCTTGGAAGCATCCATATTCCTTACCCTAGGACATCTTTAACTTTGCCCATCCTAACTCAGGCTTGGGTTGGGTGTGTGAGTTACAAAGATGAACAAGACAGGGTCTTTGCACACAAGAGCTTGTTGTTCTACTGTCCCCTCCCTATATATGGCAAAAATGGAAGGGGCATGATTTGGATGGAGATAAGGAGAGTAAATCAGATTTTGGGAATCCAGGCTGAGGATCCTCTTGGATTGCCTGGATCCTGTGGGTGATGGGGGCTCAGATGGGCAAGTCACCCCTTGAAATGTTTCTGAGCCTGTTTGAAAGGTCTCCTTAGGGACTCGTGACTATAGTTGACTCACATTCTGAAGCACAATCCTTGTGCTGAATTTTCATCTTAAGTAGACTTTTTTTTTTAAGGTAAAGATTCCTTTTGATTTTGATTTTCCTAATTCACAAACCAAGTCATTCCTACTTGGGAAGCACAGCCCCGTCTGCTCCTCAGTTGTAGAGCATGGAGAGGCAGCAGGGAGCCCTGAGTCACCAGTAATTGTCTTACTATTACAGAATTGTCACAGGACATTTTCCCTTAGGGCTATGAAATACAAGGAAAAGAAATTAAAACTAAACTATTGTTGGAAGTGTAATGAGTGAGGGGTGGTGGGTGTTTAATGGCACAGTAAGGCTGGATCTGCCCTGGGGACTTTTGGTTTCTCTTCACCAACCTAGGTCACTTAGCTATTGGCCTCTTAAGCAATGAACCTACACAATCCCAGCTTCACTCATAAAGTAAGAAGTGCTAGGAGAATTAGCATCATTTAGCATTTATTGAGTGCCTAAATAGCAAAAAAGATTTTGAAATGCTCTGATAGAAAAACAAGTATCTTTTATGAGTCTTTTTTCTTTGGGGGGAGGATTTCTAATACGGTTGTGAGCGGTCTGTGGTCCACATCCCTCAGGATGCCTTCAGTGTGCATTTCTCCCTGCCCCCCCAACCCTGGCCCCCGGGGCCCTCTTGCAATATCTTCTGTACCAGGTCTAGACACTCCATTTTCTTGGGAGCTCTGTAGCTGGAGGCCCCTGGCAGGAATGCCCCAGAAGGCTTCCACTCTGTGGAACATGTTTCCAAATTCCTTTTTAATTTGAGTGGAGCATTTGGGGCTATTAGTTCCTGTGGAGGTACAGCTTGCTGCCCCCCTGAGTCCTGGCAGGCAGGGGCAGTTCAGTTTTGCACGTTTCATTTGGGGATCAGGTGGCAAAGCAGGAGCATGCCTTCAGGGGCTGCTGGACCCCCTTCGCGCTGAGTGAGAAGCCCAGCCTGCATGCTGAGAAGTCCAACGTGCGTGCAAGAAGGGAAAGACCAAAAATGCGAGGTGTTGACGTCCAGCACTGTCCTGTTTCCCCCTCATTACCCTGCTGCCATTAGGTTGGCACCATTCGCTTTGGCTAATTCCAGCTTAGCTTCTAATGACGGAGAGAGAGGCAAAGAGGATAGGCAAGGGATCAGAGTTCAAAAAGGACTAAAGAGTTGAAGCACCCTGGTTTCTTTTCAAATGCAGAAAAAAGAAAAAAAAAATCTAGGGACTAAAGGTGAGGAACGGTTTTAACTGCTTCATGAGCTGGTAGGGGTGGGGCAAGACAGTGATGAGGAGATGTGGTGGGAGCCCCCAGAAAAGCCCTGCACAGCTGGATCTATCCATTCCTGGAGAATTCTAGAGTGCAGTGAAGCCAGTGTCATCACAAGGAAAACTGTTGTCATCCAGCATTTGTTCTATCAGTTTCTATGGGTAGGTAACAAACTGCCCCCAAACTTAGTGGCTCGGAGCAGCAATCATTTATGATTTCTCGAGGATCTCTGGGTTCTCCGGGTGGTTCTGCAGCTCTTGGCTGGGCTTACTTGCACATTTGTGGTCTGCTGGGGATTTGGCTGGGGCTGGCTGAGGGTAGGGTGGCCCTGGACGGGATAACTTGGCTGCATTCCCTGTGGTTCCTCATCCCCCAGCAGGCTAGCCAGGGTTGTTCTCACATTGGTGACAGGGTTCTGAGCAGAGATAAAGGAAGGGGTGGAAAACTGGGCCAGTTTCATAATCACTTTACTGCTGAGTTCTACAGTCCATCTGCCTGGGTTCAATCCAGCAGCATTAGATCTTCTACTTGTGTGCATTCGACCAAGTTACTTCATATCTCTGGGGCCCAGGGTCCTCCCCTATACAATGGGGATGTGACTAGCATCAGCTTCATCGACTTGCTACGAAGAGTTAATGAATGTAAAGTTCCCAGAATAGCATATAGGAAGCAGTTTTTTGCTGAGTGCTACCAAAGAAAAAGAGCTCTAGGGTGTATTTACATTATGAGGAATTTTTGTATCTTAAGAATTGAAAGCTTCCATTCAAAAAGAACCACCCATGAGAGCAATCATTTGAAAATTCAGCTAATTGATTGATGGATGATCATATCAGGAATGATGAGGGAATGAGGTGGATTTCCCAATAAATCTTTACAACTTACCCTGCATCTGACTGAAGGACTCTGTCATTAATATCCATTGTGTCAATTCCTTCTTTAGTAGACATACTCCTAAGAGATAGTGACACCTCCCTGCCCCCATACACACATTTGAATGTTGAGATAGGAACTGTCCATTGGGAAGCAAGGCTGGCCTTAGTCCCCACTCACATTAGGGCGATAATGAATGGGGATGCTGTTATTCTCCCACGGGTTTTCCTGTCAATTCTCTTCTGTGGTGGCTGTGTGCTTGGTTGATGTGTTATGTGAAGAGGACTTGGCTGCCTTCTTCTATAAGGTCCTTTCTGCCCCCTTGGTAGGTTCAACCTCCTTCAGGATTCTAGAAATTTCTTGTCCCCAGATAAAGGGATAAGAGCAAGAGTCCTCGACACAGGATTGTTGACTCAAAATTGAATCATTTTATCACATTTCCTCTATCAAACTGAATTGTTTTTCCACCATAGTCTGGAAAGTCTCATCATTGATCAGGAGGAGACAGAAACCCTAGCCAGATGATGGGGTTGTAAGAAGAGTATCTGGTTGTTCCACATGAATTTAGGTTTCTTGTCTGGGAGGAGTAGCACCCAGATGTGGACGGAATACACAGGTGAGAACACTGATCTGCTGCTACTGATCTTAGAACAATTCTGGAGACTAGGACAAGAATTAGAGAAGTGGAGAAGGGAGAAAGTTCTTCAGAAGAGGGAAGAAGGCAGAGTCTGCAAACTCCCATCTGGTGAGCTTCATTTTTATCCTGGAACAAGTACTAATATCTCCTCTTAAATAGTTTGTGAATTCTTAGAAGAAAGACCTTTGTTCACTAGGAATTATCATGGGTTCACTATAAACAAGGTATCTCAGACTGATTTTCTTGTTTGGTGCAATTCTAAGACTGGTATGAATGGGGACTGTTTTAAACATAATATATTTAGATTTTAATGTTAGGTAAATGCTACTGTGATATCTTGGTGGCTGAGATGGAGAAACATAGGAGCATGGTTGCAGTGAAGGATTCATATCCCGGGAAGGATTGTATTAAGGAGTGCTAAATGATGGTGTCAGTGTTAACACACTGGGTGGGCAACATTCTGGAGGTCTGAGGCAGGACTCTGCTGACGGTCCTGCCTGCTGAACATTTTCAAATGTCTCATGAATTGTAGGACATTGGTAACCTGTGGGTCACATTCATGGGAGGGGTAGTTGGTATTCTGGATGACAGTCTTGGAATCCCAAAAGATTATAACTGTCAAAGACACTGGGTTTCTAACAGGCAAATAGAACCCTCAGAAACCCTGGTGAACTGTACAGGCTTAGAGAACTAGGACTTAATAGCCCACAGATGAAAAAATGAATTTAACTGTGGCTATAGACTCCATAGAGGTCAAACAGAAAGACAACTTTGCATGGCTAACATGAAGTTTGAAAGAGCAAATACCTACCGCAACCCCAAATTGGTTGTCCTAGCCAGATGGCATGATGGCTTCATTCGGAGGCCTCACTCAAAATGCCCTAGGGGGCCTTCCTCCAGCAGAGCTCTACTGGATCCCAGCAGAATTAACAGAATTAACTGGGATTCAGACACCTAGGTACTGGTTCTGCTTCTGCGATGTCATCATTCCATCATGTCACCTCTTAGAGGAGAAAAACGGCCACCACCACACATCTCTTGTCTTAGTTTCCCATTGCTCTTGTAACAAAATTACCAAAAAAAATTTAGTGGTTATCTTATCGTTCTGAAAGGTCTCCTTGAGCTAAAATCAAGGGGTGGCAGGGTTGAGCTCCTTTCTGCACGTTCTAGGGGAGAATCTGTTTTCTTTCCTTAACCAGCTCCTAGAGGCAGCCAGCATGCCCTGGTAGGTGGCCTCTTCCATCTTCGAAGCCAGCAATGGCGGGTGGTGTCTTTCTCACATCACATCACTCTGACACTGACTTCTGCTTCCCTCTTTCCTATTTAATGATCACTGTGATTATGATGGACCCACCCAGGCAGTACAGGATAATATTCCTAACTGAAGGCCAGTGGAGTAATGACCATACCTCTGTCTGCTCCCTTGCCATGAAACCTGACTTATTCAGAGGTGCTGGGGGTTAGGATGCAATACCTTTGGACATCTTCCGAGGATGCTACTTCATGTATTTCCCAGGACTTCTTAGAAATCTTCGAGGGTGTGCTCCTCATGTGCCCACAGTCATTATGAGCCACCATCATGATCTGACCTCTCTCCTGTTATTTCTCTCACATCTGACCCTTCTTTGTTTGTATTTTCTTCCCATTCATTCACCATCATAATACTCTTCTGATACCTACTGGGGCTGCTTGTTCTTGGTACTCCAGAACCCTCCAGTCCTAGGTGCCATGGTGTTGAGTTTCAGTCAGAGGAAGGGAAGCAAACCCTCCTCTGAGTCTGAGCCGTACTGTACCACTGGGTCCCTAAACAATTCTTGTGCCCAGAGTCTCCCCATTATGGTCAACTTCTGGCCTCTTCTCTTGATGGAATAACATCAATCCCTCTATAAAAATAGGCTCTTCTATTTTTATGCCCATTCTTTTAATGAATCAGAGAAGAGGAAAACCCACCCTACTCCCTCTAGTCTCCTCCCTATTTCCTCTGCGCAGAACCTCACCCTTTGGGCCTCTGCAGTTACTAAACAGGTGCTCTTATCACATCGACATATACTTGAGGGAGGAGAGGAATAAGAGCAGAGCTGACTGTTCCTAGGGTGTCCAAAGTGGAAACATGAAACAATCCCTCAGAGGGCAGAGAGAAAATATTAGTGCTTCCATGCTTATGTCTATGTAATCTAAAAAGCTAGAAGCAAATTGTGCAAGTATAAAGATGGACACTGCTGCCTTCACTCCATGCCAGTGTTGGAGGGTCCTGTCTGGGTTGGCTTACAGATGAGTCATGGATCCACAGCAGAGGACTGAAGAAGCCCTAATGGTGGGTTTGGTATTCAAGCCTTGGAAAACACTTTCATTTAAGTGTGCCTCTTTAAGTGACTCTAGGGCAAATACCACTAAATTTGAACTAAATAGATCTTCACAAAATGGACAGGTGACTTTGAAAGATTTCTACAAAGACTGAATCTAATTCTAATGCAAACATCAGAGAGAAACCCTAAAAATGACTGAGATGAGGACACTTTTCCTAGGACAAAGCTCTTCATCAACCACATGAGTTTAAGAACAATGGAAAACTAATCATATCTGCCAGGACATCATTAAAAAGTACAAAATTGCTGTGAAGACTACTGGAGACATGGATTACATTCACTATTGTTAATGATGAGCCCGCTTCTCTTCCTGAGTGTACTTTGTGCATGAAGTTATTTGTATGACATCTCAAGATTATCAGCATTCAGAAGATAAACCTTGACAAATTAAGTGCAAAACATACTGTTTATTTCATTTTATTCAATTTTAAAATTTAGTTACATGTTTATACAATCAATAAGGAAGGAAGTAGTTTGTACACTCAAAAATTTCTTACTGATAAAGTATCACAAAAATAAATAAATAAATAAATAAAACTCCTGTTCTATACCAGAAGCTTTGGACCCTAGTTCAGCCTGAAGAACTCTTTTACAATTGCTTGTCCCTTCACAATTTAGTTACTGCTTTATACACAATCTCTTTGAATCTCCACTGCAACTCTGATAAGAGGGTTCTGTTCATGTTAGAGTTGAGGACTTGGCTCAGAGTTGTGGTTTGCTCAAAGACAAGTAGTTAATAAAAGCTAGCATCAGAGGGCAAGTTTCCAAAGGGTCTATAAATTCCCACAGATTGAATGCAAAACATTACCATTTTAAGAAAAATAGTAGTTATAGGTTGAATTGTGATTCTCAGGAATGAAGTTGAACCTCTAACAACTCAGAACATGACCCTGTTTGGAAATAAGGTCTTTATAGAAGTAATCAGGTTAAAATGAGGTCATTAGGCTGGGCCTTATGAAAAGGGGTTAATTTGGATCAGAGACAGACACATACAGAGGGAGGACAATGATTGCACAAGTCAAGGAACACCTGGGCCACCAGAAGGTGGGGGAGGCAAGGAAGGTTTCAGAAGATGAATGGCCTGCTGGCATTTTGACTTTAGACTTCCAGCCTCCAGAACTGCAAGTCAATACATTTCTAAGGTTCAAAGTCATCCAGGTTTTGGTATTTTGTTACAGTAGCCTAGGAAACAACGGTCCATAGCTTTGCAAGGGGCCCAAGACCCAAAGACATTTAAAACCACTGATATAATCCAGGGAAGCCATAAGCAGAGGAGGAAGCCCAGAGACTGGGAGTGAGCTCTCTATCATTCCCATGTGTCCTGATCCCTAAGTTCAATGTCAAGGCAGGAGAAGTGAATGTGAGGAAACTCAATTTGGTGTTGGTCCTGCCTTGGTGGTCCACGGTGACCTGGCGCAGCTCGCCACTTCCAAGGAACAAATGCAGAGTGCATTGCATCCTCACCTGGATGAGGCGTGTGTGTGCCTGGAGATCACAGTTCTCTGGCTCCGCCCTTCCTTCCCTTCCTTCCAAAGTTCATTGGTTGGCAGTTCAGGGTCTATGTAAATAGAAAGAAAAATACCCAACTTTAAATATGTCTACCAAAAAAGAAATAGCTCAGCGGCTTGATAATCATATGTTTTCCAACTAGAACTAGATTTTTAAAAAATCAATGCATCTGGCATAAAATTACAAGTAAGGAATGAATAACCCCAGGGACAGAAGTTTGCCAAATGAGTTTGGCAAAATGCAAGAACTTCCTAATTAAAACTATTTCAGTTCTCTAAGTGCATGTGTGTGAATAGTGACCTACTTACAAATGGTCTGGAGGTTGATGCTGGGAACTACTTTTTTCAATCATCTGATAAATATTTGTTGAGCATTTACTATGGTCAGGCACAGTATCAGGTGCAGACTGAGCCAAACAAAGTCTCTGCCCTCGTAGAGCTTACATTCTTGAGGGAGAGAAAATAACAAGCAAGCAAACAAATAATGTTAGGTGATGACAGGTGACTGAAGGAAGAGAAGGTGGGACAAGGGAAATAGAGGGTGGCAGTTGGGGTGGCTTTGCTATTGTATAAGGGGCTGAGGAAAGCCTTCCCTCAAACAGAGAGGCTTCTCAAGGGGGTAAATGAGCAATCCATGTCTAGGGAAAAGGAATGTGTAAAGGCCTTGGGCTGGGAGTGAAGTGGGAACATGATAGACTCATTTTAGGACTATCAAGGAGACCAGGGTGGCTAGAGCTCAGTGAGAACCAGGGAGGTGTTAGGAGATGATACAAAAGGAAGTTGGGGGGGGGCAGATTGTGTAGGGGCTTACAGGTCACTGTAATGATTTTGGATTTTTCTATAAATAAGATGGGAAGCTGGTTTGGAACAGAAAAGTAACAAGAAGTGACTTCTGTTTAAAGGAATTGTCTGCATACTGGGTGGAAAATAGAATGCTAGAGAAGGTTCTGGTAAGAGTGGAAACAGAGAGGTGTGTTGTAAGAGGCTGTCATGGATCCAAGTAAGGAAGAATGGCCCCGTGGACTAAGGTGGAGGAGGTGAGAGGTAGTTAGATTATGGCTATCATTTGAAGGGAGAGCTGGCTGGATTGCCTATGGATCAGATGGAGGGTGTGAGAGGAGAGAGAACATCCTGAAAATCTCACAGTGTTTGGCTTGAGCAGCTGGAAAACAAGAGTTGCCATTTTTCAAGTTGGGGCTGGTTGTGGGTGGAGCTCTTGGTGGGTTGCCGCAGGAATCAAAGACTCCATTTCAGACAATAAGTTTGAGATGCAAATTTGTCATCTGAGTCGACAGTGAGTAGGCAGCTGACCCAGGAGTCTGGAGTTCAGCAGAGACATCTAGAGTTGAGATACAAATGTGGGAGTCGCCAGAGTCTAGGTGATATCAGTGTCATGGATAAATAGACTTTATCCACAGTGGGTATAGGTAAAGAAGATAGGATCTCTTCAGGGCAATGCAGGCAAGAAAGATGAAAGAAAGAAAAAAGGAGTTTGAGGAATGGCCAAAGAGAAGAACTTAAAGAGGATACTATTCTGGAAGCCAAGGAAGAAAGGGTGGAGGGCAAGACAATGATCAGGGATAGCCAGTGCTGCTAATCAATAAGGTGAAGACTAAGAAGACCTGACAAGGTACAGGAAGCTAGTGACCCTGTTCAGAGATATTCTGATGGAGCTATTGGGATAAAAACCAAATTGGAGAAGGTTCTAGGGTGGTGGCAAGATCTCATGCCTGTAATCTCAGCTATTCAGAAAACTGAGGCAGGAAGATGACATGTTTGAGGCCAGCCTGTGCAATTTAGCAAGACCCTGTCTCAAAATAAAACAGGTTAGGGATATAGCTCAGTGGCTCAGTAATATGTTCTAAGGTTAGGCATGCATAGACTCAATCCCCAGTACTTCCTAAAAAATAACTCTCTTTTCTAGGGGAGTGGTTATCCTAGTGTTGGGTTAAAAAGGTTGGCACTCTGGAAAGCAGTATGGAGATTCCTTAGAAAACTTGGAATGGAGCCACCATTTAATCCAGTTATCCCACTCCTGGGTCTATACGCAAAGGACTTAAAAACAGCATACTGCAGTGATGCAGCCACATCAATGTTTATAGTTTAAGCTATGAACAATAGCCAAGCTATGGATCCAGATGAATGGATAAAGAAAATGTGGTACATATACACAATGAAATATTACTCAGCCATAAAGAAAATTAAATAATGGCATTTGCTAGTAAATGGATGGAACTGGAGAATATCATGCTAAGTGAAATAAGTCAATCCCAAAACACCAAAGGCTGAATGTTCTCTCTCTTTTGTGGATGCTAACCTACAGCAAGGGAGACTGGGGAGGGAAATAAGAGAAATCCATTGGATTAGACAAAGGGGAATGAAGGGAAGGGAGTGGGGAGGGGAATAAGAAAGAGAATAGAACTAATGGGACAAACTTTCCTAGCTGGACAGGCTTTCCTAGCCTTGTATTTGAATACAGGACTGGGTAAATCTGCAACATGGAGAACCACAAGAGTGGAATCCTAAACAGAATAAGTTATATTCTATGTCTGCATAATTTGCCAAAATACGTTCTGCTGTCATGTATAACCAAAAAGAACAAATTTAAAAAAGAATTCAAAAAAAAAAAAAGGTTTGGGGATAAAACTAGGAACTTGAGATTGTGAGTAGAGTCATGCTGAAAAAGGGGGTTATAGCTGGAGGGGAAGATCAAGTGTACACTTTTTAAGTTTCAGTGGTTTTCTCTGTGTGTGCATGTGAGTGTTACAAGTAGAGGGCTGCCAGCGTGTATGCCTGATACCGCGGTGTGTGAGTTGTGCACACACGATGCAGTCTTATTAAGAAGTGTCCGCAGCTTAAAGATGTTCTAGGGAAACATGCACGGCTGTGGCACGCTGCTATGGCTGGCACTGTTTCATACCACGCAGGATCACACAGTGTGATCCTGCCTGGAACTGATCTGTATCTTTTGAACTGAGTATACAAATGTCTAAGAGCAACCTAGGTCAGTATGCTTCAGTAAGGGTTCACCGTAGGTATATAAAGGGTTAGGATGGGAGACCCTCATGAGGTGTGTGCCCGGGCACCTGCAGGGTATGCAGAGTGGCTAGAAGCTGGGGGAATGTAGAGCCGGGTCAGGCAGGGCTTCTGTCCTCTGAGATCAGTTTATTTGAAACGCCATCATGTAACCAAGTGTATGCATCAGGCGGAACAGAGTGCAGGCATTGAGAAAGCTGTGGAAGTAAAAGAAGTGATTCATTTTGACCACGGAGAGCCAGAAAGGCCTGGTACCTCATCTGAGCCGGATCTACAAGGACTCTGTAGCATGCAGGGGGACGGTAGGTGACCCTTCAGAGCTGAAGCAGTGCAAGGGCGAGCCCGGGCCTGGCGTTGCTGGGGTGTGGGACAGGGTGGAAAATGACCTCGAGACTAGGATGCTGAGTGTCTTGGTGGCCACGAGGAGTCATTGGTTGGGATTCTAGGAAACTGGAAGTCATTAGCTGCTTCTGAGAACCAAGAATTTCACCTGTGTTTTAGAAAGGTCCCTCCAGAGGCAGAGTGAGGACAAATTGGAGGAAATGGGAGGCAGGAGACCTGGCGAGTGTGAGGAGGTTGTAACAGGTTGAATCGATCTGTCAGCGGTTAGCAGTCAGCAGGGCGGGGGGGAGGAGCCACCACACAGGGGGAGGTGGCAGGGCAGGGTCTCTGGGAGAAATCGAAGCTGATCCTTGCACACGTTCGGATGGACAGGGTCCCACCAACCATGTGCAGAAGGCGCTGTCTCAGTCTGGGGGTCTGGGTCAGAGCCCAGGCCTGCACTCTCCCCGTCCGGGTTCCTACTCCAGCTTCCACCTTTGCTCCCTCCTCTGGGTGTCTGGGGTGTGTCTTTGATTTTCCCACTCCTGAGGTAAGGGCCCCTGAGAGCTAGGACTAGATCTTTCTGAATCTTTCTACGTGTCATGATGCCTAACATCACACTTAATGGAAACTGCGGTCAGCATGTTTTTAGACTTGATAAATGGTTTTGAGGGACTTGAGGATGATTGTGTCCTTAAACACGTCTTAAAATCAAGTAGGTTAAGTTGGTGGGAAGTAGTGAGAGGATGGTGAAAATCAGAGGCCAAGTGGTACCTGCGTCAAGAATCAGATTTTGGAGGGCTGTCATGCACCAAGCCTGGGAAGGTTCAATCCCCGAGAGAGAGAGAGAGGAGAGAGGGAGGGAGGGAGAGAGAGAGAGAGAGAGAGAGAGAGAGAGAGAGAATTGGATTTTGGTTACTTCTTGCTGTGGAGCAGGGGCTGAAATGTTCTTCGTGAGTTATGGGTCAAGAGTGGAGGGAGGCAGGCTGGCTGGCTGGGTCTTTGCACCATCGATGAATATCAGTTGCGTTCATCATGACGCCTACATTCACTTGCCAGGAACTGGACTGGGCTGGAAGCTCCAAGAAGTCCTCATTACATGCCCAGGTGCTCCTCCACATGCCTCCTCCTGCACTGGGCTTCCTCAAGTACCTTGGTCTCTGGTAGGTAGTCGGACTTTTTTCTGAGGCTGCCTCCAGGAGGGAGCTGCCCAGGACGTGGAGGCAGAGCTGCGGATCTCTAAGGCCCAGCCTTGGAAATCACACACACCACTTCTACCTCATCCCCCTGATCAGAACCATCACAGGGCCAGCCCAGGTGCAAGGGGAGGAAAGTGGGCTCCACCTCTCCACCAGAGGAGTGGCCAAGTGTTGACTGTCATCTTTCATCTATGGTACTGATATTCCCAGATTGGAATCCTGAATCTGCCACACGCTGGCTGTGGGATCTGGGGTAAGTGATGTGAACTTTCTAAGTTGCTATAATGTTATTGCGTGCTGTGAGGGAAAGACACGACAAAGCAAAGTACCCTGGCATGTAGTAGGTGCTCAATAAATAATTGCTACTGTTCCTGCTACTGTCAAATGCACTTTAAGGATACATGCAATAAAAATTGGAAAGAAGATGCTTTTTGGATTTGGCACCTAAGAGACCTTTGATAACGGGCGACTTTTGGAACACAGTTAACAGTAGAGTAAAGAGCAAGAGCTTGTGGCAAAGGTTAAGCTGTAAGTGGATTTGAGAGCCGCAAGTGCTGCTTGGCAGTGAAAAGGGAAACCTGGCTGTCACAAAGGTAAGTCAGGTTAAGTAGAAAGGGCAAGTGAAAAATGAAGACGTGTGAGAGGAGATAATTGCTGAGGCAGGACCCCCACCCCCAAAGGCTTCTTAAGATTTTATAGAATTCATGTTTGGAAGGCTGTGATGATGAATCAGACAGCCATGGGGTTGGCTTTCATCATGGGCCTCCATCTCCTTGACTGTTCTTGCCTCCTGGCAACAGGCTCTCTGGTCCTTGCTTCCCAGAGTCTCCCTCTGGCTGGAGACAGACACTTCCAGCGTATGCAGCTCCTCGAGACTTGCAAGTCTTGGCCTCACTTTCAGAGCAACATGAATGCTCACTGCAAATCGGAGCAGGGAGGGACTATAAAAAGGATCAGGTGTTTTGAAAGATTCTTAAAGCACTTTTCTGTACAACTTGGAGGTAAAATAAACATAGAACCTAATCATTTGTGAACGTGGGGTAAGTACAGCACGGCCAGGGCCAACATCAGCACATCAGGGTTATTAGTAACACAGTCAGGGACACAGTGTCATGCCAAGGTCTGGGTAGACTGAGGCCGTCAGGGGCAGGCGAGGCAGGGGCCCCGACAAAAAAAAGTAAAGGAGCTGTCACATCAGAGGGACTCAAAACCAGGAACTTCAAGATAGGCACAGATGGTGGAAGTTGAAGGATGGTAGTTTCCTGGTTGAACCAGATTTGCTGCTTGAAGAAGCTCTGGGTCCTACAGAGAGTTCACTATGAGCATCCAATCCTACCCTTGATCGTCTTTTCTCTTTGGTTAAATGTGTATCTCTCCGTCACTTGGCTGAAAGTATTTAAAGCCATTTATAAAAGCACAGACTAAAAACAAGGTGAAAACACACAAGGGAAGGAATTTTGCAGGTATAGAAAACAAAGCTAGAGAAAATTAAGTGAAGGGAAGGATGCCAAACAAAATGTACACCATGCTTTCCTATTCACTTGCTCCCGAGCTTCCTAGCTGCCAATGCAAAAAGAAAAATATCATCAGTTGCACTACTTGTAGTGTTCAGAGGATTGACAACAAACAGAGGGGATAACAGAGTAAACGATGTCTTCACTAGCATCTTTATAGTAACTCCAGTTTTTCCACATAGGTCAAAATATAAAAATTCATGATGACAAAGAAAAATTCAGTTCAAATTAATAAAACACTGCGGTCCTCAGGTATAGCTCTCTGGAGTCTTGGCCTAATATAAGATTAATATCTGGATTTTGTAGAGTAATGAAATGAGTGTCTACCTTGATCATAAAATAAAGCACATCTAAACGCCACAAAACATCTCATTTTAATTTTTGAACTAACTTCTTGTCATTTCCTGGTATGTTTCCTGAGTTAAAAAAATGAATTTCAAGATTACTGATTAAGGTGGTAGTTATGGTTTTAGGCTAATTATATTTTTGTAGGTTAGCTATTAGAAATTTTACCTTTGGTTTCGGAATGCTCCAAAGTCATCCTTTCTCTGGCCCATCTATTTCTTAACGGTTTGGGCTGAAAAGCTCAGAGCTCTGCGTATAGAAATGTGCCTGCCAGCCTTTCCCTCTTGAGCCCATGAGCAGGAGGACTCTGATACGGTGAGAAGGAAGTCCCAGGCTCTGTGCAGGTGTCGGAACTAGGAGTCTATAATGAGTTCCTGCCTCTTCATTCACCACCAATTCATGTCCGTGGAGTCAAGAGCTGGTGGAAAGTCCACAAGCTGTACACAGCCCTGGATCATTCCTTACAGCTCCTCTGATGGCTGTGGGGAAAGATGGTGGATGGTGGAAGAAGGACCATGCCTGGCTCCTCCACTCCGCTTGGGGAATATCCCCTAAAACTGACTAATCTTGCAA
Organism: Sciurus carolinensis; assembly: GCF_902686445.1. Taxonomy (NCBI): domain Eukaryota; kingdom Metazoa; phylum Chordata; class Mammalia; order Rodentia; family Sciuridae; genus Sciurus; species Sciurus carolinensis. Next base: position 120,129,295 of record NC_062215.1, read on the forward strand.
TTTTCCAGGAAGGAAACTGTTATGTATTTTATTATTTAAAAACCTTTAAAAAATGTATAATGCAAACATATAAATAAATCAAGTGAAGAAAAACAAATACAACAATTGGTTAGTATCTTGGTATGTATTTTCTCGGATATTTTTCTAGGGATGTATTTTCGTATAAGAGTCAGGAAAGCTGGTTAGAAATTCCCCAGTTCTCAGTGGTTCATCAGATCGAAGTTTCTTTTTTGTTTACAGAAAGCTCAAACAGCAGCAGAGGGAAGGCAGGCTCTCTCTCATATGGTCTTCAGGGGAACCAGGCAGAAGGAGGCACTGGCGTATTTCACAAGTGAACCTGCATTTCCTAGGGCCTCTTAGTTCTCTACTGATGCTCTGCATTGGACTGGTAGACACGGAGAGAAAGAAAATGGAGCATTCTGCAAGAAGAGCATCCATTCCTGATGCCCAAATTCCATTGGTTAACAGTCTCACGGTTGCATCTACTTATAAGACTGGGAGATGTAACCTAGCTCTATGGGCAGGAGGAAAGGGAATTGGTTTGGTGGACAACAAGTTGGTCTTTGCCACTCCAACACACATATCTGACCTTCAAAAAAGTAGTATTGTGTAGTATATACAGTTACGTATCTGTGTTTACCATAGAAACAAGATGTAGAGGTCAAATCCTTTAACAGGTCTTGAGCTCTGTCAGATTATCCATTTCAAAGGTTTGTGCTGACTTAAAGTGGAAATTCCAACAAAAACTAATTTTCTGTGTTTATAATTATGTTTAAGAACACAGATGATGAAATATGAAGACTTGGTGTGGAGACCCAGAGTATAAAAAACTCACATTCAGATATTTAGTTGTGTAAGAGTTTAGGCTTAAAGAGAACCCACGTGGAGTAGAAATGGATAAACTGAAGGATCTGAGGTGGTTTGGTGATGCATAAAGGACTTTAAGGGAAAAAGAAAAACACCAGAGAAAAAGGGAAAACTCCACAAAATTAGCATCTTGTTGGTTGTGATGAAAACAAACTGAAATGGTTGAGAAAAATGGCAGATTGATTAGACAACTTTTATGTTGGTTATGATAGTCTGTGCACAAGAAAGGATGAGCTCAAATGAAGGAGTAGTCAGATACCAAAGACCCAATTTATTTATTAATTTTTATTTATTCTTTCTAGATATACATGACAGTAGATATTTTGACATATCATACATACACGAAATATAGCTTCTCATTCTTGTGGTTGTACAGGAGAGGAGTTTCACCGGTCACCTACTCATATGTGAACATAGGAAAGTTATGTCCAGTTCATTCTACTGTCTTTCTTATTCCTATCCTCCTTCCCTTTCACTTATTCCCCATTATCTAATCCAATGAACTTCTATTCTTCCCTGTCCATCCCCTTATTGTGTGTTAGCATCCACATATCATATCAGAGAACATTTGGCATTTGTTTTTTGGGATTGGCTTATTTCACTTAGTGTGTTAGTCTCCAGTTCCGTCCATTTACCAGCAAATGCCATAATTTCATTCTTCTTTATGACAGAGTAATATTACATTGTGTATATATACCACATTTTCTTTATCAATTCAGCTATTGAAGGGCACCTAGGTTGAAGAACCCAATTTAAAAATCTTAGAGGACAGAGTGATAAATATTGAGTAATCTAGGCTTATGTGCTTACAACTTTGCTTTTCTACATATTCAATTTATTGAACTTTTTTTGTCTGCATGTAACTCTACTACAAACTTGTTGGCAGAAGGGGATGAGGAGGTACATGTAAGTATATAGGCCATCTTCACTGCTTGTTAGTCTTCTAGTTGAAAAGATTACATGAAAAGGTAAAGAACATGACTAAGGATATAAAAAGGAGTACCCAATGAGCTACAGTACGATAGGAGGGACATATTTGCAACACAAAATAGAAAATTAGTGTCCATGCTATGAAATGAAAGATAGTCCAACTGAGAAACAGGGCAAAGGAAAGAAATGAGCACTCAGCAGAAGAATTACAAGTGGCCATTCAAAACATGAAAAATTGCTTAAACTGGTCAAATCATGATACAAAGAAATCAAGAAAAGGTGAAAGAAAATAAAAGGACAAGCTTGAGCTTCACAATAGGTGCCTTCCAGTTACCTGAATCCAGCCTGGCGGAGGGCCCTGGGTGGGGCAGTTCTGCTGGAGACAAGGGGAGATGCCTCTGGAACCTGGGCTGCACCCCTCAGGGGCCTCTCCTCCACTGCGGGAGCCTGCCACGCAGAGGGTGAGTCTGGTGTGTAAAGACGTGTACTGCGCATCTGACAGTGCCCCCAACATTTCATCTGGAGCTCCAGAGACAGTCTAGGAAAAAAGCTGATTGGGTTGTCCTTATTTGGAGTGTGTGTGTTGGTCACTGAAATAGCCTGTTTCCAAGGTCTTCAAAGATGAGCTTTGCTCTACCTGGTTTTCACCCTGCCACTTTAGAATGTAACCTCTTCCTCCTGGGAGCATGGAGTTATAGTCTACCTTTTATTTTTATTTTTTAATTCATCAATTTGGCAAAGCTGAGAAATATCTGCTAGTAAGTTTGGAGAGATTGTGGGTAGACCACTTTGACTCTCAATGAGAATATCAGCAAAGGCTTTGGGGGGCACTGGGGTAGTATCAAAGTTCGAATAAAAATGCACTTTGGCTCAATGATTCCATTACTCCTATCACATGTTTATTGAGGCAAAAAGATTGGAATGGTCGTTGGTATTGGTGGTTTTATTTATTTATTTTTTTTTTTGGCATTAGGAAAGACAATCCATTAGTAGGGGAATACCTAAACAATTACGAGATATATATTCTGTGGAATCATATGCATCCCAGAAAAAGAGTGTGGTAGACTTGTATGTCCTGACATGGAGAGATATCAAAAAACAGAGGTCCTCAAACGTTAGTGTGCCTCAGAATCATATGCTGGACTTGTTAAAACCCAGATTACTGGACCCCCATCCCCAGAGTGTCCGATTCAGTAGATCTGGTGGGAAGGGGCAAGGAGGGCAGGAAGAATTTGTTTTTCTGAACAAGTCTCAGGTGATAATGATCCTGCTGGTCTGGGGTCCACAGATAGAGGACAACTGCTCCAAAACATGAAGCTCAGTGAAAAAATCAAGTTGCAGGTTGTTATGTGCAGTATGGACCTAGTTGTTATAAATCTCTGCAAATTTTAGTGAACATAAACTCCTGTAAAAGTGCTCCAAGGAACTGTTCAGTGCCCCCTCTGAGCGGGGCAGTGCCTTGCTTTTTCTGTATAGTGGCATCATTTACATCTTTTAAAACTGAGGGTGTATTTACCTATTCTTGTTTTAAAAAAGAGAAACGATGTGGGGTGCAGTGGCGCACTCCTGTAATCCCAGTGACGTAGGAGGCTGAGGCAGGAGGATCTCAAGTTCAAGGGCAGTTTGGGTACTAAGCAAAACTCTGTCTCAAAATAAAAAATAAAAAAGCCTGGGACTGTAGCTCAGTGGGAGAACATCCCTGGGTGCAATCCCGAATAATGCCGAAAATAAATAAGTAAAAATAAAAGAGAAATGACAAAAAAGAAAACAGAAAGTTTGCACATACCTTTGGCTCCACCCTCAGAACCCGTCTGTTTGGTGGGTGTCAGAGAAGCTGGACTGCAGAGGGCATGAGAAGGATTGGTTATGATGGGATGGCAGAACCACAGGATGCAATGTTTTCACTTAGAAATTTGCTGGTCTCTCAGACTCCGGATGCATAACCGGCTTAGATCTAAGGTGGTGTTTACTGTTCTCTGAGCCTGTTCTCTTGGCTTTTGGGTTTGACTTTTCTAGCCTTACACTAGGGCTGTTTAACCCTGTCACATCCACCACCTCGCACAGTTTGGGCTCCTGTCCTGGCTGCCCGGCCCTCTGTGGAAGGCCTCCACAGCAGGGCCCCACTGCTAGAGCCAGGCTGTGTCTCACCTCCAATTGCTGCAAGGGACCTCACAAGTGTGGGAGCTGTGACCCCAGGGTAGGAGAGTACTCCCCAGGGAGTTGCCAGTCAAGGCTAACCATCCCCAACCGAGAGCCTTGGTACAATTCGTCGTTGCTTTCATCCACCTTTCTGTTGTTGAATTTGGTAAACATGAGAGAAGAAAAAGAAAGAAAAGTATTTCACTCTATCTACCACTGCCGCCAGTTCCTTCCCATTTACACGGTGCATCCACGCGTACTCTCTCAGAGAATTCTCAGCCCCTGCAAGGAAATGATAGACCCATTTCTCACACAGGAAAACCGAAGCCCATAAAGATTGCAACTGGGGACTTCACATCTGGGTTTTGTAGCCTCAAAGGCAGTTGCCAAGAATTCAGAAATGAGAGACTTCTTCCCTCTTCAGGGTGTCGCTTCAGTATTCGTTAATGGGGTAGAAAAATGTGCACGGGCAATGCAAAAGTGGTGAGCGTGTTTTAGGTCTAAAGTCACTAATTGGAAAGTGGCATGATCTTTAACGTTATCATTTTGTTTCTCAATAATGCATACATTTCCTTTCAACAAAATGGAATCATATAGGTAGCTCGTAAATCTCTTGAATAGGGCCCTCTGGTGCCTCCAGATACAGATAAATCACACTGGGAGGACGCTGAACCATGAAATGATTCTGTTAACATGTCATCTGTCTAGAATATATTTTCAGATCTCCAACAGAAGGGTCTGCATTAGGAAGGGAGGTGGGCTGCCTAAGTCGATGCTCAGGTACCTGATATTCTAACCCCCTCCATCTGCTGCCTCTGCCCAAGTGCGGTGCCGGGCCCAGTGCACAGAGCGACGTGGCCTGGGGCTGAGAGTCCTTGTAATCAGCCACACTAACAACCCAGAACTTCCTTAAGCTGGGTGATCATGTGAGAGGTGGTGTACCAGCACTACTTGCCTGGTCTTATGAAGAGATTTTGAAAATTGCTAATCATCATAATGAGAATTTTAACTATAGAGAAGCCAAATTTAATGAGTTCTTACTTTATGCCCAGTACTGACTCTGATACTATAATGAGACTTGGAAATTTTCCCTAAAATGGCTTTTGTCTTCAAGCTGCTTTTGAACATAATCTCAGAATTTCAGGTAGATCTAGGAGGTTTATTGTCCTGTTTGAACCCAGGTTCCAGTGTAAAACGAGGTGAAAATAGCTTCCTGTATTGCGTTGAGTAATCTTGCTGGTACCAGCCAACAGGTGAGGGGCTATTATTTTTCTACACTTTATTTTAGACCCCGTCACTAAACAGGGCAGGAGAGAAACACTTCCTTTTCAACTTGGCCCATGAGGAAGGCTATCCAATGGTTCTCAAAGCTGGGACCCTAGAACCAGCATGACTTAGAAATGTGCTAGAAATAATTCTCAGGCCCTGCCACAAACTTACTGAATCAGAAGTCCTATGAGTGGAACCCAGTGTTCCATGTTTGAACAGCCCTTGTGGGTGATTCTGAGGCCCCTTCAGGCGTGAGAACACTGGGAAGCTGCATAGTCCCTCATTGGTCCCTCACCTGGGTCACAGGAGTGGCCCCTCAACTAATCTCCCTCCCTCCAGAACCAACCTCTCCAGACCATTCTCCACAGCACCACTGGCCTTCTTAATGAAACACCAACTTCTTGTCACAGAACACTCTGGAGGAAGCGCACGTCTCCCCCTTCACTTTGCTCACCCACAGAGTGTAGGCTAAGGCACCGGATGTAGCAGCCCATAGTAGTGATGGGGACGTTAGGGTGGGGTGGTAGCCGTGATGGGAAGGAGCACTGGGGAACTGCTTGCTCTCTTTCTTTGAGACGGGTGGTGTGTGTGTGTGTGTGTGTGTGTGTGTGTGTTTCCCTTGGGATTGGTTTTAAGATAAGAGGGCCAAGATTCAAACTTGGGTCTCCAGGAAGGATCTAAAGAGGTCACTGAGCCTGCTCTTGTAAGCCTGAGGGCTGCCTGGAGTCAAGGTGAAAGGGACCCTCTGAGCCCCAAAGTCTGGCCCACTTTACCCAAAGGCTGTGTAAGGGGCTGAATTCAAAACCTCAGCTGTCAAGAGAGATTTTGCTGGGGGAAACCCTTCCGCACTTCTCATGGGAACTGGAGACAAAAGTGGGATCTGGGAATTCTGGCTCTTGCTCTGTATTTTCCCAATAAGTCTAGCACCTTCCTCTTCTCTCAAGTCCCTGAATAACCCACAGTTGTCCATGGAATGAAGTCCAGATCTCTTGCTGAAGCCTACAGGCATCTCACGCTCTGATTCCTACCGACTTTCTCTGGACGTTGCCAAATGCCTCCGGCTCTCCCGCCATGTCTATGAAATTCCCTTCACAAGACATGTCTTTCTTGGTTATTTCTAGTTTTCACACATTCTCCTCAGCCTGGAATGCTTGTCTTCCTCTTTCTCCCATATTCCACTTTCCTCTTGGACCCTGCCATTATCTACATGATGAAAGTCCTTCAAGACTCAGTTTATATGTCCTTTCCTCTGCGAAACCTTCAAACTCACCAAGCAGGATCGGACACTTGTGTATGTTTCCTAAATCCTTCTCCTGCCTTATTCCTGGATTAAGACATCAATAGGTTCAAAAAGACCCCAATTTCCTAGGTCATAATTATTAACAGGGAGCTGGAGAGACTACTTTAAATAGAGAAGACAGCTGGGGAAGCCATGTATTATGGTGCTGAGCCAATCTGATTTCCTCTCTTGGAAATTTTAGCTGAAACACAGAAGGTCAGCCAATTGGTAGTATGTGTGTTAGCCAAGGGGTTGGAGACAGTTGGAGTTGAGATGGTCATGCTGGGCCTATGTCAAGAGCGTGTGTGTGTGTGTGTGTGTGTGTGTGTGTGAGAGAGAGAGAGAGAGAGAGAGAGAGAGAGAGAAGAGGAGAGAGAGAGAGAGAGAGAGAGAGAGAGAGAGAGAGAGAGAGAGAGAGAGAGAGACTGAGTGAGACCAAGTTGACTTCAGAAGCTGGTGAACCAATATGGTCCAGGATATGAGCAATTTCCTCACTTTCCTCTTTCCCTTCCCAGCCTGTTTACTTGAGGCCTGTCTGGATTTAATTTCGTGTTCTTAGATTCATCAAGTGTTGTATCCTTAAATAAAACTCCTTTTACTTCAGCTATTTGAAGCAAGTTTCTTTTCGATGCAACCAGAAGAGCTTTGCTTAACATACCTCTGGGAGCTTTTGAGGAAAGGCAAAAAGTTTCTCCTCTTTGTATCCTTAGTTCCATACAGCACAGTACCTGGTTGGTAGGCATTCAATAATTACTGGATGAGTGAGCTGACAGAAGGCACTAAGAATGCTGTAGAGGAAATTATCCTGCAGAATCAAGACCTGAAAGGCAGGGGGTGGGTAGGGGTCTGACTACAAAGGGGCAGGGGGCAACTCTTTAGTGTAATGGACATGGTCTATATCTTGATTCTGGCGGTGATTATTTCACTTTGTATGTTTATCAAATACATGGGATGAAACACCTAAAAAGAGTGATTTTTAATGTATATAGATTATAATTAAATAAACAAGCTAAAAAAGAGTCAATTAAAAAAGGAGAAAAGCAAAGTAAAATAAGATATTCTCCACAACAAGTTAATGACCTAAAAAAGAATCTTAACACTTTGTTGTTGTTGTTGCTGTGCTGGGGATTGAACCCAGGGCCTTGCGCATGCTAAGGCAAGTGTTCTACCACTGAGCTACATCCTTAGCCATGCAACAATTTTTTAATGTACATTTTTATGTATGTTTTACCCAATTCTCTTTTATAAATTGTGACCTTAAGATCCAGATAATAGGGATGCCGATTGTGGATCAGATTGCTCTTTGCCAAACTTGCCAAGAAGTTACTATTCTCTACTCTCTAGTTCTGAGATGTGATAGAAACAAAGGATATTGTTCAAGGAGAAGTAAGTTCACATTCCTGAGCTCCAACTTCTACTAGGCCCTCATTTGATGTTGTTGCCTATTCACTATTTGATTTGGGAGCTTTAAACAGTATTGATCATGCCGTTCTTAATAGGCATCTCCCAGACTGACACACTGGTTTGCAGGATGTTTAAACAGGCTAATGGAAAACAACATGACAATTTAAGAAGGTTGCAGGATCAGATGCATTTGGGAAATTCTGGCTTTAGCAAAAGAAACAGGCCTCTTTATTTCAGCACTTCCTGATATCTTAGAATAGACACCGAGTTTCATCCACAATTTCCAGAGTTGTCATTTTCCCCCACATACCTTTGCTTTGGAACTTGATTTAATGAAATCATTACTGTTACTATGACATATCCCATATGTACTCTGTCCTGAATACGATGTGGTTGCATTCATTTTATTTTATTTTAGAAAGACATGAAGCAAGGGCCTTTTGAACTTCTTATTCATGTTTATGCCAAATAACACATACAATAACTGCACGCCAGCTCACTTTAAAAATTGTTCAGGAACCTGTAAGAAAAACTCATTGTCTGGGCATGAATGGTTTCCCTGCCTTTTGTTTTGACTTCTAAGGCACGTTCCTTTATTAAAAAAGTGTTTTATGCCTTGCAGAAAACACATAGTACCATAAAACAGGTAAAATCAGTGCAGAAAAAAAAAGCAAAATAAATGTTTTAAACTACTTACTTGGCATCCTGTGGGGGTAAAAGAAGAATTTTTCACCTTAAATAACAGTGTTTTTACTTTGTATATGCAGGGGAGAGAAACAAAAAGCAGGTATCTCCAAGAGCTTCTGCACATAGTTATAGTGGTTGTGGACCTTTAAATCCTCTCCTTCAGTTATGTTTTTTTTTAACAACAGAATTTTGTAAACTTTACTAAATCTGAGCTGCTCTTCTCTCTGCAACGACCTTGGAGGTGCAGTTCTGTACTTTTCCATGCAAGCCAGTGTCATTTCTTAGAAGGGATCTTTCATAGATCATTTCTGAGGTTTACTTCTGGAGTAGTGATGGCCACTTTAGACAAATGGAATCCTGTAAAGGTCTGGTATAGATTTCCCACCTATACGTACTGTCACTGAAAGAGACTTTCACCTATGTCAGGAGTGGGTGATGTGGAAACTGATGTGGGTTCCATTCCTGAGTGAATTATTCCTATGATGGCCCATTAGGTGGTAAATCAGTGGGTCACTTAGAGAAACTTGGAGCAATATGAAGGGATTTTCTGTTATTTATAGACTATTTATTCATAAACCCAATCCATATTAACTCGGGTCTCATGATGCTCTAAAGAACTTTCTAGTATAAAACTCATATGCTTACTTATTATCCAAGAGCTTCCAAAATCCACCTTGGTAAAATGAGGAAACATTATATACAGTATGAAAACCTGTGGCTTAACAGTCTTGTCATCTTAATTGTACAGTTTGCTGCTATAATTAAGTTGTAAATTTGCAGTTAGGCGCATGTGACCAATTATTGGAGGCACAAAAATAAATCACTGGAGCCTAAGATGATGACCACATAGAGGCAGGTAGGAATATTTAGTATTTGGTCCTTCACAGATGGATAATGAAATGCCTGCCCGATAGAACCAATTACCTTTCTGGCACACATAATTCTTTGATCTCTATCATCTTTTGTAGCAACTATTTCGTCTGTAAATTTCACCAGCAGAAATTGTCCCTGTGGGACAAAGAGGGGGGCTATCTTTTGGCTTTAGAGTTTATTTATTTAGATTAAAATTCTCATTTCTGATCCCTGGGTATTCCAGTCTCAAAGTTGAGGCAAGATTCCTCCAGATGTGGGCCATTTAATGGATTCGTGAGTGGGCTCCAAAGTTAAATTGTTATTCAAAACCAGCTGGTCCGACGTGCAAGAGCTGAGACAAATGAGCATCGGCCCTGTTTTGCTAGAGTGGAAAACAGCATTGCTGACAAGGGCAGGGCTGGCAGCCAGGGTCATCATGTCCCACACCTGCAGCACCTGTGCTGTCTGCTATTGGTCAGGGTGGTGTGAGGTACAGGACTCCAGCTGCACCCAGAAGCCCAGTTTTTGCAGTAGGACCCACATACTCCATTCTCCATTATTGTTAATCACATCATCGCCACTGTGCTTTTAGAGCATATTATGCTTTAAATAGGATTTCCTGAGCAGCTGACATGTAGTAGTGCCTTTTCATTGACCACAGCTGTCTGGCAGCAATTTCTTGGGCAGTCAACATTCTACACTGATACGAAAAGTCATTAGATCAAAATACATCAATTGCTGGTGTTCAGAAAGCTTCTTGATTTTTACATAATGTAACTTATGTCAGGATAACTGTATTGTGGCTGAGTGTGACTACACAAAGAACTCACTGGGCACTGTTTTCGTAAATGAAAGCAGGTCAGAGGAAATTGTCCTTAATAAATGGCTTCATCTATGCATTCGGCTTAGGAAATCATTTCTTTTAGGCTGATGATTTAAGGATAGTGCTGCTGAGGACAGGGATTTGGTTTTACCTGCACAGTTTCATCTGATTTCAAAAGAAACACACTGATGGCAAAAAATTAAATATTACACAAATGTGTGTCTTCTAGAGAATGAAAATCCACTGAAATCTACTCCTCAGAGAGGGCCACTGTCAACAGTTTGCTGCACATTTATCAGCTGCACATTCATTTTCCATGCAGAATACATAAAGGTACCTCTCTGTAATTTGCTTCCCCCCACCCCCAGCATTTTAGGGGAAATGCATTTTAGAAGGAAATTTTTTGATACATAATAGAAACTAACTTTCCTATATATTTGCTTTTTCAAATTATGTTTGTGTGCCTGGAATAGGTTGAGATAGAGGCATTTTCAGTGCCTATTTATCTTCATAATTATCCAAAGTCCCCGAGAGGCCATGGATGGTTTATTAGATAGATTTAGAAAGAATAACTGCAGTACTAAGCTTTTTGCTACAGAGTGGGCTTCCAATGCACAAAGCATTACAATTATTTGGAGACAATCTGTAGCCTTGGAAACAATATGGCAGTAGTGACATCAGCAGCAATTATGTGTAATTTTTATCCCCAGTTTATCACCAAGGTAACCAGAGCAGGTTTCCCTGCTTGAAATGTTAAGAATGTCCTAGTCCTATATACAGCAAGGATGTAGAAAAAGATTATACTCAGAATCCCTTCTACAATTCATTCCATTTCCTTTATAAAACAGACTTTTGGAATTCAAATAGCACACATCTATTTTTGGCAAAAGCTGCGAGTTTTTGAAGCTATTAAAAATGGTTCCAAATACCCTCCATTTGAAAAAGAATTTATTGTAGTGTTTACAAAATTTTATGATGCTCTTTCCCGTTAGCATTTCCCCCTTTGTTTTGGCCAGTGGTTATGGTACATACCCCTTTACAGAAAGGGAAGAAGGGAGATAAGTGGAACATCCTTGGGTCCTAGTAACACATGGTGGCTCATTCCTTGAGACCAGCTTACCTAAAGCTACAAGTCACCAACAACAACCTTTTTTACTTTTTAATTTTTCCCGAGGTACTGGGAACTGAACCCAGGACCTTGCTCCTGCTGGGCAAGTGCTCTACCACTGAGTCACATCCCCAACACCTTGCTAATGACATTTTTAATGGCTTCTTGTTGAAAGGTTTCGCACAGTTCTTTGTGCAGGGTTAGATGTCAGAAGGCTGGAGGTAGGCAATGGCACCTCCAGTTAAAATGGCAGGGTGGCACCTTCTGTGTGGATTCCTGGGTTGTTCCTGCCATAGTCCGGGTGAGCTGCATATTGATTCTGAGTGAATAAGCGGGTGAAGGAAAGAAAAGACGTGAAGAAACACACCATTGTGCTCCTCAGTTTTCCAAGAATTGTGTTTGTAGCTGAGCAGTTTTTGTGAATTCTTTGCTTACATGGCTACTTCTAGTCCCTTCCACAAGCAGAACTCCACGAAACGAAGACAATAGCAATGTTCCTTGCTGATCTGGGGTGGAAAGACATGTTTGCCATTTATCTATCCTTTAAATCCAGAAGGAAGAGGTGTAGATGAAAATCCCATCTTCATGGCATCCATCCAACTCAGTTCACATGACCACGGAGCATCTATGAGTGCCAACCCCATATAAGGCAGTAACTCAGATGTGAACACTGGGGGACCCAGAGTCTGACAGGAAAGACCAACATGCAAATGTAATTATCGGTTGAACTCATGGCGTTCCCTATTGTCAACTATTTTGACCTGCAAAAAGCAGAGCTCTCTCGTGGGCGAGCCCCTCAGCAGATGCTCTGAGAAGGGAGGAGAAAAAAGTAGAGCCAGGAGTCCAGGAATTTTTTTCAGTGGAATCGAGGCCTGCAAAGAACTTGGTGAATACTGGGAAAGATGGAGAAAGAGGAAAGAGAAAAAAAGAGACCTGTCAGAAAGATGTTTGTGATAAGAAATTCCCAGAAGAGAATGACATACATTGTTAAATTTAATTTTATGTTTATGCTAAATGTTCAAAACATACAGAAGGCTTAAAAATAAAATGACCTCTGTTGTGGTTTAGATATGAGGTGTTCCCCAAAGTTTATGTGTGAGAAAATGCGAGAAGGTGAAATAATTGGGTTATGAGAACCTTAACTTGATCAGTGCCTTAAGCCCCTAGTGGGGATCAACTGGGTGGTGACTGTAGGCAGGTAGAGTGAATGGAGGAGGTGGGTCATTGGGGGCATGTCTTTGGGGTTTATATTTTGTCTGAGGTGAGGGGAGTTTCTCTCTCTCTCTCTCTCCTTCCTAATTGTCATGTACTGAACTGTTTTCCTCTTCTACACACTTTCATCATGATGTCCTACCTGACCTCAGGGGCTGAGAAATGGAATCAGCCATCTGCAGACTGAGACCTTTGAAATCATGAGCCCCAGATAAACTTTTCCTCCGCTAAAATTGTTCTTGTCAGGTCTTTTGGTCACAGCCGTGAAAAGTTGACTAGAACAACCTCCCATATATTCAAAATAATGTTGAAACTTCCAACATTTGCTTTAATTCCTTTTTCTTCCCCCATTCCAAATATAATTATGGTAAAGTGCCCCTACCCATCTCACTGGTCTCTCTCCATTCATTGGAACATAGTTTGTTCATTTTACCTGCTGTGTAGTATTTCATTCTTGAACTAGACAGTACCTTTTCTATCCATGTCCTTATTGATAAGCATCTAGATTGTTGTTACTTGTCTTCTTATGGATTTGCATGAGGATTTCTCTGGATGACATATTTAGAAGTAAAACTACAATATCAATTTAATCAGATATTACCAACATGATTCCAAACAGGACTTTTTTGTCTTTTTAAATTTATAGGCATATTTTATGTATTCTGGTTGCTAATCTTTTTTTTTAACTTGTTACAAATATCTTCTCAGTCTCTGTCCTATCTTTTTCGTTGTTTAAAAGCAAAATCTTTTAATTTTAGTGCAATCATGTTTCTCAAGAATTTTGTCTTTGGTTTTATTTTTGTAGAAATCATTACCTATTTAAAAGTTGTACAGTTATTTTCCACTTTTTAAAAAATAAATATTAAAGTTTTGCTTTTCTTATTTAAGGTATTGATAATTCATCTAGAATTAAAAATTTTATATATGAGGGAGAAATCATTCTTTTTTCATGGAAAGTCAATTGTTATAATATCATCTATCAATTAGTGTCTTACCTATTGATTTATAATGTCATATCTACCATATAATTTAGATCTCATCTGTATGCAGATCTATTTCTGATTCTGTTTTTGGTTTCATTGATTTATTTCACAATCTTTGTGTGAATATCACTCAATTTGACTCATTATACTTTTTGTGTGTGGGGGGGTGGGGGGTACTGGAGATTAAACCCAAGGGTGCTTAACCACTGAGCAATATCCCCGACTCTTTTTATTTTTTTATTTTCAGACAAAGGCTCACTAAGTTGCTCAGAGCCTCACTAAGTTGCTGAGGCTGGCTTTGAACTTGTGAGCCTTCTGCCTCAGCCTCCCAATCTGCTGGGATTACAGGTGTGCACCACCATACCTTACTAACTCATTATAATTTGAAATAATTCTTGGTATTGTAAAGCAAGCCCCCCATTAATCAGCCAAATCATGGAGTCTAGACAGGTTTGGGGATGGGTGAGCTGAACTTTTGAAGCAGCTAATAAGCAATGCAAAGGAAATGACTGGTATCTTCAAATCTCATTGAACTACATCTGAAGGTCAAAGTTCTTGGTAGCCTCTGCAGAGTTAGATGCCTTCTAGATCCAATGAACCTAAAACCAGGATTATGAATGAATGTCAGTAATCTTCTACACCAGCCCTTGGGTCTTGCCAGGTCAGTTTTCTGGGGCGATTGGTGTCTACCTGTAATTGTACTATGTGCTCTCAGGCTTTTCCCATTTGTTTCCACTTAGAGATTTTCCCAGATTGATCTAGTCATAACTATTATGTTCTTTCTCTTTTTCCTCCTCCTTCTCAAAAATTGTCATGGCTATTCTTGGCCTTTTACTTTTTAATATGAAATTTAGGACAGTATGCCAAGTTCTGTCCTATTGGGAATTTATTTGGACTTGCATAAAGACTAATCAGGAAGAATCAACTTCTTGAATAAGTGAGTCTTACCATACATCAAAATGGAATATCCTTTCCTTTAGTTTAGGTTTTTATGTCCTCCAGTTAAATTTTATGCTTTTTCCATAAAAGTCTTACACATTAGAAAAAAATTTTTTTTTAAATGCTTAGTTTTTGTTGTTACTATTACAATTGGTATATTTGCTTGTTTGTTCTCATACTTGTTAGTTTTAATGCTTATTTCTTGGGTTATGCTGAAAAAGCGGTGCTTGCCTTTTTAAGAGAACGCTTTCCTGTGTTTGGGGAGTAATACTCTGTCAGGCTGTAGATCTTCATGTTCTGCTTTCACAAGGTCTTCTCTCTCTCTTTCTCTCTCTCATCTCCATGAGCTGGTTTCCTGAAGTCCCTCCTTTGCAGTCTTCTAGCCAAAAACCTGGGGGTTCATTTACCCTGCTTCATTCCACACTTTCTATCACTGCTCTTGTGTTTGGGGCCAAGTAGTTGGAGGATAGAGAGAGCAGTGGGGGTGCGCCCCACCTTTTGGGACACAGCTCCTCTGATGGCCTCCTTTAGAGTTTTAGGTGCCAGTGACTGCCAGGAAGCTCCTTTCCCACCTCTCAGTGTGAACTAGAGGTACTCTCCTGAAACTTCCCGTGCCTGTGCCAGCATCCACTTCTGGGCTCAGGTTGCCTTAAGGGCAGACTGGGGGATGAGGAAGAAAACAAAAGCGCACTACTGGTTGGGCAGGACTCCGGATTTTGATCTTTTGCTCTAATCGTCCTGCTCCCACTTACTTTTCAGAGTTCTCCAGAATTGCTCTGTGCAATCTATCCACACTTTGTAGCTGCATTCAGCGGGAGAGAGGAAAAAGTCCATTTCCTTCATCTTACCCAGAACTAGAACCTTCTGATCTTTTAAAAGAAACAGCATTTGGTTTGATCAATTTTATTATTTCTTTGCCTCTATTTCACTAATTGCTATACTTAAAAACAAAATTCCCTACATACTATTTTCTGGGGATTATTTTGTGATTCCCCCATTTCGCCCCCAATCTTGAGTTGAAGACAGCCCAGTCTGTCTCTCCCAGCTCCATATGTACATAGAAATAATGTTGTAAAAAATTTCAAAACATTGATTTTGGACATGTTTATTTTCATGGTAAGTCCATTCTAAGTAGTTCCTGGTTTCTATGTTTATAGTTTTCTTTGACTCAGATTATTTATTTGTTTTATTCTTTCAAGCAAATAGATTGCACTATTTTTGAAAATTGATTTTTAGTTGTATTTTGTTGTGATTCCACACTGTTGTTTGTATAGATACAATTTAATATTATTTATCAAAAAAACCTGTGACTCAGTTCATGTTCAACTTTTAGATTCAAGGATGCTTAAAAGGAATGTGTGTTATTTAATTATGAGTGGCAAAATCCTACATATCGTCATCAAATTAAACTTGCTAAAAATTCTTATACTTAATCAAACTACCCTGTGTGATAACATAATAGTGGATGCATTTCACTATAAATTTGTCCAAACCCACGAAGTGAACCCTAAGTTAAACTTGGGATGATAATGATGCATCACGTAGTTTAAGTTGTGCCACTCTGGTTAGAGATATGGATAATGGGAGTAGGAGCTATTGGGGAATCTGCATACCTTCTACTCAATTTTTCTATGGAAATAAAATTATTATAAAAAATAAAGCTTATGAAATAGTCTCACAATACTTATTATAGATTGATCATTTTCTTCTTGTAATTCTTTACATTTTAACAATATAGAATTAGTTTTTATTACTGATTAATAGTTCCCTTTGTTGCAATGTAATCTCTTAATTCTACTCTCACATATAAATTTCTGCTAGTATCATCTTGTATCTTATTAAGTCTGTTCAACTTTGTTGTATCTTTAGGCTTCAAGAATGTCTTATAAAATAACATATACTTGAATTTTTGAAAAAATTCAATCTGAGGGTTTTTAGTTGGCTAGTTTTTTTTCTGTTATACTCATGATTTCTGATCTGTTTGGATTTATTTCTACCATTTAATTTATATGTCTAATGCTTTTCTTTTTTTGTACATCGTATTGGTTGAGTTTCTTTATTGCTTCCCTTTCACCCTCTCTATCATTTGGGAATTGTACATTAGATTTATATTATTTAGTGGATACTCTTAAATTCTTAATATACTATATTGATTTAACAAGGTCTGAATATAATCTGTATCTTTACATATTTTGAATATAAAGAACTTAAAAAACATTTAACTCTGTAAATCTCTTAATTCTTCCATATATTCTATTTACATCTTGTTTTTAACATTCTCTGCCCCCAAATTAGTTATTACTATGATCATTTAAAATAAATCTCCATATTTGCCAAACATCTTTGTTCAATATAGCCTCTAATATTCCATTTTTTCATTCAGGATTAAAGTATGACTTTAAAAGTTTCTTTCAGAGCCCTTGAGTGATAAATTCTCTGTCTTTGATGTTCTGAAAATATTATTTCTTCTTCATTATAAAACATCTTCACTTTTGATGAATAACATAGCTGGGTATAGAATTCCACACCAAGTGTTATTTTCTCTCAGCACATTGAAGATGTGATTCTCTGAAATACTGGCATCTGCTTCAACTCTCCCCTACCCAAAGCCTACTCTGGATCCGCTGAGCCAGTGCACTTCATTTTTTTTCCCCCAAAGGTCCTGAAACCACAGGAGTCTAATGAAAATCATATAACCTTCTCTTGGAAAAATGGATAAAATGTTGCTCTATGAATTTGGAAGCTCTGATGTTCACTCAGGATTCCAGTTTACAAATACTTGTAATAGGGCTTCCGAAGGTGGAAGGTCTTTCCAAGTAAGAGACAGGCCCTACATGTTTTTGTGCAGAATTTTGGCCCTAATGCTCTTACTCTGATGAGCAGAGGACTAGACCATGCACGAGCTGAGGGAGTTCCTTTTATCTTTCCAGCCTAAGGCTTAGCTAAAAGAGTAGAGAAAAGAAGCTGATTGAATGAGAAAGAGATTGCTAAAGGGCTAACCAAGTAGAAGCTGGAGATGAAATACAGATTGCTAAGATGTTATTAGTCTGTCTAGATGAACACTGGTGGTAAGGGTTCAGCTATACCCTAATACATCCTAAAAGGGCTGTTAGAAGGACTCTCCACTCCAGTAGGAACTAATTCAATTTCTCCGAGTCTGCACAGTTGTTATCTGAACACTGGAAACTACAAAATGACATGATGTGGGATTAAAAGGAGGCTACAGAACTGAGCAAAGCCCTGCAATGGTGAGGCCCATGAGCCCATTCTTTGTAGCCCAAAGGAGAACAAAGTCTTTTTACCAATTGATTCCTTCACATATTGAAATACTAGGTATTACTAGAAGGGAGCCACAGGGTGGGGCGGGATCTGCAAAATGACGCATAATTTCATCTTCATCTTCAACAAACTGTTATGTAACGGAGGCATGTCACTAGGTGCTGAAATGCAGAAATGCACCCTAGGAGAAGATTCTTTTCCTACTCCCCTGCCACATCTTATAGGCCTGGGAAACAAAAACCCCCACTGCCACACACATCACCCTGTTGCCACAGACTCTTAGGAATATGTGGGTGTTCTCCTCATACCTTTGTAAATGAATTGAGCTAAATTATAGCTTCCCATTTATAAAACAGGGGTAGTCGAAAGCTGCAGAGTACAGGATTCAGACATTGCCATAGTAACTCTGCTTTTCTCAGGAAGTAATTGAAAAAAGGCACTTTTTACAAAAATAGAATATTGATGTTCATATCTATAAAGGAATTAATTTACTGACTGATAGAGGGGAAAGAAGAAAGATGAGCCATCGAGCTGCATTTTAATGTGATTGTGATTATCCCCAGGGTGGCAGGCAGCTTAAACTCGCTCTTTTATTTTTGCAGCAAAGAGCACTTTTCTTTTCAGCTTGGTTTGTGTATGGAAATAGTTTCCAGAAATATATAGAGTAATAAGGAATTAGAGAGCACATTTAGTAAAACACTGAAAGGCTCCAATTTGTTTCTTGCCATTATCAATTTGATGAATGTTAAAATTGCTTGCAGGATATTTAATCGCTGTTCATGATTAGGACAGCAGCAATACTATAGGAATAGCTGCGAATGTACCATTAGTACTTAGGGAACGCTAGCCTATCACAGGTGCCATCATGAGACCAAAGACACAAATACTTGAAGGAAAAATGATTAGGCTAAGAAATAATAATGATGATAATCATATTCTAGAAATACTACTTGGGGGGTTGTTAGAATTTTGATGAAGGCTTTATATGTGTATATTTATATATGTGCATATAAATATGTCCTATTCTAGGATTGCCTCTCTGGGAATTTTCTTGCAGAAAACCAGAATTATTCTCAATGTCATTTGTTTTATTTCTAAGTAAGGTCCCAGCTGGCTAAGAAATGATCAAAATAAAGGAATGTCAGATGTGAAATATTAGGCCCCATGGCAGGAAAGGGGAGGAGAGCTTAAAGAGATGGCCCTTCCCAAGGTATGAACCACATCACCCACTGGACTGTATGTTCTAGCTGGAAATAAGTGAGAATAATGTAGTTCTTCTCTCAGGGCTATTTTAATAAGATAGAGAAATTCTTAAATTAGAAGATTAGAACTTTAGGGATAGAGTCTCAAGCACAGATAACTTGGCATGGAGGCTTTGGATGGATGGTGACGGAGGCTTGCCTTGGACTCTCTTTTGGATTTTTGTCTATGATGATGTTCCTTATGCTTGGGAATATAAGCTCATGGAGGAAGGGAGGGATCTTATCTTAATTATATCTGGAATCATAGAGCTGGCATAGTACCTGGAATATGGAGAGAGTGGTAAATAAATGCCCACATTGATTGATTGATTAAATGAATAACTCTACTGAGGGAGGCTCACATCCCATTTTCTATAGTTATCCCTAGATATTGCCAATGACTTGGCTGACATCACAGTTATTGTCTCTGCTATCATGGTCCTTAAAAGAACTTTCTAGTAAATTTCTGTTTTTCTGAAAAGAAAAAAGACACTATTCTTGGTACTTACTATGAGATAGTATTCTAATGTGCTAGTCTAAGTACTTTACATATTGCTATCTATATTTAATCTCTTCAAGAACCCTGGAGGGTAAGCATTATTAATATTCCCACTTTTCAGAGAAGAAAACTGAGGCCCATAAAGAATAAGTAACTGGGCTAAGATTTTGAAACTAGCAAATGAAGACCCAGAATTGGAAACCAAGCAATTTAGTTTTCTTTTCCCTTCTTTGTTTCCAGGACATTGAGTACAAATGGAAATAAAACCAATTCTTGAGTCCCAGAAATTGGGCAAAGATCTTTTAATTGCAAGCAATGGTGGTAAGGGAAAAAAAGTACATTCCTAGGTCACAGGAAGAGATATGTGATGAGATTGAAAGACCTAACACTTTCGGAATATTAAGAAGCATTCATGCTTCTGTTGTTGGGGTGTGATTATTACATCTCTGTGGGAAAGATCTCGAATATTCTCAGTGGTGTGGCATCTTGTAAAATAACTATTGTCTGGGTCTTGTAAAGAACTTTCATATCTTGTTTTATTTGATCCTCACATACTGAGATAAGCGGTGCCAATGGGACAGTCCTTAGAGCTGGTTGGTATTCCGGTTCCCTCCTTTGGGCACAGGGTGGGTTGCACTTACCAACTTGCATGGGTCTGACCTATGAGCTGCTTTGGACAAGAAAATGAGAGTAGAGGTAACAGGACACTTTTGAGTGGAAGCCTTTGAAGGAGAGTCACCATGGTTTCTTTTCTGGGCCACCATGATGGATAACCTTCTGCATAATGCGGATTCATCAACCCCTGCACTTGGAGGACTGATACTGATAGGGGAAGGCCCATATTAAAACAATGAAGTTGAAATCTGCATATCAACACCTCCTTTATTTCATGCTTTCCCAGGTGTCACAGGGTCACAGAGAAGGCTCATTTTTAGCCCTCAATCTAAGGATGTTATTTTCTTTTTTTTTCCCTTCTTTTTTTGGTACTGGGGATTGAACCCAGGAGTGCTTAACCACTGAGACATATCTCTAGCCTTATATATATCTCCACACATATATATATATATTTTTATTTAGAGAAGTTCTCACTGCATTGCTTAGGGCCTTGCTAAATTGCCAAGGCTAACTTTGAACTTTCAATCCTTCTGCCTCAGCCTCCTGAGGTGCTGGGATTATAGGTGTGCACCACCTTGCCTGGCAAGAATACTATTTTCTAAATCCTTGTAATTTGTGTATTTTCTCCTAGTCCCTGCCCCCAAATGTCCCTTTAAGAAGTCATGTGATCGTGTACAACCAGAGAAATGAAAGCTGTATCCCATTTGTGTACAATGAATCAAAATTTTTAAAAAAATTATGTAAATAGTACTGGTGTCCCTGGGAAGCTGGCAATCAGGCATAAGAGCACTTGGAGGTTGGAGCAAGGTGGCAGAATAAGGGGCTTACTGCTATAGATGTAAGAAAACCTACTTCTCCTTTTCTCTTCACCTTAGGATTTGAAATGAGGAAGGTCAAGGAGGGAGAGCAAACAATAGCAGTGTCCAACCTAGAATCCTGGTTACTGTCTTCATCTTAGCATATCCAACCTGCAAGTAGCTTCAGCCACTCACTGCACATGAAACAGTAGTATCTTTCTATTTTTCCTTTTTTTTTTTCTTGAAATCTACTAAATTACATCTCAAGTGACTTATTTAGTAAGACTTAGATTTAGGATTTGTTTTTATTTTTCCCCATCTCAAAATTAGCTATGCTTGAGGATGAATCAGATTTGTATTCACCAGATCTCTTGGAAGATCTCTTGGAATCTCTTGAAGATTAAAAACTAATCTCAGGAAGAGGTGCTGAGTGACAGAGTTTGTTGACGAATCACAGTAGGTGCCAACTAGACACTACTGATTTTACGACTATATCTGTGCACTCTGCCTGGGGAAAGATCTTCTACCAGGAAGGGGAGCTGAACTCTAACTGGCTGGTAATGGGAGTAATTTCCTCAACTGTTAACCCAATCTGCTTGTCCATGTGTGCTGATCACTGCTGAACTGGGAAGGCCACAAGCTCCTTAGTTACTTGTACTAGCTGCTCAACCAGGTTTTATTTTGGTGTTCAAATCCTGGTTAAAAGTATTCTACTTGATGAATGAAGATATTCTACACTGACATAAATATAACTGAATCCCAGCAATATATTCCTATGTCAAATTTGGAGATGCTGATAATATTTTGCCTTAATACATCAAATGATTTACCTGGAATCAGGAAATAACTACTTAGAAACATAGTACCTCAAATTGAATGAATGGTTATAGATCATTCTACTTTTATTTATTTCTGAGCACAGAAAACAGTCAAAATAAGGTAGGATGTACAAAGAAATTTCTCTGCATTCAAACTCTTCTGCTAAGTTCAATTTATGTTTAAAATAGCTAGAAGAAAAAAAAAACAGAATGAATCAAACACCATTACCCTATGTAAATGTATGATTACACAAATGGTATGCCTTTACTTCATGTACAAACAGAAACAACATGTATCCCATTTGTTTACAATAAAAATAAATTTAAAAAATAAAACAAAATAAATACATAAATAAATAAATAAAATAGCTAGAAGGGGACAGAGGGTAGGATCCTTTAAGGAAAATGCCTTTAGCCAGAATGCCAGCATCCATCAGGCAAAGCAAAACAATGATTGCTGAGGTGGTTCAAAGGCCAATCCTCAATAGTAGATGTGCAATGACAAAGGATAGCTCTCCAGAGTGATTATTTCCTGATTTTGAGATAGGCAGCCCTGGGGACTTGCTGGCCTGGTGTGGCAGGGCCTTTTTGTGTGTAGGGTCTGGTTAGATGAGAAAGCCCACGGGCATGGGCATCGCAGAGCTGCCAGGATGCCGGATTTCCCCTCTCAGGCACTGGCCAGATAATCAGAGCCAGCAGCAGGAGGCAGATTAAAGCTTTACTGGGAAATTCCAAAGAGATAGGTGTTTGTGGCTTTTGGAGACTTCTCCAAAGCCTTGAAGCAAGACTGAAGTGCTGGAGCAGGTGCCATCAAGTCTTTCCACCAAGCTGGGATGTATCCCTCAGCAGTTCTCAAAGTCCCTAAAATCCACAGTGCTGCCAGAGGGAATGAGGTCTGCGTGACTTCTGGTTTGAGGAAGGGAGGGGCACAATGAGTAATAACAGTTAAAATTGAAATTCCATGACTCAGATTTTAACCTTGTGTGTAGTCTTGCATTTCTTAAACTCTTACTCTACAAGGTATTTGCCCTTAGAATCAATACATAAATCAACATAATTAATACCTACTCATTAGGATCAGGGATTTTAAAGATAGAAACAAAGCCACAACATTGAGTGGAAGTATTTACCTTAAATGAGTGTGTTTTCTCTCTTCCAAAGTTGGAAGGAATTTGACTGGTGTTGAACTGTACAAGCTAAATAAGCATCACTGCCTATCTTGTGATATATTAGTCAGCTTTGCATCGCTGTGACCAACACACCCCACAAGAACAACTTGGAGGAGGAAAAGTTTATTTTGGCTCACAGTTTCAGAGGTTCAGCCGGTGGTTGGCCAACTCCATAGCTCTGGGTCTAAAGTGAAGCAGAACATAATGGTGGAGGAGAGCTGCTCAGTTCATTACAGCCAAGGAGGACAGAGAGAGAGAGAGAGAGAGAGAGAGAGAGAGAGAGAGAGAGAGAGAGAGAGAGCGAGCTTGACTGCAAGGAGCCAGGGATAATATAATCTCCAAGGACATTCCCCCAATGACCTACTTCCTTCAGTCATGCCCTACCTGCCTACAATCATCACCCATGAATTCATTCAAATGGTCAATCCATCAACTGGATCAATTCACTGATTAGGTTAAAACTCTCATAATTTAATCGTTCCCCCTCTGAACACTCCTGCATTGTCTCACACAAGAGCTTTCACGGCATACTTCATATCCAAACCATAACAAGTGACAGTGGCCTCCATCTCAGCCCGGGATGGTGAAGGAAAAAACTAACTCGTCTTTAGAGCAAGGGGTCCAGCCTTCTTCCTGCCAAAAAACTCCTCAGGGCTGTAACATATTCCTATTAGAAGGAGGGACTTCCTGTACTTGTGAAGTTCGTGCTAATTCTAATAAACGCCTCCCTGTAACCATTGACGAGTGGGAGGAAAGATATTATGTAGAGGGGATGGAGTATGTATGGCTTGACAAGTTTCACCTTCCTGCACTGAGATCACTGCTTTAGAATGCGGTCCTGCAAAAAACAACGCACGTGCTAGCTGATCTCTCTGGAATTGAGCATTTATTAGGAGAAAGAGCTGAAACATGGGGGCTGGAGTTGTAGCTCAGTGACAGAGCACTTGCCTAGCATATGCAAGGCACGGGGTTCGATGTTTAGCACTGCATATAAATAAATAAAATAGAGGTCTATTGACAACTAAAAAAAAAAAATTTAAAAGCTGAAACATGGAGGTATTGGCCATGAGGCAAGGATGCAGCTGCACAGAGAAGATGATGTATTTCTTTTATGCCAATTTATGCTTTTACTGGTTTTTCTATTACAAAAGGACTGTCATAAGTCTTTGTTAGACAAAGATCACTCAATACAAAATACTGTTAATTTCTCTGTTACATGAAGCCAATGGTTATGGCTTGGTTTATATTTTCCCATTTATTTTCTCTATTCTGGTATATGTATGAATGTGTAGGTTTATGCACATTTATTTTTTTCTTATGCACAGATTAATATATAAATGCACATATATACTCATTTGTAAATTTGCTTTTTTACCAAAATGTGATCTTATCATTTGTATTTTACTAATTTTCTTCACCTAGCAATTTTATTGAAGACATTGCCAATTATTGGTACTTACACAGACCTAAATGTCTGTGCTGTATTCTGTATTATAGACATTTCATTATGTACTTGACTATTCCCTTATAGTTTGTTTCCTCTTTTCATACCTATTATAAACAAAACTCCATTGTGTGTATATTTGTATCTCTGTGTGTTAGTGTGAAGGTTTCTATAGGATAATTAGTATAAAATAGAATTTATGCATCAAAAGATATACTTATTTTTAATATTGACTCATATTGACAAGGTGTTCTAAAAAATAGTTGTGCAATTTACATTTTCCTCCAACAGTGTAAGAGAATACCTGTTTCTCTATATTTTATTTTCAACACTGGATATTAGTAACTTCCAAAAAGTTGTTTTAATGTGGTGGGTAAAACTACATCTCATCTCCATTGCTTCGATGTTGGTGGAGCTGAGATTATTCTGTATACTTGTGACCATTGCACATCATCTAAGTGAATTGCTTGTTCACCTAAGGATGTTTTTCATAGACTTTTCTCTTGGAATTTTTATACTTTCTCAGTAATATATTGACTCTTAACTCTTTGACTGTTATATGTGGCAAGTATTTTTCTCCAGCTTTCTTTTGGCCTTCAATTTGGTTTAATGTATTATTTTCTGCATAGAATATAAAATTTTAATGCATTTAAACCTATCACCTTTTCCCTTTGATGTTTTTTGGATTTGTATTATGCTTATGAATCTCTTTCCACTCTCAAGATTTCCCAAAAGTATCTTTTATTTTATCATTTGAAGATTTACATTTGTATGATAAAAATATTTAAAGATTTTTGTGACTGGGCATGGTGGCACACACCTGTAATCCCAGTTACTCAGGAGGTTGAGGCAAGAGGATCCTAGGTTTGAGGATAGTCTCAGCAATGTAGCAAGACCCTGTCTCAAAATGAAAAATAAAAAGGGACTGAGGATATATCTCAGTGATAAAGCACATCTGGGTTCAATCCCTAGTATGGGAAACAAAGAAACAAACAATAACAGCAATAATAACAAAAACCAACAAGAAATAACAAAAAAGATTTGGGGTATTTAGATTTTTAGTTTATCTGGAATTTATTTTTCTGATTGATTCAAGGAGGAATATGATTAGACATATTAAAATATGGATAACTTATTGTTCCAATACCATAGGACACATCCTCCATTCTCCATCACTGTATGGGATAGTTCTTCCTTGCCCAGTGATTTGAATATCTATTTACCCCACACTAAAATCTCACACATACATGGGTCTATTTCTGCACTTTTTATTTTGTTCTGATTAAACAGATATATGCTTTTATTTTTGTTACTTTAAAGTATAATTTCTTATCCAGAAGGGTGAGTCCTCTTTTTTTTTCTTTCAAATAATGTCTCTGTTGTTTTTTCCCATTTACTCCTGCAGAGGCAATTCATTTTTGGATAGACAGTGATGGTCTCAGAGGTACTTTCTTTGTGGTTAGGAAAGAACATTATTCAGTTGTGATGCAACCCTTACATTTCCAGTTTCCTAACCTGTTCCTAAGCATTTAAATCTTGAAAAATAACAACGAGAAAGAGATACAGACTTTGCTATCATTCATACCTTTTCAGGACACTTTTTCCCTGTGCCCTCACTCCAATAGTCCCAGCCCTGAGACTCTGTAAATTTTGTTCTATGCACCTCTGGCTGCATGACAAACTGTCCCAAAATGTAGTGGGTTCAAACAACAAGAATTTGATCACATTTCATGATTTGGGGGTTGGGAATTTGGGTACTGCTTAGCAGGTGATTCTTTTACCTTATGTGATATGACCCGGGTCACCCAAAGCTAATCTGCTGGAAATCAACTGGACCAGTCTTCAGGACCCAGGGTGGCTTCACTCACATGCCTGGTGCCTTGGTGGGAATGACTAGTGGCCTGGGCTTAACTGGACCCCTCTCTCTCTGAAGGTGGTTTTCCTAGCAGGATAATTGTTGTCACATGTTTGTTCAGAACTCCAAGGGAGGGTAGGCATTCCCAGAGATGGAGAGTGGAGGCTGCCCTTCTAAGGTCTGAGTTTCCCAGACCTCTTCTAAGGTCTGAGTTTCACTGCCATTTTGCTTCTGCAAGATTCTGTTGTTCAGAACAGTCACAGAACCTGCCAAGATTCGAAGGGGAAAGGCATAGGCCCCACCTTTTAATGAGGAGTTTGCCAAAGAATTTGCGCATGGCAGTTTTTAGTGATTATTTTGAATATGCTTCCATAGCATGTAAAGCCTAATGTCTGAGCCATATGAAGTCTTTCTACATTGTTTAGTGAGTTCTGTAAATTGACGAGAGTGGTATGGGTGGTCATATGAGGAAATTTGAATTCAAACAACCTGATCCTTGAAAGTAATTGGTTATCAGACAGTGACTGGCAACTGGCCATTAGTTTGACTTGTGGTTTTTAAAATATCCCTGTCAAGTAGAGATTTCCATTGGTGGGAGCACTACGTGTAAGAGCCCAAACCCAGAGCATTAGCTCCCATGTGAGATAGGAAGACTCCTATAATTCTGGTCCCAGTTAGCCTGTCTGCCATTACATGTGTGGATACCAAATGACAACATATATAGATGACTGTCTGGGGAAAAAACAAAGCCAAGACCTTCTGAAGCTGGGTCTGTGATGCTGTTTTAGTGCATAAAAGTCATTAAGTATGGATTAGTCATATATGAGTATTTTGTACAATTGAGTACTGCAGTAGAAAACTATTTTTTATTATTAATATTATTTGCAAGCAGCTCTCTCTGGCAAATGAAATTGGGAAAGCATTTCTTTCACATGCTTTGTTCTTGTTCATCCAAAAGTGATAAAATCCTTCTTTCATTTAAAAATCTGTGATTCATCAAGTCTTTATTTTAGATTGATCATAAGATTCTCTTTTTTTCTCTACCATTGACTTAAAATGTCTCACGTACTTTCACCACGGAAAAGATAGTGAACTGTACTTTAACCTAAGAAAATTAAAATGCTCTGTTTTTAGTGAGCCAAAAGGTTTTTCAGCACACTTTTTTCACTATCACAGTATGACAGAGAATCTGTTGCACATCAGTCCTGTCCATGACCCTGTTAAGCTTTTAAATTGCATTTTAGCTGAGCTTCCCCAGCCTCCCACATGGCCTTGAAAACAAAGGCAAGACCCTTTGTGTCACCCATGGAAGGGATGATTTGTCTCAGCTGAGCATGGAAAGTCACTCTTTTCTGTGTCCCCTGCGTCTGGCCCGCCCCGGCTCACAGTCACCACTCGATACATATTTATTGAGTGAATTCCGGGTCCGTGATTTGAATGTGCGACCTCTTACTCTGGCCTCTTGTTTGCCCTGTTGAACCCCCTTGTCTCAGAACACACTGTGGTAATAGTCCGCTTTGGGTTTCTGAGCTGATGTGAATGCTTAGTCGTAGCAACCTTGCAAGCTGCGGTTGTAATTGCTCACACGGTGCCCTTCGGAGGCCTTTCTGGTCCACAGAAGCCTGAAAGCAAAAATCAAAGACACAACTGCCTCTGGTGATTATTTTTGCAGCCATGTTGCTGAGAGAACGTGACACATACGACTCCCTCCCCTTGCATGGCACAAAGGCACCCCGTGGGTCTGGAGGAAATAGATGGCAATATCCCCAAGGTCTTGGGTCAATGAATATGCAAACATTGCTGCTCCTCTGTACCAATCTCAATTTATAGGAGGATGCTGCTGCTGCCTCTTCCGTCTCAGTCTCTAGTGCTGGGCACACTATGGGGGACTATGGATCTCTGTAGTTTAAAGTCCAAGAGGCTGGTTCCACACTCATGTTGATTTCACTTCCCACCTTTCTCTCAGGAATCATTTCATTTCTTGATATGTTGAAAATCCCATCTTCATTCTGCATTACCAGCAAGATTCTTTCTCACATTCCTACAGACATTCACCATTGGTCTCTTCAGCTTCTCTTGTCTTCAGGCTCAAGAAAGATCACACCCTCTAACATGCCTGTTTTTTGAGAAGGGGACACAGAAATAAATGTAGTCAGGACAGATAGAAAATGAAAAACAAGGGAAACACCTGAGTGTGAAATAAGACAACAGGAAGAGAAGGGGTCCAGGATGAGACTGAAGAGGCCAAGCCCTCTCCGTAAAAGCATTGGGATTTTTTTTTTTAATGCCATTTTTTTTTTAATGTCACACAGTATATATCTTCTGCTAGGTTCGAAGGCCCCGCTCTATCTATTTATTTGGCCACGATGGAGATTGAACCCAGCGGCAGCACATCACTGAGCTACATTCCCAGCCCCCTTTTTTGGGGGGAGACAGAATCTAGGTTTCCCAATGTTACAGAGCAGCAGTCTCTGGGAAACTGAGGCAGGGCAAAGACCCCCCCTCTTCAAACCCCAATTCTTGTGATCAAGTCAGGAAGATTGCAGACATGTCACTCAGAGTAAAAAGAATGAGTTTATTGAAAGTGCAGGGGGTCTCACGGGGAGTAAGAAAAGGGAAAGAGGACAGTTTCAAGGGAGAGTGGGTCCTTTCAAAGAGGAGAGATACAATGTGCCTCTCCTGCACTCCAGTTTTCTTGTGGGTCCCAGGGAAGTTTCCAGAGAGTCCTGCCCAGGTCCACCTCTTGACCTTTGACTGACAGCAGAATGACATCAGACTTTCAGGTACCTATTGCCATGACAATGCTAGGTTCCCTTGGCCCATGCTGAGCAATTCTAATTGGATTCTTAAACATTTTTACAGGTTTGTTGGTTAGGGTGAATTATCCTTCTCTTCCAGAATCTGGTCTCTGAAAAGATCAAATGTCTCTCCTTTCAAGGTAACTTGGGTTCCACCTCTCAATGTTATGTCTTGCCTGCACTTACCTGCAGATAACAGGTAGTTTGCTGAGGAGTGTGATAGACTCCTATCCACTTAGGCCAGGCAGAGCTGCAGGTAAATGACTTTTTAGCAAAGAAAGCATGTGGGAGTCAGCACAGTGGGCCCATTTTATAGAATTATTCTCTTAACCTCATGTTCCCACCATCCTTATCTGCCTCTCCCCTAATACCAAGCTGACCTTGAACTTACGATCCCTCTGCCTCAGCCTTCCAGGTTGCTGGGATTACAGGTATGCAACACTGTACCAGGCTCAGAGTCACTCTATCAATCAAATTCATAGAGCACTGGATATTCTCACGGGAGACCTCTCTGAGACCTTAAAAATCATGTGTACCACTACGGCATGTAATTTCCACCATAAATACCACAAAATACGTGAAAATTTTAAGTGACCCTTTAACATTAAATGAAAATAGGATAGTGAAAATAGCAAAGGTAGGTAGGCCCACTCATTGTAATGATTTGAATTAATGTCTCTACAAATTATGAATTATTGCATGTTATAAACCACTGGGCTGCGTGTAGTAGTCCAAACTACTACTGAAAAATCTTCCAAATACCAAAGACTGATGGCTTCCTTTTTGGCCTCTGCCATTAGGTATTTGTATGTGATTCCACTGAATGAAATGTTCTCCCCCACTGCCCTGAATCTTCTTTTCCCTCTTCACTTATTGCTCTAACTTCTTTTCTATTTAGGCTCTTAACTGGGCTCAGTGGTGCACGCCTATCATCCCAGTGGCTGGGGAGGCTGAGGCAGGAGGATCCTAGTTCAAAGCCAGCCTCAGCAACAGCGAGGTGCTAAGCAACTCGGTGAGATCCTGTCTCTAAATAAAATGCAAAATAGCACCGGGGATGTGGTTCAGTGGCTGAGTGCCCCTGAGTTCAATCCTGATACACACCCAAAAATATAAAAATGAAAATATTATCTATTTAGGCTCTAATATTTAGCCCGTTGATCAATTTTGAATTACTTCTACATATGGTATAAGTTACGGTTCCAACTTTGTCTTTGGCTTGTGTACATCCAATTTTCCTAGCACCATTTGTTAAAGAGACCACTCCTTCTCATTGAATGGTCTTGGCACCCTTGTTAAAGATAAATGAGATTATTTCTAGGGTCTTCCTTCTAGTCCACTGATCTATATGACTGTCCTTAAGCCAGTTCCATACTGCTTTGATTGTCATTGCTTTGTATAAGTCTTAGGATCAGAAAGTGTGAATCCTCTAACTTTGTTCTTATTCTCCAATACTGTTTTAGTGCTTGGTCATTTTTCTCTGTACACATTATCTTATGCCCTGTGCTTTCCACCACTCATGTAGTCAACGTGTCCCAAGATGCATCTTTCTTTAGGTGTTCTTTTTCTTTTTTCATAGTCACAAATGTTTTCAGAGATGAGTTCAGGTTTGCTGAGATTTTGTATGGATTTCTCCAAGACTGGTCTGGGATAGGATGGACGAGGGCTCACCAAAATCTCACACAAGCATCCTTCTTTGAACTATCCAGCTGAGACTCCAGGTGGTATTTTATTTTATTTTATTTTTTTGGTGCTGGGATTTGAACCCAGGGCCTTGTGCTTGACAGGCAAGCCCTCTACCAACTGAGCTATCTCCCCAGCCCCAGGTAGCATTTTGTTTTTCTTTTACTGGTCCATTTACTTATCCAGGAGCAATCAGAGTATGAGGAGGGCACCCTGAATATTTAGTACAGCCCCTGGCCGTCAGGAGGGTCTTACTCTGCTTCATGAGCTGGTACTCAACAAAGAGGTCCCTGACTAAATGTGGTAAAAATTGCTTCATGCTGTGGAAGGGAAACGAATTGACTAAGGAATTGCTGCTGGTGCTTAACAAACCAGTTCTTAGATTGTGAATTAAGTTTAATCTAAACCAATGGTTAAATGCCATCAAAGTGATCCCTCTGTGGAAGAGTAGTGGAATGGGGGGGAAATGTTTATGTTGCAATTAGCTACAGATAAGAAAGACTTTTCTGAATGTTTCCCTTGGCCTTAGGCAGACCACTGCTAACTGTTCTCCCAGAAGGGGAGAGGACTGTGTAAACCCTTCCATCTGTGTATCAGGGGAAATGGCACCTACTGGAACTTGGGAGGTGCATTTACCTACAATTGTTTGAGTTCTGGTTGCATTTAAATCTAGTGAACTTTTCAGCTTCTCACATGGACTGGGGATTTTCCACCACATACCTGCAAATGTTTCCAGGCTCTATGCAGAGGAGCTTTCTGCCTTTCGTTGGTGATGTAACCTTTGCGTTTTCTTCACCACTGTGGACTTGCAGGACCTAGGCAACTGTTTTGGACAAGAGTAAGAAATATGTCAGCATTTCCCTCTCCTCTACTCTCAGCTGTTGGCATTCTCGATTTCCAAATTTGTAGTTCTTCAATTGTCTTAGGAAGTGAAACATTAAAGAACATTTTATAAATTAATTCAAAATAAAACCTCTCATTGTACTTCAGCATCTTTGATGCCTGATTTGTTCTACCTCTTTTGCTTTGACATGCCACTTCAGAACAGGAATGACTGGATGAGACATTAGGGACTTACTGCATTTAGCTCGGAGTGTGACCATTAGCCAGTGAAGAGGCATTGTCTTTTCCCTCTGCTGTGATTTGCATATTAAATGTTTCCTAAAGGTCCACATGTTAAAGGCTTAGTCTCCATGGTGAGACAATTAGGAGGTGGTAGAACCTTAGGAGGTGATCCGGTGGGAGGTCTTTAGGTCATTAGGGCTGTGCCCTTGAAGGGGGTCGTGGGACCCACATCTCTTCCTTTTTCCATTTGCTCCCTGGTTCATGATGCATGTTCCTTTGTTACACCACATGCTCCCACCACGATATGCTACCTCACCATAAGCCCATAGCAATGGACTCAACCATGGTCTGCAACCTCTAAACCTGTAAGCCAAAATAAACCTTTTATCTTTATAAGCTGATTTATCTCAGGTATTTTGTCATAGTAATGGAAAATTGGCTAACCTATCTATTTTACCTGCAAGTGTTTGATGATCTAGATCTACTTAGACTAAGGAAAGCTGGAAACACCATAGAAATAAGGGGTTCTTGGTCAGAATCTAATGAACCTGTGCCTGTTAGGCCTGTGACTGGTAACTTACACACATATACCAGTGTGTCAGGGGAAAGATCAGATGAACCAGCTGTTCCAAAGAACAGCAGTTTCTTCTTCTTCTTCTCCTCCTCCTCCTCCTTCTTCTTCTTCTTTTTTTTTATCCTTCTATTATCTATTTTCATGAGTAGAAGGCTAAAATACAATTCTGTTAGGAAATACTCCATGTGGATTAAGGGAGTTTTTTTGGGTTCTCCCATGTTGTGAGGAGTGTATGGCAATTCTTACACCTTGGAGACTCTGACTCTTTGAACAAATGACACCTAAAAATATGCCTATGGTATTTGTATATTTGAAAAGGCCACCCTGGCAATGACACTGTGGCTGAGATCATGGAGCACGCTCATGGTGCTCAGGCAGTGTGCCCTGGCCCACCTTCTTTAAAAGTGTTTAAGTCATCAGGGCAGAATTCCTGGTGTCTAGAATGAATGTGTGTAAGACTAGTACAACAGCTGAGTTAGAGATGGTTCAAGGACAGTCAGGAAGCTGTTTTGCAGCTCAGCATTGCTGTCCTCTCTGGAGACTGCCCCCCTTGTAACTGTCCCCTTTATGACTGTCCCCTGTGCTCCTGGGGCAGCTTCTGCCTCCGTCTTTCTGTGCCCTTCCCAGGCCATTCTCCAAGAACAACACCTGGGCACTGGGCCTCCCATGTCCTCCGTGTACATAGGCAGGTGCCTGTTCTTGTATCACACACTGAGGCCAACTACTCCTTGATAATGGGATAATGGGTTTAACAATGGTTTTCAATGGCCTGTGAAGTCATGATTCAGAGTATCCTGTAACCAGATGGAGGCTCAGCATGGCACTGTGGGTGGGACACTTTGAAGGCCTGCCTGGGTTACTCACCCTGACACATTACATCCTTGAGCTAGTTATTTCAGCTCTCTGAACTTTACTTTCCTCCTCTGAGAATTGAGGGTTCTGATCTCCTCATTGCGGGGGAGGGGTGTGTGACCGATGGGATTTGTGGACAGCATGTATGGCCTAGGGCCAGGCATGTAGTGCTCAGTAAGTCAGGGAGAGCCCTCCTCCCTGCCAACTGCACAAAGGGAAAAAAAGTGTTGGGGAGGGGTAGAAGGGAATTTAGAAATCATTGTATTTAACTGGTTGAGAAACATATTAGCAAAGAGATTCCAGATGAAGGAAGAACATTGCCACTGAGCCTTTTGCTTCAGGGCTGTGGGCTGTGCCCATCCTCAGGGCCAGCCTTGGTCCAGCTCTGTTCTTGCTGCTGTCTAAGGCAGGGACCATATCTTTGGATCGGAGCACCGGAATGTTCCTAAAGAGAACACATATACAACCAGCTGCCTGGACCTGATTCAGTTTTGACAACAGCAACCCTGATCTTTTAGAAATACCCCTTTGAGAATATACTAGTTCATTTTGATGGTTTCCCTCTCCTGACAGAACCTCTCTTCCTGTCTCCACGCCCAC
Organism: Sciurus carolinensis; assembly: GCF_902686445.1. NCBI lineage: Eukaryota > Metazoa > Chordata > Mammalia > Rodentia > Sciuridae > Sciurus > Sciurus carolinensis. The sequence goes on from NC_062215.1 coordinate 120,163,073, forward strand.
CCCTTGGCCACCCTCTCATCCCAGCAGCTGCGGGAAGATTTCTCTCCAGCTGCCCATCAAGTCTTCAAAAGCCAGCTGCCATGTGATTGTAATCTATTTTGCATCCCTCAATAGCGTTGGGTGAAACACACACACACACACACACACACACACACACACATTCTCTCTCTCTCTCTATCTGCTCAAAATTGCAGGGAGACAGGAGCCAGAGCTGCCTTGTGACTCACACAGAGCCCGAGTGGATAATTACTGCCATTCAATACTTGCCCAGGAAAGAAAACAAGGGTCCGGTTGGGTTTCAGTGAACCAGAAGCCTGAGGAGTAAGAGGGGGAAGGGGGGAGCCCTGCTCCCTCCCTACTGCTCCCCCATCACATGCCATTTCCAGAAAAATAGCATCCTGCTGGCCGCTCCACCCCCAGCTCACGTCTGCATTACACTTATTTAGTGTTCAGTTTAGAATCCTAGTGTGGCCGCGTTCTGCCAAGCACCTCTTTCCAGAAGACCTCTGTGACCTTGAACCGGCACCTGACTTGCCTGCTTTCCTGGATGAGGGCTCAGGGACATTGGTTCATGCATGTGTTCAACCAGCAGCTATCATGGAGTCACAGCAAGGACAGTGTGGTCATCTAGAGGAAGGGCATTCTTCTCTCCCCGTAGTGACCCCTGCCTAGTGACACCTCTTGCAGCCTGGTCAGTGTGCCACTTACTGGCTCACCCACTCCAAGCATTCTCTCCTTCCTCTGCATTTTCTTGGTTGTGTTGCTGAGTCTTATCAGCTTTCATTAGATCTTTAACTTGTTGGGGACAGAGAACATGGTTAAGAAAGGGGGAGTATATATAAAAACACATTGCTATCAGTTCTCAGCACAGAGTTTTTAAAATATATTGTTTGTAGGAAATTGAATTAAGCATTAGGGAATGAATGAATGAGTATCCGAGGAAGGAACTATGTATTTTAAACTAAATGTCTTAGGATGGCTGGTGAGGGTGGGTGTTGACAAGTTCTAATGGAAGAGTCAGATTTGGGTGAGTCCACAGAGACGGCTAGTCTTTCTAGATTGGGAAGTTGTTTGAAGAAAACCATCCCTTGCTGGTGCTGAGAGTTTCTCTCCGGAGTTATAATATATAAAAAAAAATTCATTAAAGCTATGTTACCCAACATTGTGTTACTCAAGTTCATCCCCCGTGTTCTTCGAGGCTAGTTCCTCAGTATCCATATGCTTCATAAGGCATGGGTCATTCTTTGCAGGAGCTCATTAACTGCACAGAATTTGTGTTGGGTAGTTAAGACTTTTACTGATACTTTGGAGATTTGCTTCAAAATCACATGCATCTTCTTCTTGGTTTCATTCTGTTATTTTTGGGTTCTCAAGAAGCAGCACAACAATTCTCCTTTTCTTTTGCTTCTGAAAAGATTGAAGCTTCAGGAATTAGTAGAAGCATATAACCTATGATTCCAGGGAGTTTGCTCTATTTTGAATACTGATTCCTTATAAAGTTTTCATACATTGTCAGGGAAGACCTGGAGAATTAATGAAAGTGAAGAGACTCGTGATCTTCTTATAGTTCTTGACAATAGGGACAATTTTAACTATCCTTTATCTAATGTTTATCTCATGCTTGACTTTGTATTTAATGTTTTACATAAATCATTTTATGTAACACTCATTTGATTTCTATAATGGATGTATCATTGCAATTCCATTTTATATAGGATGAAACTGAGGCTTAGGGGATGTAAGAAATGGTATAGATTTATACAGATAGTAAGCAGTAGAACTGGGAACTGAACGCAGGCTATCTGACTTCATAACCCACACTCCCAGCCATTGCTCCTTTCTTTGCCTAGAATCGTGATCCTACCAGATATCTAGAAAAATTGAATTCTTTTTCTTTTAGGATCTAAGCAGATCAAGGCAAATGTGACCTCAAAATGACAGATGTCTGGACTATTTCAGAGATGATTCCAAAGCTTGCTTGTGGGTTGCTATTGATCGTTATTGCATTTTTAGGCGAAATAATTTGCCAAGTCCTCCATATTCATTATCCACAGTGTTATTTTCAAAACTTCAGTCACATATGCAAATGTACATGTACATCTATATATTCAATTGTGTGTATACATGATGTATCTGATTTGAACAGTTGATTATTTTAATTATTTTAGGTGTGCCAATCTACCGAACTTTTGGCAAGGTACTCTGAAACCAAGGTATTCCTAGGAAAATCAATTGAAGTTCTTCAAATGATCTTTAAATGGATCATTTGCTGTTCCAGAACTTTTTTGTTGTTCCCAAGAACAATCTTCACTAAGTGCATCTTTTGAAGACTTGTAAAATCTTCCTTCTAAAATCTGTAAAGGTCATTTTTGTCTACCCACCTGTGCCTGAGCAGGAAATCTTAGAGGGTCATATTTCGGTTTTTAATGACCCATGGAGGATGCTGCACCGCCTAACTTGGCAGCTTGCCTTTCCTAATAATCTAGATCCTCAGCAGGTACTTCCTGGTATGCAACCCAAAGGTCCCCTGCTGCCTTGGCTCATTCCATTTGATTGTCATGGTACCGATGTTATCTTGCTCATGGTCTTTTTTCCAAGATCAGGAAATCACAGCATTTACAACTGAGTCAATAGTTATGGTCACATTTCAATTTCCTTAAGTGCTTCCATCTTGAACAGCCCTCTGAATCCCAATATCTGCAATGTAACTGAGGAACTGTGAGAATACCATCTGGTTGCACGCATGGGGCCATTGGTCGCTGTACACTTGACTCTGAAGATTTGCCCAAATCAAAATTGGAGACCTAAAAAAGCTGGCCCTGAACACCTAGATTGACTTTCACTTTGTAGGGAGACATGGTCATTTGAGGGTACTTGGATGGAAATGTGATCTTGGAGTGGCATTTGTTTATTGAGTATAACTGCTGTACTCAGCTGTGTATAAAGCATGGGAGTAATAGGATCAAATTAAGAAAAGCTACTTAGATAGAATAGCAGGGAAGTTTCCCTAATGAAGAGACCTGATAGACCATGGAATAGTCTTCCTCAGGAAGGCTGGTCTCATTGAGATGTGGTTATTTACCGAGGAACCAAATAGTCCCCCATTGGATGCATCTTGGACCATTTTCATTTTAGTTTGAGACTTTGATTTAATTGGAAAAGTATCTCACATCTGTTGTTGACTACCTTAGGCTGTGTTTCTCAAATTCTAGTCATATCAGAATCACTTAGTGAGATTGTTAAAATGCAGATTCCCTGGCCCTATCCCCAGAGATTCTATTTCCTTAGGTCTGGCCATTGAGTCAGGGCATCTTCGTGGTCTCCAAATTTCTTGAATGATTCTGATGCAGATGTGCTGTAAACTCTGTTCTGAAAAACACTGTTAGGGCTAGTTCTAGAAGTTTCCAGATCTTATTGTAAAGATATCTGTGTATTTTGATGTGTTCCTTATCCTCATTCCCATTACCTACTTTGATCCATCACAAGTTCGTTTCTACCTGCACACAGGAGATGTTTGATGAAAGGCTGGAGGTTGCAGGGAGAAGAGTGCTCCTCCAAGGAGCCCCTTCTTTATTCAACCTGGCATTCTGGTGCTGCCTATGAGGCAGCCTCGTGTAGAACAGTGTTTCCCAAAATTCTAAGGCATGTTCTCAGTTATTAAAAAAAAGGTGGGGGAGGATTCCAGGGTCAGATAAGTGTGGAAAACAAAGGCAACCAGTTTTATTTATTTATGGGTTCTCAGAGTCTTCATCATGACAAAATCTTCACCATTCCCCAAATTCTTTGGTTATAGAATTTCTCATGAGATGACTGATTTGTGGAACAACACTGAGAAAGTCAGTGAGTTGAAAGCAAGAAAAATTTGTTCTCAAACTTAGCTCTTTACCAGATAGCTGAGTGACTTGGTCGTATTCCTCATGTTCCTTGATTTTGTTTCCTCATCTCTTAAATAGGAGTAATCATGTCACCTTGCCTAGATCACAAGGTCATTTTGAGGATCCAGTGAAATACATGGGTGACATTGCTTTGTGAAGTGTGAATTGTTTTTATTGTCATTGAAAAACTTATGAATTGCATGCAAGTTTGAAGAATGGAGAGTGAGCACTAGACAGTTTGTCTTTATCTTTGCTTAGACTTTCCTTAGACTAATCAAATGGGACTGAAAAATCTGGTCTGCTTGATTTACCAGGGTTTGTCTTGATCCCATGTTAATGGAAATTCTCCTAACTAGAAACTCTCAGAACCCCACTTTCTAGATCATTCCACAGACACACTGATTTTTCCAAATGTGAGAATCCTAGATTCTTTACAGTCAATGCAGAACCAGGATTAGGAAGAGATGACTGGCTCACAGTGAAGGAGATATTCAGAGTCATGAGTCAATAGGAAGGGAAGGGTTGGGATTGGGAAGAACAAGGGCCCCGGGTGTTGATGTAGTTGTGCCCATGGGAAAAGTGATCGCAGACAAAATTCCATTGTCTTAAGGACTTAGGACAAAGTTTAGCTCCAGGTAAGAGCTACGTACAAGAAATCCACAGTAGTGGGTGGCAAGGGCAGGGCCACCACTATCTTGCTTCAATGCAGAGAAAGTGCTTACCATTCAATAGGTAGAGTGTTGTGATTCTGAGTTGCTAGTATGGGTTGGAGCTTGGATAACTAGGACCTATAGGCATGAGAATCAAGGTCCACATCTTCCAGGGAGGGAATGTATTAGCTTTCCATCATTATAACTTATTTCCACGATTATAATTAATTTTGGTTCACAGCTTTGGAGGTCCTTCATCAATTGACTCCATCGCATTGGGCCTGTTGTGGCATATCATGGTGGGGATATGTGACAGAGCAAATCCTCTCACATCATGTTTGGGAAGTTAAAGAGAGAGAGGGAGAACGGGGAGGAGGCTGGTTATCTCTCTATCCCTTTCAAGGATATACCCACAGTGACCAAAGACTTCCCATTAGACCCCGCCTCTTAAAAGTTCCTCTATCTCCCAATAGTGCCACAGGCTAGGACCAAACCTTTACATGTGGGCCTGTGGGGAACATTGTAGATCCAAACTCTAGCAAGAGGCTAGAAAAATCTACATGGTGTGTCAAAAGTTCTCAGTATACTTAGCATAGCTCTAGTGATGTGACTGGAGTATAATTTAGAGAAACACAAGGATACCAATGGAACACTGGAACTTAGAAGAAAGGCTGGAAGGATCACACTTGTGGGTCTCTTTTACATCAATATTCAGAGTTGAGGTACAAAACTAACTAGTCCATATATTCTAGTGATGACAAAATTTTTATATCACCAGTAATAACAGTATCAAAGAGTTATTGATTGCTTGCTTGCTTTATGGTACCTTATTTTAAATAATTTATATATTATCTCAGTTCTCAAACTGCCCATTAATTAGGCACTATTAGTGTTCCCATTTTATACATGAGGAATTTAAGGTAGAGAGAAGCCAAGTAAATCGTTTCAGTGTGCGCAGTTGATTAATGGTGGTTGTGGACTTGAATTCATGAAGCTAAACTTCGGAGCTGTGCCCTTTTCACATGCTGTGCTTCCTCCATCCCACCACAATGACAGTTAAAATACAGTAATTAAAATGGAAAAAATTCACTAGAGAGTCTGGCAGATTTGAGGTGTTAAAAGAAAGACCTAAGGAACCTGAAGATAGATCTGCAGAAACTAATCAGTCTGAAGAACAGAGATTAAACAAAACAAAACAAAAAAATTGAAGTGAAATGAACAGAGCCACAAAGACACATGACACACCATCGTGCATTCCAGCACACTTATAAAGGGCTTCCCAGAAGGAGGTAAGAGGGGAAAAAATATGTTTGTGTATGTGTATGTGTGTATATATATATATATATATACACACACACACACACACACACACACACACACACACATAATGGCTGAAAACCACTCAAATTTGATACAAAAATTAATCTTCACAAATGAGAAGATCAACAAACATAAAGTAGGATAAATATAAAGAGATTGACACCTGTACATACCATAGTCAACTATTGAAAGAAGAAAAGGAAATCTTGAAATTGGCAAGGAAAAAGCACCAGGTCGTGTACAGGTCGTGTACAGGTATGATTAATAGCTGACTTTTCATTTGAAAGGCGGAAGTCAGAAGACAATGCAATGAGATATTCAAAGTGCCAGGGAAAAAATTGTCAATTAAGAATTTTATATCTAGCAAAACTATCCCTCAAAAAATGAAGGTGCCATAAAGGCAGTCTTGAATAAACAAAGATGAATATATTTTGTTGTTAGCTCATACAAGAAATGCTAATTGTGTTCCTTCAGGCTAAAAGGAAATGATGACAAATGGTAACCTGAAGTCCATAGTAAGAAATAAAGAGCCCAGGGAATGGTAAAAATGTAGGTCAATATAGTCCTTTAATATAGTCTTCTCATTTTCTCATAATTTCTTTAAAATATCCTGATTTTTATGAAGCAAAAATAGATGAATTTTTAACTAACCTAGTCCAGGAAAAAAAGGAGTGACTTTAAACATACAAAATAAGAGGTGGAAAGGAACCACGCTTGAGGGAAATGAAAAGAAGTGTAGAGGATAACTTAGCTTAATAGGCAATATAGTGAACTCATGACAGAAACATTTAGTCCAAGAAGATACTTTTTTATAGATGTTATTTTAAAATAAAGATGATGTCAGAAGCATATCTACTTATGGTGTCATAGTCATAAAACAGAAATTTCATAAAGTATAAAGAGATTCACAGCAGTTGCAGAGTTTATTTAAAGAACATATCTCATTCCACGAGAGATATAGTTTAAAAAAATAGACTGAGAAAAGCAGCAGTGTATGTTTTCGTTAATGTTTCATGGACCCTTGAGAAGAGCACACTCCATGTTTAAGGGACAGAGTTTGTGACATCTACATGTACTTGTTTTTATATAATAATATATTTACAAAGTATATCTACTATATATTACATATGAATTTATTCCTTATGTTTAAATACATTTTAAAGATCTATATAACTATCATATACATGTATATGTCCATATATATGTTACAAAAACTACAAAGTCTATACAAATATTCTCAAATTCCGAAAATATATGTAGTAGCAACAGTATTCTCTGACCATATGCGATAAAAATACAAACAAACCAAAAATCCCACAAAAAGCAAGAAATTCGGGTTAAGAAAATCTCAATGGAAACTGAGGTATAAATAGAAAATAATAATGTTTAAAATGCTGCATATCAGAATAATACTGCACATTAGAATTAATGGGAAATAGTTAAAGCAGGGATTAGAGGTAAATTCATAGTCCCAAATACTTGTATCAATAATCAAGAAAGAATGAGAGTAAATTAATTAAACTTCCAAATCAAGAAATTAGAGTTTTTTTTTTTTTTTTTTTTTTTTAAGTAAAGCAAAAGGAAGGATTAAATAAAGTAGAAGTAAAGCTTAGTGGAACAATATAGAAAAAAAATGATAGAGCCAATGTATAAATCATGAACTTTTTTGGAAAAAAATAATAAAATAGATAAATTTTTAACTAACCCAGTCCAAAAAAAAAAAAAAGAGTAAGTTTAAAAATACAAAATAAGAAGAGGAAAGGAACCACAGTTGGGGAAATTAAAAGAATAGTAGAGAACTACTTAACTTAATTCCTTGCAAATGAACTTGAGCAATTGAAATGAAATATTCTTTTTGCAGGACATATAATTTAATGAAAGGAATGATATTAGGCAGACAAGATGAAGAGTGAAGTGAGGAGAGCCTTCAGGACTCCCTCAAGGTTGGTCTGAGACTTTCTTGACAGAGGATGATGAAACGGGCACTTTTTATACTCAATATGTTTCTCATGACTTGATGATTTTGTACTTGACTAATATGCAATCCCATTTGCTGAATATGCTTGTGTAGATACACTTTCTGGCATTGTGTATTCCTGCTATATTATAGCACGACCCTGCCTTGCCTACCCTACTCCTGCCTTAGGAGAAGGCAACAGATTGATTTTTGAATAGGAATCTGTGAAATAAATACAAATTCACTCATCTGTAAGTCTCTGGCATCCCTCTCCCATATTTCTTGTCCCTTCGAAGGGTTGCTAGGCAACCAGGTAGAAAAATGGCTGAAACCCTTGTAAAGAGAAGACATGCTTATAATGTCAGAAAAATAAATGTGGGCTTCCTCACTTGGGCCCCCTTTAAAAATTGTCAGGGCCTGTGGAATAATCCATTCAGTTGCAATTATTGCAATTGACCTTGAGGCTGGGGAAAACAATTGGCTGTAATCCGGCTCAGTGGAGTCGTGACCCAAGCCACCAGGTGTGAGAGGGCTGCTACTGTGGCATCTTTTACCCTTGAAAGGAGGCGAATTCAGTGGTTCCTGTTAGGACTGGTTTCTCTGTTCGATTCTGTAATTCTGTTCTTACATAGTTAGCACTGTCTCTAGGAAACCTTTTTAGAGCTCACTTTTGTTCATGCCCAGTCTTTCTTAGGAATTGCTGCTACATCTCCCGTGGCATTTTATACATCCACCTAATTTTAAATGGAGCCTGCCTGTCTATGCTTCTGTGGGCATTGGCATGTGGGCTGTCTCTGGTGGCCCAGGCTCAGATTGCTCTAAGGAATGGCAGAGCCTTCCTACCTGGTGTGTGTGCCAGGGTCTGCTCATGGTGACAGGTGTTGATGTTCAGCTGCTAATTTCCCCCATTAGAGACAATGTGGTAGGATCTGATGATACAATCTGTTCATCTGAGTTCTGCCCTGATTTTTCCTGTCAAGAAATCTATCACTAACTTTATGGAAACAATAAAAGAAGGAATAGATGTGCAATCTGCCCTTTAAATGGTTTGGCTTTGCTAGGGAAAAAAAAAAAACCCATAGCAGTCGATTCCTTTTTGTCCATTGTAAATTTATTAACAGGGTGTTGTAATTAGGTGCACGGCTTTGCCTTAGAGGACAAATGGTGCTTGGTGAACTGTGACGTTGGTCTGATTGTGGTAAAATGATCCATTTGGTTTTACCAGCTGTGACTTTGGAGGGAGTTGAATGACAGAAAGCACATAAAACTCGACAGATGAAAACATTCTCAGCTCATACTCCCTATTACTGATCATTCTGCATCCCAAATAAAATACGTGTTGGTGATCAAAGACTACTAAGTATAAGTTGATAAGATGCCAGGAAGCTACTGGCTTCCCACATCACAATTCTATTCCCATTAAAATGGCATGAATTGCTCAATCTGAATCATGAATGGCTTAGGCGGAAGAGGAGGGTTTTCACCATCTCCTTGCTCCCTCTCACAAACCTCCAGCAGGTGTTCCTCCAGTGTCTGAGGAGACTGGACTCATTCAACTGATGACTTGAAGTTGTCAGTCTGAGTTTGAAATTTCTTAATATCCGGTGTTTCATCTTTGAAAATAAAAGGAGAGGGCAGCGCGGCATCCCTGGCCTCTGTCTTCTCAGTCACATCATTCCTGCACCAGCCGTCAAGCCTTTGCCTTTGGATGCCACCTCTGCCTAGCTCTGCTTTGTGGACTTGGTGAACCTGTCTCCTCTGCCATGTGGCAGATGCTAAGTTTTGTCAGTAGAGGGCACTGCAAGGCCACTGTAGGAGGAAGGGACACTGGTGTCGGTGTGCTTTTTCTTTCTTGCTTCAGTGGCCTTTGTCTCCCAGTGGCATTTAGGACATGCATGGCACGTGGCGTGGTGCTCACCCTCCGGCTGGTTTTACTAGCATTCAAAGAGGGGGCTTCCCACTGAGTCTCAAAAACACGCCAGCAGGTGGCCTCCTGCTCCCCAGCCCTCCAGAGGGTTTTCCACCACCAGCTGCCATTGTCACATTCTTCCCAGTGAGGTCGGAGGCTCAGCCTTGGGTCTGGGGGTAGGTGTGCTTTGAAATGTGCTTCCTCTTGGGTACTGTGTCTCAGCTAGAGGTAGCAGCTTCCTCTCATATCTCTCATTCCCGTTTTCTTTATTGCTCAGTTTCTAATCCCCTGTCACAAGCTAATAATTCTTTATATCAAAATTTCCCCCATAAAATTACTGGTGTGGTTTCTATCTTCTGATTGCGCCTACACTGAATGAATCCTAGTATTACCAAAAGCTCGGTCCTTGTCCCCGATGCCAATTCATGCCCATTTAATAATGAGGACACAGTTTTGAGAAAGTGGAAAAAGAAGGTTTATTGCTTTGCTAGCAAAGGAGAAACACAGGGGACTGCTGTGCCAGAGGCTGTGACTCTGCCCATCAGGAGGAACAGGGGGATTTTAAAGAAACTCTTGAAGAGTGGCAGTCCAGGTGTGCCCTGGCAGGGGGTCCCAGGGCACCCTGATGGTGTTAGGATTCATTTGTTAATTTGAGAGGATCTATTCTGGCAAACATCTCCTTCCTGTGGTGGGTGTGTTCAAGGACAATTAACTAGGGGAAGAAAAAAAGATAACACTTTCCTTAATCTTGTTAGGAAAGGGGAGAAGAGAGAGAGAAAAAAAAATGTCCTTTAAAAAATAAGCCTCAGAGCAAAAAGGACTATATTCAGAAGGTAAAGTGGACCATGGTTACACTAGAGGCTCAGAAGTGAGTTTGGGGAGAAAGGCCTGGTTTGTCCCCTTCTCCTTTCTCTGAGGAGTCTGCCTGCTCTCAGTAGAAGAAACTCAGTGGCTAAGGGTGGCCCAGGGTGTTATTTTAGACCCTATCTGCTGACTATTTTATCTTGTCTCCCAATTAGTTAAGGACCCAGGCAAAGGGAAATTTGGATTTTTATTGTCAACCATGGCCCTTGTGTTCCCCAGTGATTTTCATATAAAAGTACTCTAAATAACTTATCACCCAAGGAAACTGAAGGATGCTTCAGGAAAGCACAACCTGTTTAATCCCTGGCTTTGCTATCCTCTGGTCATCCACTGGATCACTGTTATTTTCATATGCTACCTATAAAATTGTTTTTTCTTAAAATGCTAACCCAATTGCAGAGTTGTTCTTTATCTCCCAAATGCTCAGACATGCCAGAGTGATCTTCTTAAAAGAGTACAATCCCAAAGATCCTGCATAAACAGTCTAGAATTTGGTGATGGGGAAACATTTCAAGTAGTGCAATGAACTACTTGAAACCTACCTCTTTAAAGTCAAGAATTTAAAAAAATATATATGCATTTTAAAAATGTGTATGAAACAGACAGGTTTGTGGTCTCCTTTCTGTGTGTGGAGGACCACTTGGGAAAAAGGTCATTAGTCAGCCCTGGGGCAAGGTCTACATCTCTGCCACAGTGGATATTAACAGTTGAATTTGGTGGTGGTGTGAGATCTTGTTGAAGGAGGGAATTAAGGAATGGAGCACGTAGATGACCACTTGGGCTCAGGCAGAGAGCCACACACCCACTCTTCCCTCCATCATCTCTACGGACATGGCACCTTCCCTTGCCCTTGACTTTCTCCTGCACTCTGCATGCGTGGCTGAGCTGCTTATGTATCCTGTGTGTTTGCATAAGGAGAGGACTGTAGAGGAAAGGTGCCCTGTGCTGTAGAGAGATCGAGGAAGTGCAACTCCTGCCTTTTGTGAACATTAAAATTTTGGAGCAGTGGCCAAGGATTGATGGAGCTTGATGACACCCCCATCTTAAGCATAGGTCTGAGTAATAATAACTGACATGGGGACATGTGAGTTTGAGATCCTGCATTGACCTTTGAAGCTGACTGGTGTTGAGCTGAAAAGTCAGAGGAAGTGAACACTTTGTCACTTACTGAGTGTAATGGTTAAGGCTGGGTTTATTATGAGCCAGGTGATTTGATACAGTGACTTTACATCTTAATGATTATAGACTGACTTGGCAGGTGACTTTATATAAGGGACAGGATCAAAAAGATTATTCAGAATCAGAATCAAAAGAATCACCACCTTGAAGTTTAAGTACAAATCTTTGCTTTCTTCCTTATTGCCTTCTGTAATTTCTTCAGTCATTGTGGAAAGAAGTCTCATGGTTATTGATCATAACCCTTTCCTTTCTTAGTGGCCATTGAAGGCTAAGATGTAACTGGTGTGTTTTGTTCCTGTGTCCTTTCAGATAACCTCTCTGCCTCTCTGCAAACCTCTTCCTCTCCTGCTTTCCCCTACTTCAAAGAACTGACTCTGTTTGGAAGAAGACTTTCTAAAGGCTTGAGCATGTAGCACAGTACCTTTTACGTGAAACAAGTGTGCAGTGAATAGCATTGTGAATGTAATTTCTTTATTATTTTCATATTATCTATTTTCTGATTTTAATGAAATGTCTTCAGCTATTTCTTTAACTTTTTGAGATGTTTCCTCTTTGGCAGAATCGTGACATGTATATTCTGAATAGATCTTGGTCTGCGTCATATATCTTGAGGTCATTACTCAAAGATACCCACCATTGGAGCCAGTTAGCAGATTATTGTAAGTGACTGAATGGAACTCCATTGGGGGAGTTGAACAACTCAAGGTCATCTTTCACAGTGTGTTCAATGGCATTGTGGCCCAGGGATGCAATTCACAGCACTGCAGGGGCTGTTTGCTGTTCACTTCCTCCTTGGCTTTTGCTCTGTGGCCCCCTCTGCTCTGAAATTGCTCATGGAACCACCCCAGATGATGAGGCAATCAATGGTCTACTCTAGCATTTAAGTTACTTGATAGAATCTGAAGTGATCACTGGCAAAAGCTGTTTGCCACCAAAGAAACCTTTTAAAAGTTAGAAATCACATATGATTTCTAGACATGTAGTCTGAAAAATAGAAACAACCTAAATGTTCCCCAATAGATGAATGGAAAAAAACAAGTACCAGAACACTGATGTGTAGCATGGAATCTCATTTATACTGCCCTAAACTATAAAAATTATTTAAATTAATGTTATAAAATTTATATTGTACTTATTAGATACTTACGGCATAGAAAAACAGTATGTGTATTATATGTTAATAGCAAATGGGTGTAAAAGATCTGAAAAAACACACACCGTACTGACCTGGGAGGAGATTGGGTTAGGTGTTGGAGTGAAGAGGAATTTTGCTTTTTATTTTCAGTGTTCCTGTGTTGGAAAATTTCTTACACCAAAATGGAATCCTGCATTACTAATAAATATAAACACTTTTTCAATGATTAACTTTGAACATGGAAGATATGACTTAGGGAGAAAAGCCACCTTGGCTAGGGCTGGGGTGTGATACTGAGGGACAGGACACAAGCACATGCCTCACTATTCACTTCATTAATGTGATCTACTAATTGCAATCAGAATGGCAGCTCTGTAGCTGTAGTTAATACTCTCCAAACAGATAATCGCGCTCAAATGTCTTGCTTTATTGCTTTTATGAGTAAATAAGTAGAATTCCTGTTGAACACATTCTGAAGTGTTTAACTGTATGTTAATAGTTATTAATGATTAGATTTCAGTCTCTATATCTTCCTGTCTGTATTCCTCCTCTCCTTCCCTGATACTCTCCTCCCCTTGCCAACTTGTTCATGTCCCCTCTGGTCAGGACCTGTCCCAAATGCACAACTTCCAGGAAGTCTTTCTTAATTAACTTGTCCTCCTGGAGAAATCTTTTGCTCACATCCCTTTGGTGAGTGCTGGCATCTTTGAGGACTTCATTTTGCGCCTTCTTGAGGCGTTGCTTGCTAATTGGTTTCTGTCATGTTTTTACATATGTGTTGTCTTAATTCATCTTCCAAAGAAATAGACTCTTCATGGAATAAACACAGAAAACAGGGACATGTGTAGACTTTGGAGAATGAAATATCTGAGTTCAAAACCTGACTCTTCCACTTTTTGCTGGATGTTTTTGAGAATTTTTCTTCTTTTAAGTTGCATATTCACCATTTGTGAAACTGAATTATTATATTTTGCGATTGTTGGGGTGGTTCTTTTGTGTGTTTGTTTTTTGTACTAGGGATTGAACCCAGGGGTGCTAAACCACTGAGTCACATCCCCAGCCCTTTTTTATTTTAGAGACAGGGTCTCCCCAAATTGCTTAGGGCCTCACTAAGTTGTTGGGGTTGACCTTGAACTCAGATCATCCTGTCTCACCCTCCCCAGCTACTGAGATTACTGCGCCCAGCTATTGTGGTGTTTGGGTGACCTGTATGTGAAGCACTTGGCACAGGGCTTTGTGTGGGTGGTAAGCACCCAACCTGTGACAGTTATTGGTCTTCACTCCTTCTTTCTCCAGCCTGTCATGTATCTATAATGCCCTGATATTCAGTAAGGTCCATAACGAGGCTTAAATTATGATTTGTTTGCTGATTTGACTAGCTATGTTCAGGGCTTGGAGACATTTGGGCTTCCTAAGTAGAAGGATAAGGGTATATTATCAAATCCAACCCAAGTCACCATTTCCTTGTTCCTCAAACCCTGCTTACTGTAAATAATTTAGTTGGGATATGCTCATATCCAAAAGGGTTGCTCCATTTTTTATCTAATTTTTATGCTACTTTGGAAGCCAAGTTGTATCTTGTCCTGGCAATATTTCTGACTTCCAACAGGTTGTATGCTTGTGTGCATTCATTCATGTAGCCACTTAATTCAGCAAAAGTTACTGAGTGCTGCTGTGCTAGGCACTATAGATATACAGGAGCAGGAGCAGGAGCAGGAATCTGCCAGGGGAAACACTTTAGACTGAAGGTACATCATGTGCAAAGTCCCTGAAGCAAAAAGAATAGGGTTTGGGAGCTACACCTTCTGTGCACTGTGGCTTTGGGTGAGCATGGGAAATATCTGAGGTGATATTGGGTGGACAGGTGGGCAAGACCATCCATATACCATGCAAAGGAGTTGCATGTTATACAGATAGTGTGGATCTACTGAAGAATTTTGAGCAAGGAAATAACAAAGTCATATTTGTGTTATAAAGAAATTTCAGCTAACCAGTGCAAGATGAACTGGGGGAGGGAGAAGAGGTGGTGAGAAGGAAAAATAAGGAGGCTACTGGAGTAGTATGGGTACGAGAGGAGGAGTGACAGTGGGGATGTGAAAGGGGGGCAGGGCGATGACAGAGGGATTTAGGAAGTAGAATTGAGAGGACTGGGCCTTGATTGATGTATTTTTTCTCTGTCATTGTCATAACAAATTGTCATAAACTTAGTGGTTTAAAATAATACAAATCTATTATCTTAGATTTCTCTAGGTTAGAAATATGACATGGCCTCACTGGGTAAAATCAAGGGCCAACTGGGCTGTGCTCCTTTCTTAGGGCTTAACAGAGAATTTGTTCAATGCTCATTCAGGTCATTAGCAGAATGCAGTTCCACAAGTTTGTAGAACTAAGGTCCCTGTTTTCTTGCTTGGTATAGCTGAGGCCCAGCCTCATCTTCCAGGTGCTGCCTGCATTCCTTAGCTCATGGACCACCCCTGTCTTCAAAGGCAGCAATAGAGGGTCCTGTTTCCTTCATTCTTTGAATCTTTCCTGCCTCTTGTAATTTCTTTCTGATCCCCTCTTCCATTTGAAAAGACTTAGGTGATTAAATCAGACCCATCCAGATCCCAGGAATAACCTCTCCATCTCTAGGTCTTCCACCTTGATCAGTCAACAAAGTTCCTGCTGCCATATGCAGTAGCACACTAACAGATACTGTAGGTTAGAAGGGGTGTTTCTTCAGGGCAGCTATTATCCCTTCTCTAATCGGTTGTGGGGTAAAGAGAATGTAGAATCCAGGTTTCTGACTTTGAGAACCAGGTTGAAATCAGTTTTAAGGAAGGATTTGACTCTTGGCCTTTTCTTGGCCATCGAGGAGTGTACGCTTGATTTGGTTTCTCACTGTGCTGGGGATGTGACTCAGAGGTTGTGTGCCCCTGAGTTCAAGCCCTGGTACCCCCAACACCCCCCCCCCCAAAAAAAAAAAACAATCAGTTATAACTCCAAGAGGAAACATTGGAGGAGAATCAAGCTGTGTCTATAAGGAATTACACATTTAGGATGTTATCGAGGTTTCGGTCATCTTGTCAAGCTGAAAATGTCACCATTATCGGGACAGTTGAGAATATTTACCTAGAAATGTGATTTTTTTCAGTTATGAAGGTGCTGTAGTACTTGTTTTGGTTGGTTCTATATTAAATATGTGAAACTTCCAAAAAAAATTAAAAGTGGATCTGGAGATACAGCTCAGTGGTAGGGTTCCTGCCCTGGGTTTGATCCCCAGCACCTAAAAAGGAAAGAGTTGAGATTGTTTGTGAATATGTTGACTTTAAGATGTCCCCAGGAACCAGCTAGGAGGTAGTTAGATGCGCCAGTCAAAAGTTAGACAAGAAATCAAGGCAGGAGATGCTGGTCAGGCAGCTGTTAACGTACAGCAAGCCCTTGGTGAATGTGTAGAATGGGAAGAGAACAGGACTACCAGCAGGACCCTGGGGTCCATAATACTGGGTGCACCCATGGGAGAAGCACTCACCAAAGAAACTGAAGAAGCACTGGCCTGATTTCCCCATGCAGGGTCTCTGTCCCTTGGGGCACATTTCTTGCCTCCCCTCTACCGGCCTATTTTCTGCCCACACCTTGCCCACGCCTCATTTCTGTTATGTGCTGTGGCCTCTCTGCCTCTTTGGGGATGTTTCAATTTCCATTTCTAAACTGCCTTATTCTCTCAGTATTTTTCAGTTGAAGTTTCAAAAGAGAAAAGAAAGAAAAAGAAAAAAACCTTCTGAGGAGAATGGAGTGGACCCAACTTATCATACGGAGTCACAATGTGGCACGGGTCACTAGATTAAGTTAGGATGGCTGTCCTGAGGCCAGGTGCCCATCATGGTCCAATTAGCTATTTTTCTATTTCAGGAACTGGAATGAATCCAGTCTGACAGCTCAGGCTTTGGGGGCAGGAAGGTTGACTTTACCTGCATTGTATTTGCTGGATACAGGATTACATCAAAATAGAAAGATTGTAGGTTCACCCCTCACTCTTAGCCTCATGTGGCCCTAATGCTGTCTGTGGCAGGGAACCATCATTATAGGCATTGAGGATCTAAACTGTAGGACTAAAGTCCAGGTAGGCAAAACCCAAACTGCATATAGTCATCTTCCTTCAGAGTCACTGGCAATCTCTGTGGTCTTGTATTTTCTCAACATTATCCAAACGAGAGCTGCTCATTGTGCTGTGTGGGCCTTCCAGTCACTCATCCATCTGCAGGCCACCCTCATGCATAAGAAGTCCCTGGGTCACAGTCACTGGCTCTGAATTTTGCGTCTCACCTTCTCTTAAAGAGAGACCCTCTGGGTAGGGCTACATTTGCAGGGTTGGCAGAACTGAAGAGGTGACAGTGTTACTATATTGTGACCTTTCTGGATTCCAAGAGAGAACTAGAAATTTTATTGCCAGACCCAAGAAAGTACTATCAAGTCTTCAAAATTCCTATTAGTTTTTTTTTTAAATATTTTTAATTATAGATGGACATGATACTTTATTTTGTTTATTTAGTTTTTTTATGTGTTGCTGGGATCCAACCCAGTGCCTCACACGTGCTAGGCCAGCACTGTACCACTGAGCCACCACCACTGCCCTCCTACTGGTTTTTGTTATACGCAGATAAGAATCTGTCACAAGATCTGGATTTATGAGCCACAGTGTGATGGGCTCCAGGAAGGCAGGGAATCCTGGAGAGCAAATGAGCTTCTCTAACCAAATTCTGATGATGCTCAGCTTCAGCGAATTCGTTTCCTTGCCACGAGGGTGACTGGACTGAGTGGTGACATGATACCACTGTCCTGAGGCCCAAACCTCAGCAGTGGCCCTTGTCCACGTTCCTTGCTGGGGAACAGACTAAAACCATAAAGTTAAGGTGTTCCTGTGCCACAGCAGACCCTTGCCATCCGCTGCTCACTGGACCCTTGCCAGGGTGTTCTTCAACTGTGGTGGAGAGACACCCCTCCTTGCTTGACTGGAGAAAGCAAAACAGCCAAAATGGTGCCCCAGACACCAGGAGGCTCCCGAGTAAAAAGGAAGATAGGCACATTCTTCACCTAATTATTGGGGGTCCCAGAGGGCGACTGGCATTGAGCCCACTAGTGTTATTGCAGTCAAGTCTGTCCAGTCTGTCGGAAAAGGACTCCGTGGTCACGTGAGCTACCGGGGGTAAGTGAAGCTCTGAGCCAGTGGGCTGCTTCTGCAGCTCTCACCTGCAGAACCCACCTCCGTGAGGATGGAAGCAGCAGAAAACTAGAGATGATCAAGCAAAGTGCAAGTCTAACCTCAAAAGTACTCATCTTCTTTGCTTGGCATGGTGGAGCATGCCTACGATTCCAGTGGCTTGGGAGGCGAGGCAGGAGCACTGCCAATTCAAAGTCAGCCTCAGCAAGAGAGAGACGCTAAGCAATCAGTGAGACCCTGTCTCTAAATAAAACACAAAATACAAAAATACAAAATAAAATACAAAAAAAAATACTCAAAAAACTACTCACATTCTTTGAAACTGCTAGACTTTTTAAAAATACCTCTGTGACTTGATGCATGCTGCATTCTAAACCTGGAATGGCTTCCTTTGCCTTCCCTAACTTGAAAGATCCAACATAATTTTCCTGGGTCAGCTAAGTTCATCTTCTTTATAAAGTCTTCTGGAACTCCCCAAATTGGGTAAGCAGCCCTTAATTATGCTTCTACATATCTTTGCACTTGTGCTTCTGATACGTCACTTATCAGATTGTATTCTACTCTTAGGGTAGGATATTACCCTGAAACAATATGTGACTCAAGATTAGGCTCAGCTGCATATAACACTGGCTTAAAGACGGTGAAAACTTTTTTCTCTCTCCTTTTAAGGAAGACTAGGGAGAAGCAATCTAGAGTCCATGAGGAAGCTTTGTAATGACATCACGATTTCAGTTTCCTCCTTATCCTCTCTGCCAAACTCAGCTCAGAGCTTTTATTTTCAAGTTTGTTTCATGTCTACAATGACTGCTCTAGCTCCAGCCATCACCTCCATGCTCCAGAATGCGAGAAAAGGAAGAAAAAGAATAAAATCTCTCTCTCTCTTTTTTTAAAGGAAAGTTTCTGAAAATACTGCACAATAATTTTACTTCTTTGTTAGTCAGAACTCAGTCAGGTAGCCACATTTAGTGGCAAGCGACTCAAGAAATTATAATCTTTATTATGTCAGCAATGTGTCAAAATAAAAACTGTGCCAAAAGAAATGCAGAGATGCTAGGCATGGAGGAACATGCCTAAATCTCAGCTACTAGGGAACCTGCCCCAGAAGGATCACAAGTTTGAGGCCAGCCTCAACAACTTAGCAAGACTGTCTCACAATTAAAAAAGACCTCAGATATAACTCAGTGGTAAAGTGCTCCTGGGATAAATCACACACACACACACACACACAAACACACACACACACACACACAATATGAGAAGAGACTAGATACTGAGAGGCAAATTGGAATCACAGTTTTTATTTTTATTCTGGTAATTCCTGGTGTTAAACCATTTCTCTGCTTGTTGGAGCTGAGCACTCTGTGGCTTTGGGAAGCAGTTAGAACCCAGGTGATAACACAGATTACATATAACGGTTTAAAATTCGCAGTTATAGTTTAGATGTGCAGAAATTTTACTTTCTTTATTTACTTAACTTGACTCACCCACAAGCTCCTATTTCCATTAATGACTAGAAAAAAATACTATCAATTAAAAGTAACATAGCCCCTTCTGTTTTAAAATTAAATCTCTTTGGGGTAAAATTTCTGCTACATTCAGGGCTCTTCCCTTTTTTCTGCTTTCTCACTAGGAGGTGGTCTGGTTACCTGAGGGTTTTTCTGCAGTTCTCTCATTCTCTGGGACTCCAACAATTGGGAATAGAACATGTCAGTCTCCCTCTCTTCCCAGGAGCCTCTTGGAATCTGGAATGTTCTTTGGACTGATCTGCTTTCTCCAGGGCCTCCTGCAGAAGTTGGAACAAGGAAATGGTTAAAAATGTGATGGATGCATTTATGAATACACTTTGGATGCATCATAATTAATCCAAATGGTACCATAATGATCTGGAAATCCTATACAATTAAAAGTCTATTTCTCTAAAGCCCCTAGCACTATGTTTATAGCTTTTTCATGGCCCTGGTAACCCTCTGCATTCTAATGGCTTGGGCGTCTGCCTCACCCCTCATTAGAGTGACCGCTGCTGCAGAATGTCCCTGAGCTGTGTGACTCTCACAGGTGCCGAGAAAGCAGGGGACATGGTTAGGCCTTCAGTAAATGAAAAGGAGTGACCACAGGAGCAGGCGCCAGCACTTGATAAGTTACCACTAATGAATGACTCCCACCCGAGAAAAACCAGATTTTATTACAGCGATTTAGAAGGACGTCAATAAAGACAAGTTGACATCTTGCCTTTTGCTGAACTTTAATTTTTTAAAAATTGCTTTTGTTTTTTAGAAATCCTCCTCCTACCTTACTGCATCCAGAAAAATGGTGTGAGGAATTCAACCACTTTATTTCACAGTGAGTATTTCTTCCTCTGAAAATTGCTTATCTAGCAAGGCCTTAGACAACGATCGGAGAAATCCAAGTTGCGGGATTTACTTCGTGCTGGAAGTGGCTATGCCTAAGAGCACATTATTATGTAGGATTTGTTCCAGTGAGTGACAGAAGATGCCTCTGCAGGATCTGAAAAATAAGGAGTTCCATTTGACTCGGTTATAATCAGTCCCTTGAACATATGGGTCACATTTATCTGAGAACTTGCTCTGTCATGGGCCAAATATTATCAACATGTCATGTTCAATGAGAGAAGAGACTCAGCATCTAACAATCTGATGTTCACCCTGGGACCAGGACCAGAGAGAAGACAGAGGTTAATGGTCTCTAGCAGGTGTTGCTGCTTGCGTGTTGGACTTGGCTCTAGGATCTGTGGCACAGAGACAGCTCTAGTTTCTGAGATGATCAGGGGACAAAATAGAACTTGGGCCTGGGATACCACATTGAGACCCCCTAGTCCATACTCAGGTCATAGAGAGCAGGATGAGAACCGAGTTGATGGTGTGATATCCTGGTGGGTGCTATGCCACCAGGCAAGACTTACTGGTTCTAAGACACAGAACCAACAGTACACCAGCAGGGTGGCTCAGTGCTGGGATTGTGGGCCTGGCCTTGGAAGGGGACCACATTGGTTCCAAATCTGCAGAAGACACTAAGTCTGCTGGAGAGGTCACAAGTTCTCAAGATGGGATCTGCTGAATTGTGGGCTAGGAATCTGGATCAGATACTGTAAGCCATGCCCAAGTGCGGGAGCTGGGAAGAGGTACCTCAGCACCTAGTGTATCAAGCAAGTTTCTCAGAGGTTGTGGGAGGAGAAATGAAGTGACCAAATAACTGATAAACACTAAGTAGAGAAGGTCAACTCATGTTCTTCTCATTTTTGCCAATGGACAGACTTAGTGTCTGTCAAGATTCTGGGCAACAAATCAAACTGGATGTCTTAATCATCTTCCTTAATCACAGTGTAGCTCTATAATCCCTTATCCACAATCCCCAAATCCAAAGAGCTCTGAAAAATCAAAGTTATTTCACAGTTGAGTCATTTAGCAGCAAAACCTGACCTTATATGAACCAATTTGGTGGCAACACATGACCTGAACTGATGTGAGGCTATTTATAGTCATTATTTGTCTTACTTAGTGTGAATATTCATGTATTTTGCTGCAGATATATTAGTATTTGATTACAGAGTGCTGCCCCAGATCCTTCTGGGGGTGTTATATAATATACAGTAAATGTACCAGTTTACCTATCTAAAATTTGATGAAATTTATTTGGCCCCAAGGGGTTTGAATAAGAGCTGTAGACCTGTATTTCATTTCCATTTCAAATGCAATATAGATCAGGGTCCCTGAAATTGTATGCTTGTCTGGACTTGTGCCACACTCCTCAGGAGAGGCGAGTGGAAAAGAACTCTACCAAGAGAGGCTTGTTGGAATGCGACTGTGAAGGTGAAGGTCAGGGGCGGAGGACATGCCCTTGCCCTCTAACCCCACTCTGACATTTTTGCTCTGTCTACAGAATATACCAGGATCAGCTACAGTCAGGGTGGGAATGTCAGGACAGGGTGGGAGGGACATCAGATACCTGCAGGTGGGATGATGCTCACAGGGAGCAGAGGAAGGGCCCCTTCCTGAGGGTTGGGAATCTCACGAGGAAGAGGGAACTGTATCCTCTTGGCTTGGGGCCTCATTTCAGACCACCCCAGAGAAAGAAATCTGGGAGCTAAGGTTCCAGTGATTTTGTTGGCAAGGACAGATCCAAACACTTTTCCTTTTCATTCTGTTGCTGCACACAGATACCCTTGATTGACCTTCCTAAGGTACTGGCCTAGAAAAATCCATTACACATTCACTGATGCACCTTCCCATTCCAAGTTTTCCTGATGCCTCTAAAATGTGATTTGACTCTCAGAAGTCTGGCTTCAATTTACTTTTTCAAGAGTAAGTTTGTGTACTTAAACCAACTATGCTATTGCTTGGATGGATTTGACAATTCAGATACATCATTGATGGCAGGGTTGGGGCTTTTAGAGCTATAGGCAATATAGAAGTTCCTCCCCACCCTGCTATTTCCTATGGCAAAACAATAATACCTCTCTCTCCCTCCCCTTCTCCACCTCCCTCTCCCTGTTCCTCCCTCTTTCCCTGTGGTATGGGGATTGAACTCAGGGGCACTCTAACACTAAGGTACAACTGCAGCCCTTTTTATTTTTGAGACCATTGCTCAGGCTGGCCTCGCTAAATGGTGAGCCTCCTGCCTCAGCCTCCTGAGTCACTGGGATAATAGGCATGTACGTCCACACCTGGCTCAATCTTCTCTTTCTCGAATAAGTTGTCTTTATTGTTTTTTATTAGTGAATATATTTTTTTATTTTAAATTTTTTTTTTTTTTTTTTTTGTGGTGCTGGGGACTGAACCCAGGGCCCTATCTCCCCAGCCCTATTAGTGAATATATTATAGATGTTCACAGAGTCTTCCTTGACCTCAGCCCCACAATTCTATTTTTCCTATAACATCTTAGATTTTTCAACCATGAATTCTCCTTCTACAATATTTTTAGGAATATCCCTCAAGATTGGGGATCTTTCATATCTTTATGTCAAAAACCTGCCCACCATTTCCAAATAATCTCCTCCAGTTTTGTAAATGAGGTTGCCTACCCTAGCTGAATCACTCGGACCCAAAGACATTTCATTGTATTAATTCAAATCCCTAATTAAATATAAACAATGGCACTTCCTGGGTTTGAAATGTCTATTTAAAGAGAGAGCTTTGGTTTGCTTTTCTACTTACCTTGCTCATACTGGAAAAGAAGGGTGGAGGATTAGAGCCTTCACATTATAAGCTTTTCATTTTTGGAGAGACGGGGCAGGGAAGATGATTATCTGGCAATTTTAGGAAAATTATCTCTAACCTGAATTATTCACCTAATTACTTCAGTTCCCTCTGTAGACCAAGCCACAGAGCATTGTATGCAGGTACACAGAACTGATTCTCTCTAAAGAACAAACAGGACTAGAAATTTCTTAACAGTTTTAAAACCTTTGATACCTTGTCCCCATGTAAACTGCAGACCCTGCAGGTCTGTTTGGTCATTTAGGACTTTCTCAGTTTATGCTGGTTATTTCTCACCAAAGGACCTGGGTGACATCTCATGGGCTGCAGGGTTCTGAATGGGTCGGGCTGGCTGCAGTCTAGTGATTACGGCAGCGTGGACAGGGCGTGAGCGCAGGCGCGCAGACATCAGAAGGGCCGCCAAAGCAAGGTAGCACCAACGCTGGATGTGGCTGAGTGTTTTTCAGATTTGCTTCTTACCTCCTTATTTGGAAACAGGAGATATATTTTTAAAGTCTAAAATCCCATTAGCAAACCTGTCTTGGGGTTTAAAAGAAAAAAAAAGACCAAAAAAAAAAAAAAAAAAAAAAAAAAAAACGGTTACCCTGTTTGGTTCTGAACCTTTGGTTGTTGGTGATAATTGACTCATTTATATGTGTTAGTTATGCATTTGTCAAAGCATGACTCCTGACAGCTTAGTTATGATAAATTAAACACGATGCTCACATAAATTCTGCACTGCTTTCATCCCTATGCTAGGACCCTGCCTGATGTTTTTGTCACCTCTATAAATGTGCAGTTGGCTTTGTAGCAATTTCATTATCAGCCCTTTCCCCTATGGCTAAAGCTATTTGCATAACAAGTTTATCTGGTTCAAGTACCAGCCAGACTTCTGCTTTGTCAGGAGGCTCCATTCAGAAGTAGCCTTTTGATAAGATAACAATAATTTTCATTTTGTAAACTCCATCTTGGTCCCAATGCTCCGCCCGCCCCACCCCTTTCTTACCTTCAAACTAAGTTTGGGCCTTTGGACTAAACGACAAAAATACTTTCCTCATCATTGGTCGAAAGGTATTGTGAGCCGTATTCTGATTTTGCCTCTAAAACTTTTGGGATTTTATTAGGAATTTGATTTAGGACTTCATCATCAATGGTTTTTGAGCAGATTAGGGAGACAATAAAGATGGATTTCCCTTGGTCAAGGGCAAATCCTCCAAGAGCATCACTCCAGCTCAGCTTTGGATTTAACGATGACACTATATGATCATCCACACATAAACTGCTTTCTTGGGGTGACTCACTTGAGCAGTGTAGGGGAGAAAAAATGGTATCTTTTCCTCACTCATTGCAAGGTTCATGACTGACGCCCCTATAACAAAAGACAGATTAACAAGAGAAAAGCATAACAAATTTATTTATTGTAAGTTAGGTGACAAGGGAACCTTCAGAAATGAAGGCCCAAAGACTTAGGGGAAAAAAATCTATATTTTCGAGGTTGTGTTTGAGTAAGATTGGAGAATAGTGCAGAGGTATGACTGACAAAAAGGGTAATAAACCAGGGGGGAACTTGGCACGACCTGCCTGTTCATATTTCTTTGGGCCTCACAGTGAAGGTTCCTCCAGGCAGAGGGCAGGACACCTGTCACATGAGGTTCCATAGAGAGCAGGTGGGGGGTCAGGGTGACCTTCCAGCTTCTGCAGTTTTCTTGATTTCCTTCATCTTGAAGTACTCAGTGTGCAGAGGTGCCCTGTGTGGGGATAGTGTTCCCTATGCTTCATCAGTGGCCAGTGCACAGGTCCCTCTTTCCGAGAGGGAGCTATCTGATCTCTGCTGTCAATCGTGAGACTGGGACACTCGCATTCTCTGTAGACCTGGGGGTTGATGAAACCCACCATTTGGGGCGTCTGTTTCCTTGGCATGGATTATATTTCCCTCAAGGCAACACTCCTCAGCTCTGTGCCTCTCCATTCTGTGTTTCAAGGTTGCTTAATTCCATGTGGCTTTATAATGTCAGCAAACAACAGGCTTGCACTGATAAAAATCCTAACCCAGTAATTTATTAAGTCCCACAAAAATTCTTGGCTTTTTACGTCTTTCTGGATTCTCAGGAGGCCATGCAAAGGGTTAATCCCTCCCGGAGTAGAAGGATACAATAACCTTTATTTACATTACTTCACAAATTGGTAGCTTTAATTAAAATGAGCAGTGGTATCTCCAGTGACACACTCTCCATTTTAGATTTATTTAGCCAATGATTAGCTATTATGGCTTCTTGAATTAATTAGCATCTCTTGAGCTACAGGGAATTCGTGAATTAATAAAAACTCACAGAGAAGCTCAAAATTTAAAACAAAATTCTAAAAACCCCCAAATTCTCCTCTACCCTATTAACAAATATCAATCAATACGCTTATAAATGTAATTTATCTCCTTTTTCATTTTTAAAAATTGGAATTTTTTTTTCTCTTCATGAGAACAAATAAAGCAATGAGTTTCAAGTTTATACTTCCCAGAAGAGCCTCTAACTTAGATGAACTAATAGATCATCAAGCACACTGAGTGTTGGGCCTGATTTGATCTCACATATACAGTCAGCGAATATGATCTGGTTTTCTCAGAGTGCAAACCAAGAGGTAACTCAGTATGACCTGAAGCTTGAAATGGTGCAGCGTCCACATATTTCTAGAACATTCTGTCTTCCAAGGAACTGTACCTGTGCCAGAGAAATGAGAGTTTTGGCCTCACCCAAAATACCTAAAAGAGTAAACTGAGAGCTGCAGACACCAGGCAGCACATTGTTTGTTTCCTGGTAGGTGCTGGGTGGGCTTTTGCAAGAACCAGATCTGCAGCCTGTGTCACAGATTTCGCATTAGTGCTCATGGCCTGTCATGGTAGCTAACTTCTGTGGCTGTGCTGTGGGCTCTGAAGTGACATCGTGTACCATTTTCCCCGTACTGACTTTTCTTTCTTCTTTTTTAAAAATTGCACTTGATTTTCATAACGTGCATCAAAAAGAGTCAGTCATGGATATAAACAGAAGAGACAGTGACCTCTGCACTGTGTGTTTGCACACACAGGCCTGGTGGCACATGTGGGGCTCTCACTAGAGTGCCACCTGGGTCACCATCAGGGAGAGGCCTCTGTGCATGGATGGAGCTATAGTGTGTGCATCCAGCTGTGCCTCTTTCTGGCTACGCACCCCTGGGAGGGCTACTCAACCTCCTGATCCTCAGTCCACATTTGTGAAATTGGGGCTGAGAGGAGAGTTGCAGTAAGAATTAAATGATATCAGAACCTGGAAAATAACAATAACATCAGTAACTTCCTCATGCCTGGTGCTATTCTCTCCAGTCACTGGGTTCTTAAAATCCCACGACATCATTTAATATCATCCCCATGTAATGGTAGCTATGTCCCAAGCCCAGATCAAGGCTATATGTGATGGAAAACCTCAACTGTCAGTGGCATGAAATGGACTGAGTTTTACTTTTTCCCTTACATAAAGTAAGGAATACATAAAGGAATACATAAAGGAATTAGGCCACATGTGGTGTGGCAGTCCCTTAGAGCAGCCACTGGGCTCCTGCCCTCATGCTATTCCACTCCTAAGGGCACCTCATGAGCCATAGTGGCTGTTGGAGTGGCAACATTTACATTCTTTTTTTTTTTTTTTTTCATTTAATTTCACATTTTATTCTCATTCAATTGAATAGAAAAAGGAAAAAATCACCAGTTACAGAGGCGTACTGGTCTGTTGCTGGGTGGAGTTTCCCTGGGAAAATGGCAGGAAGCATGTATGGAATTGTCCATGCAGGATCCATGTTCCAGGACTCCCATCCAGGTACCTGAGGATCCTCCACGAAGATCACAGATGGAGGGACCCAGAGCGGCTCCTCAAGGAAAATGGAGATACTGCAGTCCTTGGGTTGGTTCTCAGGAGGCAGGAGGTCAGCAGCAGCATATTCACAGAGAGGACCTGAGAGGTCAGTGTCCTTCTGTCTATGTCCCAGGATCCTGTGTACAGCCTCTCCATAAGGACAAGGCAGTGGTTCACTTCTTGGTCTCTCATTGGCCTCACGGATAGTCCAGTACAGATCCTCCAAACTTATCAGCTTGTGGGAACATTTTTTCCAACTCTTCTTTATGCCTCTCTGATTAAGACGCTGGGGAATTGCTCTTGATATTACAAGATTATTCTTCACTTCGTAGTGTACTTCATGTTCAAGAAATTCCCATTCTTGCAGGAAACTCCAGAACCCTTACATTTTTAATTGGGTGGAAGGAATAAGTCTCCTTACCCTAAGACCCTCTGACAGTTTCACATAATACAATATTGGCTGCAACTCTATCACATACAGACTTCATCTTAATCCCAAGTGCTATTATTATACATTTATTAGACCCATTTTACGGATGAGAAAACTGAAACTCAGAAAAGTTATGTAACTTGTTTCATGTCAAATATCTAAGAAGTACCAGGAGTGGTGGCACATGCCTATAAACCCAGCTACTCATGAGGCTGAGGTAGGGGGATAGCAAGTTTGAAGCCAGTGTCAGCAACTTAATGAGACCCTGTCTGAAAATAAAACATCAAAGGGGCTTGGGATGTAGCTCAGTGGTAGAGCACCCCTGAGTTTAATCCCCAGAACCATTAAAAAAAAAAAAAAAAACCCAAATGACAGTGCTAGAATATACTCTGCCTTCAGGTCCTGTGCTCTGAATCTCTCCAACATATATTTTCTAAGGAGCCTGAGATCACTGGAGTCGGGTCTCCCTCTTCCTTCTGTGGCTGCTGTCTCCTTCCACAGTTGCCAGCACTGTGGTTCTGCCCCCCAGGGTCCTGGCATCCATTTCCTTTCCCACTGCTGTGAAGAGACAGCATTCTGTATCAAGTCACTTGATGGGGGAGCTGCGAGAACCAAGTGAGATACAGAGTTAAGAGCCCAGCAGATGCTCATGGTGAGCATTTTATTATGAAAGGGACATTATCAAATGGTGATAATGAATAACATCTGATGGTGGTGCTCTCCAAAGAGACATGAGTCTGGAAGGACAGCCTGTAGGGCTCAAGGGGTCATGAAGAGGGTCCTGAGGAGGGTCAGTCATGACCCCCACCAAGGATGATCTGTGGCCTGGGAGAGACTGGCAGTAAGGACAAGGTGGAGTGACTGTGTGGACATCTCTCCTGGGCTTCTCCTGAGTGCTGCGATGTTCGCCTGTTTCCATAGGACTCCGCGCTCCTCCACTCCCTGACTGCTTGAGTTTCCCAGGCTGCTTCCGCAGGCTGTGGCACAGAAGGAAATCTGGCTCTGGATCAGTTAGAATTTCAATTAAAAATGGAAAATGCTCACATCACCACATCACCAGTATCCCATTCTTTCAGTCCGCTGATAATTTCTGGCAGGGATAAAAATATCAGTTATAGCCCGTGGGCTCTAATGAAGGAAGGGCTCTGTGTGTGTGTGTGTGTGTGTGTGTGTGTGTGTGTGTGTGTGTAATGGATTCAAAATTTACAGCATCTATTTTAAATATGGTAAGTTGTCATAGAATCTCTTGGTCTTCCTTTTACTTTTGGGTATGTGTGTGGTTTCTGTTAATTTCTTAGTTTTTTAATTCAGGATTTCATGAGGTCATTAAGTACATGATATTTAGCTATTATGTCAGGTTAATGCATGAGGAAAATCATAACTGATTTTTTATATGAGGGCTATTGAACTTTTTTTTTTTTTTGAAAAAAGAATCTTATGAAAAGGAGATATTAGAGTGAGTAATGGGAAGTCTTGCCTTTAAGAGAGTCCAGCAATTTGAACCCTTCGGCTAAAACAATGTTTCACACACAGTAAAAGCACAGAAAGTCTGGCTTTGATCACCCATGTTATGGTTTGAACTGTGCCCCCTTAAAATTCATATGTTGAAGACTAATTCAGTATCTCAGAATGTGACCTTATTTGGAAACAGGACCCTTGAAGATATAATTAGTTAAGATGAGGTCATACTGCTGTAAGGTGGATCCCAATCCTATATGACTAGTGTCCTTATAAAAAGAGGGGATTTGGATGCAGACCTATAGAGAGAACATCATGCGGTGACTAGTGTAACAATGTCTCAGTCCAAGGGACCACCAGAAACTAGGAGAGGCCTTAGTGGATCCTTCCCTGATGCTTTCAGAGGGAGCATGTCCTGCTAACACCTTGATCTTGAACTTCCAGCCTCCAAACACTCAGTTTGCGATAGTTATTATAGCAACCCAGGATGTCAATACATGCATGACTGGCTGGTTACAGCACCTTAAGTCATTTGATATTCCAAATCTCTGCTTCCTAAGCTGGTGGTGATAATAACACCCACCTACCAGTGAGGCTCATAATACCTTTGAATACGGTAGAACATCAGGAGAATATTAGGTATTAGTATTGTAATTAGTATTGTATCTAAGGTCATACTGTACCTCCCTCCCTTCCTTTCTTTGTTTGTTTAAATATGTATAAAGTACTAAAGGTTTATGCTAAATTCTCCCTTCAAAACATATTGCACAATACTAAAGGTGGGAAATTTCTGTAATGCCCAGTGATTTACTGGCTTTATAGATGCTTCAGGAACAAAATATATATGCTCAGCACTGAGATTTGTTGGTTACATGTACCTCTCCAAGAGAAACAAATTATTATCATAAGAGATGGTAGATGGGTATCATCTTGCAACCCAACTCTGACTGACAGACTCCCCAGAATACTGTGTGGAGGATTCTGAGTCTCCATCTAAGGTAAAGCCCATGAGTTCCAGTGCTACCTGCCATGGGCATAGACTAGTTTCACTCAGTGATATCTGCTGTGGACTTACTGAAGCTCATACTTTTGTGGACAGAAGTTCACATTTCTTTTTAATATTGACCAAGTTCTCTGCAATGCGAAAATTCATGACGAAACTCAGCCAAAGAAAGCCAATTAGCTGATATTCATCTAAATCAGTATATCCTAAAAAATACCTGAGACCTAAAATAAAAGTAGTTGAATAAATTCAGAGTTGTCTTTGAGGATAATACAGGTAATAATTTTAACAATAAGCTTTTCTTCCCCCCTCGTGGTGATGAGGATGGATCCAGGGTCTCACACATGCTAGGCAAGTACTTTACCACGGAGCTATACCTAAAGATCTAACAATAAGCCTTACTTAGAGCTTGTTGTCAGGTTGTGCATCCAACGTGGTGAAATGCACTGTACTAGCATAATTTCAGTGAATTCTCACTGCTGTCACACAAGATAGGTTCTCCTCAGATAGGAGACTACACTTATTAAAGGTTAAGTGTCAGGCAGGCTTTGGGTCTCACAGCTGCATCCTGGCAGAGCTATAGGATTCCAACCCAGGTCTGTGTCACAGTCCACTGTCTTTTCTGAGGCTCAGGATGCTGGTGCGTGTGTATGTGTGCTTAACTGAGGTGAAATTCACATAGCACAATATTCACCTTTTAAAACGAACAATTCAGTGGCATTTCAAACATTCGCTATGTTATACAACTGCCACTTCTGTCCAGTTCCAGAATGTGTTCATCACTCCTCACAGAAGTCCCATTACTATTAAGCAGTTTCTCTCCATTTCCCTCTCCCCTCCAGCCCCTGACTGCCAGCTAATCTGCTTTCTTTCTCTATGAACTTCCCTGTTCTGTGTATTTTACACAAATGGAAGAATTCAATAGGTGACCTTTCACGTTTGACTCCTTTCACGTTTAGTACACAGTGTCCTGGTGTTTTCTGGGGACACTTCAGCTCTTTACTCCAACTAGAGCAACAGCTTCTGTGACATTCCCTGCCTCCGAGCCCTGCAACTGCAGTCTTTATAAACCATCCTGCAAAACAGCATGATCTTTTGATCCCAAATGGATCGAGTCCTCCCTGCTCATGACCATTCTGTGGCTTTGCACTGCGTGTAGGTGTGCTAGGACTGTACTCACACAAGGTTGTAAAGGATCCGGTCTCTGTGTCTATGCAATGTCACCCTCTCCTCCCCGCTGCCTGCCCATCCTAGCAAACTGAGCAAGTGGTGCTTCCCCCCACTGTCCCCGGAAGACTCGGAGGCCCCTCCCTGGTGCTTTCATGGCTCCATCGTGCCTTTTATTGGCTTTTGTAATCAGGAGGGGAAAGGAGAGCATACCATCTGAAGCTGCTTGTGTGTGTCTCCCCACTGGAGCTATGATGTCCTCGAGAGCAGAGAATGCATCTGCTCTGCTTTGTACCCCAGTACCTAGCACAGTTCCAGCATGTGGCAGAAGTTCAATAAACAAACTCCTTTTGAAGAACCAGGAATTCTAGGAGGAAGGGACATCCTCCAAATTATGCACAGCATTTATTGGACCGGGTTAGAAATTGAATGGATTTCAATTTCTCTGGAAAATGTCCCCTAACCTCAAACAAAATTGAGGAAGAGGCGTGGGAAAAGTGGTCAAATGCATGCCCTGCCCCCACCGCCCTTCCCACCTTCCCAGAGCAAAAATGAAAAATGAACTCCCAGAATCATCATAGGATTTTAAAAAAATGATTGATGAAAGCTACAGGGTTAGCTCTGGGTTCTGTTTGGTTCTTTGGATATATGGAAATGATGTCCAAACAAACTCCCTCCGCCCCCCCCCCCCCCGCCAATCTCAGCAGTCAGTCCTTTCCAACAGCTCTGCCCACTTCTCTCCATTCCCCCACCTCCCACGTCCCTATTTCCACCTCCTCCATCACCTTCTTTGGAATTCCACAGAAAGTTTGCAAAGGAGCCACTTCTGAATTCAGGATTAAGAGAAACAGTTGTTCTCAGGGCTCATGATATTTCAGGACCATGGTCATTGCCACGACTCTACAGGAATGGTGTTTCCTTCTACTGTAATCATCACCAGACCAAAGCTGCCTTAGGAGAGTGTGTAGTGTGATAGGTGGCAATCAAGGCGTGGACAAGTTGGAGGTCAATGACAAACTCTGCTTCCTCGCTATAAAAGGTCAACGTCCCTTCTCATAGGTGATAATCTTGGCCATATATATTAATAGTTTAATACATTCTCCATACCAACATATGAGGAAATACACTAAAGAAAAATAATTCAGGATGATAATAAGCAGACAAAATTATAAGATTGAATTTGAAGGATTTTCGCCTTTATATGCTTCCATGCAGGAGGTTTTCTGTCCAAATGGCTCTTTGGACTTATACTTTCCTGAACATATAATTATTGAAAAAACCCCCATGTGAAAAGAAAAGGCCAAAATCATATTGCTAGGAAGGAAGGAAGGAAGGAAGGAGAAAAGCAAGGAAGGAATGGAGGAAAGGGACAGAGGGAAGGAACCTAAACGTTGTGATGGATCGGAATGGAATAAATCTCAAAGTGCTCAATGGACTGAAGTCTGCTGGCAGGAGGAGCAGAGAGGCTGGGAGTTTGGCTTCTGTAGCTCAAGGGATAAGAGGGCTCCCAGCTAGGCAGGGCCTGGAGCTGGGCTCTGACGGAGAGTCTGGGGTGGTTCTCCTAGGCTGATAAAAGAGCCTGGGGGTGGAGAGATGGGAGGGGCCACATGGTCCTGTGCTCTGAGCACCTCAATTTCTTCCACATTGTTCTCCATCACCTGGGCCAGCACTGACCATCATCTGGGACTTTGGCTTTGGGCTGCCTTCTGGATAGAAGGATGTATAAGCAACCAGAACTTCAGTTGCTACAGTATGGGCTTGCCCATGTACCTAAGAAAACAGGATTTTAAAAAATAATGCTATTCTTAAACCTGGTTCTGTGCTAGCGACCCAGAGAGCCAGATAGACATAACCTTAAAATTATTATACCAGGCCAGTAGGCACAGAGGAAGTGAGAGAAGAGGGAAACAGACTCCTCCTCCTCCTATTCAACCTACCAAATGAAGTTTCAAAACACATGGAAGCATCTAAGAAACTACCAAATTAACAAGTGAAACATAAATTCACCTGAAATGAAATTAATTTCATGGATCAGCCTGAAGTAGTGAAATAATTAACTTAATTGTTAAGAAGGAAAACAATTTGGGATAAAATATGTAAAAGCTAACACTAATCTTAAGATTGGGGGAAGGGCACTGTTCAAGATATGGTTTAAGCATGCACAGATTTCTGTGCTCACAAAGAGGACAGAATCCAAAAAGAATCAGTCTTCATACCATGGTGATACATGCATACTCATGTTTATAGCCGTGCAATTTACGATAGCCACATTATGAAATCAGCCTGTGTGACCATCCACAGATGAATGCGTAAAGAAAATGTGGCATATATACACAATGAAGTTTTACTCAGTCATAAAGAAGAACAAAATTATGTCATTTGCTGACAATGGATGACAACATCATGCTAAGTGAAGTAAGCCAGATTCAGAAAGTCAAGGTTCATATATTTTCTTTCATATGTGGAAACTAAAGAGAAAAAAAGGAAAGAAAAGGCACTTCATGAAAATAGAAAAAAGACCAGTAGAGTAGAAAAAGGTGATCAGAGGGAGGATGGAAGAGGGAAGGCACAATTTATGCTAGGTGCATGTACCAATATGTCACAAAGAATCCCACTATTGTGTATAATAATAATGCACCAACAAAAAATTTATAAAAAGAAAGAGGGTAGAACTACTGGCAAATTTATAGTTAAGCAAACAATCACTAAAACTATTGAAAAACAATGTATAGTTTTTAAGCCAACAAAAGGAAAAAAGGGTCTGTGGAAAACTTTTTTCCATTCAATGGAAGACAGAAAGTGAGAAAGGAAAAAAGAATTAGAGGAAGTGAGTAGTAAAAAGAGATTCGTACTCATATGGCAGTGCTTTGGAATGACCAGGCAGTCAGTTTTCCTTGAGGTTTCCAGTACCCAAGAAGTGGTGTGCTCTCTAATAGCCTGCTGGGCAGAGGGTAGGTGGGGATGATTCATAGTGTTTACTGATTTCTGTGGTTTAAATATGCCCACCATGACCAATGTGATATCAGCTATTTCACAAAATTCCTAGAAACATAACAATGATACCTACTAAGCTCGTGGCTGCTGGCTCTAACACATCACTATTTCTTTGTTTGGAATGGACAGACTTTCCTCCATGGTCTTCATACTACCTATAACTTTTAGACAATAAAATTAAAATTAAACCAATTCAACATCAATGAGATATTACTATCAGAATGATCAAAATCCAAGACACTGAAAATACCAACTGCTGACTATGATGTGGAGCACAGGGACTCTTAACTCAATACTGGATGGAATGCAAAATGGTCCAGCCACTAAGGAAGAGAGTTCAGCAGTTTTTTACAAAATTAAGTATTCTCTTACCATACAACCCAGCAATCATACTTCTGCAATCATACTCCTGAGCATTCAACCAGAAGTGTTTTTATGTGTAAAAAATCTGCAAATATCATAGTATGATTACATGAGTGGTATGAATCTACATCATGCACAACCACAGAAATGAAAAGATGTATCCCATTTGTGTACAACGAATCAAAATGCAGTCTATAAAAATTTTTAAAATGATAAAAAAAAGAAGAAATTCTCACCAAATTGGCCCATGGAATCCATACAATCCCTTAAAAAAAAAAAATAGGGGCTGAGGCTGTAGGTCAATGGTGGAGCATTTACCTAGCATGTATAAGGCACTGGGTTTGATCCTCAGTTCCACCTAAAAATAAATAAATAAAATAAAAGACCATTTACAACTAAAAAATATTTTTTAAAAATCTGCACACAGATGTTTATAAAATCCTTATAATTACCAAAACTTGGAAGCAAGAGGCCATGAAAGGATAAGTAAACTGTGGTATATCCATGCAATGGAATATTATTCAGCACTAAAAAGAAAATGAGCTATCAAGCTGTGAAAAGACATGGGGGAACCTCAAATGCACATTGCTGAATGATTACCACTATATGACATTCTGAAAAAGGAGAAACTGTGGAGATGGCAGAAAGATCTACGGTTATCAGGAGGTGGGGCCGGGATAGGGATGACTAGGCATAACAGGATTGTAGGGCAGTGAAAATACTCAGATGATACTATAGTAGTGGATACATGTCGTTATCAATTTTTCCAAACCCACAGAACGTCTGACACCAGGAGCGAGGCTTAAGGTAAGCTATGAGGTTCCCATGTGTTGGTGTAGGCTCACCAATGGTAATAAATGTACTGCCTGGGGCGCTGATAATGGAGGAGCCTATGCATGTGTGGGAGCGGGGAGTGTGAGAGGCTCTCTGTCCCTTCCTTCTCATTCTGCAGTGAACCCCAAACTGCTCTAAAAAATAAAGTCTTTAGTAAAATAAAATAAACTCTGCATGTTTCTAACTGAAACCATAAAAGAATTTATTGGGAAAACAGTCGGTGGCATTCTGTTATTAGAGTATTTATCATACGATTGTGGAAGGCTAGTAATTTATGATCCTTGCTGGCAAAGCCAGATCAATACAGAGATAAATGTCCTCAGCACAATAGAATTTATATCCTCCACATGATAATTGACTGCTCTGTCATACATTCAATCATTCATCTCATTATCTGATACAACCAGCAGAAAGGCCGATGTGTGCGTGATTTATTAAAGCACGCCATTGTGAAACCCTCCACCGGCTTACCTACCTGTCCTTGGCGACACAGCTTCCAGTTGTCTACCTCCAGCAACACAGGATCCCATAAAAAGAACCAACCTGGTTCAATGCTAGGCCTCTCCTGCTGAGTTAGAAGTGATCCCGTCAACGCCCAAGCCAGTGTCCCCTGTCTTCCTTTCACTGCTCTTCCTCTTCTCCCAGGAGTGCGTTCTGCCTCCTTTCTGTTTTCCCCAGAACACAAGTGGCCTGCCCTAGAGCAGAGGTAGGTGGGTAAATGGTCTTCAGAGTCTTCATTGTCACCGATTTGCAGCTGCGTGTCTATTCTCTGACATTGACTTTTCACATCACTTGTCTATGCATCACTGAGTCTGTGACTGGCTTAAAGCTCAGGACACTACAGTACCAGGGAAAGGAATCAGTAGGACCTGCGGAGAGAGAATGGGGAAAATAAGAAAGGAAACCAGAAACCTATGCTTAGAGTTGGCTCCCCAACAGTGGAGTGGAAACCATTCCAAAGGCCTCCCTCCCTCCATTCTCAGCCCCTGGGAACATTTGTTGCCTGCATTGCCTGTGCTTTGCTTTGCAAGGGTTAATCAGATGGCCTATTATTCAGCAAATTAATGGCTTGGCTGCCTGAGAGTTCCTTTCAGAGAGGATTAGGGCCTCTGATGAGGCTTTGATGTAATAGATGGAGCTGTACTACTCCATCATGCTAATGGAGGAGTTTAAGGACTCCCCAGACTCTCTTTGGCAGTCTGTGTCTTTATTCATTCCCTTGCCTAAAAAAAGAAAAATATTGTATCTTACAAAATTCAGTGCCTGAACAAGGCACTGGATTGACATCCCTGGGGGGTGACGCGTTCATTTCTTGGTCTCAAAGCACAGAGCCGCAGTACTCGCAGGCTTCCTTGGGTGGTCACTTCCTCAGGAAGAGTTCTCTTTCCAAGGGGCCGCAGCATACCAATCTGGGCCTTGCAGTTCATTATCCTTTGAAGCTTTCTGACTCAGAAGTGGGGCATAACAGGTGTCAGGTACCATGGGGGTTTGTGTCCTCAGGAACATGAACCAAGGCAGTCAGTAGCCATGTACGATCCAGAGTTGCACAAAACATTTACAACTCCATATGATCTGATGAGATTTTCTCCAGGCTTTTCGGGAGTGGTCAGGTTGTTAGGAAAGCCTGGTTTGGTTCACTGCTCCAGTTGGATGTTCGTACCATCAACAATAGGCGTGAATTGGTGACCCACGAGGAGTGTTCAGTCCTCTTACGTCTGTATCCAAAGAATACATGAAATGTGGGTGACCGTGAGAGACACCAGGACGTTTGGGGCTGAAGGTCATCGCTCTTCCTCTTCATTGACTCCCCTTCCCCACTATGTATTATGACTTGAAATTCTTGTTGGAACCCTTATCAGCATCATTTAGGAGGCAAATCGACAGCCCTGTTATTTCCACACCTCCCTGGGATGCTCAGTCTCTCCCCTCCCCCAGCTCCCACAGTTGGAATGAAGTTGCTCCTTTCTCTGGGCTGCTCTCAATCCAAGGAGTAAACTTTCCCTGCAATCCTCTTCTCGGTCTTTGTGTGATCAGCACATAGTGCCTTGGCACCTGCCTTTCTTTACTTCATAGATGTGCACTGCAGTGTGTGAGTGTTGGTTTCCACATGTTAGGAATCAAGGGGTCTGAGCCTGTAAAAGTTCACCGGTTCTCTAGTGGGGTTAGCCCTGGATTAAGATCAGAGGTCTGTGCCCCTTCGTATTGGCCACCCAGGATGAATTTTTTACTAGATGATTCTTTGCATTAGGCACTAGTTAGGGTTGAAGAGCACCATAAGAAACAGCTCTAGGAAAAGGATCAGAGGGAGGGTGGAGGGAGGGGAAAGGGGAAATACTGGGGAGTGATATTGACCACAT
The DNA here is from genome assembly GCF_902686445.1 of Sciurus carolinensis. Lineage (NCBI taxonomy): Eukaryota > Metazoa > Chordata > Mammalia > Rodentia > Sciuridae > Sciurus > Sciurus carolinensis. The sequence continues at coordinate 120,200,859 of NC_062215.1, forward strand.
TATATTATTATATTGTGTGCAGGTAAGAATATGTAATGACAAATCCCATTATTATGTACAACTGTACTACACCAATTTTTTAAAAAAATGTGGGGGAAAAAAAAAGAAACAACTCTATGCCTGGGGAAGTGGCTCAGTGGTTAGTGTTTGCTTAGCATGCATGAGGCTATGGGTTCGATTCCCAGCACTGCTGGAAAAAAAAAGAAAGAAAGAAAAAATAATGCTCTATGGACCTCATGGCCATGTTTACTAGAGGGAAACAGTATTCATTACATTACATGCAGTCATTTCTGTGAAAACCCAGGAGAGCTCATCTTTAGTCTCACTACCAATTATCATCATCACATCACTGTTCTCTACACAGCTGATCTGTTTGTCTATCATGGATTTTAAGAAATAAAGAACAGACATTTTCCCTTCCACGTTGACAACTTAGACTAGAGTCAAATTTGTGGACCCCTCTGACAAAATCATTTATTTGACATTTTAAATTCTATTTTTCTTCCCAAATTTTGCCTTATTTCTTGCCTCATCACGTGTACTTTTATCAAAGCACCTATTATTGTAAGATGCCTGAAATTATTTCTGAAACCAGATGAGGTCTTAAAAATCAATTGCATACACTACTGGTGGGAATGTAAGACAACACAGCTGCTTTGGAAAGCAGTATGGTAGTTCTTCAAAAGGTGAACATAAAGCAATTCCACTCCTAGGTACACATCTGGAGAAATGAACATGTGCACACAAAAACATGGACAGAAATGTGCATAAGAACATTAATTCATAATAATAATAATCCCCCAAATCTGTCAACTGATCAATGGATAAACAAAATGTGGTATATCCATATAATGGAACATTTTTTAATATTATAGAGAATTAAATATAATGTATGCTGTGATATCAATGAACTTTGAAAATATGCTAAGTGAAAAAAGGCAGTCACAGAAATGCACAATATTATATAAATGTCCAAATTAGGCAAATCTATACAAAAGAGAAAAATAGATTACTGATATGGAGAAGGTCGAAGGGACAGGGGGTCGGGGGCGAGTGTGAAGAGGTACAGGGCTTCTTTTTGGGGTGATGAAAATGTTCTTAAATTGATTGTGGTAAATGTTGCACAACTGTGTGAACATAATTAAGGGCTTTAAATTATACATTTTAAGTGGGTGAACTGTATGGTATGAGAATTATATCTCATTAAAACTGTTATAAAAATTATTTGCAATAATTAGTCAGTTGTAAATTTTTACTCATTTTCTTATACTAGTAATTTTTACCTGGTGCCAGACATGCACTTAAATCCACTGCTTTTCAGCAGAATCTGCAGATTTGTTTGGGATCGTGAGTCTCCAAGGCTAGGAATGGCCTTCCCTGTGATGTGCAAATTCCCTCAACATTGTTGAGTACATTTGATCCACTGGACAAACTGAGAGGTGACTCAGGAGCACACTCCCAGCCTGTGGACACAAATGCTTTCTGTTCTATGCTCACTGTTCCTTGTCTCTGCTTACTCCATCTCCTCTGCCCTTATCCTTTTACTTTACCCAGCAATGAAAATAAATGAGCAAGAGTGGTCAAGAAGTAAGAGAATGACCAAGAGATGGAGCATTGCTGCAGACAATGAAAGAGAATGTTCAAGAAGGCAGGGCAGATCAACAGCAGCCATCAGCCAGGCCTGAACAGAGCACTTGAGCACAAAGATAACTAAAAAAAGATCATGGAATTGGTAACTTCAAGATTTTGGGGTCCTTGAGAGATAGTCCAGTGGGTAGTGAAGGTGAAAGATAGATCATTATGCACACAAAGATTTAGCTGTAGGTCCATCTATTGAATTGAAATTTGCCTTCCACTGGTGACTTTTTCTCTTCTCTTTCTGAGCTTTGGCTTGACTTCAGTTTTTTTTCTGTTTTTTTTTTTTTTGTTGTTGTTTGTTTTGTTTTTGCTTTTGTTTTTGTATTTGGGGTTGAGGATTGAACTCAGGGCCTGACACATGAGGCAAGCACTGTACCGCTGAGCTACATCCCCAGCCTTGTCTTGTTTCCACAGCTATAGTCATTTTCTTTCCCTCCTCATGTCCTCTGTGCAGAATGGATGCTTCCTAAAAGGACCCCCTCCCTTCCTTCATTTGATTCTGTAATGGGATGCCAGTTTGTTTTTAAAGTGAAGATGTAATTGTGTGATCTTCCTGCTCAAACACTCTTTCAATATGGCTAAGATTAAGAAGCAAGCCTGGGTTCATTGTGCAGGGCCTTCTAGGTTCCAGAAAAAAGTTGCAAGCCCGATTCTTACTCCTATCTGTGTTACACCTGCAGGGTTCTGCTCTGCTCTTTCCTTGCTTGAGTCTTGGATTTTACACCAATGGGCCGCCCCTAGGGGCTTCTATACCCTTCACTTAAATGCTTCTCCCTGCACTTTCAATGTCCCCTTTGTCCTTTAAAACTCCAGTGTCATCTTTCCTATGAAACACTTGTTATCCTAGCTAGAATCATTCACTTTGTCTGAGTATTCTAGTGCTTATGCATTTGAGCCTTGAATTATGATCATTTATGTTCATGTCTATTGTGCTACTTGTTTCTAAATTCTGTGAAAGTCAGTAGCAATCTCACTCTAGGTCTTTCTCCCAAGCACTTGGTGTCGTGCCATTCACAGTACATACCTAAGATGTTTTTGAGTGAATTAATAATTTTAATATTACCTTATTCTCTAAATATTTTATATGTGTAAATTTAGTATTACCCCATAAGATGCTAATTTTCTTATGGATGAACATTATATTGTTAGAGGGCACGAAACTTGCCACTAAGCTGACCATCTTAGAATGATGGCATGCCTCTCCTGCCCTCCAATATTTACTGGGGAGAAGGGGTCCCAGGGAAGTTTTCAGAGAGTCCAGCCCACATCCACTCTTGATTTTTGATTGACAGCAGGATGACATCAGACTTTCAAGTCCCCACTGCACATGACAACTCTAGGTCACTTTGGACCACAATGATCAGTTCTAATCAGACCTGTTCTTATGGATTTTATGGTTAGGAGAAATTATCCTTATGTTCTTGAGGTCTGGGATCAGGTCTGTGTGGGGGTCACAAAAAGTCCTCCACTTCTGGGTAACTTGTTTTCTTTTATCTACATTTTAGGCCTACATTTCTCCTGTAGATAACAGGTTGTTAGCTGAGGAATATAACCTATCCTATTGAATTATGTCAGGCAGGGCAGTGTGTATATATATATATATATATATTTTTTTTTTTTTGAAGAAAGCATATGGGGGTCAACACAGTGGGCCTAGTTTGTAGAATTTTTCCCTTAACCTCAAGTCCCCACCACTCATGTCTGTGTGTTCCCTCTCGAAATCTTGTTTGTTTTGCACTCTCCTGGCCCCCATCCTAGGGTGGTCCTGAGCATGTAACAGTCATGCACTGTGGAACTGGTTGTTCATTTCTTATAAGGAAGGCTGGGTACCATTCATTTCTTCCCTTTGTAGGGAGAAAATGCATACAAATGAGAATTATGGATTTAATTCAGGGCAGAGTGGCAAGTGGGATCAAGGGGAAAGAATACAATTCATATGTCCCTGGGCACTTAAGCCTGGACTAAGAAGCAGACCATGACTGTTTGTCAAAATGGAAATTGATTTTTGAATCAAAGAAATTAGCCAGACATTAAAAAAACAAAAACAAAAACAAAAAACAGTACTCAAATCCTTGAACTTGAAAATTTCCAAGTTCTTTGTTTTTGCTGAATTGTCAGACCCTCAAAGCCCCATCCCCAGGAACCCCAGAACTTTGCAAATTTCCTTTAGGATATCTGTCAAATTCCTCAGGATATCTGAGGAATTTTGTCCTCAGTGGTAGGGATCACACTGAGAGAAAGTGATTAATTAATGAGTATAGTGTAATTCAAATCTAACTCAGCAAGCCATTGCACCTTGACATTTCTTTGTTGTGGTCTGACTGTCCCTTCCAAAGTTCAGGTGCTGCCATGTGCCATATTAGGAGGTGGGGCCTTCACAGAGCATTTAGGTCAGTAGGGCTCCTCTCTTTCAATTTCTCCCGCTCTCTCTCTCTCTCTCTCTCTCTCTCTCTCTCTCTCTCTCTCTCTCTGTATGTGTGTGTGTCTCTCTCTGGATTAGGTCCTCTCTTCACAGGGCTTGATGGAAGGAGTTCATCTCCTTTGCTCTTCTCCTCCCACCCAGTAGGGCACATCTTCCTCCCCTCAGGAAAACCCATCCTGGAAGCAGAGAGTAGCCCTCACCACACAACTGCACCTGCTGTACTTGCTCTTGGACTTCATAGTCTCTGGAAATGAGAAATTAATTTCTGTTCATTTTAAATTACCCAGCCCCTGGTATTCTGTTATAGCGGCACCAATGGACCAAGACCCTTGTGTGGTTCCCATCCTGCTAATTGGGTAATGCCACAACTGTCTTCCTCTAAAGGGCTGATTTACTATATCCCCAACACCTGGTAAAGGGGTTGCCCTTGTAGTTGGCATTTATTAAGCAGTCACTATGTACCAAGTAATGTATGTAGATCACATTATTTACTCCCTATAACAACCTTTATGACCATTTTATAGATAAAAAAACTGAGATTCAGTGAATTTAAGTAAAACTTACATGTCATCACATATCTCTAAGAGGTACCTGCATTAGGTTTGTCTGTGGTACCTGGCTCTTAATCACTATGTATTATTGCCCCAACACTTTCAAAAAATTTTTTATTTGTTATAATTAATTATACATGACAGGAGAATGCACTTTGATACATCATATATAATGGAGTATAATATCTCATTCTTCTGGTTATAAATGATATAGAATACTACATCATATAGTTATATATGTACATAGGGTAGTAATGTCTGATTCATTCTACTATCCTTCCTACCTCCATACCCGCTCCCCTCCCTTTAATCCCTTCTACCTAATCTAAAGTAACACTATTCTTCCCTAGGTGCCCCCAACACCATTGTGAATTAGCATCGGCATATCAGAGAAAACATTTGACCTTTGGTTTTTTGGGATTGGCTTCCCAATACTTCATTTAAAAAAAAATTTTTTTTTTTTTAGTTGTAGATGGATACAATACCTTTATTTTATTTATTTATTTTTACGTGGTCCTGAGGATTGAACCCAGTGCCTTATACATGCTAGGCAAGCGCTCTACCACTGAGCTACAATCCTAGCAAGTACTGCCCAATACTTTTTAAAATGAATGAACATATGCATTGTCCTTAGGAGAATAACAGGTTTGGTGAGAGCTTATATTATTTAACTACATCAACAGACTATATTAAGGATGATGTTTCCACAAAACAAATATATCTTTAAAATATGGATCTGCCACAAGTGCTGTGGTACACTCCTGTAATCCCAGCAGCTTGGGAGACTGAGGCAGGAAGATTGCAAGTTCGAAGCCAGCCTCAGCAACTTAGTGAGGTCCTAAGCAACTTAGTGAGGCCCTGTCTCAAAATTTAAAGAAAAAAAGGGGGGGGGGTTGGGGATGTTGCTCAGTAGTTAAATAGCCCTGGGGTTCAATCTCTGGTACCAAAAACAAACCCAAATTGAAACAACAAAACATGGGCTGGGGCTGTAGCTCAGTGGTAGTGCGCTTGCCTAGCATGTGTGAGGCACTGGGTTCGATCCTCAGCACCACCTAAAAATAAGTAAAGATATTGGGTCCATCTACAACCAAAAAAAAAAAAAAAAAAAAAAAATTAAAAAAAGAACAACAACAAAACAAAACAAAAACCAAAGATCTGCCAACTTCTGGATTATCTTGCCTCAACTCCACACATTTTCCATAACCACTGTCCTCTGGATGCACCTATCACTTCACCCTTTGTGCTCCTTGTCTACCTGGGCTGCTTCATGCAAATATTTCCTTAATTTTTGCCTTAAACAAAGACCTCTAAAAGAAGTCAAGGCTGATGTATGACCAGTCCCAGCCCTTGGAGAGGCCCAGGAGACAGTGGCTGGGGTGCTGCAGGAGATGCCTAGCTACGCCTGCAGTAGCAGTGAATGCCAGGTTCTGGGACGCTGCCAGTGTCCACTGAGAGATCCAGCACTGCAGGATTCTGTGCTGCAGGGATCACACCTTCCTCAGCCCTGGGAACTACAGGGTGGCACTTGATCACCCTCCTCGTAAGCTAGTTACTGGGGGACTGCGTGATGCAGTAACGACTCGTGCTGTCTGGTGCCTTGACTGTACCACGTGACTGGAGTTGCCTTGGAGAAATACCTGTGTAATGGCAAAGTGCTTTTCACAAAAACCCAACTAAGAAAGAAAGGAAGAAACAAAATAGGGGAAGTGAGAAGTCGGTCACCTGGGACCATTAAGTACTATTCTGAAGACTGTCACCAGGACACAGAAGTCGAGATGTTCTTTGGTTGCTGACACGTCCAGCAGAGGGCCTTCTCGATGCCAGTCTTCTGCAAATGCCACAGGACCCTTGGGAAGAACAGTTTAAACAGAAGAAGGAATTCCCAACAACAAGATGATAAAGCAACACCTCCACCATCAGGCCTTCTGGTGGCTTTTCCTTGGACAAGCCTGTTTACCCTGAACCTGTGCCCATCTTCCTCTTCACCTGCTGCTTGACTTGGAGCTGTAGCAAGCGAACTCTTCCTTTCATTTGACTAACATTCCTAGGTTCCCTGTTTTGCCCAGACTGATGCTCATGTATGCTCTCCTTCCCTCTGTGGCTCCCATGTGGTGGTCCTCAGGCTATCCCCAGACATGCGTGCTTAAGGATCTAGAATTTGTATCACAGCTCCTTCTCCAGGGACACAATCGTTAGTCTGGGCTTTTCTAATTATTTACCATGGCCCAAGGGATCAGAAACAGAGTAAAATGAAGTGTTGCCAGGTTCACTCAGTTTGCACCACTGGGGCATTCTGGGGTTACACTAGAGGCCTGCCTTAGCCAGGCCTCTAGCCCCTTCATAGAAACTTCCAGCACCATTGGTGCACATTTCTTTACTCTCAAGGGAGATTCTGCACTGTTTGCTCCTCGATTTGATAGTTGGTCTTCAAACCACATTGCACTTTTTCTCTCATACCTTCTCTCCTACCTTCTTTACCTTCTTTGAGTCTTCTTTACTGGGTATGAAAAATTGTTCTTTTCTATCTCCCAGTTTCTTCCTTTTCCATTTCCTTTTCACCTACGCTCACTCTGGACTCTCAGTGCTGACAGTTTCACTTTCAGGTCAAGCTGAGTTGCTCTTCTTTCTAAGCCTTCACCCAAGCCTCTCTCCTTGGGATCTCAGGCAAGATGGTGACTGCCCTGCCCTCCCTGTCTCTTCCTTTGCAGGACAGAATCTGTTCCTATTACCACTTCAAAGGCAGGCTGAGTTTCCTGTTCTAAAACCTTCCCTCCTACATTTTCAGGGCTTTCTATTTTTTTTTTTTTTTTTTTTTAATAGTAAATAGTGTCTGCTCTTTTCTGATAACTAAAGTGCCTCACTGGGTATGTACTCCGGAGCTCATTAACCTGTTGTGGATGAGAACTCCACCTCTCCAGCAACCCACCCCAGGTGTGAAGTTAGCAGGGAATTTCAGGCCTTAATAAACCACTACCAAATACCATATTTGCAAGTTTCAGGAAAACTGCAACACAGTTAAATATTCCACCAGAGAGGCTGTGGTTTACCAAAACAACACATGCAATGTCAAGATTCTCAGTCTGCTTTTTTATTTTTTTTAAATTAAGGCATTAGTCATTTTGGGAGAATGCCTGTGTTTGTCATAGCCTTGTCTTTCAGAATGGAAATTTTCTTCCAAGACAAAGTACCCCGGGCTCTGCTATTTAGCCTATAATTAGTGTATTCTCTGGAGGATTTTCTCCTCTTGATGTGGAGGCCTCTTTGTCAGTCAGGCTGCTGTTTGAGGATGATAGGAACCGCAGGGCAGCACAGTGAGTCACGGGGCAGGGAAATGTTTGCTCAGATCAAAAACGTTGAGCTATTCTGTACCAACGGGAACACTTAACCATTTAAGTAGCAAGCCTACAAGAAAAGAGCAAAAAGTATGAAAGACAGAATGTTGATAAAGAAATGAGAAGAGACATAAATCCCAAGTTTTGATCTAGTTTTGCCCCGCTGTGTGGGATGAGATTGCCTTCCCTCACGTCTTTTCTCACCAAGTTCACCAGTATTTTTAGTTTTTGCTTTTTCAGCTGCTCTATATCAAGTGCATTTATTCATGGGTAAACATCAGCCTGTGACTCTTGTTCAATAGCTCCCCCTTGCAGCTTCCGGATTTTTGGTTATGAAATGGCAGTTTACAACGACAGTGCTGCTGCCTCTCAACAGTATTATGATCTGGAAAGAGGGGGTGCTCAGGCGCCTTCAACTCCACAGCCCAACCTTGCTTCTTGCTAAAAAATGTCCCTTTTGCCTGTTTTGGGCATAAGCCAGGCTGGGAGATAGCTGCAAATGGTTGCAACAACCTGTGTTTAATGTGGTGACACTAATGAATTCTGAGAATTAATCTTCAGCCAAGAAAGCATGATGGAAAGTACTAGAATTTCAAATTAGGTAATGGATTGATTTCCTCCAAGGTTGAAATTTGTTCTTTTTTCCTTCTGGTGGATTTTTCTATCATATTCCAACCCCCTCAACATGGCCTTGTAAATTCAGGGTCTCTTACATATATCTGACAGCATAAATGTGTTTTTTTATTCTGTTGTTTTGTGCCTCAGCACATAGAAACTGATCTAAACTGAAATTTTTAAAAAGAGATTAAACATTCAGCAAAAGATTTACTTATGATTTGGGGGAACAAAAGTAATTCCCCTAAAGCTAGTTCGTATTTAATTTCTTTTTTAGAGAGTAAAAAACTCTGGAAGGAACTGAACTGGGGGATGTCTTTCCCCTGTTTGGGACACTGTATCGAATGACCCACAGGTGTCCCAGGTGTGCTAATAACTAGGGGCTTTGTGCCTCTCCCCTTCCTCCACTGAGCTGAAGACGCATCTCTGCCCTGCTTCTAAAAGCACAGTACTAACAACTCCTGCAACAGAACTTCCAAGGATATCATTTGCCAAACCCATTGATTAAAAAAAACAAAACAAACAAACAAACAAAAAAAACAAAGAAGTTCTGTGGTGATCAAGTAAGGTTTGAAGCATGGGCTCAAACAAAATTAAAAGGTTTTTTAAACCCCAGGATTTGTAAGAACCTTTAAGATGCTTGTGTACAATATGGAACTCCAAACTTGGTTTAGAGGATCATCAATGTTTCTCGAACTCCTTTGTTTGTTCCTTTCTTTCTCTCTCTTTTGATGGAATGCTTCACCCAACTCATCTCACATTGTCTGGCACCCATTTCCCACAACAAAGTTTTATTCACCCTTTATTTTACTCATCCTTTTGTAAAAACCTGCTCAGCCCCTGGTTGGGAAAGTTATAGCATCTGAAATTTGTAATTCATGGCTTAATAAGCAATCCTGAAATGAATACATATATTCAACTTTCTTACTTTTACATTTGTTCTCCAAATCAGGTGAGAGCATTCTAACTTATTTTTAAAAAGTACAAGGAGGTTGTTGGAGTTCTGATGATCCTGGTAGTCAGTTCTATCTTCATCCACTGAATCCCTGCCTTGAAGGAGAGTAAGATGGAAAGATGAGCCGACAAACTTCAACAGTGAGAATTTGGGGCATCAAACTGCATCGTCTTAAGCAATAATATGTCCTAAAGTTGATAGAGGGACTAAAACCAGTGATTACTCCTGGATGTTCACAAGTGGTGGCTTAGGAGGTGAAGTGACTATTCTGGTGGCTTCTCAGTTCTTGGCTATATAGCTTGCCTCTTGCATTGCTTGGTGGGACTCCTCAACTCTGAAATGTCTTCTACCTCTTTTCCACCAATCTAATTTACATTAGTTCCTCCAAGACCTGGCTCCATTCTTAACAGTTCCAGGAAGAGTCTCCTGGCTAGAGCTCCCCCAACCATCTCCGTCCCCATATTGCTTTGCACGGAGCTGAGTAAGAGGGATTCTCCCACGGGACTTGGGGCATTGGCTTTATCACTATCAGAACTTGACCTCAGTTTCCTCACCTCTTGAAACAGGCGGTTAGAATAGAAAATTTTGGTCCCTGTGTCTCTGAAGCCCTGTTTTTGTGTTATTAGTTCTTATCCTAAATATAATAAGCAAACACTGGCTTATTCTGTTTCCTATGCTTCTCTGATCCTTTCATCTTTCCAATTAGAAAAGGGTCATCATTTTTTTATGAATTAATTTATTTTTGCCTAATTCTGGTGCTGTATAAGTGTTTATTGAGTAAATTAAGTAACACAATGCTGTTATCTAGTATGACTTTTAGCCATATCTGCTCTGAGAGGAGAACTTTCCTCTGTTTATTAATATAATAGTAATTCCACTTCAGCCTGGTTCTTTGTCCCCATGAGAAAAAAGTACACAGGAGTGTTGTAGGATATGAGTCTACCCTCAAGGTCTTCTTGCCCTTCCCCTAAAACCCTCCTTAGCATTTATCCCCACACACCCAGGTTTCAGTTTTGCTGATTCCACAGTGTGCCAGTCAGCTCGCTCCATGCTTACTGAGAGAACTAACAAATCCTCTTGGTCATTGCTTCTAGTTTTTGGATCTCCATAAGACAACAGATTCACTTGTTGGTTTCTTCCTTGTCTGATTTTCTCACTTTATTAGTCACACATTTCTCACTGTGATTCAGAGACAGTCTCCCCAACATGCCAAATGACCCGGCAACAGTGTTGGAAGCCTTGCTTCTCCCGTGGGTGCTGATACTGTGAAACAAGATACACCACCTTCAGTTGCATCTTTCGACTCCAGTAGAGACCTACTCTCATAAGGCTGGGTGGAGCACGGGGTTCCTAGGTGCTCGAAAATCCTATTCAAGGAGTTTTCCTTCCTCAAGTGTCTGAAGGACCTTTCTTCAGGTCTCTCCTCAAATGCTCCCAGGACCTGTCCCTGGAGGAAGATGGAGGTAGTTCTGGTCCACAGTCCCCTTCACATGCTCTGAGTGTTTTTTTTAAATGGCTACTTGTCCCCGCTTCAGCCTCAGCTCTCTGAGTTTGTTCATGTGAAGTGCTGGGGCTAGTCATGGGGCAAGGAGGCTGCTCCAGTCCTTATGCTCTTTCTTTCCTTTTCAACAAGCACCTGCTTCACAGCTAATGCAGAAAGAAAGCAAAATCAGAAGTGTGAGTGGGCGTTGTTATGTGGGGAAAAAAGAACTCTCTGTCCCTGCATTTGGGGAAACTCTTTAGTCCAGGAATGTGTTCGGTGTGACCTGCCCGCTGTCCCTGGGTAGTTGTAGCTGTGGACACAGCAGATCCTGGGCTCCCATTCCACCCATTCCCTCTGAGACTCCAGGGGGTGTTGTGTAACCCAGGTCTCTCTTCAGCAGGAGCCCTCAGAGGACATGTGACCATTCTTATTTTAGAAGTTTTCATATACCTTCCCTCCAGCCAGGGGGACTGGCCATCACTCTTATCACTGACCAACTAGCTACCTCTAGGGTTAGCTTCTTAGGAAACATAGTGATTCACATTTATTTTCCCTCAGTGGTCACATAGACACATGAATATACATGGCTTCAAAGGAAGACTGCTGATAAAAAAAGACAGGATCAGTCTTTTTTAAGCATGTGCATGGATTTTGTGTTGTTGATAGGAAAAATAATAGGTTATTCAAAAGACCCTGGAACGATAAAAGTCAAATGATTGATTTCCTCCCATGGCAAGATGGAGGTGGTATTTTTATAGCCCTGTGGGCAGAGGATGGGATTAGGCTAGGTGCTGTTTGCTCTCCTAGCTGTAAGCTCCAACTGCAAGAGACAGGAGGGTCCCTGAGCCAGTCCTCAGCCTGATGGGAAACTAACTGAATATCCTTCAGGACTAGAAGGTGAGGAATGAGAAAGTGGTTTTTGTTTTTTTCCAATTTTTAAAAATTATTTGTTCTAATTAGTTGTACAAGACAGCAGAATGCATTTTGACTCATTGTACACAAATGGAGCACAACTTTTCATTCCTCTGGTTGTACAACCATCTTCCCACCCCCATAGTTCCTCCTCTCCCCTTACTCCCCTCTGCCCAATCCAAAGTTCCTCCATTCTTCTTTTGCTCTCCCCGTCCCTCATCATGGACCAGCATCTGCATATCAGAGAAAACATTTGGCCTTTGGTTTTTTGGGATTGGCTTATTTGAGAAAGTGTTTTGAAGCAAAAACTGCACAGGTTAAGGTTCTTTTTATAAATCCCATGGTTGAGGATTGTTTGGGGACTCCAGCTTAAATGTTCTGAAAGGTGCTAGAGGGGATGGTGAACTTTTTACCATTTGTCAGTACATTTAATTATTTAAAATATGTAGTGTTTTTGATGTCACTGGCATGCTACAATTGGGTAAACTGAAGCTGTTGATTTCAAGGAGTGGGCAGAATGGCCTCCAGTATTTATCCTAAGCCACCAAGGTGAGCTGAAGACCGTTAGTTTAACAGGATGAATGTTGAAATTTCTTCTGCTCACCAAGGGCAGCTACTCAGAATAGAAATGTGATGATAATTGGAGAGCTATTCATCAGATTCCATTTCACTAGGAATTTCCTTGTGTCAAAATCATTTTTAGTAACAGAACACGCAGCAAAATGCACTAAGTCATTGTTTTCTTTGAAAAGGGCATTGAATCTGAAACAGAAAGTGGTTACACTGGTGTGGTTTTAGCCAAGTAACCGCAGAGAGTTCAATGCAACCTGATTTTTACCATTTCGAATGGATGCTTTGTTCCCTGTTTGCATAATTCCGTCCCAATTCATCTGAATGATATGGTGGTCACTTCCTATTCTGAGGTTTTTCTGCTTTTTCAGAAGACTTTAGAAATCAAGCTGCTGGACTATCTCCGTTAAGAGTTGTTTCCTGCCTTGCAAGCTCCTCAATGTGTTTCCCCATCACAAAATAATGGATGCTTCATGTTTTAAGATTTAATCTAGGTGATAGTATTTGATTCTACATGCTTCTAAAATAAAATACATAGATTAATCAACTTTACTCTATTGAAAACTCTTTTCTATTATAAAAAATCAGACAGAATATTGTCTGACCATTCTATTTTTTCAATGTTTTGAATACTTCAAAGCAAATTGATGGCAAAATTTGTGCTTTCAATATTTATTTAAAACAAACTAAAATAGATTTCTGATAATTAATTTGACTAATATAGAATTATGTTTTTCTACTTTCCAGTCTATATTAATAAAAAAGGAGTTCATTGTATACATAAACCTTCTTGCCTCCTCTCTGACACATTCAGAGGAACAGAGTATCTAAGATTGTATTTTGGATTGTTTGTTGATTTTTACAAACAGGTGTCTTATTAAGGATTTTGAAAAGAGGCCTTCTGTCACGCATCTCCTCGACCATCCATTTATTAAAGGAGCTCATGGGAAGGTTTTGTTTCTGCAAAAATGGCTGGCCAAGGTACTCCAAGACCAGAAGCAGCTAAACTCTGCTGTTAAAATCAGGTACGGTACTCCATTGTCATTCTGCATCCTCCCTCTGGTTATTTATAAAAATGGCATGTGTTTTGATTTGCTCAGTGTTAACTGGTAACGATCACATTCCTGCATTTGGGAGAGTTTCATTTATGTGACATTAAGTACTCCATGCCCAGTGGATGAGCAGGCAGGCTTCAGAAACAAACTGCCCATTTGTGCTTTTGTGGCTAATTTCTCTCAAATAGCTAAAGTCTCCACTGCCCTCATGTTTGGTTAGCTCTAGTTAAAAACCAGTAGATACACATATATATTTGTATTTAATAAAAATGCAGATTTTTCTTTTAACCAATAAAGGAAAGCAGTCATGTCTGAGATTATGTGAAAAATCTTTACTTGGCTGTTAGAGACCTGGGAACAGAAATATAGGCTATAAAGTGATTTGGGAAATTTTACTCTTTAAATTCTAAAGACTTTCTTTAATGTGTTCTGAGTCTTTTTCCATTTTCATTAAAAATTCCTTGGAGTGAATTTGCCATTTTAAAATGATTTTTTCCAGCTATAGTTTATGTTCTCAAAGCAACTGTGGTTCTCACCCTTCTCTCCCTCCCTTTTTTAAAGGGTTGATTTTTTTTTTTTTTTTAAGTTATTTTCTGGGGTAAGTGCTTTAAACAGTGATTTTGATGAATCACTCAGAAATAGATCTTTGGTTTCTGTCCAGAGGGTGGCAGAATTTCTCTTTAAGGGGAAAAAAAAAAAAAAAAAAAAAGGCAAATAAACCTGCTTCCTCTGCTCAGCAATTATTTGATTTTATAAAACCAACCAGGATGCAGATAAGCTTCAGTCCATTTTTATTAAAAGACATCTGAAATACTGGTGGTGAAGAAAATGAAATAGTATCAATAACAAGTTCTAGAAATATTCATATAGTCTGCAGAAAACTGTTTACAAATAAAAAAGTCAAACATTGGCAACAACTAGCTAGAGGCAGAGTTTCTAAGTAACTGTATTTTGCTGATTTTCTCCAGCTAACACCAGGTTCCAGTTTGGATAACTCAAAACAAAAATTTCCTACTCTTTCCCCTTTTCTGTTTCTGTGGCTTGCCCATGGATAGAGAAATGCAGAGAAATTCTTGTGACTTGGTGCCTTTTTGAAGCAGTGGGAACTTGTGTTTAAGCCCCAGGGAACTGAAATCCCCTTTCTTCCCTTGCTTTTGTTCCTATACACCAGCCCCCTACCACCCACCTTCACACCACCCAAAATGAAAATGAATACAATAAAATATAAATCAAGCCCCAAACAAAGCTATCCCTTAAATATGGTAAGTCAAACCCAGTGTCCCCTCCTTGGCTTCCTGTTCTGAGACCTGCCACAGAATAGTTTCTAAGGTTTGCAAAGTTACCCAGGATTGCATGTTTGCGTAACTTGACCTGTCTAGATCTATGTTCTCTTTTAAAAACTTTTCTCCTTTCACCATAGAAAATTATACCTCTGTGCTTTCTCATTTGCTTCCACTAATTTCTCTTTGTCTTTGTTAATTCCCTTTGATGTTCAAAACCTCATAGGTGGCAGAGGCTTCTCAAGGGGTCTTTATAATCTTGAGTTTTATTCAGTAGTTTGGGTTTCTTTGAACAGTAATTTAAAATATTATGACCTCACAAATAGGCATCAAAACTTTAAACAACCCTTTCTTTAGGAGGTAGAAAAATTAATTAATTCCAAAGGAAGCACGATGTGTATAATTGACACGTACCCTGCCACCTTTCCCACATGGCTACTTCCTATTAGCAACTGGCAAGGAGTTGGCTACATAGATGTTTTTAAAGTTCACTCGGAAAAACTGTCAGCCATCATTCAATGTTGATAAGTCAATAATTTAAAGTTGTGAGTTTCCAGTAAAGGTGGAAAAATCAAATAATAATTAAGGTAAGAGAACAGATGAGTGAAGCAAATGTTTACTCTTTTTTTTTTTTTGTACAAAGAGGGCCACACAGCAAGATGGTGTGGGAATCAAAACTAGTAGGTCTATCAGGCTTGAATCCCTGTCATTCACTTACTGAATATGTTAATTTTTCTTTTCCTAAGTTTCTTCTATAAAATGGGGATTATTTTAAGGGTCGAGTCTTCATGTAAAATGCTTAGATTATTGCTCGATGCAGAGGTAAATGTCAACAAATGTTAGGAGTAGGAGTAGTGCACATGGTCTGTTTAATGTAGAGACCTTCATTTGTCTTTCACATTAACTACCTCTTGCCCTCACTCTGTGAAAATTCATCTTTTTAGAATACAAGATCATGACAATAAATAGAACTAAGAAATCAAGTGTTAAAGATTTCAATTTCATGTATTCATTTATTCTTCGTAGAGACATTTATGTGTGTAGGTGTCAGGCCCTATGCTGAACGGAGGTACTACAAAGGGAATTTGATACAGTTCCTGATAAAGAGCTAATAGTCTGGTGTGATACGGATAGGAATCAGATAAGAACTGATTACATGAGAAGCACCTGGATAAAGAATGCCTGGGGTACCCCCAGAGCACCTGGGAAAGGAAACCTAGCCAACCCGGGATAGGGGTGCTTGAGGAAGGCCCCCTGAAACTGGGGGAAGATGGTGCTTGCACTGTCCTGGAGAATGAATGGAAGAAAGTTGGGGGAGCAGGTTCCTCTATGTTGAGGGGAAAGGATGAGCAAAGGGCAAAGGAGAGAGGACTGGAAAGAGCTTGGGTTTGGGGAATTCAGTGAACAATTGGTTGACATGGCTGGATTTTGGTGTGGAACAGGTAGGAGGGAGAGCAGGTAGGCAGGGTCAGGTCATGATGGGCCTCAGGACCTTGGTCTTGTTCCTGAGGCAGAGGAGCCACTGAAGAGTTCAAGCAGGGTTGTGTTTTAGAAGATCATTTTGACAGCAGAGTGGAGAATGGAGAACAGCAGGGCAAGGCCAGAGACCGGTAAGCAGTCATGGCAGACGTAAGTGGCAAAGACATTAGGGTAACAGTATTGTCAGGACTTAGTGATGATTGGCTGAGAGAGATTAGGGATAAAGGGAAGTACATCAGAGCCTATCCAAATGAAGCTTCTTTCCTGCCCAGTTTACACTGCAATCAAATAGAAATGGCCCAACACTAAGAGATAAGTCAAAAAGACTGATTGCTCTCTTTTCCATCCTATCAAAGACAACGCCTAGTACTTACAGATATACACATAGCTTCCAGCTCTCTACTCACAGCAGAGTTCCTCAAAACTTCAAACAGCAGTCCTCCCCACAACCCCTCTGCTGGAGAGACTGAGATTTTGAGAGCTGATCCAGTGGAATGAAACCTACACCCCATGAAAGTCTATTCCCACAAAGGCAAGGAAGGTCCGCAACACTTACAGCACTTTCCCCAGGGGAGAGAGAAGCTTAGAGCTGCAGGGAAGAAGGCAGGTTTTTAAAGGATGGGGCAGACTGCACAGGGGAAGGAGATGGGTCTTATGTAGAAGGAGACACTGGAGACAGAAGAGAGGAGATAGCAGCGAAAGCAAGAGGAAGTGGATCAAAGGTCTAAGAAGAAGGTTGGTTGGCCTTAGAGAGAAAGAACCTTTAAGTTGGGAAAGACACATAAAGGTTAGATAAAGATACTCAGAAAAAATGGGGAGTTAAAGGAGATACTATGAGGAAGTTCATGTTGCAAGGTCTTTATCTTTCCAAAACATGAAGCAAGGTGATGTCAGAACTGGGAGTGTGCTTTGGACTCCAGGAAGGTGAAAGAGACACTATGAGGAATATGATAAAGAGTTCCTTAATGATAGACATAATGATTGCTCAAAAGCATAGAAAACCCAGGTGTGGTGGTACATGCCTATAATCCTAGCAACTCAGGAAGCTGTGGCAAGAGAATTGCAAGTTTGAGGCTAACCTGGATAATTAGTGATATCCTAACTCAGGGTTTAAAAAAAGAAAAAGTCCAGAGATATAACTCTGGTTAAGTACTCCTGAGATCAATATCCAGCCCTGAAAGAAAAGAAAATGAAAACCCACATAGAGGGTAGCTGAATAGTATTCCAGTATAGTGGAGTTTATCAGTGTTTAAGACGAGATGTGTAGAGCATGCAGGATAGTATCCGAAACTCTCAGAAAATGTACATCACCAACACCACCTTTCCTGTGGGTCATCTGGGGTGACTCTTAGCAACAAGGAGCAGGGGTAGAGAAAGGGAATTCCATGGTCCTCTCCAGGGTGGAGCCTGCCTTCCATGGACCTGATGGGTGGACAAAAGAAAGGCAGTCAAGGTGAGCAAAGAATCCTTGTGATCTCTAGAAGGACAGAAATAAAAGTTTTTCAAGTGTTGATAAGTTGAAGAACCCTGAGATCAGAATGTGAGAAGAATGAACAAAGTCATTACTGAGGGATGGAAAACCAAGGACTGAAGCAGGGGAGGAGTAGAGAAGGGAAGCTTAGGGCCAGGTGCTGAAGAGGACAGACCTCAGAGGGTGATGTGAGCATTTAAAAAGGGAGAAAGAGGTTAGGGGGGACAGTGGTAGCAGGAGAGATATGCCCCCTGCAGTGAGCAGATGGGAGGTGGTGCTGGACAGGAGCCATATGGGGAAGTGGCCCATGTCTGCTATGTTGAGCAGATAAAATGTCACTCAACAGGACTCCAGAACAGGGGCCTGGGGCTGTACTCAGTGGTAGAGCACTTGCCCCTCATGTGTGAGGCACTGGGTTCGATCCTCAGCACCACATAAAAATAAATAAAATAAGGGCGTTGTGTCCATCTACAATTAAAAATAAAAAATACTTAAAAGAGAACTCCAGAACAAGGCTGGGAATCATGGGGAGCTTGTGCATGGCACAACAGAAGGGGCACCATGCATGGAGGGGAGCTTGTCCTGAGGCCCCAGCTCACTTCTTCTGGGCCTAAGCATTCTGGCTTTTCTGAGTACAGCAGCTTTTTGGAAAACCTGACTGAGATCCATTCCTGTTTCACTACATAAGTGCTACAGGTGTGTGTGTGTGTGTGTGTGTGTGTGTGTGTGTGTGGTGTGTTATGTGTGTGTGTGTGTGTGTGTGGTGGGTGTGGTGTGTGTGTGTTTGTGTGTGTGGTGTGTATGTGTGTGTGTATGTGTGTGTGTGTGGTATGTGTGTGATGTGTGTGTGTGGTGTGTGTGGTGTGTGTGTGTGTGTGGTGTGTGTGGTGTGTGTGTGTGTGTGTGTGTGTGGTGTGTGTGTGGTGTGTGGTGTGTGTGTGTGTGTGTGTGTGGTGTGTGTGTGTGTAGGGCTATATCTATGTAGCCCTATGGAGGCACCTATGGAAAAGTGATATTTGACCATTCCCGAAGGCTGATGATGGTACATGCATATCCCCATTGGAATTTAAGTTCTTCTGGTAAATTCTATTTATTTGGTTTAGGTACAACAGAGCAGTCATGGATCCAAGGCTTACTCTCTTAAAGGAAGTTCAAGAGCTGTAAGATTCTGTGAACAATAGTTGAGGCTACATTGTTACTTAATCTGTTAGGGATGCTTTGAAACAATTTGATCATTTCCTTGCTGTCAGTTCCGATTTCCTTGACCTTCAAAAGGACTTCTTCCCCAAACTAGTTTTGCAAAACCCCAAATTCATTAATATTACCTGCTATGTCATCTAACCATTAAAGTTTAGAGAAGCAGACTTGAAAACATGCATTTTATCACGTCTCAAGGGTTCTTAAGAGAACAGAAACCACTCTCTGGAATGTGAAAGGAGGCAGGGAAGGCCTGGTTGGTTGTCATGTTCATGAACTCGGCTGCGAGTCTCAGTAAAATGACAAGCATGTCATGCCTCTGCAGGTGACTTGGGACTTGCTGAGACTGCAAATATTAAACCCTCAAATGCCAAGGGTCTACTGTAAGAATTACTTGATAGAAGAATTGGTGCTGGTTTTTTTTTTTTTTTTTTTCTTCCCCTGCTCTGTTTAATGGATTTTGGTTCTGCCCTTGTAATTTGCCTGAGGCTGATTAAAACAATGACTTCTGTTATTTCTTTTCAACCTGCAGCAGTGACCTTTAAAAACAGATTTCTGACTGCTGGCTTGTGGAGCTTTCTCCAATCAGCCTTGCTCACTCGCTTGCTCTTCTACCTGCAAACGTGTGCACACGCACAGGCACACCCATGCATAAACACACAGACACCCCGTATTCTGTAGACTGAGGGTTTCCACGTAAATGAATGACTCCTGAATGATCATGATGTGCCGAAGTTCAACACAGGAGGTTAAAAATCCTCCGGGTGCCCCAACAGAGAAGAAATAATTCTATATCCTGATATGATTAGGATCTGCTCTCTCTCTCTTTGAGTGAGAGAATGGATTGATATTTAATTTTCTTCTGTTGTCACTGACTTTTGCTGCCTCGAGAAGGTGGGTATATTATCAAATACTGTTTAATATGATTGATAATAAAATGCTGATTTATTATAATTCTGGCTAAAACTGTGCTTAGATGAAAAATGGAGTTACTATAATAATTCCTATTTTTATATCTCTGTATTATAATGTTTGAGAGATACAACCTTAAGTTTGGCATCAGGATATAGTTCATGTAGTGGTATCTCTATCCGTAGTTGACTGTCAGTAGAATAGTCTCGTGTAGATAGTCTGCTACTGCTGTTCTCTTCCTAGGTCTGTAATTATATAGCTATAGTCAAATAAAAGCTTCATTTTCACTGACTCTATATTCAACTGTATACTAAAATGGAAATAACAATTTGGAAGATGTGTTCAGCATCACTGACTGGTGTAGCAATGTCTTCAGTGCTCAGTTTTGGTATTCTTTTTTTTTTTTTTTTTTTGCAGTGCTGGGGATTGAACCCAGGGCCTTGTGCTTACAAGGCAAGCACTCTACCCACTGAGCTATCTCCCCAGCCCAGTTTTGGTATTCTTGTTCTGTATGCCAGGGCTGCAGGGATGAGGGGATGGTCCCTGGGCTCTGTCCAGGGCCATGAGGCCTTTGTCTTAGAGTCTTGAGGGCCATCACCATTGAGCCTGAACCTTCTCCCTTGTTTCCTCTCGTCTTTATCCCCCTTTTGCCTACAGCCTCCATAGATATTACTTCCTTCTGTATCTGTAATGTGGTGGGAGTGTTCGTCATTACATTAGTCAGCTTTTCCTCACTGTAACCACAATACTTCGCTGAACAATTTAAAGGAGGGAAGGTTTATTTTGGCTTAGGGTGTCTGAGGTTTCAGTTCATGGTAGGCTGGCTCCATTGCTCTCAAGTGAGGAAGAACATCATGGCGGAAGTGTGTGGCGGAGGAAAGCTGTTCAGCTCTTGGCAGCCAGGAAGTTGGGGATGGGCTGGGGGAAAGAAAGGGTCCAGAAGACAAACCCTTCCTGGGCACAACCCCAGTGACCTTCTTCCTCTAACTAGGTCCCTGCTCCTAGTTCATTCAGCCATCAGTTAATTAATCCACTGATAAGGTCAGAGCCCTCCTGATTCAATTACTTCCCAAAGCACCACCTCTGATCACGTGAGACTGTGGGGGACATTCCAGATTCAAACCATAACAGTCATCTCCAATCCTTCCAGTTCCACCTTTGAATGGAGGGGAGGCTCTGAACTGGATTAGGAGCATAGGCAGAGGTGACCTTCATAATCCTGTCACAGGGTGATTGTCTAAAAGGTCATGGTACCGAGAATAACCTCTCACTGGCATGTGGCTTAGGTTAGGTTAAAAGAAGTTGTTTCCCTCCCCTTGTTGAGTAATGATTTAGAACACTTCCCTCTGTCGCTTTGCCCTCCATCACAGCGGAGGAAGAAGACCGCGTCCTGCCTGCCCCGTGTGGAACTCTTGCAGCCCTGTTTGTTCTGATCTATAAGGACATCTCCACATAGGTGGCAGGCAGGGAGAAGCTAAGGGGTAAGGAGTCACTTGGGGGCAAAATCAATCATAAGACCAGCAGCTGGAATAAAACGTTGGCAGGCCCTGTGATGGGTTGTTGAAGCGAATTCACACAGAACTGGTTTGACCATAGTGCATGTAGAGATGGAACAATAGGGAAAGCTGCAACACTTCAGGAATTCACTGCATGGAGGAGTTCCTCCAGTATCTGAACGAGTATGCTGACCTCTAAAGTTCCTTTCCCACACATGGGCTGGGCCAAAGACTTTCCAGGAAAGACGCCCATCTTCTATGCCTGCTGTTGTCTTAAGGGAATCCCACCCTCTGGCTCCGTCTCACCCATTGTTCAGATTCTATTCTTGCTCTCCACTCACTTCTTTGAACTTGATGTTTCAAACTCAGGTCATGGACTCAGACACCAGCTCCCTGTTTACTTGAGTCCTGAAATGTAAGTCAACACCACTTTATGCCCCCATCCCCAACTATTACACTAAACCCAAACATCAGGTAACAGTCCAAGCCAGAGCTTATCCTCTGAGCTTCAATCCCCAAACTCTATTTGTCCTAGAAGCTGGGCTTGACAGTCAATAGGACCTCATAAACACAAGTAGAAAATGTAGCCAAAGGCAATAGACTTTCCTGGAAATTGAAAATATCTTTGGAGTCATTAAAACTATAATGCCTTACCATATACTCTTGATTTAACAGAATGTATTTTGCTATTTATCTATTTATTTGTATATGTCTTTACATTTTTCTAAACTTTGAAATACTTAATCCAAGTAAGTTTTTTGTTGGAGATCTATAATCTTTGCAATTTAAAGGAATTTCAGCAAAAATTGGCAATAGATGCTATTCTCAAGTTAGGCACTAGGTGGAGCATGTTAATTTAAGGAAAAATTTAAGTTTGTAGTTACTGGTGACAAATCGTTTAATGCAGAAAAATTTTTAGAAATTTAAAACTAAAAATAGAAAAATATAAAGCAATATGACAGTTTTTACAAATACATGTAAAGTTCAAGATAATGTTTTTAAAAAGAGATAAAAATTAGAATTGATAATGTTTTTTTCTCTTCTACAAACCCTCCAAATCCCATAGAAAAAGGAAGAAAATAAAGCAGGCAGCAGTTTCAGAGGGATATTAGTAGTTGGGAAAGGCATACAGGGATATATCTATATTTTATATGTATGTGTTCATATAGAGATAGATGGATTTTTTTTTTTTTTTCTGATTGGAAAAGTAAAGTCATCTCTCAAACTAGAAATATCTCGCATCTACATCAGTATCTAGATTGCCAGCTTCAATTTGGGGAGCAAATAATTCTGAAGAATTTAATTGCCCATAAGCAGGGAAAGAGATCACATGCTACTAAATCAGTGGGTAAAATCTTTTAAATGCTATCTTCTGTTTATAATATATTATTGAGGAAGATTTTTATGAGCATTGAGCTCAGATTTACAAAAGGCATCTGCCTGATTCTTGTAGTGATATTTGGAGACAGACATAAAAATTGCTGTGGCATGCTGACAATCTACTATGGGCTCCAAGGATACCAATTTTGATCATGGTGATATTGGATTTTGTATGTTCACAATCAGCTTTCTACTCGAGTATATTTATCTGCAAGGTTGCAAGTGAGGTTTTGTTAGTGTTTCCATTTTAGTTGGCTATAGAAAGTTCATCCAACATGAAGCCTGACATCCTTGCATGCAGTTCAGGCTGCCTTTAAGTCCAGGTCAGGAATGACGGGAGGAAAATACCTCTAGGAGACACACATTGTTTCAGTGATATTTTGAATTCTGATTTCCTTCCCCAAACTGCCTGTTACCATTTACCTCTGAGTATCCTGAGATGACTGCTTCTTTACATTGCATCCAGGGTATTTTAGTTGCTATTAGTGAAGTGAGAGATCAAGAGTGCTTATTCCATCTTGGCTGGAACCAGATCTGTGGGCAATTTTTAAATTCCTGAATTTTTGGGGGTCAAATTATATATAGAATAAACTCTAACTTAGCTTATTTCATATAATTATAAGATATGAATTTATGAAAGAGATTAGCTAGCTGAATTTAATATAATGCAAATTTAATTGTCCCATTAAAAAGTGTTGCATTATTTTGTTTTATGATGAACTTCAGGCAAAAAAGTACTTAGATTTATGTGGAGGGGATTTTGGCCAGAATTGTGCACTTTCCTGCTGTTCTATTTAGCAAAATGGCTAGCTAGCAGCAGGAAGCAGCTCTGAGTTATAGTGAAAATCTGTATTTAAAACCAATTTGGTTTCTCTTTTATATCACCAATCTGCAAGGACACAGATCAATAAATTGTTCTGTTAGTAATTTGAAAAATGCTTAGGTTATAAATTTGGCTTTATTAAACAACATTAAGTGTCATTCTAATTTGAACCTTTATATGAATTAGCAGTAAAACTGGTTCTAATAGTAGAGGTGACTAATAGTATGCCTCAAATATCCGTTCTTTAAATGTATCAGGGATGGGGATTGGAAATTAATATTTAATTTAAGAGACTAGAAAAGAAAAGTCAATGTTTTATTTGCCCATTTCTATTGCGTTATAAGCTCAAGACTCAATACGCAGAGCTGATGCGTTTGCTTCTTCTTCTTCTTCTTCTTCTTTTTTTTTTTACCTACTTTTGCAAAATGTGTGTAGCAAAGGGTGAGGAATATGTTCCCATTCCATGACTTCCACGTGACACTTATAGTGAAACAAAGTCAGCTTCTGGGACCTGGCTAGATAGGACCCTGTCCCTGGGTGGCATCCTCTTATGCTGTGATACTGATGGGCATGAAATTGATTGGGAAGAACCCAGCAGTGAGGCTTCTCCACTGGTGAGACATGGGAGGATATTTTACATGTAATTTTGCTCATTTAATTGTATTCTGAGTAATGTTTAGAGTTAGGCAAATTGTTGATTCCAAATTTTGAAAAGGATGTAAAAATAGGACTTGGTGCATTTCTTCAGCCCTTGTGCATTTTTTATATCTGTGAGTGACTGTAACAGTTTTACCTGACTCTTGAGAGAAAAAAAGAGAAACAAGTCATGAATGATGGTTGTTAAGGGATTTGCTGAGTGTCCCACACCACATTACTTACACATCTGAGACGGGGACCCCAAGCTCTTAATGTCTAGGCCAGTGCTTCCCCCAGCATTATTTGAAATAGTGACAAGTTTATAAAGGGAATTATGGGAAGGCCTACTTTAACACTGAATTAATTTTATAACTTGAAGAATGCCAAAGGTGATTGTTATTTATTACCAATCAAACTTTTTAAATGCTTGGTGAACAATGCCCAAGAGAAAAATCCCAACATATACACAAAAGGGTATATAGAGAGTTTGTTTTTAGTAGAAAAAAATTAGAATCAGCCTAAATGTTGACTAACATAGGATAAGGTAAATGAATTGGTCCATATTCATATGATGTAGGTTACCCGGTGATTAAAATGACTGACTAGGTAGATAGTTTTAAAAATCATACTGTTAAATGAAAACAAGTCTGCAGAATGAAATCCACAGTATGGTATCATTTTTATAATAAAACTAAAGGAACCTATATATTACTCATGGGTACATATATGTATTTGACCAATATTTACAAAAAGACTGGGAAGATGCCTACCAAATAGTGATCACCTCACTGCAATGGGACAAAGGTCATCGAGGGATTTCACATAAGTGAATAAGATGAAATGTAAAGAATGATAAGCTCTTTGGTATTTACTGTATTCTCAGAAGTTTTTGATTGTTTTAAAAATATCTCACTAAGTTGGGGATGGTGCTGGAACAACAGATGAGGGGACCTCAAAGGAAGGGAAGCACTTATGGTTGTACCGCAGTGAAACTCTATGCCTGAAAGGAAAACAGGCTGCAGAAAGCCAGAAGCAAAATTCCTTCCTATTGACACCTCAGGATTTTCACGACTTGGCCCTTTTTATATGAAATATTGCACATGGGTTGACAGTGATCTTGCACCATACCAAGCAGGAGAGAAATGTAGGAGTTACGTATTCCTGTAAGTGCTGTGGTTAGAATTTAAGGAAAGTAAATATATGTGATGGGTGGGCCATTTGGCAATGCTCCCCACTTGGCAGGAGAGACACTGAGCTATGATGGCACCCGCCTCCCCCTGGTAGCTCCACAGGGAGAGCCTGGGTGTCTGCTCTGGGCTTGCTTTTACTTCTTCTGTCTCCAAAGTCTCTTAATGTGTCATGTGACAACCCTGGGAATGAACCCTCCTCATTAGACCTTCTGCTATGTTATTTACTGCCTGAATGCCAATATTCTCTTGATATGTTTCTAGGCATGAGAGGATGCATACCAGGGGACCCTATCATGTGCAGGATGCTGAAAAATACTGCCTCGAGGATGATTTGGTCAATCTCGAGGTCCTGGATGAGGTACTGAATATTCAGTAGACAGTTCTCCTTGGTGGTGTTTGTTGCATGTGAAGAGTTTGACCTTTCTGTCATAGACCATGTTCTCCTAAGGTCATTTGACAATTTAATTGTGTAGCCATAGGCTGAAACTCTGGGAGCATTCAACTGCTGTGACTATGATCCTGTGTTGTGTTCATTTAAAGTCCCTAGAATGATGAAGAGGAAGAATTTAGATTTTTCCTATAAAGCCCATTATATGATAGGTCTAAATGATGAATTCTTTCCGTGAAATTATTTTCTGCCTAATAAAAAATTGCAGTTAACCCTCAAGATAGTTGTTTGTTCTTCATTAAGAGGCTCTTCATTTAGCAAGTAGTGAAGTTAATATAGCTCACATTCTAAATCTGAATACTGTGATAATCCTCATTTAAAATATGCACATTTAATAGAGCCACTAATTGTACTGGACCTGCTTCTGCTGAGTCTAACTCTGGGGAGCTTTAATTTCAGCGACTGAATCACTAATGCATAATGTCAAAGAGTTCAATTCCATATTCCTACCACCTAGATTTTAAGTGCAAAGCCTTGAGAAATGAAATTACTATTTTGTCTGTACTTTACAATAGGAATAGCCTATCCAATCAAATTCTAAATAGACAAGTTTTTTTACCCCGATAACAAATAAAATTTTTGTTGACTATTTCAATCTCCTTTAACAAGTCCTAATTTTTCGATACATCCCTATTTTTCTTCTTTCAAGGCAAATATCTGTGTCATTTTAGTGATTTGAGATCAGTAGAGTCACTATGATTTAAATGAACTACTTTAATCTTTTAGAGAAAAATATTCTTCTAAGAACAAATTTGTTGTTATTTTTAGAATCTCTACTTTGGTTGAATGTAATGTCTACTGCTCTCAATACCACTTGTCCTTTTCTCAGGAAACAATTATTCATCACTTGCAGAAGCGTTATGCAGACTCACTGATTTACACATATGTCGGAGATATTCTGATTGCCTTAAACCCCTTCCAGAATCTAAGCATCTACTCTCCACAGGTAAGGGATACTTTAAGAGCATGTGTTAGTCAGCTTCTTTTTTGTTGCTGTGACTAAAATACCCCACCAGTACAATTATAGGGGAGGAAAAATTTATTTAAAGGCTCATGGTTTTAGACTTCTCGGTCCATAGACAGCTGGCTCCATTCCTCAAGGCTCAAGGTGAGGCTGAGCATCATGGTGGAAGAGTGTGGTGGAGAGAAGCAGCTCACATCATAATCAGAAAGCAGAGAGAGAGAGAGACTCCACTTGTCAGATACAAAATATATACCCCAAAGGCACATTCCCAGGGACCTATCTCCTCTAGTCACACCCTACTGGCTTTCAGTTACCACTCAGTTAACCCCATCAAGGGATGAATTCATTGACTGGGTTAAGACTCTCACAACCCAATCATTTCTCCTTTAAAACTTCTTGCATTTTCTCAGACGTGAGCTTTTGGGGGATACCTCACTTCCAAGCCATAAAAGAGCATAAGGTTCCTTAAAGAAATTCAGAATTACTAAAGCTGGCCTGAGGTTGTTGCTCAGTGGTAGAGTGTTTTCCTAGCATGCACAAGGCCCTGGGTTCAATCCCCAAGACTTCAATCAATCAATCAATCAAATCAAATCAAATAAAATCACACAAGCAAATGAAAAGAAAGATGATGTGTTAATAAAATCAAGCCACCCTAGAGGTGTATACCCAAACTGCAGATTATAATGCTTGCTACACGCCAGGCACGGAATTACAATCATTTCCCACAACCCTGTGAGTCAGGTGCTCTTAGTAAGCCTATCTAGCAAATGAGGAAACTTAACACAGAGAAGTTAATGCCCTGGCATAGGCTCCTAAGAGCTGGAATTTGAACTCAGGCCTACAGAATCCAGAACCTTCCTGAGGCAGCAAGTTCCCACATAAGTGATAAAACTTGGTTTCCTTGGCAATCGATGATGAAAGCGTTAGGTGGTCCATGAAGCCTTAGAAGTTTCCTTTAAATTAGTTATTCTTTTCTTCAGTTTTCCAGGCTCTATCATGGAGTGAAGCGTGTCTCGAATCCTCCACACATATTTGCATCGGCAGATGCTGCTTACCAGTGCTTGGTTACTTTCAGCAAAGACCAGGTAGGGACTCTTCTTCCTTTCCCACCAAGTCACCTAGTGAGATAAGCTTCCTCTTCCCCTTGAGCTCCTGAGTCTTCCTGGAACCTTTCCATTCGGCTGCTGAGGCTGGCCCAAGGAAATGGGAAATGAAGTTGCAGCTCAGAGCAACTGCAACACTGATAAAGTCACAGTAGCAGGAGAAAGTCCTCTTCAAGAAATGTGAAACATTCACATCAAGAGCATTCCCCTTCTCTCACAAAAAGTAATAAAGATATTTCTAATACAAATAACGAATACCATATTTCACCATATAATCATCGGAGATTTATGCTAAATTTTTTTTGTTTTTGCAAAAAGGTAGGGTACAATTGTTATGTGACACTTTAAAAAATTTTTGCCAGTATTACTCTATTTATTACCAAACTGTCTTTAGTTCGAGATTAGGATGCACAGAATACTCATGAACATACATTAAAATGGAATAGTACAAATAGGTGCAGTTTAGTGAATATTTTTTGTCTGGAAAAAAGTTAACATATTAATTGTTACTGATTTGTGCATTAAAGTTGAAATATTACACTTGAGAAAATTTACTACAGTATTGCAGAGTATGGACATAGAAAATTTAGTCATCTGTGTCTAAAGATTTGGCATCACTATCATTGGTTAATCTGACTCTTCATCTTCCGTATCATTCATAGAAGATGTGTTTACCATCAGTACTGCAGCGCTCTAACCCAACCACACAAATTCCAAGTTGGTTTTCAGAAATATGCCGACAATGTGTGTGCACCGCCCTGAGAATCCCAGGCTTCAACTCGCAGAGTGTGAGAACACAAACACGTATCCATATCCCACTGGTGCACACATTGCTGCTCTCTTTACCTTTTAAGTAGCATGAGGAATAGAATCGCGCCATGTGATGATTATGGAATGAAAGGTTATAAAGCAGTTTTCAGACTGAAAAAATAGGTGCGACAGTTATGTGGTGGTTGGTGATTATGCAGTGAAATACGTATAGTGAGAACATAGAGCAAACATACCCTGATTACATGGAAATGATAAGATAAAAACAGTATATAGACGGGTCTAAGTGAAATTCCTTCCTAGTCAGGTCTCAGAATTTTCATGACTTGGCCCATTTCACATGAAATTTTGCACTTAGGTTATCAGTTGGTTTATCTTGCGTCACTCTGTTTAGCTGCTGAGAAATCGTGATGGGCTGGGTTAAGACTGAACGAGCCTTAAACTCAATGCCGGTTCAGCACAGATTTTACTCACCCATTCATTCTCCAGACTTCCAATTCATACAGTGATACATCCTACCTTTGACCACTCCTTTACTTTCAAAAGATGCATTTTCCTTTGTTTCTTTATTCTTTTTGCAATAGAGGTGACCTAATCTGGAGTGCATATTTTATGAGAAAAATCACCTTGTGTGTATTTTTTGAGACCTGCAAAATCCAAATTTTTAGGTATGTTAAGAAATAGATAAATTTATAACGAGCTATAAAATGGAATACATGGATTCACTGTAGGTTAGAAACTTGGTTCTCAGATTCTTACCGCTCTCAGAGACTTTTGAAATGTCCATAGGTTTCATAGAGAGGAAGTAAATGGAATGAGTTAATGTAGTTTTCAAGTTAAGAAGTTATCCCACTGTGCTGTTTATTTTTTTTTTCTGACACTGAATGTGTGTTTTCCAAAACTAACCAATTCTTCAGCTCTCTGACATCAACTGGGTATCCTAAAATTCAATTCAGTTCAGTTCTGACATTAACTATCTGGATTTAGCACAAATCCCACAGGTTAAGGGTTCAATCCAACAAAACTGCCCTGATTCAGATGTCAATCACAAATGGAGTAGCAGACTTCTTCTACTTTTGCCAAACCAAATGTAAATTCAGGGGTTCCCAGGACCCCCTTTGGGTTTGCTAATTCACTAGAACAACTCACAGGACTCAGGGAAATACTTAAGTTTACTGGTTTATTATAAAGCGTACAACCTAGGACCAGCCACATGAGAGAGATGCAGAGGGCAAGCTACAGGGGCAGGGGGGTCTGTGGTTCCCATAGCTCCTGTGCCCTCCCCATACCTCCATGTGTTCATGATCTTGGAAGCTCATTGAAACTCATTGTTCAAGAGTTTTCATAACTCAATGTTTAACCTCCTTCCCCTTCCCGGAGTTTGGGAGGTAGGGCTGACAGTTCCCACCCTCTAATCACCTCCTTGGTCTTTCTGATGACCTGTCCCCATCCTGAAGCAGCCTAGGTCCCTCACCTTGAACCACCTCATTAGTAAACCCGGGATAGTTGAAAGGGGTTCCTTGTGAATAACAAAAGGTGCTCCTATCACTTCTGCCCCTCAGGAAATTCCAAAGGTTTTAGGAGCTTCATGCCAGAAACCAGGGACAAAAACCAAACTTGCAGTTTCTATTATGCCACATTCACTTATTTCCTTTATGCATGAAGAGTTCCTAAAAATGAATGATAAAAAGGTCAACAATACGATAAAAAGAGAGGCAAAGGATATGCATAGGTCACTCAAGAAAAAAATAAAAGTGACCTAAAGCATAGGGAGAGATGCCCAAAATCACTCTGATAAAAGAAACGCACATTAAAACTGCACTGAGATCCCATGTTTTACCTATCAGGATGGCAAAGATCCAATCTACTGTGTGGGTGAGGCGGTAGGAGGGCAGGCATTGTGATACATTGGTAGAGTCTTTAAGAAAGGGATTTGGTAGTATCTGTCAAATTTATGATGAATACCCCCACTTCTCAGCATTTATTCTGTAGACGAACCTGCATATAAATATAATGACCTATATATAGCATTATTCATTGAAACATTGTAATGACAGAAGAAAAAAACTTCAATATACATTAAGAAATAGATTAAGGTACTTCTGTACCTTGAAATGACAAGTAGCTATGCCACAGGTTGAAGAAGCTCTCCATGTACTGAAATGGAAAGATTCCTAGGACAGATCTATTGTTCAGTGTAGAGTATAGAGTAGAGGATGTTATATGAAGACTGTGGCTGAATGACTGTGGCCCTGAATTCTTCTCTCTATCCTCCATTTTCCATGTCAGTGCATTGTCATCAGTGGAGAAAGTGGCTCGGGGAAGACAGAAAGCGCCCACCTGATTGTTCAGCACCTGACTTTCTTGGGAAAGGTATTGACCAACCTGCTTTGTGTATCATGGCTAGGAGTTCCTGCAGAGCAGCTGCACGATTCATAAATGAGGGTCGCACTGCTTTCTATCAGGGATTACACGAAAACATTCCATCTTTGTTGTTTGCCTCCTAGGAGTGCGTCCTCTTCAGATGTCAGCATGCCATCCTTGTTTCACATAGGGAGGAAAATAATGCCAGTGCGAACTCACCAGATTATCCGCAATTAATTTTTCATATTTTCAGTGTAATAGAAACATTGAGCCATTAAGTAGTAAAAGTGATTAAACACTATGAACAGGATCAGGGAGAGTCTCTACGGGAATTGGAGGGATGGAAAATGGAAATCTTTGAGCAAAAGTTAAGGGAAATGAACCATGTAAGCTTGGCAAAATGGACATTGAAGAAACAACCGCAAAATTAGTCTAGTGGTTGCTGATACTTGGAATTAGTGTGTTATATGACTAAAGAATTTCAGGAATTTTTTAAGTAGGAAAGGTTAAGTGAAGATTATAATGAATGACTGAGAAAAATTTTGGCATCTCTCTATTTAAAGTTCTGTTTAAACTGTTTTGCATTTCACCTATCAAAGATTTTAAATGAAGTACAGCAAGATTTAAAGCTGCTGTCCTAATCTAGACTAATTTGATGCATACCCACCTGGTGAGTTGTTCATTGGAGAAAGTGCTGGCAGTTGACACGAATTTCCCCAAATGGTCCTCTTTGTAAATAGATGATGTGAACCCCTGGCAGCAAGGGAGGGTCCCTGGCAACTTTGCTGGAGTAATGTTTCTGAAGGCTTCTCTTGACTGTCTTCTGGCCCAGGCCAATAATCAGACTTTGCGAGAGAAAATTCTACAAGTCAACTCCCTGGTGGAAGCCTTTGGGAATGCATGCACTGCCATCAATGATAACTCAAGCCGTTTTGGAAAATATCTGGAAATGATGTTTACACCAACCGGAGCTGTGATGGGGGCAAGAATCTCTGAATATCTCCTTGAAAAATCCAGAGTTATAAAACAGGCAACGTGAGTGTACCACTTAACCACTGTTTTTATTATGCAATATAAATTTGGAGGCTTTGGGATTGTGTGTATGTGTGTGTGTGTGCGCGTGCGTGCGTGTGTGTGTGTGTGTGTGTGTGTGTGTGCATGCACTTGTGTCCTGGGGATTGAACCCGGGGTACTGCCCCACCAAACTACATCCCCAGCCCCTTTTTCTTTTCTTCTCTCTCTCCCTCCCTCCCTCCCTCCCTCCCTCCCTTCCTTCCTTCCTTCCTTCCTTCCTTCCTTCCTTCCTTCTTTCCTTCCTTCCTTCCATCCTTTCTTTCTTTCTTTCTTTTGAGACAGGGTCTCACTAAGTTGCTGAGGGGTTAAAAGTTGCTGAGGCTGACCTCAAATCTGTGATCCTCCTGCCTCAGCCACTTGAGTTGTTGAGATTATGGAATTACAGGTGTGTGCCATAGTGCCCGATAGCTTTGGGGATTTTAATGGTTCCATCTCTGTCCTTGTTCTTTAGCATCTCCCCAGCCTCTGCAGGAGCAAGGAATTTTTTTTAAAGCAAAGGATCAGTGTAAAGGGGCATAATACAAAGGGTTGGGGTTGGAGTGGTTTTGGAATAGGTGTACCTGTTTTTCCTCCGCTGGCTGGATCAGGTAGAATTTAACAGTATTGCAGACACTTTTAAAATTCACTAGATCTGGGCTGGAGGTGTGGCTCTGTGGTAGTGAGCTTGCCTCACATGTGTGAGGCCCTGTGTTTAATCCCGAACACAACAAAAATAATTAAAAAAAAAAATTAGATCCCTTAAAATTGAATTTGTCTATTTAACAACAACAACAAAAAAAAGCAGAGGATTTTCCACATGTTAATATTTTCCCTAGATGAGAAAAGAAAAATCCACAATTATTCTGTCTTAAGAAAAGTAATATTAATAGGTAATCGTAATCAATAGCATGGGTTTTGCTCTGAATTCAAATGCCAGCCCTGATACTGTGTGACCTAGGGCATATCACAACTCTTTCTGTGCCTCTTCTGTCACATGGAGATGCTACTACTGCCAACCTTATGGTTTGCTGTGAGGATTAATAAATTCATTTATATAAGTTAGTTAAATGAATGCCTGATATGGTACATGCTATCAGAGGGTTAGCCACTCTTCCTATTATTATTATCACTGCAGGACACCAGAGTTCCTCAGGAGCATAG
Source organism: Sciurus carolinensis (assembly GCF_902686445.1). Classification (NCBI taxonomy): domain Eukaryota; kingdom Metazoa; phylum Chordata; class Mammalia; order Rodentia; family Sciuridae; genus Sciurus; species Sciurus carolinensis. The sequence goes on from NC_062215.1 coordinate 120,234,117, forward strand.
CTTCATATAAACAAACATGCACCATTGAATGCCTGATGTATACCAGTGCTGTGTTCTTTCCTTAAGAGTAAACAAGACAGACAAGATCATTATATTTACAGAGCTTGAAGTGTGTAGAGGGTGGGGGAGAGATGGGAATATGTTGGTTATCAAACAAGTAAATGCAAATGTAGAGCAAATGTGATAAGTGCCAGGAAGCAATGTAAGATTCTGGGAAGGTGAAACAGGACACGGGAAGAACACATAAGCTAGTCCTGGAGGAAAGAGGAGCTCCCCATACCAGACATTGAATCTGAGATCTGAGGATCGCTAGGAGTTAGCCAACGAGGTGGGGATGGGAGCAAAGAAAATGGCAAAGATGAGACAGAGCAGTTCTTGCTGGGCTTTGCCAGGCTGAGGATTTTAAACCTTTTTTGAAAAACCACTAGGAGGCTGTGGAACATTTTCAAGAAGGGGAGTCACCAAACCCAATTTGCATTTTGAAATGCTAACAGTAGTTTTGATGAACCAATGGAGACGAGAGAAGGCTTGTGCTGACCAGGAAGGGGGCTGTTGTTAAATCTCCCTGAGAGAGAACATCAGCCTGGACAAGGTGTAGAGAGGTGGACCATCCCAGGGCTGCTAGGCAAGGAGAATCCTGATTATACCGCTGGCTATTGGTCACCTTGATAAGTCCTGCTTCCTCAAACGTTGAAGTATAACACCAGAGAAGCACGCTGAGGCAAGTGTAGGGTAGAAAGTAAGAAACTTTATTGAAGATTAGTAAAACACACTTCTCCTGGGCGGAAAGCAGGGAACCCAAAGGCGGAATCTGAGGGATGAGGAAGTCCTGTCTCTTTTATACATCTAAAGTTTCCTTTGTTCTCTTGAATTTTTCTCCTTATCTTGTTCATTTCTCCCCATCCTGCATACTGACTGGGAGATGTTGGTGGAATGGTCACGGGGTGAGCGGATGGACCAGAAGGGCCAAGGTGGAGTTTAGGCAGGAAGTGAGCAGCAGCCAAGGGGGCGTTGATGAGTAGCTCTCTGTCTGCTCAGGAGTTGCTTCATTAACAACCTTTCTGCGAGGGGTGGTTATCAAAGGGCTCTGGAGCCATGAACATTCCAATTTTCCTGGGTCAGTGTCCAACTTTCTGGAATCAGTCACTATTTTCTCCATTCGACTGGATTATCTATCTACACTAACTTCCTGCCTTTAATTCTGGCTTCAATCCCACAGGCCTGGGTTTAGCCTAAGAACCCAAGCACTGGGGTGGAGTGCAGTGCTGGAGCATTTGTCTGGCCTGAGTTCAATCCCCAGCACCACAGAAAGCCAAAGCAACCTCAGGCGTCTTCCTCTACCACACTCTTAGTTTCCTCACACTATGGAGACTGGCATGAACATTAAACAAATGAACACAAAACAGAGTGAGAATCTGCATTTAGGCTTCCCTGAAGCTTATTGGTTAAGTTTTATGAGGTACCCTACTTCTGTCTTTGTCCCCTAATGAGAATGATTTTAATGTTTAGGGAGCCACCTCTAACAGAATGGAGACTATCCTGTTCTGTGTTCAAACGTAAAGTGCTCTTTTACAAAGATAGTGGGTGGAGGGCTCCTCACGTATCCTCACCACTTTCTGAGGAGTGTCGCTCTCGGCATAGACATCCCCACTCCTCATTGTCCTCACGTGCCGCATGGGCTTAATAATATCAACTCCACAAGGCTCTTAGGAGAATTAAATGAGATGAAGAGAAGATAGGGCCCTTGCAAGTCCTGTCCATCCATGGTGGTTCTTATTCTTTGTGGGCACTCTGTAGGATTCCTCTTCTTGGTCCCCTTGTTGTTGGGTGTGGTCTTATAATCAGTTCTGGCAAATGGGCATTTAATGATAACCCTCCAGAGACTGGCAAAGAGTAAGATGGTGGCTGCCCTAGGGTTGGGCCCACTCATGACCACAATGAGCACACTTTGACTGCTTATCCACTACCAGCACCCTGGATGTGGAGTCTGAGCAGGAAGTAAGGCTTGGCAGAGGTTAGCCACTGTGTTTACAATGGTGGCAAGCCCTAGCCAATCCTAATAGATAAAGGGATGGAGATCAAACTGAATTTATGCTAGGAATGCATTTTTAGGGAAAACTTGAAAGAAAGAATTGAGAACCAGAGGTGTTTGCTAAAAAAACTGTAGGAAAGTACAATCAAGATGGGTCAGCCAAAGCCTGGATGCACATTTAATGGAAGGTTAAGGAACAGGTGGTATCCATACCAGGGGTACCTCCTCCAGCTCAGCGAGTAGAGCCGCCATCCCTTGATGCTCAAGGTGGAAACCAGGAGGCAGACTCCAGTTCCCACCCTCATTCCGTCTATTAGGCTGTTCTTTTGGTTGTTTCTCCATAGCATGTGTTTGAGCCCATTCTTCTCCACCACCTCTGCCATTCCCCTGTCTAGGCCACATTGCTTTCTCACCTGGGCCTCCTAATATGTCTCTCTGTATCCACTGTGTCTTCTATTCCCATCCTGCGACTGGACAGTACTTTCACTATAGAGCTCTCCCTGTCACACACTTCTAGTGCCTACCAAGTCCCTGTGGCCTGGCACTGCCTGCCCGTTCACTTCTTCTCACTTGGCACCGTTTTTGACCTCCACGGGTGGCTCAGAGCCCTTGTGTATGTGTGCTCCCTGTTTGGAAGCCTGCTTTCCCCTTCTCTTTGGAGCTCCTTCCAGCTCCTCTTGCTTTAGGGCTTCACACAAGCATCATTTCCTGACAGGCCCTCCCTGCCTTGGCACAGGCAATCCCTTTCCAACATTCAACTCAGCCCCCTACTCATTTCTTTCAAAGCCCTCATCTCACATTCCTGTTTGTTTCATCTAACTCATCTCCAGAAGGAATGCTCTTAAAAGGGCTTGAATCCTCTTAGCCCTGTGTCCCTGGCACCCCACAGCATGGTGCCTGCCATGATCCGCAGTCAACACATTTATTAGTTGATAGTGACCTTTTTATTGTGAGTCCCTATCCCATAAAATTATATTGTATACCTTAAATATACTCAATACAATTTATTTTAAAAGAGGAAGATTAATTTTCAAATAAATTTGTTGAGTGAACAAATGAGTGAGAAATGTCAGATAGAGCCATCTAGGATACAGGACAGTGATAGGAATGTTTCTCTTCTCATAAACTGATACCAGCACATATCTGAGAAGGCCCTGACCAAAGAGGCTTAAAAGGGACTGACAGCAGAAGACCAGAGAGACTGAGGAATGACATTTTGAATGGTACCTGAGAGCACACCATTTTGGGAGCCTGCAGACCTCAGTTCTGGGACTAATCCTTCTCTGTAGGACCTGCAAGGGACTTCCTGCCCGAGGTTCCAGGAAAGTAGGAGATTTGACTCATCTAAGTTGAATCTCACCATCTCTGAAGTAACAGGGGTTACTAAAAGAAGGCATGTGACAGATGAATAGGTGTGGGGCTAGAAGTGAAAGAGCTCTAAATATATGTTACCTGAGCACCTACCTGTTCCATTCTTAAAACCTCCCTCTGCTTATAGTAAAGTGTGTTTAAATAATGTAACATTGTGACAATTACTGTATAAATCCTAATACTATTTCTACTCAGTAATTGGAGTGAAGCATATTTAATTGCCTGAGAATGAAAAATCACTGTGGATTATTTTGCATAGAAAGGAAATGATATAAATGACATACAATGGGAAATTCCAGCATATAGTATTAATAAAGTCTCTTCCTCTTTGTTTCAGGGGAGAGAAAAATTTTCACATATTTTACTACATTTATGCCGGTCTTTATCACCAAAAGAAACTTTCTGAGTTCAGACTTCCTGAGGAAAACCTCCTAGGTAAGTATCAGGGGTTTTCCTTGTTAATTTTGCATGCATGTGCAAATTGGCAATTTGCAAATTCAGAAGTACATGGAGCTGTTTTTCTAACTGGAAACTCAGAGTCTATTTATCTTAAACACATAGAGGAGGTGGCAGGAACCACAGCTGACCATTTGCATTTTCTAGAATGTTCAAAAACTCAGCTTCACTCATTTTACTCAGCCTTGTGCACCATCATTCCCCACAGTGTTAGACCGTAAAGGAAATGCCCTTGCAAAGGAGCCAAAATGGCTCTTGTCCTGGCACCTGAGGTACTATTTTTCAAGTCAGTGCTCATTGTGTTTGGTCACATTTCATTTCATTTAGGTATATAGCTGATGAAACTGGAAGAGTCATGCATGACATAATTTCCAAGGAGTCTTACAGAAGACAGTTTGAAGCAATTCAGCATTGTTTCAGGATTATTGGGTTCTCTGAGAAGGTAAGTGATTGTCAAGAGAGAAACTCAAGTGTTAATATCCTTCAATGACCACGAATGAAGACATGGATGTTCAAGCTTGGGGCAGGATACCTTCCACATGCCACAGTGGTCATTGATAAGGTCTTGCTACTCAAAGTGTGGTCCGAGGACCAAAACTGTCATCACCTGAGAGCTTGTTCAAAATGCAGACTCTTGGGTCCATCCAAGAATGACTGAATCAGAATCTGCATTGTAGCAAGACACCCAGGGGACATAAAGAAGAGAAACACTGTTGTCACAATCATGTATTTATGAATTCTTATCACTGTCGTCAATTCACGATAGCTGAATAACAAACACCAAGGCAATATTGCCCTTTTTTAAGTTGAGGTCCTTCACCATTAAAGTGAATTGTGACTAGAGTACAGGAATGCATACATTACACCCAAGCCACAGAATTATATTTAAGCAAGTGGCTCTTTGTACATGGAGACAAATTAATTAAAACCCTTTTGACTTTCTCGCTATCTCTTCCTTCTCCATGGCACACAGTTGCACATTTTTAACTAGAGTTCTAAGTATCGTGCTATTCTTATCACACAGATACAGGTTGTCTGCTAGAAGTGACAGACAATATTTATAACCCTAGGCTCAAATATTATTCAGAGATACATTTTGTCATAGTATTTGACCTTCATGCCATCAATTTTGCAAAACATATAGGTTCTTTTGCTTTTCCAACAAAGGGGGTAAATGATTAGAAGGTAGGAAAGAGTGTTACATCTTAAGAAATTAGATTATAAAACACTCCAGTCACCTTGGGACAGCCACTTTGAATAGATTGCTTCTGTAACCCAGTGAGTTTGGCTAGCCCTCCCCTCCCCAGCACGGCTGATTTTAGTCATAATAATACCTTTCTTTTTTCCATCCAGTTGTTAATTTTCTCTGTTGGCCTCCCACTGACTTTAAACTGATAGACAGAGGTAAATCCCAAAGGTCAGTTAAAAATAGAAATAAATTTCCCTTAGTTCCTTAGAGGAGAACAATTAAACAGGTTTCAATATTGTTAAAGGAGCTTTATGTTATTAATTTACAGAACTGGTTTTTATCCAATAAGCATCACCAGAAGACTCAAAGTGTAGTAGAGACGGCAGCAGAGTTATTTAAAGTCATCTGGGTCATGCCAAAATGTTTGGGGACATACATCCTTAGAAGGTACAGGAGCCATAGCAAAGTCAGCCCCTAGGGTTGATAATATTTTACTTCCAGAGAATACACAGATGGCTATAGAATGCTGTGCGGAGATTGGTCCTAGCTCTAGCAGAACACATGACAATAGTGCTATTATAATAGTCCTTTAAGTACTGCTAATAATAATAAAACAGATGCTGTTTAAAGGTAACAAAATTAAAAACAGCAGAAATTAAGTATATGTCCTTGAGGTAAGCTACTCCTGGCCCTTGTAGAAAGAAAAGTACTGTAGAAATGAACAAATAAATGAATGAATGTACAAATGAACATGAAAAGAAAGAAATGAAAAAGACTGAAAATTCTTTATTTGTGCCTGCTCTACACTGTTAAATGAATAACTGGAGTGTAATTGTATGTCTCTGTATCTTTCCCATGTCCCACTTTAATTTATACTTGAAATAAACCAACTTAGGTCAGTTAGCAACCTTGGAAATGTGAAGAAGAGGCTGGATCTTCTCTACCTAACACTAAATTTGGTGTTTATGTCTCTGAAGACAACCTGTTTTGCTGAATTAACTAAGTTCACTTTGTGTTTAATAAACTCACAGTAATGTGACTAAGTTCAGAAAAATTCAGTTGAATGAAGTCAGGCAGCAGATGCCAAATGACTGACGTAATAGAACTTTCTCTGAAGTTTTTCTGGCAGGCATTTCTAGGCAGAGCTTAAATGAACTGGTCAATTCAATAAAAATTATGTTTCCTGTCCTTCTTGGAAGGTCACTAGTCCCCTACAGAAATCCCTTAAGTTTTTCTCAAACCAGTAACAGCACAATTATGAATAGCAAACCTTGGTGTGGACTCAGGAGGATGAATTTTAATTCTGGGACACTGGCCAAAAGTATTGCAAGGAACACTTGGCTCTGAGTTTATTGTAAAGAAACTTCCCTGGTGGAAGGAACTGTTCACTAGTGATGGTGATGCCTTGCAAGGGTCTCAGGGGATCATACCTGAAACCCTATCATGAATACCAGTGCTTTTCAATTTCTGTGTCTGGAGCCAAACCATGCTGTTTTATGTTTAATATTATGCTTGCCTTGTTGGTATGGGAATTATCATAACATATCAAATACACAGAATTTTAAAATGTGTTTATATTTAATATCACAAGAAAACCTTTTGGGCAGATGATCTGTGTGATGGTCAAGATTGGATACATTCTGCAGATCCCTAGATGCAGAAGGTTAAGGAGAAGGCTTTGAATTTAGAGCAAAATTTTTTGTCTTTCTTCAAAATAGATAATGAATCCAAAGAAATTCTGAGAGTATTGCTGAAGAGAGATTGTAGGGTTTTACATTAAAATGTAACTTGGGGGGCCTTAAGGTTTCCAATGTCTTCACTTAGAGAATCAGGTACCATTGACTTTTAAGATGCCTACTGTTGCGAACCTCCTGATAACAGATGAGTAATGTGTTGGATAGAGCTTGTAAGCTCTATCTGCAATGGTCCTAAGGCAGGGCTTGGGGCAGAACTGGTGAAAAACTAAAGGATTTACAGAAAAGAAAGAAGGTAAAGCAAGACTGGTAGGAGAAGTAAATTCCTAAGGAGGCGCAGGAGGGACAACCACCTGAAATGCCTGGGAGCCAGGTCGAGGGAGAGTCCAGTAAATCAGTACTAGGTTCTGCTCAACTTTCAACGTGGCCTCAGCTCCATCCAGGGAATGCTCACATCAGTAAAGAAAAGCCTTCTGAGAAAAAGGGAGAGACAGTAAAGACCGGGCACCCGCAGTGGGGCTAAATGGAGGACACTGTCCCCACTTTGGCTGGCTGGTGAGAGGCTGAGCTCGCGCTCATCAACAGTACATGAAGATAACCCAACAGGAGAACTTCATAGTCTTCCTGATAATATTGCTTATTCTCAGTGAGGCTATTTCATTTTTTCATATAAAAAGTTGGGACCCCATGGGAAATAAAGAGACAGCAGTGAGATAAACACAGGAAAGGTAGAGGTTCTAGAAAAAGTGCCATCGTTGGAGATGAGGTAAGAGAAAACAAACAACATGAGGGGGATGAAAAAGCTTCCCCAGGACGTCTGCAAGCAGAAATGAAGAGAAATTTGAACAAAGAGTTTTGGGGAGGGCGGAGTCATTTCACAGATGGACACACAACTGAATGAGCTCTGCCATGACTATATGTAGGTGATGTTTTGACACAAACACAATGGTGGATGTAGGTTCCTAGGTCTAAGGGAAGAATTGATTAATCCACACACAGGGCTAAAGAAGTCAGAGAGGGAATGGCCCAGAAATGTGCATAGGGAGTACCCTAAGGCTAATAATCCCTTAGTGAGGGAGCATTGGATACTCCGTCCCCATTTCCCTCACTGAACCAAGGTGAGCTACCATTAACTCTGGTGAGTCACACAGTGTTTGAACCTAAAAGTTTTCACTCAAGGTCACGGCAGTTTTCCACTTCTGTTGGCTGACTGGGCATTATGTTGAAGAGACTGTTGCCACAGGGGCAACTGGGGGGATGTTGTCTCAAGGGCATGGTCATTGATAACTATTTTCTTTGGGAATCATCATCCCAGTGTGAAATTCCTAGAAGTTTGATTTTGGGAAGTTTTGAGCCTTGTACTATAACATATAAAGGATATGTGCTTAATTAGAGGAAATACAGTTTTCCTCTAAGAATATTCCAAGTTGTAGATACCCTCTTGAGGTAACCGAATATAGAACAGCAGATGTAGAACTCCCTGCTCGAGACTCCTTCACCCTCTTGGCTCTGCCTCCGCGGGAGTTGGGAGTCTCCCGATGCACTCGGCAAGTCTCACACTGTATTGATCAAGGTAATGAGGTGCTGTCATGTTAAATCCAGGCGAGTCCCAGAAAACCCATTTGGTAGGTGTTCTCCTTAGCCACTTTCAAGTTGCGCGATTAACAGTGGTTCTTGAAGTCAGAAACATGACATCTTGCCTTTGATTTAGAAGTTAGAAGAACAATATTTATCTGTAGGAGAAGCCGGATTAGAATCCTCATTTGTCTTTGTAGCATTATCAGGTATCCCAGCAGATGTCACTGTTAAAGCCTGCATTCAGTTTTTTGGCTTTACTGAGTAATGTTTACAGGAAAGCTCAACTTTGGGGGTTGGGGGCGCAATGCTTTATCAATGATGTAATGACAGTTCCTATTAGTTTGCTACTGTGTAGTACTCAATCAAGTAACCTGCCCGAGTATTTTTGTGTAAGTATTTTTTTCCGTCTATAAGCATAAAATGCAGAAATTTTCTAGCTAAGTATTTTGTTTCTTCAAATACAGAAAATGTAAATTCTAAAATAGATAAACTTTATTTTTTAAACCAATTAATGTTACATAAATATTCAATTTAAATATAAAACATGACTTAAATAATCTAAATTGTGTTTACTCATATTTTTGACACCAAATATGTGAGGTATTTCCGGCCCCCCTATACCAACTAATTCTGACACCAGCTGAATGGCCTACAATTCAATTCAATTCTCTGTACCTGGAGTTACCATCAGACCCCTTCAGATGGCCCTTACTTCAGGCAACAATGTAAGTCCCAAACCTCCTGTAGTTTTGACTGACTGGTTATAAATTAGGGGTTACCATGACCCTCTCCCCAGATTTGATAATTTGCTGCAATGGTTCACAGAATTCAGGAAAATACTTTACTTACAGTTACAGATATATTATAAAGGATAAAATTCAGGAATAGTCAAAGGAAAAATGCAAAGTCAACACAAGTAGTAAAGGGCTCAGATCTTCTTTGCCCTCTGGGCATGCCACCCTCCCCACCTCCTCCAAGTCACCAACCTGGAAGCTCTCAGAAGCCCATTGTAATGGAAGTTCCATTACATATGCATGATTGATGAAGTATTGGCCACTGTTGATTAACTGAATCTCTGGCCCCTGCTCCCCTCCCCAGTTTGGTGGGGCGAGGGCTGAATGTTCTAGTCTAATCACATTCCTTGGCCAACCGGTTCCCATGAGTCTATCTAGAGGCTAGCCAAGTCACCTTATTAGCATAAACTCAGGTATGGTTGAGAGGTACTTGTTGCCAATAACAAGACTCCTGTCACCCAATTTCAAGGATCCTAATAGCTCTTGTGCCAAGAACTGGTGACAAGGACCAAATACTTATTATTATATCACAATAACACGGATAATTTCTAGTGAGTCCCAAAATATTTCCTGACTTCATTCATAACCATATGCTACATCATGTAACTTTGAGATATTCCAGTTCGCAGTCATTAGCTGTCCACCCAACTCTGTCATGAAAGCTATACTCGAAGAAGTGAAAGGAACACTATTTCTCTTGATTTGATGAAAGGACCATACTTGAATTTGGGAGCTGGCATTAATTAGGGTGCCAAGCTAAAAAGAGGCTTAAAGAACAAAGGTCAGTTCCCTCTTACACCACCATTCCAGGGAAGGAGGGTCAGGTTGCAGAGCAACTCTGTTCCATGTGATCCATCATTGGTCTACAGTGTCCTCATCAGGGGCATGGTTAAGGCTGGGTTGCTGGGCGTTCCAGACAGCAATAATGAGGAAGAAAGTGTGAAGGACACAGGCTCACCCCAGAGAGCTTGGTCCTAGAAGAGGTCCACATTATTGTTCTCATTCTATTGTTAACATTTAGTTAATGGCACCTTTAACTGCAAAGGAAGTTGGGAAATTTGTGTATGTCTAGGAAAGGGGGAAGGGATGGATTTTGATGGAAAACTAGCAGTTTCCACCAGACAGCTAGTGACTCATTGGTTTGATTGGCAATGACCTTCAAATGTGGTTCTCCATGTCCTTTTCAGGAGGTGCACTCCGTGTACAGAATTCTGGCTGGGATTTTGAATATTGGGAACATTGAGTTTGCAGCTATTTCCTCTCAACACCAAACTGATAAAAGTGAGGTGCCCAATGCTGAAGCTTTGGAAAATGGTAATTCTTTGATGCTTGTGTGCTGTATTGCCAAGTAATATTTCTTTCACTGTGGTAGTTTTCCAAAAATCTATAGAATGAAATGCAGCTGTTGCTGATTCTACTGGCTCTGGATATTTTCACTCAGCAGTATTTCCCTAAGGATATCCTATGGAATATGTGTTTCTTCCACAGACTGCAAATGGGTGTTCCACAGAAAAGAATTCTGGGCAGTGGTTCTCAACCTTGGCTGTATTTGAAAATTATCTACAAATGTTTTGAAAAAAAGTTGCAGGAGCATTTTTTGAAAAAACAAAACAAAACAAAAAGAAGGAGCATCTGAGTAAGGGTTTATAGGATTCTATTTTCTAAAATAAAAGGAGGAGGCTGGTCTTTCACTGTGAACACACTGAATCAGCATCTGCAGGAGAGAAAGCAGTCACCTATTTATTCTTAAAATTCTATGGGTAATTATGGTGGCACAAAGAATGAGAATTCTCAGTTATAAATAAACAAGCTGATTTGAATACAACAAAAATCTTTCTGTGTTAAACTCTAGCACTTTTTAGGGCCCTTAATATAATAATGTACTTTGTGACTCTCTAAGAGAAGAGATACAATCTACAACTGTCCCTCCAACTTATTTAATAAAAGACCACATTCTCCCCATCCCCTTTTTTCATCAAAAACTTATAAAGAGCCTTTAGATCAGTTTAGATCAGTTTGTGTCAGTCTGGATACTTCCTGGGGCTAGGAGCCCAGCTTGTTGGTCTTGACTCTGAAGTACCTAGGATAGAGCCTGGCACCTCGTAGATGTTGAATAAATGCTGACCAACTGGCCGAATGAAGGGACAGCCACATTCCCCAGTGTCATCCTTACTTTTTGTTCCAGCTGCTTCTATTCTCAGTATCTGCCCCAAAGAGCTGCTGAAGGCCCTCACGTCCCACTGCGTGGTCACCCGGGGCGAGACCATCGTCCGCGCCAACCCCGTGGACAGGGCTGAGGATGTTCGAGATGCCATGTCGAAAGCTCTGTATGGGAGGCTCTTCAGCTGGATTGTGAATCGCATCAATACACTCCTGCAGCCAGACAAAAACATATGGTAAGTTCTCCTAGAACAAGCAAAGACCGGGAGAGCCGTCCTCAACCTGGTGTCTCCTAGGGTTTGCAAGAGAAAGCATTTGATCCTCTCTGGGGTTTTCTTTAGTAGAGTTTTCAGACATTTTTCCTTTAAAAGACACAATAGAATCCAAGAGATCAAAGTGTTTATTATACCAGAGAAGTGAATGATTAGGGGAGCCATTCAAGTGAGTAGGCTTGGCTGGGAGCTGGACAGACTGAGTTCACACCAAGCTCTCCGGCTTAGTCAGCTCCATGTTCAAAATTACAATTTTCCCATCTGCTATGGTCTCCTCATTGAGTTTTTAGAAAGACATAGACATTTGTAATAAGTTTTTAAGTACAGCATCTTATATTATCACGATGATTCCTTTTTTCCCTCCTCAGCATTGGTTATTAGTTGTTTCTTATATTGTGAAGGAAATGATAACACTGAATTCTGAAGAGCACGCTTCCAAATAAGCTCTGTGGGCAGACGTGGTAGAATGCATAGGCTGCATCCCCTTCGCTGCTTTAGTAGATTGAGCTTCTGAGGAAGGGTTGAAAGGATTCTACTGCCTAAAAAAAATACCGTTAAAAAGCCTAATGAATGAAAGGTTGATGACATAAGCTGTCCCCTGCCTTGGAGGTGGCAGCATGCAGCTTCTTTCTGCATGTGGGTGTGCCCCTGTGTTGATAGAAACTGAGGCACGTATGTTCTCATGGTTTTGAGATGAATGTTTCCTCCCTTGAGAGTTTTTATTTATCTCTCTTGCGCAGTCATGCAGATAATGGAATGAATGTGGGAATCTTGGACATTTTTGGATTCGAGAACTTTCAGAGAAATTCATTTGAGCAGCTCTGCATAAACATCGCCAATGAGCAAATCCAGTACTATTTCAATCAGCATGTTTTTGCTCTTGAGCAGGTAAGAGTGAACTCTGAAGTTACTGCCCATGATTTGAAGCAAAAATTCTGTTAGGCTAACTGGTAAAAGACTTAAAATCAGTGATGAGATGGTCCTGTCAAAATAAACTATCTAAATTTAGTCTGAAAAAAAAAAAAAGAGGTTTTGATTCCTGTGGACAGTTATATTTCCTCATTTGACTGGAGTTGGTGACAAGCCAATTATTTAAAACTTGCTTCAAAATTCTTTCATGTATATTGCCTGAAATACTTCATTCTCTTGTTTTAACTAAAAATATCTGATTGTGTCAAAAATGACACAGGATGATCTTGAATTTGGGACATAGGTGCTTTCTTAAAATTTTCTAAATTTTATTTTAATTAATTGTAGTTCTCAACACCTGCACTAGCCATCCCTGTCTTCCATCTCCTCTGTACCAGATGCCTCAGTAATTGGAGGGAATTAAGATCTGCTTGTGGATTTCTAGAAATAGAAGTCTTTCCTTTCTGAGCTCAGTGGTTAGAACCACAGGGTAAGAAGCTAGTGGACCCAAGGGGTGTCCTTCTCCTGTGGCAACAGCCTGCATAGCAACACATACCCCACCCCAACCCTTGCTTAAACCCCAAGCCTTCTTCTGTGTGAAAGAGACATAATATTGAACATTCCTAACAAGCCTCAGGGGTGTGGGGACAATTGTTTTAATACAACTGTGAGGACATATGAACTCTGCTGTGATTAGATAAATACAAAGACACCAGGTGAAAATACAGCAGCTGGATAAACCTGCAGAGCATGCCTCCCTAGCTCACCCTGCACCAACTGGACTTTGCTTCCATCCCTTTATCTCCCTGGGAAATCTGGAGTTTTTCTAGTTTTCTAGCCCAGAATGATTCATTTGTGTAGACTATCGAAGTCTTCTTTCTTCCTATTTTAAACCATATTTGTCATCAAAATAATCATTTCTCAATTTTACTTTGTGCAAAAGTATCTAAATTAGGAGCCCCCAGGTCTGTGTTTGGGAGACAGCTTTTGCTGGCTTGAGTTGCCAATCACATGCCACCTGTAAGCCACACTTAAATGAACAGCTTCGACAGTCTGACATTCAGAAGATTCCTTTACTGCACACATCAAACACACCCTGTTTTCCACATGCATTCGAGGTTGCCAAACCTGGAAAGTCCAGGCCAAAGTATCCTGGTGGTACTGAGGCCAGTTTCAGGCTGGAGAGATTCACAATCTCCTTCCCTCCAGATGGAGTACAAGAATGAGGGCATCGATGCCATGCCCGTGGAGTATGAGGACAATCGCCCACTCTTGGACATGTTCCTCCAGAAGCCCCTGGGCCTGCTTGCACTTTTAGACGAGGAGAGTCGGTTTCCGCAAGCAAGGGACCAGACCTTGGTTGGTAGGTACCTTCTGGGATAAAAGGGGCACACATACCTGGAAGAGAACTTGGTTCATGTCATCGAGTGGATGTGTTTTAATGAGTATATCTATGTATTTTGGCTACCTGGTGGGTTGCTAAAGTATAAACCTGTTTTTAATTGAATTGTGATGTCCTGGTAGAATTTGTATCTTAAAGGAAACCCATCATAATCCCTTTACCTTCCCTCCTTCCTATTCCTGCCAACACAAATGCTATATGACCCTATGTTAATTTAATCTTTAGACTTCTTCTCCCTTCTCTTCACTTGCTCCCCCTCCTTTTTGTACCCCCATTGCATATCTTCACTTGAACCACCATCCACCTCTGTTCCCAGGTAGCGCAGGCCTCTTCCGGTCTCCTGGCTTCCAGGCTCACCCTTTCCCCGCTTGCCAGACGTCCCTGCTCATTTAGTCTTTCTAAAACCCCGCTTCCTTAGGCTACTGGTGTCTACAGGGTGAAGGTAGGGGCGCTTCTTCCTGGCAGCTAAGGCCCTCTATTCTTTCAACCTTTTCTTCTTGACCTCTCCCTTCTTCTGGAATCTTCAGTTTGATATGAGCTTTACTTCTCACTAGATGGTGAGATGCCCAGGGCCCCAGGGCCCCAATGCTTGTGCGCCTTCAGTACTGAGCACGCTTCCTCCTACAGAGCAGGCTCCTCCCAGCAGCAACCATGCAATGCAAAGGTGCTTGCAAGGGAGGAACAGGAAGGTTCCAGCCTTTTCCCCAGATGAAGAATTGATCTATGGGAGAGATTCACTTCTAGGAATTGAAATTATCACCTCAGTGGTTTTCTTTTCTCTGTAATACTGTCATAATTTGCCAAGATGAGTTTAAACCAGGGCTACCTGTCTTCTGTGGGCTATCTGTGTGGTTGGCAGGCCTGGGGTGTCCTCAGCTTGCATGCCAGGGCTCTTAGGGTCTACAGGAAGATATGCCATCTTAGGGCACAGCCTGACACTAAACACAGCACTAATCAACCAAGCAAAAGCAAGACAGGAAATGCCCATCATGTGGGTGATCTTTCTCCAGCCTTGTATATACAGAGATAATATTGGGCTTGTCTGAAAGCCATTATTTGGAATCTCTTATGGCTTGAGGAACATGTTTTTGTTTGAAAGAACAAACATTGCATATTGTAATTTTTCCACATGAAAATCTATGCAGATAAATTTGAAAATAACCTACGGTGCAAGTACTTCTGGAGGCCCAAAGGAGCGGAGCTATGCTTTGGCATTTGGCACTACGCTGGAAAGGTAAGGCAAGTACGAGTCTAGACCCCTGTGTCACGGAAGGTAAGTGCCCATTTTACCCTGTCAGTGTCATCCCTGAAATTTTTTTGCAGATTTCATCCTCCTTTTAATTCTTGAATCCCAAATCGCAATTCTCAGACCTTCCCAGTGGTACCACTAACAGAAAGTTGCCCCTTGGCATAGAAGCAGTTTCTCACTGGGGTGGCCCACAGAGCTGCCATCTGCTCCTCACCTGAAGGCTGGCCTTGGACTGACAGCTCTCCAGAGAGCAAACACATTACAGATTTCGCAGTGTTTTGCAGTGAATGTTCACATTTTAAAGTCATTTGGGGAGGCGTAGGTAGTGCAGGAGGGTTAATAGCAGAGAGGGGCTCAATTTTTAGCACTTTAAACATATGTCTACAGGCCACCAAAAAAGGTCTGGATAAAAGAAGAAATATTTCACTTCATCATCCAGATGTTAAACTTTTGCAACGTTAACTGAAGTTTCCATTTCTCATACATTATGCCCCAGTCTCAATGGCAAGTTCCTGCACAGATCAGTGACTGACTCAGGAAATTCTCCAGTCACGTAGCCAACAACTCATTGCTCATGTTACTTCCAAAGGAGCCAACCGAATTATGGCTAATTGGTTCCTGTGGGCTTTGTTGAGGCCCTGGATCCAGAAAATGGGTAGGAGTTCAATAAAAGGCATTTGGGATTATTTAGTTGAGATAAAATTAATCAAAATTATCTTTCATATTCATATCATGACACTGAAATTAATTTTGCCGATTGCATATTGACCAAAAGGCACTTTCTAATGCTAGGAGAGGGGACCTTGTTTTTCTCTACATAGTATTTTATGCTGTCTATTTTGGATCTCTGTTAGAAATTGTGGTCCATTTTGCCCTTAAGTACTTCATTTACCTCAACACTGATGTCTGACTACCTATTAATGTCCTCTGAGTCTGAGATGCCAGCATCTACCAGACCCC
This sequence comes from Sciurus carolinensis, assembly GCF_902686445.1. Taxonomy (NCBI): domain Eukaryota; kingdom Metazoa; phylum Chordata; class Mammalia; order Rodentia; family Sciuridae; genus Sciurus; species Sciurus carolinensis. The sequence goes on from NC_062215.1 coordinate 120,250,183, forward strand.
CTGCCCATTCTCTCTACCTCCTGTTTCTGTTCTCTTCCTGTCATTTCTTTTTCCATCTCATCCTTTTACATCCATCTTTTCCACTTTCCCACTCTTCTTCCCACTTTTTCCACCTTTCCTTTCTAGGATCCTTTTCTCTCTGGGTTCTGTGTCCTTTGCTGAGTTTATTTACCATTCGAAGCTTATTTGTAGACTAGGGATGCTCTGGAATAGTCCTTAAAATTTCTCTGACCTGGATCCCCTTTGCTCTGAGACCCAAGAACTGCTCGGTGTCCTTGAGTGACAGCTTAGGTCCTGTGAGTACCTTGGGAGGCAGCGATGCAGTTGTTGTGAGCATGGAGCCAAACTGCCCAAGTTTTTTTTATTTGTTTGTGTGTTTGGTGCCAGGAATTAAACCCAGGGCCTCACACATGCCAGGCAAGTGCTCTACCACTGAACTGTACATACTCTAGCCTGCCTGGCTTTGTTGCCTGCCCACTACTCATGCTATCCAGCTACTTTACTCTCTGCTTGACTACCAGTAAAAGGGAGATAAAATAGTGTTTACCTCATAGGACAGATGCTGTGGACAGTGTCCAGTATATTTTCATTTTTAGTCTGATGTGATATATCTTTGATAGCACCTGTCTTTGATCTTCAAAGACAACTGGATAAGAAGCTAAGATAAATTGACCTATCAAAATTACAACTTTCCCCCATTTCTGGTGCTTAGGGTTTAAAAGCCTGACTGTGTCAAGATGAGTTTCTATACAGAGGTCAACAAGGACTGACCAGACAGCTTATCAGTGTCTCCAGAGATGGACAGTGGCCTCAGCTAACTTGCCATTTGCTGTTTATGTTGTAGGTATTATATGACGCTTCTGGGGTTCTTGAGAAAAACAGAGACACCCTCCCTGCTGATGTGGTTATAGTCCTGAGAACATCAGAAAACAAGCTTCTTCAGCAACTCTTCTCCATCCCTTTGACCAAAACAGGTACATGGGATCTCCTTGACAGCCCCAATCCTGATGCTTCTACAAGTTCAGATGGCATTTTCTAGTTAGTGTCCAAACACTGCTGTGTCTATACTACTAACATTGAACTTCTTCAAACAGGGTGTATCTAAATTCAAAAAAAGAACATTGATTGTTTCTTCCATAATTTAACTGTACGGGAGAAGCATACATGTACACATGAGTACACACACACACACACACACACACTTCCAACTCTTACACTTCTCAATTTCTCTGCCTGTCTCTTTTTGTTTGTGTGTTTGCAGTGCTAAGCACTGAATGCAGGGCTTTGCACATGGCAAGCGAGTCCCCCTGCCCGCCTTTTTTTATTCTTCTACTTCTAAAGACATATAATACCATTCACTCATGCTAAACTTTCTAGGGTAGTCTCAGTTCACCTAGGATTATTGGGAAGATGATTGCTGTTCATATGTAATTCCAGATGAAGGGAGTGTTGTATCAAAGTCAGCTGATCATGGGATTCTCAAGGTTACAGAGTCCAACGTGTGGCCCAATCATCAACCCCACGCCACCATTTTCCTAATCAACTGGAAAATACGAGGCCTTGCCGACTGACAGTAACTTCTGTTTAGTTGCTCAGTCAGCGCTCATGCCAGGAAGCAGGAAACTAGGGCCAAAGACAGGGACTCCCCGGTCTTTGGTGTTTTTCCAAATGGATTCCAATTGGATCAATTTGATTTACCTGGGGTTTGCTGCCTTTGGCTGGGCAGCCAACAATCTTCTCACAGCTCTAGGCTCAAGGGCTTTATGTTTATGAGGCTATGTGTGGAAATAGCTGAGGATATGCTTTTAAGAGAGAGAGGGGGAGACCTCTTTATCATTACTCATCTCTTCCTCTTCTTCCTACATCCCTCTTAAAATTGGCACTGTGTCTAGATTGGGACGTTTATATGCTGAAAGAGAGTCACTGCCAGGTCTAGGAAGGAAAAACCTGGTTAAGGAGAAAAAGATAAAAGAAAAAACTGCACAGTCTACAAACTTTACTTCATCTTCTCTGTCTTAATTTGGGAGGACAGTTGAAACCAGGCTCTTAACTTTCTTCAGACATGCTCATATAATCAAAACTAGTAACAGGGTGCCCCTCAGAAGGCCACCACAAGGGTCCTCTCCAGAGACTCCTTGAGTTCAGCTAGAATTTTTTTTTATCCTGAGGCAATTTCTGTGTAGTCAAGGAGATGGTCATTATTAATAGGGAACGTATTCTCTGAAACAGAAAAATATCTACCAGTGACTCTCCATTGGACATTCACCCTCTTTCATATGCGAGTAACGACTTGTCAAATCTATTCACAACTTTGGAATTTCAGATTTTTCAAACGTTTGGAAAAATGAAAACAAGTTCATGGCCCCGGACACTAGGTGGCGCTACTCAGAAAGTAAGGCTATGCAGGGAAACTCTGGCTCCTGCCTTGAATGTTGGAAGAGGAACAAAGAGAGCCTCAATTGCTGCTTTTTTTTTTTTTTTTTTTTTCCTTTTCCCTTTTGTCTCAAACAGCTTGTAGCTTTTTCTGAATCTTGCCTTGAACTTGCTCTCCTCATCACCTGAATGAAATAAATGTGAGAAAAAAAAAAAAAGACTGGAAACAAATGTGATATTCTTTTAAGCATCTTTTCTTTGTATTCCTGACTTGCACATTATGTATAGTAATTTCCTTCAAAATCCTTAGTTTGATTTTCTCCACACTTTGAGTATAATTAGGAAGCCACATATGAACAACGAATCTAATAAGCATGATTCTTCTGTGTTTGTGGACTTATTCATGTCAAAATGCATTCAATTAACAAACACTGAACAAGTTTTGGTAACAAGGTGCTATTTAGTCAACAAAGGGGGCTTCAGAGGTAGTACTGTGCCATAAAGCAGCTAGAACTTTCTTTTCACTTCACTTTCTGTCTAGAATTGGACGCTAAGTAATTGTCTTATGAAACAGTTGCCCTCACATCTTAGTTCTAAAGTGATTGTGCACCCTCTATTGAATGCCAGAATGTTAAACTTCTACATTTTAAAGCATCTGTAGCTGTTTTTTGATTTTATTATATTACAGCCTTTGAAGGTAGAAAAACCTTACTGGACCAAAGTAGGTTGTACCATTTTTTGCTAAAATTGCAGATATTTGTTTCGGGCACATGCCAACCCCTTATGAAGTGGTAAGTAGTTGTACATTCCTGCTGGAAACAAGATCCCATACATACTAGTGTTTTAAAATGAAATATAATAACATTGTCCATGCATGAGAAACCAGTTTTTGGTCATTTTTATTTTATTCATCCTGCTTCAAAACCTTCGTTGTATTATAAAAAGTAAACTGGGCCACGTATGGTGGCTCACGTCTGTAATCCAGCGACTTGAGAGGCTAAGTAAGGAGGATCTCAAGTCTGAGACCAGACTCAGCAATGTAGCAAGATCCTGGGTTCAACCCTCAGTAACCAAAAAAAAAAAAAAAAAAAAAAAAAAAAAAAAGTGGGGGGGGATTGTGTTCAGTGAGTTTAGATATTATGGGGAATTATTTTATAATCCTCTTTGGGGAATGAACTATGAGGAGGAAGGAAAATATCAAAGTCGGGAAGCCTTGGGGACTACTATCCCCACACTTAATAAAAGGACAGTGGATTCCTCAATGTTGAGAGGGGAGGATATTTGTTTAAAAGATTCATAAGGGATGTTGGCAATACTCTGACGCTCTGGCTCCTGAACTCAATGGTGGTTTCATGGACATTTGCTTTATAATAATCATTATGCTGTATATTTTTGCTTTGCACACTTTCTATATGTGCATTCTATTTCACAGTATTATGGGTGATTTTCCACAAAATATAAGGAAGGCCCCTTAAAATGTAAAGAATAACTTTAATTTAATTTCTTTATCAAAGAATTCCTTCCAGTTAAGTTGAGACCTCCTGGTAGCTAGACTACTCTTGTCTTTTACTTTTAAGCAATGGTATCAGAGAGCCTCAGACTGACTTTTCTGTCTCTTCAAGTTAGCATCCTGTCTGGACTACTGAGTAGGAAACATTCCCTTCATTAGTAGATATGAAGAGGAAGTATTGAGGCTTTATTTAATTTCTTATCAGGATGGAGAGAATCAACTTGTATGTCTATATGCAATTGTGTTAGTAAACTTTTATTTACTATAACAAACACCCGAGATCATCAACTTATAAAGAGAAAAGGTTTGTTTTGTCTTTCTGTTTTAGAGGTTTCAGTCCATGATCAGTTGGCCCCATTGCTTAGAGCCTGTGGCCCCTTATCATGGCAGGAGTGTGTGGCAGAGCAAAACCACTGACCTCAGGGCTGGAAAATGAAAGAAAGAGGAAGATACCAGGGTTCTCACTGTGAGGGCAAGACCCCAGTGACCTGAAGAGCTCCAATTAGGCTCCAACTCTTAAGGGTTCTATCACCTCCCAATAGTGCCAAGCCGGGGACCAATCCTTTAACACATGGGCCTTTGGGGAACATTCCAGATCCAAACGGCAGCAGTAAGCATAATAGAAAATCAGGGATAGTAATCTGTGTGGCTTTTCCTGTTTTCTGCCCCCTCTTTCCTGCTCATGCTGTACATTCTAGAGTACTGAAGTACTAAATAGATTGAACACGTGAAGTGGAGTCGTGAGGCCCAGGGTTGCCGGGATCACAGGTTCCTGCAGCCCCCTCCCAGTGGCCCCTGCTACTGGCACTAGCTACATCTGGTGGCAGAGATGCCAGTGCCTGAAGGGCACTCTCATTCCAAGGTTCTCGGTGACAATTGGGTAAATGGGGACAGTCAGTCCATATGCATGCTCTTGTCCCCTCCCTTGCCAGCACAGCCATCCTTGTGCCTGCAGAGGGGCCATGTCGGATTGATAAAATTTTCTTTGTAATCTTTCCTAGTAATCAGAAATTCTCAGGAGATTTTGTGAATGAAAATTCAGCATGACACCATCACTATTATGTAACCCTTCCACTATGACTTTTCAATCTGAATGATGTAGATAGAAAAACACTAAAAGGAAAGATATTATAACAAGGTTTCATGGCATGGTTTCCTGTTTGAAGAATGTTCCACCTGCTCCTAGTAAGCTAGAGTAAAATTCAAAATGATCAGGGGAGGGAGGAGAAGAGGTTTCAAAAAGAACTGGAAAATTCATCTCTGTCTTTGAATTATGAATTCTAACTTCCAAATAGCAGTTTGGGGGGCAGGGTGAAGGAGTTAGGAACTTGGGAGAAACTAGAAGAAATAAAAGTAGCACCAGAGGGAATGTTCTCTGAACTTCCCAGTCTGGTTTTGCTTTAGAACCTGGAGCTGAGTTTTACCACTGTTGTTTTCTGTCCAGGGACTCTCAGGTCTTTCCCTTGGAATTTGATTCACAGTGATAATCAACAGTGAAGTCTCTCTTGACTTCCATTTGCTCCCCTTGTTATTTGGGATAGGGGAGACAAGACGAGATTCTACCTTATAATATCTTTAAAGCACTTTAACACCATCTCTGCTAAAGTCCTTGATATCAGTGATCCCATTCTTGATTAATGTTTCTTAAAGGCATTAAGGCCTCAAGAGGGTGCCTTCTGGTAATTATCTTTCAGGGTTTCCATTTTCTCCTTATGGTTGCTCCTGTGTCCTGGCAATGCAGCAAAAGGGTCTGGTAGATGACCTAAATCTAAGTGATAAAGTTTAGGGCCACAGACATGGACAGTGCCCAGCTTTTCCTGAAATGGAAGCTCAGATGAGTCAATCCTATCAGGGATCCCTGGGGAGTGAGTTTCTGACCATATGAGGCCTACCTCTTCTGTTTGAGACTATATTTCACTCAACAGATAATTATGTATTTGGTATCTGCTGAGATATGGTGCTATGCATAAGTGTTTAATAGAAACAACAGAAGAAAGTCTTATCCAGAGTGGTCAGAAACAGTGCCAAATTTAAAAATATGTGAAGGATGACAAAAAATAAATTCTAATAAATCTATAAATCAATAAGTGGGTCAACGTAAACCCTAGGCCTATGCAAGTAAAAATCGAAGGAAAAGTCAAGGAAATGTGATGGGTCAACATGGGGAAAGGCTTCTTTTAGTAAAGAAAGCCTTCTTGGAGAATTTTTTTTGCCTTTCAAATAGGAGAGTAAAGAAAATTGGGCATTCTGGAATAATGCAGCATTCTAAGCTAGAGTCTAAGCACTGGAAGGGAGGGGGAGGTGGAAGTGGATGATGGAGTGAAGAGGACACTAAGGAAAGGATTCCCACAGCAGAGGGAGGGTGTCAGGAGGAAGCAAGATGGGAAAAGGATGGCAGAGTGACTTGTGACACTGATCTCACTGCTGTAGGCAGTCAGGGTGGGCCTCTGAACAGAACAGCTTTAGGATGAGACAGGAATATTTGAGCAGGGGTGTTAAAGACCAACTAATGAGAGCCAGGGTGTACCCAGGCATCTGCCTGTAGAGCTGGATGCAGATAGATGCTCAACGAATACTTTTACGTTCTAGATTTAGATCTAGGGTCCAGGTTGAGTAAATTTGAGTATAAAATGTGAGGTGGAGGTTTGCTTCTTTCTCCATGTCTAATTATTCCAAAACCATTTGTCGAAATAACTGTTGCATTGTTTTTTTTTTTTTACCTTCATGAAAAATTGGTTAGTATGTGTGAGAATGTTTCATCCATCTATGTATCTGTCTCTTCCCCAGAACTACACTGCCTTGACTATTTTAGTTTTGTTAGAAGGTCTTATAATCAAGTAGTATGATTCCTCCCCCATTATTCTTTTTCAAAATTGTTTGGGTTCTTTCAATTCCTTTGCCTTTCCATGTAAATTTTAAATTCATCTCATTTGTATCTGTGAAAAGTTGTTCTGGGATTTTGACTGAAATTGCATTGAAATATGTAGATCAATTTGGGAAGAGTTGACATCATTACTATGTTGAATCTTCCAATCCATGAATATGGTATGTGTCTATTTATTTGGCTCCTCCTTGATTTCTTTAATCAGCATTTTTGTTATTTGCAGCATAAAAATACTGTATATGTCTATTAGATTCATATCTAAGTATTCAATTTTTAGAACTAGCATAAATTTTTAAAAAGATTTTATTTTCTATTATTCATTGCTAGTATATGGAAATGTAATAGATTTCTGTGTATTGACTTTATTTCCCACACCCTTGCTAAATTCACTTATTTCACTTATTTGTTCCAGGAGTTTTTAAAATTTTGTTTTCATTTCTGTGGATTCTTTGGAATTTTTTATGTTTATTTTCTATCTTTTTTTGCTATAATGGGAGCTCCAAGAGAGTAGGAGATTTTTATCTGGCTTATCCATTACTGAGTCCTTAAGCCTTGAAAAAAGCCTGGCATATACCAGGATCACCATGTGTATTTGCTGAATAAATGAATAGATGGGTAAATGAAATTTACCCATAGCTGGATCTATTCCTTTTTTCTCTCTCCCTTCTCATCTAAAGGGTTGAACTGTCTCTGCTCTTAATACAGGATAGTGCTGCATTTATCTTCTTCATTCTTTCCTTTTACCTTCACATGGACTTGGATCTTGTGATTCTCTCTCCTTTCTGCATACCACCCCCATACTAGTCTGTAAGCAACTTGATGGTAGCGTTCTATGGGTCCTCGATTGTTGTATATCTGGAGCTCAGAGCAGTGTTCAGTGCATATAAAGTATTCAATAAATAATTGTTAAAGAACTCAATAACTTCTGCAAAATGGAAGCTTAAGTTGAAACCTACTCTTGACTTTTAATCTGAGGCCTATATTAGTTTGCTAGGGCTGCCTTATCAAAGTACCACCAACAAAGTTCAACAGCAGAAATGTATTGCCTTAGTCCAAGGGGAAGGCAGGGTTGGTTCCCTCTGGAGGGTTGGGTCAGGGGGCATTGTTCCATGCCTCTCTCCTAGCTTCCAGTGGTTTTCTGACACTCTTGGACATTCCTTGGCATCTGTACAACCCCTATATCTACCTTCATCCTTTCATGGTGTTCTTTCCGTGAGTCTGTGTCCAACTTCCCCATATTTATAAGGACATTAGTCACTATTGGATTAAAGGCCCACTTACTCCAGCATGATATCATCTAAATTATTAATCTGCAAAACTCCTATTTCCAAATAAGGCCACATTCTGAGGTACTTGGGTTTAGGACGTCAACACATGAATCTTGTCGTAGCAGGAACACAATTCAAACCACTCATTCCGAGTAGTGAATGGGGAGTTCAGAGAGTTTAGAGTCTTGGACACTAATGTTACCAACCCAAGCCCCTTTTGCACACCCACCCTCCAGTAAGTCAATCACTGAAACATAAGTTCTACTGAGGAATTTATTCACAAGGTAGTCGAGAGTGAAGAAATGAGGAACCTGAGTCTCAAACTGCCTCTTTGAGGACAGGGCTTGGGGATGTTTATGGATTTAGGCGTGGGGAAGGGTGATTGGAAGTTAACTAAGAGCAGGAGCGGTGGAATAAGTCTAGAGGGTTTTTTCAGAAACTAAGAGTGGGGTGTTGTTCAGGTCTTCCCTGGGTTTCACAGAGGCACCACCACAAAAGGGAACGGGGCAACGAGTCCTGGGCCTGGGAGGGTGAAGTACTCTAGTAGGTTTGAATTGCTTGATTGCTTGGGGGTGCCAGAGGTTTTAGTGAGGTCAGATTTTGGACCTTCATATTATGGGTAGGGTTGTTACCCCAAGAGTCTGGTTTGCCCTCACTTGGACCAAAAGAGACAGGGTGTCCTTGCCTGAAGGGCAGAGGGGGTTTGTGCCCCTCCCCCATATCGCCTTGGTTTCCTGTTATTTTTGAGTGTGTTAATGAGCATGGTTGGTTGGTTTTTAAATAACTGTGCTATTGGGACACATCTTTTCATCACTAGAGGCATTACTGTATTAATATTGTCACCACGCACAGGCTTTGTCTGTCCCCGCTACATGACAGAAGCCAATTAGTTAAGGGGTCAGGCAGAGGTGGAGAAAGAGCCCCATTACAGTAAGTTAACTGATGGGAAGATGGAGGACCATCTTGTCCTGAAGGGCCTTGCTAGGAGGCCCTTGAAGGGGTGGTTTGTATAGGACAAAGGTGATTGCAGACTGATGGGCACCTTCTCATAGGCGAAGGTTTGTGACCACATGTCACACATCTTACTCGCCTAGTCATGAGATGTTTCTCAATTCTGCAAATCTCAAAAACAAAGATCATTATTTTCTCAGGTACTCTTGTCACAATCAGTTTGCCTGATGGGTTGTGTAGAGGGCCTCGCTGCCCCAGCACCAAACTGGAAAAGCTCAGGTGTTTTCTCCAGAACGAGTGTGCACAGCAGGATAGAATCAGGGACTTGACTACCTAGAAATAAGGTCCATGGGTGAAACTAGAAGTCCCTGCATCCCACATTCTCAGTTCTGAGAAGGGTTGTTGCAAGTCACCTTCATCCCCTGACCCTCATCGGGGCAAAGGAAAAATATGTTTTTCCTCTCCCAACACAGACAAAAGGAGGGAATTCCCAAAAGGGTCATTAGTAAAACTTGGAGTCAATTATTAAAAAAAAAAAAAAAAAAATATATATATATATATATATATATATGTATATATATGTGTATATATATATATATATATATATATATATATATATATATATATCCCTTAGCTGGATACCTGCTTGACTAATAAAATACAATTAGCCCTTCGTTGGGGGAAAAGCTAAGTGGAGAATGAATTAAGTCATAATGGAAACTGCTCCCCTTTGGGTTTATCAGTTCTTCAGAAAAATAGAAGCATTTTTCATGAACTCACAGGATGTGGAAGAAATTGAGATCAGAGAGCAGACAGGCTGAGATGCCCCCGCTGGACCCAGACACGGGGCCTCATTGGGCAAGGGATCATGTACTAGTCAGGGCTGCCACAACCAGTTAACACAGACTGGGTGGCTTCACCAAGACATGTTTTCTCACCATTCCAGGAAGTCCAGATCAGGGTGTAGCAGACTTGGTTTCTTCAGTGGCCTGTCTCCTTGGCTTGCAGATAGCCCCCTATCACTGTGTTCTCACATGGTTGCCCCTTGGCCATGTCGTCTGTGTCCTAATCTCCTCTTCTAATAACAACCAGGTAGGATTAAGGTCCACCTTAACAGTCTCATTTTAATTTAAAGGCCTTGCTTCAATTTTAAAGGTCTTTCATCCAAGTTGAGTCACAATCTGAGGTACTCAGCGTTATACAACTAAGGACTTTTGAGAAGATACAACTTAGTCCTTAAAAGGTCACAAAGAGCTTGGTTAGCTGTTGAGTGTGAGTTCCTTAACTCTGGGGCATGTGGGGGCTACCATGTCTCTACATAAAGCATAGGGACCCTTGTGAGGAGCGAGGGAGGATATGTAGGGTCCCCCATCAGGGAAGGAGAGTTCTGCCCTCTCCTCCTCTCTTCTCTTCCCCATATCCCAGGAGCTAGTCCAGAGAAGAGCCCACAAGCCACTAAAGCCATACATCCAGCCTAGGGGAGGGGAGAGTGGGAAAAAGAGCTTTAAAGCCAAATGCCTTTAATCTCAGCAACTTAATTTCATGCCTGTAATCTCAGCAACTTGGGAGGCTGAGGTACGAGGATCACAAATTCAAGGCCAACTTGGGCAACTTAGTGATCCCCTGTCTCTAAATGAAAAGGGGAGGGGATATGGCTCAGTGATAGAATGTTCCTGGGTTCAATCCCCAGTACAAAAAACAAAAAAGCTTTATACTGATGTATTAAAGGTTAAAAATAAGCAATGAGCCAGGCACAGTGGTGCATACCTGTAATCCCAGCAGCTCAGGAGGCTGAGTCAGGAGGATCAAAAGTTCAAAGCCAGCCTTAGCAACTTAGCGAGGCCCTGAGCAACCTAGTGAGACTGTCTCAAAATAACTGGGACATGACTCCAGTGGTTATACTTGAAGATCTATAAAATGGTTCTAAGATATGGTTAAGGAGCTGCCCGTCTCACAGAAGTGGGGGAAGTCAAAGAGAAGAGTGAAGCTGTTTCTTGCTTATCCCTAGGGAGCCTAGGGACCTGGAGTCCTTGATTTCATTCCCAAAGAACAAGCTGAGAACCACAAAGCTTTCTGGGAGACTGGCAGGTTCCATCATTAGCTGGGGATTTTCTCAGCACTAGTCTTCAGTGGGTAACAGTAAGATTCTTGTTTCAGGACACGGGCAATGACACCGAGGGTCATTTGTGAATAATGGAAATAGCATATGTTAATTGCACAGGATCCTTATCTCCAACCATCTACAAGGGGACCTGTGTGCCTCAGCGCCTTGATCTGCCAAGAGATGCTGCTGTCTCATGTAACCATCTTATTTGCCTATCTGCTAAGATGGCAAGCTCTGATAAGAACAGAGGTGTCTTCAATTGCATTTATATACAGCACATCTGATCAGTACTACCACATTGCTTCACAACTCCATACTAATTCTGCTTACTAGAATGACTTCTACAGAGGGTCTGTAGGGTTTCCCATCAACACACTTTCCATCCTTGTCCACCCGCTCCCAAATTTTTCTTCAAAACTCAGCCCTAGCCCCACCTCCTCCAAGAATTTTGGGTTGGGTGGAACTCCTGGCGCCTCTGGAATCTAAGTCTCTGAGCGCGAGGATTTCAGCCTAAAATGGGCTCCTCTTTTCAGCTCATAGAAAGGAGCTGGCCCGTTGTAGGTGCTCAGTGGAGCCTGAGAATAATTTGTGGATAGAATCTCCGGGTAGTCCTGAGTGCGCTTGAAGCACATCAGAAACGTGGGCTGTCCTGTGGTACATGGTGCTGGCTGCAAGCTCTCCAGAGCCCAGGGTCTATTTTAACAAGCTGTGAACTTCAGAAGGAGCTCCACTCAGAACTCTGTGTTCTGAATCTAGAAAGACAAGGATGAGGCCCTCATTAGGACTCCTGCAGGGGACTGCAGATGTGGCTTGCAGTGACTGCTGCCACCTAAACGTGATTGTCGACCAGGTCCGGGGGTGGGGGGTGGGGGGGTGGGTTGGCTTTCCCAGAAACAACTGACTCCTTGGCTTGTAGATAGCCACTTTCATGATTCAAGGACAGAAGGTGCCGGGAAGCACCTGCCACGTCCTCCCTCCGCCCAGCTCTCCGCAGCCCCGGGCGTGTGGACTCAGGGCCTGCGCGCCTCACTGTACCAGCTGTCCGGTCCAAGCTGCTGGGGCCCCGCGACTTCTGAACAGGCTGGGGGAGAAGCAGAGGAGTCTGGGCAGCCCCGGCAGAAACCACGCCTTCCTGGCTCCTGCCCCACTTGTTAATGGTTTTTGGCTCTTGTGATGAGACTCCAGTTATCTTGATGATCTTGGTGAGGCTTGTTGAGAGCCGGATGAGGGTGTGTTGTGGCGAGTGAAAAGGGCATCTTTTGAAATTCTCCTTGCTCCCCCACCCGACACACACCGGGATGCCTTTAGGTTTTGAATTTGTATTCTCCAAGTGTTGCTTTCTTTTCGTTCAGATATAAGCAGCTTAAATGCTTCTTTCCTTTCAAAAGTTCTGTCTGCAGTTTCTCCTACCCCACCAGCTGGGGTGGAATAAAGAGATCTCAGGCTAAGATCTACCTGAAGGCATTGGCAGGTTCTTTTTAAAGCTCTCACCACCTTCCCCATCTACAAAGAGGGGTTTTTAAGGAAAACCTTCAGCTAAGGGACCCCTAATAATCTCTAACTGAAACGTTGTCTTGAGTTGCAATGGTTCGAAATTTCCAAGTTGGTTCTCTTTGAAGAACCTTAGAGGACAATACTGTGCAGTTATGTATTAGCCATATTTTAAAAAGTTAAAAGAAACAGGTGTCAATAATACATCTTTAGCTCATCAAATGTATTGCTATTTAACATGTAGTTAATAAAAAATTATTGAGATACCTTTTCTGTACTGTCTTCAAAATCTGGCGTGTGTTTTATGTTTAGGGTACTTCTCAAATCAGACTAGCGACGGTTCACTTATTAATTGCCTTATTGAATAGTATGCAGAATTGCTGCTGCTCATGATGATCAACCCAAAGAAAAATCAAGTCAGGTAACAGGTGGATTCATTGTTTTTTCCTTTTCCTTTTCTTTCCTCTCTCCTTCCTTCTTTCCTCATATACTGGTAATTGAACCCATGACAGCCCTTTTTTAAAAATTTTAAGTCCCACTAAGTTGTCCAGACTGGCTTCAAGCTTGCTATCCTCCTGGCTCAGGCTCTGTAGTAGCTGGGATTACAGTTGTGTCCCACCTTCATAAAATAATATTTTGTTGCACACAGACTTAACTTCAGGCTATTTCCCAGTGTGTGAGAGAAGTCAATGTTCTCATTTTGCAGGGTCCCAGCAAAAGCTTTTCTGCAGTTCCTGTGGCTCTTTGCCGACACAGAAAAGTCTGGTATTTTCAGGGTGGAGCCATGTTTTCCGCGATGTGTTTCATGAAACACTAGGTCTGTGGGATGTGAAGGGATGTGAGCTGAATAATATTTTCATGGTCAGAATGTGTGAGAATATTGATTCTGAAAGCCCAGTAGATATCTTTACTGCAGAAATGGTAAGAAATGGCTTTCATGTTTGGGCTTCTGAAACTAGTAAGTTCCTTTTTGTGAAAAACATCTGAGGGTGGAGAATCATATAGGCCTCACTGAGGCACTGAAGATCCCAGAATTTTTCTCCCTAAGTCTTTCTCATCCAGAGAAGCCTTCCAGTGTGGGGCTCAAATCCATTTCTAAAAGATCCTCCTACTTTCCTAGCTCTTGGGGCTCTCTTGCTGCTTTGTCTTCAGGAAAAAAAGAAAATAGATTTCAATAATGAGTGTGATAAGGACTCTAATATTGGAAAAATTAGTAACTTGTGAATCAGATTCACTATCTCCCTCCAGCACATCTTAATAGTTCCTGCATAGCTCCTAAATCTGATGGCAGCTGCACATTTTATTTTTAAGTGGCAGTTCAATTTAGAGTCCTTTTGTTTTATTTCCTTTTAATGATCCTGTCAAGTGTAGCAAATATAGCCACTTGGATTTTCCCAATGGTCAGAAATATAAGAAAATAGAGTCTATGTTTCCCTGCCAGTATCTTTCTCATTCATAGAAAAGAAAAATGTTTCAGTTTAATATTAAAGGTTTTCTTTCATTTCCATATCATTTCATATTTCAATAGTTTCTATTGGAGCAGAAATCTCAAAGCCAAATACAGTTTATTAATTTATGCCACTATGAAATCTATAATGGAATTTTCAGGTCATTCATCCCCCCCCCACACACACACTTACTAAAAGATAACTCTAGGCACTTTAAGTCAAATGAATTAGAAACAAAGCCATTATAATTATGATCTCTCTATTTAGAAATGGATCAAAACTTAATACATTTTTTCCCCCAGGAATTTGAGTCATGTTCCTTGAAACTATATTTTTCTCTTTCACACACAAGACCAACTCCTAATAGTCTATAGGACTATAGACTATAGTTCATATGTTCAAAGTATGTAAAGTTAATCATTTGTTTTGGTACCAACATGTGCAGAGAGACACTGCAAACCATAGCTGTGTGGAGCAACAATTGTGAACTTTATCCAACTGCACATATGAGACATCAGTAAACTAAATTAAATGTTGCCTAACTAAACTGAAGAATTGGAGGTTGAAAGAGAGGACTGCTCAGATTTTATTAAGGTTTAATCTCAGTAGAGTTGTTCCATTCTTTGCTCTTCACAAGAGTAGTTCAAGTTATATAAAAATCAAATCAACTCTTTTCCAGATGATTAGGTTTGGCTTCGCCCTAGCAATAGGGACTGCTGGGTAGTCAATGGGAGCACTAGTCTGTTGACTTGGTTTGGTGTGTAAATGACCAAAAAAATTCTGACATCATCTAAAATCAATGGGGTTCAATCAACTTGGTCAATCGGCAATCTCATCAATCACTCAGTGGTCTGCTTTGTATAGTATAAACATCTCTGAAACAGCCACAGTTTAATCAGGGCATCTGGATGGGCTCTCTCAGCATATCTGCTTAGTGCTCTGACCTTGGAGAAGGGGCTTGAACACTGTTTGCCTCAGTTTCCTTTCTTTGGACTAATGACATGGCTTACAGGGCTGTATTCTATAATTCATTTTAACACTTAGCATATCTGCTACCTCATAAACACTCAATGAATGTTAGTATTTATTCCGATTTGGAGCAGAGGAACAGATTTGGGGCAAAAATAAATGAATTTCTACACTTATTTTCTTGATCTCTAATTTTAAGAAAAGCAGTAGATAAAACTGTACATTACTATGAGTCAACTTCCCCCTTTCTCTCTCACTCTTTGTTGAAATGTTTATAATGTTTATGTCTTAAAATAATACCTTAAAAAGTCAGGTGTGTTGGGGGCACACCTGTAATCCCAGCAACTCAGGAGGCTGAGGCAGGAAAATCACAAGTTTGAGGCCAGTCTCAGCAACTTAGTGAGCCTCTGTCTCAAAATAAAATTGAACAAACCAACCAAAAATGGTGGGTGCCTGGATATGTAACTTAGTGGCAAAGGATCCCTGGATTCAATCCCGAGTACCACAATTACTTACTTACTTAATTAATATCTTAAGATAAACAGGGACCAACAAAACAAATCCTCAAGCCTTAAATCCTCAATTTATTTACTTTTTCTCCTGATTCATCCAAACCAACATTTAATGAGGCTCTAGGCAATACAAAATTGGATAAGTCTGTAAAATCTCTGATTAATCAGAAACTTTAATTAATAGCATTTTTTGTGAAGCCCAAAATATATGATGAAAAGATGGTTAGTAAGTAGAGTCATGTGACTTAGCTTCAGCTAGAACTCCTCCCAAGCAAGACCTCGAGAGGTTCCACATGGCTCCAGATAAATTCCCTGCACCCTCAACATTGGCATCTCCACTGCCACTGAAACTCTCTGTGACTTTAACAGAAACACTTGATTCCCTGAACTCAGTAAATATAACCCAGACACTAAGAAGGCAAGTAAATCATACAAGCCTTCCTAACAAGTGGCAGAACTGAGACAAATCTCAGGTGTTTTGACGCCAGAACTCACATTCATAATTACTGCCCCACTGCAATCTAGGTGTCCAATACCCTGAGCCTGAAATGAGAAAGAATCAGAGCATGCCGAGAGATTGACTAGGGAATATGAAGGGAAACGAGGTAAGCTAGGGCCTGCTCCCAGAGAGCTTGGGTATCATGTTAAATAAAAATGTATCATAACACAATTCGTTGATTCACATTTCCTGAAAGCTTAGAACTAGGTACAGGGTGGTAAATGGAGTAAACTTTGTTCCCATCCTCAGGACACTTAGGATCCAATGGGAGTCAAAGGCATAGTGTTAATAAGATTCACAGGTAGCTTCCAGAGTTGCATCATTGGCTTTGATGAGACATTCTCTAGAAATATTTATTTATTTATTTATTTTTATTTTTATTTTTATTGTAAACAAATGGGATACATGTTGTTTCTGTTTGTACATGGAGTAAGGCATACCGTTTGTGTAATCATACATTTAATAGGGTAATGTTGTTTGATTCATTCTGTTATTTTTTCCTCCCCCCCAGCCCTCCCACCCCTCTTTTCCCTCTATACAGTCCCTCCTTTCTCCATTCTTGCCCCCCTCCCACCCCCCATTATGTGTCATCATCCGCTTATAAGAGAGATCATTCCTCCTTTGGTTTTTTGAGATTGGCTTATCTCACTTAGCATGATATTCTCCAATTTCATCCATTTGCCTGCAAATGCCATAATCTTATTATTCTTTATAGCTGAGTAATATTCCATTGTATATATATACCACAGTTTTTTTATCCACTCATCAATTGAAGGGCATCTAGGTTGGTTCCACAATCTGGCTATGGTGAATTGAGCAGCTATGAACATTGATGTGGCTGTGTCTCTGTAGTGTGCTGATTTTAAGTCCTTTGGGTATAGGCCGAGGAGTGGGATAGCTGGGTCAAATGGTGGTTCCATTCCAAGCTTTCTGAGAATCTCCACACTGCTTTCCAGAGTGGCTGCACTAATTTGCAGCCCCACCAGCAATGTATGAGTGTACCTTTCTCCCCACATCCTCGTCAACACCTATTGTTGTTTGTATTCTTGATAATCACCATTCTAATTGGGGTGAGATGGAATCTTATGGTTGTTTTGATTTGCATTTCTCTTATTATTAAAGATGGTGAACATTTTTTCATATGTTTGTTGATTGCTTGTAGATCTTCTTCTGTGAAGTGTCTGTTCATTTCCTTAGCCCATTTGTTGATTGGGTTATTTGTATTCTTGGTGTAGAGTTTTTTGAGTTCTTTATAGATTCTGAAAATTAGTGCTCTATCTGAAGTATGATTGGCAAAGATATTCTCCCACTCTGTAGGCTCTCTCTTCACATTGCTGATAGTTTCCTTTGCTGAGAGAAAGCTATTTAGTTTGAATCTGTCCCAGTTATTGATTCTTGCTTTTATTTCTTGTGCTATGGGAGTCCTGTTAAGGAAGTCTGATCCTAAGCCAACAAGTTGAAGGTTTGGACCTACTTTTTCTTCTATAAGATGCAGGGTCTCTGGTGCGATTTCAAGGTCCTTGATCCATTGTGAGTTGAGTTTTGTGCAGGGTGAGAGATAGGGGTTTAGTTTCATTCTGTTGCATATGGATTTCCAGTTTTCCCAGCACCATTTGTTAAAGAGTTTATCTTTTCTCCATTGCATATTTTTGGCCCCTTTGTCTAGTATGAGAAAATTGTATTTATTTGGGTTTGTGTCGTGTCCTCTATTCTGTACCATTGATCTACCTGTCTATTTTGGTGCAATACCATGCCGTTTTTGTTACTATTGCTTTGTAGTATAATTGAAGTTCTGGTATTGTGATACCCCCTGTTTCATTTTCATGCTATAGAAATATTTAAACCAGAAATTTATTACTCATTGTGGTTCTGTCCTAACTTTGCAATGGCTCACAATTGCTTAACTTTTAGGAATAATGAGCCATAAGTGTTCTTGGATGACTGAAAGA
Source organism: Sciurus carolinensis (assembly GCF_902686445.1). Classification (NCBI taxonomy): domain Eukaryota; kingdom Metazoa; phylum Chordata; class Mammalia; order Rodentia; family Sciuridae; genus Sciurus; species Sciurus carolinensis. The sequence continues at coordinate 120,268,141 of NC_062215.1, forward strand.
AGAATCTGGCATACTGAAGTTTGTGAAGAGATGGTGGGTATTATCCACCTCTAGGAGGCAAGGGTAGAAACCATCTAAAATATTCTGGTGGATCAGAGTGTCTTCAATGAACTTTTTATTTTTTAGTGTCTTGTGTAGGGCACATTAAAAGTCTTATAGCAGGTGCTGAATGTTTTTATTTGTTTTTGGTGGTGCTAGAGATTGAACCCAGGGCTTCAGGCATGTTAGGCATGTGCCCTACCACTAAGCTACATCCCCAACCCTGAAGAAATATGTTTTTTTAAATTAATAAATGGGAAAAGAAATGGATACTTGGTGCCTGGCTTCAAAGAGCTTGTAACTTCTAAAGGGAATCAATGTACCTTTTAGAGGTTAATACCAATATAAGGTAGCTTATTTGCATTGACTTGAAAGAATTCACACTTGAGTGCAGAGAACTGCAGCTGGAGAATTAGCAGACAGTTGTGGTGTTTGTAGAATGCCTTCTTCAGATAAATAAACTTTGCTGGCCTTTATTCTCAATAGGTTCTAGTCTTTTAAAGAATATTCATCCACTTATCAGCGAGATCATTCTTCCTTTGGTTTTTTGAGATTGGCTTATCTCTTAGCATGATATTCTCCAATTTCATCCATTTGCCTGCAAATGCCATAATTTTATCATTCTTTATGGCTGAGTAATATTCCATTGTATATATATGCCACAGTTTCTTTATCCATTCGTCAACTGAAGGGCATCTAGGTTGGTTCCACAATCTGGCTATGGTGAATTGAGCAGCAATGAACATTGATGTGGCTATATCTCTGTAATATGCTGATTGTAAGTCCTTTGGGTATAGGCCAAGGAGTGGGATGGGAGGGGTGGCGGGAAGGGAAAAATAACAGAATGAACCAACCAACATTACCCTATGTAAATTTATGATTACACAAATGGTATGCCTTTACTCTATGTACAAGCAGAGAAACAACATGTATCCCATTTGTTTACAATAAAAAAAAAGAATGATGCAAAAAATAGAATTAAAAAAAAAAAAAAAAGAATATTCAGAGCCCCACGTGGTGGCAAAAACCTATAATCCCAGCTACTAGGAAGACCGAGGCTGGAGGATTGTTAAATTCATGGCCAGCCTAGGCAACTCAGCAAGACCCTGTCTTAAAATAAAAAGAGTTGGGGATATAGAGTGGTAGAACACTTACCTAGCAGGCACAAGACCCGGGGACAAAAAAATCAGCAACCAATTCATCCTAAGTCTGTAAGATAAGCCTTTAAAAATCAGCACCTGTTATAAGACTTGTGCCTTCCCCTCCTACCCTGCCAGGGGTTTTCTGGACAGCCAGGCACACACATTCCTCATACCTTATAGATATGACAGGACAGAGGATAAGTTTCCTCATATACTTTATATATGTACAGAGTGCGTGTGCGTATCTGTCTACATGGGGGTGGTGGAGAGAGAGAGAGAGAGAGAGAATGTGTTTGGGTTTTTTGTTTGTTTACTAATTCATAAAATGCCAGTTCCCAGAAAGTCTTCTTTCACTGAACTTTGTAAGTATTGTGGTGTTAGTGAGTAAAGTTAAGCTGGGTAATGGTGCAAGACTGTAATCGCAGCAACTTGGAGGCTGGAGCAAGAGGATCACAAATTGAGGCCAGCCTCAGTAACTTAGCAAGACCCTCAGCAACTTAATGAGACCCTGTCTGAAAATACAAAATAAAAAAGGACTGGGAATGTAGCTCTGTGATAAAATGCCCCTGGATTCAATTCTCAGTACAAAAAAAAAAAAAAAAAAAAAAAAGTAATCAAGTTAATGTAACTTTTATTTCTTAAGTATGGGCTCACTTTTTGAGAACTTGGTTTTATAGAATTGGAATATGGTATTTAGAATAACTGATTTTACAAACTTTCTAAAATCTTATCTTATAGACTTAGGATATAATTGATTACTGATTTTTTGTACATGCTAGTTAAGTGTTCTACCACTGAGCTATATCCCCATCCCTTTTTATTCTGAGACAGGGTCTTGCTAAGTTGCTTAGGCTGGCCATGAATTTAATGATCCTCCTGCCTCAGCCTCCCAAGTAAGTGGGAAAACCACTGGCAGTGTAGGTTATTAGATATGAATGATGCTGGTTAATTTTATCTTTTCTATTTTGTTTTTTCTTATTACCCCTATTTCAGGAGTCTTTCAGAATATTTTTCACAACCAGAGATAGAATTTCAGAGCTGAATGGAAGCCTATCATTACTCTATTACTTAACTTTTTTTAAAATTCCAATTTGTATCCACAATTTTTTTTTCTTTTTAGTCCTGGGGATCAAACTCCAGAGCGCTCTACCACTGAGCTACATCTGCAACCCTTTTTATTTTTGTTTTGAGACAGGGTCTCACTAAATTGTCCAGGCTGACCTTGAACTTGAGATCCCCCTGCCTCACTCAGCCTTGCTGGGGTTACGCATGCGCCCTGTGCCAGCTGCATCAACAGTTATTACACTTACTGGTTTGCTTATTGTTCAGCAGTAAGTACTGTTTATGGCCCTGACTAGTCCTCTCATTTTTAACCAAGTAAAGCTACCACATGCCTTGGCCTCAGGTGTCACACAGTTTTTGTATGGCCACAGAATGCCCTTCTGTTAGTCCCTGAAATCCCCTCACAGATTCTACCCTTCTTGACACCACACGCCCCACAACGATCTAGATGAAATTGTGCAGCCCCACAATGTGTGCACCCCAGTCACAAGGCAGAATGCTGTGGTACGTGAGCGGAAAACACCCATCTACCCAAACTCCCTGTGACACGTAAGACACACAAGACCTTAAGTCGATGGCCTGACTGAGACAAGAATCTGTTTCTCAGTTTCAAGTCTAGTGTTCTTTCCATTGCTTCCATGTTAGAGAGGGAGATCCAAGGTAGTGTTTACATCTCCTGAATTGTCAACCTGCCCAATGGGAAGCTAACGGTGTCTTGTTTTCTGAAGTCTCATGTAGTTCTGTGTCTTCATTGGAAACACAAGGAAGCATAGGTGTTTGGGGAGTCATGTGACTCAGTAATATTTATTCTCTCCTGCCTGGACATTTCATTTAGAATTCTAGTCTTAGAATATGAAATACTCCAACTATCTAACCCATGAGATGCGACTAAAGACTTTGGAGTCATTAGCACTGTGTACAACTTAACTAGCACACATGCCCCAGTAGCTTGTAGGCAAACCACTTATCTTTAGTCACACAATGAATGGACATTGTGTCTAAAGGCCCCTGGAAGAGTGAAGCAAAGCTTTTGTTTATGATTCCACAAGTGATTTATGATGCCTAAGCAAAGCCTTCCTTTTCCATGATTTCTTCTCCCCAAAACGGCCCGCTATTTTCATTGATAAGGAATCACTTATGTTTAAATGTGCTCATAGGGTAAAATAATGAATGTTTTAATGTTATTATTCAATCTCTAATTTTAAAATGAGAAGCTTCCTGGGAATTTTCCTTACAAACTCTCTGGAACTCTTTGGAACTTCCAGATTGTCACTCTGCATCTTTCTTGCTCATGTCTTCCAAATAAAATCTATTCCCTCTCCTGTCAAACTCCATTAATCCTTCAAAGTATAGCTCGTTCATTGCCAACTCTTCAGGGTCTTTCCTCATTCTCTCAGGAAAACTTATCTTCTATTCTGTCATGTCATTTTATTCAGAGGTTTATTAGAATACTTTTCTGTTCCAAATTGCAATGAGTTGTTTTAAAGTCTTTTCTCTGTCCATCAATAGCTTCTCTAGGCTGTCTCTCCTTGAGAAAAAAAAAAAATAGAGAAAAAAAAAAACTACCAAAAACATAGGAAAAGCTGGGTGTGGTGGCACACACTTGTAATTCCAGCTACTCAGGAGACTGAGGCAGGAGGATTGCTAGTTTGAAGCCAGTCTGGGCAATTTAGCAAGACCCTATCTCAAAAAATTTTTAAATTCATTTTTATTGTAAACAAATGGGATACATCTTGTTTCTCTGTTTGTACATGAAGTACAGGCATACCATTTGTGTAATCATTCATTTATTTGGGTAATAGTTTTTGATTCATTCTGTTATTCCCCCCCTAATTCTCCCACCACTCTTATCCTTCTATACAGTCCCTCCTTCCTCCATTCTTGCCCCCTCCCACCCCTCATTATGTGTCAGCATCCACTTATTAGCGATATCATCCTCCTTTGGTTTTTTGAGATCAGCTTATCTCACTTAGCATGATATTCTCCAACTTCATCCATTTGCCTGCAAATGCCATAATTTTATTATTCTTTATGGCTGAGTAATATTCCATGGTATATATATATACCACAGTTTCTTTATCCATTCATCTATTTTTTTTATTTTTACTTTTTTTTTATTATTGTAAACAAATGGGATACATGTTGTTTCTCTATTTGTACATGGCATAAAGGCATACCATTTGTGTAATCATAAATTTACATAGGGTAATGTTGTTTGATTCATTCTGTTATATTTTTCCCCTTCCCCCCCACCCCTCCCACCCCTCTTTTCCCTCTATACAGTCCTTCCTTCCTCCATTCTTGCCCCCCTCCCTAACCCTAACTCTAACCCTAACACTAACCCCTCCCACCGCCCATTATGTGTCATCATCCACTTATTAGCGATATCATTCGTCCATTGGTTTTTGGAGATTGGCTTATCTCACTTAGCATGATATTCTCCAGTTTCATCCATTTGCCTGCAAATGCCATAATTTTATTATTCTTTATGGCTGAGTAATATTCCATTGTATATATATACCACATTTTCTTTATCCATTCATCAATTGAAGGACATCTAGGTTGGTTCCACAATCTGGCTATTGTGAATTGAGCAGATATGAACATTTTTGTGGCTGTATCTCTGTAGTGTGCTGATTTTAAGTCCTTTGAGTATAGAGCAAGGAGTAGGATAGCTGGGTCAAATGTTGGTTCCATTCCAAGTTTTCTAAGGAATTTCCACACTGCTTTCCAGAGTGGCTGCACTAATTTGCAGCCCCACCAGCAATGTATGAGTGTATCTTTCTCCCCACATCCTCGCCAACACCTATTGTTGTTTGTATTCTTGATCATTGCCATTCTAATTGGGGTGAGATGGAATCTTAGTGTAGTTTTGATTTGCATTTCTCTTATTACTAAAGATGGTGAACACTTTTTCATATGTTTGTTGATTGCTTGTAGATCTTCTTCTGTGAAGTATCTGTTCATTTCCTTAGCCCATTTGTTGATTGGGTTATTTGTATTCTTGGTGTAGAGTTTTTTGAGTTCTTTATATATTCTGGAAATTAGTGCTCTATCTGAAGTATGATTGGCAAAGATTTTCTCCCACTCTGTAGGCTCTCTCTTCACATTGCTGATAGTTTCCTTTGCTGAGAGAAAGCTATTTAGTTTGAATCTGTCCCAGTTATTGATTCTTGCTTTTATTTCTTGTGCTATGGGAGTCCTGTTAAGGAAGTCTGATCCTAAGCCAACAAGTTGAAGATTTGGACCTACTTTTTGTTCTATAAGATGCAGGGTCTCTGGTCTGATTTCAAGGTCCTTGATCCATTGTGAGTTGGTTTTTGTGCAGGGTGAGAGATAGGAGTTTAGTTTCATTCTGTTGCATATGGATTTCCAGTTTTCCCAGCACCATTTGTTAAAGAAGTTATCTTTTCTCCATTGCATATTTTTGGCCCCTTTGTCTAGTATGAGAAAATTGTATTTATTTGGGTTTGTGTCGTGTCCTCTATTCTGTACCATTGATCTACCTGTCTATTTTGGTGCCAATACCATGCCGTTTTTGTTACTATTGCTTTGTAGTATAATTGAAGGTCTGGTATTGCGATACCCCCTGCTTCACTCTTCCTGCTAAGGATTGCTTTAGCTATTCTGGGTTTCTTATTCTTCCAGATGAATTTCATGATTGCTTGCTCTATTTCTGTAAGATATGTCATTGGGATTTTAATTGGAATTGCATTGAATCCGTATAGCACTTTTGGTAGTATGGCCATTTTGACAATATTAATTCTTCCTATCCAAGAACATGGGAGATCTTTCCATCTTCTAAGATTTTCTTTAATTTCTTTCTTTAGTGTTCTGTAGTTCTCATTGTAGAGGTCTTTCACCTCTTTTGTGAGATTGATTCCCAAGTATTTTATTTTTTTTGAAGCTATTGTGAATGGGGTAGTTTTCTGAACTTCTCTTTCTGAAGATTCATCACTTACGTATAAAAATGCATTGGATTTATGAGCATTAATCTTATATCCTGCTACTTTACTGAATTCACTTATTAGTTCTAAAAATTTTCTGGTGGAATTTCCTGGTTCCTCTAAATATATAATCATGTCATCAACAAATAGGGATAGTTTGAGTTCTTCTTTTCCTATTCGTATCCCTTTAATTTCCTTGGTCTGTCTAATTGCTCTGGCTAGAGTTTCGAGGACAATGTTGAATAGAAGTGGTGAAAGAGGGCATCCCTGCCTTGTTCCAGTTTTTAGGGGGAATGCTTTCAGTTTTTCACCATTTAGAATGATATTGGCCATGGGCTTAGCATAGATGGCCTTTATAATGTTAAGGAATTGTTCCCACTATCCCTATTTTTTCCAGTGTTTTGAGCATGAAGGAATGCTGTATTTTATCAAAAGCTTTTTCTGCATCTATCGAAATAATCATGTGATTCTTAACTTTAAGTCTATTGATATGGTGAATTACATTTATTGATTTCCGAATGTTGAACCAAACTTGCATCCATGGGATAAAATCCTCTTAATCGTGGTGCACTATCTTTTTAATATATTTTTGTATGCGATTTGCTAAGATCTTGTTGAGAATTTTTGCATCAATGTTTATTAAGAATATTGTTCTGAAATTTTCTTTCCTCGATGTGTCTCTGTCTGGTTTAGGTATCAGGGTGATGTTGGCTTCATAGAATGAGTTTGGGAGGGTTCCTTCCTCTTCTACTGCATGAAATACTTTAAGAAGTATTGGAATGAGCTCTTCTTTAAAGGTTTTGTAGAACTAGACTGAGAACCCATCTGGTCCCAGACTTTTCTTTGTAGGTAGGCTTTTGATGACTTCTTCTATTCATTACTTGGAATTGATCTATTTAAATTGTGTTTGTCCTCCTGGTTCAGTTTAGGTAATTCATATGTCTCTAGAAAGTTGTTGATGTCTTTGAGATTTTCTATTTTGTTGGAGTATAGATTTTCAAAATAGCTTCCAATTATGTTTTCTATTTCAATCATGTCTGTCGTGATATTTCCTTATTCATTCCGAATTTTAGTAATTTGGGTTTTCTCTTTCCTTCTCTTTGTTAGTGTGGCTAAGGGTTTATCAATTTTGTTTATTTTTTCAAAGAATCAACTATTTATTTTGTCAATTTTTTCTATTGTTTCTTTTGTTTCAATTTCATTGATTTCAGCTCTGATTTCAACTATTTCCTGTCTTCTACTACTTTTGGTGTTGCTCTGTTCTTCTTTTTCTAGGACTTTCAGCCATAGTTAGTGTTAGGTCGTTTATTTGTTGATTTTTTCTTCTTTATTGAATGCGCTCCATGAAATAAATTTTCCTCTAAGAACTGCTTTCATAGTGTCCCAGAGATTTTGAGATGTTGTTTCTTTGTTCTCATTTACCTCTAAGAATTTTTAAATTTCCTTCCTGATGTCTTCTGTTATCCATTCATCATACAATAGCATTTTATTTAATCTCCAGGTGTTGGCGTACTTTCTGTTTTTTACTCTGTCATTTATTTCTAATTTCAACCCATTATGATCTGATAGAATACAAGGTATTATCTGTATGTTCTTATATTTGCTAATAGTAGCTTTGTGGCATAATATATGGTCTATTTTAGAGAAGGATTCATGTGCTGCTGAAAAGAAAGTGTATTCGCTCTTTGTTGGATGGTGTATTCTATAAATGTCCATTAAGTCTAAATTATTGATTGTGTTTTTGAGATCTATGGTTTCTTTGTTCAATTTTTGTTTGGAGGATCTGTCCAGTGTTGAGAGAGGTATGTTAAAATGGCCTAGTATTATTGTGTTGTGGTCTATTTGATTTCTGGAATTGAGAAAGATTTGTTTGACGTACATGGATCAGCCACTGTTTGGGGCATAGATATTTATAATTGTTATGTCTTGCTGATTTATGCTTCCCTTAAGCAGTATGAAATGTCCTTCTTTATCCCTTCTGTCTAACTTTGGCTTGAAGTCCACATTATCTGATATGAGGATGGATACTCCGGCTTTTTTGCTGTGTCCATGTGCATGGTATGTTTTTCCCCATCCTTTCACCTTTAGTCTGTGGGTATCTCTTTCTATGAGATGAGTCTCTTGCAGGCAGCCAATTGTTGGATCTTTCTTTTTAATCCAATCTGCCAGTCTATGTCTTTGATTGATGAGTTCAGGTCATTAACATTCAGGGTTATTATTGAGATATGATTTGTATTCCCGATCATTTGGCTCATTTTTTTCTTTTTTTGGCACGACTTGATTTCTCCTTTATTTGGTTATTCCTTTAGGGTAGTTCCTCCCTTTGCTGATTTACATCAGTGTTTTTCATCTCTTCTTCATGGAATATTTTGCTGAGAATGTTCTGTAATACCGGCTTTCTTTTTGTAAATTCTTTTAGCTTTTGTTTATCATGGAAGGATTTTATTTCGTTGTCAAATCTGAAGGTAAGTTTTGCTGGGTATAAGATTCTTGGTTGGCATCCGTTTTCTTTCAGAGCTTGAAAAATGTTATTCCATGCCCTTCTAGCTTTTAGGGTCTGGATTGAAAAATCTGCTGATATCCATATTGGTTTCCCCCTGAATGTAATTTGATTCTTTTCTCTCACAGCCTTTGAAATTCTGTCTTTATTTTGTATGTTAGGTATTTTCATTATAATGTGCCTTGGTGTGGGTCTGTTGTAATTTTGTGTATTTGGAGTCCTAAAAGTCTCTTGAACGTGATTTTCCATTTCATTCTTCAGATTTGGGAAATTTTCTGATATTATTTCATTGAATAGATTGTTCATTTCTTTGGTTTGTTTCTCTAAGCCTTCCTCAATCCCAATAATTCTCAAATTTGGCCTTTTCATGATATCCCATAGTTCTTGTAGATTCTGTTCATGATTTCTCACCGTCTTCTCTGTTTGGTCAACTTTGTTTTCAAGATTAACTATTTTGTCTTTGATATCTGAGATTCTGTCTTCCAGGTGTTCTATCCTATTGGTTATGCTTTCTATGGAGTTTTTAATTTGGTTTATTGTTTCCTTCATTTCAAGGATTTGTTTGTTTTCTTTTTCAATATCTCTAACTCTTTATTGAAATGATCTTTTGCTTCCTGTATTTGCTCTTTTAACTGTTGATTGGTGCGATCATTCAATGCCTGCAATTGCTCTTTCATCTCATCATTCAATGCCTGCATTTGCTCTTTCATCTCCTCGTTTGCTTCCCTGATCGTTTTGATTATGTGTATTCTGAACTCCCTTTCTGACATTTCTTCTGCCATGCTGTCATTGGATTTTATTGCTATAGCATCTAGGTTTGTTGGGACATTTTCTTCCCTTGTTTTCTCATAGTGTTCAGGTATCTACCCCTCTAGTAGTGAAACTCTGGGATATTGCAGATTTCCTCTATTGACTAATATTGTCTCTGTAGATTTCCAATAACTCACCTCTTAGCCTTCAGTAGCCTGAAGTCTTGGAGGAACTTGATAATGCGGTGCTCCACTAGGAAGCTGGCTTTCTAGGGGTGGTGGCCTTCAGGTGGGGTATATTCCCCAGTGGTTCTGAGTTGGTCCCGAGTCTCTCAATACCTCCTCTTCTTGGCTCCTGGGTCTTGTCAAAGGTCCTCTAGCCTCCTGTAGGTGTCTCAGGAAGGGAGCTGCCCTTCCGATGACGATGGCCACGCCCTCAGGAGTAATTCCAAATGCCTGCACCAGCCTATAACGAAGCCTCTGGCTAGCTCCGTGATGGCTACAAACCTCGGTGTGGTGGTCGGGCAGCGTTGTTCAGTGGTGGCGTCTGTCTTTGGCCTGGTGGTTGGGCAGGTTGGCTACCTGCTGCCCGCTCCACAAGGCAGGCGGGTTGAGTGCCGGCCTGCTACCTCCGCGATGCAAGCAGCCTGACTCGCCTGCCAGCTTGCTCCGTGACTGCAACCAACCAGTAATGGCATCGAGCTAGGTGCAGGGGTCAGGAGGGGTCACTCAGTTATGATGTCTGTCCTTGGCCTGCTGGCTGGGCGGGATAGCTGCCTGCCTTCTACCTCGATGGTCCCTATCTCAAAATTTAAAAAAAAAAATTTTTTTTTTTTTTTAAAGGACTGGGGATTTAAGTCAGTGGTAGAGTGCTCCTAGGTTCAATTCCAGGGAAGAAAGAGGACTCACAGGAGATCCTAATATATTTTCTCCAAATGTGAATAACTTGAGCATCACTGAATGAAAGTTCTCCTATTTTCAAACTATCCCTCTTACCTGGACACTAAATGGTCTAGGATTATTCATTAAAAAATGGTTTCAAGAAAGCTTTCCAATCTATGCAAACATCTCACTGAAGTAAACTAATACACTTATCTAGTAACCTACATTATCAAAGGAGCCTAGTGACCTCAACTTTGGAACAAAGACAAAGGAGATTTGATGGGAATCTCAAGAAGGTGTATCCTGACTGGAAAATTTCAAGGGTGCCCAAAGAAGTGAGGGGGGTTGGTGGTAGCGATAGGAAAGAAACAGCATTAAAGCCACAGTGCACCTTCAGAAGTGGAAAAAGTGAAGTGAAAAGAAGCTTGGGAACTTGAATACACTGTTTGCCTAACTCATGATTTTGCCCAGAACTGGCCTTGGTTGGACTGAAAACAACTGTGTTTCATAGGATGTTGCTCTGACATTGGAATATGGCATTCTCAGACCTCAGTGACTGTGGGTGCTGACAGATATGGATATGTGGATTTCTTTTGTTTTTGTTTGAGTGAGTCAGTCTTCTGGGGTAGATCTTAGGCACATGTCAGTCGTCTAGGCTCTAATACATTTGTGAACATACATTATGTCCTGTGGCAGTCATGTTTTCCCAAGAAGTTCCACCAAAATCAATCAATCAAGGGCATGATCTAAGCATGGTGGTGCATGCCGTATTCCCAGCGATTTGGGAGGCTGAGGCAGGAGGATCTTAAGTTCAAGGCCAGCCTTAGCAATTTAGTGAAGTCCTAGTAAGACACTAGCTCAAAATAAAAAATAAAAAGAACTGAGAATGTAGCTCAGTGGTAAAGTACCCTGGGTTCAATCTCCAGCTCCCACAAATAGAAAACTAAAACTAAAACTAAAATAAAACAAAACAATAAAATAAAATAAGGGGGTGAACTTCCTTCATCTGGTTCTAAGAGGAAAATTCTCATCATTAATGAAGACTGAACTGGCAAATTCTGCAGTTGTAGTAAAAAATGCAGAAAACAGAGAACAATTCACTATTTACTGTGTTAGGAAAGAAAACTTGTTTGCCTCCTGGTAACAGTCTGGGACTGGACACAGTTGTTTGCTGGGCTGGCATCCTGTTTATAAGTTTTAAGGCTTAAGGAGGGAGGGAGGAAGGAGTTACTGGTTTTTCTCTAGCTTTGTAATTTGAGATTTCTGGGTCACAAATCTTTTAAGATATCATTTACTTCAATAATAATAATAGTGATAATAATAATCCTTTAAGCAGATCATCTGGAGGTGTTAATTATGCAGAAATTTCTTATAACTGCCAATTAGAAATCACTACCAAAATGGAGAAAGGGTTTCTTTTGGTCTTTGAATTTCCCACATGTATGATAAAAATACAAAGCAAAGCTGTGTATTTAGCAAAGAGTGAACTTATTATCTTCGCATTTCTTCCTTCCATAGAACAGATGGGAGAAAATGTTGTTTTCCCCCCCATGTGTTGAAGACAGAACCCAGGACCCCTGGAACAGACCAGGCAAAACTTCTACCACCAAGCTACAGCACCAGCCCTCCTATGAATTCTTAATTCCTTCCTTCACAAAACCACAGCCCCTTTTTCTCTATATAAATCATCTATGTTCTTGTCATGAGAGATTAGGCTGTGTCCATGTGGGTTGGGAACTCTTCCACCCTGCTCTACCCATTTATTGACGTTAACCCTTAAAGCCATAGAGAAGTGTCAGGAGAGAAAGTAAAAACTGCAGAACAAAATCTAATATTATACATTTTCTTCTAGTTGGTCTCCTGCAGTTCTGTCATATTTTATGGCTATCTTAAGTTTCCTTAATGTATTAAATCTGAGCAAGTCCTTATTACAGATTTAGGATAGATGGTTATATAAAGATGAACTAAAATTTTTTAATATACAAAATTCTATAGTGTTTTTGTTTTGGGGTGGGTTGTATCGGAAATTGAACCCAGGGGCACTTAATCCCTGAGTCACATCTCCAGTCCTTTAAATATTTTATTTAAACACAGGGCCTTGCTGAGTTGCTGAGGCTGGCTTTGAACTCGTGATCCTCCTGCCTCAGCCTCTCAAGCTGCTGGGAACTTTCTGGCTCTATAGTGTGTTTTAAAAGAACTACTGAATTAACTCCTTGCATTTTGCTAGCCACAGTGCTATGAATTAAAATTAGAATATTTCAATAGCTGCAAGTATCACAATGGCATAGGTCTGTCTCAAGCCAGCTCCACACAGTTCACTAACCCAATCCCTCTATGAGACAAAGCACAGTTTTTTTGTTGTTTTTTTTTTGTTTGTTGTGTGTTTGTTTGTTTGCTTATAGCAGCAAGAGAGACCACCTCTCAAAGTTTCGCCAGTGCCTTGAAGAAAGGAAGCCAAGGACAGAGTTTGTTGAGAAATAAAGCTACATCACCAACTCTTTCATATATACTTGATTCCTTCCCTTCACAAGACCACAACCCCTTTTGATTTAGGCAGGACTTTCAAAGTGAGGACCGTTGATTAGGATTGGGTAAGGATCACACTAGAGCAGTCCGGGATTGCTGGAATCAGCAAGGGGAGAATTTTGAAAAGAAGGATTCATAGAACCACAGTGCATCAACTAACAGTTGACACTTTCTATGGAAGATAGATGAGTCTTTCAGGAAGGGAATAAACACAATTTGCCTGGGTAGGGCACTTCCCTGCCCTCCCACCCTCCCCACCTCCCAAAAAAAGAAGGTCATGCTAAGGGAGGCAGGAACGGCACATAGTTATTATAATGTGGACAGCAGGATATGGTGTCCATTCTTGGTATCCAAGCTAGCTGTGGGGTAACAGTTTTAACCTCTGGTCTACTTATATCACTTAATATTATAACATGACCTGAAGATTTGATTTTTTGTTTATAGTTCCTTGTATGTATAGCAATTTGAAACAGCTTTTAACAGTTCCAGCATTACTTAGAAAAATTTCCCAAATGAGGGTCTACCTAGTCACCAGTGCTGTGCACCGAGTCAGCCCATAGGGGGCAGCAGAAGGAGATGAAAGTCAATGCTGGATTATTTAAAAAAAAAACGACAGCCCAACATTTGGGGCAATTTTTAAAAGATGAAATGATGGTGCCAAGGATTTTCCCAGAGATGAAAATTCTAGGAAGAAGATGGAAAAGAGCCACCTTTTAGAAGTACCAACTCTGTCTTCAGACCCCCTATCTCTTTCCTTTTAAGATGGAAAGAGGGAAATCATGTGGGATCCTGGTAAACACCATTTCAGATTCTCTCTTAACCCAGTTCCTGCATAGGATAGAAATTCCATCAGAGGCCTCTGACTTCCGTGTTCTCTTCCCGCACTAGGTAGTCACAGTTTCTGAGAATCGCGGGAGGGGTTCTGGGCAGGGAGGCGTGCTTAGCTAGGAAGAGGCTGTCTCGGGGTGAAGCACTGAGGATGCTTAACATTTGAAAGGAGTGTGAACACTGTATTTACATTTAAATTAAAATGGAAACTTCTTATAGGTTATGTTTCTGGAAGGTGTGTGTGGCGCATCTGCTGAGGCCTATTGTTTATTCATGCTGTAAATCCTTTGAAATGTGTTAAAATGCTTCCCACTCATTATAGAGCTCCTGCCACCCCTGGATTACGACTTTGATGTCACCAATCCCGCTTCAAAGGGTTCTTTCTGGGCTATTAATCACAGTTTAGCCTCTGAAGATATCGCCAGAGAAAACATTTGGACATCTTTGTGCTAGACTCGCTAAAACTTTGAAATCTTGAGCATCTTGCATATGCACAAATTGCAGCATTTCCTTTCATTGACAACTTTTTATTTTGCTACAGAATCAGATGACACTGTGGGTAAAAATGCAAACAAATCTCTTCACACACTTGGTTTGATAAAGGTGGGTGGTAGTCAGGAGGGAAGAGAGTCTGAGAGGACACTCTGAGCCTTCAAAGGTAAAGGCAGCAGCACCCTCCATTTATTTTCTTTCTGTCTGTCTCTTTTTTTCTTTTTCATTATTTACTTATTTTTTTGACTACTTGGTGCTCACAAAGAGAACTGGTGAGATTCCCTGAACTTCTCTTGCTTTCTATTCTTGCTTTGAGATCTATGCGAATTGTTCACAACAAATAGTAATGATACAGATTGAATATCTCTTATCCAAAGTGCTTGGGACTAGACATGTTTAAGATTTGGGATTTTTTTTTTTTTAAACTTGGGAATATTTGCATATGCATAATGAGATATCTTGGGGATGGAACCCAAGTCTAAACACAAAATTCATTTATATTTCACAAAAACCTTATACAAATGGCATAAGGCAATTTTATATTAAGTATATATATTTATATGTAGCATACATTTATTAATAATAAGTTATATACCTATATATTTATATTAATATGAATGATAGAAATATATTGGTATATATCTTATTCATGTTAATATATAAATGATATAAATATAACAGTATATGTTTATGATAAATATTTTATTTACACGTGTGTGTGTGTGTGTGTGTGTGTGTGTGAGCATGTGCTGCAAGGGACTGAGCCCAGAGTCTTATACATGCTAGGTCGACACTCTACCTTTGAGCTATAGTCACATCATCTATTTTACACAATAGTTTATTTTGTGCATGGGGCTAAGGCTAGAGGTCAGTGGTAGAGTCCATGCTTAGCATGGGCCAGGCCCTGGTCTCAGCCACTAATACCAATAACAGCAACAACAACAACTTTGTGTATGGAACAAAGTTTAAGGGGGCAGATTTTCAACTTGTAGCATCAGATCAGCCCTCAAAAAATTTCAGATTTAGGAGCATTTGGACTTTGGAATTTCAGATCAGGGATGTTTGAGCTACACTATTGGATCATATTCTTTTTTTACCATATTTCCATTTCATTTCTTTATTAAGTCTTCCAGTATTATATAAAACTCACATTAATTAAATTTGCATGTTTTCCTTTTGTTCTAGGGGCCTCAGCCATGAACCTAGGATGGTTGAGGAGAACAGTCTTTTTCCTCCCCTATAGGACCCTTATTCTTCTGTGTCTCAAACCCTCACCGTGGCCTCTGTCAGCCAGCTTCTTACGGGGAAAACTCCTGTGGGCATCTTTTTTCTCTATATTCATATTCATCTCTTTCAATGATTAGCCAGGCTTTACGTTTTTTGTTTGTTTGTTTGTTTGTTTGTTCTTTGGGTAGTAAAAACCACAGCATGAAATCTCCCCTCCTAGTGCATTATGAAGTGTGCAGTATCCTTAACCACGTGTGTGTTGTTGTAAGCAGATCTCTAAAACTCGTTCATCTTACATGACCGGTAAGGCTGTACTCTGTATCCATTTCTCAGCAACTCCATTTCCTCTTGCCCCAGCCCCTGGCAGCCAGCATTCTGGTCTGTTTCTGTGAGTTTGATGACCTCAGATACCCCATCTAAGTGGAGTCATGAAGTATTTGTTCTTCTGTGATGGGTTTATTTCACTTAGCCTACAGTCTTCAGATTTATCCACATTGTAACAGATGACAGAATTTCCTTCTTTTTTATGGCTGAATAATATTCCATTGTATGTATATGCAAATTTGCTACATTCATTAGTTTTGACAGTATCTTTTTAATGTGAATTCTTCAGAGTTTCCATAAGATTATGTCATAATCTTGAATAATTTTACTTCTTTTCTGATTTGAATGGTTTTATTTCTTTTTCTTGCCTAATTCCTCTAGCTAGGACTTCTAGTGCTATGTTAAATAGAAGGGGTGAATGTACGCATCCTTTACCATGTTTCTGATCTTTGAAGAAAAGCTTTCAGTTTTTCACCACTGAACATGATATTAGGTGTATGCTTTTCATCCTTTGTTATGTTGAAGTAATTTCCTTCTAAGTATATAAATTAGATGCTTTTTGGGTTTTGTTTTTGATTTTGTTTTTTTTCCTTGTGAAATTAAGGTAAATTCAATTTGTTTTATAAATTATTTAAAATCACTTACACTTTAAAAGTAATTATTATAATTTATATAATTGAAGTTTCGAAGTTCAAATATTTTCAAATTCAGAATAGATCATTTGAAAAATTGAAAAAGAAAATACAAGGACACAAAGGGAGAAATCACTCATGATCCAGTTTCTTAACTTTTCCTTCAATTTAAGTTCTTTCTCATTTTTGCTCAGGTAATTTGGCCCAGACAAGAGCCAAGATAATTGCATCCTCAAGATCTTTGCCTCCACATTTCAATTCTGGGAGAGCTAAGGTGAGTGGAAGAATTGCACCAAAAATTATGCATGGGTGTGGGCGAGAGGGGTCGCTCCTAGCCTGCAGGTACTGCTGCAGTGGGCGGCATTAGTTCCCGTCACCCAGCCCACTGTCCGGTAGTCTGGTAAGTCTGGTAGAGATCGAAGCAACAGTGGAAGAGAGCTTGCCTAGCATCTGGGAGGCACTGGGTTCAAGTCTCGGCACCGCATTAATGAATAAAAATAAAGGTCTATCAACATCTAAAAAATTTAAAAAAAAGAAATTGAAGCTATATGGGAAATGAGGGATTAGGAAATTTGAAAGAACATCATAGAATCTCTACTATTCTGACTCTCAGAAAGACCACTTAAGATACAAGATAATGACAATTGAAAATAAACTCCATCTTGAAAGAGGTAAAATACATGTCTTTGAGGCTATCACTAGCCTGCAGAGGAGGATAAGAGGACCAAATGGAATCAACAGGAAAGAAAGAAATCAAATTCCTTTCTATTGCTCTGCTCTGCTCTCGGAAACACGAGTTGTATAGTTGTATACTTTGGGTATGTGTGTAGTGGGGAGTGTAAGAGTTCATAAATATCTATATTTATGATATATATATACATTATAGTAATCCCCCTATACTATATACTATAGTATATAGTAATTACTATATACATTATAGTAATCCCCTTGTCTGTGGTTTAACATTCCATGATTTTGGTTACTTATAGTCAGCCATGGTCAAAAAACATGAAATGGAATGTCCCAGAAATAAACAATTCATAAGTGTTAAATTGTGTACCATTCTAAGCAGTATGCCATCTCACTTGGTCCTGCCCAGGATGTGAATCATCCCTTGGTTCAATGTTTCCATGCAGTATACACTATCCACCCATTAGGCACATGGTAGTTATCTCAGTTATCGGATCAACTGTCATGGTATCACAGTACTTGAACCAGGGTTTCTGTTCAAGTAACATTTATTTTAACCTAATAATTGTCCCAAAGCATAAGAGTAGTGATGTTTGTAATTTGAGTATGCCCAGGAGAAGCTGTAAAATGTTTCCTTTAAGTGAAAGATAAGAGAAAACCTTTTTTTACAGTATATTGTCATAACTGCTCAATTTTATTATTTGTTATGGGTTTGTTATGGTTTGGATGTGAGGTGTCCCCCAAGAGCTCACGTGTGAGACAATGCAATAAGGTTCAGAGAAGAAATTGGGTTATGAGAGTCTTAACCCAACCAGTGAATCAATCATCTGATGGGATTAAGTGAGTGGTAATTAAAGGCAGGTGGGGTGTGGCTCGAGGAGGTGGGGCATTGGGGTCGTGACTTTGGGATATATGTTGTATTTGGCAAGTGGAGCTCTCTCTCTCTCTCTCTCTCTCTCTCTCTCTCGCTCTCGCTCTTGCTCTCGCTCTCTGCTTTCTGATCATCTTGTGAGCTGCTTCCCTCTGCCTCCCTCTTCCACCATAGTGTTCAGTCTCACCTTGAGCCTTGAGGAATAGAGCCTGCTGTCTGTGGACTGAGAGTTCTGAAATTGTGAGCCCCCAAATAAACTTTTCCTCCACTACAGTTGTGCTGGTTAGGTCTTTTAGTCACAGTGGCAAAAAAAAGCTGACCAAAACAGGTTTTAATCTCTAATAGTGCCTAATTTATAAATTAAAATTTATCATGGTTATGTATGTATAGTAAAAAGTATAATATATAGGTTTTGGTAGTGTCTGTCGTTTCAGGCATCAACTGGGGGTCTTTGGATATATCCCCCAGGGATCAGAGAAGACTATGTACTAATACCAAAAACAGTTATCTTAAAGGTGATCAAGAAATAAACAGGTTACAACTCTGAATTCTCTTTTTTTTGTTTACATAAAATATTAATTTTAATAAAGAATAAGAAATTCAACCACACATAATACTGTTGAATATTATCCCCAAATTAATACAGATATATTTACATATGTATATATTTTTCCTTACTTTTCATGAGAATAAAAGACTTACTTGCACAGAGTAGGAAATCAAGAGATTTTTGTTAATAATAACTTTTGTACCCACATTACTATTATGATCCATTTTCGTGTCCTACTTTTCAACCTTGCTACTTCATGGGAAAATATTAAAATTATTTAGCAGGGGTTATGTGGGCCCCTAGAAGGGACTTAGATAAATTGATTCACATCTTGTGTGGGACCAAGAGGGATTGCAATCTATTTACAATGGTGCACAATTGAAAACTTGTGAATTGTTTATTTCTGGCACTTTCTATTTTGTATTTTTGAACCATGGAGGGGTTCTGAGTGTCTCTTGATCTTACACTTAAACGTTTGTTTATCTTAAATGCAGCCAATTCTTAGTATTTGTGTGAGTCCTGGGCTATAAATCACTGCACTCACCGGATCAGCAAACACTGGGCCATTGCTCCTTGAGGAAATACAGGGTTAGGTTCCTGAGAGACACTGGTCAGGGTCAACGGATCAATGCATAACCTCATTTTATGTTTCTGTTTAGAGCTACCTGATTTAGTGTATATTTCTTGTCAATGATTAATTCAGCCTTTCTTTATGTAAAACAGTGCTCCTCTTGTTGTATCTGTGTCACGGAACTCAGCCAACAGCACAAAAACTCATGCCTGAGTACAGCTTGTGGAATACGTGCCTTCTCCACAAGCACCGCACAACCTGATTGTGCTTAGGAACAGTGAAGGAGTGCTTCAGCACCATACCTGGGGGCGTTCCAAACAGCACGACCAAACACAAATACATGCAAAAGTGAGGCAGTTAAATAGACCTCAAAAATAGACACTCATGTTTAGGAGCAGAGTTGAAACAAAAGAGGCTGAGCATCGCCCTGTTTGACTTTAGTTGGAAACTTGTGTGTCAGGAGACTCAAAGTTTTCACCGCTTTGTGAGCGTTGACTTTGGGGTGAATGTTAGTTAACAAGGGGGCAAATTTGCCATTATAGAATGTACAAGGGATGAAGATGGATTGAGATGTGGTGGGGTTTTTTGTTTTGTTTTGTTTTGTTTTGTTTTGGAGTTATTGGCTTCCACCAGTTTCTAAAAGAGATCATGATGCAAAAAGATTAAAGACTCCTGTACAGTATTCCTCGCCAGCCCAGATTCCTCTCCTTTCCCATATTTGATTTTTGACTGTGGGAGCCTGCCAGGACACTTCCCCTGCCCTCCAAACCCAGTATCCTCTCTCCACTGCTTTTCAGGCCCTGCCCCATGAGAAGGGTGCCTTCTAGCATGGGGTGTATATTTACATCATTAAAATAATAATAACATGTATGGGTAAACTGGAAACAACCATAGATTCATTTTCACTTGGAAAGGAGGTGAACCGGAAGTTCAAATTAAGGCATCCAAAAACATGAAGGGGGCTGGGGATTTAGCTCAGTTGGTAGAGTGCCTGCCTCGCAAGCACAAGGCCCTGGGTTCAATTCCCAGCACTGCAAAAAATAAAAACAAAACAAAACAAAAAACCAAAAACAAACATAAAGGGCAACAATAATTTTAAAAACAAACTTTGATTGTCTATCTCAACTTTATCCAAGATAAAAGAGCAAAGCAGCCCTAGATGAAGCTGTGCTCTATATGGGAGAAAAAGTAAAATCTTTTCCTCATTTGTTATAAGGTTCATGGCTGAGACCCTCATGTCAAAGACAGATGGATGAGAAAAAAGCACACACATTTATTTAATGTAAGTTTTGCATGACATGGAGCCTTCAGAAACAAAGACCCGAAGAAACAATCTGTGTAGTTTTACAGTCATGCAGGAATATCACTGGGGACCAAGAGGCTTTACCTGTGGTAATACACTGGGGGCGATTTGTTTAGATCCTTTTCAGTGTCCTTGCGTGACCTTGTTTCCTTCTGGTATTAGGTAAGACTCCTGTCACATGAAGGCCTTAGAGGAGAAGGTGGGAGAGTGACAATCCTAGGTTTTATGACCTGTTTTAGAAAAGAAAGGCAAAAAGTAGGGGGTGGCCTTCCTGCTTCCGTTCTCCCAAAGGCCACGATGCCATCTCTTGGGCGGCTTGTCCTGAGCCCTGCCGGCTCCAATCCAGGAAGCATGGCTGCTCAGGCCTGTGTGCGATGCCAGGCTTGCTTTCCCATTCAGTGCCACTGGGCCTTCGAGAGGGGTCATGCCGTGGGCGTTTTACTTCTTAAGGGATAAATCTATCACTTGGTAGCAGTAAAAATTCTTGACAAAAGACCTTGTCAGGAAGATAATAAGTATAAGCACTTCTGAGGTTTCAGGATGCAAATAGTGAGCACTTACTGAGACCAGGAGACATTTTTTTGGTTCTTCATTTGTTGCTGAGATCTGGATGGTTTATGGGACTTTTTGGAGTCTATGTCTTCATCCTAGAGTAAATTCAGTTGACAGATGAGGCAAATCTTTTTAATAATACTGTGCCTCAGACTTTGATTTTTTAAGTTATATCAAACCACATAACATGTTAAGAAGTCACATTTAGGAATCAGAACTATATCCAGATCTAGGCTTCAAGACTCTGGAAAACGTACTTAAAATTTCAGAAATCTCTGAGCCTTCATTTTCTCGTATGTAGAACGGGACTAATAGTAGAACTTACTTCACATTGTCATTTTGAGAGTTCAATGTCAGTACAGGACAATGATTTCACACAGGATATACTCAATACATGCTTTATTTCTCAAGTTTTGGTAGCCATCCATAGAAGCCTGCTCAGCTGTCGTGGTTGGGAACCTGCAATACAATGTGCAAAGCTTCCCTGTGGAACCTGAAGGCCAATGAGCACCACTCACAAGGGCCAGGCAGGACATTTGCCATCTGGGCAGAAAGCAAGCTTGCTCAGCTCCAAATGGTTTACACTGTTATGTGAATTGGTTTTGTAGGAGGAAAGTGTCCTGAGTTAGGCAGACAGTGGTTTTATCTAGAATATCCCTTCCACAATTGCTTTAAGATTGGTTCCCTCTTTAGATCCACTCTGTATTCAGGAGAACCTTATGATTTTGTAAATATTTAAGACCTTTCATCAACCCAAGACTTTTCTAAATTCTTAAATTAGAAAATATCTCAACAATGTATTATTTCTTCTGTAAAGTACGGTGCTGAGTATGTAGGTGATGAATTACAAACGTTAGCATTTCCAGGTTGTAGGTAACCAAGAACAGGTTTTCTTTTCCTTTCCAAGAGTTTCCCTGTATGCGAATGCAAGGACAGTCCTTTTGAAACTGAGTGCTGGGTGGTGAGGCCCAGCTCCCACTTGCGGGGGTGTGTAAGGGGGTGCCTCCCTCCTGTCCACACTAGTTTTACAACCTTAGAAGTGCAAATTGGTCCTTTTTTTCTTCTTCTTCTTCTTTCCATTTTGCTACAGGGTACAAATCTGTACTGAGCTTGAAAATAATACACTATTCCTTTTAAACTGTGTCTCAGTAGCTGGGTCTGGTGGCATCCATGTATAGTCCCAGTTAATATGGAGGCTAAGGCAGGAGGATAACCTGGGCCCACAAGTTCAAGGCCAGCTGACTGGGCCCAAGCAAACAAGCTAATAAAACTATGTCTGAGCCATCAAGGGTTTCTGATCACTAAACACTTGAATTCTTGAATGCCAAGGGTCTACTGTACCTTCTGAAGGCGGGTAACAGGTCAATCTATCACCACCTACGAGTAGAGAATTATGGATAAGTTTTCTGAGTCCTTTCTCAGGGCACCAAAGCCTTGGGGGCTGGTCCTCCTTTACTAATTTGAATAGAAAGGGAGGGCAATGAGAAGAAAAGCAAAGTTCAAAGCAAGAGGTGCTTCTTCAGGGGGGATCTCTAAATAAAAGGAAGTGGCTGGGGGGAATTCCTAACAGTGTGTGTGTGTGTGTGTAGGTCAAGTGGGAAGCAGGGTTAAGGGGAGAAAACATGGAGAAAGAAAGTTGAAGAAACTCTCCAAGTTTACCATTCAGCAGAAGGCTGACCCCAGCCACCATCCTCCCTTTGGTCCTTATTAGCTTGCCCCAACCCTCACCAGCTCTGAGCTCTGTGCTCCCATGTGCGGAGGGAGGGGGAGGAAACCTGCAGTGTAGACGTGCTGAGGTGGAGAGCGTGGTGGATGGAGCAGGGGCGCTGGATCTTCCCTTTTCTGTATTAGAGCACCCTCCCTTCTAATCACAGATGTTTTCCTTTCCTCCTTTTTCATTAAAAATTTAAGCAGACAAGCAGGTATGTTGCTATTTCAGCTGCATGTGGATGACCTGCCTGCACCCAGAGTGCAGCCCGTTAAAAAGAAAGCTGCACAGCCCAGATGTGTCCTCACTCGGGTTGTATTCCAGCTCACGGTTTGGGTTGCTTTTCCAGTTTTTGAGAAGTTATCCCCCTTCTTAAACAAACCTGTGTTCTTTCTCCAACCCAACAGAAGTGCTTCCTTCCATTTTCCACAGTCGCCTGAACACCCTTCCAGGTGAACCTCATTATTCTCCCCTCTCAGGGCCCCCACCACTGCTTTTAGCACCCATTTGTTGATTTCCTTGAACAGGGCGGCAGCTGTCCTCAGGGCCTGGGGAGGAGGCTGCCTGGACAGCCCTCCACCTGAAGAAGTGCTGACGTTCCTGCCTCATACCCCGGGCCACCTGCTCAGGGAAGATGGGGAACTGCCGCTCATAGACTCCACCAACCAACTCAGAATTTTTGTTGTCGAGTTACAATAATGAAACACAGGTTGCTTGTAATCCATTCCTACATTATTTTTCATCCAGAAATTCCTTCCCATCAGCTCAGGTAGTTTTTGGAGAGATGATTGGGAACATGTGTAGCCTGCTGGGTTCCCTGTGATTTGGTGCCCCGGCTCCTGCCTGCAGTGAGCTCTTGGGAACCGCGGGAGGCAGGAGTACATACGTTGAGCACCAGGGGCTGATGACAGGGAGGTGACTGGTGCTGACCTCATTCCCTGTGGTCGGGATCCGTGTCCTTAGAATCACCCAGCCTCGGGGCCTTTGCTGATTTCTTGAACAATGCATGTTCTTTTTTCTTCTTTTAAAGTTCTCCTCACAGTGAAGCTGTTGAAACTTAAAACACCAGGTCCCTGGGGCGTTTGATCACATAGCCTTTCAGATTTGGGAAAACCTGGAGAATGAATGAAGTGTCTGTATTCGAAAACCACTTCCCTCTCTCTGTGCTTCCAGGTGGACACCCTGGAGGTGCTACGGCATCCGGAAGAAAGCACCAACATGAAGAGGCAAACCATGGCTTCTTACTTCCGGGTATGGGGTCTCCTTGATCTCTAGCCAGCCTTCTTCCAGAAAGACCTCGCCAAACCTTCCCACAAGAGGTTCAGTGTCACTGGAACAGGGTGAAGCTCAAGAGACAGTTAAGAAAGTGGCTGGTGGGAGTGGGGGCTGGGGCCGAGTGGAGGCGGCAGCAGAAACACTGTCACACTGAGTGACATTGACCACTGTCCATTGAGTGCCCTGACTCCGGTAGCCTTTGAGCTACTTTTTGGCTTGAAAGCTACAGGAGTCGGCCATTTCTTCAGCAAACAATCATAGTCGATGCAATTCCTGAAGGTGGCTTATGACGTTGAGATACTGAGGAAAGTGTTAGCTATATGTTCCTAGGTTGAGTTGACCCATTGCAAAATCCATTTGCCTGAGCCTTATTAGTTCCCATTTCTGCCTCCTTTGGGTAGAAAACATTTGTCTCTAGAAGGGCTCTGTTAAATGCCCATGATATAGCAAAGATAAGACACATGCCCTCTTCTACCATTTTGCACAGATTTGTTCATCTTCAAATTATTACAAAGCATTAGAGTTGGAAGCTTGCTAGAGATCAGGAGCCCTCGGGAGCTAAGGTGGGTAGCCATCTGGGTAGCTTCATGGTGGAGATGCTGTTAGGACCAAGTAGGAACCTATCTCAGTGACAGATTAAGATGGTAAGATGGAGTTGACACCAGAAGGGGTTCTGCAGGGATGGGTGATAGGGTTGAGGATGTGGCTCGAGAGCTGAAGGAGCAAGCGGTCTGAAGGGCAGGACCTTTAGTGCTGGGAACCAGCTCTGTGGGTGGAATTCTCCTTGGAAGGTTCATGGGTGCAAGAAGGATCGAAAGCCACAAAGTCCAACCGAGCCACTTGTGTTTCAGAGGCAGACTAAATTGAGCTCATGGTGTGATCTTTCTGTCCAGCCCTCCACGAATGCAGTTGACTTTCAGTACCTGCTTGACCTCTCTGGTGTTACTTGTTTCTTATCTTGAAACCCCACTCTGGTCCTGACCTTTTTATCAACTGTATAATCATCCCCCTCCTAACCTTGCTCTGTGTGTGTGTGTGTGTGTGTGTGTGTGTGTGTGTGTGCCCATGGGATCTGGAGGCTCTTGGACTATGTGAAATCATCCTCAAGATCCTAAGCAAAACCCCCCTCCCCCACCATTATTGGAGAAACTGCTTGCTTATAGTTTTGCAGAAATATACCATGACAACAGTTTGATGCCCTTAAAATACTGGTTCCTTGAAACTAAACCTATCAGAGAACCTTGATAAGCTAGGTACGGCCAATTTTGATCAGCAGTGGGGTGATCATAAATGCATGGAACTGATTTCCTGTGTAGTTTGAAATTGCACCTGAAGGGTTGCTTGGAAGAGGAGTCCCACCAATCCTGAGGGACAATGGCAGCCTCCTGCACAAGCACCCCTGTGGTTCCACATCTCCTTTCCTCCTCTCTCTACCAAGTGTATGTTAGTCGATCATCATAATCTTCTTTTTCTATAATTTTCTTGGTTGTGTGTGTGTGTGTGTTTTGTCTTTCTCTATTCCTCTTGTTTCTCTTCCTTTTGCCAACCATATGGGTAGGATTTACTTAGACTTTTTGGTGATTCTTAGGCTGAAGAAACACTCGCTTTCCCCAAATCTGGTTATTTAAAATTACAGTTTGTGGACCATCATTTTGGATACCAAGGGTATTCCAACTAGAGCATATTCTCAGGTTTCTGCCAACGTGGGGATATTGCTTGGCACTAGGAGATGTTCAAAGAATCCTTGTGAATCTTCGGGCAGCTCTAAGGAGAACTTACACTGCCATAAACCATTGCTGATTTCACATTCTGCTTCAAGGGTCTGTGAGTCATTTGCAAACCCCAAACTACTCTAAAGGCCCCTGCAGGTCCGTGCTGGTGGGAACCTCATTTCGTATGTGGTTTTCTCCCTGGTAGTATTCTCTGATGGACTTGCTCTCCAAAATGGTGGTTGGACAGCCTCACTTTGTGCGTTGCATTAAACCCAACGATGACCGAGAGGCCCTGAAGTTCTCCCGAGAGAGGGTCCTCACCCAGCTCCGCTCCACAGGGATCCTGGAGACCGTCAACATCAGAAGGCAGGGCTATTCCCACCGCATCCTCTTCGAAGAGTTTGTGAAAAGGTCAGAATGGCATCTTTGGAAATGCGTGTTACAGGGTTTGGGTGTGGTTCAGTGGTAGAGTGCTTGCCTGGCACGCATGAAGCCCTGGGTTCCACCTCCAGTACTGGGGAGGGGAAGAGGAAATGTGTGCTGCAAATATAGCTGTCCCCTGGTCATCCCTGCCCCTGTGGTTGCTCCTCCTTCCCACTTCCCTCCAAACAGGTAGCTGGATGGTTACCCCCTGCCATGAACTTGCTGAAATGTTGTATTTTTATTGTGCTCCAACAAAGCCGCAGAGATCCAGAGGACAGGAGAAGCGTCCTTCTGATCACATTAAAAATAAGTGTACATAGGCCTTTTCCATGTTAGAAATTCTTAGGTCTCAAATTCTGCAGATATTTGTGAGGGATGTATCCCTTCATGCGTGGGTCAAGATTCTGGAGGATTTAAATGTATCTAAGGAGGCACTTATCTTCCAGGGTCTGACATGGTATAACAGTGAAATGAACACTTACCTGACACCTAAAATGTCTTAAGAGTACAGGACATTTTAGGGCACTATCCTCAACTGTAACATCTCACTTGATCCACAGGGCAGCACTATAAGCTGGGCCCTATTATCATTCCCATTTTACAGGTGAGGAAATCAGATCACACAAAGAATTTATTTTTTTATTTGTTCTTTTTAAATATACATGACAGTAGAGTGTGTTTTGACATATGATACATACATGGAGTATGACTTATTCTAATTAGGATACCATTCTTGTGTTTGTACATGATGTGGAGTTTCACTGGTCGTGTAGTCATAAATGAACATAGGAAAATTATGTCTGATTCATTCTACCATGTTTCCCGTTCTCATCTCCCTTTCCTTCCCTTCCTTCCCCTTTGTCTAATCCATGGAATTTCTATTCCCCCGCTTTTTTGTGTATTAGCATCCACATATCAGAGAGCACATTCAACTTTTGGTTTTTTTTGGGATTGGCTTATTTCACTTAGCATGATAGTCTCCAGATCCATCCATTTACCAGCAAAAGTCATAAAGTCATTCTTTTTTATGGCTGAGTAATATTCCATTGATGTGGCACAAAGAATTTAAATGATTTTTTTCCAAGATCCCATGGTATAAATGATAGAGCCAGGACTTGAACCCAAATAGTCTGTTTTCGACATCCACACATTTAATCTCCTCGGTTCACTGCATTCAATCAATGTTTATTGAACACATAAATTGCATAAATAGCTTTCTAAACCTAGAAACTGCCTTTGGATGCAATACTGCTCTTTTCTGCACAATTGCCACAGGGATGCCTTGTGTGTGCATATGATTACAGGTAGGATTTACAGAATGTTCTGTGAAGAAATAATAAGCAACAGTAATAGAAAATCACCTTTGAGAAAGAAGTACTACTATCCGAGCATGCCCAGAGGGGAATATTAGGATCTGTTTTAAAATCTGCTCACTAGCCACCATTAGTACTTTTTTACTCCCATTCTGAAACATGTGCCCAAGGTCATTTTTCCAACTTACTGTCTGGGGAGAATGCATCTTAAATATGGCAGCTTGCTTCATCAAGTCTTCCAAATTCTGCAAAATTCCATGGGGATGGGAGAAGGAAGAATGAAAGCGTTCCTTGCATCGAGAGCTTTTAAATTAAAAATAAGAATGAAATGGCTTAAATGTCTTTAAGCCTCTGTTTTCTCTCTCTTAAATTTGGAGGTGGAGCACGTTAAAAAAAAAAAAAAAAAAAAAAAAAAAGACCTAGCTTGTGAATGTAACTAGTCAAGTATTTTTAGCCACAAAATGTGGAATACAGAAAAATATTTAAGAAAACAGGTCAAATGCTAAACAGATTGGCACTTCTTTGTTCATAATCAGAAAGCCATTAGGCAAGTATGAACAAGAGTTTCAAAATGTCAGTAAATCTGAGGGTATCAAAGATTTCTGAGCCAGCAAGTTAATTGGTATTTTGATCCTTTTGAGCAACTTAACAACAAAATGGATGAGCTAGCAGTTTTCCCCCTTGATCTTATTCAACAAATAGGTGCTTCTTATCTTCCTGTTCAAGAGTGCTGTTTTGTAAACTCTTAGCAGGAAATATGCAGACAAAACAATCAAAGGCAGGGAACCCAGCCACAGAGCCATTCAGGGTTTATCAAGCAGAGGCAAATGAAAGGTAAAGGCTTGTTTAAGGTTGCGCTTTACCTTTTCCGGTTTTCTGGCATTCAGGACCAAAACCTGAAAGGTAGTGTTCTTGGGATTCTGTTGTCTCATCCAGAGTAGGGAAAAACATCTCCAGTCCCCCAAGTCTGCAAGCCTGACCAAACCGCAAATGCTTACTTGCTCTGTCATCCTTGAATTTTCTGGAAAAATAACTTGGAAGTGCCCTTTCTTATCCTCTAGTCATGGACCTTTGAGGATAGGGGTGCTCCCTGCCCCTCAACCATCAACACCCTCCCAGTCAATGGAACCAGGTGAACTGGAAGTCTTCATCTGTTCACTGGTACAAAAGAGGACACCTGGCAGTGCTGAGCGGGTATCTGAAACCTCCCTATAAGCCAGAATGTTGAGGGACACCACAAGAAAACCAGGTGGACATTCACTGTCCTCCTGGTCTGAAGCAGGATCCCTCAGAAGGTCCACACTGGGGCTGACACATATACCTGCATATGCTGGGGTGTGTCCTAGCACATGTCTAAAGAATAAGGCCAAGGCTAATGGTGTGTTTAAATATCATAGTTAATCATGCAGTTTAATAAGGGGACCTGAGTTCTAATATCCTTTTAGACATGATATTTGGTAAGTAACCCAGTGCTGCTGTAAAAGGTGTTTCTGATCCGCATGATGAGAAGGCAGGCATGCGCAGAGCCCACATCTTGAAGATTTTCAGGGATTTCGTGCAGATTCCTAGGCCTTCCTTAGCCTCTACGTCTTCCGGAGATGCTAGCTGACTCCTAGTTGAGCTCGCAAGATGTGAGACCTGCACCCAGTAGGACCCAGTTCTTAGTAGTTGTTAAATCAACGTCCGTTGATGGAAATGAAACTCTTCCCTCTTTTTCCATTGGCATCTTCCATTCCTCTTGTGATGGCACAGAGCGTCATGGTGCTTTGATTTCTCCTTCATCTCGTTCTCCCTTCTATTCCTCCACTGCCTTCCCCTTCAGAGTCATTTTCGACTTCTCTTCATTTCCTTTAAACAACACATGACGAGGTCCTGATGTTCGGACCTGCTGAAGTTTCTCCACAAGGTTTCCTAGGGAGCCTTCCATCCCTCTCCCAAGGCTTAAGTCCAGGCCTGCGTTGTTGTGGTAGCTCTTATCTGCCTAATAAGTTATAATTCAGGATTTATAAAAGTCACCCCTTTAAAGTCTATAATTCAACGGTTTTAGTATATTCACAGAGTTGTGCAACCACCAATATCATCTAATCTTAGGACATTGTAATATCTAAAAAGAAACCATCTACCCATTAGCAATCCTCCCCTTACTCCTCACCCCACCAGCACTAGGCAACCAATAATCATCGAACTTCTGTCTATATGGATCTGCCTAGTCTGAAATTTTCATGTAAATTGATCATATAGCATGCGGTCTTTTGTGGCTGGCATTTTCATTTGGCATTATGTTTTCAACAATCAGCCATGATGCACTATGTATCAGTATTTTCTTCCTTTTTATGGATGACTATTCCATTGTGTGGATATGCCATATTTTGTTTATTCACTCAATTGGCAGCCTTTTGTATCATTTCCACTTCTGAGATAATGTTGTTGTGTTGATTCATGTGTAACTTTTGACGTAAATACATTTTCACTTATTTGGAGGTATTACCTGGAGGGAGAATTTCTGAGTATGGTAACCCTAAGTTCAAAGTGGCTGCATCAGTTTATATGCTTATAAGCAATGTTATAAGAATTCCAATTTTTCTACATCCTCATCAACACTTGTTATTGTCAGGTCTTTTATTTTAGCCATTCTAGTGGGTATGAAGTGGTATCTTATTGTAGTTTTGATTTGATTTCTCCAGTGACTAATGATGTTAAACAACTTTTCATGTGCATATTGGGCATTAGTATATCTTCTTTGGGGAAATGTGTTTCTAAACTCTGCCCATTTTTATTGTTGATTTTTACATATACCGGATACTAGTCCCTTACTGCAAATACTTTCTCTCATTCTGTGAGTTGTTTGTTCAGTTTCTTGATGGTGTTCTTTGAAGCACAGCATTTTTAATTCTTATGAAGCCTTAGGTTTTCTTTTGTTGCTTGTGCTTGGGTATCCTACCTAAGCAACCATCACTTGACCCAAGGTCACAAAGATTTACTCCTATGTTTTTTTCCTAAGAGTTGTATAATTATAGCTCTTGTATTTTAGATCTATGATCCATTTTGCATTAATTTTTGTGTCTGGTAGGTAGGGGAGGTCTAACTTTATTCTTTCATATGTGGATATCCAACGGTCCCAGCACCATTTATTGAAAATACTTTTCTTTCCCCCATTGGACTGTCTTGGCATCTTTGTTGAACATCACTTGGTCATAAGGGTAAGGGTTTATTTTGGACTCTGCATTCCATTCTATTTCAATGATCTATGACTGTTGTAGGCCTTTTAAAGCTATTTTGTCCACCCTCATGCCATACTTCCTGATTGGACTCAGTGACTGAGTAGGATTTATCTAAAATTCCCATCTGAGTCTATTGCTGTCTTGATTAAAAGAAGCATCCAGACCCCCACTGAGTAAGCTTTAGCCCCATAGGGGAGTCTCCCTGATTTGTCTACTTTTTCAGTCTCTTCTCTTTTCTCCCAGATCACAGTCCAGCCAAAACTGAGCTAGTTGGAGCTCCTAAACTCCTCAGACTGTTCATCTTCTGTGCCTTTGCTCACACTGTGTTGCCTGGATCTCTCTTCTCTCAGCCCTCAACCTGCTGACCCCTGCCCTTTTCTGCAGGGCTCTGAATGGGCAGCATCTTTTCTGATGCCTCCTTGACTCTCCTGGGCTGGGTCAGGAGCCCTCTGATGAGCTCCATTGGTAACACTCACCGTACTGTACAGGAATGCTCTGCTTTTCACCGCACCCTGAACTGTCTTGGAGGCGGGTTATTTTTCAGCCTACTTTATATCTGTGTTGTCCACCTGCCACAAGTTAGGGGCTTAATAAATATTGGCTGAGGGTAATCAAACTCTTACCCTTTCTCTTTCATCTCTATTTTCTTTTACCATCTCCTGACTCTGGTCCTTGCTCTTTTGAAGCTCATGACAGATCTTTGGAGCTGACTTTGTTGAGGTTAAGTTTCACTTGCACTGAATGGACAACTTAGATTGATAAAGCATAAGATTTCAGGTAAGAAGTTATGGTAACTCTTTATTAATAAGAAGTGAGAACCCTAAATAAACTGGTTTTCAAAAGGCTCTAACTTTCTTTGAAAATGCTATTATTAGAGATCACATGGGAAGGGTGACTTTAAACAAATTTACCTTCTTTCTCTACAACAAAGAATGAGTTTTCTGAGAATCCAGTTTAAAAATGGTAAGCTCAATAGGACAAGGGACTCTGTTCTGCCTCCTGTTCTAGCTTCTTCTTTTTCATTTCCCCACCTCACAGCCCACACTCCAAAAAAAAGGAGCCACTTGGAGCTCACATAGCATGGATACATCTCGTGAAGGCTCTCCTCTGTAAAACAGGCTGCTTGCTTGGTATATGAGTCAGCGATCTCTCAAGAGTAAGTGACCAAGGTCGATTCAAAGTAATTGAAACAAAAATGAAAAGGGAGGGATGTCTTGGTTTACAAAACTAAGAAGTCCGAAGGTTCCTTCGAATCCAGGGCATCACACGAGTTTACCAAGTCACTGGCTCTTTCCTTCCATCCTCCTTGTTTTTCTCTCTCTTCTAATGAATTTCTTATTAGTGGGCAGTCCTTACATGTTGACAAAGATGACCCTGGAAATTTGCCACAGAGGGTTTCTGAGAGTTTTCACACCGGGAACTCTGGTTCCAGTGTGGATCACATGTCCACTCTTGAGCCAATCAGGGTACCCAGGGCATGACCTGGGGTCAAGTGCCAGGGGTGGAGTCAGCCCCACGTGAACCCTGGTCCCCAGGGCTCTGTTAAAGAAAGGAGTGTGTGGGCTGGAGATACATCTCAATGGGTAGAGTGCTTGCCTCACGTGCACAAAGCCCTGGGTTCAATCCCCCAGCCCCACTTGAAAAAAAAAAAAAAAATGGAGTGTGTGTGGATAGGCTAAGACCTCAGCCAGTGCTCTTTATTTTGACCATTCTGTGCCCTTGAACCAACTGTAACTATAGAAAGGTCCACCCTACCCAGGTATCTACCTACCTATAAGACTCTTTTAATTTAGAATTTTCTAAGAACAAAAGTTTTATTGATAACAATTGGATGTTAATTCTGGAAAATACTATATACAGTGTACTATATTATAAACTGAGCTTTGGTTTCTTTGTCTTTCTGTTATATAACTCCACATATTCTACAATGAGTTATTGAAAACAGTTTCCAACTCCGCTTAAAGGGGTTAGGGAAAACCCAATCTGTCTGGGTTTTGAATTCTGGCCCAGTTTGAAATCATCTTCTTATAGTTGATGTATTTCTCTGATCCTCCTGATGCGGTCCATGATGTTCCTGACCCATGAGGTTCCTGTTCCACATGGGACTGTGTGGATGTTACTTTCCTTTGTCAAGGTCTCTTTCCCAGCCTCTGTTTGTGCTCTAAGCGTAATCTTTAATGGTTGCTATGCTCAAGGAGACATCTTTTTCCTGTTTATACTGCAAAATTCTCACCATTATTTACGATGTGCTCCCCAAAGCCTTCTTTTTGTTTCTGTGGGTCTGCAGTGTTTCCTTCTTCCTACACAATATCTGCATTAAGTTGTCGACCCGCCACCTCTGGGTTTAGAATTCACCAACAGCTTTCTCCCCATTCCTTTTCATTGTATTATGTCCTAAATGGAGTTCAAGTTGAATCAGATTCCCACTCTGGGCAGAGTTGTAACCGTGTCACACTCCTATGACATCCTCCTTGGGTGTAGAAGATCAAAAATAGCATCTGATGGCCAGCTACTCAATGAATACAAAGTCCTCTAATGTTGATCCATTCATAGACTGATGTTTGCCCTCAGAAAATTCTGATAAACGAGTCTTCCACCTAGAACAGCTGCCAGGATTCTCGAGTCCCGTGGAAGAAGAGAGCTAGGAGTCACCTCTTAGTTACTACAAATAGAAAGCTTCTGTTTTAGAAGATTTTCCTCTACAACTGGGGAGGACAATCTGGTGATAAGGCTGCTTCTTCATTACTTTCACTTATTTATGTATTTTTGCTACTGGGAATTGAACTCAGGGGCACTTTACCTCTGACTAGGTCTCCAGTCCTTTATTTTTTTGGTAACAGGGATTGAACCCAGGGATGCTTAATCACAGAGTCACATCCATGACCCCCGCTTTCTATAAATTTTTATTTTGAGACAGGGTCTCACTAAGATGATTAGGGCCTCAATAAGTTGCTGAGTTTGGCCTTGAACTTCCAATTCTGCCTCAGTCTTCCAGGTCACTAGGATGAGGGGCTGCACCACCACACCTGACCTTCTTTACTAATTTTAAAGACATTTTCCTGTTTTAGCTCCTTCTTCTCCCATACTTTCAGAGGTGTCTGGGTTTATACAATTCTAAGTCTCTGCAATGAGGGTGTTGTGGGGGGAAAGGGAGGGTCCTTTGGTGTAAACCAGGTAGCTATACAGCGGTCCCTGCTGCAGTTTAGGACTAATTTTCTTCCAAATCTGTTACCATTTTCCCATCTGCTTTCTTGTTACCAATATCTTGGGGTATTGGAGATTGAACCCAGGGTTGCTCTACCCCACTGAGCTACAGCCCCAGACCTTTTTATTTTTGACTTTGGACATCTAGACATTTGTTTGAGCTGACCATTATTTTTAAGGTTTTCATATTGTGACTTTGATTGTTGACTTTATCTTCCTTCAGCCTTATCCCAGAGAGGTCCCTATGGATGAATCCAAGAGGAAGATGTATGTGTCTCACTACCAGATCAAGCCGCCAACCTCAGGCCTTTTTAGTTCTTGACCATTGACACTACCTTCCTGTTATCAAGAGAAAGTGTATCATGAGGCCCCATGGATAGGGCAAGTCCTGTACCAAGGTGCTGAGAACACAAGGGGAGAGGAGGCACTTTCTTGCCTTTAGGATCTCTGGGCTAATAGAAAATCATATAGGAAGGACTACAGAGGAACATGACAAAGAGCTTCCTAAACACTTTTTCTCTTTTGACTACTTCCTTTTCGTACCTTTTAGAACACTGATCTGTCTCTCAGTGGAATTTTTGCCTGGCCTTCAGCTGTACCTGACATTCCTAACTCATTCACCTGTGCCCTTCCGCATGACCCTTTATACTGCCCTGAGAGTTATGTTTATAAAACTCTAATTGTGGTTCTTTCATCAACACAGAACTGTGCCTGTTCCTCACCACCTAGATGATAAGATCAGCAGGCAGGACTTTCCATAATTGACCCCAACCTACTATTCTTGTTCCCCCCACACTGCTCTGACTCACCCACCCTAGACTAGTGCTTGGCTGACCTTGGGCCCTCCAGGCCGTGCTTGATGGTTGGCCTTTGTCTTCTCCCTGGGAAGCCTTCTGCATATGGAGGTCTCCCTTCCTCTCCATCTCCAGCCCAGTACCTTCCCTGTGAAGCCTTCCTGGACTCCAACTGGAGGTGGCTCCACCCTCCGCGTCCACACTGAAGGTTGATACCCTGCATTGGAATGCCCTTTTGTTCTTATCCTAACTTGTCTGCCTGCCCCACTAGACTAGGAGCTTTGGAGGAGATGGAGTCGACCTTATTGGTTGTTGTATTCTGAGCACCTCACTTGCGTGTTGTCTGGCCCGTAGAGCGTGTTCCTTGTTTCCTAAAGGAAGGACTCTGTAAGTCAGAAATGCATTTAACTGTGAGTAGCAGAAACGAACATTTTTAGTGGCTTAAACCCGAGTTTCTCAACCGTGCAACCTGATACTTTGGTATTTTGGATCAGATAATTCTTCATTTGTGAGCCACTGGTCTACATCTTATAAGATATTTAGCAGCTTCTTGCCTAGCTTCTAGCTGTTACATACCAATACCCACCCCTCCCCACTATCTGCAGCTGTGACAATCAACAATGTCTCTAGGGGGCTGGGGATAAAGCTCAGTGGTAGAATGCTTGCCTAGCATGTGTGATACCCTGGGTTTGATCCCCAACTCTGAAAAAAAAAAAAAATCTCCAGATATTGTCAAATGTCTTTTTGGGGGCAAAATTGCCCCATGGATACCACTGGCAACTGAGCTTTTTGGTTTATTCTCTCATAAAGAGGAGTTTAGAGGTGAGCTATTTCTAGCATGAGTTCAACTGCTCAATGGTGCCATCGGAGACCTGGACACCTTCTGACTCAGACCCTTCGTACAATCTTCTGTGTGTGAGTCAGCTTATAGGCTTGTGGTAAAAAATGAGGGCTGCCCCTTCAGCCTCCAGGTCTGCTTCTAAGGCAGAAATAAAGGGGCGAAGCCAGCTTTGTCTGTACCACTTTCATCAGGAAAGAACATTGTTCCAGAAGCTATTTCAGGTGCACCTCATTAGTCCCCACCTCAGCCACACGACCATTCCTAGCAGCAGGGAGAGGGTTAGGAAGTAGAGTTTAGGACTAGGGATATGGCTCAGTTGGTAGAGTGCTTGCCTTGCGAGCACAAGGCCCTGAGTTCAATCCCCAGCACTGCAAAAAGAAAAAAAGAAAAAAAAGGAAGTGGAGTTCAGGACTCGGATTGGGTACCCTGTCACTCACATAAAAACCAGAGTCCAGTTAACCAGGGAGAAGGGAACATGGAAACGGGAGGTAGCTAGTCATATTTTTCAGGGAAGAAATCTAATATTTATCAATTGGGGAGCTACAGAATGAAAAGGGACTGAAAAAACAAATACTTCACTTCCTCACAACCCATTTGTTCTTTTTTTTAAAAAAATTATTTATTTTGATTGATTATATACAGACGGGGTAAAACTTATTTCTCTGGATGTACGTGAAGTAGAGGCATACCATTTGTGTAATCATACATGTACAAAGGGAAATGATGTTTGTCTCAATCTGTTATTTTTCCTTCCACCAACCCTACCACCCCTCTTTCCTTTGTACAATCCATCCTTCCTCCATTCTTGCCTCCTTCCTACCCCCCATTATGTATCATCATTCACTTATAAGAGAGATCATTCATCCTTTGGTTTTGGGGGATTGGCTTATCTCACTTAGCATGATATTCTCCAACTTCATCCATTTGCCTGCAAATGTCATAATTTTATTCTTCTTTGTGGCTGAGTAATATTCCATTGTGTATATATACCACAGTTTCTTTATCCATTCATCAATTGAAGGGCATCTAGGTTGGTTCCACAATCTAGCTATTGTGAATTGAGCAGCTATGAACGCTGATGTGGCTGCATCACTGTAGTATGCTGATTTTAAGTCCTTTGGGTATAGGCTGAGGAGTGAGATAGCTGGGTCAAATGGTGGGTCCATTTCAAGTTTTCTAAGGAATCTCTACATTACTTTTCAGAGTGGCTGCACTAATTTGCAACCCCATCAGCAATGTGTGTGTACCTTTTCCCCCATATCCTCACCAACAGCTATTGTTGCTTGTGTTCTTGATAATCGCCATTCTAATTTGGGTGAGGTGAAATCTTAGTGTAGTTTTGATTTGCATTTCTCTTATTACTAGAGATGTTGAACATTTTTTCGTATATCTGTTCATTGCTTGTACATCTTCTTCTGTGAAGTGTCTATTCATTTCCTTAGCCCATTTGGTGATTGGGTTATTTGTATTCTTGGTGTAAAGTTTTTTGAGTTCTTTATAGGTTCTGGAGATTAGTGCTGTATCTGAAGTATGAGTGGCAAAGATTTTCTCCCACTCTGTAGGCTCTCTCTTCACATTGCTGATAGTTTCCTTTGCTGAGAAAAAGCTTTTTAGTTTGAATCTATCCCAAGTATTGATTCTGGCTTTTATTTTTTCTGCCTTGAGAGTCATGTTAAGGAAGTCTGATCCTAAGCCGACATAATGAAGATTTGGATCTACTTTTTCTTCTATAAGGTGCAGGTCTGTGATCTGATTCCGAGGTCCTTGATCCATTTTGAGTTGAGTTTTGTGCAGGGTGAGAGATAGGGGTTTAGTTTCATTCTGCTGTATATGGATTTCCAATTTCCCCAGCACCACTTGTTGAACAGTTTATGTTTTCTCCATTGTATGTTTTTGGCACCTTTGTCTAGTATGAGAAAACTATTTAGCTCACCTACCAGCACATAGCCCCTCACATTCCCTCACAGAGCCCCAAGTTTAATGCCAGCTCATAAGACAGGGTTCAGGGAAACATAAGCCTCACAGAACAACTCAGACACCTCACCTCAAAAAAGGCTGGAATCAGGGCTGGGGTTGTGACTCA
The DNA here is from genome assembly GCF_902686445.1 of Sciurus carolinensis. NCBI lineage: Eukaryota > Metazoa > Chordata > Mammalia > Rodentia > Sciuridae > Sciurus > Sciurus carolinensis. The sequence continues at coordinate 120,305,602 of NC_062215.1, forward strand.
GTGGTAGGGCGCTTGCCTGGCATGTGTGAGGCCCTGTGTTCGATTCTCAGCACCAAGTATAAACAGGTCAATAAAATAAAGGTCCATTGACAACTAAAAATATTTTTTTTAAAAAAAGGCTAAAGTTGAACTTCAGTTTTCAGTGAGTTAAAGCTTCTGCTCTTTTCTATGGGAAGTCACCAGTGAATAAGGAATTAGGAAACCAATCCTTGGAGACAAACTGGGACTTTTTTCACCTGTAACTACATGGGTGAGAGTCTCTTGTATACAGACCTTTATGTGCCATTCAGGTAAGCTAGGATATCTGTAGCAAGGTGAACAAAACCCCCAATTCCCTGGAAATGGGCTTCGCCGTAGTGAGGGGCCTGTTAAGAGACAGTACTTAGAGGGAAATGGACAGCGGCAACACTGTGAGGAAATTATGACCGTGCTTAAGTGAGTAGCCCACAGGGACCTTCTGGGGCAGGCTCTGGGGTCAGATCTCTGACTGCTGTCCTTGCAGGCTGCCCTTCCTGCCCATCTTTCTTTGGTTGCTACCTCTCCAGCTGTGTGTGTGTTGATACCTTTTGGGTAGTTTGTGTATTAGAGTAGTTTATGTATCATGGAGGTTGGACTTTGGATGACTTCTTTTATCTTTTAACAGTGATGTCACTATTGTTCTAATTTCGGTTATTGCAATAAACAAAAAAAAATTTATAAGCGCCTTTTATGATGTCATCAAAAGACTCTGAGGGATGGCCTGGTATGACCTGACTGACAGATGACGAGTCTGAGACCAGAGAGGTGAAATAGCTTTCTGAGGTCCCCTCTCTAGGAGGTGGTGGTTATCTGTCCCTCCAGGTTACCATAGACTGAAGAGAGTATCTTTGGGACAGGAAGGGTCCGAAGTGTCCTTGGCTGCTGCTGCTGAAAGTTTCCCAGCTTACCTCAGGGTTTTGACAATTCAAAATCCAAAACAAATGATTTGAGCCTTTCTCATGGAGCGCACACTGTTGACAGCTGCCTTTCACATATTCAATTATCAGCAAAATCATCTTTGTCATTGATAGCTCTGTAAATTTAATCAGGAATTTGTAGTAGTGATTGGAAAAGTGGATGCAAGAGGTGATATCAATCACACTGTTCTTCAAAGATACTGAGTGGTGGCAGTCACAATAAATTCACGCTATCTTTCCTGATTTCTCTTATGTTCTGCATGATGAGCAGCTTCCGAAACTGACTCAGTCACAGAGAAGAATCTACTTATCCAAAGAAACACAGGGAGCAACTGCCAAACTATGGAGTCAGTCTTTTTTTCTAAAGGGAAAAAAGAGCAAGATGTTGTGAAGGTATTGAACAATGTCTATTTGATTGAGAAGACTCACTCAGATCGAATACCCAGGCTACCCTATAAAAACCCACGACTGACCAGGCACAATGACCCACACCTGTAATCCTAGTGACTTCTGAAGCTGAGGCTGGAGAATCACAAGTTTGAGGCCAGCCTGGCTCAAACTTAGCAAGACCCTGTCTCAAAATAAAAAGGGCCAGAGATGTAGCTCAGTGGTAGAGCAACCAGGGGGTCAACCCCCAGTACCCACCCCCCCATAAAAAAAAAATCAAAATCAAAAGCTGAGTTCAAACTCTCTGTACCTTCCTTGGAATTCCTTAAAATAAATTTCAGTAAGGTTAATTTATGTTAGGTAATGATAATAATGAAGTAAAAAAATTAATGGAGATAATAATAATTGAAAAAGGAAGGAAAAGGGGAAGAGGAGAAAGAATATAAGGAAAACTTCCAGCCTGGGGAAGATAAATACCCGGCCTATGGCAGTACTAAACCAGCTGTAGACCCGGCTCCTCAGTCAAGGCCTTTTTCCTTCAGAACCTGGACGTGACCTTGGAATTCCTCCTAATGCCACGCTCTGGGAAACTGCTGACCTACATTGACCTCTATCTTACAGCCTGAGCACCATGGTTTCAGGATGACTCAGAAGAAAGATTACTAGCTACTTTTCCTCACGCGTTTGTCAAAAAAGGAAGAGAAGAAGGGAGAGATGGATATTTATCGAGTATCTGCTTATGACAGGCTTTATGCTAGCATTTTGCATATATCATTGCAACATTGGTCTTAACCCCCAAATAGATAATATTATTCTGGTTTTACAAATGAAGAAACTGGCTCAAAGTCTCAGACAGTATGTAGTGGAGTCAGAAAGTGAAATGAGCTATTGAATTTCAAAGCCCATCCTCAAAATAAATAAGTTGTTGTAGTCAGCTTTTTCACCACTGTGACCAAAAGACCCAATAAGAATAATTTTAAAAGTGGAAAAGTTTATTTGGGGCTCATGGTTTCAGAGGTCTCAGTCCATATATGGCTGACTCCATTGCTCTGGGCACAAGGTAAAGCAGAACATCATGGTGGAAGGGTGTGGTAGAACAGGAGTTGGCAACAAGCAAGAGAGCTTAGCTTACCAAGGACAAAATGTGTATCTCTGGTGATCCACCTCCTCCAGCCACACCCTACCTGCATACAGTCATCACCCAGTTAATCCATTCAAGTGGATTAATACCCTGATTAGGTTAAGGGTCTCAAAACCCAATCATTTCACCTCTAAACTTCCTTGCATTGTCTTACATTTGAGCTTTTAGGGGACACCTTATGTCTAAACCATAGCAACAATTGAACTCATCTGCAAAAACAGTTTAAGGAACTCAATCAGAAAGCATGTCCATTGATAACTTTTCTAATTGTAAAATAGAATAAGCAGTTTGAAGTTTAGCTTTTTATTACAAATTTTATTTTATTACAAACTCAGCCCCAATTTCTAATTCCCAGTGTCACTGGTTTTCTTTCTTTTTAGAAGGCCTCTTATTAAGCTTATAAAACAACAGCAGCAGCAGAAACATTTATTAAATGCCTATTGTATACAGAATGCTGTAGTGAGTTGTACTGTATCAGAAGGAGTTTATTGAAGGCACCCAGAAACCACTCAGGACACGGGAACTCACACAAGAGATTTTATTAAGTGGACAGGCAGCGTGCACGCAAGGTGAGAGAGAGAGAGAGGGAGAGAAAGAGAGTAAGCGAGAGAGGGAGCAAGAGTGAGGAGAGAGAGAGAGTGAAAGCAAGGAGAAGAGAGACAGAGAGAGCAAGCGAGAGGGAAAGTGAGAACACGCTTGCAAGAGTGAGAGCGAGGGAGAGAGAGAAAATGGCAGGAGGGATATTCTTAAGTAGTGGAATTTGGCGGGCTAATCACAATGGACCAATGGCTGGCTAGAGTTTGAGGGCTAACAATCTGTGTTGTAACAATCTGGTGTGGGGGAGGGAGAATAATAGCGGCAGCAAAATAGCAGATCTCATGCCAATATTTATAATCTCAGGACTTCTGCAATCTAATTGCAGAGATCAATGTGACTTCTTATCCCAAGACCCAAATTTAGGAGTCTTCCTAAGGGTATAATGAATATAATGGCTTTTTTACTCCCTGGCAGCAGATGGTAGCCAGCTGTTGTCTCTTTACTCAAGGCCAAACATGAAGGGAAAAAATTAAAATAAAAGGGCTTATGGTAAATATAAGAACTTAATAAACTAAATCTGGAATTTTAAATACATGAAGGGAAATGGGCAATTGGGTGTAATTATCAAATTATCTGGGCTAAAATAGCTCTGCTATTTCCATTTTCTACACAAGAGAAAATTATTTATATTGATTGAATTATTCAGATAATTGTCCAGTATTTGGGGTTTCTGAATAGACAGTCTGGGTGGTCATTGATGGAGATTGAGAATCCCTCAATGAATATTTAAAATAGGAAAACAGTTAAGGATTTTGGCCACATGATAGGGGATATTCCTACTTAGATGCAAGTAATATTGATTGAATTATTAAATCCGTGATTCTTTTGGCCAGGATTTGGGCCCATTATAATAAAACCATAATGATTTTTACCTAAGGTTTGAAATTAATTTTTAAATATAAAAATAATCTATGAATACATTTCCTCTAAAAATTTGAAGTATTATGTAAAGGCTATAATTTTTTCTCTACATTCTTAAATTTATTTCTCAGCTTCTGCCCAATCACGGCCCCTCTCTAAAGTAGCCACTGTTAACTCTTTCAGTAGTTTTACTTTCAGAATACACACACACACACACACAAAGCTAGAGAAAGAGAGAAAAAAAGCTCTGTGTTTTTCAGCTCAACTTGAATTACACTTTCTATACCATTTGGCAACTTTTTTTTCTATAGAACAATCTGTATTAGATACAAATCCAAGCTGTTCCATAGCATTCACATCTTCCTCTCAACTCCTTCATTGAAATCCATGGTATTTTTTTTAGCCATGTTAGTGGACACTGAAATTGTTTCCACTTGTTTGTCAGCAATGTTCAATGACACATCCTAAATATTAAACACATGTGAGGATTTCTTTAGGGTAGATTCTGAGCAGGTGACCATTTCCAAGGGAAAATTATGAGCTCCAGAGACCCTATAAGTCATTTGAGTTTAACAAAGAGAAAGGATGACAGAGAGACAAGGGAATCATTTCTTTCCTTGTGAAGACTGGTCACTTCACTTCCAGGGTTCTGTTTCTCTCAGTGGTTCTCGAGCTTTCTCACCAGTCTCCTGGGGGTTTGTTAAAATGATTCCTGGGCCCAACCCCCACAGGTTCTGATTCAGTGGGGTGGGGGAGGGAGAAAGAGGAGAGAATTTGCATTTTTCCTGAATTTCCAGATGGTGGTGCTGCTCCTCATGGGCAGATAAGGCTGAGAACCAGGATTCTAGGTGGACGTTGAGAAGAATATTCTGTGAAAGAGACCATAGGGGAGCTTCTAAGAACCTCTAACAGACTATCTAGGGAAATTTTAGGAGTCTTCCAATTTATTGTCCAAATATAAAGCAGTAACTCAAGATTTGTTACCATAATAGTATTGCATCAATGACAAACATGAGTTTTAAAATCATGGAAGCAATTCTTTGGGCCCAGGGAGAAGTCAATATAGCATCTTTGTTAGAAGGAATCTCAAAGGGTCACCAGGTCCAATTGCCTAACTAAAATACCTAGAAATCCTTTGGTAACATTCTTAATCTTATCAACTAACTTCCCATTGACTTTATTCCTTGGGCCCCAAGACAGTCATTCCAGGTTTATAGCTATGTGATTGCCACGTGTCCTCCCTTCCATCCCCGTTCTTTCCTCTGGGCTTTACTAAACAGATCATCTCCCTTCTCCACTTGATGGCAGTCAATTATCATGTTCCCCTAAGCCAGAGGTTCTCAAACTATATTGAATCATCATATGAGCTTATTAAAATACAGATTCCTGAGATCAACCCTGGAAACTCTGATTCTATGTCAAAAGAATCCCGTGTGACTCAGGAATCCTCATCTTCTATGAAACCTCCAGGTGAATCTGATGCAGGTGGTCTGCACATGATTGCTGAAGGGCAGGGAAATTGTTTTGACCATTTACATTTAACATTATTATTCAGATGACTAGGTTTAATCCATTAATTTGCTATCTGTTTTTTATTGGTTTCATCTAACCTTTTCCTCCTTTAAGACTTTTTTGAGGATGTTGTATTTTGTTTATCTTTATTGACCTATATTGACCTTTATTGACCTTTACTGACATAGCTATAGCACTTTGTTTTGTCTTTTTAGGAGTTGTGCTATGATTTATCGCGCACATCTTTAATTTATCCTAGCCTAGCTTCAACTGATATTACACCACTTTACCTATAGTCTCAGAATCTTAAAATAGTTCACTTCAATTTCTTTTCTCCTGACCTTTATGCTGTTGTCATACTTTTCATTTCTCTATAAATTATAAACCCCACAATCAACTGCTATTATTTTTGTTCAGTCAAGTGTATGTTGAAGATATTTAAATAATTTTTAAAAATTTTGGTTGGTACAATGGTACACCTATAATCTGAGCTACTTGGGAAACTGAGGCAGGAGAATGGAAAGTTCCAGGCCAGCTTGGGCAACATGGAAAGACCCTGTCTCAAAATAAAAATTAAAAAGGGCTGGGGATCTTGCTCAGGGATAGTGTACTACTGGGTTCAATCACCAGTACTGCAAAAGAGAAAAAAAAATTAAACCTATTTACTAACCAGTTCCCAGAGGGTATCTTCATTCCTCAAGTAAATACCTATTTCCATTAGTGTTATTTTCCTTCTGTGTGAAAGATTTCCTTTTAGTGTGAGTCTTCTGGTGATAAAATTCAGTTTTTGTATGTCTGGAAGTCTTTATTTTGCCTTTGTTTTTGAAAGGTATTTTCGCTGGGTATAGAATTTACTTGTTTCAGTGCTTTAAAGATTTTATTCTATTGTCTTCTCACTTACCTTATTTCTATTGAGACTTCTGCTGGCATATTTATCTTTGTTCCTCTCTATATAACTTGTCCCCACCCTCCTTTGGTTGTCTTCAAGGTTTTTTCTTTTCACTATTTTTGTTGTTGTTTGTTTGTTTGTTTGTTTGGTACCAGGGATTGAACCCAGAGGTGCTTAACCAATGAGCCACATCTCTAGTCCCTTTTTATATTTTATTTTGAGGCAGGATCTTGCTAAGTTGCTTAGGCACTCACTAAGTTGCTGAGACTGGCTTTGAACTTGTGATCCTCCTGCCTTAGCCTCCCAAGTCTCTGGGATTACAGGTGTGCACCACTGCACCCGCCTTTTATCACTGGTTTTGAGAAATTTGGTTTAATGCCCTTTGATGTGGTTATCTTTAACTTTTTTGTGGTTGGAACTTCTTGGATCTATTAGTTTATAGTTTTCATCAAATTTGGGAATGTTTTAGTCACTAATTCTTTGAATATTTTTTCTATCCCGCTTTATTCTTCCTCCCCTCTAAGGACTGCAATTACATGTATTAAGGCCCCTTGAAATTGCCCCACTGTTCATAATGCTATTTTCATTTTTAAAATTATTTTTCTATTTTATTTTTTATAATTTCTATTGTCATGTCTTCGGGTTCACAAATCTTTGTTTCTGCAATTCCTCATCTGTTGTTGCTTCTGTTTTATATATTTTTCATCCCAGACATCATGTAACTTTTATTTCTAAAAGTTCTTTTTAGATTTTTTGGTATCTTTGTGTACTTAACTTTTTAAATATTTGGAATATAGTTAAAATAGTTATTTTAATTTCTTTATCTGTAAATTTTAATACCTGTGTCTCTTCTGGATCCATTTCAGTTGGTTGATTTTTCTGCTCACTATGGGTCATATTTTCTTGTAGAATAGGAATCTTGATTTGATGCCAAATATTGCCAATTTCATCTTTTCTGTATTCCTATCAATATCTATGCTTTATTCTGGGATGCAGTTAAGTTACTTGGAAATAATTTTATCCTTTTTTTTTCCTTGCCTTTAAGATTTGTTAGGTGAAAACAGAGCTATGTTTACCACTAATATTTTCTCATTATTAAAACAAAACCCTCCTGAGTACTTCACGCATTGTCCTATGAATTATGAGGTTAACCAGTCTGGCTGGTGGAAACAGGCACTATTGCCAGCCCTGTGTGAGCATTAGGCACAATTCCCTGTAATCCTCACTAATGGTTCTTTCCTCAGACTTGGGTAGTTCCCTCTGATTCATGTGCCAATCAATACTCTGCTGAATACTTGAGGAAATCCTCCACAGATCTCCAGGGTTCTCTCTCTCTCTCTGTCTCTGTCTCTTTAATTCTCTCCTGGTATTCTGTCTTACAAATCTAAGGCCCTTGGTTTTAGCACCAAACACATGGTGGTAGGGTCTGAAGTCCTATCGGTTAAGTTGAAGTTCAGTTCTGCCCACATTACATCTATAAGAGCTCAGGTCCAACTCTTATAAGAAAGAATAGTTGATGGTTGATCAGAAACACTCAAAGATTCCAAAATTTCCAGACATTTCTTTTCCTTGGTAATTAAGTTTCCCTTCAGTAGTTATAGAGTCAATCTTGAAAACAGTCCAAGGGCACCTTCCCACTGCACTTCTCATGGCCCCTTCAGTCTCTCAACCTCTACCTAATCTTTAAGGTACTGTTCCCTCTAGGGGAAAGCTTAGAAGTTCTCGGGAACCTGATATTCTTTGTTCCTTGTTCCATCCTGGAAGGGCAATGTGTGGACATTACAGGTTTTTATGTTCCTCACATTCTTATGAGTGGAGCCACGATTAAGACCAAAAAGTCTTCCTCTTGCTGAGATGGACCAAGTCTCAGAAGGCAACTTCAGTGCATTTAACACAGTCTCTGTTTTACCAAGGATTTTCTCCATTTGTACTAAATAGCATAAGAAGGAAAAATGAGAAATGAAAATTTCTTTCTCCTCAAAGGAAATAGTCAAATTAAAAAGATTAAATAGGCTTTGAAGTTTGGCCAAGAAATTCACCACCATTGATTTTGTGGGAGATGTCTACATTTCAAGCAATCACATATTGTGAGAGCCTCTTTATGAACTGCATAATTAAGTGTAATAGATAAACATGACACTTTAAAAAAATGCCTATTCTTTCCAAATTTTCAATTTTTTTTTCATGTAGACAAATTTATAAGTCTTTTTCTGGTGAGAAATAGCATTTAATTTTACCCTTTCATTTATTTGTTTCTTTTCTTTAAAGAAAAGAAACAAAAATCAAACTTCAGTAGCTGGATTCATATCAGTTCTTTTAAAAATTTAATAACCTAGAAGTCAGGCAAGTTGAATGATAATTTTAGCACTTGTCATTTACTTTCTGTCACTTTGGATAAGTCACTTCTTATCACTGAGGGTGATTTTTTTCATCAATTAGAAAGAAGATTTGATGTTCTAGAGATTCTTTGTAGTGATTTAAAAATATGCCCACAAATTCTTTGATTCTCTTCCCGTCAAGAGATAGAATTTAAATTCTCTCTCACTGAGTGTGAGCTGGACTTAGTGACTTAGGTGTGGTCACTAAGCATATGGAAGAACCAGGGGTATGTTATTTCTAAGCCTAGGTCATAAAAGGCATTTCAGATTTTTTGGGCTCCCTCTCTCTCACATGGATCCCCTGATCTGAGGAAAGTCATTCTATGTGATGAAGGTACTCAAGCAACATTATAGAGAGGCCCATGTGGCAAGGAACTGAGGCCACCTACCAACAGCCAGTGAGGAACTGAGGTCTCCTAACAACAAGCACAGAAGTGAATCTTCCAGGAAATGAATGCTCAAGTGCCAATCAAACCTTCAGATGACTGCAACCCTATGCAATATCTTGACTAAAATCTCATGAGAGATCCTGAGCCAAAATTACCCAGATAAACTACTGCTGAGTTCTTGACACTCAGAAACTATGAGATCGGTTTTTTAAATAACATATATATATATATATATATACATATATATATATATATACATGTACATATTTATATATATAAAAGCATTAAATTTGAGATAATCTGTTATATAGTCATAGAAAATAATATATTCTTGAACCTTACCAATCCTTCCAGTTTATAGTTCCATAATTTTAAAAAAGGAGGACACATTGCTTATATTTCACCTATTGCTTTGCCTATTATATTTTAAAACTTTTCATGGAACAGCTTGCATTTCAAATAACAAAACATTTTAGAAATAGCAACATTTTTGAATAGCAATATTTTTCAACAGAATACTTACTATTTTGATGGCTTATATGTTTTAATAAAATGAGATTTCCATAGGGTTCTGAAGCAGGAAAGACTCTTAGGTCCTTAGAGGGCCATCCAAAGGGATGTGGAACTCTTGACATTGTATGCTCTGTGTTATGTTAAGAACATTTTCTAAAATTGATATCTATATCATCCATCACCTTAAAAAAAAAAAAAAAAAAGAATTAAGAACCACTTATCTGGTTCAGGAACACAGGTGAGTGACTTGCCCATAGAAGAGACAGAGATTGTCTAACTCTTAACTCATTGCTCAGACTCCAGCCTTTGAGATCAATTCTACCTACAAGAGGCATTTTAGGGACGAACTAGTTTTTATCAATGCTGTCATGTGTCAAGACCCTTGAAATAAACATATATACTTACTGTTTTTGATATTGCCTACTTTCTGCTTTTTTAACTCCTCAACTGCCTCAGGAAGAAGGTGGAATGAATCTCCCCTAAAAGAGTCTTCCTGGCAGACCTCATAGGTTGATTCCTTTAGTGTAACCTTGACCTTGAAGCACTCAGGAGTTCAAAGTGCTGCTTCACCAAATTACCTGCTGGAATCCGAACTTACTCCACGAAGAAACACATTATGCTTCTTTAGCGTGATTACTATAGACAAATCTGTTGTCTGTGTCTACATTGGTTTTTTTTTTTTTTTTTTTTTTTTTTTTTTTGCGGTGCCGGGGATTGAACTCAGGGCCTTAGTGCTTGTGAGGCGAGCACTCTACCAACTGAGCTATATCCCCAGCCCTCTACATTGGTTTTTGAAACTTCACCTCTGTGAGTGCCATTACCCATCTCTTTCTGAACTAAGTCAGATATAAATATCTTATCATCTCATCATAATAAATTAAAAGATTTGGTTTCAAGGACTGAAAAATCAGTGAAATCCCAATATTTATGTTAGTTCAGGACGCATACTCCCTGTTTAAATATTAGCAGTTGCTAAGAAACATTCACAGATACCTGAAAACTAAGTATAAATCCTTGGTTGGAGAACTGGAACTTACCTTGCACTCCTCTTGTATTTTTCACAATTCTGGTTATTCATTAGGTTCTCTTTAAATATCTCATCACCAATGGCACTGAACACTCACCATGAGTGAGTTTGGGCTGCTGGAAGCCGAGGGAGCTCATGTGACAAGTGACCAGGCAGGAAAGTGCGGGAAATCCCAGTTTTACCACAGACTGTTATAGCTTAAGCTCTTTGTACATCAGCTATCCCATGACCTTACTTAAACCTTCCAACCATTCCACCAGCTCCATGAACACCAGGAGAGTCTTTTTGCTGTGACCAAAGACAAGTCAGAGAAGCCATGACGAAGCTACAGTCCTGGAGAGAGTCAGGCTGACGAATCTGTGCTGAAGCCATGAGTTGCCAAGATAGGCCCGGGTTCGGCTCCTCCCACTGAGCTCTGGAGGACATCTGCTGTTGACAAAATCCTGGGCCAAAGGATCCACCATCCTTTGGCCCCGGCCACCATCCAGGGTCTGAGGACACTGTCCTGCCTTCCAAAGGGTGGGGACCTAGACTTGGAGCCTTGGAAACAGTCCCAGGATCTCTGAATGCAGACGTATCCAGCAAATCCAGCCTTATATCCTAGTTGTAGCCCCCAAAATAAAATTGACTCAAGTACTAATCCGGTATATCAATGTTTCCATCACAGAAAGATACGGATACATTTGGCAGGAGGAAGGAACATGTTTCATATTTTGACGATTTTTTACAAAAGTAAAAACAATTGTATATTTAAAAGTAATTTCCAACTAGCAGATTAACTTTGTCTGATGAAGGAGAAAAAAAAAAAAAAATCCTTGACCAGGAAATAAAGTTTAAGGTTCCAGGAGGTTGAATTTAATTATAGATGGCAGCAAAGAGCAGGAAAAAGATCCTTAAAAGTTTTCTGAGGAAAAACTAAAGTAAGATTTTCTAAAAGGATAGCATATACAACAAATTTATTTTTAAAAACAGGGAGACCAAAGAAGAAAAGAGGGGCTGGGGTGGAGCTCAGTAGTAGAGTATTTGCTTAGCATGTGCAGGGATCTGGGTTCAGTCCTCAGCACCAGTGCACCCCTCACCCCACAGAGAGAGAGAGAGAGAGAGAGAGAGAGAGAGAGAGAGAGAGAAAGAGTGAGGAGAAAAAGTCTTCTGGTAGTGATGGTGTTTAGGACATACCAGCCCAAAGCATGGCACCTTGTCATCTGAGAAAACTGCAGAGACAGGAAAATCGCTCTGACCTGGTCCTGCCCTTCTTACTCTGAGGCAGGTCACAAAACCTAGAGGGGATTTTCTGACTTTCCCTGAAACAAGCCATAGACCCTCATGTGAGAGAGGTCTTCCCTATGCCCAGAAAAAAGGAATGTCCTCATCTCTTAAAGACACTGGGAACTACAGAAGAATCTGAAGAACAGCGAGGCCTTGCTGAGTCCCCACCCTCGGTTTCCTTCCATTCTTCCACACCCTTTCGTCCAATCCTATTTCTCCACAGTATCCACGTCTTCATCAAACCTGCATAAAAATACACCAGAATAACTGTTTCTGGGGATCTTCATGTTCTTATGAAGGAAGGCTTCTTTGTCACATAAAACTTACTTTAAATAAATTCAGATTCTTTCCTCTTGTTAATCTGTCTTTTGTTATGGGGACCTCAGCTGTGAACCTGGGATGAGCCAGGAAAAGATCTTTTTCCTCCTCTACACTGGTGTTCTTTGAATCTACCCAGAAACCCTTTCATCTGAAAGTTTAGAAGTTCACTCAAATGATGTCATTTAAGAAAACAAATGTGGTTTTGGTGACTGCATCAAGAAAACATGCCTACTTTAGTCCTCGATTAAGACATGCAGCTCTGCAGAGAATCCGTAGTGTCAGGCTATGATCACTTGCTAGGTACAGATCACTTGAGATGGGACTTTTCAAAGCAGAGTCAGAATATATAAATTGTTTTATAATAGTAATACTAACATTTAAAATTATGACTAAATGTCAGCTTTCTTAAATGATCAGGTATCTTGATTTTGCTTGCAAAACACATCAAGTATACATTGAATGTGAATTAAGGCAACATTAAAAGGAAAATCCACACCCCAGAAAATATGAGTCAAGTTAGTAAGAATAAATAGCACATCTTTCACTATCTACCATGCTATTTTTGTGCTTGAGAAATATTTACTATTAAAAAACACGGCTCGCCAGTGAGTCCAGAGCAATTCTACTATACTAAAATAATGACTAAACATACTTAATTTTCCTCTTTTATTCAATAGGTATTATTACTTGGCATTCAGAGCACATCAAACGCCTCCTGCTAGTAAAGAGAGCTGTGCTGCTATCTTGGAAAAGTCCAGATTGGATCACTGGGTACTGGGGAAAACAAAGGTAGTCCTTTCTTTATTGTTCACGTCTTCACCTGTGATGTTTCCCATATGTCTTTGCCTCTCCTTGCTGGTATCTCCGTCAAGAAGAGCTTTGTAAGTGGTATAGTTTAGCGGGCAAAAACCCAACCTAAAAAGGATATTTGCTGGTCTTGAGTCAGGAGTCCAGGGACCCTAGGGGCCAGAGGAGGAAAGTTGCCTCCTGTTCTGCGTGTAACTTGAGAGTCACTTAGCATTTCTAGAATGAGATCTTTGAGCTCACTTTCAAATGTCCCTTTTTCAAGACTTGGTATTCTAGCACACATGTAAATATACAAATCATATGAATGGCAGTGATGAGTTTCCTTTAGAGTTCTGGTCGTTTTTTCATTAGACTCATGTTGTGTTATTTATTGCATACCCTGTTTATTAGTTTCATCGTGTGTAGCTTTTCATTCAGAGGAACATCATGTCCTTGCAGGATACCAGGATTTTATGGTCCATCCGGAATTGCCCCACAAAGCCAGTTTTAGCCTGAGAACTCATAGTAGCACCGTGCTTCTCAGCAGAAATTAGATCACAGTGGGTCATCCAGGTCCCTCTCCCTCTGACTTCCTCCATTGGCCACTATTCTGTCCTGTCGGTGGCACCTCCATCAGAGGTTGTGAGGGACGAGGAGAGCAGAGGTCAGGCTGTGAAAGCGGAACTTCTGGTTGACCCAGAGCAGCCTGGTGAGCATCTGGGACCACTGACACCCTATAACCTCGTCATGTGTTTACATAAAGAACCAAGGCTTGGCTCGCTTTAGAAGGGGATTTGTATTTGCCCTCAAGAAGTCAATGACATGAGCATATGTCAAAGCACTGTAAACTTTAATTAGATAATGACTTTAATATTTACCTTAAGAATATACTGGGGTACAGTGGATTTCTGTTGGAAAGCCCATATGTAACACTAAAACTAATGTATCCTTTCAGGTTTTTCTCAAATATTACCATGTCGAGCAATTAAATCTGCTACTGCGAGAAGTCATAGGCAGAGTGGTTGTCCTACAGGCATATACCAAGGGGTGGCTTGGAGCCAGGAGATACAAGAGAGTCAGAGAAAAGAGAGAGAAGGGTGCCATCACCATCCAGTCAGGTAAATGACCCCGTTTTCATACACTCTTCTGAGTCCTGACATTCCATTAGTGCTGGGGTTTACTACCTGTACTGAGTGATGGGGACATAGCCAGGAGAAAAACGCCATGGTCCCTGACCTTGCAGAGGAGCACACAAGTCATTGCAACAAACTCGGTTGAGTGACAAGACAGAGGCAGTTTGAGGGAGCCAATGGTGTAACATCCCAACCCACCAACACATGCCCCATCTCTCAGAATGACTAGCAGGACGTACACTCAGGGCCACACATTAGCATCACACCATTCCAGCAGGCTTTGCTAGCCCACCTGGAACATGGGGACAAAAGGTTGGGCTCTCTTCTGCTAAGTCCTACCCTGTGGGTGCCTCTCTGCACATGGAGGAGTCATGGGGGTTAGCAACAGCAGCTGAGCTTCTGTGCTTTGGACAAACGGTTATAAAAGCACCAGATCTTTTTCTTTTTCTTTTTCTTTTTTAAAATTTGTTCTTCGTAGATATACATGACAGTAGAATGTATTTTGACATATTATACATACATGGAGTGTAACTCATCCTAATTAGGATCCCATTCTCGTAGTTATACATGATGTGGAGTTTCACTGGGGCTGTGTTCATATATGAACATAGAAAAGTTATGTCCAATTCATTCTACTGTCTTTCCTATTCCCATCCCCTTTCCCTTCCCTTCATTCACCTTTGTCTAATCCAGTGAACTTCTATTCTTCCTCTCCTTACTCTCCTTTGATATCAGTTAGCATCCATCAGATAGAACATGCAGCCTTTGGTTTTTTTGGACTGGCTTATTTCACTTAGCATGATATTCTCCAGTTCCAACCATTTACCAGCAAACGCCATAATTTCATTCTTCTTTATGGCTGAGCAATATTTCATTGTGTATCTATACCATATTTTCTTTATCCATTCATTTGTTGTAGGGTACCTAAGTTGGTTCCATAACTTGGTTATTGTGAATTGAACTGCTATAAACATTGATATGGCTGTATCACTGTAATATGGTGATTTTAAGTCCTTTGGGTGTAAACCAAGGAGTGGTATAACTGGGTCAAATGGTGGTTCCATTCCAAGTTTTCTAAGGAATCTCCATACCGCTTTCCATAGCAGTTGCACCAATCTGTAGTCCCACCAGCAATGTATAAGTGAAACTTTTCCCCCTACATCCTCACTAACATTTATTGTTACTTGTATTCTTGATAATTGCGATTCTGATTGGAGTGAGAGGAAATCTCAGTGTAGTTTTAATTTGCATTTCTCTAATTGCTGGAAATATTGAATACTTCTTCATAAATTTTATGACCATTTGTATTTTTTTCTTCTGTGAAGTGCCTTCTCTGTTCCTTTGCCTATTTATTGATTGGGTTATTTGGATTTTTGTGGTGTTAAGTTTTTTGAGTTCTTAGCTGGGCGTGATGGTGCACGCCTGTAATCCCAGCAGCTCGGGAGGATGAGGCAGGAGGATTGAGAATTCAAAGCCAGTTTCAGCAATAGCGAAGTGCTAAGCAACTCAGTGAGACCTGTCTCTAAATAAAACAAAAAATAGGGCTAGGGATGTGGCTCAGTGCCCCTGAGTTCAATCCCCAGTACCCCCCCCCCAAAAAAAAGGTTTTTGAGTTCTTTATATATCCTAGAGATTAATGCTCTCTCTCAGGTGCAGATGGTAAAGATTTTCTCCCATTCTGTAAGTTTTCTGTTCACATTCTTGATTGCTCCCCTTTCTGTGAAGAAGCCTTTTAGTTTGATACCATCCCATTTGTTGATTCTTGATTTTACTTTGTACATTTTAGGAGTCTTATGGAGGAATTCATTCCTAAGCCAACATGGTGGAGAGTGAGGCCTTTTCCTTCTAGTGGGTGCAGGCCCATGGTCTGATGCCTAGGTCCTTGCTCCACTTTTAGTTGAGTTTTATACAGGATGAGAGAGATGGGGGTTCAGCTTCATTCCACTACTCACGGATTTCCAGCTTTCCCAGCACTATTTGTTGAAGAAGCTGTCTTTTCTCCATTACATGTTTGTTTATGGCGCCTTGGTCTAGTATGAGATAACTGTATACATGTGGGTTTGTCCCTGTGGCTTCTGTTCCATTGGTCTTCGTGTCTGTTTTTGAAAGCACCAGATCTTGGCCTTGGTGGATGACTTCCTTCATGTTCTCAGGACCCAAGACCACAGTGTGCTTGAAGAATTGCAATGCTCAGGCCGAGGTCGGGTAGCAAAGAAGAGAGCCGCTCCTGCGGCTGCTGGGTGGCTTCTTGCTTCAGTCTGTATCTAAAGGACTCACCCCAGCTCCTTCCTCTGTCCTGTCCAGCTGTCTTCCTTGCCTTTCCCCTCCCATGGCCGCTTCCCCTCCCATGGCCGCTTCCCCTCCCTGCGCATCCTTCTTGCAGAGTGCTCCTTGTTACTTCCCTTGACTCCCCTCTTTTATCTTTCTCTCTTTCATGTTTATATCTTTCTCCTAAATACAAAATATCAAAAGGACGAGGCTATTTCAGTTCTTCCACCATCCCTCCAGCCCCTGTTCCCCTCATCCCACCCGTAACTCCAAGTCCTGAAGAGAGGTTTCCTCCATGATTTGGAATGAGAGGGAACCACCTCACCTGGGGTAACTGACCCAAGGGATTCATAAGTAGAATTCAGCATGCTCTGGAAACTCGCTGCTTAAACAAAACAAAACAACAAAACAAAACAAAAAATGCCTCCTCAGAAGCATCTGGGAAGCCAAGTTGCCAGCAAAGAGAGGCCCCACTTCCCCACCAGAGCTCACGTAGCTCTGCTTATTTTGTTCAGTGAGAAAGCAAAAGGGAGGAGGAGAGGCATAATAGATTGGGGGGAGCGGGGAACAGCTTCTATCAATTCTCTGGCACGTTCTTAAATTAATGTCATTCCTAGCACATGGTTTTATATTTTTAGCCTGGAGAGGATATGAAGCTCGAAGCAAATTCAAGAAAATAAGCAACGGAAGGAGTGAGTCTGCTGTTCATATTCAAGCAGGTAATTAAAACATCATTTTCACAGTGTCCACTTGAAAATATTCTGTGATTACATTCAAATGAGTGTAGAAAGGCTGGAAAGCTAATAATAGGAGCCCTGGTGTGAACCAGTGGTTCCAGTGGGGGGTCCTCACATTTATTCCTTCACCCCCCCCCCATGTCACAGTGAGCGTTTGTAGTTGCCAGGCTTGACTAAGCAGGTTTTGATAGTCTTGCTTTTATAAAGGAGGAAACTGAGGCGCAGAGAGGTGAAGTTACTTGTCCATGACCTCATAGCTTGTCAGTGCCATCTGAACCCAGGCATACTGCCAGCTGGACAAATCTCTTTCCCTCTTGGAGTGACAAGTCCCTCATCTGTGCAACCACAGCACTAGTTTAGAATGTCTCTGATGATTCACAAGACCTGTCTGTCTCTCAGCATGGCAGAAGAGGAATTTCACTCAGCAACTTCCCAGTCACTGAAGTTTCCTGTATGTGACTAGCTGGGACCTCTGGGTCCCACGGGTGAGCACATGGTTGATCTTACAGCTCAGCTGGCCCTTGGCAGCCTAAGAACCATGTGCTCTGGTTACTGGCTCATCTACCGGCTCCCTGGATCTCAGGTCACTCTGCTGTTCTGCAAATGGTATGTCCACTCTGGTTGCTGGGTCAAGCCCCCATCCTCATTTGAAGCTGTATATTCCTAATTGAGGATCAGAAGAAACAAGCCCCTGTGTGTGCCAGGAGCTTCAGCAACCCAAGAAATTGGAGACAGAATGAGAGAGTCCCAGTGAACTGAGCAATGGGGAGCAAAATAGGGTTTCAGAAAATACCAAGCTGGAAGCAAATTCTTCAATGAGACAGCTGCAACCTTTCAAGCAGGTCCCTACACAGAACTCAGCTCCCAGGATACTTCTCAGAACTGTCTTAGACCCCAGTGGAGGCCTGAAATCTTCATTCAGAACTAATATATTTTGGAAGCCATTTAAATGCAAATGTGTCACTTTTAACACCATCTCCTACAATTCTAAGCTCTAGGACTTCAAAGTCTCAGGAAGAGAACAATTCACCTTGTAGCTTTTCTCTGCTTCCCTAACAGGCATCACAGAACTCACACACACACACACACACACACACACACACACGCAGTCTCCCATCAAAAGAGGACACCAGGCTGGTTTCTGATCTTGTGCTTTGCCCCAAATCCCAGCACGTTTTAAAATATAAACTTGGAGCTTGTACATCGTAGACCCCGAGTCCAGTATATAAAAATCATAAATTCAGCTTTCCTTCTCTGAAAATCCTCTTGAGACGCTCCCTGTTTTGCACTGCGTGATGCCAAGTGAACACTGCCTCACCAGTGTGGTCTCAGGACAGTGACCTTCACATTGGCTCGGTGAATCACTAGCAGGGCGGGTACTTTATGGAACTGGACAGGACGTGTTTTTTTAAAGTGCCTCTTTTTCTTTTTTGTTCCCTAGAGCTTTGCAAGCACCCCTCTTCCTTAGCCTCAAAGCCAGTGTTCCCAACTATTAAGTGGTGTGGGGACATATATTAACCGACTCCACAGGAGCTTAGACAGGCATGAAGGTGGCTCCAAGGCCACCACTGCCCTTGGTGGCAGCGAGAGGGAAGGCAAACAATTCTCTGCTCTTCAGCCAATACCACAACAGGACCGGTGTGCTGGTTTTGCATTGGTGGTAGGGTTCCAGAAATAGGATGGCAGCATTTGCAATTTCAAAGGCAGAGTATTTGCCTTGAGAATGTTTTCTGTAAGCTTAGATTCGAAGGCCTTGTTATATTTACCTGAAAAGCAAAGCAACACATCTGGACTTCTCCATTTGGGGTCAGAATTTCCCAAAGCATGATCTTCTCATTACAAGCTCCCCTGGTTGCCACTAGGACATTTCCAAGTGGAACGAGACCCAGATACAGCAGTTGCCTCAATTTTGAAACCTACAGGGAAAACTCAGGAATATCTCAGCACAGCCATGTCTCGTAGTTTTCTAAAATTAATCTCTAATTGATTATTTTTTTCAACAGTTATTATTTTATTTGGAATTTAAATTCTGTGAAATGTATTTGTTGGTATTTCTAGTTCTGAATCATAGTCATTTTTTTTAGAAAGGGTGTCACTAAAATATGTTTTTTTTTTTTTTAAAGAGCAGCCCTTGAAATTTAGGAAGCATTTGGCCTACATGTTGCTGCAGAGCAGCGCATATTGAAATTTGTTTTCCTTTCATCTCCTTCCCAATAAAGCAGCCGCGTGGCTGATCCCTTCAGCTTCCTCAGAACTTCCTCTCAGAATTCCCGATCTATTACTACGCATTCACATACCAGCAACAAGCTGCCTTTTCATGCTGTCAACCTTTTTCATCTGAAATGTAAATTAATTCTTTCTGGTATGCCTTGACAGAGATCAAAGTCGGTATTAACCTTCCCGGGCTTTCTCCCTGTGAGGACTGGGCAGCCACTGGTAGGAGCCAATGTCCCCACGATGGGGTCCTCCTCCAGGCAGCCCTCAGAGGAGGAACCACTGTTTCAAAGGCTCAGGATTCTTTTGTAAGTGGCTTCAGTGCTTTAAATTGGAGGTAAAATGATCCCCCTGGCTGATTCTTGAGAGATGAGCCTGCTCTGTTTCATTGTGGGCCTTCCCTTGGATTCCCAGGCTTGGGTTAAGTGGCTCTGAGGCAAGTGATCTTGGTGTGACGGAGGGAGGGACCAGCCTCAGACTGGAAGCCTTTCCCCTAGCTCAGGGGGTCACTTCTTGCCTATCAGTCTTTGAGGTAGGCCCTATTTGCATTTTCAAAATAAACAGATGCCTTTTAAATACATGAGCTGGTGGTCTGGAGATCTCTGTGGGCCTAAACAGTTCACCAGTCAGTGATCAAATGCTGGAAGAGAAAACAAATGGGAAAAACACCCTAGGTACATAAGGATACATTTCCTGTGTGTCTAACTGTGCAGGCAGTAAAGGGCCTTTTTGAGCTGTGGGGAGACCAGGGATGAGGGAGTGTGGGCTCCTGTGCCAACGGATTGATTGCCAGTTTCCTTTTGGGGCTTGGGGAAACAACTTTGAATGTCACCTTGGCAAAAGTGGCAATTTTTTTTTTTAATTGGTTAAGTTTAGTGATACTCTCTTGTCATAGGAAAGTGCATTCCTTTAAATGCCAAAGAATTAAAAACATGTTCATTTTTAAACTGGAAAATAGATGGGTTATTCTAAGTGAAAATTAAGTTATATTTATTCCATTACTAATCTATGATTTTTTTTTTTAATCAGCTATTAGGTTTCACAAAGTGAATTTAACTATAATCATTCAACTAAAAAAGTGCGTATTCCTCAGTGAATACTGTCAGCACAAACTACAGGGAATTTCTATATTGTCTCATTCTTTGGTATTTTTTAATGGCACTAACTTACAATTGCCCTCTAATTCAGGATCTGTTTTTTAAAGAGCAAAGTGGTGAGCAAATGTCCTCTGAGTAGGTGATCGAGGAGGGCTGGGAACAGACTTTCAGAGTGTCTCCCAGGAGGGGCTGGCTCGTCCAGTCCCACACTCCCCTCTTACACAGACACACACAGACACACACACACACACACACACACACACACACACACACACAGAAGAGCCCATTAGTTTACAGCACCTTTCATCTCCTGGCTTCTGTGGAAACTGTTCTTTCTCACTGTTCTGGGATCAGCTCCCTGCATACCCTCCTGGGCCCTGCCCACAATACGGCCAGAAGACAACAATAGGCCAACATCAATGGCGTTTCTCCTCTGAAGCCCTCTCGGGGAGTGCTTTTCTGGGTATGAGCAGTGACACAGCAGAGGCCAAGGGGGCGCCTTGAGTCTGTGGACAGGCATTTTAAATGGCCTGCGGTTGGAACGCCGAGTGTATCCTGTGACTCCTGCAGAAAGGAGTTGCTTTAAATGCTGCTTCCAGGAGGGAGAGCAAGCTCCACATCCAGATGGCCTGACTCGGTCATGTAACAACCAACTCTCGTTTTGGTTTTTATAACTATCTTAATGTTTAAACTCTCGCAGGGTAGCTAGCCCTGTCTAACTTAAAGTTAGCTTGTTTCCTTCAGCATTTCTGGTGGACTGGCAATAACTAGGAGGGTGCAGCAATTTCCTAGAACCAGATTTCTGCGAGTATCTGTAGGTGTGTGTTCCACAACTTCATTTTAATTTGGGCATTTCTTTCATTCATTCATTGCTTCGTTTAAGCACATGCCTTATGCTGGGACATTTGTGGTAAACAATAGGATTTGTTTTGGAGCTTCAAATTCTCTAACTCCAACATAGAGAACTCTAAACTATGCTCTCCTTCAAGGGACCCTGTTTGAATAAATGAAAAATCTCTATTATGTCAATATACATTGTACAGAAGTTCTACAAAATTTAAAACAATGCAAAGGCAAGAGTCGTCTTAAAACAGCCCCAGATACGCCTTGAGCTGACTCGTGCAGGTAGAAACGATCACAGTAGATATTTTTCATTCTGATGAAGCTGTGCACCGTGGGTTGTTGACCACAAGTCAATCAGAAGGATGCAAGAGGGACACTGAGAGAAAGGTCCACCTGGAACCAGCATGGCTCTGTCCCTCTTTCTGTGTCTCTAGTTATTGTTCTACATCTACTCCATTCTTTTCTTCACTCCATCTCTCTTTCTTAGAAAGATACTTCTTCATTCTTCACAAAAGTTTAATTCCTCAGAGCCTGAGTCCTTGTCAGAGGAAGCACAAGTGTGGGAGAAGACAAGTTCCAAATGCTTCTTGGCCACAGGGAAGGAGCCGGCTGCCTCCCCTTTCCTAGCATTTCTGGCTACATTCTCACATTAGCAAAGAAACATCTGGAAGAAAAAAATTACTCGTACACCTGGACTTGAGATGAGTTGTGAACTGCAAGCTAGCCGGTAGTAAAACCTTTGTTTCCTCAGAAACAAGGTGTCCTTCAGGCTGAGGCCAGGGGTCCCGCTCAGTCCACTCTCATGCTGTCTTGGTTTCTTCAGCTCTTAGTGAAGAGCTGTGGCTGATTTCTGACAGCTGTAGGCTTAACATTTTAGAGGGGAAAATATCTTGGGGGCAAGCATCATGATTCACTCTGGGGAAACGTGCCTGCCATGAGCGTGGTTAGGACCCACAGAGAGTCACTAGAAGTGTGGCTTATAGCAAGTGATTTACAGCAGGGAGAAGACCAGGCCTGTGGCTTCAGGATGTCTGTCAAGAAATGAGGCCAAAACTCTCCTTGGCACAAACAACAGAATTCTTGTCATGGCTTGGTTTGGAATGCAGAGGAATATCCTTTGCTGTTAATAAAATTACCGCTGTGTTAGGATTACACAAACCAGAGGGCAGGGTGTTTACTGTCCACCTAGTACACACACAGAAAGTCTCAAAATCAATGTGGGCTGGTGGCCACTTACGCTTGTCATTGGCATGACAGGGAAACATGCTTACAATGAAACTTGGCTATGGCAGTTGGCATCCCCAAGGTTTGAGATTAAAACTTGAGGGTGGAGCTGACCTGTAATATCAGCTACTCAGGAGGCTGAAGTAGGAGGATTACAAATTGGAGACCAACTTCAGCAACTTTCTGAGACCCTGTCTCAAAATAAAAAATTTATAAAGGAGGCTGGGGGTGTAGCTCGGAGGTAGAGTGCTCTTGAGTTCAATCCCCAGTACCTAATACCAAAACAAAAACCAAACAAACAAAACTTCAGAGGGAGTCAGTGGTTAGAGTCTTTTAGTTTGGCATCTGTTCTCTCCATTATGGCCCTCAGATAAAAGATCATAATCTGTGGACAAAAAGGCTGTGTCCACATGCCACCCTCCATCTGCACATGGAATGACAGCGCTGCACACTCTAGTTACCTTGATGCCCTGCCTTCCATTTGTTACATGAGAAGAATAAAACATGTTACCACATTTTGTAACTTTTATTAGTTCTCCAGGCTGCAATTACACAGTAGTGAAGAAATACTTAGAGGAAAAATTAACTGTGCTGTGGCAAGAAAGATCAGACTTCTTTTCCTCAAAAGGTTCTTGTGAATAGAAGTCATTCCCCCTTTACAGATAAGACAGAAACAGAGTTTCAATATATTATATCTTCTTATGGATCCTGTGAGTTTAAGCGTGGTTTCAGAGACTTTTTCCATAGACCAGACTCTGCCATGGGTGGTCATCTTGGGCATGGCCCATGGACATAGAGTACTAATCAATGCTTTGGGAGGACTTACTATGCTGTCCAAAGCATGTAGAGTTTGAAGTCAAAATAAAGAACTTTAAATCTGGCTATCCCACCATTTGCCATATAGTTTTGGGGGAAACTGCTTAACTTTGGAACCTAAGTCTTGGCAGCTGCAAAAGGGGACCCACTGAGGCCTGATTATGAGGACCTTGAGCAGATGATAGCAGATACTATATGCAACCTTCCTGCACAGTACCTTGCACGTGGTAGATAGTGGGTAAATGTTCCCTTTCTGTACCTTTTTCTAAATGTGAAAAAAAAAATGTGAAATAGTCTTCTAAGGTTAGCATAAGAATGTTGCAACTTCAAAGATGAAACTATGTCTCTTACCTTCATAGAAAAATAGTACCTGTCGAATCTCAGATATAATTACAATAAAATCTTTATGAAAAAGGAACTTTCCAAGTCTTCACTTATCTCTTGCTTAAGTCACATCTCAAATAGTTACAATAAAATCTTTATAAAACTATAGCTCTCTAAGTTTTAACTTGTGTCTTACTTATCAGAGAAAAATTAGAACACAATAATAACAGGTGAAACTCTCGGGTTTGGGTTTTGCCTTTGTTTTTGCAAAGAACTATGTTCCATGGTTCTGAGAGCTTGATTCATTTGTGTGGGTAGTTTTTTTCTGGAAATTCAAAACTGCTAAGACTTAGGTGATGGATGATTGACACCATTTCCTCCTCTCACTGATTTGAGGTCCTTTTGCAACTTGTTCTGTAAGAAAGTTCAGGAACTAAATATCACCCAGATTTGTTGATTTGTTGCCTGCTGGTGTGGAAAGAAAGTGGTCTTTAAAAAAAAAAAGTGGCCTTTCAGATGTCTGAGAAGTTGGAAGATCTTGGTGTGCCTATCAAGTTTAACCCACAGTGACGGGTGATTGGCAGCATAACAGCTGAGCTGCAGTCATTTGGCCAAGAGTTCAAACCCCAACATGAAGAGCCATAGCAGGATCCCAGTTTGATTTGCTGTGGCCATGAAGTCTGAATGGCCAAGCACAGAGGAGGAGGCAAGGGTGACAGCTGGTAGCCATTCTCATCAATAAAGTTGTGACGGTTGAAATGTACAAGCAACTAGAGCCTGCTAATTTCATAGACTTTGAGCCAAGTGCTTAGTGTCAAAACCAGCTATGATCAATGCTGCAAATAGTTGTGAAGGGTCCCCATCCACAGCAAGGCCCTCCCTTCCCACCCTCTCCTGATGGGTTAGAGGCAGATTGGTCCTGCTTCCCAGGAATAGGCCCAGTTTGAGGAGAAGGAAACCTTTTCATTTTATTTTTTCAAATTCTACTAACTTCTTCGAAGTCAAGTTTATTAAGGTATGATTTATAAGCAGTAAAATTCAAATACTTTAATCAGATTGGCCTAACACGTTCTACCAGGTAACCCCACTTCACCACTTTCCCAAAAGTTCTCTCATGGTCCTGCTCCCTCACCCTCAGCCCCTGGTGACCACTGATGGGTCTTCTGTCCCTATAGTTTTGCATTTTCCAGAGGGATCTATAAATGGAGTCATACACTAGATAGACTTTGAAGTCTGGCTCCTTGCACTAAGCATGTCTGAGGACCTGGTTTTGTTCCCAGCACTGGAAAAAATAAAAATGACCCAACAGGTGTTTCTTTCTTGATTAGTTGTTATTTTCCTGACATCTTATACTTTTCACTGCAATTTACAGTTTATACAAAGAGCTTTCCCCCAATTTCCTTGCAATAATTATCATTATAGTAACCTTGAGAAGTAGGGTGGGAATCCTACCCATTTTACATATGGTAGCAAGGAACTTTCCTGTGTCAAGACTTCCTAACTCCTGATCTGCTGTTCTCCTCCCCGTCTCCTCAACATTCTGTCGGTGCAAAACATTCTGCGAAGTGCTTTTGGGTGATCACATAAACAACATTAAAATTGTTTCCCCCTCAGATGGGTACAGTCTCACGTGGAACCAGGCCTCTGTGCCCCAGGCTTGAGAAAAGTACTGTATTGGCCAATGAACAGAATCACAAGAGCACAGGCTGTATGAAGCTACCTCTAATCCCATTTTGGAAGCAGGCAGGGCATAAATTATAAAAATAAATCCAGTTGGAGGGTGAATGAGAATACTGTGAATGGAATAACAGCCCTCCATGTTCAGAGTGAAGGAACTTCCCAGATAAGCAAGCAGCTGATTCCAAGGAGAGGGAAAACCTTCCTCCTTAGCTTCCAAGTTGGGGAAAGCAATTATCAGGCAAGATTTTCTTTGAACTCTGTGAAAGTTTAACTGGGATAATAACTGGAATTAAGTACTGGAGAATCAAAGTGGAAAATGCACTCCGAGGCCTGAAAATTACTGCACTTGTCTTATGTGTTGGAGATAGAGGCCAGGGTTTTAGATGTGGTGTAGGAAAAAAAGTGTCCATGAGACCCTGCTCTTTAAGAAAGGAATTTAACTTTCTCAGTGCTGCTTTCGGTGGCATTTGCCTGTCAGACCTCCCGCGAGTTGGACTCTTCATGTTCTGATAGGATGGCTGCTGACCAGCTGTCACTTCAGCCAGAAACCACTCTGGCTCCTTATGAAATCTGCCAGAGGTGGTTAGAAGGAGAAGGCTGGGCTTTTGAGCCTCATCTTTATGCACTTTCTCTGCCAGGGCCATTAGGGGGGCAGGAAAGTTTACCCAACCCAGATCACCAACTGGGAACTCTACCAAGACTGTCCCTGCGGAAGCACTGCTTGGGTCTTATCCACTGGGTGGTCACCAAACACTAGGCCAGGCCAGAAGTTCCACCTGCAGCTGCTGATCTGTGGGACCTTTCAAGCTCCAGGAACATGAAAGAATTTTTGTTTCCATTTATAAAGGGGAAAAAAAGAGAAAGAGAAAAAGAGTAGGGGTTATAATTTTTAATGTTTAAGTAAGGGGGCTGCACAATATAATATTTAGGGATTCAGACTTTGGGGCAAAATTACAGGAGTTTGAACCCTGATTCTGCCCCTCTCCAGCTATGTGACACTGGGCAAGTCATTTAATCTCCCTTTGCCTCAATATCCCCAGCTGCAAAATGCAAATAATGGTGATCTCTACCTTTTAGGGTTACCATGAGGATTAAATGAGTTATCTTTTGTTAAGTTCTTAAAACGACACACAGAATATAATCATCCATACATTGGTGTTTATTTTTAAAAAAATGGAGTTTTCCCCATCACTTTCTAATTTTTCTTCCCCACCAGCCAAATCAAGTTGAATGTAGATTCCTGATCTTTTTCTTCTGTTCCTTCTTGTAATTTTAGGCCTTAACATCTGTCATGCCACCCAAGTCCCTATAATAATTTCCTAGGGCAGCCATAACAAATTGTCACAAACTCCATAGCTTAAAACAACAGAAAATTATTCTATTACAGTTCTGGAGGATAGAGGTCCAAAATCAAGAGGTCCAAAATCAAGGTGTCCATGAGGCTGGTTTTACTGGAGGCTCTGGGGGACCTGCTGTCCCATGCCTCTCTTTGAAGCTTCCTGAGGTTCAGCCTCCACAGATGTTGTGTCAGTCTTTAAATGGGGCCCGCATCCTCTAGTTCACGACAGGCCTCCCTACTCCCCTTCCTCGGCCTGGTTCCTCACATGCTTCTGTTTCCTGGGTGGCCCCAAAGGCATTTGAGTTCCCAACCCCTGTTAAGGGAGTTTTCTTTTCTTCCCCTGACAGTCAAATGCTTTCCCATCTTATTTCAAAATGGTCTAGTGAAGACTCAGCTCATTTTTTTTTTCTGGACAATATGAATGGTTTCTATTCTGTAAGCTCTATATGTTCTATAAGCTCTAAGATATATATCTACACGTTCTCAATCAGATTTCGGAAGGGCTCCAGCTCCTCTGGAGAACTCCACTCCCAATTTTGCTTTACTTCTTTAAAACCAGAAACTTAACAACCTCCCCATCTCTATGGCCCCTGCTGCACATTCCCCAAGTTTGGCATTTTATGAACATTTATGCCATTTACCTTCACGGTTGTATTTTTTAACCATGTGGCTGGTGTAAGTCCTTCAACCCACCCATTCACCTAAATTGAGTGACTTGTTTCTTTTGTTTCTTTCTCTATATCTCGGTTTCCCTCAATCTCCTTGTTTAGTGATCAATGTCACCAGGGCACATTTAGAAGTATGTGACGATTTGGATCCTGCTTTGAACTCAATGGATTGATAATCTCAATTTACTTAAGTTTATCTCTTTAGTCTGACCCAAATTCCTCTCCCTGCTTTTCAGGCAAGGCTGGGGGATGGAGGCACAGACTTCCTCTAAGCTTTATTAAGAATATTCTGTAAGTTTTCTGTTTGGTTTTTATACTTCAAATAACTCTTAAAAATCAATATTTTGATGACTGAAGTGTAAATGAATAAGAAACATGGAATAAGTTTTCCCTTCAATTACATGAACAGAAATTCTATGTGTTTTAGTGGAAACGCAAGCCAAGTAACAGGGTGGGGGGTAGGGTATTTGCTGAGCTCCAGGTAAAGATGTCGATTCTTCCTCTTTTTCTGGTCTTGAACATGGCATCATCGTAAGGAGAGTCCAAAGCCAAAAAAGGGCTTCTGGGTCTTCTATACTTTATGTTTTTTACCTGCTTCGATTGCTATTGAACACTATTTTTCTTTTCTTTTTTTTAACGGAGGGTCTTGAAGTAGGTTCAGACAAAAGCCTGCAGTCTCAGCTTTCCACAGAAGCAGTACCATTTGGGCTTTGATCAGTGGTAGCTTTTGGTGCTGCTGAATTGGGCCAGAAAACTAGGTTACAAATTAGTTGTGGCAATTTTCCTTCTTAATAAGAAAACAAATATATTTGTGTCGCTGAAGTGGGCTCTTCTTTTTCTCGGTCAGCTTTGGCTTTTATGTTGCTTATCATAGCACGACAAGTGAGCTGAGGCTGAACAATTGAGAGGGAGAAAGAAGGCCTGCCTGTGCTCTAACTGGAGTTTATCAATCATTAGAGGGCAGGAGAGGGAGGGAGGGGATCAGCTAATGATATTCAGAAAGGCTGAGACTGCATTCCTAGTCTTTTTTTTTTTTTTTTTTTTTTTTTCAATTTTGTTTTCATTGCCTGGTTATAATGCTTTTTGTGTAATAATAAAAATGTAATAATGTTCCATTAAATTTTTTTCTTTATCCTTTCAATGTCTATAGCAATAACAACAACAGATGGTTTTATCTACCGCTAATAGCTCAAAGGATTACATTTCTTCTACACAGAGATATTTATGTTTAAGGAACCAAAACAGCAATTCAAAATCAGAGTACACTTTTCCCAAAACAGACAACCCAAAACAATTTATTTCTATATATATTTTTCTTTTTTTATGCTTCATTTCTGTCAAATGTTCTATCATGATAATGTTCAACTTTTTACATTTTAGTGTCCCATATTATATCACAATTGTCAAGTCTATAGATTATCTTTGTAGGTTGTACTTTGGTTTGGTCACTTCTAGATTATCTAAAATAAAGATGGTGAATAGGTGTGGACTCTTTTCTACCCCAACTGAATGGTAGCGACTACTTAGAACTATGGTTCCTAGGCCTGGTCACCCATTAAAATTCTTTGGGTTCAGGGGTTGTGGCACACACCTGTAATCTCACTGACTTGGGAGGCAGAGGAGGACTGCAAGTTCAAGGCCAGGCTGGGCAACTTAGATCTTGTCTCAAAATAAAACTTAAAAAGAGCACCTTTGGATTTAATCCCCAGTACTGCCAAAAAAAAAAAAAAAAAAAAATTATCTGGGGAGTTTTTAATAACTGATGCCAGGTCAGTTTTAGAATCTCTAGGGGCTGGGCTCAGGTATGTTAAAAATCATCGTGGGTGATTCTGATGCAATATCAGGATTAAGAATCATTGATCTAAAAATAGTGTCTCTCACTCTCCAACAGGGAGGGGGTCACCTGGAGAACGTGCCTAAAACAGGGATTGCCGGCTCACCCCCAGGGTTTCTCATGCACTAGGTCCACGGTAGTTCTCAAAAATGTGCATTTCTAACAAGTTTCCAGGTGATGCTGATGCTGCTAGCTGAGGGCCCATGCTTTGACAACCATTGATGTGTTGTGTTGAGGAACTTGAAGCTAAATTAAGTTTCAGGGGACAAGAGGGTCATGACTGATTAGTCATGGCAGATGTAGTTGCCCAAAGAAACAATTGTATTTGTTGCCCTCACTCTTGAAAAGTTCATCAGTAAACTGCCCTCAGTAACAATTCAGAAGTCAGGCACAGTGGCACACACCTGTCATCCCAGCTACTCAGAAGGCTGAGGCAAGTTTGAGGCTAGTCTCAGCAACTCAGCAAGACTGTCTCAAAATAAATTCAAAAAGGACTTTGGATGTAGCTCAGTGGCAGAGCACCCCTGGGTTCAATCCCCAAATAAAAAAAATTAAAAAGTAGAAATTGGTTACTTCTGGGATGATGATTCCTAGCAAATCCTACCCACATTGTGAGAATTTATTCCTCCACCTCCTGCCCACATCAGTGGGCAGCCCAGACAAGACTAGCAGTGCTCTTCCAAATATTGCATGCTGCTTCTGCTGGGCCTACCTCACTCAGGGGCCTATAATCCCTGTCCACTATTTATATCCATCACCAGAGAGAAGTAGCATGAGCTATTTTATCCAACTTGCTAGCTGGGCCCTGGCATTGAGCAAGACCTGGAGTCCCAGCATAGGTCAGGATTTTTGTTTTATTTTTGCAGTACTGGAAATTGAACACTGGTCAGTTTTAATGACATCCTAGGAAAGGCTCCAGATGGTCAGGGAGTGGCATGGGAGCAGGGAGAGAGGAGCTTCAAGGTGCAGATGGCAACAAAATCTAACCTGCTTCTGAACTTAGCTTAAAACCTCTAAGCATTCATTTGTTTTCTCTCAGGTCTGAGGGCAGGTACTGATCTGAAAAGCCATCCAGAAGTGGAATTTAACTATGGCCATGCAGAGACTTCAAACTACTCTCCTGCTGCCACTAAGAAAAATTGGTGAGTCCTATCCATCCACACCAGTTTCCTGTTGTGAACTCAGGTGTTCTATTCTAACAGGCAGTACAGTGTTCCTACCACCGTCATGTTGGTGAATTGAAGACAGTGGAGCCAAAACGTGCTTCCCATCAGATTCTCCCCTATCAGAGGCCATTATTCTGTGAGCAGAAGTCTTGATTCTACAAGGGCAACCTGAACACAATCCCGTTTGGGGGTCCTTTTCATGGTAAAGTCTGTACTTGACCACATTAAATTACAGCACTGGTTCTCAACTGGGGGCAACCCTTCCCCTGGCCCCACAACCAGCCATCTGGCAATGTCTGAAGCCATTTTTGGTGGATGGTCATGACTGTGAAAAGAAGGGTCATGGCACTGGCTCTAGGAGGTAGAAGCTAGCGACGCTGCTAAGCATCCTGCAAACGCACAATGACATGTCAATAAACTCAGCATTGACTGTAACTTCCTGTTTACCCACAAGTGTTAGTTAATTATAACTCAAAAGGAGCCAGCCTGCCCAGGGCCCTAGTGCACTGGTTTCAGCACCCATTTGAGCCACTAAGGTTAGAGGTTGTGACCAGCTAATGTGAGCTCAGGCCATGAAACCAAGCCCTGGAAACCTAAGGAATTCCTAGGTCTGTTCTTCAGGGAAGAGTTCTAACTTGCCTTCTCTCAGAAGAGGGTCCCAGGCCCTATCACATGTGTCACCAGCAGGAGGACACAGCTACAGGAAAAAGTGGATTATGCAAAAGGGAAGGTGCAAATAGGATGAAGCTTGTCTTTTGTATTTTGCCCCAAATTGATTGTTGGGAACTTCATGGAAGGTTTAGTCAAGGATTTGTTGAAAGAAGCAGGTCATTAAAGAGTTCTTTGCATCTTTTCACATGGAAAGAGAAACTGTCTTGGTTTGCAATTTTTTAAAAATTAATTTTTGAGACTTTTTAGTATTTTGAGACTTGAAAAATTAAACTCTCAATCCAGTCCTTCCCTAGTGGTCTCAAATTGCCATTGGACTACTTTTCGAAGTAGACTACTCTAGACAACTTGTCCAAATAGAATAGCTTAATCAAGGGTACTTGATGAAAAGACCTAACACCTCCTATTAGAATAACAAAGTTTAGAATTTCTCATGTGGCAGAAAGATCACTTAATATGGCAGGTGGAAGACTTGGGTTCTGATCCTATGCTAACATTGTTGCATCTGTTTGACCTTGGACAAGTCACTGAACCAATTTGGAAAATGACTTTAACCCCAGCTTGACTCCCCTCAGGCTTCATAACAGCTAACTTCACTGAGAATATCTGACTTCTTCCCACTACCCTTCCCTGCACTGTAGAATCTTTCCTGTGGCCATCCTTTGCTTCTCAGACCACAGATCTTTCTTGCACCATGTTCCTGCCCTTGAGACCCTACCACTCTCAGCACTATAGGAAAGTTCTGACTTGCCCTCTGAAGGAAAGTTCTGACTTGCCCTCTGAAGGTTCGATAACAGCCTACTCCAAATAAATGGACAATGGACAGATAACCAGGAGAAAATGCAAACAAGTATATTACCATGCACATATGCATGGGAGCCACACAAAATACGAAATGCAAAGAAAGCCCAGATGCTTGAGACTTATTACCCTCTTTGTGCAGGAGACGGGAGAGGGTAATGAGGGCTGTGGGCAATTTTAGAGGAAGAGTAAAGGATTCTAAGGGGAGAGAGTGAGCCCAGAATACAGACAATGGTCTGGGTCAAAGTTATTCTGGGTTTTATGTGTGATATATGATTTTCCATCTCTCCCTCTGTGATATATGATTAATGAAATTTCAATAAGAAGATTGGAGTTCCTCTTTGGTGAGTCTAGTCTTTAGGCAGGTAAGGAACTGCAAAGAAAATCCTGACTGCATTCTCTGCTTCCCAGCTACTCCCAGTTTGAAGTCTAAGCAACATGTTTGGGGTACTGTTTGCCAAGCCCCAGCTGCATCCACCCTGCTTCTGGATCTTTCCAGATCCCCTAGCACTTTCCTTTTTCCCTGCCCCCATTCTAATAAAATCCTCCTCTTAGCTCCGCCCCTCCCTTTTCCTACTTTTACCAGCAGAATTCAGGAAACCGACACCCAGATCTGCTGCATCATCCTCCACCAAACCAAGCCCTCCTTCCCTAATCCTGAAATCTGATTGGTGAAACTGCCTTCAGGAAGCTCAGCTTCCAGTCACTAGAGCATCATCTTCATTGATCCTTTGCAGCATTTATGTCCATGAGCCAGATTTTCCTTGAACTGTCATGGGAGTCAGCAATACTGTGTTCTTCAGGTTCTTCCTCAGAGACGTCCTCAGTATGCTTTCTCTGGCTGCATCCTCCTTCTCTTCTCCATAACATTCTCCTGCGTTCTCCTGGGGAACACAGGCAGTTCCCCAGGTCCTGGTTCTCCTGGTTCTCGACTTCTCACCTGAGTGATGTCATCTCTCGTTGGTATATTCTGGTATCAGCTCTCAGCTGTGTGAGTTTGAGTCCCAGATCTGTTCTCTCCTCCACAGTCCTACACCCAACTCCCGTCGGACATGTCTTCCTAATTCCTGCACACCAGGCCTCAGCAGAAAAACCCACAAAAACACCTTCTCCTCCACATCTTCCCACTTCTTTGAGAGGCAAAAACACCTTCTTGTAATCTGACCTTGACACCTGGCACTGTTCTTGACACCTGGCACTGTTCTTTTTGATCCCTACCTCTTCCTTAATCCCACCTCCAATCATTTTCTAAGCATCATTCCCTGGCTCGGGTCTGTTATTATCTCTCTCTCTCCCATTCTTTCCTCTTTATGGACAAGCTTTCATTTCTGACATCTGATCAATTGTCCTATAACGTGTTCTGATTCGTTCAAAGAACTTTAATGGCTTCCCATTTTAGACCAAAAGAGGTTCAGACTTCTCATTCTGCTGTGCCATGCCTCTCCCTTCCGGCTCCAGTTCATCCTCTGGGCTCACCTCCGGTTTCTCCTCACATCTACCTCAGGGCTAACTGGAGTCAGACTTGTTCTATCAATGCACCTGCTTTTCTTCTCTCCGCCCATTCCTTTCTGTTCAACTCCCATCTTCTCATCCAGGTACACTCTCACGTCCCTTCTTCCTCCATGAAGACCTTACTTCTCTTTAACACTCCTTGAACTATTGCCAGCCTTTGGCTGAACTTGTGCAAATGTAACCAACCCCCTGCCTTCTCCACCAACTAAACAATAGACTTAGGAATGAGTTGATTTATGTTTGGGCACAAGGTATTCATGTCATGTGAGTGATGGCAGTTCAAAGACTGGGTTCAGATCACACTTTGGTTTGTCACTCTCTCTAACTGTTTATATTTTGTCCTGTGTTGTGCTTAACCATATGATAAAAGTTAACTTTTTAAGGGCAGTGATTGAATTTTATTCTTTCTTTTATCCAGTATCAGTATACACAGTAGGTACTCAGTAAGTTTATGGCATTGACTTCCAAGGATGTCCCTTACTTATTAGGACACTGCGCTTCCTGCTGAGTACAAGGGTAGCGGCAGCAACAAGAAGGTCTGGAATCGTTCATCGGATATAGTGTGATGGCATCCCCACCCCAAACTGGGGTCCTGTTTCCCCCTGTTTGATCACTAACTCAGTGTTCTGTGGATCAATGTGAGAGTTAATAGGAAGGAATTCTTGGGCTGGGATAGAGAGCTCAGAGGGCAGGTGGCATAAGAGAGCTGATGTCCTAATGATGAGGCCCTCAGTGACAAGTAACAGACCTCCAGCCATAGATTTAAGGATGCCTCAGGACATGAGCTGTGAGCAGAAGTTCCAGGGCTGGCTTGGCCACTCAGTGATGTTGTCCAGGACACAGGCCCCTTGCACCTCTGCTTTGCTGCTCTTCACATGTCAGCAGTGCCCCTGCTTGTGTCCACAAGGTGACTGAAGCAACACTAAGCGTTGTTCGCTCACATGTAATTGTCTGACATGGGAAGGAAGAGCTGAATGGGAAAGAGGCTCTCCTCAGGAGCCTTCTTCCAGGTTTTTCTAGAAATTCCCCAGGAGACTCTCCTTGCATGTCACTGGCCATATTTTGCAATGGTGGGTTTGCAGGGAGCTGCAGTGGAGGCCTCAAAAGTAAGTATTGGCATTTTTAGCCTCTGCAGGAGAGAGTAGGCAAAGAGGAAAGGGATCGGGGGAAGCAACTAATGATGTCTGTTGTCAGAGTCCTGAGGGGACAGCGATTGGGCCAGACAGGAACCAGTGTGAGATGAAGGAAAGAAAAATCAGAGGCAGAGTCCATAAGGAAGACCCAGACATGACAAGAAGGATCGCTAAGAATAAGAACAGGGGAGTCTGAGGCCACCATTCAGTTTCACCCGCCCTTTATTGCTAGGCCAGGTCTTTCCCCACATGTTACCTCACATAATTCTCACTCCAGTCTTTTGGGTTGGCATTACCCACTCCATGTTACAGATGGGGAAGCTGATCCTGGTGAACTAAGTAGCTCCCAGATACCCAGTGATAGAGTGCTTGCTTAGCACATGTGTGGCCTTATATTCAACCCCCAGGATGCAACGAAGGGAAGGAAGGAAGGTGGCTGGTGCTGGGTTGGTTGTGTCAGGTTTACCTAGTGCTGCCTCCTGATCGGCTAGTCTGTATGTCACAGGATCACACAGTGCCACAAGGAGATAAATGGCAGGTTTGGGGTTTGAATCCAGATCTTCTGTCTCCAACAATAATAACAGGAGCTAACACTTGGTGTTCATTAACGATTTTCTGGGCACTGTGCTAAGCATCTTACATGCATTAAAGTATCTGATCTGTGGGAGATGAGCACATTTTATAATTTCTGACATTCAGAGATTACAAGTAACTTCCTAATGTCATTTAGTAAAATGACAAGAGTAAGGATATGAGTACAGGCCTTCTACTCTAGCACCTACACTTTTTTTTTTTGCGGTGCAAGATATTGAACCCAGGGCCTCATGTCTGCGAGGCAAGCACGCTACCAACTGAGCTCTATCCCCAGTCCACGACACTTTTAACTGGTACTTTCTACTGCCTCTTTAGGCTCCAGACTCCAAGCGGTTAGTGCAGGGCTGTTTCTGCTCTATCCATGTTGTCCTTATCATAACCTAAATCTTAAGTCATAATCAGCTAAGAAGTATACCCTGATTGGCATAAAATTGTCCCCCTGTGATTGACGGAAGACATTCCAGCATCCAGTTCTTGGGAGAAAGCCTACAGCCTCGCGGGAAAGGTGCTCCCACCTGTGTGTGATGAGTGTGATGGGGTGGGGTCACTGGGCTCGGGGGAAACCGGCCTCAGGTTGAAAGCAGAAGGCAGTGGTCGGGGTGAATGGTTCCTCCTTCACTTCCTACGTGAGCCTGTGACTGTGTACAGTGGGCAGCAGAATGGAAATAGTCCTTTTGTGTTGTGGGGCTTTGCTTCCATGATGGTAATCCTCCATTTTAATGCCGATAAGTACAATGGTGAGGATTATGCCCCTTGATTTAATTTGGCCTGCATATGGCAAAGCTCTCGCCAGGCTTTTTATGTGACATTCTTTAGCACAGCCAGCCTGTTGTTGTAAAAGGAGCCCATATGAAGGAGGCAGGAGATTGATAATACTGGGGCAGATGTTTTTACACAGCAGCTTGTAACACACCCCCAGAGAAGCTACTTCATAGGGGCTTGTCAGTGAGGGTTCAGCCTCAGAGTGACGGGAACATTCATGACTCAGGCGACTTGAGGAGACCTGGCACCTCACAAGAGGGGAAAGTGAGCATATTTCTCCTGTGTGTCACCCTTGTGGCTCTGAGGCTTGGAGCCAATTGGGCTGACCTCAGAATTGATGAGCCAGAGAAACAGCCTCCCAGTCAGCAGGGCCGACTGCGGGCCAGATTTTCATGTGGGCTGTGAAGTACAGATTGCCACGTATCTTGACAAACACTCTGTGGAGAGTCATTGCAGAAACATGCGGCAGTGCTGAGATGATAGAACAGAACAAATCTTCCAGAAAACTTCCTGCCTTGCAGTACTGGGGATCAAATCCAGGGCTTCATGTTTGCTAGGCAAGCACTCTACCACTGGCTACATCCCCAGTCCTTTTTATTTTCTTTTGAGACAAAGTCTTGCTAAGTTGCCAGGGTGGTCCTTAAACTTGTGATCCTCCTGCCTCCTGAGTAGCTGGGACTACAGGCCAGGTGCTTATGAGGTGGTCGACACTGTGTGTTATCTGACTGGGGTGGAGGAAGGATGGGCTTTGGGTCAGACCTGGGTTTGAATTTAGTTCAACTGCTTACAGGCTATGAGATATTGGGCAAGTTCCAGGCTATGAGATATTGGGCAAGTTCCTTCCTCTGCTGAACCCCCATATCCTAGACTGCAAAAAGGTAATCATTGGGGTGATTGGAGATAATCTATACCAATGAGCTAGCACAGTTCCAGACATAATAGGTGCTCAATGAGAGATGATGGGAGTTGTTGTCATGGTGTGTCAGTCAGCTTTGCGCTACTGTGATTGAAATACCTGACACAAGAACAACTTGGATGGCTGGGGTCGTGACTCAGTGGTAGAGCACTTGACTCTCATGTGTGAGGAACTGGGCTTGATTCTCAGAACCGCATATAAATAACAAAACTCCACTGACAACCAAAAATTATTTCAAAAAAACAAACAACTCAGAGGAAAAGGTCATTTTGGCTTACCATTTCCAAGGTCTCCTATCCATATCTCTGAGCCTGAGGCGAGGTAGGACATCATGGCAGAAGGGCATGGTGGAGGAAAGCTACTCACCTTATGGCAGCCAGGATACGGCGGGGTGGGGAAGGAGAAGTCAGGGGACAAGATATAATCCACAAAAGCACATCCCCTGTGCCCACTTCTTCAAGGCATTCCACACCTGCCTACAGTTAGTTCTGTCAAATTATTAATCCATTATATGGATTAATCTATTGCTTAGGTTACAGCTCTCATAATCTAATCATTTCACCTCCTGTATTAACACAGGAGCTTATTGGGGACGACTTATATCCAAACTATAAAATGGTGATAAAAGTAGTAGCAATATTAGTAGTAGGTAGTATTTGAAAGGTTCCTATAAACCAACTTAGGTACACTTCAGCAGATGAATGGATAAAGAAAATGGGGTGTATATACACAATGGAATATTACTCAGCCTTAAAGAAGAATGAAATTATGGCATTTGCCGGTAAATGGATGGAGTTGGAGAACATTATGCTAAGTGAAATAAGCCAATCTCAAAGAACCAAAGGCTGAATGTTTTCTCTGATATACAGATACTAATTCACAATAAGTGGGGATGGTGACTATGGAAGAATAGAGGTACTTTGGATTAAACAGGGGAGTGCAGAGAGGGGAGGGGGGATGAAGGTAGGAAGGATAGTAGAGTGAATCAGACATTATTACCCTATGTGCATATATGATTACATGACCTGTGTAATTCTACATCATGTACAATCAGAAGAAAGAGAAGTTATACTCCATTTATGTATGATGTGTCAAAATGCATTCTACTATCATGTATAACTAATCAGAATAAATACAAAAATAATAGTTTTATAGGTTCCTATAAAACTAAATTCATAGTAAGGGTCAAGATCTCTCTGGTTTAGGTCTAGAATTGTACACTAAACTAAATACTTGCAACACCTTAGAAACTCTGATCAATGTTCATTCTCTGCTTTAACATGAGAGCTGAATTTTCTCTTGTGTTCCTGGCTCCTATCTTTGGTAAATCTGAGGTGGACTTTGGGTCCCAGACTCACCCTTGCAAACGTGTCCAGGGGCCACTAGCATACCCTCAGAGGACCGCCTTCAGAGCTCAGTTGGTTGTTAGAGACTTCTTAGACTTCCTAGATTTTTAGACTATTAATTGGTCACATTTATTTTCAAGACCTTTTTGAAGCCAGAAACCTTATCGCCAGTTAAAAGGAGCTTCAAGGAAAAAAATCTGTTTTGAGTTATAGTTTTCCTTGTGGATTTGCTTATGGCTGTACATAAATATTTATCTGAACTATTTCAACAAACCTTAAATCATCAGTGATGCTTATGCAAAGGACCCTTTTAGAAGATTTGTGTATGTCAAGAATGTCAGCAATCTCTTTATAGTACCAGATTCTAAGGACCAGAGTTCTCTTTTCAAGTATTTGGAGCTGTTTGGTGGTTTTCAACATGTCTTTTGTTTTCCAGTTTCTATATATCTCTTCATTGCCGTTCCTTCTAGATAAAATTCCCTGACCCATCCTTTCTTTACCTGCCATGTTTTACCCACCCTTCCAGGTCTCAGGTCTCCTGTAGGGCCCTGAAGCAGAAAGGGGCAGGAGAAGAGAATCCCAGGCAGGGCACACAGAGTGGGCTGCACCCTGCGGTGGGATGTCCAGGGGCCGCTCTGGGGAGGGGTTGAAGTCCAGAGGGAGGAAGGCTGAGAGGGAAAGAAGTGAGGCGGGGAGAACTATTACGGGATAAAGCAGTTGGGAGCCAGGATATGGAAGACCATAAGAACTGCATGAAATATTTCAGACATTTTCTATAGACCAAAAGATAAAAAGAAACTAGTATAATATGGTTTGCAGACAAATTGTTTGGTCTGTGTACTATCTTTAACATTTCTTAATTGGTTTTTAATTAATTAAAATAAAAAGATTTCACATGACAATTGAAGTTCTGATAGCTCTGGAAATATTGGAGTCTCTAATAGCAATCTCCTGGACTAAGTAGGAGCTGTCTTCCCTGGATCCCTGCTTGTTCAACGGCTTAAACCATCTGAGTTTGAATCCTGCTGCTCTCTGTGTGCAGGGGCACCATCCAGGTAGAGGAGGCTAGACGGCAGACTCTCGAGCCAGACTTTCCCTGTTCTAGGTTCAGGGTGTGTCCAGTCAGCTCAATGGCCTGAGGCAAGTATGTTTTTAATAATGGTACCTACTTGATATGGCTGTTGTGAGAATAAACCATAAAAAAACATTTGGAAGACTACCTAAAATGTAGTTAAGTGACCAAAAATGTTACCTATTGTTGCTATATCCCACAAGGGAGAATAAACTCTAGGGGTTAAAACTGGTACTCATTTCTATATCACTCACAGAATCTAGAATCTTTGGCCGTTAATGATGAATGAGTGAATGATTATGCGTTTCTTGAATTTTTATTTCTGTCCAAATTTTGTTCATAGAAAAAGTTAATCACTTTGTGCTAAAGAAATGCCTTCTGCTTTTCTTGAGTTTGATTTGAGTATACTAATTTTCATAAAGTAAGAAGCTGACTTTCTCAGAAAGCCAACAGTGCTAATTAATTAAGTGAAGGGAGGCGCTGTTAACACTGTCATTTTTCTATCATGGACCTACCTTTCTAAAAAATAAATCCCATATTTGGGAAGATGCTTAATTGTCTCCTTTAGGAAATCCAGTTATTGGCAGGTAGTAACTATGGTCAGCATCTCAGTTAAGGGTCAGTTGCTAGGAAGTAGGACATAGTGAACTTCAGCAAAATGATGTCGGACTATATGTTCGACTTGGGTTATCTGACTCCCTATTCCCCTATGAGATCCACACTTCAGGACAGTGTTTTTTTCCTGGTGCCCAAGACAAAGATAATCAGTTGGGCACAAGAGCCAATTTTAGATTTTCCAACACATATTATAAAGCTAAAGTCATAGCACCATCCCACCAAGACCTGGTTATGTTAATCTATCAACAAACACCTTCACTATTGGCAAAGTTGCTCAGCAAAGCTGACCTGCAAGATCAGATTCGCTTTATCTCTAGAAAATGTACACATTTACAAAACCATATTTAACTCTACGTAGATGAACAGCATTTAAAACTAAAAGATGTGTTGAAGATTAAAAAATGCTCTTTAATTTTAATGTCAGATGGCTCTATTCTCTTATAAAAAATCATTTTAATATGAAAATACTTCTACATTTTCTAAAGAAATCTCAATCTCTCTTTAGCTCTCTTCTCTCCTGTCTTCCCTCTCTCTCTTCTCTCCTGTCTTCCCTTTCTCTCCCTCTCTCTCTCTTCTTATATAATTAATGCTCTATATCGCTAAAGTTCTGATTTATAATTTAAAAGACAATTTAAAGTAATGACAATATCTGGTAAGTTATTTGACCATTTCTCCATCTCTTGTCACCTTCCTCCATTACCCATTTCATGAGTGTAGGAAATTCTAGAAATGTAGCACATTGCCAATATCCGAAGTGTCTGCCCTCATCAAGACCTTTACAGTGTTCAGGCTCAGAATAAATTTCTGCCCCAAATACCATTTTATGTTGAGTCTATTTTGAAAAAGTTCAAGAAAAGAAAATGTATTCAAGTGGACAGTATTGCAGGAAACAATATATCCTTTGTGTAAATATGAACTTTATATAAGAATGTTCAACACTTAATGATACTATAGGATAACCTTAGGTGGAAAAAAGATTAACTTTATACATTCCCACAATTTTACTAACTTTATTTCATTTTCTTCTTTGGGTTAGAAGAGATCAATATTTATATTTTATTAATATATTAATACATAATATATAATAATTAATATATTAAGTATATTTTGTGAATTAAATAGCAGCTGACTCCTACCTGTAGGATACGAATACACCAATATATTTTCCATTAGCATTGCCCTAGTCACTTTAAATTAAGGAGGGACCCGAGCAAGTGTTTGCTGTCAAAGCTGTTAACAGTAGCAATGTCACAGTGTCTGTGTGTGCATCACTGTAACGTCTCAGATTTGTCTCCTTGATCAGTAGACAAAACAGGGGGAGGAGTGGATTTGTGCCTTTCATCTGAGTGGTAGAGGTTGGGAAGACAGAGCAATAGAGAACTCTGGCCAAACAGAGCTCTTGCGACTGCTGGGATTGGGAAATTAGATAATAAACAGTCCTGATACCAAGATTCTAGTGGCCCAAGATCAACACAGTCTGGAGACATAGGCAGGAGTGGCCTTCCTGCTCCAATCCCGGGCCCTCCCCAGAGAGCCCTTTGTGTCAATAAGAACAGCCAGCGCTCCTGGCAGGCTCCCAGGACTCAGAGTGGGGCTATCATTTTTGTTTGCTTTGCAAATATCTTAATGGGAAGTGGTTCAACACCACCTATGGGTTAATCTGAAGGGCTCTGCCTGGCAGCTGTTGGCTCTGAGAACCACATGGCCACTCTCGGTGGAGGGAGTCAGTCTGGCGTTAACTACCCAGCATCCTCTTTTTATTGGATTTACCGACTGACAGGAAGCACCTTGTTGTCTTTTATTTTTAGTTTGCTCCTCCTGGGAGGGTAAGGATGTTATTCTCAGATCCAACCGAGCTTTTTCCTCTAAGGCAGGACACTCGTTAAATTTTCACTATCATGAAGCATCCTCTTTACCTTAACTTGTTTTTTGTAGAATCTGAAATTTGTTATTAAGGTGCAGTGATAGTGGATGTGGTACTGTTACTGGAAGAAGGAGCTAGTCTGTTAGCCTGCAGGGAGGATAGTGGAAGCTACAGCTCCATCTTCACCTGGGATCTCGAGAATTGAGTGGATTGGATTTCTGAAGAGTTCCTGCTCTGCTGTTCTCTGTGTCCCCTTCCCCCTGCACCCTACCACAGCTATCCAAAGGTGGCTTTCATGTTTCTTGACCCTGGGTCAAGATTGCTCCCTGGGTGATGTGACCATGTCATGCCTCTCTGGATCTGTCTTCTGACATTGACACAGATGATCTCCTGTCACTGGATTTGGGGAAGGGCTGGACAGTTTCCACAAAGCAGGTTAGGGAAGTTTCTGGGGTGATGACAGGTTTGCAGACCACTTCCACATGCTGCATTTGTAAAAATGCAAAAAGTTTGGGTTGTTCCTTAGGTCCTTGAAGAAATGTCCTGCCACCCTTAAGAACAGTGCAGCCCTGTTTTCAAAGCCTTGGTGTTTTGTTGTTTTTTATTTGCTCTGTTTTTGTTTTATGGTACTAGGGATTGAATCCAGGGATGCTGTACCACTGAGCTACATCCTCAGGACTTTGTATTTTTTATTTTGATACAAAATCTTGCTAAGTTGCCCAGGCTGGCCTTGAACTTGGGCTCCTCCTGCCTCAGCCTCCTGAGTAGCTGGAATTACAGGAGTGTGCCACCATACCCAGCAAGCCTTGTTCTTTCCCGTTCTTTTTCACATCTGTTCATAGGGTGGTCTCGTGGTTGAGAGCAGGGGTCCTGGAGCCACTAGACTAGCTATTGCTAAGGGTAAGAATTTCCTGAACCTAGTCTGTTTCTCAACGCCTCAGTTTCCTCAGGTTTTAATGGAAGATCAAATAGCATAATATCTTCTTCACAAGTCCTGAAGGTTAAATGAGATAGCATATACAGAATATGGATATCATTAAAAGCACCCATGAGTAAGAGCAGTTATTGTTATCCCAGAGCCATCTACTATTCTTTATGTAATCCTTAGTATTGTGTATTTTTCTAAAGTACTTATTCGGAATACATTACTTCCAGCCTTTTAAAATCAAGTCAATGCCAAATTAAGAACAATTTGAGTATCAAAGTAAATAATGATGACAAAAATACAATTTATTGACTAACCTAAGAATTCACAAATCCACACTAACAGCAGGAAACAAGGGAGGGAGGGAAGAAGGAAGGAAGGAAGGGAGGGAGGGAAAAAAGGAAAGAAGGAAGGAAAGAAGAACTTTCTTGCAAGTAAATGTGGAATAATAAATGTAGATGAAATGATGGAAACAGAAAAATTGCCATTTGGCAACCACCAAACTAATAATTGTTTCAGGCAAAAATAGTAGTCAAAAATTCAGGGAATAAGAAGTTTTTTAAAAATTTTTTTTTTTTTTTTGTACAAGGGATTGAACTCAGGGGCACTTAACCACTGAACCACATTCCTTCTTTTTTGTATTTAATTTAGAGACAGGGTCTCAGTTGCTTAGCACCTCACTAAGTTGCAGAGGTTGACTTTGAACCTGCAATCCTCTCATGCCACTGGGATTACAGGCGTGCACCATCACACCTGGCTAAGAAGTTATTTTCACAGTCTCAGAGAAAATACCCATAGGAAACATTAATTAGGGAAAGCATGGAGGAACCTGGCAGAAGCCACCTTGACCAAGCAGTGACCATCAGCATCACCAGTAACTGAGCAGACAGACAGCACATGCCTCCTGAGGTGAGGCACTGGGAAGGAGGCAACCTCGTTTCTCTGCATTTCCTGCCAAATGTGCATGTCCTGAAATTAATCCCGAGGAAACAGCAGACAAACCCAAAAGGAGGGGTCTTTTGCAAAATGACTGGCCTGTAGGCTTTCAAATGAAATGCAGAGGAGGACTGAGCAACATGACAGCAGTGACAACTGAATGCAATGTGTCATCCAGGGTTTCTTCTGCTGCAGAAGGCATCATTGCAACATTAGACAAAATCATATATGATCTATAGATTGGATAATATTTACATTAATACTATTAATTCCTTGATTTTGGTCATTTTACTCTGGTCATGGACAAGAACACCCTTCTGTTTAAGAAACAGATCCTGAAGCACTTAGGGATAAAGGTGTATCAGGTTTGCAATGACTCTAAAATGGTCCAGAAAAAAATGTATGTGTTTGTGTGCGTAGAAGTGTATGTATGTCAGTACCTAGAGAAAGAGAGAGAACAAAGCAAATATGTGAAATGTCAAGAGTTAGAGAGTCTGCAGAGGAATATACAGAATTCCTTAGACTCTTCTTGTATCTTACCTATAAATACGAATTAAATCAAAGTAAAACTTACAACGAAAAATCAAGTCATTTCCACTTGCTGTTCTTGGCACAGGACAGCCCAACAGTCACTTTCTCTTTAGATTCCTGATCCCTTTCCATCCACACCTGAGCGTCTATC
The DNA here is from genome assembly GCF_902686445.1 of Sciurus carolinensis. Lineage (NCBI taxonomy): Eukaryota > Metazoa > Chordata > Mammalia > Rodentia > Sciuridae > Sciurus > Sciurus carolinensis. Next base: position 120,349,777 of record NC_062215.1, read on the forward strand.
CACATCATCTTTGCCCTACTTGGTGACTGATCTCAAGTTTCTCTCCTATGACATTGCTGACTAGTCACCAGTCACTGCACACAACTTTGTTCAGGCTTTTCATGTCTAAAAATTCCCTAAAACATCCCTCTGTGCTCTCACACCCCTCCCTTGCCTATCTTTGGGCCCTATCACTGAAGGTCACATCCCTGAAGGCCACATACAAGATACACTTCATTTTAGCATCTCTTTACTTTCCTTCCCCAAACTGAACACTGCTTGCAGAATTAAAGGAGGAAAACTGGGTTCAGTGTTCTCTTTTGGGGGTAGTTTTAAAAAGAATTACCCAAGGAACTTGGATGTTAGATTCGTCTTTATCTAACGCACTCAGACAAGTTACAATACAGCAAGACAAGGAAATAGTGAATGGTCTCTGAAGTCTCCTATCTTCACAAGCCTATGCCATGGTCTGATTCAGTCTTTAGAGTGTTAAAACTGTAACTCAAAAGTGGCTTGACCCACAAGTTACCTTAAGAGCCCTCCCTGGCTGGGCACAGTGGTGTGAGCCTGTGGTTCCAGCTACTCAGGAGCCTACAGCAAGAGGATCACTTGAGCCTGGGAGTTTGAAACCAGCCTGGACAATGTAGTGAGATCCTGGCTCAATAAAAGAAAAAGTCCAACCAAAGAAAAACCAAAGATTGCAGAAAGGAAGACACTTGGATACCTCATCATTGTTTTCTTCCTTTTAAGTTTCGTGTTTAGGGAATTGTCATTGGGAAGTGCAAAAATCTTAATAAGTCTAACACTTTGTTAAGTTTATGTTTTATTTCTAACTTCTGGCCCATAGACATCTCTTGATTTAAACCTTTTTGAATCCTACTTTTTAAAATTTTGTTCTGCCTAAAAGAACAAATGTAATCATTTTCTCCTAGCTCAGATCAAAGTTTTTATTTATGTTTTGTTGATGAAGAAGTGGAAATACTGATTTGCCCAAGTGAGAGTTACCCTATTTGGTAAGTAAAAATGTAGAATTTCCACTTAGATATGAACTTTATGTGAACAACAAATAAGATTTTTTTCATGCTAAGTATGTCCTGTGAAATATTTGAAATTTCTTTTTTTATATTTTGGTACCAGGATTTGAACCCAGAGGCCCTTAACCATGGAGCCACATCCTCAGCCCCTTTTAATATTTTATTTAGAGACAAGGTCTTGCTAAGTTGCTTAGGACCTCGCTAAGTTGCTGAGGCTGGCTTTGAACTCATGATCCTCCTGCCTGAGCCTCTGGAACTCCTGGGATTACAGGCTTGTGCCACAGCATCCAGATAAAAATTCTTGTATTTAAGAATTATTTGTCATTTATCTGAAATTCAAATTTTACTGAGCATCCTGTGTTTTATCTGACAACTCTAGCTTAAGTTCTTTGGAACTAACCATAAAACAAATGTATATGTTTATAGCATGTTTAAATACTTTACAAATATTTACAGTGCTCCTCTGACCTCTACGTGCAATAGCAGCACGTTATGACCTTCAGGAACTCTTGGAAACACATTCAAAAACATCAATTTCTATTTATTTATGAAGGTCTTTTCTCAGACATCACTTTCTCTAGCCACTTAACCTAAAACATTTCAGATCCTGCCTTGGACACTTTTTGTCACCTTTCTCTGCATTAACTTTCTTCTTTGTCACTTACCTCTATTTAATATGCTAAATTTTAACTTACTTGTTTCAATCATTGTGGGCCACTAGATGGTAGTTACCCAGCAAAAGACTCTCAGTCTCCTTGTTTTCTGCTGTATCCCTGATGCCTGTAACAGGAGGAGACAAATTTAAAATTGTTTGTGGGAAGAATAAGTGATGTCTTGGAGACTATAGAGAACCTTAGTTTGCACATTTCATACACTTTTGTTGTGGGTTTGTTTTTTGTTTTTGTTTTTGTTTGATACTGGGGATTGAACCCAGGTCTTTTTTATCACTGAGTCACATTCCCAGCCCTTTTTAAATATTTTATTTAGAGTCAGGGTCTCACTGAGTTGCTTAAGGCCTCACTAAGTTGCTGAGGCTGGCTTTGAACTCACAATCCTCCTGCCTCAGCCTCCTGAGCTGCTGTGATTACAGGTGTGCACCAGGCACGGGGCTCACATTGTTCTTATAATCATATAGAATCTTAAGAAGTCTTGCCACCAAACTAGAGCCTGGAGTGTGTTACAGTGTGTATATCTTAATATTGATCCATAGACACAAGGTAGCTAGAGGTCAGTAGGGATCTAGGAGTACCTCAAGATAGACTGGGACTTCATCCAATCTGCCTCCTGCAAATTTTCTAGAACTAAATGTTTGTTGCCCCAGGTGTCATTCATTAAGATCCCAGATATGATGGTGTAACTGGAAGAGTCTGTGGCAAATGGCGCTGGAGGTAAGAGCACAGCCCAGTGTCAGTCAGATTGAGCTGTATCTTGGTGTGACCTCCCAGGGCTATTCAAACAACCTTAGCTTCTGCTTTCTGGTCTAAGAAATGGGGACACTCAGGGGACCTAGCACACTGGAGTGGGATTAGGTAGGATGATCTGGCCATGTCCTCAGCAGGGTGCTTGGCACTAAGGAAGCTGTTTCTACCACTGTCCCAAGGGCATTCCACCCAATTCCACCCAAAGCCAAGATGCCACTAAAGGGTAGCTGAGCTAGCCATGCTGTGGCCCCACGTTCCTTCGGATCACGGCGTCCTTTGTCATTGCTGCCTCTTTCATTCCATCCTGGGCCTGAGGCCAGACTTTCTATCAGCTTGCTAGGTTACTGACAAAGAGCTGAAGGAAGCTTCTTAAGTGGCTCTCAGTTGAGTGTCCCTTTTTCTAATAAGGCAAGCATTCTCCGCAGAATGAGAAAAAGCCTTCTGCTCCTCAGACTTTTACAGTGACGGCTGCCTGCAATAAAGGAGTGAGGGAGGGGGAAAATGAAGTGAAATGAAAATGCAAGATCTGGCAAATTAAGACTGGGCTCGCAGTTGGGGAAAAGCAATGAGGCAAACAAATATGATCAAATTTAAAGGGCTCCGTGGGATTTGGGAAATTAACATAAGTACATAAATCTAGTACTAACTTAGAGCAATGGCCTTATGAAACATTTATCAGCTTTTTTGAGCCCTTCTGATGAATTTGACCTTGAGCCATGTTCTAAAACTTAAAATAATTGTGTGTTTTAGAGGAAGCAAATATTCACATATTTAAGTATAACTTGCATGTTCAACTTATTTAGCAACAATACTGATAGGGTTGGGACATGGAATCTGCATTCAAAATTGTCATAAATGTTACCGAGTATCTAAAACTAACAAGAAAAATAGAGCATAAAGCTATGATGCTCAGTTCTGCTAACTTCCCCTTTTCTACAATAACAAGGAACTTATTGTACACTTCTGTTGATTTCTCTTTTCCTATGTTCTTTGTATTTCCTTCATATCAAATATTACAGCCCAGGAATAATATGTCCCTCTTTAGAAATCAGGAAATGCCAATTAAAAAAATAGCGAAATACCATATTTTTGGGCCAAAGATTAAAAAGTCTGATAATACCCAGTGTATATTTTAGGAAATAGGTCCCTTCATACCTTTGTGACTGTGAGTGTTCCTTTTTTGCATATTTTAGAGGAGAATTTGATGAAATATTCAAAAATCTTAAAATAGGAAAAAGATTTTTATCATTCTTGACCCAACAACTTTACCACCATGGTGTATATTATGGAAATAACTAGATAAGTACTCATAACTATTTACACTGAATACTTAATGATCCCTTATTTATAGTATGAAAAAATTGAAAACAATTTAAATATTAAAAAGTAAGAGTGATTACCAAAATCACAATAATCACTCAATGGAATACTATATGGCCATAAATATGATTTATATATATATATATATATATATATATATATATCTGCATATGTATATATTACCCACTCATGCATATATAAAAAGATCCTCATAAAAGGGAAAGTTAAAATGGTAAAAATGTCATTATTATTTAAATGTACATTATATCTGGGCTCTGTGGCACATGCCTGTAATCCTAGTGACTCTGGAGGCTAAAGCAGGAGGATCACAAGTTTGAGGCCAGTCTCAGCAATTGAAAAAGACCCTGTCTCAAAAGAAAAAATAAAAAGGCTAGGGATTATAGTGCTGCATAGAATGCTTGCCTAGCATGTGCAAAGTCCTGGGTTCAACCCCCAGTAGCACAAAAAGAATAAAAATGAAGTAAAAATAAATGTATGTACAAAGAAGTGTCTGAAAAGGCATACATCAAGATATTAGCTAATTATATCTGGGTGTGGAAATTATTCCTGACCTGTATAGTGAATATATCTTTGTTTAAAAAAAAAAAAAAAAAGTAATTTTTAATTGGAAAAAAAGAGCAAAGGGGCAAATTTGCTGCCAGTTATTTTAGTTACTTATTTTGGAGAGAAAGTTACTTATTTTCATTGATTAGTAATTGGTGAATATTTGGATGACTTGAGAATTTGGAGCATGTTCATCTTCTGAAAAATAAAACAAGCCAGTGAGCATAGCAATAAGGGCTCTGGTGCCTCAAGAGTCAAGCTTTTCCCCTTGATTGAGATTCCACAAAGCTCACCTACAGCAGGCGATGTGCAGACACATAATTGATCAGAATGTGGCACCCGGAAAATCGATTGCAGAATCAAATTTTCTGTGTGGTTATGCTGAGTATTTCGTGTGAATGAAGCAGGCCACCTCCAACTCTGCTAGCGTGGAAAAGGTGGAGGATGGACCTGGAGGCTGGGGCTTGAAATGCTTTCCAGAAGGGCTGATGCCCTGAGCCAGTGGGTAAGAATGCAGTGTGGTCAGGTGGAGGAGACAGGAGACAGCATGCAAAAGCAGCTGGGAGACTTTGTGGGTGTTTGACAAATGTTTGTTTGTGGTGGTGGTGGTGATAGTGAATAGGAAACAAAGCATTATGGAAATGCTAGATTTCTAGATTTTGTAATAAATGATTCATTAACATACATTTTCGGTGCCTTTGAACTTAACACGATAATTTGTGTTCTTCTGAAACCATTTTAATACCTTCTACTTCTGTGTCTTCAAAGCTACTTACATAAATACATCAGTAAGAAGAATATGCAGTAACACCTAGCTGATGCAAATCAGAGATGTGCCGTGGGATTCAGGTCTGGCGTTCTCCACATTCATACTCTCAGCCCAGAAAATGTTCTGACTCCACATGAGAACTAATAGGAATGCTGGCGTTGCCAATGAAGGCTCAACCTATAGCCAGTTCACTTGGAAATAATGTCAGTGCTAGCTAGAGTCAGCACCAGACCTTCAGCAGAGGGCAGCCTCTTGTCTGATGTCATTTCCTGAATGTCTTCGTTTACCTGCATAGCTTGTCTATATTAAAACTATTTCTGAAGATGTTTGTGTCTTCTCTATCTCTCATGGTAATAACTTCCATAAGGAAACGTATAGCTTGTTTGTCTGAAACTCGCCTCTCTCAAGGTTCTTGGGGACCCTACTATGTTCAAATATTCTGGTCCGAGCACATCTTCTATAAAACACTTTGAATGCTACTTCTTGGGAAGCAAGAAATGAACCTCTTATCAAGAGCTCCAGGTACAAAAGATTATTTGCTCAAAGTTACCAAAGAAGCAGAAAACAAATTTGCTTGGTCATGCTGATTAGCTTTTCTTCCAGGGCTACCAAGTGAGACGTAAATTTATGACAAGAAGTACTCCCAAATTTAGAGACAGCAGGAAACGAATGAAAATCATCCCATGATGAATTCACTACAACCTATCTGGTTTTGAAATTAGAATATGCTTTCAAGTGTGAAGCGCTAATGGATTTCTTGGTTCGTCTGGAAGTCATTCTAAGTTGTAATTGATAAAAGATAAGACATAATCTTGGAAACATAATCAAAATTAATAAAAAGCGCACAAAAAAAGTCATTTACATGAAGCTTAGAAATGGGCAAATTGGGGGACAGTGGTGTGTCTCCCCTCTCCTCTAAGAAGAAAGTTACTGATTCTACCCCCGAAGTAGAAAAAGACCAGTTACCAGACGAGCTTGATCCATCAGTTACATCCTCAAAGAGCACCCTTCTTCCTCTGCTCTAATTCTACTACGTCATTTGGTCTCCGGAATATGTCACCCACCTAGAGAGGGAACAGAATGGTACAGATCGTACTGCTCATTTTAAATCCAACACTAGCATTCTGGTTTTCAAACATGGCTCTTCTGAGTTTGGTTACTAAAACTCAACTCCCCCCCAAATTATCATTCCTCAGTGAACTGACAAATTGAATTTTGGAGCCTGTGAAGCTGAGGCCCAGTCTCTGGACCACAGCGACTTCACCCAGTGCCGCCAGCACGGCATGACAGAGCCAGCTGGCCTGAGGACCTGTGCTATGGAAGAAGGGAGGTGCTGGCCAGCATTCAGAGCCAGCCTGTGCTCAGCCTCTTGTCCCCTCACATGGGGATGATAGTTTATGAGGGAATTAGGTGCAAGTCTCCCTTGCAGACTTTTTTCAGGGCAGATGCCCAGCATAAGGGTTCTCAACGGTGACCGAGAGTTTGCGGCTCCCCTAGAAGGCACAGTTCAGTGAACTGACTGCCGTGAAACAGCTGAGCCCTGGAGGCAATCTGCTTGAGACTAGTTATGCTTTGAGGCACCAGTGGGCCCTGGAAATGTGCAATGAATTATACGGGGAGGGATGGCTACCTCCTATTCTCTTCCCTTTGATAACCAGATTCACTGCTTCTGCCATTTAGCATGTGATTCCTCACAACAGTGTGATTTTATTTATTTATTTATTTTGGTGGTGATGCTGGGGATTGAACCCAGGGCTTTGTGCATGTGAGGCAGACACTCTACCAACTGAGCTTTATTGCCAACCCAAGTACAATGTAATTTTTAAAAGATTTCCTGCAGATTCCAAAAACTATATCACACTTTAAAGATGGAGGACCTCCTAATATCATCTAATACCAATCCATAGTCCAATTTTTCCAGTTTCTCTAAGAATGTCCTTTGCACCATTGTCCATGTCAGGATCCAACCTAAGATGTCATATTGTGTCGGGTTGTTATGTCCCTAAATCTCTTACTATAGAAGAGTTCTTTTTTTTTAAGAGATCCAGCCAATTATCCCATAAAATAGCTCATCTTCTATATTCATGGGCTTGCTTCCTTGAGGTTCTGTTTATCTTGTGCTGTGTGTTTTGTGCAAACTCTAAAGCCTCAGTTAGATTTAAGATTAAAGGAAAAAATACATATAATGAGTGACATTGAGTTCTTTATGTTGTCTACATCACAAGACAATGTTGTCCTGGCATCTATGGTACTAAGTCTGAGCACTGGATTAAAACGGTGACCTTCAAATTTCACCCATGGACATTGCTACTCTTGTGACCTGAAATAAGGAGTCTATATAATGGTACTTGGCACCATATGAATGCCCTGGTCCCCTTCAACAATTCATCTGTTTTATCAGCAGTTGATAATCCTTGCTCAATCAGTAATTTTCCTCTAGCATCTCCTTTTCCACAGTCAGCAGGTCTTAGGGTGCACTTCTCGCCAGTTATGATATGAAGCAAGACATTAGCTTCTCGATCCTAATTTTTCTCATCTGTAAAAATGAGGCTAGAAATAGAATCAATCCCCGTGGTCACGGCACTATCACACAGGATAACTCTGTTACACAGGTTTTGCCTGGAGCCTGGTGCCACTTATGCTTAAATCAGCATTTCCCAAGGTGTGTTCTAAGAACCGATGGTCCCTCAGCGTGCTCCACAGGAGAAGGGTCCACTGTTAAAATGACATCTAGGAAACATTTGTACATATTATCTAGTTAAAGTTTCTGGAAGTTTTCTTGGGAGAGAAATGAGCTTCACTTTGTTTAATCAAGTGCTTTCTAATTTATTTGTGCTCCTTTTCCCCAACCCTGCTTTTTAAAGCCAAGTAACACATATGAACAAGACATCAAGCTGCCTTAGATTCTCCCAAAGGCTTAAATGAGGAGAGAGTCACACTGATGAACCAGCCACCTGTGGAGTGTTGGAAAGTGTCTCTACCGGCCTTTGGGTCCTAAAAAGCCATCCAAATTAGAGGGGTTCTTAAGAGATCTGAATTTCCTTGTTGGGGGCAGGAAAGGCAGAAATTGGGAACTGGACAGTAATTCAAGAGCAAAGCTGTCTTCCCTAGATTTTCCCCCAAGCTCACCAGGACTTCTACAGGAGCTCAGAATGCACCTGTCCTATAAGTAACCCATAGCCACTGGGACTTGTCTAGGATGATCATGAGTGAGTCCCATGGACCAATGCCCAGATACTGGAGAGCATAGAAGTCATCCTGGTTCAGTGGAAGAGCAGAGGATCTGGAGCCAGAATATGGGTCAATGGTCTTAGATCTTCAGATATTTGCCATGATACCTGGGAAAATCCCTCAATCTCTCTGAAGCTCAGTTTCTTCATCTATGTAATTGGTGCAATTAAAGTGTTTAGCTCAAATAGTTATGAAGCTGTCATTAGATACTTAAGAGCATTCTTAAAACTATGAAATGCTAGTTAATATAATTTTAATGTTGAAGTTATTCTTACTGATCTATTTTGGGGGTCCACTCACCTCATTTATTTTTTTTGAACACTTATGTACCAAACATTGGGGTAGTGCTGATACAGAAGATGGAATAAAGCAGCTCTAGTCGCTGAATTCATGGAACTCATACTTCATTGTGAGGGACATAAGATAAATACATACACAAATGATTCAGTGTTTCAATGATTACAGTCCCTCCTTCCAGATACTGATTTGATATTTTTTAAATGTACATATATATCACTTACAGTCCACTACAAGTAAATACATTTCAAAGGTAATATCCACAGACAGTTCTCATATATTAAAATGAATTTGTCAGTTTCCGTAAAGAATAAGGAATTTACTATAATCATATATTGTGTGTGTGTGTGTGTGTATGTGTGCGCGCGCGCACGCGCAGCACATTTGCATGACCAGGGGTATTGAGGCAGGTTCAGAAAACAGACTGCTCTTCCCTGTTCAGTGCCTTCCTCTCTGCTGGGTTCCATCTGAAAAGTACCAACAGAGCGACTCCTATCTTAATTGTGTGTTATAATCACTCCTTTGATGGAGCACAATTGGTTCTCCCAAACTTTGTTCCATGAAAACTTAAAATTTCACTAGAAATTTTAGCCAGTAAGTTCTCACTTTAAGTTTCTTGGTTTGATTACTCTAAAAAGCCGGCATCAGCCTCCACGTCCACATTAGCGATCCGTAAGTGTATATTGTGATTGTTAAAACATTATTCCTGCAGCAAGGAAACCCCATGAAATTGTACTACCAGGCAGTTCCCAAACTCATTTGACTACAGAATCCTTTTAAATTCTTAAACAGCGAATGTGAATGTACTGTGCAGAGACCTCAGCCTTACCTTTAACTTGATTTTCTTCTTGATAAAGTTTGTGAAAGCCTGGTAATACTCACTAACCCAAATTCAATCATGCAACTTTTTAAAAAGCAGCGTCCTGGGTCTTAGGGCCTCAGCAGATCATGGATGTGTTGTGTTGTGTAGGGGCTGCAGCTCGTGGGATGTGTTTCCTTAAACTGACCACGTCCTTTTAACCAGGGGCCAGCATGGAAACAATGGAAGCTTGTAGAATATGTTTCAATGCCTCTTTGGAGGAAAACAATCCTCTTTATGTTTTGTTTTGTTTTTTAATTATCATTTTCAAGCCTTCTAAAAATTATTGTTGTTATTATTTCTTTAGGCATTCACAGGCCCAGAGTTCTCCAACAGTGTGTGATGTCTTTGCAAGACCTGCAAACAAGGTAGGTGGACATCTTGATTTTGAAGTAACTGCATGTCTTTCCTTCAAGTCCATGAGCTTGAAACCTGTTCATGGCTGCTTGGCCAGGCCATCCAAACATGAAACTCTTAATGATATTTTGAAGTCTTTGAGACAAAAGCCCAGCCTGCTAAAGAACTTGGGTTCAGTAGAGAGACAGGGAGGTACAGGGAAGAGAGAATCAAAAGCCTGGAAATTCACTGCTGAGAATAAATGCTCACTGCTCCCTGAGGTGATTTGTCTGAGCACTCCACTCTCTACAGATGGTAGAGCCTCTTTCTGAGTAAGGACCCGAGGTTCTTTGGTAGCACTTTGATATCCTGCTCGAATTCAATATGTGAAATGGAGGCGTCTCTCTGTGACTTGGAGCCCACAGCAGGCTTTGAAGTCTGATCCAATTTTTGCTGCCTACTATTTGATGTTGAAAGGATGAAATGAAGAAAATGTACAGTTTTTGCCAGTAACTCTGCTGAGCATATGTAAGATTAAAAAAACAAAATCCTTTGGATGATGTACTTAGAAATGTTAAGTAGATTAATACCTTCCTATAGGTTTTCTTGTTTCTTTCTTAAGGATAAAAATTAAGTAAAGGTGAAAATCAGCACAGAGCTGTTTTTCTGTTCTGGACTATAATTAATTTAAGAAGGGGGCTAGGTTGACTTGTACGGAGGAAGAACTAAATGAACGAAGCAAAAAGCGTTGAGACTTTGCTTCTAATTGCCCCTAGGAGGGGACCTTCACTCAATTCTATGCAAGACAGGGGCAGCTTACAAACAGCACCAATATACTTAGCTTCTTGCCTTGACGATCAGGGTTAAGGGTCCCTTAGTTTAATGGAAGCCATGTTCCTTAAGGCTGCTTCATCAGAAGATAAAAAATAACGTTTCTCTTCCTGGGTCTTTCTGAAGCACTCAGTGGCTGGGACTAATGCACTAACTTCTTGGACACATCATGCTGCCCCAGATCACCAAGGACTGGGTCCCTATGAAGCCCCTTGGAAACCTGGTAAGAAGGACATTTCAATTGCATGCTTCTCCTACCATTTGCATGTCTGTGTACACCTTAGTGAGTTGTTTGTGCAGGATTTTCTACAAGGCAGATCTCAATTAGATAATATGATGACTTAATGTTAGAAAGTTCAGGTTTGGGAAGCTGTAAAGCCTGACCAAAACTCTTATTAAAGGTGGCAGTTCAGTGCCTCCTCCTGCCACCTACATTTACATATCTGAGGGAAGATAATGAATATTGAAGGCCATACTTTTCCCTTTACTTGCAAGAATCTCAAATTAGGAAACTTTTGCAACTTCACCTTGTTCAAGGAAAGATAATGAACAGCTTTCAGTGGTGTAGGTCCTTCAGGGCCACAGTCTGGGGTTTGGGGAAGGATATGGATTTAGAGAGCACTGCAACACAGCCATTCCTTCAGCAAGAAGACAGACATCCTGTCACATGCCTTTGGGAAATGATGTATCTGAACCCTTTTCTAAATTCCTTGCTACCAAATATGGTAAAAGTCAGTTTCAGGCTTGTAGGTGGCTATAATCTGTACTTCTGGAAGATAAAATATAGAAACCAATTATAAAAAACATTTCTGAAACAGAAAATACTCAGAATAATGTGAGTCATTCCAAAGGGAAAAAAAAAAAAAACCCTTTCAACTTAAGGTATTGATGTTATTTCATGTCAACCTCATCTATGTTTTGCAAAGATCTAGTAATTTCTCAGGGCTCTCCAAATGTCTTCATAGCCTGTTTTTCAGTGACAAAGCAGTACAACGTGAAGTAGGAAATGCATAATAAATGTGCTATGACCTTCAGTCCAAATGGAATTTAGACTTGTGAGAGATAAGAAAGGAAAAATCCATTATAGCAGAACCTTTTACATGGATATGCAGTAAGTGATAAACCTGTCAAAGTCATCATTACCCTAATTATCAGATGGTGTTCAGGAATAAGGCCATAGTGAGACAGGAGTAAGGCAGCTCAAAGAGGAGGATTAGAGGAAAGATAGTGTAGTAGAGCAGAATCCCTTATGCAAGAGTTTGGTTGATATTTTCTCTATCCAAATTGACAATCTCAGCTTGGCATGGTAGCACGCACCTGTAATCCCAGCGGTGTGGGAGGCTGAGACAGGAGTATCATGAGTTCAAAGCCAACCTCAGCAAAAGCAAAGTGCTAAGCAATTCAGTGAGACTCTGTCTCTAAATAAAATACAAAAGAAGGCTGGGGATGTGGCTCAGCGGTCAAGTGCCCCTGAGTTCAATCTCTGGTAGCCCCCCCCCCAAAAAACAAAAACAAAAACAAAAACAAATTGACAATCTCTACCTTTTAATTAGGGTGTTTAGCACATTTATATTTAATGCAATTATTGACATAGTTTGACTTAAATCTATCACCCTCTGTTTGTTTATATTTGTCCCACCTGGTCTTTGTTCTATTATTCTATTGTGACATCATAAAAATGCCAGAAAAAGAAAAAAAGAGAGAGAGAGAGAAAGAAAATTAAAGTATGGTTGGGTAGCTAAAAGCACAGGTTCTAGAGTCAGACCTTCCTGGGCTCAAATCTCTGTTCTCCCCTGTAGCGTCAATCAAGTTACATAACAGCTTCCTGCCTGAGTCCTGACATTTATAAATTGCAGGAAACAGTAGTTCATCTCTGAGAGGGTTGTATCAGGATCAAGTGAACTACTGTAGGTAAAGGACACAGCCTGGTGCCTGATTCATAGAAAAGGCTCAATAAATGTCTACCACTGCTGTGGTGGTTATTGTTAGTGCATATAAACACAAAGTTAATCTATGAGTATGAGTAACAGGTCAAGAAATACTGTCCTTATTTGTTGTAAGTCACTGGGTTGTGGTGGGATAGCTCAGGGGAGTAAACATATACTGTGTTTTAAATTAATAGCTGTTAAAGAAAAAAGAGACTTCTGGATTACAATCATTTTTTTTCAGTCTTTAGAAAAATATCCCCAGGTCAAACTTAGTATGAGTTACAAATCTGTTTTTTTGTTTTGTTTTGTTTTGTTTTTCTGTACCAGGGATTGAACCCAGGGGTGCTTAATCTCTGAGCCACATCCCCAGCCCTTTTTTATATTTTATGAGGGACAAGGTCTCACTGAGTTGCTTACAGCCTCGCTAAGTTGCTGCGGCTGGATACTGCACCCAGCTATGAGTTACGAATCTATTTGGCTGTAAATGGCTCTTATGTGCTTTCCCTTCACAACTGTCCCTTCCTTTTAATCTAAATAAGCTTCCATTGGGTCTCTTACCATTCCCATTGCTTCCCTTGCAGTCTTATGAACAGCACCCCAAGGGGTTTCCCTGCCTTCATTCTTTTCCTCCTCCATCCTCACTTATGCACAGAAGCCTAAGGAGCTTTTCTAAAGCACAACCCTCATTATGAGCTCCCTTCCTCCATACTCTTCAGTGGCTCCCCAGCACCAACTGGAAGCTTCTTGTCATGACATTCAAGGCTTTCTCTGCTCTCTGGTCTCAATCTTCCTTTCAAGCTCTAATTTCCACTGATGACCCTCACTCTGTTCAGAATCTACACTGAACATGCCCATGGCGTTCTTCCCTCCTTTGTGGTGTTGGTCATGCTGTCGCCTCTCCTCTGTGTTCCGTCCCCATTCCTCTCCATCCTCCAGGTCCAAGGCTCCCCATTCTGTGCCCTTTGATTTTTCACATGGTGCCTATCTCATCCTGCCTTGTACTGTGTTGTTTTCATGCATCTAGATTTACTCTCTCTGGGATCGTATCTATTCCTCTACGGATTCTCTCCTCACAACTCAGCTCACGCTTGCCTGTGCTCTACCACTGAGCTCTCCCCCAGACCCTGCTCTGGTTTTTGCACTGAATTCTCCAACATCCAAAGTCATAATGAAATATAATGGAAGCAAGAATGAAATGAAACTCTGCTTGAGTCAGAGAAAAGTTTTAAAATACATTTCTAATAATTCTGGAACAAAATCGATGTCTCCTAGTTACCACCAAATAGATAAAACATACTAATGAAACAAGTTAAAAGAATCCAAGTTGTTTCACTTTGCTGCTAATATTTTTGACAGGGAGAGAAAGGAAGAAAATTTAGGCAGGAGAAAGCATTATATATAAATCAAATTTCCCTTATCCTTAGAAAGCAACAAAGATGAAGAACAAAAATTTACAGTTTTGTTTATAGAATCAGTTGCAAAAATGAGAGTATTTCTTCAAGAGGCAGTTCAACCAATTATAGCTTTATATTTAAATATACTTTTACATTCTTTGCCTTAAATAACCCACTCTTTCAACCTGTGTTTTTGTGGAAGGCTAAATGAAAATATCATGACCTTTTCAGTTTAAAAAATAACAGTAGCATCCAACAGATTTGCCTTCTAACTTGTAGCAAGGATGGATTTCCTTGTTCTGATGGGCGGGGGGTCCATCTAAAGTTCCCCATCTCAAGCTCTGCCCCTCAAGCAGCCACACAGAGAAGTCTATAAAGGGGGGTCTGGGCCAAAGCTGTCCCTTCGTGAGAGAGTCCAAGAAATGTCCCCACCTGGCCCATGTTCTGACTTATGGCTCACATGGACAGAAAATCAGCACACCCAGGAAGCACATAACACAAATCACTTTGCCGCTAATCCAAACAGTTAAATTATTTAATGGGACTCACAGAAATGCATACAAACTTGATCAGATTTTATTATGTAAATATTTATTAAATATTCCTTAGGAATAAATGTTCTTCTCTTTATTTAGTCAAAAATAATTATCAACATTTACTAAGTGCCAGAAACTGTCCTCTGCCCGTACTTCTCAAATTGTTTCGAAAGATCATTTTTCCCAACTGATTGTTTTCCAATTTGCACAATCTGATACTTTTATGAAACACCACAAAAACAAATCATCAGGAGAAAAAAAAAAAAAAAAACATACACTGGGCTATTGTGCCAATAACAAATTGGTCTCAACTTCTCTAAATCTCTTTATTCGACATCAAATCACTCTTCACTAATCTTTCTTTACTGATCCGTTGGGGCCAGCCTGCAACTGCAGTCACTCTCCTGTTCACAAGATGCCATAGGCTAGCAGAGGGAGACAAACGGGAAACGGCACACGATTAAAAAATAAAATAAAGAAGTCAGCGGAGTGTTGGGGGAAGCACAGCGAGAGTGGCGAGGAGAAGCCCCAGTGCACAGGGTGGGGATGGGGGTGGTTGTGCCTTAAACAGACAGTCTGACTGGCTTCACTGGGGATTCCAGTTTCGAGAAAAGGCTTGGAGCTGGCAAGTCAGTGGCCATCTGTAAGAGCCTTCCAGGCAGGGACCAGGCAGGGCAAAGCCCTGAGAAGAGAGCAGGCCTGAGGCCCGTGTGACTGGAGCCGAGAGAGGAGAGGAGAGTCCTAGGAAATGAGGAGCCGGACAGTGCAGGGCCGCTCTTCTGAGTCCAAGCCACACCCCGGGGAGCTGGGGTGAATCTGCAGGTCTGCAGGCCTCTGACACTCTGCAGCTCTAAGGAGCTTCTGGAAGGGCTGACGTGTTTTGGGTCCGAGGTTCCCGTTTTGAGTCGACAGAGTGTCATCTCAGGGAAGGGACCAGCCAGTATTTCCAGCACAGAAGGAGCATCATCTCAGTTATGGTTTGTTGATTTTTAAAAATTTTTTTAAAAATTTATTCTTCTTAGTTATGTACACCAGGATCACAAAAGCAGGGAACCCAGCCTGCTCCAATTCCGTCCCCAGCAGCCCCCCTCCTGCCACTTCACTGATCCCTCCTCAATCCATTTATTTTGCTTTTTTTTCCCTAGTGTTCTGTGTACACACCCAATACCAGGACCCACTCGGCCACATCCACGCATGCTCACATGAAAGCCAAGTCCGATTCATTCCACTGTTTTCCCCTTTCCTGTTCTTTCTTTCTCCCTCTCAAACCCTTTCTTCCACTCTACCAATCTTCCCTCTACTTTGATGAAATTCCCTCTCTTTTTTGTCCTTTCTTTCTTTGTTTTTGTTGTTGTTTGGTTTCACTTTTTTAAGCAAGTCCTCCAGTTTGGGGCTTAAGAATCGACTGTAGACATCATCAAGAAATGAGAGAGTCTGTATGAGAGCAATGTCCAGACAAAGAAACTCTGTAAAACCTGTAACACTCTTCTTGGGACATGACGATTAACAGTTATCACACTGACCATAATGCAGAGAGATGCCAAAGACCATTTTGAAATGCAGCCACCTGCCCCTGAATTAAATGACCCTCAGTCCTTATGATTTTTAGTTAATGTGCTGATTCCATTTTTCTTACTTCTTTCTCAACACAAAGCTGATGTTCCTCGCCATTGTTCCTCGCCATTCTTCCTTTCCTTTCTTTGCTGTGGTCAAAAAAATAGGGTTTAGCCTTTTTTTTTTCTTCTGCAGTAATATTAATGGGTCTGAGTGGAGGATCGAGGGGATCCAGGAGCAGGACCCCTCGTGCAGGAGGGACCTGCTGTGGGAGGGACCTGCAGCGGGCACCAGGAGCTTCGCTCCACTTTCTTGGTGTAGAGC
The DNA here is from genome assembly GCF_902686445.1 of Sciurus carolinensis. Lineage (NCBI taxonomy): Eukaryota > Metazoa > Chordata > Mammalia > Rodentia > Sciuridae > Sciurus > Sciurus carolinensis. The sequence continues at coordinate 120,366,154 of NC_062215.1, forward strand.
ACAAAGGCTTCGGTTTAACTCTGGGGCCTCTGCATGGCCAGTTTCCTGTGTACCTCACCTAAGGCAGGTGTTCTCTCCTTGGCTATCTTCTCATCTACAGGGGTTAATTGTAGTTCTTCCTGAGGGTCACGAGATCACCGTTCCTGTTAGGAGGAACTGTAATAATATCACACCTTCAATGTTTAAGGGCATGAGGCACATGGCACTAGGCCAGCCTCTGGGCGTGTGGGTGGCAGTGTACAGCCTTGGCGTCTAGCAGCGCCACCATAGAGCATCTGGTGCCTGGCCCCAGGCTATGGTGATCTGATTTCAGAGCTTCCCTGGCCTGTCCACCCAACAGCTGCCAAGGAAATCGTCACATTCTTTCCCTAGATTCTTTCTTAGCACCAGTTACTTTATTATTTTTCTTTGCCTTTCTAGTTGTTTATCACTAACTATTTCTCACTCTTGGCAGCAGTTCAGCTATCAGAAAGCAAACTTGAACTGCATTTTATCCCTGAAACTCTTAATCCTTAGGGTAACCAAACATCTCAATTTTCCTAGGACTGAAGGTATGGGAGTCCCAGGTATGGGACAGTGCCAGGTAAATTGGGACAAGTTGGTCACCTCATGATGATACTGGAGATTAAGTTTCATTTGGGCAGGAATTTTTTTTTTAAATTAGATCCTCCTGTCAGGCAAGACTCAGAATAGGATTCTTACCTTTAGCATGCACAGCAGGAAAAATGTCCCTCCTAGAAGAATCTTTTAAAACCAGTGATTTTCAACCATCAGCAGAAATCATAATCACCCAGAGGACTTGTTAGAATTCTGATTGCTGAATTAAGCCCATAGTCTCTGACCTGTGGGACTGGAGAGGGATCTGCATTTTTTGTCAAGTTCCCAGGTGATGAAATCCCACAGGGACTTTCCCTTGAGAACTGCTCTGGGTGTTCCCAACTCTACCATATTACCTTGACTCAAAGTAGGCATTACATATGTGGTTCTCTACTCCATCATTCAACAAACATTTATTGATCACCTACTATATGCCAACCACAGAGCCATGAAGTAAAAGAACACACTTAAGAGACAAATCCTATTCAAAATATTGGTCTTTGCCACTGATAGTTTCTAGAGCAGTTTGAAGACTCGCAGAGTATCCTCACTTATTTCAAGTGGTCACATTAAATTCTTAGGAAGTTATCAAAAACAAAATTATATTTACTTGTAGCTTCACATACTGGAGGAAGAAGGGAGTGTTCTTCACTCCTTTCTAAAGAGTGGCTATTCAATTTCTAAAACTATTCAGAACTATCATTTTTAAAGTTTATTTCTAGTTTATAAACTATAGCATCAGTGCTAACCTGGCCACTTTGTCACCTCCTGCCTGGCACTATTACTCTAAATCTCACCAGTCTGAGTGCTTCCTTGTACCTCTAACAGAGGCCTCATTGCCATACTGCTTGTGCCCTGGATATTTTGGAATGTAGCAAGGTCAGCTTGTGGACAGGAGGGAAAAGGGATGGAAGGAGAAGGAAGAGAGGGGAGTTCTCCTTGTCCCAAATTCAATTTAGCCCCATTTCTATTAATCAGGCACCTTTCCTATTTTGCTTAAGACTTTTCTCATTTTTGCTAGATCTGGGGTTCTAGTTTGATTTTGTTTTGCTTTATTTTGTAATAGTGAGGAAGACCAGCAGAGTGCTTGGGACATCAGTTGTCACCCTGGTAGTTAATTCCAACCTAGGACTCTGTCCAAAATTGAGGTCCCTTAGATGCCCACCCAGAGGAAACAATTTCTTATGGGTCTCGATATTCTTTGAAAGTTGAGGGGTGCAGTCCACAAAGGTCAGGGCTGCCCCCACTGGCTCCTCAGGCTGCTGAGCTGATAGTGAGATGCTAACTTTGGTGAAGGAATGGAGGCTGGAGGGAGAAATGGTCACAGCTGTGGCGGTTAGAGGGCAGAGTGGAAGGTCCTATGCCAGGACACCATTCCTGAGGCCACGTACCTTGGGAAAAGCCGTTCACAGCCTGTTCTCCTTCCTTCAGTTCATTAAAGCACATAACAGAGTTGGCTATTGTGACATCATTTCTGCTTAGATTGTTCCCGCAAACATGTCAGGGAGAAGTTCCTGCTGAACTTTCCCGGGGCTTTCCTGCGTAAGTTAGGTCGGGATGCACTTTCTGCTGCCGCCAAGTTCGCTTCTGGCCTGGACCCAGGACATCAGGAGTGCAGCTGCCGGGCAGCGCGAGGCGGGCTGTGGAAGCCCGGTCGTGTACTTGGCTTCCAGAATGGGATGTTGATGGCATGACTGTAAAATGTGCCTAGGGAAATTTTATTTTTAAATTCTTTTCTTATTTGAAGTAATTGAAACAGTACATGCTCTATAGACCGACCCGTTAACCTGAGTGGCCCAGTTGACGTCCTTTTAAAGGATTCTTTCAACTTTAAAATTAAATATACTGTTATCATGGGAAGAGTGGAGTGCTTTTTTCTTCTTTTTACTTTTATTTGTTTTCCAAGATTGAGCATATTAACATTCATTTTTTAAAATTTTTTTTCATTAGACTTTGCTTGAGTAGTTTTTGGTTTCCAGAACTATTGAGCGGAAGGTATAGAGTTCTCATTAATATCACGCAGGGGGTGAGGCGCGCAGCTCCGGGCTACAGCATGGGCTTGGAGTTCAAGGGGCCCCGGTTCAATCCCCTGCACCAAAAAAGTCTTGCATTCCTGTGACTTGTTTCTTAGAATTAATAAGCCAATATGGCTCCATTATTATTAACCAAAGCCCCTATTTGACTTTAGGATTCACTCTTGGTGTTGTACATCCTGAGTTTTGACAAATACATAATAACATGCATCCTCCAATATAGTATGAAATAGAATAATTTAACTGGTCCTAAAACCCCTAACGGTTCTATCTCCACCTCTTCATTCCTCCCTTTCCCCCAAGCTTCTAGCAACCACCAATTTTTCCTTTTTCTTTCTAACTCTGTCATTTTGCCTTTTCCAGATGTCAGATAGTTGTAATCACACAGGAAATATCCTTTTAAATTGGCATTGAAGATGCCTCTGTGTCCTTTCATGGCTTAATAGCTCATTTCCTTTTATAGTTGAATAATATCGCGTTGCATAAATGGATCACGGTTGTTTATCCATTCGCCTATTGAAAGACATCTTGGATGTTTCCAGGTTTGGGCAGTTGTGAACAAAACTGTCACAAAGGTTTGTGCACAAGGTTTGGGTGTGGATGTAAGTTTTCAGCTCATTTGGGTTAATATGCTTGATTGTGTTAGAAGAGCCTGTCTAGCTTTGGAAGAATCTGCCAAACTGTCAAAGGGACTAATTCAGCAATGAATTAGAGTTCCTGTTGCTCCACCTTCTCACCAGCATTTGATGTTTGTCAACGTTTTGGATTTTGTCTTTTTTTTTTTTTGGTGCTGGGGATCGAACCCAGGGCCTTGTGCTTGCAAGGCAAGCACTCTACTGACTGAGCTATCTCCCAGCCCCCGATTTTGTCATTTTAACAGGTGCATAGTAGCATCTCATTATTGCAATTCCCTGATGACATGACGTTGGCGATCTTTCCATTTACTTATTTGCCATCAATAATTCCCCTTTGGTGAGGCGTCTGTTCAGAACTGCCAATTTTCAAAGTTATGTTATTTTCTTATTCTTGAATTTTAAGGGCTCTTAGTGTATTTTGGATACCAATCCTATGTTAGATACGTGTTTTGCATACGCTTTCTTCCAGTCTCTGGCTTTTCATTCTCTGAACAGTAATGATTTTTTTCATGAATGTAATCAGGGAGAAAAGTGTTTTTAAACAAACCAGACTCCCACTTTGGCTTGGCACCCACTACCTACCCAAGAAAATACAAACAGCCTTAGGGGATCCAGGTAGGTAACAGGCTGCATGGTAGTTGATACATGAGAAGCCCGACACAGTGTGGTTTCCTAATTGAATGTGAGCATTGTAACTGCTATAGGGAGAGCAAGATGGAGGTGAGCCCCAAATTAAATAAGGAAAAAAAGAAACTTGGTTATAGAACTATGCATGGAACCTTGAAAGATTTTTCTCTCAATTTTCATTTTTTTTCAATTCTCTTGGTTTCCTCTCCACTTATGCTCCTTAAGTAACTAGAATTCCTAGAATGACTGGGAATCTCTAAGGTTGTTAGCTTCCACTAAAAACAAGATTTAGCAAGAGAGAAATTATTGGTTTAAATTTAAGGAGAATTGGCAGTATTTATTTACTCATTCACTCTCACTTGGGTATTCATTCCACAGGTGTTTATTGAGCACCTACTACATGACAGGCACTGTATTTGTTGCTGGCAATACACAGGGAACAGATCTGGGCTTGCTCTTGTCAAGTTTCTATTTTAAGGGAGAGATGGACATATAAGTCTGAAATCAAATCTCTTTGGCCAGGGTATCCGAGAGCTATAGGAAATACAGCAGAGAGAAATTTGGTTCTCCGGGGAGAAGAGTCACACACGCTTATTCCAGAGCTAAGACCTGCAGGAGATGGCTCAGGAATTGGCCAGGCAAAGAGTAAAGTAGGATGTTTCCAGCCCTCTGCCTGTTGCCCTTCCATACTGGGAAAAGCTCACACTTGAGAGATACAAGATTAAGATTGTTTCTGACTTCAAAAAAAAAAAAAAAAAAATTGAAATGAAACCTGCCTACAGAAAAAAAAGTTTAAATAGAGATGGAGAGCATAATGAATTATTGTAATATAAGTACCCAGGCAAGTACAACCAAGATGACCAGACAGAACTCACCCACAGCAAGAGCCCCCTGTGTCCCTTTAGGATTGTGACTCTTGTTCTTCTTATGGTAGCCGCCTAGGCATGCAACCCTAAATATCATAATTTAATTTTGCCTGTTTGTAAACTTTGTGCAGTTGGAACCAAACAGCATATCTCTTTGGTGTGTAATTGCTTCTTCTGTCCCCCACCCCATTTAATGTTATATTTTTAAGATTTGTCACTGCTGTATAATATTCCATTCTAGAAACAGATCACCCTTCACAAATCCATCCTTCTCTTGATGGTCCTCTGGGTTGTTCTTTTCTGTTGATGGGCAGCTGGAGCTCTTAAAAAGAAAAAAAAAAATGGTCCCATACTCTTGGTAGTGTGGCATAGCAGTCTCTGGAATCAAGCTTAATTTATGTCCCAGTCATGCCACTCTAACAGCTTTGTGACTTTGAGTAAGTTGTTTAACTTCCCTGTGCCTCTCTTTCCTAAAGTCTGAAATAGGAATAATAAAATCACCACCTTTATAGGCTGTGCCTAGAAAGTGCTTAACACAGTACTTCATTTATTGTAAGCATTTGACAATGGTGAATGTGGGCTTATGCTTGTTACTCATGGGAATATTCTGTTGTTCTTTGAGTAAGTTCTCTACCAAGTACATATGGCCTGACCTTCCAGATTTTAGATTATAGAAGGCTTTGAGATCCTTTTGTTCAACTCATTTGGTAAATGAGGAAACTCCATCCTAGCTACTCTCAAACTGAACCCAGAGCTGGGTTCTCAGGAGACGTAGCGAAGTGATACCTCTGGACGGGCTTTCCAGCCCAGTCTATTCTTGTGGGTCCTTTGAAAGGTCATCTTAGCTTCTTAAATGTATTTTCCTCTTTGCTGTATAAAAGAACTGGGAGAATAAAACCTCAAAGGGTTGATCGTTAGCACTATGTTTATCTGTAGACAGTGAAGTCTGTTATATTTACATCCAAATTATTTCATTGCTTCTTCCTTGGTCACAGGGTTTCAAGTGCTCTATCTTAGTAAGGCTCAAAGGTGAGAGAACAAAATAAGGGACATAAAGTCACTGGGGGTGGGACAGATTATTGGCTTTAGGTATAGGCATGATGTTTAGTTTGGAGTGACAGTTAGATTTGGAATAACATTAACTGTGATTTTAAAAACCACATATTTCTGTGAATATTATTGGGGTAAAGACAGGAGGGAGAAATACAGTGCACAATGGATATTAAATGAGCCTATGATTTTTCTCCCAATTAAGAGCAATTCACAGGTTAGGGGTATAGCTCTGGGTTCAATCCCCAGGACTAACAAACAAACAAACAAACAAACATTCACACTAACTTCCTGACACTCCACTTCATATCACACACTCAGTGTCAGACTCGAACTTTGCTTGAGCTTCTCACCACTGCCATGCACCCCTCCAGGGTCACATTCCCCCTCTTTGTATTAAGGTAAAATTCTCTGCTCCATGATCTATGGTCCTAGGTTCCCAAAGAGAGAGAATGTGTGTTTATGTCCATGTGTGATATTGCAGCAGCTCCAAGAGGACTCTGGGTTGGGACCGTCCTTCAAAACTAAGGCTCCAGGTGAGGGCTCGCTGCAGATGAATAGAACCTGGTCCACAGTCAGCATCTAATAAAGTTCAGCTGCTGCCTCTGCTATTTCCTGCTCCTCCTATGAGAATCACAATTTTTTTTTGTTTTGTTTTTTGGTACCAGGGATTGAATCCAGGGCTGCTGAACCACTGAGCCACATCCCAACCCTTTTTTTAAAAATACATTTTAATAAGAGACAGGGTCTCACTGAGTTGCTTAGGGCCTCCCTAAGTTGCTAAGGCTGGATTTGACCTTGTGATCCTCCTACCTCAGCCTCCCGAGCTGCTGGGATTACAGTCGTGCGCCACTGCACCTGGCAAGAATCACTTTTGAGAGTAGCTCGTTTCTGAATTAGTAGCCCCTTCTTCATTCCATCCACATCGTCAAGTGTTCTGGCCTGTGCTAGCATTTCTTTACATTTGATTTTTTCCTCGATGCCACTACAGGTGTCATGAGTTTGTCCCCTTGAACTTTTTCTACACTTAAGAGTAGGACTAAGGGAAGGAGTTGAGTTGTATTAATTTACCTCAACGGCACAGGGTATATTTAGAGGCCCCACCAACTCCATCCGCATTCGAACTCGCAGCAAGCAGTTAGAACAGCCAGTCTACCCAGGCCAGTGCGTCTGACCTAATATACATGCAGATATCGTGTTCCCAGGGGGACTGTCCCTTTTTAAAAGAAGAAATGAGCGATATCCCTTTTCATTCCATTGGTGCCAGGTATTTTCCCTAAGCAGCCTCTTTAAAAGAACAAATTCAAACAGGCCCAAGAAACAAATGCAAGAGATCTACAAAGCTCTTAGGGGATGAGTTTACACACTATCCTCATTTCAGAGGAGACGTTTTTATGCCAGGTCACAATGGCTGGGTTCTCCCAGTGGGCGCGCATCCACTTTAAATGTCCAATCGGCATTTGTGCAGAAATCAGATAAATGCAAAGAACTCTAGGTTTGTTTCTGTTCTTAACTGATTGGTCCTTCAAAGGACAGTTTCCATGCTAACTCATTACACAGGTCTGAATGTTCCGGGTACCCGTGGGGGATAGAGCACCCAAGGATCCATTCCAAATCTCCAAGGGTCACATTACACAGTGTGCATTCTGTGTGTTTTTCACGGCTGCATTCACGATACACCAGGCAGTTCAGCACAGAGCACGCTATATTCTGCCTTCTGCTTTTCATCTTGGGTTGCCATTTGGGGACCAGGAGACTTCCCATCTCTTGTAGTCGGCTCATTCTTTGCTCCAGACTTGCACCCTTTGATTTAGTCCATTAGTGGAACGCTCACTTCAAGGAGCAGTTTCTGTTTAACACTGTGGGAAAGCACTGGAAAAAAAGGACCTCACATTTCCCCTTCCCTTAAGAGGGGAGTTAGAACAGATAGCCCCTCTAACCTACTGCCCGGAGCAAACCACCCATCTGAGCACAGTTGACAACCTGGAAATAAGTCCTAAATTAGAGGATTAGAGGACTGAATGCATACTACATAAAGGTTTTGCTCATGAGAGAGCTAGACCCAGAGCATTCTAAACATTGGCCTCAGGTGACTGTCTTCCCTCGGGCACGCTGACGGAATGGTCATTCAGGCCGATTTCACACATCCTTTGCAGAACATGACACTACAGGCCCCTCTAGAAAGCCAGGGGCAGTCACGCAGCCTCGCTCTAGAAGCACGCACAAATGTTCACCAGCAAAATGCTGAACATGATGCCAAGGACTTCCTTAACACTTCTCGTTCCCATCAGGGTCTGCATCCCAGGCTAAGAATCCCTATACCAATGACAGGAATTGATTTATTTTGGAGATTTCAGTGTCATGGTTAGAAAGACTGATTTTTCTTCCTGCTTCCCACAGCTGAACAATTTTAAAATGGCTGTTTCTTCTTCTATGTGGCAAATCTTCAAATACTTGTAGATTGCTGTGGCTTTTTCAGTTAGAATTCTCTTTGGGGGCTTTGTCTCTAAAATTCATCAAATGACACACAAAAGTTATTTAAGAAAACTTTGCGTTATTATCTGAGGCCTGGGGACTAAAGATGGGCACTCAATCCCCAAAGCATCAGAAGCCTGGCTACTCAAAATGTCAAGGCAGACAGGTGGCTGTGGTCTTTTTCTTCTTCATTCAAAAAGAAAGAAGAAGAAAGTTATCCCTTAAAAAAAAAATCTCAGGAGTCTTTCAAAGAATGAAACTTTAAGCTTATTTATGTCTTCATCACCTTCATTTTTTTTTTTTTTTTTTTGTACTGGAGATTGAACCCAGGGGGTGCTTAACCACTGAGCCACATCCCCAACCCTTTTTTAATGTTTTTAAATTTTGAGATGATGTCTTACTGAGTTACTCAGGACCTTGCTAAGTTGTTGAGGCTGGCCTCAAACTTAAGATCCTCCTGCCTCAGCCTCCCAAGTCATTGGGATTTAAGGCTGTCTGCCACCACATCTGGCATGGCTCCTTTTGTAATTCAAATTATTACTTAACTACTGCTCAGTTTTCCATATTTAATAAAGAGGGAGAATTCTTAGTGGAATTCTAGACTGAAAGTTAGAACATAAAGCTGGAGATAATATCACTTTACATTTTACTTTGAACTCCCTACAAAGTGGGGTTAATGTTTTCTGAGCCACTTTTATATGCTAAGATAATTTATGCACAACATAAATTAGTGTTGTTGCTGTCCTTGAAAGCAGTTTTTCCCTGGTTCTCATTAGTATCAGTCTGTACTTAGATGTTAACCCTATTTTGACTTCATATCAAAATTACTCTTTATCAGAGTCCCAGATATCTCATATTTTGTGTTTTGGAGTTTTTACATTGTCTGTAGGTTTTCTTTCATTAAAGACTAAGTTACCATTATGTATAATTTAGAGAAGAATGGAACTATAGAAAAAAAACTCAAAAATAAATAATAATAACAAAAGCAAGACTAAAAGCCTAGAAATGAGGTATTTATTCTTGGTTTGGGCTAGTTAGTTAACTCTCCATGAAAACTTGGTAGGTGGGCCTCAGTCACTGAGTTCCCTAGAGTTACATGACTTGATATGGCGAAGATGCTGGGGTCAGTACCCAAGTCCTATTTTTCAACAGATACTTAGTCATCTTTCCGCCTCCTGAAAAATGACTACAGTTTCTGCACTTACAAAACTAAGTCACATCTGGAACCCAGAAGGAAGGAGCCATGTGGGAACAGGAGTCTTGAGAAGAGAGATGACCTTCAGGCAAAGAGAGTCAACACAAGACAACTCCTCAGGAAGCGAGCTGGGAAACAGGAGAGTGTTATTCCTCCTTCTGTTCTCATCTCTTCCTTTCATCTGATCTGCTCAGGCTCCCTATTGGCCAAAATTGTGGGAAGTCAGACTTGCCCATACAAGTCAGCCTCTGGGCCCAGAGTGAGGTAAAAATGGATGAAGTGAGAATCTGGAAGGAAGGAATGCTCCTTCTTTTAAAGGGACTCCATATAACCTCAATCCCTCAGTCAAGCTCTCACCCTCTGTCACGAAGTTGCAAAACACTTCTTTGGAAGATATTTTTTAAACTGGTGCTTTAGGTAGGAATTATTCTCTGCTTCCAGAAACATGTCTTAACTGGGCATGGTGACATGCACCTGTAATCCTAGTGGCTTAGGAGGTTGAGGCAGAAGGATCTCAAGTTCAAGGCCAACCTCAGCAACTTAGTGGGACAATGTCTCAAAATAAAAATTACAAAGGGACTGGGGATATGACTCAGTGATTAATCACCCCTGAGTTCAACCCCTGGTACCAAAAGAGACCTACTAGAATACAACGTTAACAGATAAATATCTATTTTCCAGGGGTGGACAGTTTCTGGTGTTGGTTTAGACGATCAAAAAATAAGCAAGGTCAATTTTCTGCAATTTTCTTTATTTTTCTTGCATGGTCAAAAATAGCTACTGCTGGATCTCCAGCTATCGTGACTGCATTTTTTTTTTTTTTTTTTTTTTGCAAAAGAGCTAGAAGGATTTTCCTGGAAGCCCCACCCAGTGAATTCTCTTCACATCTCAAGGGCCTCCTTTAGCTGCAAGAGAAGCTGGGAGACATATCTGAGTTGATGACACTTGCTGCCTCCCCTGATTTAAGGGTTCTGTTGGGAAGCAAACAAGGGAGAATGATGTTGAGCCGGCCGGCAGTGATGTCTACTCAAGGTAGCATTAACCACTGGAAGCACCTGGGCTTAGGGCACTGCTTTATGTCTGTTTCCAAACTTGAGAGTTTTCAAGTCATCTGAATCAGACCTTCCCTTCTGACTCTTCAGATTTACCATCAGGTCTTTCTACATTGTATAATAAGACCTGCAGGCAACTGAAAAGCCAGTTACATGCAAAAATTATAAAATCCCAAGGCAAATATTTAAGGTCTTAAGGTCTTGTGGAAACAGTTTGTGCAAATAAAATGCAGCTATTTCTGGTAGAATCTAGAAATTGGAAAAAAGGGGAAAAAATGGAAAAGATGTATTTTGGGAATGTGCTGGCATAAGTACAAAGGATATAATTTTTTGTTCAAGAATATTTCACAGTATGTATTGAGAACCTTTAAAAAATGTTTAGATCCTTTATCCCAATAATTTACTCACAATCTCTTTTTTTTTAAGTCTAGAAAAAATTAAGAGAACAATTAAATGAATTTGGTACAGTCACATGTGAGAATAAGATGTAACCATTAGAACTGACATTTATTCAGCATTTCAGAGAGTGTGGGAGAACTGTTTTATTTTCATAATAACCTTAGGTTCTGCTACAGCTTTACCTGAGTATTCCAATTCTCTAAGTTCTCCCTCTCCCTAAATATCCAACAAAAATGGCTTGAGCTTCCATCCCATTCAACAGTAGGATTTCTACTTTACTTTTTGAGGAGCTATCACCATCTCAAATTGCAGGAAAATCCCCAAACACGGTTTTAGAAAGACAATGATGACAAAGAATTTTAAGGAATAATTCATAAAAGGAAATACAAATGACCTAAGACAGCTTGCAAAAATGCTCAATCTCAAAATTTAATGAGAAATGAAAATTGTATTTTTGTGTATTAAATAGACAAGAATGGAACAAAAAGATAATATGCAGAGAATACAAGGAAGTAATATATGGCGGGCACACCTGTAATCCCAGCAACTTGAGAGACTGAAGCAGGAGGATGGCAAATTTTAGACCAGCCTGGGCAATTTAGCAAGCCCTTCTGTCAAAAAGTTAAAAAAATAAAAAGGGTTAGAGTTATGACTCAGTAGTTGAGCATTTGCCTAGCATGCAGAAGACTCTGTGTTCAATCTCCAAAACAGTTTTTTTTTTTTTTAAAGTGGGCCATCTGATTAAGTATGATCATTTTAGATACATTTTCATCGTCTAGAGGAGGGTCTCAGGACCTTCTGAAAGAGGACTATAGTTTGCTTTCAAGTCTTTTCTCCTCCTCTCCTTAAACTTCCCATAATACACCTCAAAAAAAATCCCCAAACCTGTATTACAAAAGAGTCTGGCTACAGTGATGACAACTTGAAATATTAGTCTTAATATCAGCAGGGAATAACACATTAAAATACACTTGGATTTTAACAATGAAAATACATTGAATTAAAAATGTCTGTGAGTTTCATTATTGTTTTCTTAGTAATTCCCAATAGTTTGTATTCGAATCACATAATATAAGAAAGAATCTAAAACAGCTGAAGAGACTTATTCCTAACTGTTACATTATAAAGGGAAGGATGAAGCAATGTTGCTCAGTTAAAAGGTCTCTTTGAGTTGAAAGTACAGCTTAGGTACTGGTGACACAGAGGAACAATGAGTTCCAAAATATGACTTTCATATTATTATTCATTGATAGTAACACCTCATGTGAATTGTGTAGGCAATAACGTTAGAATGGAGTTTATACATAAGTCATGCTTTGAACATGCATTGCAGCTAGAATTCTATCACCTGAGTTTTTCTGTGTTCCACTCATCCTAGCAACGAACAATTATTTTTGATCTTGTGTGAGTGGCCAGTGGAAAAATTTCAATTTCTTCAACAGCATTTTCACTGATGAACTTATTAAAATTATCCACACTAAACTTATTAGAATATTGAAATCTATAGTTATGAGATCATGCTGGTAAAAGATAGTTCAAATTATTTAAACTTATGCACCAAGTGTGAAAGCCTTCTGCAGTTTGAAGAGGGCATCGCTCTCAGTAAGTAAATCTTCTCTACATAAATCTGAAGTTCAAATGTTTCTGATTAGTGCCCTGCTGTCTTCTGGTACCTCCTGCAAGGCAACAAGATTAGTGGAGTGTATGAGTTCTTCATATCTTGTCATGATTGGGACCAGGTTTAAGAGCAGAGCAGAAGCAATGGGAAAGGACCACCATAATCCATGCCGAGTCACAGACTCAAGCCTTCGGGCTTGAACATAGGTGTTTGTCAATCATCTAACTTGGAAAATTGTCACATTTTTAAATGAGACAGCTAACACAGTGGCATGTGAGAAAGAGGTTGTAGAATTTTTGTAAGCAACCTTTAGTTGAAACAATACTTTGAGCTATACTGACTACAGATATCGTCTCGAAGATCGTGTCTTCTTGTCTTGCCAGTCTATGCCCAAAGAGCAAAAATCAAATAATGAAGTAGAGGAGGAGGAAGTGATTCAGATGTAAACTTGATGCTTATAGTAATAATGCATTCTACTGAAACTGTCTTTCTCATCCAAAGTCATAACTAGATGAGTGTTAATGGAATGGATAAGCAAGTCGATAAGGTCTTTGTGAGTTTCAGATTCTCAACTGTGTGGGTTTTACCCTAAAATTTTAAGTGATGTTAGTGAAGGTTGTGGGAGATCCAAAACAAAGGACTCACAGAATATTCAAAGTTTTCTTTGGATCTGGAAGTATAACATTACTTTTTTATTATTTAAAAAACAAAAAACAAAAAAACTGAAATGTTTAAGAAGTTAGTAGGTACAGCTTCACCCAGAGCAGCAAAGAACAAATCTCTGCATCCAGTCTACAGGAGGTGGTTGGTTTGGCCTTTGGCTGAGGTTTGGAAAAGGGATGACCAATGAGCAGCTTTCCCAGAATGCTGAGGTTCTAGGCAGCAAGTTCAATGGGACAAAATAAAACACAGTGAGAATGACAAGCTGAATGTCACCTTGAGGAAAGCCACACCTCCCATCGCTTCTCACAAAGACCAGAAATAACTACAAGTGCTTAGAAAGTTGCATCTTTAGTGGTCTTAACACAGACCCCACCCCCACCCCTAAAAAAGAGCCTGAAGAAATTTAGGGTGGGATGACCAAGAGTCATGCACATCTTTGATGTCTTTTTAAGTAAAATTTCACATTCCATCTAGCAACTCTCTAAGGAAATAGTAGTATTAACAACAGCTAGGAAATAAATGCATTTTATCATGAGCTTCACATGGTTCCTGAGGAGCACTGATGGATCATGGATAGATTATGGGCTGTGCTCTGCACTCTCAAAGCAGCCAAGCAGGAGAGGCATCGGGAGCAGCCTGTTTATCCTCTGGGTGCCATGACATGGTAAAGACTGAAAAGCCCTACTTTGTAGTCGTACTTTGTAAAATAACCTGAATTCCATAGGAAGGGATGTGTAAAATTATGAGTAAATAAATGAAGGCAGAAGAACATGGAAGGAGGTCAGAGAAGGGAGACCAGAGCCTCAGTCCAGGTACTGCTGCCTCCTTTGTTTGACCACACTGATTCTCTAACAATAAATAACTCAGAAATGTTCTAGCAAATGTTCAAGAGTGAGGGCATATGGAGCGTTTCATTTTGTTTGTGTTTAAAATATGATTTCCACGCAGATGGCATTGGTTTAGCTATTGCATGAATTTGTTTGGCTCTTCCTTTGCTCAAGTCAGAGATGAGAAGCATCTAGATCTCTGAAACTCAAACTCCCAGGGTTGAATCCTGCAGTTTCCCTTACCATGTTCTGCAGAGGTGCTGGCTCTTGTGCCCAAGACACTTTGCTTATCAATGACAGCCCAGTGACTTTCTACAGTGGTTTTGGCTGGCTCTTGGAATATTAAAGTTAAGGTGTAAAAGAAAGCCATGGAAATCACATGGACATTCAGTGCAGGTGTTGAGATATTTAGATTCCCCAGTGTGGTTACTGTAGCAGGAATTGGGCCACAATTATAGAGCTGACAATTACTTCTTTTAAAGGCTGAATAATCTTCTTTAAAAATATCCAGGGACAAGATCTGCAAAAATGAAGCCGGGGGCATATGTCCTATTAGATATGTTGGTATTTCCTCTCCAAAAATATCCAGTCTGCCATTTCCACTTCTAATCTTGTTGGCTAGGGTGGGTGGGAGGAGAGAAAAACAAACTAAAATAACACCTTAAAATTCACAAGACTGTGAAGGTCTTTTTTTTTTTTTATTGTCGTCACCGGAGGCCCTGGAACTTCTCCAGGGACCACCGGAGTGCCTGCTGTGTTTCCTCTTCTCTGTATTTAGTTTTCTTAGGTGCACACCTCATCATTTTCCCAAAGGTTAGCTAAAGTCAGTGTCTCATTCTTACATTTCCCCAGGGCAAGGAGATTCAGGCAACTTCCAAAGCTACACAAGTCTCATGGTCTTCTCTCCACACTAGTGTGGAATCCTCAGTATGACCAGAATAAGATGCCCACTCAGTCACCACCAGCCTCATTGTACCCTAATTGTACCCTTGAATTGTACCCTAATACACAGACAGAAGAGTCATTTCTTTCCTGAAACCCTGTGAGAGAGAGAGAGACTGTAAAATCGGATGGTTGTTTTCTCAAGTTTTATGTTTTGGACAGTGATCCACAGAAAACTGGGAGTCCTGGAAATGAGTTGCTCTTTTATTCCCTAAATCCTAGAATTCAGATAGTCTTTGCCGGCTCCTTCTACAGAACCTGGCTCTTTCAACAAGAGCTCATTATAAGGCAATATGGATTATTTGAACATGAGGGTATTTCCTCTACCTAAACCTAATTTAGCTAGTTTGGAAGAGGAATTAAGGAGACTTAGACATTGGTATGGTTCTGGGGGAAGATCCAAGATTAAAGTACCAAGCTGCCAAAACTATCATTTCAAATGTTGTGAAATCATTTTAGATCTTGTACAAAAGTTCCTGACTAAAGAAAACAAGTTTTCCAATTTGGAGAGAAAACCAACCTCTCCCAGCTGCTGGAACAGGGTCAGGGAAGCCATGTTTAAAGGAAAAGGAGACCTGAATGTGAATCATCATCAGGGTTGCTTGGGGTTGAGCTGTTGGATCTACTTTTTATTTAGCTCCTTCTCTTATGCTAGACTTATGTTACAAGACACATAATTCATGTTTTTTTATTTTGGATCTTTGTGAACAAAATAACTCTATTTCACATTGTCCACACTGATTCAGCCAGAAAGCATCAGAGCTAGGATTCAACCCAGGCTTTCTTTGCTCCATAGCCTGGGTGCTGGATTGCTGTGCTCTGTTATTTTCCTTGCAAACACATGTCACTCTTCTCAGTGGAATCAGACACCTAACCCTGCTTTTTGCCGGTTTTCCTTAATGATTATTATAAGACCGGGAGGGCTGATTTTATTTAGCAAATGACCATTCTGATTATTTGTTCTTGAAAAACAGCCATTTGTGTATTACTCCATTCTTGGTTTTGGATTTAGCTGAAGTTTTTCTCAGTGTGTTGCAGATCTCCAGGCAAATTTCAATGGCACAAACATCAAAACACTTAATTTACCAATTAGCGTTACCCCAGCACCCCCATCTGAAAAGGATAGGCAGAACCTTGGAAATTCCTCTGGCCTTTTCCTTGTTCCTCATGCTATCATTGTTGCCTGTCTGGTGCTAGGAAAAAAGATAGGGGTCATGGTTTAGATAAGTGTCCCCCAGAGGTCCACTATGTTGAAAAGTTGGTCCCCTGGGTGATGCTAGTGGGGAAATGGTGGAACTTTTAGGAGTAGGGACCTAGTGGGAGGACTTTAGGTCATTAGAGGTATGCTGAAGGTGATTTTGGGATGCCAGTCCTTTCCTGTTTCTCTTTTGTCCCCTGACCATGAAGTGGAAAGTTTGCTGTGCCACATACTCCCTGCCATTTCCATCTGGCTTACCCACCAGAGGCTCAAAGCAATGGGCCTGCCCAGTCATGGACCTTCAGAACTGTGATCCAGAATAAACCTTTTATCTTTGTAAGTTATTCTCAGGTATTTTGTTACAGTGTCAGAAAGCTAGCCAGCATAGTGGGATTCAATCTTTATGAAATAAACGAATCTATTCCATCATTCTAAAAGACTCACCAATAATATCTCTGGTGATGTAGAATTACTTCCTAAAAGCATGCTGTTAACAAAGCCTATGTTTCCTGAGATAGATAGAATTTATGTAGATTTAATTCATCAGACTCATGGGCTTTTACCTAGCAATGAGTGATTTCTGAAGGAATAGGGGCTATTAGTGGATGTTTTCGAGCAATAGCAACTAAATGTTTTTTTTTTAAATTCCTTAAATAGACATTAATTTGTTATTTGCTATGATGCATGACACTGAAATAGAAATATGAATATGATTCTGTACCTGCCCTCAGGTAGGATAATTGTTATTATGTTGTTATACACAAGATCAAATTGTAGCCTACCATAAGGACATTTAACATGGACTTGGGACTTAGGGAAAGCTTTCAGGAGAAGAAGGGCCTCTGATGGTTCTTACAGGATTAGAGGACTAAGAGTTTGTGGTACTGGAGCAGAGGCTGAGCTCTGAGAACCAGTAGAAGATAAGCTGGAGGGGTAAGGAGATGTCAGATCAGGAAGGGCCATGTGTACTGAGCAGGGAACTGTCTGTCCTGAACATTATGGAGAATCATTGAAGATAAGCAGAGGAGTGACATGCTCACTTAGACAATTATCTCTGACTACCTTGCGGAGAGTAGGTGTGATAGAGGCAACACTGGAGATGAGATTGGCAGAGAGGTAGTCGCTGTGGTCCAGGCCAGAACCGGTGAAAGCCAGAACGAAAGCAGTTGAGATTACTGCCATGGTTCATGCCAGAGGATAAAAACGGAACATGCAGGACTTGAGGACTGGTGTGTGGTGGGAAGTGGCAGAGGCCGGAATCTGGAATGAGGCGCTCATGTTTCTGACTTGAGTTCTTCCTAAACAGAATTCAGAGAAGTGATGTCTTCTCAACAACTCTTTAAGGCACCGAGTCTCAATGACAGCTGCAATGACAGCTCAATGACAGCTGCAATGAAATGATACTAGAGAAGTAAGTGTGCAAACAAGGGTCAGCCGGGCGCAGTGGTGCACGCCTGTAATCCCAACCACTCGGGAGGCTGAGGAGGAGGATCTCGAGTTCAAAGCCAGACTCAGCAACAGCACTCAGCAACAGCAAAGTGCTAAGCAACTCAGTGAGACCCTGTCTCTCAATAAAATACAAAATAGGGCTGGGGATGTGGCTCAGTGGTCAAGTGCCCCTAAGTTTAATCCTCGGTACCCCAAAACAAACAAACAAACAAGGGTCGGCCTTTCAATATGCAGATTGAAATATCAGTGGTTGGGTGGAGAAAAAGGCCTAAGGTCAGTACCTCCTCCTCCCACCAACAGCACAGCCCCGTCCTCAGGGCCAAAGCTGGCCCCTTGGAATGTGATGGCCCTCCTGTACAGCATGGCAGGTGTTCTTCTGGTTTCCCCTCTTAATGAAAAGATTTCAACAAACAAATATCTACAAATTGAGAAACAGATTCATAATGCAAAATGTTTTGCAAACCTATGCCTGGTTTCTCATTTATTCTAGTCCAGTCAATTATGAGAAATAAGCCATGCCATGACTGTTTTCCTCTGGGTATTCCTGCACCTCTTATCACTTCGGTAATTTGGCATGTAAATTCCAGTCTCCCGTGCTTGATATTTTGGGTGGTCCTTGTAGTTTGTCTCTGTTTTACTAATTGGGATAGGGCTCCAATAAAAGAGAGTTCTATATCTTTTAAAAACACATATACATATACATATACTATAATCATATGTAATCTCAAGGCAGAACCTCTATGGGAGAGTTCTGGTATTCTAGAAATTGGACTGCTTCTAAGGGACATTCTCTCTATATATATTCTATGCTGTGTCAGCAAATTTAATTGAATTTAAAATCAAACTGCATCTAATTTGGTAATGAGTAGGAGATGGGGTGCTTGTGAGTTGAAGCACAAGAAGACAGTAAAGTGGCTACCTATATGATGAATTAAAAATGAATTGTTCCAAAAAGAACTGTTTGTAGGTTTAAGAGATATAGTCCAAAGACAGCTATTAACTCCATTGGAAAGTCTGGGTAACTGTTTATTTTCCAAAGTAGAATGAATAGCTGGCAAAAGACAAGCACTCTTATAAATAACCAGGAATAATTGTGGCATTTAGTGGCATGCAAATTCCACTTTAATTGACTCGAAATTCTCCTAAATATTTTGTACCATTATTGAAAAAACTCTAAGGGGAGGGAATGACTCTTCCCGCATAAGCTAGAAGCATTTCAAGTTAAGAGGTAAAAAGATAATGGTAATACAAATTTCACAATACATTTTTTTTTTAAGAAAAGGAGAGCAGAACTTTTAAAATCCTGGATTTGGTTGTAAATGGAACATATAAGTGGTCCTGTTTAAGATTAATTTCTATCAGTCAATCGTAGCCGCTCCTTTCCCTTCCTATTCACTCCTGAGTTGATTATTAACTAAAATCCCAGTTAACACTTAAAGTTCCTTAAAAATGCATTCAAGGACTGGGGAGATAGCTCAGTTGGTAGAGTGCTTGCCTTGCAAGCACAAGGCCCTGGGTTCAAATCCCCAGCACCACAAGAAGAAAAAAAAAGTGTTCAACACCTGCTTTGTTATTCTTTCTTATTAATGCTTGGAACTGCAATATCACCTGCTTAATCTACCCATTTTATAGTTGAGGAAGCAAAGAAACAAGAATGCAAAATGACTTGCACCAACTCAACATAAATAAAGACACCCCTCCTCCTGCCCAACACACATACACACTCTGCTCCCATTGCTGAAGCACTTCCTCTGAGTTGCTGGCATTCACCAATCAGAAAAACTTAATTGTGCCCTATTTATAGAATTGGAGTAAATCACAAAGTCTTAGCTAGTTTTGCCCAGAGATGTGCCCATTGTGATGATATGCAGGCCTGGTGGACCCTGCTGAACCTTTGTCAGGTTTCAAAAATACTTCATGGTAATTGTCTTTATTTGCAGTTGGCCATTACTTGATTTACTGAGATTGACCACTGTAATATATGGTTTTCAGGATTTCCACAACATTTTGGGGATTTTTTGCAATGCAGATATTTTCCTTTTGCCCAAGGCAATAATAGACAGGGATGCAAACACTGCTTTAAAGAGGGTGTCTGCTGATTTACATATTTTAAAAGTATTAAGATCAAAGGTAATGAGAATCTAATCCATATGGCATGTAGAAGATAAATAAGAATATTAATACTGTATCAAATACTAATTAAAAGAAACACATGGATCTAATTTTAAGAATGTAACTCAAGGGTGAAATACTCTTTGTGAAGTTAAGACCTGATTCTCTTATAAAAAGGACAGTTATGGTACACTGGATTTTTTTTCCCCCACAGGGAGAGAACTTGCTGATATATACACACATACATATAGATAGATTTTAGGTATATATATATATATATATATATATATAAATACGTAGAGATTTTAGGTATAAATATTATATATAAATTATATATATACATATATGTTATATATACACACACACATATACACAGAGAAAGAGAAAGCATGTATACTTTTATGGAATCAGAATAATTATGAGCACAGTTATTGTACTATAATAGTTGAGATACTTTTACATCTTTTTTGATGTCAAAGCAAACCTGTTGTTTATTTTATTACTAATATTTCTTTATTTATTTCCCAGTATGGAGGATCAAACCCAGCACCTTGAGCATACTGGGCAAGCTCTCCACCTCTGAGTTACATCCCCAGCCCCAAATCACTTCGTTCCAAGAACTGTTACCCCCATTTAAATGAAAAGGAAATATGCTCATAGAAGCAAATGAACATGTACCTAATCAGTCTCAGTCTCCTTCTCCCTCTCCTTTCTCTGGGTCTAGGCATCTGTTTCGGGGGAAGGTCAGAGAATTCTTTCATGCTCTACTTCAGGAGAGAGTGGCAGAGAAGGTCAGAGAGACCTTCCTGCTTCTGCTGTTTTCAGGCACCACGGTGCCGTATTCTGGGATAGTACTGAACTCCATCAGTGTTCCATGAGTGTTTAATTTACATGGATAGTGCTACCTCTTAATATAAAACAGCATGGCCTTTAAAAGAAGTTTGGTGACTTTATTGTAAGTCTTTTGCTGGCAAGTAATTGCATACCTAACTCAAACCAGCTAACATAATAAAGAAGATTTATTGACGCACTTAATTGCAATGTCCTGAGTACATGAGGCATGACTTCATCAGGACTTCACACTCTGTCCTTTACAATTCCCTCAACTCTGTCATCCTGCAGGATTAGCTTCACTCTCATTTGGTTCCCCTTTTAATGGCTAAATGACTGAAGCAGTTCTAGGCTTTATATCTAAACAAAACACTGTTTGCAAGGCGTTGGGGCTTCCATGTCTCTGAATTGAATTGGACCACCTCTAATCAAGCTCTCCAACCAGGGGCATGCTGTAGGCTACTTGGATGATGCCAATCCCCATAAGGGAAGGAATGGAGTTCCCTGGCTTAGGCCCACCAAGACCCGTCCCTGGATCTGGGAGTGGAATCAATCTCTTCAAATGCATGACTGCTGTGCATGGTGGAAGGAGTAAGATGGGTAGTGGGAAAACAAGTGTTCATTTTATCAATCAAGGCCCAATCTGGAGGCAGAAACCATTCATTATCTTCACAGAGAGAATTTAACAATTCTCTTTTTGTTTTGTTTTTTGGTACCAGTGGTTGAACCCAGGGGCACTTAACCACAGAGCCACATTCCTAGTCCTTTATATTTTTTATTTAGAGACAGGGTTTCACTAAGTTGCTGAGGCTGGCTTCGAATTTGCGATCCTCCTGCCTCGGCCTCCTGAGTCACTGGAATTACAGGCATGCACCACCATCCCTGGCAAGAATTTAACAATTCTTTAACTGTTAATAAATATTAAAGAATTGAAAAGGCAAAAGGAAGACACCGTAGTGTCCTCCACACACACTTTAAGACGCATCTGCCATTCCTACAGCTTGAAGAACAAAAAGAAGATGTGATTGTGAGCATGTAACCTTGAAAGATTGGTCTTGTACAGTTGAAACCTACACTTCTGAGTAGGGTCACTGTCCAGCAAGGGCTGGCATCTAGGGGACCAATGAGGCTGGTTCTTATATTATGGGGACACTGAAAACTGGAACTAACTGCTACTGCTATAATCACCTGTTGCTGTGGTGACATGAAAGCTGCAGCAGCCCCTCCTTGCCTATCCTGCTTTGCAGTCTCCCTCTAGCTCCCTCTGTTGGCGGAGTCTAACAGGGTGTCTTGCAGCCAAGGAGATATAGAATCTGCAGGGAAGATTCCTATCCTACCATCAGAGTATGAAGCTGAGCGTAATAGTAATAACATTAGGACAAGAAGGAAGAGGAAAGAAGTTAGTGTGCCTGTGTAGACTTTCTTGTACATTTTAAAAAACAACAAGAAGGAAATGTGCACAGCTGCTGTAATCCTTGTGAGTGGAAATGAAATGGTCACAAAACCAGAGTTGGTTGTGATTTCCCTATTCCATACTCTATGATCTCTCAGCAAGAACCTCAGGTGGCTGAACTTCTTTTCCTGACAAGGTGACCCAAACCTCATAAGGATCTGATTCTTCAGTGGTTCTGCGTATCTCTACTGTTGTGGTTTTCATTGACTTTTACTATTGAACTTACAAGTGTTAGGAGATACCCAGAGAGTCTTCTGGTTTGCAGATATACTCCTCTTTACTCCCATTGTATAAGTCCAGTTCCTAGCTAATAGGGATCAATAGATCCTATAGAGCAATCTCTGTCTTTGCCTCTCAGGTCAGTAGCATGAAGAGCCCCAAAATGCCAAGTGGCAATCTTGTTTTCTAATTCACGTAACCATTGTTGTGTCCCCTATTGGAAGCATTTTTTTCTTGAATACCTTCACTCTAGCAGAACTCAAAATTGTGGGGACCGGAGCAAAAATTCTATATAAAACTATTTAATTATGCAAACAACAATAAAATGTCAGAGTAAACCCATTATCTTTGATTTATCACTTCCCTGAAAATATATTTTTACCTCCAACTTTAATCTCCTTGAGGGCAGAGTCTGAAGCTACCCATCTGCATGCCCAGTGGGCCCTATTATAGCACCTGTTACCTACCTTGCATCCAAATGCTGGTAGAAGGTACCCAGTAACCCATAGGTTGAAGGTTAGCTAACTATGGGCTAACTGGCTAGGATTAGAAGACTAAACATCTGTTTTTATTTTCATTTTCCTTGGCACCTTACACATGAAAGATGGGTTTCTTTGGTCTCTGGATTTAGGAATATAACTCCAGTAATATGTGACTCAGCAATTCCATTGATCGGCCTTAGGTTGACAATTTCAAATATGTGAATTCCTTGGAGGAGAGGGTGGGTCCTTCTCCCCTTGAGAATTCTGGCTTTGAGATAGTGTTTAATATTACTATACACTTTAAAATAGAATATCTCACATTTTAGAAGATTCATTTTCCCATGACTTTAACCAGGGAAACATTTCATTAGCTGCTCTTCCCACATCCCGAGGAGCCCCTGAAATGGAAGCCAAAGCATCTTCCACTGCCTAGAGCTCCTTCACAACATCAAACGCCTAATGAAAGTGTTTTCCTCCGACCTCAAGCACTTACAAATATTAAATGTGAAGAGGAAAGATTTTGCTCAAACTGCAGTGTTCCAGAACTGCAGGGGATGAGAGAACACGTGTTTATGTGTGTGCATGTGTACATACATGCGCCCACACATGTGTTTTTCCTGTTCAATATTATTAGAAATATAATATTACGCCCAAACCCCTCTCTAAACAAGGTTGCATACGTAAACATACCATATTGTCTTTATTGGTCCCCAGTGTTAACCTCCAGCTTCATTAGGAAGAAGTAGGAGGGACATAGGCTCATTCTACAACTCGGAAGAGCAGTGAGCCTGAGGGGGAAACAGTCTCCCACAGACCCCAGTGGTAGACCTCTGCTCTGGGCATTGTGATATTTGGGGACGGAAGCCTAAGGAGGGTTGTTTGTAGGAAAGAGGCAGGGGTAGACAAAAAAGTGACTAGGCACATTAATTGTGATTATATCCCTAGTACTGAAGGAGTTCTAGGGATGACCCGGACTTAAAACCAAGCAGCTGTTCCATATTAGAAGTGTCTGCTTCTCCTGAGCTCCTGTGAAGAACCTTTGTTTTTAAATAAATATCAGAAGTAGTTCCCAGGGAGGAGATATTAGAAACTTAGTGTTTGCTTTCTGGTGAAACATTTCAAAATCATCCTAAGATAAACACAATGAACATTCTTAACTACTGCTCAAATTTGCATTTCGCATAATTTACGCTTTGTTAAAAATGAGTTAAATATCCTGGGCTGTTAATATATTCACTGTATTAGCCACGATTTGCACTCATTTTTCTGAACTAACAGCTAGTTCATGTGTGAACCTTGCTGTAGATACTGTGGTCTGAACTAAGCCCCCAGAAATCACAGTCTGTGGTGGCGTTACACTGGGGGTCCTGGACCCTTCACCCAAGCTTAGCTCTTTAGCTGTTGCTCAAAAATGCTTAGCACTTTCTTAGAGAAAGGAGTCACTTACTAATATTCTATACGGTATGAGGATCAACAAGTTATTGTTTTGTTTTTTAATTTGTAAGTTATTGTTTTTAAGAAATCCACATTCTAATTCATCTATAGATCCTAGGCAAAGTAAAAGTCATGAATTGGATTTTAATTCCAAAGCATGTTTGTGGAATACATCACTATGGAAGCAACTATTCATATAAAGGTAATAAAAATGTACTTCTTGGTTATATAACTAGTAACATGGAAAAACTATGGCCAGCAAAGAACTGGGGAATAAGATTCACCACAGGTAAAGATTCATGTTCTGTAAACAATATACTCCTTTGGATGAGACCTTTTGACATGGAGCAAGGGTGCTGTCAGTAAGACTTTGTTTTGTTCTTTTAACATAATAATAACATATTTCAATAACCCAGAAGAAAAGAAAAAATACAAAAAGCACCCACATAATAGGTCTTAATATCTTACCATATTGCTTCAAGTTTTTCTCAATGGAAATACTGTTAAAATCCCATCTTATCCCATCCCAACCCTGTTCTTCTTTTATCCCTATAGTAATCACTGTCCTGAATTCTTTTTTCATTTCCTACCCCTTGTTTCTCTTTTACTAAAAGTGTTGGAGAGCCAGTTTGTCCTGAAGATAAGGAACCTTGGGCTTGCTCCATGGCTCAGAAGTTGTCAGAGCCAATGGTAGGGTAGGAGCCCCACCTCAGGTTGGAAGCATGAAGTGCCACCCCAGTTAGGGGGCAGCTCCAGGGCTGGAGTGGGTGGTCCCAGTGCTGCCAGCACTACCTCCACAGTCTTGCAGCTCCTGAGGAGACTGCCCCTGCTAGATGCTCTGCATCTCTGGTTCCCATGCTCCACCCACCCTGTCAGAAGGATCCACCCCTTGCTCAGGGCCTACAGCCCAGGCTGCCCCGACAGCACCGACCAGAGAGGTCAGACCACCAATCTGCTGTGCAAGAAGGGCAGAAGTCACAGAGTTTTGATGCTTAAAGAATCTTTTCTAAAGACCCATTTTCCCTTGAATTTCTTGATTAATCGTGCTAGAGAAAAGATAGAACTCTCTTTTAACTCTCTATAGAAAAATTTATTGAAAAACTGGAGTCAAAAGGAATGCAACCAACAAATGTAAGAACTATGGTGTTATAAAGGTATGTCTAATCATTAATCAAAGTTATTACATTGTTTTTCTGGATTTTATTGTTTATGGTATTTATCAGCTTTAATTTATGATTTGTTATGATTTTTTCTGATTCAAAATTAATATTCACATTTGTACCTAATTTAAATATATAACTTTATATTCTTTTTCTTAAAGAGTCCCTCAAATTGTATAAGCTTCAGGTCCTACAAAACCCTACTTACGTGAAAGCACGAACAGTATGTTTTAAAACTCTGTACAGATGCAGAATGTATTTGTCATTCTGTAGACTTGGTTTTTTCCTTTAAAATTTCCCAATATTTATCCATTCTGATGCATGTAGAACTTGCTCCTTAACCCTGAGGTGTAACACAATTCTGCTTTTTAATTGACCTTTAGGTTGTTTGAGATTTTCAGTATTATAAATGATGCTGACATGGATGTTCTTGTACTTGCTTCCTTATGTAGGACATGAGATTTTCTAGGGTGTGTACCTCCTAGAAAGGATTTGCTCAGCCACCAGAATGTACATCTTTCGCTGTTCAAAATATGGCCAAATTGCTCTCTACAACAATAAGAATTTGCATCCCCATCTGCAGATTTTGAGCCTTCTTTTTCTCTATGTCTTCACCAACTCTTGGAATGTTCAGATTTAAAAAAAAAAAAAAATCCCAATCAGAAACATAATGCCATAGCAAAAAAGTGATAACAGAGATAAACACTTTGTCATATTCTAACCATTCAAATTTCTCCCTCCCCCATTTTTCTATGGAATTTTCTCCTCCTCTTCCTCCCTTCCTTCTGCCCTTTTCCCCCCTCCCTCTCCTCTTCTTCTTACAAGAATTAGCTATTTCCATATTGTGACTATTATTTCTTTGTGAGTTATATACCTTGCAAATATATTCTCCAAGTCTATGCTTTGCCTTCTATATTTATATATAGTACCTTTTCACTTTAACATGCTCAGTTTTATCAATTTGTTTTCTTTATGGCTTGTGCATCATGCACCTTATTTAAGAAATTTCACTCCCATACTTCATTCATAAAAGTAGTAAATTTCACATTCTTTAAAATACCTACATTTTTCACATGTAGGTATTCACTCCACATAATTTTTTGTGTACATGATATGTATGAGGGATCTAATTTTCTTTTTTTTTTCCTATAGATAACTGATTGGTCCCACTCTGATTTTTTCACCCTTTCCCTCCTGCTTTGTAAAACATCTATCTCTATTGTAGATTGTTCTAGTTTCTGATTGCTGCTATAACATATGACCACTAACTTAGTAGCCAAAAGCAACACAGATTTATTACAATTTTTCTTTCCTAGTGCTGGGGATTGAACCCAGAACCTTGACACTCACACCCCTATGTCATAATTCTTGAGGTCAGACATCTGAAATGTCTAAAATGGTGTTAGCAGGGCTGTGTTCATTCTGGAAACCTTTGTGGAGAATCATTTCTTTGCTTTCTCCAATTTCTAGATGCCTCCTGCTTTCCTTGGCTCCATCTTCAAAACCAGCAAAGTTAGACCAAATCCTTCTCTCAAGGCTGTATTTTCAACACTGAATTCTGCCTCCACTTCCTCTTTTAAGGGCCCATTGGGCTACATTGGGCCCACCTGGATAGACTTCATATTCTAAGGTCAAGTCAGATGGCAACTGAGGTTCCATCTGGAATGTCAACTTCCCTTTACTGTGTAACCTAACATTCACAGATCCAAAGGGCTAGGAGTGGATATCTTTAAGGGAAGGGGAAGTGGCCTGATTCTACCCATCACATAGCTGAAGATTCCTAATCTGCTACTGGACTTCCTTCCTATTATATTCCATTGATTTGTTTGTCTATCTCTATGCCAGTGCCATGCTATCTTAATTATAACAACTTTGTAATAAATTTTATATCTGGAAGACAAATCTCATCCCTTCCCACATAGCTGATGTTTTTCTTTTTTTTTTTTCAATGTCCTTGCTCTTTTAACCTTCCATATGAATTTTAGGATTAGCTCATCAAGTTGCATAGGACGTAGGTTGGAATTTTGCCGTAGATATGTAGTTTAAATTCTTAATGTTTTAAAAATGTTTTTCTTATGTCTTTCATAAATCTTTTCTTTATTAATTTATGTTAATATTATTTATTTATTGCTGCAGTACTCTCCCCAAAACTTCATGGTTTAGTAAAATAGACATTTATCATTTCTCAGTTTCCAAGGGCCAGAAGCTCAGAAGCAGCTGAGCTGTGTGATTCTAACTTGGGATCCTTCATGAGACAGCCAGGGCGACAGTCATCTGAAGGCTTAACTACAGCCAGAGGACCCAATTCCAATAGAGTTTTTGGGAGGAAGTCTCAGTTCCTTATTAGCCTTTGGCAAGAGGCCTCACTTCTTCACCATGCAGCCCTCTGCTTCAGGTCGCTGCAGTGTCCTCATGACTTGGTGGCTGCCTGTACCCACAAGATCCAAGAGAGAGACTGAAGCCATAATATCTTATATGACCCAACCTTGTATGTCACACAAGGTTGTGATCCCATTGATTACACTATCAGTCATATTACAGATAGAAGATACAGAAGTAAATGAATGCCAAGAAAATGGAGGGGGTGGGAGCATCATTGGGGATCATCTTGGAGACTTGTTACTCTGCTTATATTTTCTATTATTATTATAAATGGTTTTTGTATTATATATTTGAATTGCTCATTGCTGGGACATAGAAACATTATTGGGTTTTATATGCTAGTTATTTTTATACTGGGAATTGAACCCAGGAGTACTTTACCACTGAGTTTCATCCCCAGTCCTTTTTATTTGTTTTATTTTGAGATGGGGTCTTGCTAAGTCGCTTAGGCCTCATTAAGCTGCTGAGACTGACCTCAAGTCTGCCATTCTTGTGCCTCAGCCTCCAAGTCACTGGGATGGCAGGCATGTGCCACCATACCCAGCATTGTTTGTTGATTTTTAACATCAACTTACTAGACTCTTAGCTTCATTATAGATTGTCTCCAATTTCCTATATAGTCTATCATACTGTTACATAGAAATATGTATTTCTTTATTTCTAGTTATGCTCTTCTTTTTTCTTGCTTTATCACATTGTCTAGAAGTGCCACTACAACATTGAATATAAGCAGAATTAATGAGAATGGTTTTCCAGTTCCTGACTTAATAAAAAAAAGAGCCTCTAAAGTTTCACCATTGTGATTTTTTCTATAAAGTTTCAACAATTAATTTTATAAGAAAAAGTGCATTATCTTTTTGTTCCTTGTGAGCATAATATATTGTCAGAAGCTATTTCTGCATCTATATAGATGAACAACAGAACTAAAGTTCTACTTTAGACCCTATGTTTTTTTCTTTAGCTTTCCAGTAGTGTGACATATTGGTATCATATATTAGTATACTTTTGAAAAAATTTATTTCTAAGTCTCCATCTGTCTCTATTTGTACTTTCGTACTTTTCTATGAGGTTGCTGCCTTTTTGTCTCTATTGAGCAAAATCAGTCACCTGGCTTTCCTGCAAGGAGTTCTGGAACTTTCCAGGAATGGCCGGACTTCCCTTTCTTTGCATATTAGAGCTGTAGCACTAGTTTGGGGGACCCTGAGCATAGTTATAAGGCCTTGATTATTGATGAGGACCTGATTGAACTTCAGTACATAGAACCTTTACAGGAAGTAGGATTTCCTTATAGAAGACCTTGGTTGATAGAGGCCTGAACCCAGGAAGGGAAGAAAACTGGCAAGGGAGGTTAGATGCCAGTCTTTGTTCCTCTACCTTTTCTTTTTTATTTATTTTGTGGTACTGGGGATTGAACCCAGGGGCACTCTAACCAGCCGTTTTTATCTTACTTTGAGACAGGTTCTCACTACCATTCACATTAGTATGGGCTAATTAAGTAGCAGTTCTCATAATCCAATCATTTTGCCTCTGAATATTCTTGCATTGACACAGGAACTTTTGAAAGATACCTCATATTCAAATGGTAACAAGCTATATAGGGTAAAAAGTAACAAATACTCAGAGACTGCATTATTTTTACTCACTCTCATGAACAGGGGCTAAATATCTGCAACAGTAGCAATGAACATGAGTAGAGATTTAAACCCATGTGATATTCAGTATTAGGAAAATATAAAATTGGCAAGTCTTGGTTTGAGGTGTGTGTGTGGGGAGGGGGGTTGGTTTAAATTTTTTGTACTTAAGTATGCACACCTACCGCTCTTCTATTTATTATAATATAGTGCCCTCCTATTACAGGATACATTATAGCTGAGATCATTCTATTCAGTTAAAGAATAACTAAAAAGGAAACAAATACTATATTTTAGGCATCAAGTTTTGGGCTATTTGAAACATAATTTGTAAATGAGATACAAATAGTCTCTGCCCTCATGAAATGAGGAAAAACTTTTAAGCCATGGTAAGCATGAAAGGAGTTGCATGAAAGGGGAAGTTCAGGACACTACAGGGACATGTAACAAAGGAACACAGTCTGTCCCAGGACTCAGGGAAGAGTATCCTAGAAAATTATAATCATCATGAAGCTTTATTATAATGAAAATTATAATGAAGACTTAAAGGATGACTGGAAATTATTCTTATACTTTACAGTGGGAAGTGTGTTCCAGTGGGGGGGAGAGGTCCAGAGCTATAAGAAAAAAGCAAGTAGGGAATATATAAGGAATTAGAAGTCCAGTCTGACTGGTATTTAGCATACCGTATGCTTGGAGGGATGGGCAAGGGATAGAACTACCAACAATCTAAGAATTTTGGACCTCATACTGAGGGCATTTTCCATGACACCTTAATAGGATTTGTTAAAGATATTCAATGATACCTTGGTAGAGCATGGTAAATAAGACTTGATTCGAGATCATCACAATAGACATAGAGACTACTGCAACAGGCTCTTGCAATGAGGGAGAAAGACGGGGCTTAACTCTGAAAGTAGCATGGGTGAGTAAGAATTTATAACCAAGGAACTGGATGGGGTCAGTGGGTGGAAAATTACCAAGAGGAAATACCAGAGGTGAGGAGGATTCTGGCTAAATCAACCTAACAGGATTCTTGCTTGAAGACAGGTCAAGGTGATCAGAAATCACCTGGGGATGGTGGAAGATGAGGAACCAGAGCAGATATCGAGGATGGGAGGGTCTGGCTAAACTGACTTCTCAGGGTTCTTTTCCTTAAACTGGATTTTTTAAAGGAAGTACACAGCTGAACCTAGTAGAAGGGTCAGAAGTCTAAGGGTGCCCAAGCAAAGAATCTTTGTCAGGCTCCTTGCTCACTGGTGGAAGCCAATGTTTTTTGAATGATTCTATACAAAAGTCAAATGGATTTCCTTCTCGCTTACGTATCTCCTCAGTAAGTGGAAAAGTCCAAACATTGCTTCTCTAATAGCAGTGGGTAGTACTGACTCCAGAATTCCCACACAAGCAGATGTTAGGGATTATGGCCTGGGGAGAGAGCTGCTGGAAGACAGCCTCCAAGCTGTGCTTATGCTGTAGTCCACTGCTTCTGCTGAGACTGTTTATTTAGGGGGCCATGGAAGGGGTGTTGGCACTGATTATGAGGAGGGGTCTCTAGTTTGGTATAGCTGTACCAAATTCATTTTGCCCCATGCCTGGCTGTAGGCTTCTGTGCATATTTGGGTCTTGCTCAATCCTCAGCTAATCAACTTAACCTCTATCTGACCTATTACAAAAGCTAATAGTTACAATAATACCAATAATATATACAATAATAACATTATACTTTTTGTTGATGGTGGTATATATTAATGCACCATCTTTTCAGGCAGGAATCTTTTGTAGCAGTTTTAATGAAACTTAAAATAAAAAGTGTAATGGGTATGAGCCAAAAGGTTTGTGTTATTATTAACAGGTTAAAAAAAATTAAGGATCATCTTAAGCTAATGTAAAATGCACCCCAAGATTGGACAGACCAATAATTGGAATATAGCATATTATTTGATAAATTACTCTCTACCCATTTTTTCAGGAAAAAAAGGTAACATCTTTGCAGGGGCAAATGATCTTCTTTTAACAGAACTCTGAGAAGAAGTAGTTTTGGATTGTAATAAGATTCAAGTTCATGATAGATGGAGATGCCCTATCAGTGTAGATCTGGAAAATTCCCAGGAATTAAAGGGACTAGAGCTTCTGGGTTTTGATGTCACTCAGAGAAGCAGTTTCAGAAGGGTTTTAGGGTGAAGAGTTAGTGTAAAGAAAACAGAACAAGATAGGCATTTGGGGCCAATGTGTGGGGGTAGAGTCAGGCTTTAGAGGAGCAGCACAGATTTCAAGGGAAGGTGACCTCTGCCCTCCTGTCCAATTCTGGGCTCGTTGACAGTATTGCACATTCAACCTCACATCCCCATGAGGGGCATCCTGAATGGCCACCAAGGTGGAAGCTCTGACAGGGTAGCCCCAATCTATGGGTACCCAGAAAGTACTTGCTCTCCCCCAAACCCAGGAAGAAACCCAATTTTCTTCAGTGTCCCAATCTGACTTACAATTTCCCCTCCCCCACTTTGCCCCCTGCCCTTTTTCTGCTTTTTCTTCTCTCAACTTTTTCTTTTAAAGTCAAAAAAAAACAAACAAACAAACAAACAAACAAAAAAACCCAGCAGGAGTTATGGTTCCTTGGTTCCCCTGAATAGTGAAATAAGTACTCAGCAACAGGCATTAAGTGTTTAAACCTTTGTTAAGAAAAACAATTGTCACTGTGGCTTTACTCTCCTAGAGCCAAGGGAGAGAAACAATGGGATATTCTCTTTCACTCTCCCACAGAAACCCATCTGGAACCTTCTCTCTGGAGAGCAAAAGATTCTTTCCAACCACAGATCATTTCAAAGGGTGTAAAATCAGCAGCCTGGCTCCCAGACACCGCAGAAACTAGCCCAGTGCCCCTTGCCTCTGCTTTGGCTATCCCTGTCCCTGGACTACTGCCGCACTGAGTCCAAGCCCTGTCCTCAGAGAACTCAATTGGATTTTAATTTTTTAAGGAATAGGTATATGTGTATGTGTCCCTGCATCCGCTAACCCAGATTGATCTTGAGAGCAGGGAGCTAGGGACCCCAGGGCTGATCAGAGAGAAGGTGTTCAGGGAAGAGATCTCAGCCTCTCTCACCTTGTCTCTAGGCAGAGATTGGGCCCCTTCTGGCTGAGCCTTCTGCTACAGGCCTTTGGGAACACTGTGTCATTTTTGAGTTTTTCTCAACCATTCCATTGGCCACAAAGTCACCATAAGAAATGGAAATGTCAGGTCAAGGCCAGAGCATAGTTTTTCTAAATTTCCATTTTGCCTAGGGCCACTTGTCTCAATGCATATATGAACCCAAGCCTTTGCACTGAGGGACTCATTTCTACTAGCATTGTGTTTCTCTGTAGAAAAATCAATACTGGTGCTAGAATTGACCATGCATAGTAAATAACAACAATAGCACATATTTCTTAAGCATTTTACTCTGCTCCTGCACCTGGGCTGTTTCTTTTCTTTCTTTCTTTTTTTTAACACAATGTCATATTTAATCCTAACAACATCCTAGTAAGTATGTGTCAATTGTATTCCATGAGAGGACACAGGTTTAGTATCTTACCCGTGTATAGCTGGCATGTAGGTCAGCTGACCTCATGACGATGGGGGAAAAATAAGTTTACTATTCTGAAGATGTTATTTTTCATATACAGTAATCTTTGGGGAAAAAAAATCAAATCTCAGCAATCAAAATAATTTACAAAAGACCTTTTCTGTTTTCAAGGTATCCTGGCAAAGAACTAGGACTTATCCTCTCCTGTCCTTGTCTTGCTTTCTTCTCCTCTTCCTATAGTTATTTCACACAATGCCAAACTAATGGATCAAAACAAAAATCTGGTAACACCCGGATTTAGAACATCTATGTACATGCTACTAGGCATCTGGCTAATTAAAGGAATCTGAATTTTTTATTTGATTTGAAACTTTCCATCCAGGATTGTGGTCCATCTGTAGGACTCTATGTTTATAGCTTATCTCCCTACCCCTCAAAATTGTAAAATACTTTAAACTTGAACTGGATGAAGTATAGGCATCTGTTCTAAAGCTATTTATCTAGCTTCCACTCACCACCATCCCCCACTTTTAAAAGAAAAACAGAATCTGTACACCCGTCACCATTTTCATAAAGTATTTATTTACCAATTAGTCAGCACTGTGAACTGGTTGATTTAATGATCTCTCATATGATTTATGCATAACTTTTATTAATTGAGCCTGTGGAGATGAAGGGCAGATATAAATTAATGTGGAAAATGTATCACTTGTGGTTCCTTTAAGGAAATTCAGTTCTCTTCAACCATCTGTGCCTTTTTGGTGGCAGTTGTAGATTTTTCTTCCCCTTTTAAGGGTTTCTTGGATTTCAGGTAAAGGGGTTACATGAGTACCAGAGAATACCCACAGAGGTTGGGCATTGGTTTGGACCTTTCCCACTTGTCACATGATTAAAAAGACCTTTTGTTGACCTGTAACTTGATTCTTAATAGTTACAGTATTTTAAAGAGGGAAGGCAATAAGCTTAAAAGGAAGCTTAAAATTTCCAGCTTTGCCATCAGTCAGGCAAACTGCTGCTGAGTTATTTTTAGGCTATATCTGCCTTTGATTCAGACCCTTAGGAGGAAAACTGAAATAAGTTTTCCACAGACACTAGATAGTTACCCTAGATATCTGGAACTCTTTTCAATAAATGAGCTTACCTGAGACCACTTCCACCCTTCTGCACTCAGCTCTTGAGAACAAGGTCTATAGTACTGACAAATTATTCCTCCCATCCAGTGGTTCTTAACCTTGGCTGCACATTGAAGTCACCAAGGGAGCTGTAAAAAAATATTGATCTGCTTGGGTCTCACCTCCAGAGATCCTGAGGTAATTGTTCTGGGGTGTGGCCTGCCCATTGGGATTATTTTAAGGTTCCCCAGATGACTCTAATGTACAGCCAAGGTTGAAAATGACTGCTCTAGGGACATGCACAAAGAGGAAACCTGGTCATATGTCACACAAATAAATCCCAGCAGGTCCTCCGCTTGCAAATGTTTCTACTAGCCTGAATAATGTATCCCAGGTGAATAATGTATTCCTGGTGATTTTTTGTTTCAGAAATCACTTGAGCTTGTGTTTCTCTTAGCGGGGAACCAAAAGAACGTCTGTTTCTACCCTGGCTCACCTCTGAAAAACCAGAACATTGTGTGAGGCTGAGCAGTCTGTCACCTCTGAGCCCAGCCTGCATGGTAGAGCCTGAGATCCTCAGAGTGATCCTCAGCTGTGCACATCCTTTTGTGATTTTCCAGGAATGGACACAGAGTCACACTGGTACTTCTCAGGCTGACCCCCTTGTAACATCTGTGAGATAACCAGCCAGCAATAGGGGCACCATTTGTGGGCAATGGAACAATTCAGGTGCCACGGTGTGAGTTCATGTGCTGGAAGCCTGATCCCCTAATTCATATGTGTTTGGAGATAGGACTTATGGGAGGTTGTTACAAATAGATAAGGTCATAAGGGTGGGACCCCGTGATGACACAGATGACTTTATAAGTAGAGGAAGAGATGCCTGAGCTAGTACACCTTCTCTGTCTCACTATGTGATACCTCTGCCACATTATGATACAGTAGCAAAGCCCTCCATTGCCAAGCAGAATCTGGTACCACACTCTTAGACTTCCCAGCCTCTAGGATTGTGAGCCAAATAAACTATCTTTATTTGTTACCTTGTCTCAGGTACTTTGTTATAGCAACAGAAAATAAACTAAGACATCAGGGGATCAGACAAATCTATATTGAAAGACATAAGTAGTCACACCTCTTGGAGTTGGGAATCATTTCAAAGAAATCACACAGTGTTTGCTCAAGAAGAAAAGGTTTTATTGACTTCAGTTAGATAAGTGACTCCTTTGGATAAGTGAGTTTTCTAAGCAGTGGACTGAAAACTAGGAACTAGAATGCCAGTCATCTTCTAGTAAAGACTGTTTTTCCCCAGGGGCAGATCTCCATGCTGCCTTGTGTTAGGGCTCATTTTGTGGCTTGTAGCCACTTGTTTTGGTTGCCTTACTTTGTGACCTAAAGTTCACAGACCTAGTCATTTTGCAGTTCCTGTGCACCAGACTCAACAGAAACATGAGGCTGAGAGCAATAATTTTCACAGCAGCCTGGGCCTTGCCAATGTGATTTATGTGTTTTGACTTGGAGACTATATTTTAATGCTGAGATTTTTCTGATTATCTTTTTGTGTGCACCCGCTCACCACATGGGCTCTTAATTTAGAAAATATTCAGCAATTACATGTGGAATTGATACTTTACATAAAAGCAAAAATGGTGCCTCTTATGTATGTTACTGAAAAATTTTGATGTCTTTTATTTTTCTGGCAACAGAGATACGTGACCCAAAGAAATGGCTCGTTATTTTTCATTTTCTGTGAGATGAAATGTTCTTAATTCATAAGTGGATCTGCCCCCTGAACAAAGGGCACATGGTGAAAGTTTGGGGTTCAGTAGTCAGGAAACCTTAATTGATGAACTTCAATTACTGATGGCTCTGAATCAAATATGAATCAGATTTAAACTAAATCTAAAGTTTTGTGAAATTAATTTTGATGTCAAAATCAGGTATCTTGGCAGCTTCATAGAGCATGATTCTTCCAGCAACCGCTACCCTGACAATTGAGAACGTAAATATTTAGCAGTTTGTATATACAACACTCAAGTAAAAGCTTTGGAACTCAATTTGGACGGATTCTTTTTAAGTGAATTGGTATGTTGGTTTTCTGTCTTGCCAAGTTTGCCTGATGCCAACAAAGCAAGAATTTTGGCATTTTTGCTAAAGGACCACTTTGTGATACAGAAAAGTAATGTCAACCAGCTATAACAGAAAGGATCCATATAACTCCTCGCATCTGCCTTTACAATGTGTACAACCTTGGGTTTTTAGGAGTGTTTTGCTAAATTCACACTAACACAGGTAAAGGAAAGAAAACAACTATTTTCAAACATGAAACCATGGACAATTTACATTTACTAACTTGGTCAAAATGTAACTCAAACTTGTCACTTTCTATAGTTAATGTGTTTTTTTTTTTTTATCACAACCACTATCCAAATTATATACATACATATTTGTATGTAATATGTATGTATTCAATCATTTAATTCCAATTTCCTTGGTGTGTGTATATGTGTATGTGTTTAACAAAAATCAGAAATACATATGTATGTGCGAATGTATATATAGATAAGTATGCACTGTTTTATGGACTGCTAGAAGAAAAAAGGTCGTGATACCACATTTGCTCTCCACATTTAAAAGTGAACTTTATCAAACTGGGCCTTTGGATACTTTATTACTTCTTCCTCCCTACTTGGAACCTTATTTTTTTTCTAGTAGCCTCAGGCGTAGATAATTTTTTCTTTCCTTAGGAAAATCTATTGACATAATTATTAATTTAGGTTTTTGATTGCTCTCCTTTGAGCACAACCGGACTCCTGTGGACTTAAGAGCTTGTACAGTATCAATATGTGCCTGCAATTTTAGACCTTCACAGAGGCTCATCTCATTCCCAGGAAGCCTAGAACTCTTGGGTCTCTGTGTTAAAGGTACAGTGGGCTAGTATTTCTCATGACTGTGTTAAATGAGTTCACACTACTTTCTCTGAGATCAAAAATTTTAAAATCAAAGCAATGTCAGGGTTGTAAACCACACCTTTTCATATTTCAGTGAACAAAAGAGATTGTCTATGAAAACATGAGGTTAGTTATAACAAAGGGTAGATAATACAGTTGTCACTTGGCAGGCCGGATGTGGCATTGGAGGGAGAAGCAGAACATAACAAAGACATTCTCTCTCTCTCTCTCTCTCTCTCTCTCTCTCTCTCTCTCTCTTTCTCTCTCTTTCTCTCTTTTTGGGGGTGGGGGACGTGTGTGTGTGTGTGTGTGTGTGTGTGTGTGTTACTAGGAATTGAACCCAGTGATTTGTTTGCACATGCTAGGAAGCACTCTACCACTAAGTCGCAAGTCCAACTCCATTTTTCTTTCTCTTGGCAAATTCTCCCACAGATTTTTCTGACCCAGAATCATAGAACTTCAGGATTTAAAAAGATGTCTTAGAGACCATTTAGTCCAGCCTCTGCAAGCAAGCAACTGAAGCCCAGAGCATGCAATTGGCCCAAGGCCTCCATACTTGCTGGTTAACTCTCTTCATTTCTCTTCCCAGCCTTCTGCTAAAAGAGTAACATAGCTACAGAATGCACCAATATTTATGTGTGGGAGTCTTTAAAAATACTCGTGCCTGATGGTAGAAATCTGGAACCAGCTGCAGATGCTTTACTTCCCAGCAGAAGTTCCTCACATTTACCAGTTGCACTGAACATGCAGTTACTTCTCAACTCGAGGCATTGATTCTGTTAAACACCTCCACTGCAAGCATCCCTCATAGATCATCCCCCTCAAGCCTCACAATACCCCCACTCGAAAAGCTTTTTTTTATTCCCACTCACAGACATGGGAAATGAGTATGATGAGGTAAATCTTTTGCCCCAAATTACATGGCTGGTACTGAGATTCCAACTATGTCAGTGTGAACCAAAGTCCTCACCATGGCCATACGGTCTCTAATGTATGTGGTAAAACCACCCTTACATATGTCCTTCTGTTGATAGATGTGTTTTCTGAAGATGTTTCAGATGGGGCAGGGTAACTATCCCTAATAAGCTTCATATTGGGGTGAGGTTGATGGTGCAGGGTCAGCTTGGCAGGAATACTAAGATTCCCTTTAACAAGCCCATTCCCCATGCCCTAGGTAAAGAGGGTTAGGAGCCAAAAATTTACAGAATTTTTGACAAAGAGGAAACATCCAAAAGTCTCTTCAAATCCCTCAATCAACCCACGAGAAAAATGAGGTTCAGAGGAATGAAAAGGCATGCCGTCATTTCTAGGCTGAGTTGAGTGTCTTAGTTCATTTAGGCTATTATCACAAACTATCTTAAGCTTTTGATAAATTACTTGGTAATTTGTAATAGACAGTAATTTATTGCTAACAGTTCTGGAGGCCTGGAAGTCCAAGATAAGGCATCAGCAGACATGGCATCCAGTGAGGACCCATTCTTCAGAGATGACAGCTTCTGTGTCTTTACATGGCAAAGGGGTAAAAAGGGGGAATGTCCTCAAGATCTTTCCTGAGGGCACTAAGACTAATCATCTCCCAAGGCCTCCCCTCTTGATATCACTGCTTGGAGATTAGGTATCAATGTAGGAATTTTGGAGGGACATATTCAGATTATAGAAATGAGTGAATGGATTGGCAAAGAAAGAAAAGAGAAGGCAATTTACATTCATTGAGCACTTCCTGTGTACCTGACTCTGTGCCAGGTGCTTTTTACTATCTTATCACCTGTCTCCCTTTCACCTTTCACCTGTCTCCCTCACAGACCATAAGGGTCACCAGGGTAGGATCATGTCCATACTATTTTGTGATGCATTCTTGGTGCATGTCACACAGCCCTGGCAGATGCTCAGTAAACATGTGTGACTGAATACATTCAATGAGTGAATCCCTGACCAGCTTTCAAGAGATCCTTAGCATCTCCATTTTGTAAATGATAAAACTGAGGTGCAGTCGCCCAAAAGAGCTTACTCAGGATCACAGAGTTTACCTAAGTCAGCTGACCCCAAACCCCACAACTCTTTGTGCACATTAGTACAGAAAAGATACATCACTAATCAATCAGGTCCTGAATATCAACTTTTACTGACTCATTCTCATCTCTTTGCAAGAACTGCAGAACCGTGACTTGAGTGAGAACTATTATTCCTAACATGTTATTATTCTCACAGAACATACTGGGATCCACTTACAGTATGCTGTGAAGTATCATAAGTAATTAAAAGAGAACTGTACATCTTAAAATAAATGAGCTCCATACACTTGAACATGAGGCACTCTTGGCTTCCCACTGCTTTGTTTCCAGCTCTCTCTGATGTGCACCCTGGTAGTCATTAGTCAGGAGCATCTGTAAGATTTTCCTCTATCACAAAACATCTGACCATTTTTCGTAGAGAAAAATGTTTTCTTATTGTTTCATGGAGCTCAGTGATGCTGTACATCCTGATATGCACAGTGATACTGTCACCAACACCACCAGCAAGGCCAGCCCAGCATTCCTTCTCTTCCACTCCTTTGATCATGTTAACTTCCTTCTTTGGGAAACTGACCCCCAACATGCACACTTTAGGAGATTCTGATAGGGCTCATAGGCATATTACATTGAACCCTGGCCAACTTTTGGGTATATAATCAGGGCCTCCTCCATCAGAATCATTTCTCCCCCTGGTACTGTGGTCCAGGGTGTAGTAAATACCTCATTAGGCCTTTCTGAGGTTTATATATGACTCCCTCTCATCCCCACCCCAACCAAATCACATCCTGCTGCCCTACCACAGCCACCGTCACCTCCACAGAGAGAGAAGGGCTACAGAAAGCACACTGTAGAGAGCATGTCTTGTGTGTAGGGAGGGAAGAGCTGAGAGACGGGTAGAGGAGAGAGGGTGTTGTGCAGGGATGCAGGAGCAAGGAAACCCAGGCTATATGGCTTAAGTCCCTGGAGTACCTGAGGCCAGATCCAGTCTTCTGGATTATTCTGTCAAGTATGCCAGTGTTGCCTGTGTTAGGTTAAAAAAAAAAAATTGAGATAGTTTCTGTCATTTGCAATTAACACATGTGTTACATTTTCTAATAGCAAATGGAAATTTAACCACAGATTTTGGGAGAATAAACAACACAATAGCTAACTTTGTGCCATCATTGCCCTGAGCCTGGCAGGTCCTGAGCAGCGAAGCAGGTGTTTTAGATCTACCGTCCCACCCTCCTGCACCAGTCCCACGCCCGCCTGCATGCCAGAACAGCCACCCACCCCAACCCGCCTCCTGACAGCCTTTCCCCTTGCTCTTCTCTGGTTGTTCACATCTGCATTTTCTGCCAGCACACACACCTTCGTTGCTGAACCAGATT
This sequence comes from Sciurus carolinensis, assembly GCF_902686445.1. Classification (NCBI taxonomy): domain Eukaryota; kingdom Metazoa; phylum Chordata; class Mammalia; order Rodentia; family Sciuridae; genus Sciurus; species Sciurus carolinensis. Next base: position 120,406,486 of record NC_062215.1, read on the forward strand.
TGCACACCTTCATCTGTCACTTTGTTGTCTACTTTCAGTGCAGTACTGAGCACTGAAGGTGATTATTACGTCCTTAGTGGCTGCACATGACCCAGCTGACAGGGTCATGTGGAACCAGCCTAAGGACAGGGTTGTGTCCCACAGAACCTGTACAGTAGAAAAACCCAGAAAGGACAGAGGCTCTGACATAGACTAGCCATGAGATGTTAGGCAAGTCCCTTATCCTCCTAGAACCTAAGTTTCAATCTCTGCAAAGTAGGAAAAATAACCATCATTTTGTGGTTGTGGGGCAGAGTAAAGATAGTGTGCTCCAATCATCAGGACCGTCCTTTGCATACAGAACATGTCCAAAAACAGTAGTAGTTCTTTTCTGACAGCCTTAACTAAAGATGACCACATGAAGAGGGGACTCTTGTGGCCCCTAGGGAGATGAGTTGCCTGGTACAGCTTTGGAACAGGCAAGACTAAATTATGAGGTAGAAGCCATTATTAGCCTTACATCTCTGCCACATCTTAATTTTGTCCCTCTGCCCTTATGTACTATTCCTCTCTAAGTGCTTTAAGGGTGCTTCCAGATATCCAGGGCCCTCAGTGCCAAAGAACATGCCATCTGAGCCTTTCAAGGGTTGCTATCTCATCTTAACCCATCCTTACAAATTGCTTCACTAATCCAGTTAATGAATGAGGCTTCTATGGTCGTTTTTTCTTTGAGTCCGACTTCCAATACAACTACATCTTAGTGGAGACCTTTTGTAGTCAAAATGCCTGAATCTAGATCTTTCCTAACATTTTTGCCATCTATAACATCTTTTATTCTTCTCCTTCTTGCAGATGCTGCATTTTGACATTTATATCTTCTCCCAAGATTATAATTTAGCCTAATTAACCTGATTGTGATTCTGTCTGGATATGTTGGGATACTGCAAATAATCCCCACAATCTTCTGGAAAAGCATTCCTAACTATACACTCCAAATGCAATCATTTCAGATACCAGACCCGAGAGAGGAATGGCCCAAGAGCTGCTCACATCTCATTCCGTAGGGGGTACTTCTGTTGACATTTACCATTCCCAGCCCCTCTGCTGTCTCCTTACTCCAGCAGGCTCTTACCTAGGTTCAGCTGGCCTCAGAGTACAGCATAAATCGTGCAGAACGGCATTTTTAAGTGTTCCACATACCTAAGCATTACCACACATTCCTAATTGGACTTGATTTGGCCATGAAATTCCTTAATTCTGACTGTATGTTTTCTCCTACCCATAGGGTTCATAGGGGGAAGAACACTTTTGAATAAGCATCTGTTCCTTTATTTTTTTTCCATCCTCTGCCCCCACCACCACTACCCCACACACCTCACTACCCTCCGGGGCCCAGAGCAGGCCCTGGAAAGGGAAAAGCAGCGATGCACTGCGTGAGGCCAACTGCATGCTGATTAGCCTCGAGGAGCCACTGATCTCACCACACACAGGCCTCCGAAACAAGCTTACAGTCCTTCAGCACAGTCCCTTCTCTGGCTGGCTCCTGCTAACTGGGTGCTGGGTACTACTTCACCTCTCTTTGACCTTCCTGGGGTTGGTTTACTATCTGCATATTTTTCTGCTTAGGCAGAAAAACATGGCTGAGCAGGGGGCTCCATTTTGGGAGTGTGGCAAAGGATCTTTGTCATTCCCCTTGCCTCACTCTCAGCAATCCCAGTTCTCTTTGGGATCTCCTCACTGTCCAGGCGGGATGTAGAGGCCATCCATCTCTCTTTATGGTGACTGCAGAGTCACCATGGAGCAAGGCTCTGCCATGCTGCTTCTCCTCCCAGACTCGTGAACCAACCAGGAAGGACATGGGGAGGTTGGAGCACAGCAGTGGACAGGCCTGTCTTGGTTACCTGACCCTCCAGAGTACCCCTGGATCTGGCCTATTGTCCAAGCTGGATTAGCTACCATCAATCCTGTGAGTCCCTGATTCCCTCCCATGAATGTCCTTATTGTTTAAGATGGTCTCAGTTGGTTTCTGGTGACTGCAATCAAGAACCATCTCTGATTCTAGTACCAACCTCCAGGTGAATGAATCTTCTGGCCAAGTAGATAGAATAGCAACTATTTTTGGTGATTCTGCTGCCAACGCTTGCAGTTCTGTTGTTCAGCTGTTTGTGGCTCATGTAACTGAAAGGTTGCATCTAAAACACTGAATTAGAATAAGATGACCAGAGAAATATCAAGACAACATTGGATCAGGGAACAAACAATTCTAAATGGGTCTAGTTATGCAACCTATTTCTTAACATAGCAGCTAAAAATCATAATCATTGCATTTGGGGACAACTAAAATGATTGATTTTGCAAAAAAAAAAAAAAAAAAATTTGTTGTTTAATTACAGAATCATATGGGTCTTTTGGCAACCAACAGATGCCAAAACAGACTTTAAGCATCATCTTGAGAAACTTGTGATTTGCTTAGTGTGCTTTTAATTTAAAGCATATGGTTTCACATTCAACTGCAGTGTCCAAAATGAAGACATTAGCAATGAATCACTCTATTGGAGAAAACGCAGCACTCCTGGATCAGGTCTTCTGGTCTGTGTACTCGAATGGTTCTATTTAGAGGGATAAACACAAAGCTGCTCTCTCTGCCTTAACCGGGTGTTCCTGGGATGCATGTGACATCAAAGAGCCTCACGAATAAATTCCCCTGCAATGTACAGTGCTTGGCACCACGGCCCCCTCCATCTGAATAAACAGAGTGCAGTCTGGTCACTGAAAAGTAGGATTAGAGTGATCAGAAGGCAGAAAACATCATTTATTTTGTGACAGCTCTTCCTTTTTTAGTCTCTTGGTCCCCCAGTATAGCCTGACACTTCATGGCCTCTGGAGAATCAGCCATCCCATGTGGAAACCTAGAACTGCAGTCTTTGGAATCTGCCTGCTGGCAAGGGATGCCCAGTGAGTACAGCAGTGTGGTTAAGAATGTGGGCCGTGGAGTAAATGGCTCAAATTTTAATCACCCAGCCATTTCCTAGCTATGTAAACTTGGGTAAAGTAGTCTTGAGCTTCAGTTTCTGGATATGTAAAATGGGAATTGTATAAATCTTCCAGCATTGCTGTGAGAATTCAATGAAATTACCAATGTCCAGAGCTGAACTGAGACTCTGGTACCTGATAAGCTACGCTACTCTATTTTACTGCTGTATTATTAAAGGCAAGACCCATTCCACCTCCACCTCTTTGACTCAGGTGCTGTCATGCCTCTGCTTAAACTCAGTGACATTTACTAAAGTGCCAGCTGACAGTTCGGGTTCTAGGTGGTAAATGCTTTTAAGCCCCAGAGTGCTGAGGGACTGGAAAAATAGCTTTGGCATTTCTCTCTTGGTTTTCTTCAGTGTTTCTACATCCTTCCTGTACAGGATCACTGTACGAGATTTCCCATCATGCCCTTTTCACATCCGAGCCATCGTCTGTCTCCTCTCCACCCGGGAGAGAGGCTAGGTCAAGCTAAGGCACAGGATTCTGTGAGGGCTGGTACCACCTGTTTGGTCATTCTCTGGGTAGCTACATCAAAGGACAGGAATTCCAGAAAACAGCTCATGGTAGAAAATCTCCTCTCTCAATGATTTGTGAGCTCTTTCCATATTAGACATGGTGCTCTGTTGTTTCATATGACTCTTACAAATATTGTTTCCACTTCCTCACTTGTCTTTTAACTTTGCTTGGGTTCTTTTTATTGTTTGCTTGTTTGTACTGTCAAAGGGGTGTTTGGGTTTTAGGTTTGGGGAGGTGTTTTAATTTTAATGTAGTCAATTCCACATTTTAAAGTAGTTGCCTTTGGTCTTATGCTTAGGGAAATCTTTCCTGCCCCTATGATTGTATATACAACCATGTTTCTTTTCTATTTTTTTTTTTTAACAGGGCTGGGGGTTGAATCTTTTTATCATCTTGAAACTGTTTTTAATGTTTAAATTTAAGAATCTTTGAAATGTTTATCATGCATTGATTTAGAATTTCCTTGCATGTATTATAAACTTCATAAGTCAAGAATCGTTGATTATGGTCCCCACTTGAAAGTTTTGCCGTGCCGCTTTGCTCAAGCCTGCTTTTATTTGGTAGCTTCTAGGTAAACTCAGTCACCTCCAGGAATTTTCGTAGTCTCTCCTTAATACAATCTCAGCTAATTCAGGCTTCTTCCTTATCCCTCTTCTCATAGCCTCTTAGCAGAATTTTAAAGCACTTTGGGACTGTACTTACTGTCTGTATTTCCTCTCCTGCAGAATCTCCTTAGGACCCATAACTCCTGAAACACATTGTCAGGGTCACCATAGATCTCCAGGTTGCCGGATCCACCGGCCTCCTCTGTCCTTTTCTTGTTCCACCTGTCAGCAGCATGAGGAGGCCGACCTGTGGTCTTCTTCAACTGCATTCTTTTCTCATTTCTGTGGAGACTCACCCTGCTGACTCCCCACAAACCTCATAGCTGCTCCCTATTTCCTATCAAATCCTCTAAACCCTGGCACTCTCCAGACATTAGAGAAATTTGTTTCCTCTTGCTCCGGCACCCCTACATCTACTCCCCAAACCTGAAGTTCCCTTGATGTGCTGATGACTCCCCAGTGCGCAGGAAGACAGCTGGCTTCCCTGATTCCAGATCTGCCCGGGGAGTGTCCCAACCCATATCTCTTCTCAGATGTTTCCCAGGCATCCAAGCTTAGCTTGTCCAGAACTGAATGCGACTGCTTCACCATCTCAGGAACCTCCATCCTCCCTTGGTCTCCCCTATTTCAGTAAAAGGCATCACCCTCCAACCAAGAATCCACACCAGAAGCCTAGAAGTCATTCTTTTTTATTTATTTGTTTGTTTGTTTTAGATATACATGACAGTATGTTTTGACATTCCTGTAGGTATATTTTGACAAACATATTTTATACACACACGGAGTATAACGTATAACTTCTAATTAGGGTCCCATTCTTGTGGTTGTACTTGATGTGAAGTTTCACTGGTCGTGAATTCACATATGGACATAGGAAAATCATGCCCAATTCATTCTACTGTCTTTCCCATACCCACCCTCTTCTCCATCCCCTTCATTACCCTTTGTCTAATCCATGAACTTCTATCCCCCATTGTGTGCTAACCTCCATAAATCAGAGAGAACATTTGGTCTTTGGCTTTTGGGGATTGGCTTATTTCACTTAGCATGATAGTCTCCAGATCCATCCATTTACAGGCAAATAACATAAAATCATTCTTTTTTTATTTAAAGAATATTGAGTTTTTTATTTATATTTTTATGCATTTTTTTATTTTTAAATTTTTTTCAAACATGTGTGTAAGGTAATAATGTCATTCTACTGCCCTTCCCATCTCTACCGCCCCACCCCTCCCCTCACTCCCTCTGCATAATACAAAGTTCCTTCATTCTTCCCTACCCATCCCCCACTATGGATTGGCATCTGCTTATCAGAGAAAACATTCAAACTTTAGATTTTTGGAATTGGCTTATTTCACTTAGCATGGTATTCTCTAGTTCCATCCATTGACCTGCAAACGCCATAATTTCATTCTTCTTTAAGGCTGAGTACATTGTGTATATGTACCACATTTTCTTTATCCATTCATCTGCTGAAGGACATCTAGGTTGGTTCCAAAGTTTAGCTATTGTGAATTGAGCTGCTATAAACATTGATGTGGCTGCATCACTGTAGTATGCTGATTTTAAGTCCTTTGGGTACATGCTGAGGAGTGGGATAGCTGGACCAAATGGTGATTCCATTCCAAGTTTTCTGAGGAATCTCCATATTGCTTTCCTAAGTGGTTGCACCAATCTTCAGTCCCACCAACAATGTGGAAGTCTACCTTTTCCCCACATCCTCACCAAAACTTATTATTGCTTGTATTCTTCATAATTGCCATTCTGACTGGAATGAGATGAAATCTTAAAGTAGTTTTGATTTGCATTTCTCTAATTGCAAGAGCTGATGAACATTTTTTCATGTTTGTTGATCAATTGTATTTCTTCTTCTGTGAAGTGTCTGTTCAGTTCCTTTGCCCATTTATTGATTGGGTTATTTGTTTTTCTGGTGTTAAGTTTTTTGAGTTCTTTATGTATACTGGAGCTCTACCTGAGCTGCTTGTGGTAAAGATTTTTTTTTCCCATTCTGTAGGCTCTCTCTTCACAATATTGATTGTTTCCTTTGCTGAGAAGTTTTTAGTTTGAATTCATCCCATTTATTGATTCTTAATTTTAATTCTTGTGCTTTAGTAGTCTTGTTAAAGAAGTCACTTTCTAAGCCAACATGATGAAGATTTGGGCCTACTTTTTCTTCTATTAGGCACAGAGTCTCTGTACTAGTACCTAAGTCTTTGATCCACTTTGAGTTGATTTTTGTACAGGGTGAGAGATAGAGGTTTAATTTCACTTTGTTACATATGGATGTCCAGTTTTCCCAGCACCATTTGTGGAAGAGGCTATCTTTTCTCCAATATATATTTTTGGCACCTTTGTCTAAAATGAGGTAACTGTATTTATGTGGGTTTGTCTCTGTGTCTTCTATTTTGTACCATTGGTCTATATGTCTATTAAGTCATTCTTTTTTTTTTTTTTGCTGAGTAATATTCCATTGTATATATACCACATTTTCTTAATCCATTCATATGTTTAAGGGCATCTAGGTTGGTTCTATTGCTTAGCTATGGTGAATTGAACTGCTATAAACATTGATGTGGCTATGTCACTGTAGTATGGTAATTTTAAGTCCATTGGGTTTATGCCAAGGAGTGGGATAGCTGGGTCAAATGGTGGTCCCATTCCAGGTTTTCTTAGGAATCTCCATACTGCTTTCCAGAGTGCTTGTACCAATTTGCAGCTCCACCAGTAATGTATGAATGAACCTTTCCCCCCACATCCTCACCAACATTTATTGTTACTTGTGTTCTTGATAATTACCATTCTGACTAGAGTGAGATGGAGTCTCTGCACAAAACTCAACTCAAAGTAGATCAAGGACTTAGGCGTTAGGCCTACTAGAAAAAAATATAGGCCCAATTTTCCATCATGTCAGCTTAGGAACAGACTTCCTCAATACAGCTCCTAAAATACAAGAAGTAAAATCAAGAATCAATAAATGGAATGGTATCAAACTAAAAAGCTTCTTCACAGCAAAGGAAACAATCAAGAATGTGAACAGAGAGCCTACAGAATGGGAGAAAATCTTTATCACCTGCACCTCAGGTAGAGCATTAATTTCCAGGATATACAAAGAACTCAAAAAACTTAACACCAGAAAAATAACCGAATCAATAAATGGGCTAAGGAACTTAACAGGCACTTCACAGAAGAAGAAATATGAATGATCAACAAATACATGAAAAAATGTTCAACATCTCTAGCAATTAGAGAAATGGAAATCATTCTTGATCATTGCCTTCCCCTCACCTTGCACATCTAATCCATCAAGTTCTGGTTTTGACATGCACAAGTCTTGATTTTGTCCGTCTCTCTTCCCTGCCACCACCCTGGTCCAGATGACCATCACCTCTGACCTGCAGTCGCCTCCTCACTCAACTCACTTCTGTTCTTGTTCACTGCATCTGTGAGCTTCCCATTAGACAAAGTAATCTGTGTTAAAAAAATAATAATAATAACTGCTCTATGGCTTATTTTTCTATTTTCCTTCAATAACTTCCCATTGACTTAAAATTAAATCCAAACTTCTATGTGGCCATTAGAGCCCTAAGTGACATGTCCACAGCCTTTCTCATGACTGCCTTGTTTGCTACAGCCCAGTGACACTGCTCAGGTCTGATTTTCCTTAAGGTCATAGAAGAGGTGCTTGAATATGCTGTTCCCTCGACCTGGAATGCTCCCATGTACCCATGTCTACCTCTCTTGATGTGGCCAGATCCATCTCTTACCACCCTCTCCTTTATTTCCCTTTTCTCTGTAATTCTGGCTTAAAACAACCTATTTGTTTCCTTTTCTGTGTACATGTCATAATTTGTCATGATTGACCTGCTTACAGTTGAACTCCATCCAACACTAGGATGATTGAAATTCCTATGAAGGTCTGAGTCATGTGTCTTCTTCCCCAGAGCTTCCCTGGAAACTGACTCAGGGAAGACAGGCTATGATGAGCACCGCTGTGGGCTCAGGTGTGTGTGTGTGTGTGTGTGTGTGTGTGTGTGTGTGTGTGTGTTCTAACCATGCTCCTAACTCTGCTGTAATCTTCCTTATGAAAAGAAAATAAAGGTTACAGTAAGTATTCTTTTCTATTAATAAAGCAATTATAACTGGGAAGGAAAAGTATTCATGAGTAGAAATTTATATTCCTACTCTTCTCAATTATAATAAATTGAATTGTGATATTGTTGCTATTAGTTTGTTACTCTCCAATGATAATTTCTAAAGTGCAAACTAAAAACTAGATCAAGAAAGTGTAAATATGTAGTTTAAGCTACTAACTCAGTTGAAATGAATAAGATTTTAATGCAGAAACAATGCTCACAACTCAGTGACTTAAAACTACAAAGATCTCTTTCTCCCTAGTGCTACAGTTTGTGGGCTGGCTATGGCTCTGCTCTGTCACCTTCCCTCCAGGTCCCAGGCTGTTGGAGCAGTTTCTATCCAGATCCTCACTGAGAGTTATGGCCAAGACTTGGCAAATAATATTCTAGTTTTTACATAGAAATGTACTCTTACACTGACTAAAGGAAGTCACATGACCACTCCAGAATGCAACAGGGTGGGGATGAATTTTTCTGCTGGGAGAAGCACTTTGGGAGTAGAACAGAAATATTTGGTGTAGCCAACATGGTGGTGGTGTACACCTACAATTCCAGCAACTCAGGAACCTGAAGCTGAAGGATCCTAAGTTCAAGGTAACCTGGGCAACATAGCAAGACCTTCAGCAACTCAGAGAGACCCTGTCTCAAAATAAAAAATAAAAAGTGCTGGAGATGTAGCTCAGTGCTAAAGCACCCCTGGGTTCAATCCCCAGCACCCCCAACCCCCCAAAAGGAAGGAATATTTAGTGTAAAAGGAAGAATACAGTCTATGGTAGTTATCCTGAACTGCTACTGCTTTTGCCTGAGAGTAGTAGACATGTACATTTCAAGTCTGGGTTCTAGCAGTACATAGGATTAGGCTGATGCCATTTAGCCTATTTATAAATGCAATATTATATTTAAAAATGTCAACATATGTTCTAACCTATATTTAGCATTTTATAAGTAATTGTAGTTTTTTTTTTACTTACTAGAAGCTGTAGTAAAGAAATAAAGTTTATAGAAATCAGTAATTCTAAAAAGTGACAAATTTCTCTGCTTTGCTGATTCAAAATATTTGTAGAGTAAATGATATCTTTAGAGATCATTGACTTTTGGTGTTCTATTTCAAACTTGTTTACTTTTAAAGTTATCTAGAGATAAAATCCAAGGATACTTTAGGTTACCTAAAATTTGGGGACCAGGGCATTTCTAGAGGATTACTATTCTACTAAGCTAATCCCATGAGGTAAAGAATAGTCAGACATTAGGGGGGGTCTTGGAACATACAGGTTCTGGGCTAATTTCATAATGTACTTGCTTAATGTACTTTATCTTTCTATGAGATATCAATACTTTATAATGTGCCAGTGCCACACATTACACTTCTCAGTACAATTAGAGACGACAGAAGAACTGGCAATCAGATAATAGACAGTAAAAGGACAGCACGTTGTAAACTTTACTTTGACTTCCTAAAGGGACCCAAAAGCCACCAGGAGAAGCTTCCATCACTGATGAACAGCATTTCTTACACCCTCTCCTTCGCTTCTCCAGAGCCAGTACTGCAGATTTTTATTGTCAAAATGTCCTTCACATGGATGCTCTCAGGACATAACCCAGGGGTGAAAGCACAAAACTTTCCTTTTGGCCTCAGTGTGTTCCAACTGGCTCACTCAAGCCTGAATGTGTGTGAGAGAGAGAGAAGAGATTTTTTAAGTATTACTAGGCTTTCATGAAATTAACCATTGATCTAAAAGTCAGAGATGCAAATCCTGAGAAAACTGGAAGCATTCCAGGGCCCACAATAAAAAGTTAATTACCTAAGGAAAACTACAAGAAAGACTTTTGTTTTCCACCAAAATCTCCTCCCTAGGCTGTTAGCTATGTCGTACATGGGCCCAATCGATATATAAGCGCTTGAGAACCAAAGTCCCTTGGAATAAATTAATCTGTCAGGGAAAGAAATAAACAAAGAACAAATTAACATGTTTTAAGACATTGCTTAAATTTTCATAAATATAGACCTTGAGATGGGATGATGAGTTCCCAGGAGTCAGAGCTAATATTTGGTTGTAATTAAGAGTTGCTCTTTCATGTTTCCTCTGATGTAGGTGGGAAATTGCCCACGTGCTTGCTGAGATCCTGGCTCATGCTTCTTCACAAATGCCACTGTTTACTTCCTTAATATTAAGACAATGGAGTGCTGCATACTCTCTCTCTCTCTCTCTCTCTCTCTCTCTCTCTCTCTCTCTCTCTCTCTCTCATACACAGACACACACACACACACACACACACACACCATACAAACAGATACTCCTTCAGGAACCTCCAATACATTAGCTTCTAGTGACTCAAAGGACCTAATGACCTAATGTGTTATAGGCTAGCCCACTCCAAGGGCATGGGCATTGCTGACAAAGGTCTCTGGCATGCCCCCTACCACACACTCCACACTGTGCAGGTATGGAGTGTTGTCACCGATAATTAGGAAGACGGGCAATAACAATGGAAGTTACTCATTTTTAAGGATGCATTTAGAGACAAGAACCAGAAACCCATCTCAAACTAGCTTAAGCCAAAATGCAATTTGGGAGGGTTCCAATAACATGACTAGGCTGCTGTCTTGCTCTTCTCATCACTCAACGCTCTGACTCTCAGCACCTGGCACTTCCAATGTTTATCAAGTGGCCCCCACCAACCCTGAGCCCATACCACAAAGCAGAACTCAAGATCCTAAAGAACAAGGGGCAGTCTCTCTTCAGGTGTGGTGGGCCCTCTGCCCACCTCTGAGCCCACTTCCGGGCGAGGAATAGGGGCTCTGCAGGGCCAGGCCTGGGCCCTGTGTCAAGACTGACTTGTGGGGAGAGGGGAGGGAGATTGGTTATCCAAATACCTGGAATGTGTCCCTACGGAGAAGAGGAGACTCTCTTACATTAGCAGAGGGGTGGAGAGGTGAGGCCAAAACAACCAGAGTCCACCTCAAGAATTTATTTCCAGCATATGCATCATGCTCAATTACTGAGTACAGCTAATTCACAGAAGGGGAGGCCAAGACAGTGGCCTGTGTACATACAGCCAGTTCAGCTTGGTTGACAAAGTTGATCTCCTCTATCAGGAGATCGAGTAATTTTCTATCAAGGTCTAAACATACACTCCCTGTGGGTCTTGAATAGCAGCAACGAGAGACCTAGTACGTTCCTTCCCCAGCTTTGGTAGCACTCTCAAATAAATCCAAACAACTTTCTTCCTACTTTCTACTACTTTATACTTCATGGACTGTATTCGTGCTTGATATCTTATCACTTGCTATTACTAAAATCTACTCAGGAAAAATAAACAGAGTACAGTACTTCTTCTCAGTTGAGAACTTTTAAAATGCTAATTTCTGTGTTTGAACAATTTCATCACTCAGCACTCTTGAGGATGGTGCATTTGGGTAGTGAGTAAAATCTGAATTGCATATTTTGATGTGAGATGCCTGTTCTAATTAATGAGCAATTTATATATTGTGGAGCTAGGTTTTAGATCTTTCAGTACGTGAGACAGAGCTGAAGACACACTCTCCAAAGCTGTATTATCACAGTAAAGAGACTCAAGTCTCTGAACCAAATAGGGGTGGATCTGGGAGGCTGGAGGAGTTGCCGAGTCCCTTAGCCTTATGGGGAAGCCCAGAGAAGCGTGGTTTGTGCTTTACAAACCTCCATGGAAGATTGCAGATCAACCCCAGCTAACAGCATGGCAAATTCATCAGGACTACAAACAAACCATGTTCTGGAATGGATAGAATTAGCAGGCTAGCCTGAGGCAACTGGAAGGGCACCACCTAGATCCTTACCAGGCAGAGATCTGGCTGATTAAAACCACTCCACTCATAATGACTTACAGGACACTGCCTGGAAGAAGTGCATTCAACCCATGGCTGGGATAACCTGCTTCAATAAAGATTCTATCAGCGAGTGATAAGTCTTGAATGATTGTGGGTGGGGGCGGTTTATTCATTTGTTTGTTTAAGAACAAGAACCAGAGTCATTTAGCAAACTGAAATCCCCAGTAATGTGCCCCGAAAATAATGCTTATCGCAACAATTTGTAAGAAATGTTTATGAACATAAAAACTGCATGAAACGGGGATTTGGGGGGACAGTGGAAACTCTGGGAACTTTACAGACTGGAAATGGGATTAGGAAGAATTCTGTATTTTTCCCTCATAGGTCACAATCTCAGGGACTGAGAGGACAAGGCAGGAGAATTCAAAAGCCTTCTCCTACTGTTTGATAAAATAAATTAAAGACAGCATGTGAAAGTGACTAACAATAACATGAGATAAATCTTTGAAAATAGCAACCACAGGTACAGCACAATTAATTTCCATATGCCACCACTTGTTCATAGAATGTCAAGTCCTCCCTCCCTGCAGCTTCAAGGAGGGGTTAACAGATTTATCTTTCTGTGCTACAGAGAACCTCCAGACAGAACCAGGGCTTCCCCTCCTGTGTCGATCCCCGATCCAATGCACGAATTTCATAAATAGAATTTTGAATCCACTACTTCCTTGGCTCAAAAATCCTTCTTGAAATGTCTAAAATAGACTGTCCTTAGCAAGCTAGTGGGTCTTCAGGCCAGCTTCCAGGGATACTGGGTCCCGCGGGTGCAGCAGCAGAGGGCTGCTGGGTCTCCCCACCCTTCTACACCTGGGCAGGAGAGGAGGGCCTGGTCTTGGGCACCTCTTCGCTACAAAGATGCACTTATACCAAGAAGCATAAAGAAATGCATTGTCTTGTCTGTGGTCTGCTCCACACTTTGATCCAACCCTCATGAACCCAACATTTTATAGAGAAGAGCATAGGACTGTCCAGGCCCATCTGTGGAGCCAGGGCCACACCTGGTATGTGTTTGCTGCGAAGGGTTTGTGTCAGTATCACCAGACCTTGAGAAAGAATTCCAGCAATGCCGGTGCTCAGCCCCTTCCGGACAGTGGGGCTAGTCCTTGCGCCCTGTTCTACTCTTCCTCTTTTTTCTTTTTTTTCAAATTATCTCCATCACTCTCTAACTTGTTAAATTTCACATGCATTTTCCCTATTGCTTTTTGTACCTTCCCCCGGTGTGTAGAACAAGGCCTGGTTCAGAGGAGCACTGAATGAAATCCAATACACAGTAGGGGACAGATTTCACCATCAGAGAGAAAAGGAGCCCCGGGCTCTGACCCTACACTGCCATGGAGCCAAGGGGAGGAGCGATTCTGGGTGCAATGGGCTGGTCCTACGTCACCCAGCCTGGGGTAGATCTGCGGGGAGGGAGAGCCATGTTGGTGGAACAAGCAAGAGGCCGCGTTAGCCTCCACAGCACCTCGGGACACCAGCAGCCTTCCTGGGTAGAGCAGGACACAAGGCAGAGGCCTTCTCACGTTACTAAAAACGCAAACCCCATCTTTTTAAGGACAGTAAGCCTCCATGGGCTGGGGCATCAGAAAGGATGTGACCTCCAGATGGGGAGAGCCCATGCAGAGTGGTTAGGATGAGGTCAGCACTAGCCCGGTGGACAGACCCGCAGAGCAGGTGACTGGCAAGGGGGAAGACAAGGCAGAAGCCAGCGTCTGCCCTTCTACCTGGACCCCTTCAGTCACTTCCCAGCTGCCCTCCAACTCTCAGTTCTAGTCTAGACACCAACACCAGATTGTCTCCTTTAACCTTTGGAGCCTTGAACAGGATCCAGCCTGCTAGCTCCCGGCTCACCCACCGGCGGGGGACTTGAGTTCTCACTGCTCTGAGGACCTCACAGCAGAGGTGGTTCTACTGGGTACCTGAAGTGACCTTCAACTCCACCAAACACCTCAGGCCTTCCACCTGCTACCCAGAACGCCAAGCTCCAGGGTAATCCTTCCTCCTCTGCTACTACAGCAGAGCACCTACCAGCTGCGGTTAAAAAGCACATCAGTGCAGATGGACGTCTCTCACAACGATTGCCTCCTGTCTCAGCTGGGCCTGTTACACCCTTCCAAGTGCTTCTTCACCCTCTTCAATCTTCTTTCTCTCCCACTTCTCCTACCCCTATCGTGCAGGGGAAATAATAGGGCATAACAAAAACAGTGTGGGTTTCGGCAGCAGATGAATCATGGCTTCCACTCTGTGCTTCTTAGTCCAGTAAACCTGAGTGGTCTATCCTCTCTACAGAATGAGGATAATGATTCTCACCTTGTGAGGGTATTGGAGGATTAAATGAGATCATTACATAAGACCGGGTATCCCACCTGACCTGGCCAGGCTGCTCAGTACCCAACAGTTGTGTGGGTGGTGCTCTTCATGAGGGCCAGCAGACTTCTTGTATTCTTTTTGGTGTGAAGAGGCCACAAGGCAGGATCCCCCTTTGCTCCCTGCAGGGATTTCTAGACTTTCGATCCAGCTGCACCCATCATGAGCTTCCCCTCTGAGAAACCAGTTTCTCAAATGCAGAGTTCATAAAAACCAGCTAAAACCTTAATATGCAGATTCTGCTTCAGGAGGCCTGGGACGGGCTAAGATTCCCTACTCCTAACGAGCTTCCAGGTAATGCTGATGCTGCTGGTCCACGGCCCACACTTTGAGTAGAGAGTTCCATGTCACATTCCCTCCCGATGCGCAGAGACACAGGCGCAGTCTCTACCTTTACAAGGTCCCCTCCCAACACCAACCCTTCTCCTATTTGTTCTCGTCCCTGCTCCTCGCAGCCAAGCTCCTTGGCAGAGTTGCTCATGCTCCTGGCCCTCGTTCACCTCCTACTCACTCCCTTTCTCACCAGTTTGGCTCTGTCCCCCACACATTCCTGAAACTGCTGTCAGTTAGTAAATACAGCAGTCCCTTTCTGGTTTTTAACTAGCCTCTTCCTCTCTGCAGCCTTCACTGCCACAGAGCTGGAGCCGTTCTTCCGTTGTGAAAATTCCCCTCCCCTCGCCACTTTTTTCTGCACCCCCACCTTTCAGATCCCATTTGCACTTGTTTCTGAACTTGCAACTCCCACAGGAACTCAGCCCCAGAGATCCTGCTCCTGATTCGTCTCCCTCCCTGCCTTCACCACACATGAAGGTTTACTCAGTGCTCACGCTATGCCACGCGCAGTTCTAGACAATGTGGGGCCAAGGGCTGGGGATATAGCTCAGTTGGTAGTGTGTTTGCCTTGCATGCACAAGGCCCTGGGTTCAATCCCCAGCACCACAAAAAAAGAATAACAAAGACAATGTGGGGCCAAGTTGTGAACAAAACAGGCAAAAATCCCCGTCCCTGTGGAGCTGTGGGTGAAGGGAGACAGACAGGAAATAAAATGACTTGTATCTGAGAAGGTGGGAAAATACACCATAAATCAGGAACACCCGACAGAGTATGCCAGAAGCACCAAGATATCTGAGGAAAGAGCTTTCTGTGAAGAGGGAATAGCCAGTGCAAAGGTCCTGAGGTGGGAACAAAGCTGATATAGTCAAGAAACAGCAGGGAAGTCAGTATAGACTGAGGAAAGGGAATGAGAGGAATTATGGGTGTTTTCATTATCTATTGCTTCTTACAAGTTATTCCAAACCTTACTGGTTTAAAACAGAAGATATTTATTATATCAATTTCAGTTTTGGGAATCTGGGCACAGCTTAACTGGGTGCTTCTGGCTCATGGTCTGTCAGGAGGGTGCAGCCAAGCTGTTGGCCAGAGCTGCAGTCTCATCTGAAGTCTCATCTTAGGCGAGGACCTGGGAATCCATTCCAAAGCTCACTCCAGTGCATCCTCTCACCTCCATTGGCCTCTTCACAGTTGATTCACAACATGGCGAGCGTCTTTCCCCAGAGAGAGGGAAAGCTCACAAGACAGAAACCACAGTCTTTTTGAAACCTAATCTCTGCCCATCACTTCTGCCGTATTCTATTCATTAGAAACAGGGTGCTGGGCCCAAGAAGAGAAAATTACACTAGGAAGTGGGGATCATTAGAGGGCCTCCTTAGAGGCTGCCCCCAGAATAGGAGGTGAGGCTTGTAAGGACTCTGTTGTTTTCTCCAAGTGAAATGAGAAAGAGCAATTCTTCATAAGAATTTCATACAAACACCTCATTTTAACACTCAAGTCATACTCCAGTTTGCCTTTCTGGACTGTACTTCTATGATCCCACTGCCCATAACTCAAGCTGAGGCCAATTAACAAGAACTCGTTCCAGAGATAGCATCTGAGTTGGAGTCTCGGCTCCTCTTCCCTTTAGGAACTATGTTAGGCAAGCCACCAAACCTCTCTCTGCCCGTTCCTCCCTCTATAAGATGGGATCAATGATGGTACTTACATCAAGAACTGCAAAGTCTGAGATTTTGTCCTGCTTGCAGGTTAACAAATTAGCCTGCCATATTTTCATAGAAATATGCAGGTGCCATGAAACTCCTAGGTCACAGAACAAGGACTTCATTACTAAGGGCATCACAGCATCATCACTTCATGCTCATGCTGGTTCTTCTTGTCCCAAGTCGCATGAGGTCGACGGGAAGTGGCCCAGGCGGATACCGCGCACACACACAGGCCGTATACGTCACTCTGAGCTTCAGAATGCCCAACCTCATAAAGGGATGCTGCCAAGCCTCTCCAACCCTTGGCCTAGAGGGACACATTTTCTTGATTACCCTAGTCAGAAAACAACTCTGCACTAGAGGAAGACACATCTCTGCTCTTAAAGGATGTTTGCCACACAAATAGTTTTGAAAAAATAGTCCAGAACAAAAGTTATCACCAAGATGTAGAAAGTCAAGGAGTCACCTCATCTACCTGTCATAAGTACTAAATGAGGGGCTGGGGTGGAATTCAGAGGTAGAACCTATGCTCAGTGTACTTGAGGCCCTGGGTTTGTCCCCCAGCACACACACACACAATTATTAAATAAGTTAATTCATGTTGAGTATCTGGTACATAATAGGGATTAATACTCTCTTTTTTATATATATATATACCGGGGATTGAGTCCTTTTTTATTTTTATTTTGAGACAAGTTCTTATAAGTTGCTTAGGGCTTCACTAAACTGCTGAAGCTGGCCTCAAATTGACCATCCTCGTGCCTCAGCCTCCCAAGTCACTGGGATTACAGGCGTGCACCACTGTGCCCAGCTTCAGTACTCTTCTAATATAACACCTTTCCTTAGTCAAGTGATGGACTTACAGGTCGCCTGTTTCTCCTACCGTCCACACATCCCTCATGCTCCATCCTGAAAATCACCTCTTGTGCGAAACCTTTACTGATTCGCTGATTAGAGATGACCTTTCTCATCAGGTAATCTTGTACCTGTCTTGGGGTACACACCTTGTTCTGCCTTGTTTTATTTATTTTTTATTTATGCATGCCACCCATTCCCTAGATTTCAAATTCTTTGTGTCTTATCCTTGTATTTGCTTTGCATTCAGCTGACCTTCAGGAAGTAGTCTTGCAACTTGGAGTGAATATACCTCGGTCTTAATTCCAAAAACCAACTGGCCCCATATTTCTAACTTTAAATTCGTCTTACCTTGTTGAATACTTATAATCTGACTTTTATTTTCTTTCCTTCTATAGTTCTCAAAAGAAAAATTCCCACATTTCAACTTTCATATAAGGAAGGTTAAACTATTAAATGTTCAGAAAATCAGTCATTTTCAGTGTTGCAGTGTGGCTAATTGATAAGGTTTCTGATCCTAATCTATCCTTATAATCCAGAAGCTAAAGATGATGCCATAGTCTTATAAACTCTTTTACTTTAATATATCCTCAATGACTGAATTAGGAGTCAAAGTGCCTTTTTTGGCCTGAAAAGAATAGCTTTTTTAGCATATAATTCATTTATTTTTTATCATGTAATCATTTTATTAGTACTATAATTAATGTTTTTTTTCTTTTGTATTTATTTTTTAATTTTTAATGGTTCTTTTTAGCTATACGTGACAGTAGAATTCATTTTGATATAATTGTTCAAGCATGGAATATAGAATAGCTTTTAAGTATCTTGTACAGTGAGACTGGGGACATGGCTCACGGTAAAGCACTTGCCCAGCATGCACAAGGACCTGGGTTTGATTCCCAGCACCACCAAGGGAAGAAAGTTAGTATCATGTACAGTGATACATGTACATGTGTGAAAAGCAAACAAAAATCTCAAATTAAACAAAAAAGGAATATAATGAAAACTACAATTCTCTCACAAGCCTTACCCAAGTCCTTGTGAACAGTTTCTTGTGCTATTAATCCACAAGTAAATACACGGGTATATTCCTATATTCCTGAAAACCACACTTGAAGATTATAAAGCCTGCTGTCACTACAGGTATGAAAGCTGCCCTAGAAGTTCCTTTTCCTGATGATCATCCACACTAACAGAAGTCTTCAAGTTTGGATATTCTTATTAAACAACATAGTAAATATGAAATAAACAAGGAATCCCCTAACTCTAACCATTGGTGGGTTTCCATTACTTAAAACTCATGTTCATATAGTCCTACTTATATCCGAAGGAAACCAAAAGCTTCCATAAGAACCACAAAAAGGAGAGGGAACCCAACCATGGAAACTCAAGCACAGAATCTGTGCCTTTTATTATGGCTCAGTGTTCCCTCTCTGAGACTTGGCATGTCTCTTTAAACAAGCTCTGTTCTTTATAACCGGACCTTTAATTACTATGCTATCTCTGACAGGCTGGCCAATTATGGATGTAAATTGGAAAGTGTTTAGAATAGGATGATTTAAAACGATCCAACTTCAACCCTCAGACTCTTGGGTGGTTTGCCAGCCACCTTGAGTACCCCACCAAGCAGGGCCCTCAGTCCCACTGGATCAGCAGCCAGTATCACCTGACCCAACCCCTCCGGACCCTGTATCTCAGGGTAGTGTCCATAGCCTTCCCTGTTACTTCTCCCCTATCCCAGCCATCTAGAACCTTCCAAAAGCTTCCCAAGGGTAATCATAGCAGTATCAGAAGGGTACTTTCCCATCTAAAAACAAATACAGCCTCTTCCTTACTCTGGCTGCTTTCATATCAGAACAAAAGCTATGCTGAAGACCAATGTTAAACCACACTGAATGAACTGGAATGCAAATTTTCTTATGAAATTAGCTATAATATTAGTTATTCTCACAATGAGATTAGAAGCTTGTCTAAATAAGCTTTGTAATATAATCTTAAGGATCACCTTATAAGTCATCTCCATTCTCTGTCTATGACAGAAAGAAAGAAATTTCTGTGTTTTAATACCTTTTTTGCTTTCATACATTTTATAGATAATAGAGAAGAAGGAGAGTGGAGATCCAAATGTCTAACAGAAAAAAGAGAAAGCACTGGGTACAGTGACCCCCACCTGTAATCCCAGTGACTCAGGAGGCTAAGGCAGGAGAATCGAAAGTTCAAGGCCAGCCTAAGCAACTTAGTGAAGCTCTAAGCAATTTAGCAAGACCTCATTTCAAAATAAAAGGGCCGTGGATGTGTTTCAGTGGTAAAGCACCTCTGGGTTCAATCACCAGTGCCAAAAAAGACAAGAAAAAAGAGAAAGCAATTTAATTTATTAATGTAAACCAAGCCCATGACCAGATACATGCAACCAGATACATACAGATACAGCCATCTCCTTGTACAAATCACCTTGGAATTACCTGAGGAAATGAACAGGCTCCTGCTTGTTTTAAAATTTTTGCTGCATCAAAAATTACATCTTGCCGGGCACAGTGGTGAGTGCCTGTAATCCCAGGGGCTTGGGAGGCATGAGGATCATGAGTTCAAAGTCAGTCTCAGCAACTTAGCGAGGCCTAAGCAACTCAGCAAGAACCTATCTCTAAATAAAATACAAAAAAGGGTTGGGATGTGGCTCTGTGGTTGAGTACCCCTGAGTTCAATCCCCAGTACCCGCCACCAATTACATCTTAAATGATCAACTTGGCCACTGTCTAAGTAAAGCTCTCTGACTTTTTTCTTTTTAGTCCCAATGGTATTGTCGTGTGGGATATAGTTAAGTATGTTCCTTTGCAGGAGTCCTGCCCACAATTCAGGCCTCACACATGAGGGCTACCTGAGTATTCAGCATGTGTGTTATGACTGCTAGCCACCAACACTAGCCACTAGCGAGGACTTAGGGGTTTCCTGACCTAACACTTGGTCATGGGCTAGTCCCAACTCAGGTGCCAGTAACTGGTCTATCCTGGTCAGAGACTGACCTGGAAATGTGACTGGCAATCCCTAATCTCAAAAATAGACCACTCTGAAAATAAAGTAACTTTCAGTGAAGGACTTGTATTGGTAATGACAAGTACTCGAGTTTTTATCTCCACACAGGCCTTCCATGAAGTCCTGTTTTCCTTTTTATGTTTTTTTTTTTTTTTTTTTTTTTTTTCCTCTCGTAAGCCAGTGTCCATAGCCTCTTTCCTTCCAGATGGTGCCTGGAGCTGAGCCTGTCAGAGACCCTTAGTCCCCTGCTGCCTTTTAATGCTGGTCCTTGATTGCTAGTGACCCCTGGCTGGACTGGCTCCTCAACCCATTTAACCCCTCTCTGCTGGGTCCCTATCTCACACAGGAGGAGGCTGTAAGAACTGGAGGTGAGGAGCTGCCAAGTCAGCCAGGGCTTCCCACCCTGTCAGAGCTGGTGGCCCATTTCCCAGCACTGTCTCTGATGTCCAAGATCACTCCAGTGGCGAGCTCTTGTGAATATGACTTTCTCTATATTGTCAGATAAATAATACCAGTCTTCTGATGGTTACTATTTTATTTGACTAAGCCAAGACAACCAAGTCACTAAAAGAATGTTTCCTTCAGGGTCAGGACTGGGGCCCACTGATAAGAACCTCCTAAAATATGTTCATTTGGAAACCTTAAATTGCACCGGAACTATGTTTGAGTCTGGTCAAACTTAGTGACCAGAGCAGTTCATTGAGTGTCGTTATACAAAGTCAGGGCAAAGAAGCCTGAGGGAAGGGGATGATTAATGTCGCTGTCAAGGGCTAAATCACTTGTCTAACACAGAAGATACCCAAGCGCAGAGAAGATGGTAGCAGCTACAAGTATTTCCTTGGGTTAAGCTTGGTTTGTTTTTTGAGACACGGTGGAACATGCTTATAACTATATTGATCAGGTAAATGACTCAGAGAATGGGGATTTAAAAGGAGAAAAAAGTTGATGACATTCATTTGTTGCGAATATTGAGTCCTGAGTCTCTCCCCTGGACTCGATAACTCCCTCAGGACACCGAGGCCATGAGAGGCCATCATTTTGTGCATTGCTTCCATAATGGATTTTCATTAACCTCATATCAGATGGCGAGAAAAAGAAGCAAAGAAATTTAGTAGGTCAGCGTGACCCTGAAGAAATGAAGTCTAAATTCTTGGTTAGAGCAGAGAACTAAATGATCTGTACCCACTCTTTAAATGTTTACCAGATAGTTGGACAAAATTGAATTTTATAATGTACTGAGGAAATTTGTCCCAACAGTCAGCACAAGATAGGGAAAGAATCCAACAACTACTTTCTATTTAACTTTTTTTCCTCTAGAGACTATTTTCTTGGTTTTGAGATTAAGACTGAAAGAAGTACAAGGATGGGATTTTTCACCACCGATTTTTTGATGATTTTACTTTTGCATCTATCTCATGTATGCAAAATGAAAATCATACCTGTGATTCCATTTGGGTTTATCAGTCACATTCTTTTCTATTTCAGATAAGTGCTCTCTCTCTCTTTCTCTCTCTCCCTTTCTTACACACACACACACACACACACACACACACACCTGCTATTCATTCATGTGCATAACCTCCCCCAAACCGTCATTCATACTAATGACTGCCCTTCCTTATGTGTGAAATAGTTAAGAATTTATGGACCTGGGTGGGTGTTTGTACAGCTGTGCAGTATTAACCTGTACACAGTGGGCTTTGCACACAGCTGGGCAAAGGCTGAGTAGGTGAGATTATCATGAGGACTTTTAGTCCATCAATAACCAAATGACCTGGAAAGGGGTTCAGAGGAGCCCACTTTGTGCAGCATTGCTCGTTGAATGAATGACTTGTGTTAGAATGATGTTCTACTGTATTTATGGAGAACTTTTCCTTCTGAAGCCTGAACAAAGTCTGATTAGTCTACTTTAAATTCCAGCAAGCTGAGAGTCAAAAGCATTGAAGTCCATTTCACAGATGAGGCCCCACAAGGTTAAGTAGCTATTACTGTGCAGTTACAGAAACCTAAAGTTGGGATTTTAAAAAGCATTTTGGCTAATGTTCTCTCCCTTTACCCACCTTCACACACTTCTGGCGACGGACCTCCATTAGGCATATCCCTGACAGCTCACAGAGGCTCACACACAGGAAGGAGCATGACTCCCAGAACAGCAGCTTAGAATCTCTAGATGAAAACATGTGTCATTTGCCTCACTACCATCCCCCGTTAAAAATCACTGTACCACCTGTTCAACTCCCCTTATTTTGAAGGCAGCCCATGAGGAGTAGGGGATTCGCCCAAAGTCATATACCAATAAATGCCAGAACTTGAACTTGTCTACTCAGGTCTTCTGACCACCGCGCCTGCCTGTCGCATGGACCTGTGCTGACTTCACTCCAGCTGACCAGCCTTGCATGCTCTCAGCAGGAACCCGAACCAGAGCAGAGAGGCAGAGCTGGGGAGGAGGGCCCCAGAGCCTGCTGCCTCGGGAATCAAAGACCCAGGCACAATTAGTTAGTAAAACCAGCACTATCTGGTGTCCCATATCCTCAAGCATTTAAAATGTCATTCCAGCCTTCAAAGAGATTCTTTCATTCCATTTTTATCAGCTTTTACCCAGGACATTGTTTCCCAGCTCCTCCATAGTTGGCTAGGTGATTTGCATCTCATTAGGAGCTGTAGAATTGACACCCCCCAGACTGCTGCCGATCTCGGGTCCACTAAGCATCAGACTCAGGTCTCAGAGTTTTCATGTTGACATTTTTCAAAAAGCTAAGTTAATGCTCTTTTCCCGCTGGGCACAGTTTGGGTGCCCATTTCTCCTTAAATCCTGCTCTTCCCGTGACTGAGTTTAGGCAAAAACCATCATCAAAGAGGGCATAGATTTTGTCGTGCATCACCAAGTGGAAACACCTGGTACAAGGGACCATGGTAAGGAAGGCCTCGGAATACGGGATTTTAAAACTCTAAAACGAAAAGGCGTGACATGATGCGAATATTTTGAGTGCTGTTCAAAAACAAAAAGACCAATAGCAAAACATTGCTCCACTCTGATTCTGATTACCTTTTTTTTTCTCTCTTTTTTTTTTTTTTTTTTTTTTTTTTTTGGTACCAGGGATTGAACTCAGGGGCACTCAACCACTGAGCCACATCCCCAGCCCTATTTTATATTTTATTTAGAGACAGGGTCTCACTGAGTTGCTTAGGGCCTTGTTAAATTGCTGAAGCTGGCTTTGAACTCCACCTCCCTGCCTCAGCCTCCCCAGCCACTGGGATTACAAGCATGCACCACCACACTGGGCTGCCTTTTAAAATTTAGTTGTCTCAAACCTTCCTGAGACTCTAGATTTTTGCCCTGAGTTTATGTTTCACCATAAAGAGAGTCTTTCTAGGTCAGGATGACTTTTCAGCTTTGTCATGATTCACTACTACAACCTCCAGAAGAGTACCTCCAAAGGGGGAATGGACAAGGAGAATGTCAGTCTAAACCTAATCAAGCAAAATTAATACGGTAATCTGTGGTGAAGAAGTGGGGAAGGAGGACACAGATCTCACCTTGAAAGGTACTGCTTGAAAGGTTCCACAGGCTCCAAAAGTGAGGTTTAAAGCATGACCTATAAGGAATTGAGCTACATTTCAAAATGACTGCAAGATTTTTCCAATTTATACAGACAGAAATCCAGAGAACGTGTAGAAATGGCTATTAGGGGTATGGCATAATTGTGGAAGAAATACAGAGTTGACGTGGGTCAAATGTATGGTGTGAGGCTGTAAAGCAGAGATTCTAGATTCAGTGCCATAACCCAAGAGATTAGAGAGGGCTCTACCAGTCAGGTTGGTTGACTGAAACATGGACCAAAATGTAGACTAACAAAGGTGAAATGCTAGAACTGCTTTGGTGTGTTATGGAGAAAAATATCCACAGGCTTCGGGAGACTAGAATGTTAGACTGGATTTATCACATAAGGCCCATGAGAAATAGACAAATTTGTGATGAGAATGAACCCTAGCATCCTTGAGGAGCTCTGTGGTCTGTCTCTATAGATTAGGAACTACAGTCATCAAACCGAGATTCTTAAGAGCAATCAGATAATTGGATCCCAGGGGGAAAGACCAAGTGACAGCATTTAATCATCAAAGACAAGATGGGTATGGTTACCATGAGACTGCAGAGGCAAACAGTAATAAGAATACTCTGATTCATAGAGACCTGTATCACTGGCTAGATGATCAAGGTGTCCCAAATCTTCTTTTAAGAAGCCCAGAACCGCTAGGCATGGTGGTGCACTCCTGTAATCCCAGTGGCTTGGGAAGCTAAGGCAGGAGGATCCCCAGGTTAGAGGCCAGCCTCAGCAACTTAGCAAGGCCCTAGGTAACTTATCAAGATCCTGTCTCAAAATTAAAAAAAAAAAAAAAAATACGGTCTAGGGATATGGTTCAGTGGTAAAGTGCCCCTGGGTTCAATCCCAGCACCAAGAAAAAAATAAATAAATAAAAATAAAAAATAAAGAAGCAGCCCAGAACTTCCTATGGGAATATTACGTAGGTACATTAATATTGTTCTGTGTTCTTTTTATTTACTATGTGCTTTACTTCTAACTATGGCAAATGACTGAGGTGAATAAAGTTTCATTTTTAAAGAAGTATATTTAAAGAGGAAATTAGTTGGTGTGAAAAATAATAAAGATGTTGAATGTAGTAAAGAAACTGAGAGGTAGATTAATGACAGTGTAAGAAGTACTCACCTACAACATACTAATTTTTTAAAATATCAATGCCAATTAGCCAACAGGGCTGCTCATCTGCCATCCCACCACATAAACAATGACCTGTTCCACCCACAGCCAACACCTATGACCTTTGCTGCTGCTTGCTTCTATTTAAGAGGAACCCTAGAACACAAATGGTTAATAATGTGATGGGTAGGGAATAGTCAACCTCTCAAGTCATCAATAAAATGCAAATAAAAATATAAACGAGTTGCTATTTTTGTACCTACTGAATTATTAGATTTCTTTATATAGCTCTGTCCCATGCTGGTGAGGGCTGCCAGAATGGGACATCTTAAAAGCAGGAGGCAGAATAATATTGTGCTACCTACCTTCTGGATGGCAATTGGGAAAACAAATCAAAAGTTTTAAATACATGCATACTTCTTGGTCAATAGTTTTACTTTTAGAAATTTATCTTAAGAAAAAATGCAGGTTTGTCAAAGATTTTCAAACTACAAGTACATTCCTCAAAGCATTGTTTATTTTAGAAAAACGTTGGAAACAACTTCTATACCCCAGATGGGAAATTATATAAATTAATCATGATTCATCCTTAAAGTGAAATACTATTGAACCATTAGAAATTATGGCTTTTAAGCTATCTCTAGAAGACATAAGAAACTTGTTCCAGCAGTTGCTACTATTTTGAGAAGAGAATCAGAGGGTCAAAAAAAAAAAAAATTGGACTTTTCACACTTCATTTATTTGAACAACATGTTCATTTATTACTGTATAAAATACTGTGAAAAATAGTAAAAGATACTATTTTAAAGTAGACTAATAGCATGTAAAATATTTATGACTTATCATTAAGTAGGGGCAAAAGTTGTAGCCCAAATTAAATGGATGGCTGAATTTTTTTGGTTCAAAAATGCATACATGGGGCTGGGGTTGTGGCTCAGTGGTAGAGTGCTCGCCTAGCATGTGTGAGGCACTGGGTTCAATCCTCAGCATCAAATATGAGTAAATAAATTAAATAAAGGTTCATCAACTAATAAAAAAAAATATATATATATATATAAATGAATATAGAGTCCCAGAAAAATACTGGACACACACACAAAAAAAAATCTAATGAGCTTTGCTTTTAAAAGATGGATTTCATCTCCCTCCTTGCTGCACTGCAAGTTCCTAAGATGTCCCAGGATAGGAAAGGCCCTTTTCCTATTAGAAGTCTTGGCAACAACATCATGATTAAGAGTCTGGGAATCAAAGGGTAGGCCACATAGATGGAAGAGATCTATACAAGAATGGGGAAGAATCACCATTCATTCATCCATTCATTCAGTCATTATTTGTTGAATGTTTATCAGGCCCTGAGCTATGAAACCATTTTCCGAGGAAGTTCTTGCCACCTTCCTAACAAATAAGTAGAAAATTCCACATCGACAATTTATAACTCCAACATCTTCCACAGGCACTAATTTAACTCAGGATTGTTTTCTTTGTAGCAATGCTGCAATTTTGAAGAAGATTGTTCATGACATAACATGGCAACTGGGAAAATTTGTAGTTTTCCTTTCATCTTAGAAAGCAAGATCTGAATTACATGCACCCCAAGAGAAAATCTGTCTTTCTGGGTGTGTGTGTGTATGTATGTGTGTGAGTGAGTGTGTGTGTGTGTGTGTGTGTGTGTGTGTGTGTTCCAGAAGCCCATTGAATGAACTCCTTAAGTCCCCTGTGAAGTTAAACTTGGTGAGGTGAAAACTTCTAAGAAAGTCTCAATGAAAGAATGTGCATTGATGCAGAGGCATAGATTGGGATTTTGAATCAGGAATTCTGAGTTTTAATCCTGTCTTTGATGGGAGACCAACAGAAGGGCCTAAGCTTCCTAGTCCTCTTGTCCCTCCGATATGAAAGCAAGGGAGGGGCCAAACCCCAGAAGTTTATTCCCCATGTCATGACTTAAATCTAGAAATCTGAATTACCAAGGCATAATTCCCCCTCATCCTCCCCGTAAGGACTCTGAAGTAGCCAATGCCTCAAGGCCTATCAGAAACAAGCGGTTTTGCAACCCATTGGGAAGAGTCTTCCCTGGCCAGCATTTGTAAGATAGTATAGATTATCATTGACTTTCTGCCAATGCAATTCTTATTGGGAACGAAAGATTTAATATGATCAAGTACCATGGTTCTCAACTCTGGCTGCCCATGAGAAGCACCTAAAGAGATTCCTTTTTTTATAAAAATGTTATTGTTCAGCTTTGATCTGGGATATGTTAAAAGTTGAGTAACTGGTGTAGTATAAAAGAAATACTCCAATCAGATATTGAGAAACCTGAATTCCTAGTTAAGCTTTGCCTCTAACTTGCTGTGTAATCTCTCAATCTCTTTATGCCTCTGTTATCTTGGTTATTTGTCCTTCCCAAAATGAGATGAAGTAAATAAAAAGATATGTACAGCTGGGCACCATGGCACGTGCCTATAATCCCAGCAGCTCAGGAGGCTGAGGCAGGAGGATCATGAGTTCAAAGCCAGCCTCAGCAAAAGCTAGGTGCTAAGCAACTCAGTGAGACCCTCTCTTTAAATAAAATACAAAATAGGACTGGGGATGTCACTCAGTGATCAAGTGCCCCTAAATTCAATCCCTGGTACCCCCCCACACACCAAAAAAATATATATTTATAAACATGATTTGCTACCTAAAAATAAAATGATAAGGGAAAGAGATACAGAGTCAGAAAAGACAGATCATCTGTTTGGAAGCTACACATGGAATCCTCTGGAGAACTATGAAGCATGGGCAGCTTTGTTGGGGGAAAAATGTGGCCCAGCTGACAGCTGGGTTATTGTCACCTCCAAATGCCCTAAGAACCATGGTCAGAGAAATGACGCACCTCCCTTTATGCAGAGTCGGCAGAGCTCTGTAAATTAATTGTGTAACACTAATCCCACCTAAATGCCCCAGGAGTATATCTGATAACCTCTTATGGGTCTTGCCATCTGTAAATCTAGAGCACTGAAGACTTTGTTTGCTTCAAGGAGATGTTTTACTTGGCAGGTGACCCTGGGAATGCCTCATCCACAAAGTGGCAATCAGATCAGCAGTTTTACTATCCAGAAAATACTCATGCCTGCTGAGGACCTGCATGGGTGCCAGGGATGGCGGCCCTCCCAGGGGTTCTCTCCCTTTCCTCCCAGATCTCCTGCTCACTGCCTACCCGTTTCTCAGAGACCAAGGACCCAAACTGCCCTACCAAGCTGGGGAATATTGGGCTGCATGTCCCACCCTGCCCACGCTTGTGACCTCTTGCCCCTGAAACCTTGCTAGGAAACTTACCAAAACTGGTGGTGCATCTATATCAAGTGATAAAAAGTAAAATATTCAATTTTAGAGGACAGTGTAGGAGGGAGCACCTGTAGCCAAAATAGCTATGACTTGGCAAGTCAAAATGGAGTAGAGGAAGTCATTTTCTTAGGATTGTAGGAGAGAATGAAAAGCCTGATTTGTGGCTTAAAATTGTGCCTGAATTAAGGTGCCAAGTTTCTAGGTCTGAACCTTAGAAAAACAACCACTCCTTTTTTTAACATAAGTATATGTCAAATATGTCATGGGACATACTCAGACTATAAAAAAGCATTGGTTGCTACCAAATTTAACTGGGTGTCCTGTGTGTAAGTGGCAACTCTAGGTTGGATCTACCTGTATGACCAATATAGAGAAAAGAAATATGGACATTCCAAACCCATTGTTTGGAGTTATGAACTGAATTTAGCTATTTATCTCTCATCAAGGCTTGAACAAGTGTGCAGTCACACAGTGTGAGGATTTGGGGCTTGGACGTAGGGAGTATGTATTTCCCAGTGTTCTGAAATACTGTTCAGATTTCTTTTGTTTTCTGGCAATTTAGTTTTAGTTTATTGTAAAGTTCTACAACTCAGAAAAAAAGGATATACTGAAGGTCTCAAATATGAAATCCAAAGGTATAGAACTTCTTGAAAAAGAAATAGACCCATGTTAAATACAAACTTGTATGTGTGACAGAATAAACTTTAAAAAGCTCAGTAGGGAGGTAGCCACCTGCGTATCACAAACTGGAGAGTTTGGTTTGGCTTAAAGACACGAGAGATGGACAAGTTGCTTAGCTCTTGTTATTATTGTCAGTGTCACTTGAAGAGGGATGAAATCTATAAATTCAGGATTCACTGTTTCCTGAGATTCCTTCCCACATTGTATTAAACTTTGGAGTTTTTCTTATTAGTAGAGAAACAGTTGTAATTGTTTGGATTCAAGATCTTTGTCAGGGTATTTGAACATCTTTCAGTATCTCATTTCCTAACTATAATTCAACATACAATCATCCCTCGGCGTCCATGGGGGATTTTTCCAAGACCCAGATATCAAGTTGTGAGGATGCTCAAGTCATTTACATAAAATGCTAGAGTATTTGCATATAACCTATGCATATCCTCCTATACACCTTAAACCATCTCCAGATTTCTTATAATACCTAAACCAATGTTAACTGCTATGTAAACAGTTGTTATGCTATATCGTTTAGAGATTAATGCCAAGAAAAAATTCTGTAAATGTTTAGTAGAGACAACCTTTTTTCAAATGTTTTTAAGTTTTGAGGTGTAACTCACTGATAGAGCAAGTGGTTAAGTGTTTCCTTAGCATACACAAGGTCCTGGATTCAATCCCCAGTACCAAATATATGTCATATTATATATGTATAGACTATATTATATTTTTCATATTTTATATAGTATATCTAATATATTAAATATATGTTATACATATTATATTTGGTGCTGGGAGTTGAATCCAGGGCCTTACACACACAAACACACACACACACACACATTTGTGATTCATAGATATGAAACCTGCAGATACAGTTTCTCTGTCTCTCTCTTGCTTCAGACCATCTACATTATAGATTTAGACTTTTCTGGGTATTTATTTTAATTGTTTTATCTTTCTGTTGCATTTTCTTTTTATCTTAGTTGTGCAACTGTCCATCATATGGAATATTTTACTTTATATAATTGAATCCATCCTTGTCACTAATATCTTCTTCCACAGTGGAAATAAATTGTCTTTATTTCTTTCTAAAGTTTTTATGGGAATGTCTAAAATGTTTAACTGTAGAGCTCATCTGAAATTTATTGCAGCAGTGAAAATCAAGCGGTTTGTTGAGAAAACTAAAGGATTTAGGATTTTGAAGAAAAACTCATTTGGGTCCAGCAGCGCTAGCTTACAGCCCCAGACAAATCCCCTAACTTCTCAAGACTCATTGTTCTCTACTAGATTGAAAGCAGGTACTTTGTCTTATTTCCCTTTGTCTTTTCCCACCATGTGCAGCAAAATACCTTACATATAGAATAAGTGTTATTATATCTGAATTTGTTATATTTTTTGTATATTGATGTCAAATTGTTCCAACCATATTTATTATTTAATGTTATTTATCTATTTATTTTTGGTACCAGGAATTGAACCCAGGGGTACCTTACCACTGAGTCACATCCTCAGCCCTTTTTATTTTTTTATTTTGAGGTCTCACTGAGTTCCTTAGGGCCTCACTGAGTTTGCTGAGGCTGACGTTGAACTTGAAATCCTTCTGCCTCAGCCTGGCAGGCCACTGGGATTATAGGTGTCCCCCACCATGCCCAACTCAACAGTATTTATTAAATAATGATTCTTTTCCCAATTATTTATATGGTTGCTTAAAATTGGTCATGTATCAGTAACACTTAGATTTTTTTCCCAATGGCAAAGCACCTAGAAGTTACAGCACTCCTTGCAGAATATTGTGCCGTGGAGATACTAAACTTAAAATAATAAAAATTAAAATCCAATGTTAAACTAGGCAGTTTTGCCAGATTCTAGTGTAGGTAGATGCCATAAAATCACAACAATTCTTTTTAACTTAAGTGAGATGTGTTAGAATTGATGAAATTATAGCCAATAACTTAATTCCTTCCAACAGTCAAAAATTACCAGCCCATGGAACAGTAAGGTCATCCAGAGCAGAAGTTGAGAACCACATCTTAAATTAAACTTTGCCAGTTGAAAGAATATATTGAAAGAATATAAATAAAAGTCTCTGATCAAGTTTAAACATTATATAAAGTCCAGCTGAACTGGGCTGAACTCCAGCTGAACCCAAAAACTATTTCAGATCAGTCTTTTGAATTGCCATGGATAGAATTCCGGCAATATTAGAAGGTCTAAGAAAGAGCAGATGTCAGATCTCTAGTGCCTGTTCACACCAGCAACCTGACCTCTGGAGACTTCTGTTCATTAATCTATAAATCAGAACGGAGATGACACAAGGGTTCTCACACCTACCTCCTACTACCACCCTGTAGAATATGGGTATTGCAAAGCAAGCAGGAAGTAGGTGTGTTGGGACCATCAAAAAGAACCCATGTCAGTTCTAACAAAGACTACAGCAGACCTATGCTCTGCACAGTGTTCCTGAAGACAAAAATGTGTCTTCAAACTGTGGAAACTCTGAAATCAAGGTGCTTTGTTTTTGCTTGTTTGTTTGTTTGTTTTTCCTATGTTAATTAATGTGTTTTCATGAAGATTCTATTTAGACTTTTGACTTTAAAAGTTTCTTGTTAAGAAAGACAATATGCTGAGGTTAAACACACACACACACACACACACACACACACACACACAAGGTAAGAGATCTAGAGTTGGGTCTTCACCCTGCCACTTGATCTAAAATAAGTCATTCAACATTTATGAGCATCAGTCATTCTCTTGAAAAAACAATGAGTAGTCAGATGGACAGCTTTTAAAGTCTATAGAGTTAGTCTTTTCCAAACACAGATATGTCCAAATTCAAGAAAATCAAGGATTAATTTTGTCCAAATATATATATAATTGTATACATATTATATATAATTATATATTCATTATACAAACACACACACACACACACACACACATATACAATTCAAGAAAACTCAAGATACAAAACTTCATACTTAGGAAACAGATAATTTGTTATTTACATTGGTCCTTGCCAAATAACTCTCTATTTTAAAAAAATTCCCCAAAACATGAAAACAATGCTTCAGGATAGTGGAATGCACAATGATTTTTTGGATAAGACCCTAGAAGGGAAAAAAAAAAAAAAGCAAAAATAGACAAATGAGATTAGCCAAACTAAAAAACTGCTCAACAAAGGAAACAATCAGCAAAACAAAGATACTGCCTATAGAAGGGGAAAAAATATTTACAAACTGTACATCTGACAAGGGATTAGTGTCTGAAAATATATAAGGAACTCAAAAACCTCAATAGCAAAAAAACTCACATGCCCAATTTTATTTATTTATTTTTTTTATTGTAAACAAATGGGATACATGTTGTTTCTCTGTTTGTACATGGTGTAAAGGCATACCATTTGTGTAATCATAAATTTACATAGGGTAATGTTGTTTGATTCATTCTGTTATTTTTTCCCTTCCCCCCCACCCCTCCCACCCCTCTTTTCCCTCTATACAGTCCTTCCTTCCTCCATTCTTGCCCCCCCAACCCTAACTCTAACCCTAACACTAACCCCTCCCACCCCCCATTATGTGTCATCATCCACTTATTAGCGATATCATTCGTCCTTTGGTTTTTTGAGGTTGGCTTATCTCACTTAGCATGATATTCTCCAATTTCATCCATTTGCCTGCAAATGCCATAATTTTATCATTTTTTATGGCTGAGTAACAAGCCCAATTTTAAAATGGGCAATAGACATTTCTCAAAATAAGATACAGAAAATGTCAATGAGTATATGAAAAAATAAATGGACATCACTAATGTTAAGAGAAATGCAAATTAAAACCACAATGAGATATCACCTCATTCAAGTAAGAGTGGCTATTCTTTGAGGTTTTTGTTTTGGTTTGGTTTTTGGTTTATTTATTTATTTATTTATTCATTTATTTTTGTTGGGGATGGACAGAATACCTTTATTTTATTTGTTATGTGGTACTAAGGGTCTAACCCAGTGCTTCGTACATGCTAGACAAGCACTCTGCCACTGAGCCACACCTAGCCCCTGGTTTTGGTTTTTTGGCAATACTGGGGATTGAACCCAGGGGTGCTCTAACACTGAGTAACACATCTACAGCCCTTTTTATTTTTCTATTTTTAGGCAGGGTCTCACTGAGTTGCCGAGGCTGGTCTTGAACTTGCGATCCTCCTGCCTCAGCCCCCCAAGCCTCTGGGATTACAAGCATGTGTTTCTGCCCTGCCAAGAATGGCTCTTCCTAAACAGACAAAAGATAATAAGTGCTGTTGAGGATGTGGGAAGAAAGGAATACTTATACACTGTAGGTAGGAATATAAATTAATGTGACCATTTTGAAAAGCAGTATGGAGGTTCCTCAAAAAATTAAAAATAAAACTACTATGCCATTCAGTAATCCTATTTATCCAAAAGAAGGGTAATTAGTGTGTTGAAGAGACATCTACACTCCCATGTTCATATAGCACTGTTTATCAAGCCAAGAAACAGAAACAACCTGAGCGTCTTACCAACTGATGAATAGATAAAGAAGATGTGGAAGTCAAGTGCCAGTGGCTCACAACTGTAATCCCAGCAACTCAGGAGCCCGAGGTCAAGAGGATTGCAAATTCAAGGCCAGAGGGCAACTTACACCCTGTCTCAAACTAAAAAAGGGCTGTGGATGTAGCTCAGTGGTAGAGTGGTTACCTAGAATGTGCGAGGCCCTTGATTCAATCCCCAAGAAAAGAAGGGAAGAAAGGGAAGGGAAGGAGTGGTACATTTTCACCATGGAATACTACTCAGCCACAACAAAGAATGAAATTCTGCCATTTGCAACAACACAAATGCAACTGGAAATCATTTATGCTAAGTGAAATAAGTCAGGAAAAGAAAGACAGGTATTGCAAGATCTCACTCATGCAGAATATAAAAATGTTGATCTGGAAGTTGAGAGTAGAATCCTGGTTACCAGAGGCTGGGAAGAATCACAGGAAGGCAAAGGTGGGAAAAGGTCGATCATTGGGTACTGAGTTACAGTTAGACAGGAGTAAGAAATTTCGGTTTGCCATTGCACAGTTGGATGACTATAGATAGCGGTAATCTACTGTACATTTCATAAAGCTAGAAGAAACAAGTTTGAAACGATGAACGAGGAGATAGATATGTTTAACCTGATTGAAACTATGCGACGCATATATGTATGGAAACAGCCCATGGTACTCCATTAATATGTAAATTTTTAATGTTTTTGTGTAACCTTAAAAATAAATTTAAATTTAAATTCCAAAAAGGAATATGTAAAATGTACAGGGAAAACAATCCCCCAGAATTTCCTTCAGTAGTGAAAATCTCTCTTGAAGTTTAAAAGAAGATTCAAAGTACAAATCTTTGATTCTTTTTGATGAACAATTAGTCTATCATAAACACCCTGTCCAGGAAACATCCTTTCCCCGCCCACTGGGACATCCGCGGACGAGGACGATGTTCTACGGCGGTATCCCTGAGTGCACCTGCTGGCGAGCAGTTAGAACTGCTGGATCTAGATTCAAATATACGGCCGAAAGGGCAGCGAATTCCACAAGAATCTTTTGCTTCGGAGGGAAATGAATCATAAGTTCATCTGACGCGTGGTTTCTTAATCTCCAGTGTGCACTCTTGGTCCAGGGTTCTTAAATCAAGGCTAACAGGGAGAGGCTGGTCCATGAAACAGGATAACCCTCCTTCCCCTCCTAGACGCTCGCTCCAGAAACTGCATGGATCAGTGGTAGTGTTCAAAGCACTTCGGTAAATGCTAGCTCAAGCTATTTTCTCCCAAAGTGTATCCCACCAAAAGATTTGCTTCTTTTCTTCCCAAGAGTATGTGTGCTCCAGATGTCTTTGAACTCTCACTGTAAGGATGTGGGTGCAAACAATCCCAGATTGCCTTGGTCTTCCTAATGGAGTTATCCCACTGAAGGCGCTCTTCTCTGCAGAGGCTGACCACCAACCTCTCCCTCACTAGTACGGACACACCAATTTGCTTTCTGTCACGCCAGACTGCTGATTCAGATCAGAAATACGAAGTCAAAGTCACAGACCCCAGCCTGTGTTTATACTTAGCCATTCCTGAGCGTGTGCTTTTAGGATGACATTTCTCCCAGTCGTTGCAAAGCTCACGGCGTGCCCATTAAAAGAGGACTCATCTCCTCCTAAGTGAATTTTTGTGAAAAATCATTTTTCACATAAAAGTCATTTTTCGCTTAATTTCCCCCACACCTGGAACGGCTTACAGTCGAGTGTTGCTGTCTGGTTGCAGGTTCAGAAAATGGTCTTGCACAGAAGCAGCGAACACCTCGCCGACGCTGTCAGCAGCCCAAAATGTTGAGTAGCCCTGAGGACACCATGTACTATAACCAGTTAAATGTGAGTTCAAAGTGGCCATAAAGCTGCTTCGCTGGCTTTGTTTCCAGTTAATAATTCTGTTATTAATACCTGTTCCAGCCCCTCCAGCCCCACCCCCACTCTCTTATGCTCTCCTCGTGAACATGTGCTTAGGCTCTTTATCTGTTGCTTTCATGTCAGGATGTCTGCCTTCACGGTGAATAATTGATGTGGTTTATCAAAGACGAGCAAGATGCATGCTTCATCAGGCTCACTTGAGCCCTTTGATCAAAAAAATTATGCTGTGACTTCTGATATTATCAGCATCTGCTTGCATTCAACACAAAATCACTTTGAATTAAAAATTAACGACTTGCTGCTTTGCTTTGACTGTGTGTTCTTGGCCCTCTCCACAGGGAACTCTAGAATATCAAGGGAGCAAGAGGAAGCCAAGAAAACTTGGGTAAATATCTGTCTTCTTAGTTCTAAGCAACTGTAAACAGAAGGGGTCCTTTGTGATATTACAGAAAATGCAAAACTTTCCAGAGAGGCTTCTAAAAATATTCAATCCGGATATTGCCACTGTTATTGACATTGGAAGTGACTTTTCACAGTAGCAAGTATACAAAACTTGAATCTATTTTGTCCAGAAAGACTGAGATTGTCACCTAAGGGCAAATGTTATTTCTCCTAATTATTCTAGGGAATTGTACTTTCTTCATAATTGAAGACAGGTAGCGGGTTGGATTAAATTCTCTTTCCACAAATAAAAGGATTCTTCTGAGTGCAAATGGGCTGCTTCCTGCCCACGTTATCCTACCCCTGGGCCTTAAAACATGCACAAAAGAAAACTTCCCCTAATGGTGAAAGAGAGGACAGTTAAGAAGTTAGCTTGTGCTCATCCATTGTTAGCATCTCCACAGAGAACAGCAGTGAAGTAGATGATCGCTACTAGTTTGAGAACTGGGTGAGATCAGGAGGGGAATTTTTTCATCTAGAGGAAACCAGATGGAGACAGGCAATTAATCACACAAATCAAGTTGCAAGATGATCACAACTTCTAGACACTACTAAAATGAATCCATTATCAGTGTATGACCCAGAGGTGAAAGGCTTGGTGGATCAGAGCCCTGGACCTCTGTGCTGGGAGACCCTGAGATACCTAAGTGTCTTCCCTCTGCTGTTGGAACCCAACTCCATTCCAACTTCTCACACAGCTTTGCTGCCTCTGTGATGACTGTGGCATTTGTTTGCTTTTTTCTGCTGAAAAATCCTCTTCTTTGTTGCAGCCAAATCAAAGCACTGGATGGGGAAGATGAATACTACAAGTCTCTGTACCCTGTGGCTGCTATCCCTGAGAACATCGCAGCCCACCTTTTCTTTTTTTCCTCGACCTCACAGGGAAACTCTTTTGCTCAACACTGAGTTGTGCTTCCTGACCCCAAATCTGCCCAAGGTAAAAACAGTCGATAATTTATTGTTGTTGAACATGAAGGCTTCATTGGATGCACCGTCTGTGCTGAGCCCTGCTGAACAATTCAGATTTCCTAAATATCTTCTTCTATTTCTATTGCTTTCTCACATCTGTTGTGCAGCCTGAGCTGGGCAGTCCTTCCTTATCTCATCCCATGGATCCCCATGGGATGCTGAGAACACTTGCACCACAGTTATGACAGTTCATGTCCCCAGCATCTAAGAAGGTAGCAAAGTCTCAAAGTAGGCCGATCACACAGATAAGCTGCCTTTGATTTTCCCACCGTCACCTTTCCATCCACACAGAACCCGCCCCTGCAGAGACCTAGAAGTTCCCTTCCTGCTCTTGTCTCCACAGTACTTTTCTACTCCTTCTGCCTCCACTAAGGTCAAGGCTCCATTGCCCAGTGCCCAGCATCCTGGAGGAGTTCCCTAAGGTCTCCTAGCTCAGAAAAATTTTCTGTGTTTCCACACAAAGGCCTAAATCAGATTCTTTCTACAAGGTAAATGAATACCTCTCCTGCTAATTGTTATATTGAGAAAGACTTCAACTCTGCACTCTACCTGCCAAGACACTCCCATCACTTAAAGAGCAAAGAGAAACAAGTGAAAAGGAAAGAAAACTTGGACTTGTCCAAGTCCAGGCACATTATTTTGTCACTCCCACTCACTGGTCAGCTGTCTCCACTAGGCTGGGAATGGCTGTGGGGGAAGGATCTTATCTAGTCCATCTGTATGTGCACAGGAGCCTAGCAGAATAGACACCAGTGCATACAGAATAGATGGAGAGGCTTCATTTGGTCATACAAACACATCTGACACGACAGTTCCTTTCAGTTTATGGCATAAGTGATTGATCAGTCTTACATCATAAGCTGTGCTTTCATTTAAGGTTGAGCTTGTCCTCTTATATGATATTATCTGGTATATTCTAATACTCAGTATGATTCAGTATGACATGTTTTTTGACCACCTATTCCATGTGAAATAATATGTGATAGAAAAAAAACCAAAAACCTATATAACCCTTTCTCAGAACAGAGGTTCTTAGTTCTAAAATGCTTAGCAGATAGTATGCATTGGGGTACCTAGATTTTGAGAAAAATAACCTGAAAGATATATAAAAAATTGTTATCAAAGTTTTTAAAGACAGGGTATTAATAAACATTTCATGAAAAGAAATAATGAAATGCCTTTTAAAGACTCAGAAATTAGAGTTTTAAAAGAAAAAGAAGCTATAGTCAACTCTTAAATAGGTAAATTTTACATTTAAAAGATGAATCTTGAATTTTTTTCAGTTCTTCCACCAAAAGGCAATGTTTATAAGGCATGCAAGTAAAGTCAAAGAAACAAAAATTAACTTTGTCTTATTGTTTAAGAAATAATGCCTCAGGTGGGGTAATATATGAGTACTTTTGGAAATACCACTTTAGAATTGATTTTTTTTTTTTTTTTTTTTTTTTGGTACTGGAAATTAACCCAGGGGCACTTAACCACTGAGCCATGATCCCAGGCCCTCTCCCCACCCGTTTTTTGTATTTTATTTAGAGACTAGGTCTCACCAGGTTGTTTAGGACCTTGCTAAGTTGCTGAGGCTGGCTTTGAATTCATGATTCTCCTGCCTCAGTCTCCCGAGCCACTGGGCTTACAAGTGAGCACCGCCACACCTGGCGACTGATTAGTCTACTTTTGATTTGATAATATTGCTGTTTTTCAGATGTTTACAACTTCCCACTTGTTCATGTACAACATAACTATAAACCTGCCTTGTTTCTAATTTAAATGTATCTCTAAATAAAGTTAAGAAGAAAGTAATTATAAAATTATAATTGAGAAGCTCTGTAATAACTAAGCAATGATACAGCTATAATTCCTGAGAGTAATTTGGAAACAGTGGTCACTATCGGCTGCAGCATAGATAAGACAGACTGAAGACATTATTCTTGGGTTATTCATAATGCCACAAACTCAAAAAGCAATTCCTAATTCAAGTAGATGAGAATAATACATCCTGGAAGCTCATAAATGTCTTACTAGATTTATCAAAGTAATATGCACATGGTAAAAAACAAAATCAATCCTTCAGAGGGTTTACAGTGGAAAGCAGTCCTCTCCACATTCCTCACCAGAAGCAAACATTTAAAAAATTATTTCTAATTCTAATTATTCTAATTGCTTTCCACAACACCTCTAAGTAGAGTTTATGTACCTGTTGTGGTTTGGATGTAAGACGTCCCCCTTAAGTTCACCTGTGAGACAATGCAAGAAGGTTCAAAGGAGAAATGATTGGACTGTAAGAGTCTTAACCCAATCAGTGATTCAATCCTCTGATAGGGATTAACTGAGTGGTAACTGAAGAGGTAGGGTGTGGCTGGAGGAGGTGGGAATTGGGGCATGGCTTTGGGGTATGCATTTTGTATCTGGAAAGTGGATTCTCTCTCTCTGCTTTCTGATCATGATGTGAGCGGCTTCCCTCTGCCACACTTTCCCCCCATGATGTTCAGCCTCACCTCCAGCCTCCAGGAATGGAGCCAGCCTTCTATGGACTAAGACTTCTGAAAGCGTGAGCCCTCAAATAAACTTTTCCTCCTTTAAAATTGTTCTGGTCAGAACCTTTAGTCACAGCAGTGAAAAAGTTGACTAAAACAGTGCCACATAATGACATTTTGGTCAATAATGAACTGCACATACTCCAGTGGAACAGGCCATACCATATAGCCTAGGTATATAGTAGATTAGACCATCTAAGTTTAAATAAACACACTATGGTATTCACAACAAAATTTACTTATGACACATTCTAAGAATATATCCCATTGTTAAATGACATATGGCTAATTTGCTTCTACTTTCTTGTTTCATCACTTTAGATAATATTAATTTTCCCTAATATTAATAATTAATTAATTATTGATTAATATTAATTATTATTGATTAATTATTATTAATATTAATAATGTAGATCTATTTCAACCCCCCTGCCGCCTTATTTCTCCCAATACTGATAACTTTAAATTGTTTTTGACTTTGACCTTTTAAACTTTAACTAATTAAAATTTTGCTCTTTCAGTAGTATCTCTGTGAGGATACCTGACATGAAGAAAGTCAGCAGGCTGCAAGATCATGTCAGGACAAACAAATAATTCTGGGCATGGAACTTCTTTTAAAAGCTTCACTGCAGACCGTTTGGCACTATATTCCAAACTCCTACGGTCTAGACTAGACCCCTGTCAGCAGCCTAGTAATCTCCCTCCCGATTCTTCCCAATCACTACTCCCACACCTCCCCCAAGGTATCCATTCTCATGGCTTCAACCCTTCCTTGATTTTCACACGTACATGGATCTCCAAACATTAATTAGGTCTTGCCTCTTCTAGTTAGGTTTTGAGGACTTCATACAAATGAAATCATGCAGTGAATGATTTTGTTAGATATTATTTCTTTCATTCAGTGTACTATTGGTAAACTTCATCTATGTTGTAAAATGTGTACTCGCTCATTTTCTTGACTATGTAGTATTCTAGTCTATGAATATGAAAATTGACTTAGCTCCTCTGCTTTTAATGGGGAAATGTGAAATGGTTCCAATTTGGGGTTATTTTGGAAATTATTCCCGTAAGCCTTATCATATGTCTCTCAGTATTTGTGTGTTTTTTCTATTAACTATATACCTAGGATTGGAATTGCAGAATATAAGGTATATGTTTTTCCACTTCAGTAGATAATGCCAAACTGTGTTCCCAAGTGACCTGACCACTGTGTCATCCCACCAGTGCTGTAAGAGTGTGCTCACTGATCTGCATTCTCACCAACTCTTGCCACGAACACTCATTTTCATCAAAGCACTCCAATGAGTATGTAGCCAAATCTCACTATGATTCTAGCTTACATATTTCTCATTAATCATGATACTGAGAGCATTTTATGTGTTTCATGGCCATTTCAGATTAATTCTTTTGTCACATGCCCATTTTTAATTGGGTTGACTAGTTTTTTCTTTTAATTGGAATCTATGTATTTTATATTCTCAGTTACACATATTGCAAATATTGTCTCTACTAGATAGATTGCCCTTTCAGTTTCTTAAAAATGCCTTTGATGGCAAGCACAAGGTCCTGGGTTCAATCCCCAGCACTGAAAAAAAAAAAAAAAATGCCTTTGATGAAAAAAAAAAGTGGTGTGTGATTTTAACATAATGCAATTTATCAAGCTTCTCCTTTTTGATTAGTGCTTTTTTATGGCCAGTTCAGAAATCTTACTCTACCTCAACATCATGAAGATATTTTCCACTTCCAGAAGAACCTAAAATAAAATATCTTTGTGATCTTCAACTCACCCAGAACCAATTTTGTGAATGGTGTGCCCTAAGGGTCAATTTTCATATTTTCTATATTCAACTATTTCAGCCCTATTAAAAGAAAAGGCCATTCTTCTCCTACTGTTCTAAAATTCCATCATTACATAAATCAAGAGACTTTGCATATTATAGGAAAAAACTGTTGGAATTTATTTGGGATTATCTTTTTATTAAATTTATTTATTATTAAACTTATTCAATTAGAACCAATTTGTTCTAATTGATTATACATGACAGTAGAATGCATTGTACACAAATGGAGCACAACTGCTCATTCTTCTGACTGTACATGGTGTTGAGTCACACCAGCAGTGTAATCATACATGCATATAGGGTAATAATATCTGTCTCATTCTATCGTCCTTCCCACCCCACTGCCCCACCCCTCCTCTCACTTCCCTCTGCATAATACAAAGTTCTTTCATTCTTCCCTACCCACCATCCACTATGGATCAGCACCACTTATCAGAGAAAACATTCAGTCTTTGGGATTGGCTTATTTCACTTAGCATGATATTCTCTAGTTCTGTCCATTTACCTGAAAATGCCATAATTTCATTCTTCTTTAAGGCTGAGTCATATTCCATTGTATATGTACCACATTTTCTTTATCTATTCATCTGTTGAAGGACATTTAGGTTGGTTCCATAGTTTAACTATTGTGAATTGAGCAGCTATGAACATTGATATGGCCATGTCCTTATAGTATGCTAATTTTAAGTCCTTTGGGTATAAACCAAGGAGTGGGATAGTTGGGTCAAGTGGTGGTTCCATTCCAAGTTTTCTAAGGAATCTCCATACTGTTTTTGGTAGTGGCTGCACCAATTTGCAATTCCACCAGCAATGTATGAGTGTACCTCTTTCCCTACATCCTCACCAACAATTATTATTGCTTGTATTCTTGATAATTGCCATTCCAACTACAGTGAGATGAAATCTTGGAGTAGTTTCGATTTGCATTTCTCTAATTGCAAGAGATGATGAACATTTTCTCATGTTTGTTGATCAGTTGAATTTCTTCTTCTGTGAAGTGTCTGTTCAGTTCCTTAGCCCTTCTTTGGGATTATCGTGAATCTGTAAGTCAATTTGGAAGAAATTGTCATCTTTCCAGTAATGAAGGAAAGTCCCTGAATGTGGTATATCCTTCCATTTATTTACTCCTTCTCTTCTCTCAATAATGATTCAGAAATTGAAGAATTTGTTAGTTTCATTCCATGGACCACATATAATTCGATGTTATCCTTGGTTTTCGAGGTTTTGTTTTTAGCCGTTTCACTACAATATCGTTCTCACTCATGTTTTTGCACTCCCTTGGTGATTTGTTTATTGCATGCTGGCAATTATATCTGCAAAATTATTTGTAAAAAAAATAATTGGAGGTCCAGGATAACATTCCCTTGCTCCATAAAACAGTAATATATACCAGGGGCATGAGTAAGCAGGACCACTTTAATCCAGCATCAGAGCCAGGGAGTGGTTGAAATTGACCTGTGGTGCCTGTAAGGTCAGTCTGCAGAGAGCAGCACTTCATGATCCCTAGTCAAAGTTGTGTGTGTGTGTGTGTGTGTGTGTGTGTGCGCGCGCGCGCGCTGTGAGGGGTAGGTGTGTAAAACTCTAATTTTTGTCCCCTTGGTCCCTCAGGGTTCAACCTCATAGCTTCTCAATGACCTCCTCTGGGTTTTGGCCAGATGAAAAACTGTTTCAAATGCTAAATTCTCCTCTCTCAACTCAGTCACTTCTCTTTGGCCTTGGTTCTCTATTTCTTCCAGTGCCTTCAATCAGGCATAGTGTACATTTTATCCTAACTTACTATTTTACACTAAGAGGAGGGCAGTTTGAATTACTGGGAGCAAATATCTTCTTCCATCCATATTTTATCTTCCAGAAATATGTTAAAATCTCTCCTTCCTCGTCGATTCTCTCTTATAGTTTCATGCCCACTGACTCTACTCTCTTTGTTCTTTTTTACTGCCATTTAAATAAAATCTCAGGAAACAGAGGAAACAAATGTGAGTGTGTTATATCTGTCTTTGTAGCAGATCCTGCTTAAGATCATTTCAAAATAAGTCATTTACAAATACGAGTATTCAAACTTATTTTTTAAAAGGTTTTATTGAGATATAATTCACATACCATAAAATCTTCCCTTTTAAAGTGTTCTAGTCAATGTACTTGGACTATAATTAAGAGTAAGTTATTTGTACCACGCCTGATGACAAATCTCCAGATACCACTGGTTTAAGGTACTATTGTTGGGCTGCTGCAAGAGCTTACAACATTGAAGTGGAAAAGTGATACATACTTAGATATTGGGTGGGGAGTGGTGGGTCCCAGGGATTGAACTCAGGAGCACTCAACAACTGAGCCACATCTCCAGCCCTTTTTGAGTTTTATTTAGAGACAGGGTCTCACCGAGTTGCTTAGTATCTCAACATTTGCATTAGGAAATGCAAAGTAAGATCAGGGGGCACAGTAAGGAATGTTTCATGAAGACATTAGAATTTAACCAAAATCTTGAGTGGTCAGCAGAGTGGAAATGGAGTGAGATAAGACAAACTGGCACCCTAACACAAGGGTGATGGGGCTGTTGGTGTCATGCTGCACAAGGGATCCTTGGTATGAGTCAGAGATGGTGCCCATGCCCCCACATTCCAAGCACCCTGATGCAACCAGACCAACCAAAAGTGTTCTGGATGCGCCCAATCAGATTGAAGCAGAAGGAAGATTCTGGCCCTGTTCTGGTTTGACCAGAGCATGGACCTTAAATAAAAGGAAAACTGGAGATTGTGGAGGATTTTTAATTCTGTGTTAAGGAGTTGGGACTCAGTAGTAGGCAATGAGAAACCTCTAGAATTTTGTACAGAGGCATGCCATGAACAGAGCTGGGATTTGGAAAAAGCCTGTTGGCAGTAGTGTAAAGAGGAAAAGCAAGAAGCAAGAAGATGGATTGGAA
This sequence comes from Sciurus carolinensis, assembly GCF_902686445.1. Classification (NCBI taxonomy): domain Eukaryota; kingdom Metazoa; phylum Chordata; class Mammalia; order Rodentia; family Sciuridae; genus Sciurus; species Sciurus carolinensis. The sequence goes on from NC_062215.1 coordinate 120,450,769, forward strand.
GACCCACGTGGTAGTGCAGCAAAAGCTAAAAATTATGTTGAACTGGAGTGGTGGAAGGAGAAGAGAAAGGGGCACAAATCCAGTGCATCCTGAGAACATATCCTTTGCACCTGGGAGTGCAGGGGCTGGGGAAGGGAGGTGTAGGAAGGGTACTTAGGATTGTCCCAGGCAAAAGAAATGGGTTAAGATCTGGCTCCACCTTTTATTAACTGGGTGACTAGCCAGTCACTTTACTTTCTTGTGGCAGAAGACTGCTGATCCAGAAATTTGGAGGTAAAAGAAATAAAAGGGATGGAAAGGCAATTCACAGAGATTGCAGGATTGGCCAAATTTGGGGGATGGAAATGAACAGAGATTAAAGAAAAGGATCAGGATGAGATTTAAACTGGAAGTCGGGTGCATCCTAGCTGCTCTGGAAGCTGAGGCAGGAGGATCATGAGCGCCAGGCCGGTCTCTGCAATTTAGTCAGACGCCATCTCAAAATAAGACTTAGACTGAGGGTGGGAGGAACTAATTTTTTTTTTCTATTTTTAATGAAGTAGGTAGCATTCAAAAGTGAAAAATCAGTCTAGTATCTGGGCCCTGGATTCTTGTTAATCATTAGTCATTGAAAGGTGGCTTGCTCAGGGTCATGTTTGCTAATGTTGATTTGTGGGATATCGAAAGGTATTTATTACCAGTTCCCTAGTGACAGTTAACATAACCTCCAATAGAAAAGGACTGTCATATCACCTACACCATTTTATAGACATTTCAAAGTTCAGAGACTATTCGTAAAGTAAATGTTTGGGGACTTCTTTTTTTTTTTATTTACATACGGTGCCCCTTTTCTGTGTAGAATAGACAGAAATATATTAGTTTTTATCCTAAATTAAAGTCTATGTAAAGTGGAAATTTTAAAAGGTTGTTAAGATATTCTCCTAATTTTTTCTTGTTTGTATCATGACTCACTCATGATAGCATATCTAATCACGCCCGGTAGTTTGAGTCACTTAATGCATTGAGAACCTCTCAATAAAGTCACAAAGTAGTTATTGATCAAATCAATTAGTTAAATGACTGAATGGGTCATCAGCTCAGATCGTTTCAATGTGTCAAACCTGTGACTATTCTGCAGGCCCAGCCAGCTCAGGGTTTAGGATGCTTGTGTTAAAAATAAAGAAGGGTTTTGTGCATTTACCTTGACCTACATAAAGCAGTGATAAGCAGTGAGAGGTACGAGGGAAGGATCTACTTGCTTTTTAGGGTAGCACTTCCCACTTACAGGAACTTCTAGTATTCGCTGTTCTCCACACCAGCCCCTTGGGCAATGACAGCCAGAAATGTTGGTCTTCTGAGTCGTACAGAGTATTCTCTTCATTCACACCCTCTTGTGGTTTTACTGGGCCATGTACCATTCAAAACAAAAGGAGTGAAACAAAAATAAAACAACAGCAAAACCCTTATTGCCGCTCATCCCTGCAATGTTAAAAGCAAAGACAATACTTCTACCAATTAACCTTCCTTTTATAATATTGGAACATTGGATGGTTGGATGTCACTTACCAGATCAGCTTAGGGATATAAATAATGACACTGTCCTGCACTCACAGAGATTATATTTTAGAATAGTGAGAACCTTTGGGAAATAGCTGGTCCAATATCCTCTTTACAGATGGTAAGACAGAGGGCCCAGTGACTTGCCCCAGGGCCATGCAGTGAGTCAGTAACAGAATCAAGACAAGACTTGAGCTCAGTTATTCTGTAATCTGTGTTCTCTCTACCAACCTACCAGATTCTCCAGTGACATCATGCTATCTAGAACCAGCCTTGTCTCTACACAGAGCAGACATCAAACTGTAATAGAAAGGAGATGTTTTTCTTTCCAAAATTATTTCCTGAATTCTTCTAACATGTAGGATATTGATACCAAGCCTAGTGCCCTGCAAGAATTTCCCAGATACTTACAGATATAATCTGATGACATCTAAAGTCATTTTTGGAACTAAAATATTTAGAAAAATGGACTTTTTTTTTCTTTTTTTTTGTTATTTGTATTATTTTTTATTTGTTCTATTTAGTTATTCATGACAGTAGAATGTATTTTGACATATCTTACATTCATGGAGTATAAACTTCCCATTCTTGTAGTTGTACATGATATGGAGTTACACTGGTCCTGTATTCATATGTAAACATTAGAAAGTTATATTCAACTCATTCTACTGTCTTTCTTACTACTGTCTAATCCAATGAACTTCTATTCTTCCCTCCCGACTACCTCATTGTGTATTAACATCCACACAGAGAGAACAGTTGGCCTTTGGCTTTGGGGGACTGGCTGATTTCACTCAGCATGATAGTCTCCAGTTTCATCCATTTACCAGCAAATGCCATAATTTCATTCCATTGTAATCTATATTCCATATTGTATCTATAGCACATTTTCTTTATCCATTCATCTGTTGAAGGGCACCTAGGTTTGTTCCATAGCTTAGCTATTGTGAATTGAGTTGCTATGAACATTGATGTGGCTGTGTCTCTGTAGTAAGCTGATTTTAAGTCCTTTGGGTATTAGCCAAAGAGTGGGATAACTGGGTCAAATGGTGGTTCCATTCCAAGTTTTCTGAGGAACCTCCCTACTGCTTTCCAGAGTAGTTGCACCAATTTGCAGTCCCATCAGCAATATATGAGTGTACCTTTTCCCTGACATCCTCACTAGCATTTATTTTTACTTATATCCTTAATAACTGCCATTCTGACTGGAGTGAGATGAAATCTCAGTGTAGTTTTAATTTGCTTTTTTCTAATTGTTAGAGATGTTGAACATTTTTTTCATGTATTTGTTAACCAATCATATTTCTTCTTTTGTGAAGTGCCTATTCAGTTCCTTTGCCCAAAAATGGTCAATTCACTGACATCCTTCCACGTAGTCTTCCTATCAGCTATGCTAAATAGGGAGAAATTACAAATGGTCAGCTGAGTGAGGTTATGTTACCAACCATATACAGTGAGCTGGTAGGGAGGAACAAGTACACAAATCCAGGTATGTCAGAGTCCTACACCTTGCTCTTTCCAGGAGCCAGCAGACACTGACAGTGGACTGACAATTGCCTGGGACCAGAGTGATCAGAATGTATTCAATTAGATGAACACTGATGCTTTCATCTAATTTTTATCCGCAAATGGTAACAATTAACATGAATTAAGTACTTACTGTGTGCCAAGGCCTGGCTTTTTCTCATTGTTCCATTTAATCTCCACAGTAACCTGTTAGATAAATGTCATCATGATTAGTACCATTTTTACAGGAAACTGAGGTGGGAGGCATTCAGTGACTAATCCAAGAACTCTCAATTTGGATTGAGGATTTGAGTCTGTGCAGTTGGGCCCCAGAACTTTCTTGGCAATAATTCTAAGCTCTGCAGGAGGTCTGCAGAGGGGTGTAGGAGTGCCGCCATCAAGAAAGTTGTGGAGACTCCAGAATAGGTTGCCAGAGCCTTCATGGGGGCACAATTAGAAATGAACTTGAAGTTTCCAGACTATTGGTTTATGAAATATGAAATGATTGTGGGTTTTGAGTCAGTGTGAAAGAACCTTGATGGATTCACAGAGAAATTTCTGATCTCTTGGTGATGGTTAACAAGAGAACAGGGAATGTGGAGTGAGTACTCTACGTCTCTCTGATTTCTTATTACTGAGCAACTTTAGTTTCTGTACATATAACATATCTGCATGATTTAATGACTTTTCTTAGCCAATTCACATTTTTCCCCAATATTAACACATGCAAGCTAGCTATGATAAGAAACCAGTTCATCAAACACCCCAAGATCCCTAACTTCTCAAGGGCTTCAACAGATATTCTTAACAACTGACAGCAGACTAACTTATGTTTTGGAGTAGCTATTCATTGTACTTGCAACACAATGATTATAGATTCTTTCCAATCATGTAAGAGTTTAAAAACCCAGTTGAGAGTTTAAAAACTGTCAGAGTTCTCTTAAGAGGTATAAGAGAAATTATCTGTGTATTTCACATGTTTATATTAAATAGCTTGAAATGGAGCTTGGATCTGTTTTTAGAAAATTCATTTACTCAACAAGTGTGAAAAAAAGTGTATATTGAATACCTATGTCTATACCAGAGATTAGGTTAAACTCATATCTCCACTACACATGGAACCCTTACATTATTTTGTGTTTCTTTTCTTTCTGCCTTCTTGTTGTAAATAAGCCACACTAGACAAGTTCTCTGATTCTGCTGATAAATACTGAGCTGTCTACTTGATAAGGTTTTCACACCAAGATCACAGGGAAAATCACTTTCTACAAGGACCTCAGAGGCATCCCCCACTTTCTCTTGATGATTTTGGCTCCAGGGGGTCACAATGTCACATCACATTTAACCAATCCCATTTTCTCAGTGGTAGTGCCCACTTTTACCCATTCCATTTATAGCTGTAAAGGAGCCTGCTATTTTCAGCTTTGGGATATGCGTGAAAGAGCCGTAAGAATAAAGAAGGGGATTGAGGTCACAGAAGTTTGACTGTGCCCACTCAATTCCAGAGGGCCAAGAGAGATCTTTCAGGCAGGAGCTACCTCCCCTTCTTCAAAAGATGAGACAGGTGAAAGAAAGTTCTAGGGACCTACCCCATCCCAGGATAAGTCAAGATAATGACTGCTATACCAGTGTTTATCCAAGAGCCCCCTCGTGGTCTACCAGAGCCACCAGTCCTGCTTGACAGAGGTCTTTTCCCAGTCCACCCACACGTTGGAAATCAGAGCTCAGGAGATGGGTAAGGGAAAAACCCAGCTCTAAGTGATTCCCCTGCACAAAAGGTGTGAGAACTTCTGTGGCAAATCTTCATGGATTAATTTACACATCTTTAATTTTAAATGAACTAAAGCATTGATTTAAGTAGTATGGAAGATATTGGAATGGAGTTTATTAAAACTCAAGCCCTTAAAATATCACGTTGAGTGCCAAAAATTTACCTTGGAGTGGGTCTCTGAATTTCTCTCTCCCAAACTCTTTTCTCCAGCTCCCCTTTCTCTGGACAAAGGAAGGGTCCCTTAAGGCTAAAAATTAAACAATAGCAGTAGCAACAATACCAGCAACAAAGACTGCAGGTCAGATGCAGAGCAGGACTAGGCATTAGCTCAAGGCTAGGAAATTGTCCCTGAAAAGATCAAAGAAGGCAAAATATTTAAGTTTCTTTTGTAGACATTTCCTCCCTATGTATCTAAATCACCTATAATCTGTAAAGATTAACAAAACTGGAAAATGTATCCCTGAAATAGAATTTCCTTCTAAATTGTCCTGAAGTTAAACTTCTTTATTTTTATTTATTTATTTTTATAGTACTAGAGATTGAACGCTTTTATTTTTTATTATTTGTATTATTTTGAGTCAGAGTCTCACTAAATTGCCCAGGTTGGCCTTGAACTTGCAATCCATCTGTCTCAGCCTTCCAAGTGGCTGGGATTACAGGTGTGCACCCTGCACCCTGCTAAATATCTTGATAAGCGTTACAGATAGGGGTGCCGTTATCCCTATTAAAAGAAGTAGGATTCTTCCTCAGACTCTCTCTGCCGCGTCCTTGAGCTGCCTAAGTAGAATGACACCCAGTGGTCTTTCCCTCCTCCTCCTGCTGCTCTCACAGGACTTTTGCCCCATATTAGTGACCCTGCCATCACTGGCCAGGCTTACTAGCTTACCTCTGGTCCCTATACTCCTTCCATAATTTCTGACTGATTCTAGATACAGAGGTGAATGTCCTTTCCCTCCAACTTCATGCCATCTGCAGGGGACAGCAAAGACATCCAAATCCGATGTTTGGTTCCGGTGGGATCCTCTTGGCTGTGACTCGTGCCTTCTCTTTCCCCTCTCTGCCCACCGTGAACTCTGATTTTTCTCCTAGGTCTTTTACTGTTTTCTAGGCACTCTCTTTCCCATACACTACTGAAAACATTTTGCAAATGAGAAAGAGTTTCTTTGGCGGGGGCATTAAACAAAAGGTATTTGATGAAGAAATTCTTTTAAATAAATTTTTAAGGTAAAGTACAAGTTTTACTTGGACTTTGTAAAAAGAATCTCATTGGCTTCATGTTATTATATTTTATGAAGTAACCAAGATAGCTTTTAAATTACACAAAAATAAAGGGGAGGGATGAATAATAGAACAATGTTGGAGTAGATTTTCAGTTCTCTCTCTGTTTTCTGGCACTGAACACCTAAAGCACAGTCTTACCTAGTTCCCTCCTGACTGCACTGGAAAATACATGTTGGTATTAAGCCAGATACATACATGTTTATAAGTATAGTAAAGTAAGAAAATTTAGAGATCATGCAGGAACTAATTACCCTGAGATACTGATTAATATCTGAGAGAGAAAATACTAGGAAGAAGATGAAATTAGACCACGCAGGAAAGCTGTCTGTAAGTTAATGTTTTAACTCATCCCCCCCAAAAAAAAATATGAAAAAATTTTAAATGTAAATAGAGAATTTTGCCTACCGAAAACAGCTCTCCAGGTGGACAGAGGGGGCAAAGAGAACACCTAAACATGGTACACAACTCCATAGTAAATCAATGCCTATTTACCCATCCTTATGAAGGAAAACATCAGCACCCCATTTCTGCTGATGGGGTCAGAATGGCCACACCAGAAAGTAGTCTCAGTGTGAGACCTCAGAACATATTTTGAGTCGTTTATTTTATTTTATTTGGTACTAGGGATTGAACCCAGGGACACTTTACCACTGAACTAAATCCACAGTCCTTTCTATTTTTATTCTGAAACAGGGTCTTGCTAAACTACTCAAGGCCTTGCTAAGTTGCTGAGGCTGGCCTCAAACTTGCCATCCTCCTGTAGGCTCCTGAGTCACTGGAATTACACACGTGGCCCAGTCATTCATTTTAACAAGGATGGGTGATCTGCTCTGGAAATTCCCCAGATTTTAAACCAAATCACCAATTAACCAGGAAATAGCAAGTTATTACTATGTGTAGAATACTAAAACAGTGTCATGGCATGGCAGAGACTTGGCACATTATGTGTAGTTTAGAGTGTTCCTTCACCTGTGTATATCACCTTTTCCAAAATGAATTTTTTTCTCTTATTCATTTAGTATAATTCATTTATTGGGGGCATCTAGTCCTATGACAACTGTGCATTTTATGTACAATCTATCAGTAGGCACTGGTTTTAAAAAGCCATATCACTAAGACATTTATAGAACCAGGTTCAATATATCTTAGTCTTTGAGTCTTCCCCTTGATTGATTTATTATTATGGTGAAGACACCGAAGCAGATACTAGGCATTCAGGACTTCAAAACTACCAGAATTAAAAGTAAAAGATTTAACCCGTCATCTGGACATTATTGTCTCTTGTACTCCAGTCTGACTTTTTCCAAAAAATATCCACAAGTTCCCCAAGTCTTAGGGGAAGAGAACCTAGACAAACCTCTACTTGTTAGTCTTATATGTCATAACTTAACACCACAATTCACAGAAACAAGAAAGCCTTTAACAAACAGGATAAATCCTTGCTAAATTAGAATTCTTTAATTAGAGCATATAAGACTTTCAGTGGTTTAAATAAAATTCCCTCTGAATTGTTAAGATCAATTACTGTGGTGCTGGGCGTGTAGCTTGATGACAGAGCACTTGCCTAGCACAAGCAAGGCCTGGTCCCCAGCAGCACGCGCACACACACACAAACACACACACACAGTCTTATTCATGAAGTCTGATAAACTTTCTCGGTTTTTCCAAATTAAGTTTTCAGGAAAACAAGACCTGCCCTTAGAGTCTGAGTCTAGCAATTCATTCTCATAAAGGGGTCTATTTATTAGTTTGTAATTTAAGTCTACTATGAACTGCAAAGTTTTTATTAATCACTTAACTTTTTACTAGCATTCATTTTATATCAGAAGATATAATTTAGATTAAATAAAGTATGCTTTTCTTTTTAAGAATTGTATCATTTGCTGGGTGCGGTGGCACACACCCGTAATCCCAGCAGCTTGGGAAACTGAGGCAGGGGATCACAAGTTCAAAGCCTGCCCCAGCAACTTAGCCAGGCCCTAAGCAACTCAGTGAGACCCTGTCTCTAAATAAAATATTTTTTAAAAGGGCTTGGGATGTGACTCAATGATTCAGTGCCCCTGAGTTCAATCCCTGGTACCAAAAATTAAATAAATAAATAAATAAAATATATTATTTAGGCCTTACACGATGTCAGATCAACGGTCCACAGAGCACATACACACATTCTAAAGTAATGGAATTCAACTTACCAGCATCATTATAAAAGGTAGTGAAAAATAGCACAGGTATTTTAGCATGTATTTCATCAAAATTTGTCCATGGAAAATTTGGGAAAAAAAGAAAATGTGTGTCTGTCCCTAATTCCCAACAGTGAGTGTCCTTCCTTTTAGATCTGTCTGTTATTGGATGAGAAGAGAGAAGCCAAGGTGAAAGTAACAAGGAATAGGACCATCAAGAATGAAATGACAGAAAGCATGCCAACCACCTGCCAGGTGGGAGAATCCGCTTCTGAAATGCCCAAGATTTTTTTGCACAGAGACATAAGTTGTACATAGAAGATAAATTGCCTGAGTCTCTGATTCACAAAATCTCTACAACCATCTAATGCTATTTTTTTAAAAATGTATGAATACATACATCTCCATTTTTACTTCATAATCCGAGCTAGAGAAAATTTACTGTAGCATTATCATCCAGGCCTCATTACCTCATGGTTAATTAGCTAACATTTGTAAAGCGCTTTGAAGATGAAAAGCATCATATAAATGCTGAGAATTATTAAATAATATGAGAGGAAAATCATAAAATAGATACATTGTTAACATTAATTTGTATTTTATCTTTGCTTATTATCTTTTCTCTAGTATCTGTCATTTGGGGCTGAACTGTATATAAAGGCCGGGGGAGTTTCTTGTCTATTTCAGTTGTGACTCAGTATTGTGCTGACTCCAAATTAATACTTGCCAAAAAATAAGTTCTCAGCCTCTAACAAATGAACTGTCCAGAGAGATTCCCACTTATATCATAAAAGTGTTAAACTAGTTAAAAAATTCACTCCCCCCGTGACGGTTAAAAGGAAAGATGTATCAATTCAGAAGCAATTAACAAGCATTTCTGTTTTGTTCAAGACAATGCAAAAGGCACTAGCAAGATTAGTGGAACCATTTGGATGAGAAACATATGATTTTACTTTGCCCCCACAGTATGGTTGCAGATCCAGCTGCCGAATAGCTTAGGACAGTATATTATGTAGTGCTGACTGTTCCCTACATTTTGCTGTCATCAAAGCAAGTTAAACAAACTTTTCTGAAGCCCTGTCATCTGCCTCCTCCTTCCCCAATCCTAAATGGACAGAGGGACAGATAAGCAAATCTCCAAAAAAATTAAAAAAAAAAAAAAAAAAATCTTTGGCAGCTTGCCAGGGACAACACAGGGAAGAAAAGGCTGTGGTAAACTATTCTTAAAATATGTTCATAATGAAGGCTTTCAATGAAACAGGAAATAATACATCAAGTGCATTCAAAATATTTGCAAACTGTTTAATTGGGTAAAGGCAAGTCACCCTTTTCTGATCACAGCAACGTCTTTATTGTGAAGCGCTCTTCAGTGATACTAAAGTTAATCCCAAGTCCTGTTACAGGAAACTCATCCTTATTAAAGTAACATTAAGTGCTCCTTTTTTATTGATCTTCCCCTTCAGCTTAATGATAGAAACTTACTGATGTTTTAATAATAACCTCACAAGCTTTATCTCATTTTACTTTGCCTTGGTACTAAAAGATGCAGTGGAAACTAACTTAGCATAAACATTTTGCAGATGTCTTTAAAGGCCAGGGGGAGGTGGGGGGGAAAGATTCAATTGAGCTGCGTGTTAACAAAGATGGCTGAAAAACTAAAAGATAAAAGGGAGGCTCCAGTGTGAACATCAAAGAATTGTTAATGACAAGAAATACCATTAGGGTTAGCATCTCTTTTGTTTCAACCCTTTCACACCTGCAGCGTGTGGTGAGCTAAGCCTTTGTTCCAAAATCTGAATTACCTCCATTAGCACTTATAGAAAAAAAAAAAATGGTTGCAAAACAACAGAAACGTACTTTTGGCTCTCCCCTTTGGCTTGAAAAGTCAGAAATTAGTTAGTTATCTGTGGATTTCCTTCTCCTCACTGGGGTAACTATAGAGATTATGGAAGGGTAAGGTAATAGGTTGCGAATGAGCCGGGTTGAAATGTGAGAATAGCTTTGTAACCCAAAAAAGAGAGGTAATGTAAGCAACGTGGAGAAGCCTGCATAAGAAGCTCCAACATTAGCAAGAGCAAAATCAGAGCGTGAAATTCAGATTAGCCCTCCCCAGGCTGTGAGAGGAAGGGGGTATCACAGGACTTGGCATGGCGAAAGGTGTAACCTGTTTTATTTGGCCCCTGAAAATTTTTAACAGATGGTAGGACCAGCTGTCTTTTTCAGCCATTTAATAAACTCTTCGGTGGTAACAGTTTGGAAAGTGGGGGTTTTTCGTTCTAGGCCAGAGGAGAAAATAAAGAAATCTGTCCCAAGTTGTGTTTGCCAAGTAGCAAAGCCTGAAACGATAGGAAAAGTTAAAGGGGGAAAAATCTAGTTGACAATACTGTATTATCATCGGGTCTTTTTAGGGAGCAGCGACAAAAACAAATCCCTCTCTGCCAAATTAGGTGACTAACTACTGGCAAAATGTGTTTTGTCTCACTCTCTTTATCTGGGATTTTAATTTTTGTCTTTCAAAAAGAGATGCCTGGTTATTTGTTTAATGCTCATTGACAAAGCACTTTAAGGCAGTGTTACAAAAGGAAACAAACTAAAGCTTCATTAGAAGTTAGTACTCATAGAAGGGAAAGACTCTGATATAAAGAACGAAAGGCTAAATTCCTTCCAATTTACATAATTAGTCTAAAATGGCATGGAACCCTCCTAATCATGTCCTGTAAATTACAGAGCCCAACTCCAGACCTCAGGGAATGGGGAAAAAGCTCATGTCAAGTTATTTTCAAAAGAGGATCTAAGAGGTTTTGCATTTGTGCCTAAAGTATTTCCTAAAATTGGCAATGTTTTCCCACTAGTAAAATGGCAACCCTTGGTTATGGGGGAAAGAGTTTATTTGCAAAGATTCTCCCCATAGCTATAAGCACAACTCTTCCTTTTGAAAATGTCCTTGATTCCTGGTTGAGTGGGAGTCACTTTCCTTTGGCAAAACTTTGTTCTGTCCACAGGCCCATTGTAGATATTAGATCTGTATCACTACAAATAAATTACAACAATAATACATAAACTCTTTTTAAACTAGAAGAGATTAAACACCTCTTTTTTAGAGAGCTAAAGCATATGCATTCAATTTATCTAGTTAATCCTTTTATTTTCCCTTAGTTTCCAGCCTCCCTCCTTTCTGGACTGTTAATAATGTTTGCTACCTTAAAAAGGTAGCAAAGAAGTCAGGCATGATAGCACATGCCTGTAATCCCAACAACTCGGAGGTGGAGGCAGGAGGATCACAGGTTCAAAGCCAGCCTCAGCAACCTGGCAAGGCCCTGAGCAACTTAGCGAGACCATGTCTCAAAATAAAATTTTTAAAAGGGCTGGGTGTGTCACTCCTTGGTTAGGCACCCCTGGGTTAAATCCCTGGTACCAGTAAAATAAAACAATAAAAATAAAAATAAAAAAAGGTTACAAAGCGTAGGTGGTCACAGAAGCATAAGGAGTAATTCTACCTGGATTAAGTTAGTTCAGTCGTCAAGCTATTTACCAAAATTAACAGAATGCCATTTCTAATTCCTTAATTACTATGATTTGTGAAATGCCTTAGACAAATTACAGTTCTTCCTTCAGGGTATTTTCTCTAGTCTGTAACACCCAAACACCATTCATTCAACACATCTTTATATTCAACACATCCTTAATGAGCACCTACTATACTCCAAGTACTGTGCCAAGAGCTGGAATATCAAAGTAATAAAGACACGGGATCCCTATTCCTTTGAAGCTTATATAGCCTCACATCTTCACTGGATAAACAATTAGAGAAAGATTATAAACATAAAACATCAACAGCAGAATGTTTAAGCCCCACCTATGCAACTTCAAAATTACCCAAATGATGCAGATGCATTTGACAATTAAATTTGGGACAAGGGGACTTCCACTTTCAAGAATAATGGAAGCAACTTCAAATTCATCCTAGCAATCCTTGGCAAAGAGTCTGTTTTTTTGATGTAACACATTTCTTTTCCAGTCACTGGTTTCAAACAGAGGTCACAAGCTCCTCACTAAAATATTATCATCTAGAAGTTATATGTATCTAGAAATTATATGCATTTTCCTTACACATTACAAAGTACTTTACTAAATTTGGGGAATAATTTCAAGTGGAAAAAAATAACGACATGGAGCCTGCTTTATAGAAAAAGAGGCATTAAAACTATCTGAAAACTAAGTTTATCTTGTGGGTGGAAGATAGAAACTTTCAACTATGTTTAGTCCTACCTCTGAAATTTCAATACCTCTATTTCTGTATGAAGCACTTATGGGTAGTCCAGGTCAAATTAAATGCTGACACAAATTCTATCCAATTTTCCAGAATGTAACAACTGTTACATTCAGGGAGCTGAATATAAGAGAGAAATGAAGAAATTCATGCAAAACCCAGATGAACCTGGGCTGGAAAATTCATTGTTTTTCTCCAGAGTAGTAGGCCCCTCTCTGCTGTGGCTAGCCATTTCACCTTCACAGCTGCAGGTGGATCCCCAGCCCAGGCCATGGCCCAAGCATTGACCAGCCAGGCAGCCACAGGAAGCCAGAGAGTCAGCATTCGCACCTTTCTTGAGTCCCCATCCCCACAGACTGATGCTGGGGGCCAGCTGCTGCCCGCTACAGTGCAGGGGATACTGGAGAGGCACCCCAAGCTTGAGGAATTCAGCCATTTTGTAATGGGCAGTAAGCCTGCCTGATCTTTGCCCCAGATCAAGGTATTATCTTTATTATCTTGCACAACCAAAACCCTGCCCTCTGCTCCTAAGGGACATTGTCTCTGCTTTCCAAGGCTGTTCACCACATAAACATCCTTGAAAAGATAGCTGAGGATAATGACAGTCAGGACTCTGCTCATGGGACACACCGCCACATGACAAGAGGAGAATGGCCTCCCATTAATTTTTGCTTGGTTTTTAAAGAAATCTGGATAAAGAAAGAGATCAATATAAAAGAAGAAGAAGAAGAAGAAGAAGAAGAAGAAGAAGAAGAAGAAGAAGAAGAAATTATAACAACATAGGAGAAAATATATACAAATGTTTCCATATTTTTTAGATAGAGAGACCTTTCCAAACATAATGTCAAAGACAACTTAAAGGAAAAAGAAAAATGGATTTACAGTTTTTGTAGTTTTATGTATCAGTTTAAAAATACATTTAATCCTTAAAAGATGGGTTTCACTACTTACAATTTTAAATTATCATCAAATTGCACTAGGGAGTTAAAGTTACTATTAATGTGTACTAAATTTCTGTTTGGGAAGATGACAAGTTCTGGAAGTGGATGGTGGCAATGGTTACCCAACAATGTAAATGTATTGAATGCCACTGACTTATACAGCTAAAAATGTTTAAAATGGTAAATTTTGTCATACATATTTTAAAACATTAGATTGCAGATATAATCCAAGAAATGACATTTGTGGCATATAAACCATTTTTTTTCACTTAATCAATCTATATTGACTACTATGATGAGCTAAGAATACATGAAGATCAAGACCTTACAGTCTCATCTTCAAGGACAGTAGAAAGCTCCTACAGACTTTTAAGAAAAAGAAAAACATCCTAATAAAGATAGGCAGCTCATACAAATTGATAAAGTATGAAAAAGTGTTAGACCTCACTAATAACAAAATAGAAATTTTAAATAGAGTATCATTTTTACTTTCAGAATGGCAATGTTTTCTTATCAAAGTGCTATTTCTGGGGATACTAGAAAATGGGTACTCTCAAACTCTACCAGTAGGCATATACATTGGCATCAAATCCCTGGTCTGCAACTCCAGTATATCAGGAGCCTTAAAATTATGCTTACTTTTTGCTCAGCTGTTCCCCCAAAAGAAATATAGCCTGAGGGATCAGTCTGAGATATGTACAAAATATTACTCTTTGCAGCACTGTATGTAACAACAAAAACAAACAAACGAAACCCACTGGAAATAATTTAAATATTCACAAGTAGGGCATTGTGGTGTAGCCACATCATGGAATACTATTTAGTCTTAAAATGACTCAAAAAGGTGGAAAAAGAAACCCCGTTATAAAAAATACAAAAATCCTTTTTATAGTATTTCTTATAAACAATATAAATACTATTTTCAGTTTTCAAAACAGGCCAAGTAACCATGAAAAGTATTAGGAACACTATAAGGTTGGCGATGTTGGCCTTCCTGCATTGAATATTTAATAGTCATTATTAGGAAAGAAATGTTAAAGGGAAGAGAGTAGCTGACCCTTTTCCCTTCATGAGACGTATATTATTTATATTCGAAGAAACCTAATTACAATTTAATTCATTCTTGAATGTAAAATACTTTTCCATGTAATCTTTTTAACATTATCTAATCCTATTTTAAATCTTTCTGTTTCTTGTTAAAAGATTCTAGGAATGGACTTGCCACCAATTCTCCAGAGGAAAGGCCTTATAAACTGCACTTTTGATTAATGAATAAATTTTGGCACATCATAATAGATTATTGTGCAGCTATTAGAAATTAAGATATTGTTAACTATGCAGAACCAGGGAGAAATCTTTATGGTAAAATTAGACAAGAGGTTGGGAGGATATACGTGATGTACATTATAGTCTCAGCAGTGCGATGGTAGGTGTAGATCGAGGGAGGTAATGGATACACAGATGACTGCAGATGGGTTGCCCAGTGAGAAGATGGATTCTGACTTTTCTGTTTTCATTTGAACTTCCAAAAATTACAAAATACGAGGACTGCATGAGACTCGAGAGTGGACTGATATGAGAGAGAGAAGCAAGAAGATTTAGACCAGAATACTTGGGGGCCTGTGCCTTTGTGGGGTCACCACCTACCCACAGTATAGCCTGAGTCTGGCAAGCTTGAGGACTCAGTTTCTTTGGTCTATTGTGTGATATTCTGGCTCTGGAGGATTGATCAGTACAATCAAATAGTTTTCAAAATGTTTTAAGTCAAGATCTTTTTCTTCCTGTGAAATCTGAGGAAAGCCCAGGAGAAAGTCTGTGAACGAGTTCTGCAGGGCTGAGCTGCTCCCGTGGGTTCTTCACCTCCTGCTCCCTGAGACACCTCTGCTGCCGTCCTAGGAGAGCTGAAACCTCTCTTTCTAATCTTCCAGATGACGAATGAATAAAACAGAAAGGGAATTAATTGTCAGTAGGAAAATCTGAGCATACTCCAAGATAGAATGAGTGTTTGGGGAGGCTGAAGTCCGTGAGGTAGAGGAGCCATAGGCAGGTTCTCAAAGTGCTGGCTGGGGGGCTCTGCCTTACAGCCACCCAGGCCACAAACGGGGCTGTCGAGTCCCAAGCCCTGAGCCATGCTGACTGATCAGTGTTCAAGTTGGGACTAGGACTCTGCGCTCTCAAGGGACCCTGTCTGCAGTGAGCTGGTGTGCAGTTAGGACAGCCGGGCATGATCTCCATTGGCGGCTCTCTGCCCAGGGGAGTTTTCCTGAACACAGAGAAGACACTGCTTCGGTCAAGCCAGCTGAGCATCACCTGCCCATGGCTGACAAATACTCCATCCTTCAAATTCTTTCCCATTCTCCACCTCCATCACCATGGTCCTCTGACCTAACAACAGGGTCTCAGGCAAAGCAGAACACCACTAATTAGAATCCTGCTCATCCTGGTTAGTCTCATCAGTCACATTTGCAAATCATTTCTTAGGGTAGTTTGAGAAACTTCCAAAGGTACCACCATTTCATAAATATTTATATTTCAATTTCAGAGGAACTTCCTTTCTTATTTTGTTCCTAATTTTGCCTATATGCTCTACTTGGGTTCTGAAAATCTCTATTCATTAATTAAAATCAATGAAGTCAGAATTGAACTCCTAATAGAAAACAAGAATAAAATACTTCAAAACTCCTTTCCTTCCTGGTATCTCTTTTCTTTAACTGACATCAAAACTTCTAAGGAAAAGGTAATGACCTTGGCACTGATCTTTTATTTTGTTTCTGACAGCTGAATTCAGGACCTAAAAGTTTGCATTAATTACATTATTCTTTTGATAATAAAAGAGATGCAACTGATTCTTTGAAACAGTTGTGGCCAGATGGAAGTATAATGTGAATATGACAGTATCTATGAAAGTCATTGAATTGACTGCTCTGGGGACCAGAACTTGAGATTTCTCTGCAGAACAAAGCATAAGCAAATGAAGGTTTTAGCTGTGGTTGCCCACTCTGTCACTGAGCCTCAGCCCTGTCCTGCTGGGGCCACCAGCACCAGGTGGAAGAGCAATTTGGTCTCCTCTTGACTTAATCCGCGCCTGTCTGTGGAGACCTCACCGAGGTGCCAACTGTAAGGATGGCTCTGGGTTTCAAACACCTGTCCACTAGGAGCTGGACTTCTACCCCCAACTTCCTTTCAAGCAGCCACAAGGCAGACATCAGATGGTAGCAACTTCTGGTCCCTCCTGAGAGGATTGTTACATGGTGTCCCACAGCTCCTTGCTACAGCTTCACCATTTTCTAGATATTTATTCAAGTGTGTAATTTTGAATGTAGACTAAAAGCGCAAATAAAATCTTCTTTGGGAAGCCTTTCCAGAATCATATGGGCAATAGGGCTGCGCTTTCCTTCTGTCTGATTCCCATGGCAGTCCTTTATTCTCATTGTACATGTGGCTTTTTCTTTTAATTTGATTAACATTAATTCTGTGCATCATACTAAACATTTATGAACTGTTTTAATCCCCACAACCCTATAAAGTAAGTTCTTTTATTATCCTCATCTTAGAGATGAGAAAATAAGGCACAGGGAGGTTAAGTGTCCAAAGTCGCAAAGTAGTAAGTGGACTCAAAGCAGCTGGGACTCATAGCCAAGCATTCTGACCCCAGAATCTGGGCCTAAGGAATTCTTTTCCACATTTTACAAATAAATACTCCCAGGGGTGAGAAAGTACTTGATCTACCTCCTCTCACACTTGTCTCTTCTAACTGTGAGTCCTGACTTGTTTGCTCTTACAGACTTCAGGATGCTGTGTTGCTGCTCTCGTCTGTATCCTCCCAGCCTGTGGTGTCTTACTCAGAAAGGAGCCAAGCAAGCTCCTAGGAACCCAAGGCCCTTGCAACTCCCAGCAGGAGCAAGTCAGTGACTGACTCTGGACTTTGCCTTCTGCAGAGGCTTCCTGAGCTTTGACCACCCTGAATAAGCTGCAGATCAGGACCTCCCCCGGGACTCACCAGGCTCTAAATCCTTTCCCGCCACACACACTAAGAGGACTCTGGTTCATTCATTTGTTCAACATATATTTAATGAGGACTGAAACGTACCATGCTAGGTACTTGAGATGCAACGGCAAGCAAGACACCAAGCCCCTGCCTTTAAGGAATCCTCATGTACATACAGATGGAGGCAGATGCATATATAAAGAGGCAATTCCAACATCCAGGAAAAGTGTCATAAGAGGAACGGGTAAACTAGGAGAGCACAGTAAAGGGGCAAAACCAGTGGAAGGTTCTCAGGAGAAAGTACCACCCACCCTTAGACCTTAGCACCATAGTAAGTCATCCACACAAATTCATTTAGGCTTATATGTAGGATCTGAAGCATTTATTGTTATAGTCATTGAGGAGTGTTAAGCCAAGAATTAGCAAGACCTAACTTCAATATCCAGTGTGATAATAAGCACCAATTTATTGAGTTATGTATTAATCCTCTACATGTACTATGCATTCATTACATAATACATGCTTGCAATACTATGAGGTTGGTGTTACTGCCCCATTTTATAGATGAGTTACTGAGGCAGAGCCAAGATTTGAGCCCAGACAGCCTGACTTCAGTACCTATGCTCTTATGTACTCTGATACACAACTGACCACACAGCTCATTGCCACAAAGAGGATTTAATAAATGTTTGAGACATTCAGTAGCCACTTTTTTATTTTCCCCTAGTCCAAGGGTTCCTACTAGCCATGATTCTCAAGTAAGTCACTCAGGAAACTTTTTAAAAATGAAATAACTGAAAAAAATAAATATATATATATACACAATGTACACAAATATTTACAGAGACCTAATTTGTAATAGCCCCAAACTGGAAATAATCAAAAAGTCCTTTATTAGATAAATGAAGAAATAATGGTATGTCCATACAATGGAATGCTATATGGAATGCTATACAGCAATTAAAAGGAGCAATTGATACGCACAACAACTTAAATGGCTTTCAAGGGGATTCTATTGAGTGGGAAAAAAACCATTTTAAAAAGGTTACATACTATACAATTCCATTTCTATAACATTCTCAAAATGATAAAATTGGAGAGATTAACAGATTAATGGTTGCCAAGGGTTAGTGACAGAATGTGAGGTGTGGATATGTCTATAAAGGGGTAGCAGGAAGGAGTTTTGCAATAAAGCAATATTTCTGTATCTTGGTTTCAGTAGTGGTTACAAAAACCTACATGTGATAAAATGGCATAGAAGTATACACTTATCATATTAATGTCAATGTCCTAATTTTGATATTGAACTGTAGTTATATAAGATATGATCATTGGGGGAGGCTGGATGAAGGGTATATGGGGCATCTCTGTATTTTATAACTTCCAGGATATCTGTAATCATTTTAATGTAAGAGCCTGTTTTTGTGTGTGTGGTGCTGGGGATCAAACCCAGGGTCTTCGCTTGTTAAACTTGCACTCTACCACTGAGCTAACCTCCCAGCCCTTCAATGTAAACATTTTAAAAGAAAGAAGAAAAAATTCAGTACCTAGGCCTCACAGATTGTGATTTTCTTCATCTAAATAGGGCCTGGGTTGTGGATATCTATGAAATCTCCCTGATGATTCTTACCTGCAGCCAGAGCTAAGCACCTCTGAGCCAGTGCCCAGAATCCCTAGGGTTGGAGGCACTCTTGGAGAGCTCTAGCTGCCAGCTGGCACAAGACAAGTCCCTGAGGGGCCAGGACACCAGACATATCCTCTACTTACAGGCAGTGGACTGGGCTGGCCTTAGGTAAGAGTTCAACAAACAGCAACCTAAAGTCCTAAGTTGCTTGCTTGATTGGGCTTGTTGCAGGTTTTACCTCTGGAATTCTGGGCCCATTTGCCCACAGATGAATTCCAGCTCCTGCATGAGGACACATTTCCCGACTGGAGGGCCCAGGTACTAGGCCCAGTTTCAGGGCATATTTATTTCATCTTTTACCATGTCCTCATTGGAAGCATAGCCGAATCCCAGATGGTCAACGACAATTTACCCTGGCTGGATAAACTGTCCCCAGGACAGGTCTCATACAGAAGGTGCCAAACATGTTTTTAACACCTTGCACCCCAGTGTACATTAACATTTCCAAGTGGGTTATTAAATCAGTATCAATTAAGAGCAGGTCAAGAGTATTCTGCTCATACATGGCAGTTGGCAGCTCATGTTTCAGCTGAAAGTCTCCAAAACCTCTAACAGGGTTTCAAATCAAGGAAGGAAATAGCTATTGGGTGACTGAAGCTCCCCAGTTTCCCTGGGACCACTAGCGAGATGGGAGCCACATGTGCCCCTAAGTTAACACAGTGGCCACCCATGGAGCCTCTGGGCAGCTGGGGAGCAAGTCCTGGAATGCATTTTCTAGTAGCTGTGTCAGCTAAATGGCAGACTTCCTGGTTGTGCTTTCTCTCTCTCTCTCTCTCTCTCTCTCTCTCTCTCTCTCTCTCTCTCTCTCTAGCCTTTTGGCTGTCAGTATGCAGAGATGTTCTGGCAGCTGGGGACCCGCCTTGGGCTAGATGTGGGGTCAGAGTCCTGACGAACAGCTTTGTTCTCTTAAACACTATTGTCATCTGACTCACCTATTACTGTGAATAATTTGCTAATTTTGGCCATAAAAACAAGTTCTTAGACAATCTGCAGTAATGTGTCTTTTTATGTGAATCAGGGGAGTATTTTTCTGCTTCTCTTTGTTTGATATGGAAATGAGTCTGATAGCTTTATAGCCAGCCAGGAATTGGAGCATGGGAGAAAAAGAAAATTGTGTCCACCATAAAGGTGGCTTGGCTCTCTTCCGTAAGTCTTTGAAGAATTAGTTCTTGGAAAACAAAGTCTCTCAAAATAAATGAACATCAAATCAGAGTTCCCGTGGGTGGCAGGAATACATTCTGGGTGCCTATAAAACACACACATTATGTAATGTTTTGCCTGATACCACTATTAATGAATCATCTGAGACAAAACTTCTGGTGTAAGAAAAAATTAACTGGGTTGAGAAAGTAAAATCATCATAAATCATGTGACTCTAGGAATTCAGTTAGACTGTTCTGGTCAAGGCAAATTAACCACCAAAACCCCAGGCCCACAACTGCAGACAGATGAGGCCAAGACCAAGCAGAGGAGCACACGCATGGATCCCTCATCTGGGCTTCCTTCCTGCTTCTGTTCTCTGCTGAACGAATACCTCCTCTTCTAACCATCCCAGCAACCCACATGTTCTGTCCCAAACAAGAAAGTTCCTGATGAAATCACATTGCACTTGTCCAGGAGTGTTGATTACCGTTTAATGAGCCAGAGTGCCAATCTGCTTCCTCAACAGGCATTTGCTATCTAGGATTTTTCTCTCAACATCCTTAATATCTCTGTCCTGTTTTCAGGTATGTCAAGCATCATGGACAGGTGGGGGGAATCATTGAGAATTCCATAATTTCTTCACTAAACTTAGTGGAAGAGGTGGGCATGAAGAAAACTTGATTTAGCTCCTGGAGGATGGAAGTATTTGCATTGTTTTATTCACTACTAGTGCCTTTCAAAACCTAGTTCCTCCACCAAGGCTCTGTTCCTATCTGGTGCCTGGCCTGCCTTTCTCCTCCTGTGTCCCCTTCCCTGAATTTCTCTGCCCCTCCCCCATACCATTCTCCTGTCTCCCTCCCCCAACACCTCACACCCTAATCCCAGCTGGCTCTGGCCTGCATTCCAGGTCCACCTGTTGTTCAGCACATCCAAAGCTGTTTCCCTCCTACCTAATGTATAACCCGGTGACCCTTCTTTTAGAATTCTCCTGATGCAGCCCCAGCCCTTCCTGTGGTGGAGAACTTGCACCCCCCGGAACCTGGGTTCTGACCCAGAATCCTCACCAACCTGCAGCCTCCTGTGAGTCACTTACCTTCTCTGGGCTTCAACTTCCACATCTGAAATAACAGAACAGATTTCAATGCCTGTTCTACCCTAAAATGTTACAATCCTAGCTATCTTCGGAAATGAGATTTATTTTTCTTTTCCTTTGTTTTTCCTTCTCTTTACTTTCTTTCTTTTTTTTAATGGGTCATCACTTCAGCCTTAAAAAGGAAGGAAATTCTCTTATGCTACTCCATGGATGAACCTTGAAGACGTTATGCTATGTGAAAATAAGCCAGACACAGGAGAACAATATGCATGATTCCATGATATGAGGGATCTGGCAAAGTTTTACTTGCCAGGGGCTGAGGGCCCAGGGGAAAATGGGCAGATATTTAATGAGAGTTTCAGTTTTGCAAGAGGAAAACATTCTGGAGATTGTACAACAATGTGAATATACTTAACCACTACTGAAACGGTTAAGATGGTAAATTTCATTGCCTTTGCCAAAATTAATTTTTTAAAAGGGGAAAATAACTTCTCAAACATAACATATCAAAATCAAACAAACAAAAAAGCATTTTTACTGTGTCATTGAAATCCAGAAAGGAAAAAAAAAAAAAAAAAGTCAGAAAATTAGTTCCTTATTTCACAGGTGAAGAAAATTAGGCCCAGAATGGGTGAGAGCCTTGCCTATAGTCACAGAGCTATGACTGTGTGCATGCCCAGACTGGGTTTCTTACTGTTTGGAGAGTTAAAAACAGGATCATGGGTAGGGGATGTAGCTCAGTAGTAGACCACATGTTAGCATGTGCCAGGCCCTGGGTTCAATCATCAAAATAAATAAATAAATAAATAAATAAGTATAAAGGGTGGGTGTTCATTTGAAAACTCCATTGTTTCTCTATACTGCTTGTAGAAGAAAATTGTGTTAACCCTTCATGTTGTGCCAAGAGGGCAGAGCAATATATATATTTGTCAATTATTAATTAGGCTAGTATAGAATAAAATACATAGATATTTACCTAGTTCTTCCTTTTAGATTTATATGTAAGCATCAATTTCAGGTTGTTGGGGTCTGAAGAAGTTGTCATCAAGGCATGTGATGTAGACAGATATTAAAACTCTCTCTTGTTCCTGGGATGGGAGTCCAGGGCACCCATAACTTGGCAGAGACTTCCAGGTAAAGACAGACAATGAGGGTACCCTCAGAAGGCACAAGGGCCTGGGGGTGGTAGTGCTGACCTGCTTGAGCTACACTGAGATGCCCCCGGCTGGGGCTTTGCTTTGCCTCAGCCCCAAAAGCATTTCCCTAAAATGCTTCATAATGATGATGAGACTTGAAGGCACCTTTCTAAAATATCAAGAAAATTAATGCTTTCTGCATTTTAAAAACTCATTTTAACTAAAAAGTATAGACATTGTAAATGTGTTTGAAATGATAACTATTCTAAAAGGACAGCTGGGCTGAGGATGTAGCTCAGTGGTAGAGCTCGGCTTGGCATGCTTTGAGGCCCTGGGTTCAATCCCCAGCACTGCAAAATGAAAAAAAAAAAAAAAAAAAAAAAGGATCTAAAGGGACAGCTAAGTTAGGCATGTGACCCAAAATTATTCAAAAGCCATTGAATCTAAAACCTAAGAGCAGTGCCCTGTTTTTCAGTATCTCTTCTAGAAAAAGGTAAACAAATTCCCAATTATCATTGTCAAAACCATCAAATAAGAGTAAATTTACTGAGTAACCAAAAAGGGGCTTTTGGTACAGAGTTCAGGTTTTATGTTTAAAATAGAATGTTTAGATTAAATAAATATTAACCTCAAAAATGCCTCCTTTTATTAGAAGTTTCACTCAGTGGTTAAGAGTGAAGGGAAATGATGACCGTAAACACTGTCTGACAGGAGCATGGGGTCATATAGAAAAATTGTCAATGGCCTCTCTTTTACGGGGCTTGTACAAGGCTGTGTCTGATTTACATGACTAATTACTGTGCTTTATTGTACAAGTAAAATTTAGATGGTTAACATTAGAATGATTAATTTCCTCTCATCCCTCTGTCTACACACACACACAATGAAGTAGTCTTGTCACATACTACATGATTTTAGATCTTAGTTTCATGTGCTTTATTTATATAAACTTGATAATTTAAAGATATAATACCCTTTTCTTAAACTGAAGATTAAGTTTAAGAAAACATCAGTTCAGTAATGGACTGTCCCCATGTCCCACTTGGTCAGAGGAGGGACAACGAGAAGGAAATTCCTTCTTAGCTTGATGCTACATCATGTTGGCAGGTAGATTAAGACATTATGACAACTAGGAAAATCTTGGCCTACTTTGAGTCTCAGTCTCTCTCTCTCTCTCTCTCTCTCTCTCTCTCTCTCTCTCGCTTCCCCACTCTCACTCTCTCTCAAATAAATCCCTTAAATAGCAACTAGAGAAACAGAAAAGTTTGCACTGGGATGTTCTTCTCAAAAGACCCTCCTCCCAAATTATTTGTCGCTTGAGAACTAGTTTTCCTGGGAGAATATATATTGTTGAATATTTTAGTGGAAAAGATTCTAAGAGGTCATTTAATTCCTTAATACAGAGATTTGATATTGTTTCCCGGCAACTTAGTGTTAGAGGCACCTACCATTTACCAAGCAACACACTAACAGAGTAGAAAGCCAAGATGCAGCTATAATTTTTTTGACATTGGTTTATATGACATTCAACTTGTCATTCACATCAAAATTGCTAAAAATGCAATTTTAAGGTTATGTAGGAGAGATTAATTGAAAAGGAAGGCAAAAAAGACAGTGCTATTCAGGGGGATGTAGCTTCTGAGTCTTGTAATGGGGCCAGTGAAATGGAAGAACTAAATTTTCAATTAAATAGCCACATGTGGATCCTGAATACTAGCTGCAACACACTCACTAAATGGTACTGGCTGGCAACTAGCAGAGTCTTGGAGGATATGAGACTGGAGCCTCATGGAGGTAGGAAAGTGTCACTTATCACCAGGTAAAAATCTAATATCTCATAAGATTGCAATGAAAGGTGAGTAGTGGTGGGTAGTGGTGAGTAGTGGGTTGAAGTGAAAGATAAGGTAGAAAGAGTCAAGATGAGGCAACTTGAATGCAAGTCTGAAGAAGATACAACTCATTCCATGCTCACAGTTAAGGTTTTTGAGCAGGGTGAAAACATGAACTGCTTGGGTTTTGGAAAGATGGTTGTTATATAATGTACAACATGGATTTTGGGGCTGTTTTGATCCCCTCTGGCTGTATAACAAACCACCATACATTTAGTGTAGGAAAATAAGAGTTTTTACTGTATTCATGGATTTTCTGGGTCAAGAATTTGAACCCAGCAAGAGAGGATGGCTCATCTTGGCTCCGTGTTGTCTGGCACCTCAGCCAGGGTGTCTCAAACAACTGGAGGTGGAATGGTTCAAGGCTTCTTTGCTCACATGTTGACTCCTGGGCGGCAATCGCTCAAAGGTTGAGTTCTGCCGGGACTCTTGACCAAAGCACTGTCAGATAGCCTTGCGTGTGGCTTGGGTTTCTCACAGCTAGATTCCAAGAGGGAGTGTCCCTGGGAGAGTATCTAAAGAGTAAGCATTCCAGCAACACCAGATAGAGAAGCCACTTGCCTTTACTGCCTCCAAAGTCACCTTGTCTGCATTGTATTGATTAGAAGTGAGTCACTCAGCCAGGTTTGGTGGCACAAGCCTGTAATCTCAGCAGTTCAGGAGACTGAGGCAGGAGGATCACAAATTCAAAGCCAGCCTCAGCAAAAGCGAGGCACTAAGCAACTCAGTGAGACCCTGTGTCTAAATAATATGTAAAATAGGGTTGGGGATGTGACTCAGTGGTTGAGTGCTCCTGAGTTCAATCTTTGGTACCCCCCCCCCAAAAAAAGGTCACTAAGGCTAGACAGATTGTGGGGTGGGAAATATTGTGGTCATCCCTGGAAAATACATCTGCCTCAAAGACCATGAAGTGGGAGCTGGGAGATAATGAAGGCTTCAGCCAAGAAAATGGAAGTGGAGGAAAAAAAGGAGGAGCAAGAATTGAATAATAGCATGGAAGTAGAACAAGCCGTGATGGAAATGGAGAGGGAAGGAGAAACCTCAGATGAGTTTTACCTGAGCCAAGTTAAAAACTCCAATTAGAAACATTGGGGAAATGAGGTGGTTTGGAAAATGGGAAGAGGGAATATGTTTCCTGGGAATGTACATTTTTTTTTTTTTTTTTTTTTTGGTTTGGGGTATTTATGGGATACTGAAAATTGAATCCAGGGGCACTTGATCACTGAGTTACATCTCTAGTCCTTTTTACTTAATTATTTTATTTTGGAACAGAAACTAGCTAAGTTACTGAGAGAGTCTCACTAAGTTGCTCAGAGTAGCCTTGAACTTCCATCCACCTACCTCAGTCTCTTGACTGGGATTACAGGTGTGTGCCACTGCAGCTGGTTGGGATATACATATTTTGAAGGTTTGATGAGACAGTCCTGAGGCCATATCAGGGAGACAGTAATTCAGGGCTGGAATTCTAGAGGAAGGTCAAAGTTAAAACCAGAAGTAACCTATGACCAAGGAGGTACACATGGTAGAAACCCAATACAAAGTTGATTGAGTGGGACAACCGCACTGAGTCTAGGACCAGAGACACGGTGTATTCGCGTGTTACTACTATGACCAAAATACCTGGGACTGAGGCTGTAGCTCAGTGGCAGAGCACTTGCCTAGCACATGTGAGGCACTGGGTGGGTACCATTCTTGTCACTACATAAAAATAAATAAAGTCATGCTGACAATCTACAACTACAAAAAAAATATTTTAAAAATACCTGACAAGAACAACTTAGAAGAGAAAAAAAAAAAAAAAGATTTACTTTTGCTCACAGTTTCAGAGCTTCAGACCATGGTTGATCAACTCCACTGCAGAAACATCATGGCGGAAGGGCATGGTGGAGGAAAGCTGCTCAGTTTATGGCAACCAGGGAGCAGAAAGAGAAAGAGAGACTGGGAAAAGATAAACCCTTCCAGGGCATGCCCCCAGTGATCTATTTCCTCCAACTAGATCCCAAATCCCAGTAGCCTAGTGAATGAATTAATCCACTGATGAGGTCAGAGTCATCGTGAGCTAATCACTTTACCTCCTAATATTGCTGCATTGCCTGACATGTGAGTTTTTGTGGGGATATTCCAGGTCCAAACCATAATACTGAACCATAATTCATTTTTGTAATGAGAAGAAAGAGCAGTCAGTTCTTGGGCAACTTCTTGGAGGAGAAGCAAGGGTCTAGAAGTGGCGGTTAGGAATTAAAGTGAGCAACTGCTTAGTCAGAAAATGTAGTAGATACTTGGATTGGCTTATTTAGTCACTATTTTAACCTCTTTCTAGGACTTTTCTCTTTCTATTTTAGAAAGCTAAAATCCATTTCCCAGATTCTCTTTCAGCTAAGATTCCAGATATATGATTAGATTGTCCCAATCAGATACAGCATACCAAATATGGAAGGCAGAAGTAAACAAGTGTGAGGCAGGAATTCTGCATTTGCTGTTCCTACTAGTCATCACAAGGGTGGTACCTTTGTATGACCACTGTAACAGAAGTCTAAGTTCCTGCCCAATGTTCATTGTTGTCAAGAGACAAGATGCAGATCACAGTAGAGATGGCATGATTCTGAAGCTGGGCAGCTGTCACTGTGACCTTCCAGCAGGCAGGCAGCTCTGACTCCACAGCTCCTGATCCTGACAGGGGCAGTGACCCCTTTGACAACCTAGGTCTGTGGCATGGCTTTAACAGTCATTCCCCAAATCTCAATTCAGATTCTGTTTCTTCAGCCTTCAGTCATTTGCTAAAGGATCAAATACCTTGTAATGGATCCCTTTTTACTTAAACTGGGTAGGGTGAATCCTGTTAGCTGTAACTGAATGCTAATGGAGATCCTGGTATAGATCTTGGGGCTTTTTGTAGCAGCCATCTAGAAGAACTTTAGAAAAATTACAAATGAGCAAGATTTCGGGGTGAGGGGGAGAGGAGAACAAATGAAGAGGGGTGGTACCCTGAAAGGGAGGACAAGATCTGAGTGATTTTGCAGAGAAAGATGCAGGGTAAAGAAAACAAGTCTAACTCGAAACTATAGCACAATTCTGGAACCCAAATAAAAGAATCATTGCTTCCTCAAGACCAAAGACCCAAGGGTGGACTCTTGCCCGTCATAGCGGAAGTAGAGATGACCTTTTAAATGGAAAGGGGTACAGATAGAGACCTGATGCTTATGTTAGTCTGTTCCCAGTGTACCCCTAAAAAATATTGAACTAATACTTGCCTTGTATCCTTAAAATCGGTACCTTAAAACTTTCAAGGTAATACTATAGCTGATTCTGTGTGCCCCCTGGTGGCATGGGGCAGGGGTAAAGAAAAAAGAATACTCCAGAAATGAAAGGAAAGATCATGAATCCAGACTTGACCCTTGAGGTCAAGACCCATATTTCCCCTTGGGTAAAACCAGACAACAAGCATCTTACATAGGGCTGACATTTTTACCATCCAGCAAATAATAACCTGTAATGTGTGCAATTCATTATCCCAGAGTTCCTATTTAGTAGTGTCACACAGGCCCGGACTCACACATATGTGATTGTTTTTCCCTTAATAGGAACAGATTTGCATTCACCCAGTGAGGCATTCTACTGTGATAGTTTAAAAGTGCCCTCTGGAGTAACAAAATAACAAAATGTGGGACCTTGGACAAATTTCTTAAGCCCTCTGTGCTACAATCTCCCCATCTACAAAACAGGGTTGAAGAGAGGATTCTGCAAGATCCCACGTTGTTGTGATGGGCAGTAGCATCAGGGCCCTCCAGGCGCATGGTCATCTAAGCACAATATGTGTGAAAGTTCCTGTGTGCCACGCAGCAGATTATTCCCACAAACCAGAGCAACTACGACCTCACCAACACCCCTTTCCCCAATCTAAGTTAGCCAACTCCACCCCTCCCATCCAGGGGTGCTCCACTTAAATGGTTGCAAGTAGAGGACCCGGACTTTATTTGCAATTCTGGTCACATGGACAGAATGTTTTTCATTAATGGTTTATTAGGCTTGCACCCAAAGTAATTTTCCTACATATTAATGCATGTTTTTATTTTATTGCTATCACCAGATCAAATTTCAAGAATTTTTTTTACCTGTAAAGTCATTGCTTAGCTTCAGAAAAAGACTTATCACTTTCAACTCTTTTCAGGGAATAAGTGCCACCACAAATAGGTAAGAGGACATGGAGACTCTTTTCCTTGATAAGGAACAAGATTTCCTTATCCGCATTAGAAAAACATTGTATTTACACCTCAATTCTTTGTGCTCTATAATTTCAGGAAACCACCTCACTTCTTTGGGTCTCAGTTTGTTCATCAGTCAAAGATATTTGCCAGGGTCCTTCCAGTCCTCATTCTTCCCATGATCCTAGGATCCAATGGCTCCCTACAACCTTGATTTTCCTCAGGACTGGATTTTAAATTCTGAGGGCAGGTGTGTCCTCTTTATCACTGACTCTGTGCTGTGCTCACCTGGCATATCCACACTATACCCAGTGAAGATTTGGCTCCTTCTGCCTAGAAAGAAAGAAGAAAGAGCCATGTAGTGATGATACTCTGAGCTTCTGCAGCCTCCTGTCGTGACCTCCAGTCTGTGGATTTCTCTGTGCCTTTATTTCTTCCAGCATCCAATGATACTTGGCACAAGATTACTCTGATTACATAACAGTCATGACTAAACTAAGTAGAAAAAGATATGCTTAGCATAAGAACTTTGGTACTATCTTTTCCTGAGGTGCATCTTCTATAACGTGGAATTGTTTGGTCCTAAAGAACATTCACATCCATAGCAGTACTGTTGAAAGTAATTTCAACACCTGCGTGGGGAGGTAGGTGGCACCCCAGGACTCCTCCCGCTGCCACATATTACTACCCCACAGCAGAACATTAATGCTGCCCCTCTCCTTGTCTTCTTGTCTGAGGGAATCTCAATGGCAGCAGAGTAGAATAGAAGATAGGACTTAACATGCAAATGCAATCCAGTTCAACAACAAGGACAAAGCTTGACTCAAGTAGGAATAAGCATCCTCATCTGCCACCAGTTTCCTACTGTCTTTTTTTTTTCTTTCTTTCATCTTCCTCTCCCTATCCCTCTCCCCCTCTCCCTCTCCCTCTCTCCCTCTCCCTCTCCTTCTTTCACTGAAGACAGAGTTTCCCTAAGTTGCAGAGGCTGGCCTTGAACTTGCATCCTCCTGCCTCAGCATCCCCAAGAGTAGTGGGGATCACAGGGGGTGTGCCTCTCCTTTTAATGTGTGGCCACCTGTTTCTCTGTCAGCAGGGACTGTGCCTTGTACTTTCAAATAAATAAGACGATTCCCTGGAGCTTTGTTTGGCATTCCCCAAGTCAGAAGTTCCCGCCTGCAGAGGCTCCCCTCCTCACCAAAGCAAACTCACACCTGCACTTCGAGTTCCCAGTTTCTAGGCTCTCACCTACAATTGCCTCCTTTCCGACCCTTCCTTTTTACTACATCCGAAAATATCAATGACAGAACTTTTTCCTTTCCCCTGCTATCTGTTCTTGCTTCTGCTTAAACTCGTGATCTGCTTTCTGTTCCCATCTCAGTTCTGAAGGTGGATGCTCAAAGCTCCCTGCTGAGACCAACTCTCTCTTCCTGTTTGTCACAGCCTTCCCTCTCCCCCTGTGACCCTCCCCAGCCTTGGACAATCCAGTAGCCTTGTTTGCTTTCCCACTTCTATTTTGTTTCCTCTTGCCTCTCTTTTCCTTTTGTTATTTTGACAACTTCTCTTCCTCTGTTTATCTTCTATTTGTGATTTTCCTCCAAATTGTGAGCGTTTTTCTCTACCTGCATGATCTCCACTCACTCCTATGAGCCACTTATTCAGCATCCCTACTTAACGAAAGTTCAGGATCCTTCTCTCCAGTTCTGTTGTTTACTTACATTGCCTACTCCCCGTATTTCCCAAGAGCAGCCAGTCAAAATCTTTGACTCAACAGCCCAAACTGAATTCAGCCTTCTCTTTAAAGTCAAACTGTCTCCTTTCCTTATTCTTCCACTTTTATCAGCAACTGAGCTATTCTTGTACCTCACAGGCCAAAACCTAAGGGTCCCTTTTTTGAAAAAAACCAACTTTATTGACATATAATCATATATCATACAATTAATGCATTCCAAGTGTACCATTCAATGTTTTTTAGTACATTCACAGAATTATGCAATTATCACCCCAATTTGAGAAAAAAAATTACCTCTACCAAAAAGCCTTTGAATATCAATTTGTTTCACTCTCCAGAGTGACTGTGCCCTGTACTTTCAAATATATAAAAAGCATCCCCTGGGGCTTTGTTTGGCATCTCCCAAGTCAGAAGTTCACTCTTGCAGAGACTCTTCTCCTCACTAAATACCCACACCTCCTTGCCCCCTTGTCACAAATAGGTACGAGCATTCTCATCTGCCCTCCTTTATCAGACATTCTCTAACCCCTCCACCCCTGGTAACCACTAATGTATTTTATCTCTGGATTTTTCCATGCTAAACATTTTATATAAGTAGAAACACATGTGATCTTTCATGATGAGCTTCCTTCACTTAGCACAGGGTTTTAAGGGTTCATCATGTTACAGTTGTATTAATATTTTATTCCTTTTTATGGATGAATAATATTCCATTGCATAGAAACATCACATTTTATCCATTCATCATTTGATGAACATTTAGGTTGTTTCCATCCTTTGGCTATTATGAATAATGCTGCTATGAACATTCATGTGAAAACTTCTGTGTGGATGTATATTTTCACTGTTTTTTGGTATACACTGAGGAGTGGAATTGTAACTCTATGTTTAATTAACATTTTGAGGAATTGCCAAATTGTTTTCTAAAGAGGCTATACCATTTTATATTCCCACCAGCATGGCATGAGGGTTTTAATTTCTCCACGGCCTATCCCATACTTGTTATTATCTTTTTTATAATTGAGCCATCCTACAAGGTATAAAGGCTTTCTTCCTTGTACACCTCAGGGGTACCTAATGATATAGAGCATTTTCTTCATGTGCCTATTGGTCACCTACATATATTCCTTACAGAAGTGACTACTTAAATCCTTTGTCCATTTTTAAATTGAGTACTTGTTGCTGAGCCGTAAGACTTATTTATGTAGGTGAATACAACTTCCTTATTAGTAATTTGCAAATTATTTGTCCCTTATTGTAATTGGCAAATTATTTCTCCCATTCTGTGAATAGTGGTTTCATTTTCTTGATGTTTTCCATTGAAACACAAAAGTTGTAAAGTTTGGCAAAGTTCAATGTATCTATTTATCTTTTGTCATTCATGCTTTTGGTGTCATATCTAAGGAGTCTTTGCCTAACCTAAGGTCCTAAAGATTGACTTTTAAGAGTTTTAGAGATTGACTCCTATTAAGAACTATAATCAACTTGTAGTTAATTTTTGTGTGTATTGTAAGGAAAAGGTCTCACTTCATCCTTTCTTTAAGCTTATAAATGATAGAATTTTTTAAATTGATAGTCATTATATTTATGTAGATATTGGGCATTGAACCCAGGGTCACTTTATCACTGAGTTACATTGTCTTTTTTTTTTTTTTTTTTTGAGGGGTCTCACTAAGTTGAGGGTTTTGCTAAGTTGATGAGGCTGGCCTTGAACTTGTGATCCTTCTGCCTCAGCCTCCCAAGTCACTGGGATTGCAGGCATGTGTAATTTATGAGGTACAGTGTGATATTTTGATACATGTATATGGTATATAATGATCAAATCATCATAAGCAGAATATTCATCATCTCATTTATTATTTCTTTGTTTTGGGAACATCCAAAGTCATTGAGCTATTTTGAAATATACAATAAATTATTGTTGACTATAGTCACCTTATTGTGCTACAAAACACTAGGGCTTATTCCTTCTCTAACTGTAATTTTAAACCCATTAACCAACCTCTCTCTATTCTCCCTCTACCTTATACTTCCCAGCATTTAATAACCATTATTCTACTCTCTAACTCTATGAAATCAACTTTTTAGCTTCCACAGATAGGAGAGGACATGAGGTATTAGTGTGCTCTGTGGCACCAATCATGATACAAGTGACATTGGAACACACAATTCCACTCTACCACCCACTACCAGTGAGCATTTATTGAGCATCAACTTGAGTTCACAGCACTGTACATGCATCACAAATCATGCAAATAATTTCCCCTTGCCCTCAAATGAAACAGAATTAGTAACACAGCCCTCTTAGTTTCATGTCACTTAAGGTAGTGATCATTTCAGTTTAAGCATACAGTGAACTCAAGGTTTCTAGTTGAGGAAATATTCTCCTTTCCTTGGAAGAAAATTTTTCCAAGGAAAAACTTGATCACCGAGCCAGGTTCCCAGCGTGACAACTGCTTGCTACTGAATTCTCCATCATATTAATGTTGAAGAGCCCCCACGTCAGTCATAGGCTTTGGGGCATCTGTCATTTGGTCGGCAGCTTAAACAGGGAGACCGCTCCAAATCCTCCAAGTTAACTTAGTATCAGATTGCAATCCCTCCACCCAATTGCCATTTAAAAAAAAAAAAAATCTTTCAAATTGAAGAGGCAAAGTTTGATCCCTTCCATGTCGAGAGCCGAGAACAATAGAAGCTTTCTGCTATAGCACGACTTCAAAGGCTGCCGGGGGACTGCTCTGAGAGTGGTTGGTTGTAGATGACTAAAGAACGCATAGGCATTCTCTGGCGGCTCAGCGCCCCATTAATGCACGAAGAAAAATCTTTTCCCTTTCCTCCCAGCACCTTAATAAAACAAGGACTGGCATTAACTAGGCAGATATAGGCAATTGGAAGGCTGGCAGGAGGAGACCAGAACACTGCTGTCTGTAAAAGGCCAGTGCGTGGAGAATTTGTTGAGATAACCTAAATAATGTACAGATTTTTTTTTTTTTTAATCAAGTAGAGTGTATGGTTGGATTTCTGCCAGAGGCGTGGGTGTCCAGTTGCTGAAAGGAAACGCTCGCTCGAGGCAAGTAGCAGGCTTGAGCGCAAAGTATCAACCACAGTGATGATCCCAGAAGGGATCCTACAGCAAGCAGGGCAGGGTCGCCCCCCTTGCACAAGTGCCCCTGCTGGTTCACCTACCCGCCTCTCTTCCCAGATTGCACCTGGTCGGCTCTTGCCGCCTGCCTGCCTGCGAAGAAACTGAGATGCAAACTTCCCAGCCTCGGAACCCCGCTGCTTGGAGAGATGCTTGGAGAGCCGCTCCGCTGTGCCCCTGGCCGTCAAGAGACTGGTATTCAACCTCCCCGCCCCCGCCGCCGTGAAAGTTTGCTCTGGATTCGCTGCTCCCCCACCTTCGCCCCCAGGCGGGAGAACCGCATAGGAGTTCCTGGGTCCGTGGTGCACAAATACACCCACCAACAAAGGAAAGCCCATTAAATCTTCCCTCCTGTGAACTCACGCCCTAGCGGATACCTCTTTGAACTGACCCCCGCCCCCACAGCCCCCTCGCTGTTTGGGGCTCTCCCAGCCCTCCCGGGCTCGCTCCCTCCCTCCCGGCTGCGCACTTTTGCAGCGCGCTTGGTCTTTGATGTCTCTTTACATTATGGCAGAGCAGCCACACGCTCTTCCCCTGCGCCGGGCTTTGTGTAACGGAACTGACATTTGGCCTTGATACCTGTATCTCTTGGTGATTGCAACAAATTTCTAAAATAAATATTGTACTTTGATCTCCCGGCATTGCATTTTTAATGGACGCTCCAAACATTACTTCATTAGGAAGAAGTTTTTCTGGAGCTCCAAGTGCGAAGGGAAGGAGGTTAAACAGCAGTTCAGCAAAATCTCTCTCAAACTTCAGCTAGGGCCTGGGAGGGCTGGATTCCCTCGAGATTTTTCACGATGAAGAGTAACGACTGCGAACGCTGCAGAATGGTCCTACTGTGAGCCTGGGCACTATCCTAAAGATGCATGAACTCTTTTAAGTTCACAACCACTCTATAGAGGCAGCAAATTTACAGATGGGGAAACTGGGCACAAAATACTAACTTGCTTATTAAGATCTCCAACTAGAAAATGGCAAGGCAGGGAAAACCTGGCTTCAGACTCTTAAATCACTTAGCTCTTAATCACCTAGCCACCTCTCTGTGGCCACTGATGGTGACTTAATTGGCTAATTGGGTATCTTAGAAGAAAAGTTAACAGCTATAACGAAGGACATGTGAATTGGTTCTTCTAACCTTCTTGGTAAACCAGCTTAGCCCAACCTTACCCACCTCTGGGGTAAAGTGAGTTCGAAAAGTCCCAAGGAGCCAAAGAAGAAGCAAAAACTAAAGAACCAAACCGACTTCGAGGGCGTGTGCATGTGCCAGCGTGTGTGCACACCAAAGGGCTCCCTCCCTGACCTCTGACTTGCAGCTGACAAAGGGTTCCCTCCGGTCCCAAGCTCAGGGACTCCATCCCTTTCTTGGCTGGACGTGGGAAGGAAGAGGAAGACCTGCCAGGCCCCAGAGCAAAACCACTAATTCTTCTCCCCTTGCTGCTTCCAGAACACGGACATCACGTTCAGGAGGAACAAGGCCGTGTGTCTGAGCATTGAGTGATTGCTCACAGTTTCAGGAATGAGATCTTTTGCAGGAAAAGAAGGAAATTGGAGAGTAGGAGAGGATGTTCATCGTATTTGAGCCACAAGAAGCACATTTGTCAGCAGTAAGATCGTTCGCATTTCCTGACGTTCTGGGCGTGGGAAAATGAGGGCTTGCCTGATGGCGCAGTGTCACCACCCTTGATGGAATTGTGAAGGGCACCAATATAGTGCTCGGATTCCAAAACCATTAGAGTTAAGCTAACCTCTGGCACTGCATGGGGAATGGGGACACCTGGTCCTCGAAAGTCAGTCCTGGTCGCACTGCGGTCCCCCAAAGGACAACACGCAGAAAGGCTGGGTACGAACTGATCTGGTTCGGGGTTTTCCCAGGGGCTGGCGGCCTTCAAGAGAGCAAACTGTCCTCAGAGAGGTTGGATGGTCAGGATACACCAAAACCGAGGCGGGCCTCGTCGCTGTGCAGTCACGTGAGTCGTGGCTTCAAGGCCTCCAAGGCGGTTCCCAGCGTGCACTAACACCACTGCAGCGAGGAACCGCAGGGCCCCGCCAGCCTCTTCCTCCTTCTGCTTCCCGCACCCCCAGGATATCGGATCTGGGTGTCCGCCCCAGTAGGATGCACCCTGCGCCCTGGACGGGAGGGAGGCAGAGGGCCCGTCGACTGTACCTCCCTTACTGGACCTGGATGGCTAGAGATGTTGGATGGGAGAGACACCCTAGAGAGGGCTTCTCTGCCTCAGGGTGAAGTACGCCCCGTACCTGATGACTTTTTTTTTCCCCTCCGGGAATGTCATCCCTCGTATGATTGTGGGTTTTTTGAACCACCACCACCACCACCACAATAAAAAGACTTTCTTGGGTGTGCCTTTTTCAGAGTACTTCATCTCCTAGATCTGTCCGGCTTTCGACAACGTGCACTCTTAGAAGCCATAGGGAGACAAATTGCTAGCATCGCTGGGGACTCCCAGTGTGGCCTAATAACGGTCCGACGCCTGCCCGGCCCTCCTCAGCATCCAGGACTTCCAGCCTGGGGAGAACTGGGCGGCAAAGCACATTTTGCCCCCTCGAGTGTATATTACGGGTTGCTCTGGAATCCTGCCAAGCTCAGCTCTGCTAGTGAGCGCGGCGCGGATGTTTTTCCCAAGCTCACTCTTTGCAAAAGTTGTGGCCTGAGGAAAACTTCCAGGTCGCCAGCAGTAACGTCACCAGAGGGCTAGTCTGGCTGGCGGCCCTGGAGCGTGCGCGCCACCCACTGCCGCCCTAGGCAGCTGCCTGGCCCCGCCCCGGGTCACAGCCCTGCCCGCGGCGGTCGCAGGGACACGCGGCCGACCGGGTGCGGTCGGTCCCACGCCCCGCCCTGGGAGTTCGCTCCGGTCCGCGGCAGGCGCGGGCGGGTGAGTGTGTTGTGCGGATTTGGGGTAATTACCGGGAGGAGTTATCCTCATCCCAGTCTCAAAGTCCCGCGCCTGAAAGTTGAAGGCAGATTTTTCTAGAGATAACAAAGACACTTTGTCACTTTGGGCGCTGCCTTGGTGCAAATCTTTAATTGCAAGTGGGGGGCGGGGTGATCGAGTGTCTAGAGCAACCCAAGCGCGAGTCTCCAGGCGGCAAGGCCCCCTTTGATCAGGAAAATCCAATTATTTGTGTATATACATTTCCCACATAGTGATTACTTCATTAATTGTCCCGCCTTTATCTCCTCCCTTCCCATCCCCCCTAATAATCAGTTCTTTTATCCAGACCAACAAACACACCATAGGAGCTTTGTGGATTCAAAGGATTTGCTTTCGCTTCTGAAAGAGCCGCTATTCTTTGATGATTGGGTAGCGGCAAACTTCAAAGCCATAAATCTTCCCTCTGACTGGCTGGCGGCCCAGCAAAGTCCTTATCAAATTCTTGGAGGTGATCCTGAAGCGCTCAGACCGCGCGCGGGGCGAGCGAGCGGGCGAGGGCGGGGAGGGCCCCGGCACGCAGAGCGGGCGCCGGGGAGGCACGCTGGGAGGCCGTTCGTCCTCGCCTTCGGGTGTCCATGCCTCGGCGGTGGCGCCCCGCTCCGCAGCGAGCGGCCTCCAAGCTGTAGCCATGGCCGCCGTGGCTGTCCTCCGGAACGACTCGCTGCAGGCCTTCCTCCAGGTCAGGGCCGGGCCGGGAGAGGGTGGGGACAGGTGGGAAGTGCTGTGCCCGTCTCTCCTGATACTCTGTGCACCCTGAATCTCAAAGGGAACCCCACCGACTGGTGCACCAGGAGTCAGACCTAGAGATGCCCACATCAACTTCACACCTAACCTGGGGTCAAGAATGAGGCCTTTGGGGGAGGGACACGTGGATCTGGGGGGCCGGAGGTGCGCGAGTGACGGAGAACAGGGCCTCAGTTCACCCTACTGGGCCCTCGTGCTGAGTTCAGCCTGGGGCGGGTGGAGGTGGAGCGCAAGGGGAGCGCGGAGAAGAGAGCTCAAAAGATGCTGAGAGGGTGGGAGGATGGGCAGCCGGGCTGTGGGTGTTTCCATACTCTTACTGACCCAGGAGCCCGGAGCCGCCCGTCGGATCTCTCCGCCTCTCGCTTTGCGCCTTCCTTAAAGGCTGGATGGTGTCTCTTTGCACTAAATAGTTTAGCAGGAAGCGCTCGTGCGCCCCGCGTTCAGGTAGCGCAGGCACTAAAAGTTTCCCGGGACCAGTGGGTGCGCGCGTGAGGTGCAGGGGAGGGTCGGCCGGACGGAGGAGGGGCGGAGGTATAATAGCGGGCGTGGGGGTGGCGGGCTGGCCCAGAGTCCGGCGCTTGGAGCGCTAACCTTTTGTCTCTTCTCCGCCCTCCCCTGCCGCCGCCTATGCAGGACCGCACCCCCAGTGCCTCCCCGGACCTGGGCAAGCACTCGCCCCTGGCGCTGCTGGCCGCCACCTGTAGCCGGATCGGCCAGCCAGGCACGGCGGCGGCCCCGGACTTCCTGCAGGTGCCCTACGACCCAGCGCTGGGCTCACCCTCCAGGCTCTTCCACCCGTGGACCGCGGACATGCCGGCGCACTCGCCAGGCGCGCTGCCGCCCCCGCATCCCAGCCTGGGGCTGACGCCACAGAAAACGCACCTGCAGCCGTCCTTTGGTGCTGCACACGAGCTACCACTCACACCCCCTGCTGACCCCTCGTACCCCTACGAGTTCTCGCCGGTCAAGATGCTGCCCTCGAGCATGGCAGCTCTGCCGGCCAGCTGTGCACCGGCCTACGTGCCCTACGCTACGCAGGCTGCCCTGCCGCCCGGCTACTCCAACCTGCTGCCCCCGCCGCCGCCGCCGCCGCCTCCGCCGCCCACCTGCCGCCAGTTGTCCCCCAACCCGGCCCCCGACGACCTCCCGTGGTGGAGCATTCCTCAGTCGGGCGCCGGGCCAGGGGCCTCCGCGGTTCCGGGGGGCGGCCTCTCCAGCGCCTGTGCTGGGGCCCCCCACGCTCCGCGCTTCCCCGCCTCAGCTGCCGCCGCCGCTGCAGCGGCCGCCGCCTTGCAACGGGGCCTGGTGTTAGGCCCGTCGGACTTCGCGCAGTACCAGAGCCAGATCGCTGCGTTGCTGCAAACCAAGGCCCCCCTGGCGGCCACGGCCAGGAGGTGCCGCCGCTGCCGTTGCCCCAACTGCCAGGCGGCGGGCGGCGCCCCTGAGGCGGAGCCGGGCAAAAAGAAGCAACACGTGTGCCACGTGCCAGGCTGCGGCAAGGTGTACGGCAAGACGTCTCACCTGAAGGCGCATCTGCGCTGGCACACGGGTGAGCGGCCCTTCGTGTGCAACTGGCTCTTCTGTGGCAAGAGCTTCACGCGCTCAGACGAGTTGCAGCGGCACCTGCGGACTCACACCGGCGAGAAGCGCTTCGCTTGTCCCGAGTGTGGCAAGCGCTTCATGCGCAGCGACCACCTTGCCAAGCACGTCAAGACGCACCAAAATAAGAAGCTCAAAGTCGCTGAGACCGGGGTTAAGCGGGAGAATCCGCGGGACCTGTGAACCCATCCTGGGACGTCCCGAGGTGACTCCCGCCTCGGACCCCCTTCCCAGTACCTCTTCCGGAGGTCCCGAGGCCTGTGGGCCGCAGACACAGGGGAGACTCAACTGTTGAACTTTCAGTTGTCCGCCTCCCACAGTAGAGCAGGGCTCCCACTATCCCCAGCCCTAGAACAGAGGGGCGGGTGGGATCTGGGACCTGTTGGGCATGGTTAGGATCCTTGAGTTACCCCAGGAGTGGTTCTAAACTGCGAATCATTCCCACCATCTGGGAGACTTACAGTCGGGGGTATCACCCCGAACTGGCCTTGTATATAGAAACGCTGCTGAATGAAAGCGAAAGGACCTCGGGAGATTTTAAATAGTGCTCGGGTTTTCGCTAGGACCCATTCGGGCTTTGTACAGGTTATTTAATAGCTTTGTTAAAGAATAATTATAATAATTATACATTAATAAAGTGTTTCTTTTGTCCTCAGCTACACGCAGAGCTACAGCATGATATGTCTCTGTAAAGCGACCAGCGATTGCAGCGTGAAAATAAATACGTTAGGGTCACCTTAGGAAGACCCCGCAGAGTAGATCTCATTTGATCTTTTCTTCTTCCGGGAGGCTTTACTAAGCGGTCAGGTTTCACTGGGAATTTGATGGCTCCAGTGTGCTGCATGTGTCGGCGGCTTCTTTGGTTTGCAAAGTTATGGGCAAGCATTTGGGTGCATGGATAGAAGTAGGGCAAGGTCAGATTTGTGGTAGAGGCTAAGGTAAGATTTTTAGTTTGAGTTTCTCATGCGACTTTAGGACTTGACTGTTGGGTTGTATTTGCAGATAATATCCATTCTTTTTATGTGGCGAATTCCCTGTGGCTTTCCATTTGTTGGTATTCTCAGGACAGGTAACACACAGGCTGATCTGTCTCCCTGGAGTTTGGTTGCTCTGGTGTTGGGGAGGTAGTAGAGATGTAAGAGTCTGTGCACAGGTGAGATATTGGAGTTAAAGAGAACAGAGAAACTGGGGACCCTAGTTATGGTTGTTCTTTGCCTGGAAGAGAACCAAGAAAATAACCGTTCCAGGTGTCACTCCCATTTTTCAGTCCCGTCAACATTTACAACTGCTGTCTTGCTTGCTTTTTAATCTTTTTGCTGTGGAAATCTTAAGAAGTCTTGTATCAAAGTAACTACCTAGAGATATCTGGTTAGGCCAGGGCATTCTGCTTCTTGAGATTTTATTTATTATTATTATTTTTTAATAATCAAAATAGACTAAGATTTTTCTCAGGGAGGATCCAGGAATACTTATAGCTTGGAAATGTGAAAACAGGATGTTTTTTATCTCAACTTCTCACCCTTCTCTAAAATTTGAAATTTTAAAGTTTACCAATGTGTTTTTCAAATGTCTTAACTAACTTATTGGTGTTTGCTAATATTTGAATTTTTAAGCCTGAAACTTAAAACTTAATGAACAGGTAAACCGTTTGATTTAGAATTAGCAAAAAAGAGAGAAAACAAAAAGGAAGTGGCTTATTTTTTTTAACATCATGAATGACAAATTTCAATGAATCATCTTTTCACAATAGAAGTGAATGTAAATCAATAATATTTCACAATTTTCTAATTTTTGAAGTCAAACTGTAGGGTAAATTCTTAAAAGCTAATTGGGTAGTTCTTGAGACTTGTGTTAAGTAAATCTCAAACATCAACATAAATGAGATGAAAATTACTTTTATACTCCTAAGAAATAGAATTTTACTCTATAATGGACAAGATAGCAAATAAATATTAGCTTCTTTGTGGAAGTATGCCTTGGAGCTATTTACTTTCATTATACATTTTGGAACTATTTAATGACAGGAATGTGAGTGGTCCTGGATTTTCCACCTGGGAAATGCAATTTGGGCTCAATTTCCAAGGGTGTGGCAGTTTTGCAAGCAGTAGTAATAAAGTTGCTTGACATTAATATACATGTAAATGTGTACTCTTCATCTAAATCGATTCCAATTAATCAATCTAATCTTGATTTAGAGGGAGAGTACACATTTAGATGTATAAATCAATGTGAGGAGTTACAGAAACTCCCATTCCGTGAAGTTACAGAAATTCTCACACCTGAAATCAACTTCAGAGTCAGAAAAGTTTTCTTGGCAGGTGATAGGGAAAGGAATCCTTGTTAGAGAGTGAAAAGACCAAGGGCTTTGAACTCAGGAAATTTGAAGTGATTATCTCATATGGGAGAATACCTTTGGTAGAAAAGAAAAACAGCAATTTTGAAATAAGTCTAATGGCTATTACTGACAGCTATGATTTATTTAGTATTCAAAGAGATGAAGTGTTGAAGATAAAGTTCAGCGAAAATAGCTTTAATGTGTGGAATTTAAAATCTAAACTGATGAGATATTGAAGATAGTTTTCTTCTAACTATGTGGTTTTTTAAAGGAACAAGGTAAAATGTATGGAATTTACCAAAAAAGGCACATATAATTTTTTCAAGCAAAAAGTCATATTTTAAAATATTTTTTAGTCAGTAATGGGACTTTTTAAAAAATTAATTTATATGCGTTGTTGAGAATCGAACCCAGTGCCTTGCACGAGCTAGGCAAGTGCTCTACTACTGAGCCACAACCCCAGCCCAAAAAAAAAATCATTTATGACAATAACTTTTTTCTTATGGTTGAGCTTAATAGAACCTACAAATTTTTTAAAGTACAGTAAAAAGTTGTCTTTAACTTAGTACACCTGAAAGCATGTTGCTCATTTTACCACTTCAAATCTATGTTCCAGTTACTTTAGAAAAAAAATATTTATGCCATTTTCCAAGTGGAAGTCAGGAAGCCATAATAATGTGATATTATTATCCAAGCATAGGAAGGAATTTCATGTTGATACTGAAAAATAAGCTATGAAATGCTCAAATGCAAGTTTGGCAATGCAGAAAGTTAGAGTTTATAAGCTGTTAAAATTTGAACTGCTCCTGTATACTTTTTCGTAAGACTGCAACCAAAGTACAACTTAGGTCATGAAAATTATTTTAAAATATATTAATATGCAAGAATTAATAATATACATAACATGCATAAGTTAAACATCATTGTAGCAGAAAAAGTTAGTGAAATTCAAATGAGAAGTTTGGTACCAAGATACTGTTAAACTAAATTTTTTAAACTGGGGTTTGACAGCATCCACAAACCAAGTTTAATCTACCAACTTTATTCTAGGCTTTACATAAAGACCTCACAGCACACAATTAAGTTTTAAAAATTAATTTAATATGCTAGTGATTGCCTAAAATGTCGCTAGGCTTTTCACATTTTTAAAAGCAACTATTTTGGTAGCATACAAATATAGAATGCCATATTTTAGAAAACCCTAAAATTAGTGTTATATGATTTTAAACTTTATACTCATGAGTAAATGAAACATTTTGATCAAGCACATGGAAACAGAGAAATTGAGTTAACAGCA
This sequence comes from Sciurus carolinensis, assembly GCF_902686445.1. Lineage (NCBI taxonomy): Eukaryota > Metazoa > Chordata > Mammalia > Rodentia > Sciuridae > Sciurus > Sciurus carolinensis. The sequence continues at coordinate 120,493,189 of NC_062215.1, forward strand.
AATTAGCTAATTTGGAATGGTGTGTTTATGAACTTCACACTCAAGAGTTTTCTGCTTTTCTTAAGGGAAAATTTTGTAAATATAACCTTAGCTAATCACTAATTTTTAATAGTTCTCATAATGAATGAAAGTAAATTATGTTAAGGAAAATAAACTGCACTATTCACCTCTGTTAATCTTTTCTAGATTTATCTAGAGTTTAAATCTTTTTTTGAGATGCTGAAGGTCAAACCCAGGGCCAGGACATGCTAGGTAAGCACCAAGCTACATCCCCAGCCCCTAGAGTTTAAATCTTATAACTGTATGGCTTATAATGTTGCTTATATTGTTTGTTTACTTTAAGTCAAACAAGACATGCCAATTAAAATATTAATCTTGCTAAGCATGCTTCTTGCAGAAACCTATTTCAAACAGTGACATTCATAGAAAAAGTTTTTGACTCCAGCTTGCACTGTTTTGTAATACTGTAGGTTTTTTATTTTGAAGTTAAATTGTATTTATTTATTTCCTTATGCATAAAAATGTTAAATATTTTGAAAAATGAGAGCATTTGTTTTAGGAAATGGTCACTCTCAAATTGTTTTCTGGGGTTCAAATTTTAGTATCTTTCAAAAATAAATTTATTGAAGAATATTGCATACAATGAAAAGTATTCAAAACCTAAATGACCATCCTGTAACATATCATGAAGCAAACATTTTAAATCATCTGTTTAAAGCTACATCTTCAGCATTTTTCATTTATTTTGGTTCTGCTGTGAGAGTTTCCACAGAATGTTACTATAGCAGTAGCTAAGACTTCAAATTCACACAAATACCTGAGGAGTTATGTAGGCTCTAAAACTGCAAATATCTTTAACTTGCTTTAGTTCATCACATTACATAATTGCAAAGTTGACAATGTCTCATTAGGAAACAGTTTGTATTAAGGAATCACATTCATACCTGAAGTGTGATTTATAGTAAATGTAACTATAGTTTATTCCCAATTATATATCATTACCTTCTTCCAGCTTAAATGAATCCTCCCCTACTTACTGGAGTTGAACCCAGGGGCACTCTACCACTAAGCTACAACCCCAGCCCTTTTTTATTTTGATACAATGTCTTACTCAGTTGCCAGAGCTTAGAACTGTGTTCCTCCTATCTCAGCCTCCCCAATAACTGGGTAGAGGGGAATTTTAAGAGAATATTAGAAGAAGGAAAATAAAATCAAGAGAGCATGAGTACTAGGGCAGTTTTAAAAGGTGACATGCCCATCATAGTTTGATAAAGTAGGAAAAAATAAGGGAAACATCTGGATAGATGCATGTTGGTAATTATATATGTGTGTGTGTGTGTGTGTGTGTGTGTGTGTGTGTGTATACACAGCTATTGACCATGACAACTTTGTTTCACAGTTGTTTTACTATTACAACTTATTACTGATTGAAGATTTGCACATTTATGATTGATATGGTATAATTCCATGTTGACATTTTAATTGCTTCCCTTTCTAGACTTTTCCTTCCATGTCTTAAGTGATTTTATAAAGCATTATTTCCATTGACAATTCATAATTCAGTCCGTACATGTGAACTGCAGTAGTTTCTACACAACATAATAACTAATTAACTAATGTATTTTGGTTGTCTACCTAATACCAAAATTCAATCCAAGGAAAATAAGTCATTTGTTAAGTTTTATATCATATCAAAAATCTGCAATTTTTACCCTTCAGTGAGTCCTTTCTGAATTATGAAGATTGAGCCTGCATATTATGAAATGGAAATTTATTTTACAGCAAAACTTCAAAATTTTTCACTAGTTAAAATACTGACTTCAAAAATATACTAAAATTTTCTAAAGTCTAAGATGGTATCTCCATGTCATCTGATTCTTCAAATATTAAACTGCTCCATCACATAGGTGCTTTCTAATGATTTTATATTTAACAATCTAAAACACAGATGGAAAACATCTGGGCCTCAGCTTAACGTCATTCAATTCACAAGGCAAGTATCAGAGCTAACTCCTCATTTATGCTTATGGTTGGGAAAATACGTCCTAATTTTATAAGTATTTGGCAACAATTTTCTAAGAGTCTACATACTATGAAAACTTATTTTTCTGTGAATTTTGTGTTCATATTCTGTGTACTGCTTTTTCCATTTGGTTTGTCTCTTATGGATGTCATATTCTATCTATCCATATCCATCTCTTGCATGAAAATTTTGTGTCATGTGCCTTTCTTTTCTCAAAGTATTTATGCCTGTCATTAGATATGACTCCCTGTGATACAGAATTCCATAGGCTTATGAACTGCAGTTAGGGCTGAGGATGTAGTTTGCCTAGTGTGCATAAAACCCTAGCACCAAACACACACACACAAAAAATTCAATATTTTAAATCTGTTGTATTTTTGACATTTGTATTTCTTGGTCTTAGTTTTAGAAGGGGGTAAATTCAATGTATAATTTGTAGATTCAAGTCATGTTTTACTTACATAGAACTTGCTTAATGATTCCTGTGGATTTATGAACATTAATGGGAAGAATCACTATTGAAATGGGAAGATACCACAATTGAAAGTAAAATTGTAACTAAGACTTTGGTGTGAGATAATCCCAGCTTGGATAGATTTTAATTAATAAAAACTATACAAAAGGAAATAGATTACCCAAATCTATAAATATAGCCCTTTGCTTATTGAGCTGAAATTTTAATGGGGAAGATGTGAACACTAAATATTTAGCTTTTTTGTTTTGTTATAATATTTGATACAGACTTTTCTCTCACAGTCTTTATTCTCCTGTTTGATCCTTGATGAAATCCATGCCATCTCTTGATAGTACACAGATAACTGCCAAGACAGTCATTGTGGTAACAAATTTTGTATTGAGCCGGAGTTTGAAGTACAAAGTTGCTATACTGTTCTCTGAGGAGAAAGCACTCCTCCATCAATTACAGTTCAGGCTTGTCAATAGCAGCATGTGTGTCTGGAACAGCCAGGAACTAGAAGCAGTGAGGCTTGAGCTGCCCACTCTTCCAGGCACATCTAAAAGTGGGAGAAAGGTGAACAAATCCTTCGGAATAACAGACATGGGGAATATCCTATCTACACAGGATATTGAAAGGGGTTCAAATAGGGTCATTGGGTAAAAACCAAAAGGCAAGGTTTGAGCACCTTCTCAACTTAGAATAGACCCCTGGGGAGGAAGGTGCTTCCCTCACCCCCAGGTTTAAGGGTCAGTTGTTTTATTTGTTTACTTTCTGTTTTGTTTTAAACCAAAAATGGGTGTGAATGGGCTGTAGAGGAGCTGTGAACTTTGACAGAGGACCTTTGGACCTGCATGATCTTTATGGTCTCTTCCAAAGCTGAAACACTTCAAACCTAAAATCTGTAAATGAGAAAGTTCAAATAAATAATGACAGCTACCCACAGTGCAGCAGTATTGCACACTGGCATCTGATTTCAGAAATCTTGTTTTTAAAAAGTATAATTCTTAAAGAGGCATTAAAGGGGAACAAAGGTAATTTAGGATAAATCAGTACCTCACACAAGTATGCTGAAAGTTACCTATACTTTACTGACAAGTAGGTGTAATTAGCAGAGTGAGTGCCACCAAGCTGGCTGAACAGAGGTGTGCAACTCTGCCACCGTAAAGAACTACAGCGACAAAGGAAAAACTATTTTGAGAGTGATTGGAGGAGAACTCTGGAAATCAGCAAGATGGAGACTGGAATCCTAAACAGCATGGGAATAAGGAAAGAACTGTTACCAAGCAAGGGTTTCTTACTGTCCAGTGCAACACTATGGCATTAGGTTTTGCAAAAGGAAAAGGCTTTATTGCACAGTCAACAAACAAGGTAACCAGGAACTCAGATCTGCCTCCCTGATCAGTTGGTAGCAGGGGAATATATGGGAAGTGGGGGTGGGAGGGAGAAGGTTCTTGTTGTTTGGGTGGCTTGCCTCTTCACAGATTACGTACTTTTCAGGAGTGAGTTATATTCTGTGCTTGGGAGTTTGAGTTTGTGATGTCATCAACAGATGAGTTGGCTGTTGCTGCTTTTGTCCATTCTTGAAAAACTGGTTTAAAACTTTAAGAATCATTAGTGAACGGTCTGGATGCTTTTTCTGAAAGAGAACTTTGCTATTTAAGGAATTTATGTCTGGGTGTGACCAGACCCCCTTTTCTTTGGTGGGGGAGAGTACATGCATCAAGTGTTTCTTGCTAAACCTGTAATAAGAGGTCTAAGTTTTGCATTGAGAAATGAGTCATTAGAGTCATTAGTGGAAGACCACCATTGTATCTAGGCAATCAATTGCCTAGAATAAGAAATGTTATAAATGAGGACTGAACATAGAAAAGAACTCAGCCCAATGGGAAGCTAAGATACCTGAAAATGGAAAGAGGGCCCAATCCAAAGTGCCAGGCATTGGGGATTCCCTTCAGTGAATTTGCTAGCTTTAAAATCTTGGATACTTCTAATTCCACCTGTGGATGTGTTAATACCTATGCAACAGCTAGTATTTACTATAGCATAGACTCCACCTTGAGGGGCCAGTTTAAAAAAAAAAAAAAGTAGGGAAATTCTATTCAAGGATGCATAGACCAGAGATTCCATCATGGTCTTGCAGGCCTTTTTATTTTCAGGACTATTATGCCAACTGCATACTGGACCTCATTTTTGCTAGTTGTTGGGCTCCAGTAGTCAGTGTGGGTCAATATTTTCCAGAAAATATGGGGGGGGTGGGGAAGGCTTGTTCTTATTTTTCCTAAAAAGTAACTTAAGGTCAGTTAATGGTTCACAAGAATATTTAAAATGAGATCACCTTCCAGTTTCCATAGCTATCCAATATTTGATCCTGATTAACCAGGTTTTACTTTTCTCCAAGTGTTAACATAAGTACAGTGAGTGGTACATGTGTCTGTGCATATTCTTCCTCATTAGCAGGTAGTTGAGAATAACCTGGTTACACAAAACTACACAGGCAAAGGAATATTTTACAGACAAAAGTGAGGATTACATCAGGTATTCCAAACAATAATCCCTGGCCCAGTGATTAATGAGTGGTGTCAGTCCAAGGTTGAACAATTACTGAGCAGATATACTTGTAGAAGTTCTTTCTGCATAAGGTTGTAGTGGCCTCTGCAAACTTGTGGTCTGGCAGAATCTTTTGTGATAGTTATTATCGAGTTGTCATGTGTAAGAACATTTCTTCACAACTTTCTGGCTTTACTTTTTGGTAGGGTTAACCCAAATCCATTTTGATTCTGACAACTTTCACACATCTTTGACATTCCCCCTCTTTTGTTCTCTTAAAACTTTGCTGTTGGGGCTGGGGCTGTAGCTCACTGGTAGTGTTCATCTTGCACGAGTGAGGCACTGGGTTTGATCCTCAACACCATGTAAAATTAAGTAAATAAAGATATTGTGTCCACACACAACTACAAAAATATTTTTTTAAAAAATTTGCTGACCAGTCATCTGTTAGATTTTGATTGTCCCTTGCTGGGATGGATCTGTCCCATTAGTTGGTAGGATATTATCCCACATTGGAGGGAACATGGTTGATGATTGGGAGTTAGTGTCATGACTCTTAGCCACTCTGGAGCAGCAAAGACATATAAAGGAGTGGTCCTCAGGCTTAGCTTACCTGGAATTCATTACGAACTATCTACTCTATAGATAATGCTTCTCATTTCAAAGCACTGGGTCAGTACAATTTTGTTAGGAATTGTACTTGTGCAGGATTTTGACAGGCAATAGATACAAAGTTTGAAAAGGAAAATATAAAACGAAAATAACATGAGCAAAGCAAATCCAGTTTGCTTCACAGTTAAAGAAGCATCATTTTCTATAGTTGTGCCATTTTTACCAAACACAAAGAATAATTCGATTGTAAAATGAGTTTAGTTTTATCAGAAAACTGTATTTAAGAGTACCTAATGGGCTGGGGATATAACTCAGTTGGTAGGGTGTTTGCCTCGCATGCACAAGACCCTGGGTTCAATCCCCAACACCAAAAAAAAAAAAAGTACCTGATCACCCAGCATGGTGGCACACACCTGCAATCCCAGCAACTTGGGAGGCTGAGGCAGGAGGATCGCAGGTCAGCCTGGGAAACTTAGCAAGGCCCTGTCTCAAAATAAAATGGACTGGGGATGTAGTTCAGTGCTAAAGCGCCTTTGGTTCAATCCCGAGGAGCAACAAAACAAACTAGAGTACCTGATGATCTTTTTTCATAAATCTGATTGCACATGCCTTAGAGAAAAAAACTGGATAACAGTTTCAGATAGCCATAGTGAAATTTTGATGAGATTTCAGCAGTTCACACACACACACAACCCCTGCATACAGCACTTTAAGCCAACAATCATAACTGCTAACATGATACAGATCATCAGACTTTTACAAATTTTACTAAGAATAGGGCAATATTTTAAGAAAGCCTTGTTACCTTAAACGTAGAGAATTGGATTCTGACTTTTTATTCACATATAATATGCAAATTTTAAAAAATATAATTTTAAAATTATGTTTTCTGAGTGTTATCTTTGAGTACATGATAGTATCTATATAAAAATGTCCCAAGGAATTTATGCAAATTGGTTTACAATAAATGAGCGCACACATCAAACTACTAGCATACATTTCCAACTTGATTACATACATTTTCTAAGATTTGTCCTTTACAAATCTCTGACATGCTCAGGTTCTCTGACTTGCTTAAACCTTTAGATTTTTTCATTTTCTTTCCATCTGGAACAATCCAGTTGTTTTATTTTTTAATATTTTTAGTTGTAGATGGACACAATACCTTTATTTTGTTTATTTTTATGTAGTACTGAGGATGGAACCCAGTGCCTCACGCATGCTAGGCAAGTGCTCTACCATGAGCCACAACCCCAGTCCTGTCATTTTTTCTAAGACAAAAATTTTTATACCACACCAAATCCCTCCTCATATGAAACAATTTTTTCTTCAATGAAAGAATATATTTTATTCCCTTCTTAGTTTATTATCAAAACACATTGTGTGTCCTTTGCATCTAGAATTACATATGTTAATTAAAATTAAAACTCTTAGTAACTTTCAGTAAGGTCCAAGAAGAAAGCAATCTTGAATTGTTTGCTATACCAAAAACTTGTGAAAATACATTTATAGACCCATATGTATTATCCTGTTTTATAAAACTTAAGCAGTGAAGAGTGCTTAAATATATCTAATAATTGATGTTTCAGTATTTTAACTTATTTAGAAGTGATTCAAATGTTTTATATTTATTAATATCTAACCAAGATAAATATAACCCTACCTGGCTAGCAAACCCAGGTAAAATTGCTAACAATTTTGAACTAAAGACATTTGGTTAATAGTTTTTTGTGTAAACTCATCTATCGGTAAACCAAATTGAATACAATTCTTTGGGAGATTTTATCACGTAGACACTATATAACGTACTTAAAGGTAACATACAGAAACGTATACACAAATAAAGGTTTTATAGCTTTCATTTTAGTCATGAGACAAACATAGTAACAAAAATTTACCAGTTTATAAAAAGAGATGAATCCATATTATATTCATTTCAAAATGAAACAAGTTCTTATGGTGAAAATTTAAGTAAGCTTTAGACCAAATTTTTCAGGTAAATAAATTCCTTTGTTAAATAAATATCTACTTGTTTAAAACAACAGCAAAAAGAACTTTACTTTTTCCTCCTCTTCTAAGTCCCCAATGAGTCTAGGAGTTAACTCTTGAATGTTGACATTTTAGGTAGGACATTTCCAAACAACCTAGAATAATCAACACATTTAAAATAGGCAGAGAAAAAAAAAAGCTAAAAACTTATACATGTTTAACACTATAACTGCAGTTTAAAAATTATCTTAAAGGTATTTACCAGAAGTTTTCAATTAAGCATGCCACTCAAACAAAACATTAAACTAGGCATGCCGAACCAAAAGTGGATTCACTGTAAAAAGGCCATAAGTTTTACCATAAGCTCAATTATGTTAAAAAGTACAAGAGAAAACACTGCCAAAAAGAAGAGAGCCACCATGAAAACCCTTGCAAAAACAATTCCCAGGAATTCTGGGACAGCTTACCTTGAAGTATTTGAGTTATATTCTGCCCAGTACCATCTCTAAGACCCATTTTGTGAGAGGCTTCCAAGAGCCAGTGTTCAGGAAATGTTTGGGGTTGGTAATGTGCTGCTTCATGGTGTTCCCTCCCAGATCATCGATGGGCTGGATAGCCTCTTTTATGCGTCTGAGAAAGCCTCAAACACTAAGGGGTGTAGGGTAGCACAAGGTGCAGGTGACTACTCTTATTGTACCTCCTAGATGAGCTGTTAGAGTGCTTCCCAACCCAGGAACAGGAATTTTCTTCTGAAATCCCTGTTTCTTGTAAGACCACTTCACAGCCTGGATTGTCAAGTCTCTGGTCACCTAAGGGAACCCAGGTGGGGTGGAGGGGGCATTTGTCTCTACTTTGGTGTCCAAAAGACCCTCCTGCAGATGTATTTCTAATAGGACTATTGCTGCAGCCACCCAATCCCTTAGCTTCTCTCAAGTCAATTATAAACAGATCAATAAAACAGATTAACAATAGATCAAAGAATGCATAAAATCATAATTATGATAAATAAGAGTTCATTCCTAGACCAGGTCACATGACTGATGAGCAGACCCTGAGTGAAACATTATTCTGCCTCAAAACCCAGATTCCAGAAATCAGAACATAGACAATTTCCTGAAGGGATTATTTTACCCCCAAAAGTCAAAACCAGAGAGGCAGTTCAAACACAATTACCCTTAATAGGCTTGCCCAAAGACATTTTGTTCTTATAGCAGTTTCTTTTTGCAAAAACGAAGTTGGTGCAGCAGGTTCAGGTGTTTCAGCTTTCCAGAGTAACATCAGTCCAGGTGGCCTCTGAAGGTCAGCATCCAGAGCCACTTCCTGCCAATGGAGTCACAGAGCCTTGGGAAGAGAACCAAGGACTTAAGTCACATCTGGGTTGCCAGAGTTGTTACTGTGCAAGCATTTAGTGTCCAATGCACGTAGAAGTCAATGACATGTCATCAGGTTTTTGAAAAAATGAAGCATTATTGCCAACCAGCAAGGAGACCAGGAGCTAGAAGCTCAAATCTGCCTCCTCAATCAGTTAATAGCAGGGGAGTTTGTGAGAAGGGAGAGGAGAGCAGAAGTTACTTGTTTGGACGGCATACCTCTGCACAATCACTTTTTTTTTTAAATGGGAAATTATGTTCTGTGCCCATGGGTTTGAGCTTATGTTGTCATTGACCAGATGAACTGACTTCTGCTAAAGTCCATTCTTGAAAAACTGGTTTCAAACTGTAAGAATCATTAGCCAAGGTCTGGATGCTTTTCCTGAAAGACTATTTAAGGAATTTACATCTGGGTGTGTCCAAACCTTGACTGATCTCACAACCTAGAGAAAAAAGCAAAGCAAATTGCAATTTCAACCCAGGTCTCTGGCTAGAAGTGGAGAACCCCACATTTCCAGGGAAAGGTAAGCAGGTAAGTGCCAGAAACCCCGTCACAGCGACCAACTGGCAGTCTTAACTGCAGGAGAACTTCACAGTCCTTACAGGCTTAAATTCAGTTTGAGGAGCTGTCTGGTCTGAGTGATTGTTGCATTCCAAAAGAGGAAATCACTTTGGGCCTCCCCCAGCTCCCAGAACCTAAACTCCTATAACAGCCACTGCTAGATGCCCTCTTGCTTTAGGGGTCAGAAGATGACCCTGATGCTGCCAGAGCCTTACACTAGTATGTGCCTCACTGAGTGGAAGACACTCACTGGGAATTCTGCAGCTTCAGAACCAATGTCTGCAACAGTCAAAAGTCCAAATCCCACCAGTATTTGTTCATTGGAAACTAGGGAAGGTCTTGCCCCAGCTCACAAGTTACTTTTGCAGACTATAGTTACTATTGCAGAGTCCCAGCTTCACCTACACCTGTCCATTAGGAGCTGGGAGAGATCTCTACAAAGTCCCATTGCTCCAGGAGTTTGGCTACTGGTAGCCCAACCACCACCTGCACCACGTGCATTTGCCCTGTGAGAAGTAAGGAGGTCTCCTCACCATTCCACAGCCTCAAGACTGCAGGTACAAAGTCCCTAGTGCATGACCTTGGGACTATAGCCGCTGGTGTGAAAACCCTGGCATCACCCAGGTTTGTACCTTGGGGCCTAGGGAAGGACTCATCTGTGTCCTGTAGCCCCAGGACTGTGGATACCAATGCCACAAGCCTTGTTCCCAAGACACAGCTTGTCCCACATGATCTAGGGACATTTCCAGCCATATGCTGCACCTCCAAGACCATAGATATCAAAGCCACAAGTCCTAACACCACCCATGCTCAACCCGTGAAGGTCTTCTCCATCTCTTTCGCCTCCAGCATCATGAACACCAGCACCATAAGCCTAAACATTACATGCACAAGCCCTCAGGGACATAGGGAAGGTTTCATACACAACCTGTGAACTTGGGACCATAGCTATTGGTGCCAAAAACCCTGTTACCATTTGTACTTATCACCTGGGTCACACAGTCCACAAAAGCTGTCAATAGCATTACAAGCACCAACTGCAATCACCCCCATAGGACCTAAGGAAGACCTGCTTTGTTCTACAACTTAGAGTCTGTGATTACCAGAGCCATAGGCCCCAGCATCATCTGTGTTCAACCCATGGGGCTGGGGGAAGGTCCCATCCCACCCTGTGGTGCTCATACCACAGGCCCAGGTGTCTCCTAAATTCACCCTGAGAGTCTGGGGGAGTTCTCCTTCACACCCTTTGGCTTGGAGACTATGGCTGCTAAACAATAACCCTTGATGGGACCTGGAGACAGTCCTCTTATCCTACACCAAGAGTGTGTCAGCTGCCACCACAAGCCCCGGTGTCATTACTGCTCAACTGAGCTTGAGGATACACACCTTTGGGGGCCTACTCCGCCAAGTCATACAACTACCTTCATGAACCTCCGCGTAGCCTTGACCGAGGCACTCTGACACCGCTGGCATCAAAGATGGAAGACATCACAGTACACTTGTGAGTTCTCCATAACCAAACCCAACTGCTTCATGTAATATTGATAAAATGTTTCATTCCATAAATGCGCATTCTGCTTTCAAAAACTATTCACAAACTATCTGCAGCATTCAGAACCCAATTGGATTTTCACACAGAGTTGATGGTCCAAGACAGCATGGTCCCCAGACCAATGGCATCAACATCACTTGAGATCACTTGTTAGAAATGCAAATTTGTGAGTTCAACCCCTAGACTGACTTAGTCAGAAACTCAGGGGGCCTAGAAATCTGTATTAAGTCTTCCAGGAATTCCAAGACACACTAACGTTTGAGAACCACTGGTTTAAGACATTGTTTATTTTAATCATGTGCAAGATGGAAAATAAGCAAATACTAACCTAAAACATTTCTTACAAATTACTTGGGGGAAATAGAAATGGAGAGACCATTTAACTGACATGCCCTCCAACTGAGAAAAGTGGGATCTCAATGAGAAAACAGTAATAGTCTTAAAGATTTATTTATTTTATTTATTTTTTGTGGTTCTGGGTATGAAACCCAAGACCTTGCATACGCTAGGCAAGCACCCTACCATGAGCCATATCCCCAGCCCTTACAGAGTGATTCTTAACATGGATGTTATATGATAATGTAGATAATTGTCCTTTTATAGTATTTAATAGCAATGGAGGATTAACTTTTTAAAATTATAAATCAAATAATTTTCTCGTTTTAAAAAATAAATCATTTTACATTAGTGAAATTTTTTTCAAAGTAGAACAGTGACTTCTTAGCAACATCTGTTTTCTTAAAAGAAATACTTGGCTAACATCTAGCTCAGTGTCACTGGATGATTAATAACTAAATATCACAGGGCACGTATAAACTCCACCACTAAGAGGAAAAAACACACGTACACCCTGTGCTTCAGGAATGCCACAGTGGCACTTCTAAAAGACAAGCATGGTTACAACAAGCCTCTCCTTTGCTCAATAACTTAAAATCTCCCCAAGGGAGCTGCAGAGGCCTGGGACTTTTCTAAAGCCCTGAAAAAAAACTTAGGAGGTTGTAGATATTGATCTAATTTCAGACTCTTCCTCTGGTTTCATCCCAGTCGTTAGCCTACCCACCGCTCTTTTTCATGAAACATTTCTTGTCCAAGATGCATCTCAAATGTTTCTCAGAAAAGAATGTGATTTGAGTAAAATAGGCTGTTGAAAACAGCTTATTTCTGATCTTGGGAGTTAGAAAGCTGCTGGGAATGAACAGTCCCAGGGAGGTTTCTAACAAATAACACCAAAGGGGTTTTTTTGTTTGTTTATTTTGTAAATAGGCCCCTCTCTTTGTCCCCAAGTTTAAACTACCCAATCACCATTGCTCAGGGGTCCTTTAGGAGGACCCCTAGTGAATAACAAGAAGGTAGGTTGATGCTGTCTATAACACAGTCCCAAAATGTCCCCAGGATACTGGGAGATCAAAGGAGTTCTCAAAGACTAGATAAGTTCTATTTGCTATAAATTCTATTTAGGTAAATTTAACATGCAGGAGTTGGAGATCTTAAACACCATTTAGTCTGACCCTCTCATTTTACAGAGAAGAAAACTGAAAGCATCCTGGATCAAATGAAACAAGTATCATCTCTAATGCACTAAAGAGAAAGCCAACTCCGTAGAAATCCAGCAGCCTAGAAAAGGGAGAGGTAGTTGGAGATGATGGAGACATGGAGAAGGCTCAGGGAAATGGTATCGAGAAAAGTTTGGCCTCAAATAGCCGAAGGACTGCAAACAGAGGCTCTCAACTTTTTATGTGTGTGAAACTTACCTGGGATGCCCCCCTTTTTTTGGGTTGTGTTTTTTTTTGTTTGTTTTGTTTTTGTTTTTGTTTTTTTTGGTACTAGGGATTGAACCCAGGGTGCTTAACCACTGAGGCACATCCCCAGCCCTTTTTTGTATTTTATTTAGAGACAGGGTCTCACTGAGTTGATTAGGGTCTTGCTAAATTGCTGAGGCTGGCTTTGAACTCATAATCCTCCTGCCTCAGCCTCACAAGCTGCTGAGATTACAGGCATGCACCACCATACCTGGTTTGGATGCTTATTTAAATGCAGAATCTTGAGTTACATCCCTAGAACTGCTAATTCATTAAGTCCAGGAGTGAGGCCCAAGAAACTAGCTTCATCATAACCATCTCCCCTGTCTCCCTAAGATAGGTGATTAGAAGACCACTGTAAGAGAAACGCTTCGTTACAAGAAAAATCCTAGTGGGTGGGGACATTTCTGAGCATTCTGATGATGGCAAGTCCTCAAATAATAAATCCATACCTTGCTGTGACAATTCAGAATCAAAGACTCTTTAAAGTTTACAACCAAAATGATCTCAATTTACCCAATCAAACCTCTCCATTGCACAGAGGAAGCAACAAACACCAATATTATCAAAAGATAAAAAAGCCAAGAGCCAACAACCCGGGTTTCCCAGATATAGCCTGCCTCCTCTGTAATCCCACTAGTCTCCCAGCCCATGATGATTTACTTCTAGGTTGCCTTGTGCACAAGATTAGAACATTTTAGTACTATAATATCTGTAAGAAAATATATAGTAAATAAAATATTTAAGGGTTTGTATTGATTTTAAAAATAACCTTTTTTTTTTTTTTTTTTTGTACTGGAGATTGAACTCAGGGGCACTCAACCATTGAACCACATCCCCAGCCCTATTTTGCATTTTATTTAGAGGCAGGGTCTCACTGAGTTGCTTAGCACCTCACCATTGCTAAGGCTAGCTTTGAATTTGAGAAAACAAACCTGTGTGACATCACCTTTTTAGCTCCTCCTAGGCTGCATCTGCTGGTGCCCTAAAATCAGCTCCCACGACCTTGAGTATGCCCTCTTAGGAGGCTGCTATGGAGATGTGGAGGACACTGCTTTTTACTTTGCCCATGCTCAGATACTCAGGGAACTTCACTCAACTCTTCACTTCTTTGGCTCTTATATATGGGGCTCTTATGTAGTGGTCACTGTTTTAGGCACCAGGGAAACAGCAAACATATGCTTAATGCTTGCAGGGTAAATACAAGCTGAATGCTTGCAGGACGCTGATAATGTAGGGCGGGAAAGATACAATAAACAAAATAAATTCAGGGAATTAAAAAGTCAAACAGGTGTTAGGGGTGCAGTTCAGTGGTAAAGTACATGCTTAGCACAAGGCCCTGGGTTCAATCCCCAGCACTACCCCCTAAGAATTAAAATTCATCTCCAGAGGTCCTACACATAACCATACAGGCAAATTGAGTCTTAATCACCTGACTAAATATATTTTTATAATAAAAATTTTATTTTACTAGTATTATAGCAATTGAGCCATTAGGAAATGAAGAGAAAGAATAAGATAAGTAAAAATATTTAAACAGGTTAAAAATTTGATTTTATACACAAAACTACCAGTAAATTCCCAATATCTCCTATTTAACTTTTTTCTTCTTGTGTCATCCACATGCCCAGGTGTCCGAGGAGATTTCTCAGTGCTGACACTTTCTTCTATAAGCCCATAGGTAGACAAATATTTATGACTCAGGTCAAGAATTCAGCAAATGCACAGTTCTGATTTTGCAAGATTTATCAGTACTCAACTCTCTGTGGTCAGAGCCACAGCAATTATGTTGCTTCTTTGGAATCTTGGAACGGGTACTATTTCCTTTGAGATTCTACATGTGTCTACTTTTGTCCTCTTTTGTGGGACAGACAGTGGAGTTCCCCATGTCCTAGTGAATTATTGCCCAGATGCTTATAGATACATCTTCCACATCCTGGACCTGATTTCCTTTTTCAAAGACTATTCAACAAGTTCCAGTTCCATGAGTTTTTAATACAAACTTAGTTTTAGAAGTTCAGTCCATGTTCAAACAACTCCACAGCTCTGGGCCCAGGATGAGACCAAACATCACGAAGGAAGGGGATGGCAGAGAAAAGCTGCTCAGTTCGTGACAGCCGGAAAGCACCAGTCATGCAGTCATATATGTACATGATCCTCTCAGTAACATTGCTCAGTTTCCATTTCAAAATGTAAGTGAAGTTCATCATTTTAGCTGCTTTATCTATTATCTGCATGTATCTTCTCTTTAACCTGGAGATTCACGGACATGGGGTCCATGAATGAGCACTGTATGCTCTTACGGACTGAATGTTTGTATTCCTCTGTTGAAGCTTTATGCCCAATGTGATGGTGAGGAAAAGGCGCTCTTGGGAGATAATACAGTCATGAGAGCACAGCTCTCAAAAATGGGATTAGTGTCTAGCTGTCCCCACAGAGTCCCCACAGAGTTCTCCTGCCCTCTTCCCACCATTCAAGCTATAATGAATAGTCAGCAGTCTGAAACCTGGAAGTACATCCTCACTAAAACCCAACCAGACAGTTACCCTGATCATGGACTTCCAGCTCCAAGACTGGGAGGAATAAATTTGTTTATAAACCCAATTTATTGTATTTTGCTATTGCAGCCCAGAATGATTAGAAAATATGAAAATTCTTTAATGGATGCATTTTTCTGGATATAAAATTTAATTGAATTCTAAAAGCATTTATAATCCAAAGGTAGTTAAGAAAAATGATTTAAATCTCTGCAGAGTATGTCCTCATTTAGATTTCTCCCCCTCCATGTCTGTTCAAGACCTCTGCTCTTAAAAAGATACATATGCTCTGTTAAACTCTTCAAGAAAACCCTTTACCTGCACTGTCAACCCTAAAATTTATTGTTGTTATCTGTATGCTCTAAATTTGTGATTTAAAAATGTATTCTTTATATTTTTTACTTTATTGTACATTATAATTATACATATTTGAGGGATTCATTGTGATATATTTGTTTGTGCACATAAGCTGGTCAATTTCATTCCTCAATATCTCCCAGTTTCCTCCCTTCCTCCCTGATTCCCCTCCTCTACTCCACTGATTTTCCAGAAAAATGTATTCTTTGAATATCAGTGATTTAAAATGACATTGCCATAGATAAGATCTTTAAAAGGGCAAGTGCAACTGCCCATTTTGATTCTTGGGGATTTTGGTTCTGAGATCCACAGAAATAAAAAGATCATGTGGGAAATCTAGGGGAAAATAATCATTTCACTTTTCTGAGATCAATTTCCCCATCTATAAGTAGGAAAGAGATTAAGGAGATTTCCATGTAATTCCTTAGAAGACCTGGTGACTGATAAGATGCCTCAGGAGTCTCCCTGTAGAAGGGGTGTTCTGCTTCCTTTTCATATCCCATTCTTCTCTGAAAACTACTAGATGATCCCTTTCACTTCTGCTGAGTCTATACCCCATGAAGTACCAGCACAACTCATGTCTTTTGGGGACATTGGTTGATATATAACATTTCAATACACAGTGCTGAGGAAGGAGAAGTGGAAGAAAATAGTGGAGAGGAGAAGTCACATGGAAGGAATAGAGACCAGGGAAGACTAAGCAAAAGAAGAAATAAATTGGGTAGCCTAGTAATGTGAAGACTGACTCTTCAGACAGGTCTTGAGGGAAGCTTCCATTTAAAGATTTACCCAAAACCAGGACCTTATCTCTGCAGGGAGATGGAACTTTAGTGAAGGACCTAATCCTGGCAGAGTAATTGATTCCATTCCGGTTCATAGGAGTCTGCATGGTGGGCCTATCTGTACTATAATGGAATAGCTTCATCTATTTCCAGCTATTTGCATGTTAGGCAAGTCATGGAACTCTGTGAAGCTCAGTCTCTTTATCTGAAAATTTAGAGAATATGACTTAGTGATCTCTTGTGGTTCCTTTCTGCTTGAAAATAACATGATTTTTATGAACGTTTGCGTACATAACTGTTCTGATTTATCTATTGACAAATTGAACCATCCAACCTTTGATGGCATAAAATAACAATTACAGTATTATATTCCTGTATTCTACAGGACAGGATTTCACCAAAGGCACAGTGTCTGGGACCTCAGTTGGGCGTGATTCACGTGTTTGGGAGCTAGAATCACCTAGAGACTGCTTCACTTATGTTTCTGTCGCCAGAGCTAGAATGACTTGAAGCTTGAACTCAGTTGACTCTGTCTACCAGAGCCTCTATTTGTGGCCTTCCTGTGTGGATAGGGCTTCACACAACATGGCAGCTAGGTTCTAAGAGGGACTGTCTAGAGACTGAGCTTTGGAAAACTAGGTATTCCAAAGCAGGCAAAAGTTACATGACCTTGTCACACTTTTCACACTTAGCCAAAGTCACTTAGCGACAACCCTGGCATATTTTATTGATTATAAGCAAATTACTAAGGCTAGCCCAGATTCAAGAAAATGAGTGGCAAGCTCACGCTACAAATAAATCATCTTTATTGCCACCACTTTTTTGGAAAAGTACAATCTGCACTATGGCAACAATTCACACACATACAAAATATACTCATTCCTCCTTCAAGATCCTCAGAGTCTCATCCCATAACTGCATTTTGAATTTCAAAATCTTGCTATCTAATCAGATGCCAGTGCTGATGAGATTTCTTAGGTACAGCCCTGTTTTAGCTTTTCATCACTGTGACCAAAATATCTGACAAGAACAACTTTGAGGAGGAAAAATGTGTTTTTGGCTCATGGTTTCAGAAGTTTCAGTACATGTTGAGCCAATTCCATTGTTCTGAGCCTGAGGTGAGACGGAGAACATCATGGCAGAAGGGCATAGCACAGGAAAGCTACTAAGCTTATGGCAGCCAGTAAGTGGACAGAGCAACAGAGGAGCCAGGAACAAATATAATCCCAAAAGCCATGACCCCCGTGATCTACTTCCTCCAGCCATGCCCCACCTGTCCACCAGTAATCCAGCTACCATCCAATAATCCATTCACATCATTAATCCATCAAATGGATTGATCCATTGATCAGGTTTCAGCTCTCAAAATCTAATCATTTCACCTCTGAACATTCCTATATTACCTAATGTGAGGTTTCGTGTGTGTGTGTGTGTATGTGGGACACCTTGTATCTGAACCATAATGAGCCCCTTTAGTACAGTTCCTGGAAATCTCAAGAACTGTGAACTGAAATGACAGGTGGTTCCTTAAGATTCTTGAGCTAGGATAAGATAATTGAATACAGGTACCCAGGCTCACTTCCTCCTCCAGAAAAAGCTATAGTAACAGGTAACAGCTGAATTTTCAGATGAGTGATGTTAGGAAAACACTGGAAATCAACAGCTCTCACTGCTACTATCCCCATGCCTTTTCTGACCACTGCATTGCTATTAAGACTGAATGTGAACCCCACCGAAGTTTCTACAGTTACTACCACCTCCTCTCCCAATGCAGAATTTGGACATGCACAACTAATTGGACAAAAAGTATTTCAGGCCCCTGACAACTGCTGATGCCACCAATACCAGAGATCCTCCTAGTACCTGAGCTAGCATCAGAGTGTCTGAGGAAGACCCATTGCCTGATAAGGGCCACCACCCCCATTGTGAGAGTAGCTATACAGTGAGCATCATGCACGTACTGCTGTTTATACACCTGCCTGAACTGCTAATGTGTCCCTACTCTTGCATGACCCACAAAGAGAGTGGGTCTGTCCAACTCTGACACAGTGTACGCTGTGCCCAAACTCACTAAACACAGCCAAAGAAGCAACAGGAAGATTACACTATATCACCCAGTTGGAATCAAAGCCAATGCTGCATAGTAACTAACACTTTTAAGAGGCATCTTCAGGACAAAACTGCTTACTAAGAAGGCCATTCCATAAAAGTGGTAGAGATATCTGATCCCAAAGATGCACAAAGCTCAGCATAAGAACACAAGAAATATGAAAAACCAAAGTAATGTCATGCCTCCAAAGAACATAATAATTCTCTAACAACAGATACCAAAGAAATTCAAGAGAATGAAATGCCTATAAAGAGTTTAAAAGAGTGATTATAAAAAAGTTCAGTGAGTTCCAAGAGAATAAAGATAAATAGTTAAATGAAGTTAAGAATACCCTGCAGGGATGAAACTGGAGAATATCATGCTAAGTGAGATAAGCCAATCTCAAAAACCAAAGGAAGAATGATATCGCTAGTAAGTGGATGAGGACACATAATGGGGGGTGGGAAGAGTTAGTGTTAGGGTTAGAGTTAGGTTTAGGGAGGGGGGCAAGAATGCAGGAAGGAAGGACTGTATAGAGGGAAAAGAGGGGTGGGAGGGGTGGGAGGAAGGGAAAAAAATAACAGAATGAATCAAACATTACCCTATGTAAATTTATGATTACACAAATGGTATGCCTTGACTCCATGTACAAACAGAGAAACAACATGTATCCCATTTGTATACAATAATAAAAAAAAAAAAAGAATACACTGCAGGACATAAGTGAGAAATTCAGCAAAGAGATTTTTAAAAAGAAGAAAACAGAAATGTTCAAAATGAAGAGAGCTCAATAAGTCAAAAGGTAGAGTTAAAAGTCCCAAAAACCAACTAGATCAAGCAGCAGAAAAAAATATCTGAATTTGAAGATAGATCTTCTGAAATATCCTGTTCAGACAAAAAGAAAAAAAAAAAGAAGAAACACAAAAAGGGAAAGAAATGAAGCAAGCAAAGAAAGGGGGGAAAATAAATTATAGTGAAGAGGACATTCAAGATCTTTGGGCCACTGGTAAATGAACAAACACCTGCATTTTCAGAATATGGGAAGGTGATAAGATAAAGGTTAGGGCACAGAACACCTATTCAATGAAATAATAGCAAAAGTTTTCCCTAACCCAGGGAAATATATAGACACCCATGTACCAAAGGCTTATAGAACCCCAAATAAACAACCAGAAAAAAAAATTCTTCACCATGGCATATTACAAGTTGTCAAAATTCCCCCCCACCAAAAATTGGTGGGGCAGAGGAGGGGGGTGTTTACTGTGAATTGAGCCCAGGAGCACTCTACCATTGCACTGCATCCCCAACCTTCCCACTCCCTTTTTTAATTTTTGAGACAGGGTCTCACTAAGTTGCTGAGGACAACTTTGAAAGTGCCATATTTCTGCCTCAGCCTCTCAAGTAGCTGGGATTATAGGCATACACCACCATGCCCAAGGGTTTTTAAGTCAGCAAAGAAAAGCAGCAACTTACATTTAAGCATGTCTCTCAGAAGATACCCTATGGGCCAGGAGGGAACGGAACTCTATATTACAAGTCCTAAAGAAAATAACTGCCACTCAAGATAACTATTCCCAGCAAGGCTATCTTCAGAAACAAAGAAGAAATAAAGACCTGTCAAGATAAGCAAAAACTGAGGGAATTCATGACCACTAGTCTAGCCTTACAAAGATGCTTAAGGGAGTACTCCAGAAGTGAAAAATAAAGAACTACTATCATGAAAGTATGTGAGTATAAATCCTAAGAGTAGATACACAAAAGAGAAAAAGAATGAAATATTGTCAGTACAGTCAACCATCAAACCACAACAAAAGATGAAAAGAATACTTAAACAACTAGAGGAAAAAAAAATAGTCCTTAATAACCTTGACTAAATTCTCCAATTATAATACACAAACTAGGCTGGGGATGTAGCTCATGGTAGATAGAGTGCTTGGCTAGCATGCTAAAAGCCCTGGGTCCTATCCCCAGTACTGTAATAATAATAATAATGATAATAATAATCATCATCATATAATTGAGATTTAAAAAAAAAAAAACAATAATGTGTTACCTACAAAAAATTCACTTTACAAGCAAGGAACACACAGATTGTCAAGGGATTAATTCAGGACGATATAAAGATTGTAAACCTATATGCACCTAATGTCAGAGAGCCCAGTTTTAAAAAAGAAACACTATTAAACCTAAAGGGAGAAAGAGACTCCAATACAGTAATAGTAGGCGATATCAAACCCATCTTCATCGATGATCATCCAGACAGAAATAAAACACAGAAACATCAGTTAAATTATACTGTAGATCAAATGAACTTAACAGACATTTATAACACATTTCATCTAACTGCTGCAGGATACACAATCCCTTCATCAGCACATGAAATTATCTGTAGGCTAGAACATATACTGGACCACAAAACAAGTCTTAAAGTCAAAACCATTGAGATCTTATCCTGTTCTTTTCTGATGAAAATGGATGAAACCAGAAGTCAACAAAAAAGTTTTAGAAATAATATAGATCCATGGAGACTGAACCACACACTTTTAAATAGTGGATTATCAAGGAAGAAGGGATTTTAAATTTTCTCCAACAAATAAAATGGAAACACAACATAGCAGGACTTGTGAGATATAATAAAAGCAGTACTACAACGGAAGTTCACAGAGCCATGGGTGTCTGTTGCCAAAAGTTCAGTCCTTGTCCCCTATGCCAATCCAATAACAAGGACCAAGTTTTGAGAAAAAGGAAAAAGAAAGTTGATTGCTTTGCTAGCAAAGGAGAAACACAGGGAACTCCTGTCCCAGATTCTGCCCATCAGCAGGAACAGGGAGCTTTTAAAGGGGTGATTCAAAGGCCACATTCCACGTGGTCTCTGTTGGAGTTGTAATTCACTTGTTAATTTGGGAGATAGTCATTTCTGAGGTCTTCTGGTACCATCCTCAAAGTTTGGATTACTTCATTCCTATGGTGGGTGTGTACTCAAGGACAGATAACTCTGCCTAGGATGGGAAAGGAAGGTTTCCCCTGAGATTAAGAAAGGTTTCCCCTGAGATGTTTCCCCTGAGATTAGGGAGGAGCAGGGAGAGAAGAAGAGAAAGAAACATGATCACTTTAAAAATAAATTGCAGTGGCAGAGCAGCAAGGGTTATATTAAGAGCATAAAGTGGACTGCTGTTACATGCCTATGCTTAAAAAACAAATTTCAAACAAGTAACCCAACAATATATCCAAGGCCTTAGAAAAACAAGAAACTAAATCCAAAATTAGTAGAAGAAATAAAGATCAGAGCAGAGATAAAGACAAAAATAAAAATACAAAATATCAATTAAAAAGTTAATTTTTGTCTATTTTTTCAAAGAATCAAGAAGTCTTCAGCCATATTAACCAAGAAAAAAAAAGATCCAAATCAATAAAATTGGAGATGAAAAAGGAGACATTACAAATGATACCACAGAAATAAGTAGGGTCATTGGGGATTAATAGGAAAAACTATATGCTAACATGCTGATTTGAATCATGGTCTGACTCTCTTGTGCCTGTGTTTGCAATGGGAACTGCCTGTGCAAGTACAGGTCAAGATGGCCCAGTTGCTATGGTAATGCCAGCCTGAGGAAACTGTGCAGACCAGAGTTATTAGTCAAAAACTTAAGCTCAGTCACCAACTCCCAGGAGTGAAGAATTCTGAGCATAACAAGATGACCCTAATGTCTCGCCAGTCCTGCACCCTTCAGATTGCCTGCTTTGCTGAAACTTTCCCACAAATAACCTTTTGATGAAATCCTATGTAATAAATCTGCTGGGGCTGGGGGTATAGCTTAGTTGGTAGAGTGCTTGCCTCACAAGCACAAGGCCCTGGATTCAATCCCCAGCACGGCAAAAAAATAAAATAAAAATAAATAAATAATCTGCTGAACTAACTCGACTGACCACCTGGCCCTGCCTTTTTCTTTCTATGTGTGTCTCTCTGTCTTTTCTTCATCCCCCATGGCCCTCATTCAATTTCTGAATTAACAACCCAGGCATGAGACCCAGGCACTAACAAATTATAAAACCTAGAGAAATGGACAAATTTGTGAACACATAGGATCTACCAAAAGTGAACCATGGTGCTTATCTAGCATGCATGAGGTCTTGGGTTCAATCCCAGTACCCCACACAGACACACACACACAGAGTACCATGAAAACATAAAATACCTGAATAGATCAATAAAAAGTAATGAGATTAAACCAGTAATTAAGAAGTCTCTCAACAAAGAAAAGTCCAGGGCCAGATGCTTAACTACTGAACATTACCAAACTTTTAAAGAAGTATTGCCAATTTTTCTATAGAATTGAAAGGGACATTCCATAAGGCCAGAATTACCTGGTTATCAAAACTAGACAAGGACACAGAAAACTATAGACCAATATTCCTGAGGAACACAGATGGAAAATTCTCAATAAAATGCTGGCAACAGAAGTCAATAGCACATCAACAAGACCTTTACCATGATCGAATTGGTTTCCCAAGGATGCAAGGAGACAACATATGCAAATCCAAAAATATAATACATCACATCAGCAGAATGAAGGATTAAAAACGTGATTGTCTCAATAGAGGCAGAAAAAGCATTTGATAAAGTTCATCACCCCTTCATGATAAAATCCCTGAATAAATTAGGTATAGAAGGATTGTACCTCAATGTAACAAAGGCTATATATCATCAGTATATTGAATAGGAAAAGCTGAAAGCATTTCTTCTAAGATCATGAGCAAGACAAGGAGTTTTAGTCAGCTTTTTCACCACCATGACCAAAAGACCTGACAAGAACAATTTTAGGTTTATTTGGTGCTCACAGCTTCAGAGTTCTCAGTCCATTGACGGCCAACTCCATTGCTCTGTGTCATAGGTTAGGCAGAACAACAGGGTGGAGGGTGTGACAGAGGAAAGCAGCTCGGGATATGACAATCAGGAAGGAGAGAGAGAGAGAGAGAGAGAGAGAGAGAGAGAGAGAGAGAGAGAGAGAGAGAGAAAGCTCTGCTCACCAGGGACAAAATACGAGATGGAAGAAAGACTCGGGGGGTTCCAGAAACAAGGGACAATATGAACTGAAAGCAAGAGCAGCTTGCAGCTTGCCATGAGAAGCCAGTACAGCCCTGATATTCAGGGACTTTAGTTCAGATCTGAATCCCCCCAGATCAAAGTGAGTATAAGGGTAGATTGAATAGGAAGAATAACTTCTAATGTTCTATATAGCACAGTAGGGAAATTACAGTTGATAACAAATGATTGAATATTTCAAAACAGCTAGTAAAAAGAAGTTTGAAAGTTTCCCACCCAGTGCCGCCAAAAAGAAAAATGAAAATGTGCAAGAAGATAGATATGTCAATTACCCTGAACTGATCATTATACATTGGATACGTGTGTTGAAATGTCACACTATAACCCATAAATATGTACAATTACTATGTGTCAGTTAAAAATATATAAAAAATTCAAAATGGGCAATTGTGCTTTTTCCCTTAAATATTACATTTGTGGCAGTCTCTTACAAAAATCACCAGTATTTCACTGGCATTTGAATAGTAAATTTTAATAGCAAAAAATTTAGTCTAAATAGATAGCAACACTATAACTTGCAGTGTCTGAGAGCTAATATTCCTACTGGAAGTTGAGTGGTTTAACATGTTTTAACTATTCTAAAAACCATGGATATTACTGAAAGATTTGGAGAGGAAAAGGATCAAAATCTAGTTTTTTTAAGCAGTTTTTAATATAATTCATGTGTTCAAAAAATTTTAAAGAAAAGCTAACAATAAACATTCTGATCTTCAACCTCTTTCCCATTCCCAGAGGTAACTATAACATTTTATTCTGCTAGTGGTTTTCTTCTTATCTCATATATATATATGAGATACATACACACACACACACACACACACACACACACACTTCTATCTCTGTTTCTTGACTTATCAAGTTTGCACACTATAATGGACACATCTTAAGTGCTTGTTTAGATTTCCTCAGGCTTGCCCATCCCAGTGGGGAGCGGATGGACCAAGTCTGAGGATGTGGTCTCACTGCAAGAGTCATCAGGCCACATGCCCAGAACCAACTTCCCCAGTGGTTACCAAAGGGGTCAGGGGACACAAACTGGATACTTGAGGGAGCCAACTCCCCAGTGTCACATTTTGACACTGGAAGATAGAGGCAAGGAGAGCTTACCAATACTTTTTCTTTTGCCCTCAGATTGGGGAAGCAAAAGCCAGAGACCGTTGCCTTCCAAATTTTTGTCTCAAAGGGGAGATGAACAATAAACAAGTGGGCTGGATAATGAAGTATTAAGAAGAGAATAAGCAAAGAGGGAGAATAGGAAGAGTCTGATGATCTGGCACAGGCATGATACTGCCACACAGCCTGTCCAGAGAGGTTCCTTATTTCTGAAAGTCACCCGCTGATGATTCCAGGCTCTCTGAGACAATGGCCAGTTCAGTAACTCATCACCTTGTGTTTGCTCACAGTCCTCCCTGCCTCTCTTCTTTTCTCCAGGTTTTCAGAGCTGGAATTACATTAGCACTCCAGCCTCCTCTTGAATCTGTTCTCAGGAAACCAGGCAAAGACAGATATTGCTATTATTATTTAAGAACTTCCAGATACCACTTATACCATCACTCCCATCTACCCCCATCTTCCTCCCGTGGTCCTCTAGTTGACTGGTTGTTTCTAGCTCTGTTATGCTTGAGACTTTAATTCCGTATTTATAGCCATTTCATTCTCCAGTCACCAGAGATAGTATCCCTTGCCTCTGATATTTTGCAGGATGAAGATACTGGTGTCCCTTCCCTCCTTTTCTTCTCTCCTCATTTCACTTCAAACTTCTGTCATCATAGACAGGTAGACAGCACTTGCAATTCTGTCCTGTGATCATAATTGTCTTTCATTATTTTCCTGAGTGTTGATCTAAATATGAAAATTATTAAACAGTATCTTTATTCTGATGACTATTCATTAAACAATAGACATTTACTAAGAGTTTGCTGTGTTTGGGATCCTGTCCTCTAAACTCTGCAGATAAAACAGGGAACAAGACAAAACCCCTCTCCTCCCATAGAGCTTTCATGTCAGTAGGGAGACAGATATTAAGAAGACAAAGATGTAAAATATGAAGCAAGCTGGATAATGGAAAGTACTAAGAAGAGACTAAAGCAAGGATTAAGAATAGGAAGACTCAGGCCAAGGGGCTGGCATCTGAGGTAGGCTAAGCAGGGAAGGCTTTACTGAGAGGGTAATCTGGGTGTGTTTTAAAGGTAGAACCAATATGAATGATTGGATGTGGAATAAAAAGTGGAGTCCAGAATATCTACAAGGTGTTTTTGTTTTGTTTTGTTTTGTTTTTAATAGTGCTGGGGATTGAACCCAGGGCCTTGCACATTTTACAGAATTTTTGACCCCAACAACTGAAAGAATGGAGTTAATCACCTAATGAGATGGAGAAGACTTGGGAAGAACAGGTTTTCCAGGAAAAATTCAGGAACATCAATCAAAAATAAATAAAGAAGGGAGGATCAGTAAAGGAAAGAAAATAGGGGGAGGGAAGAGGAGAAGGAAAGGGGGGGAAATGGGACTGAAATGTAATAAATCAAATTCCATGCATGTATGATTTTTGTCAACATGAACCCAATTACTATAATTCTCTTATTAAAAAAAAACAGGGTCTCTATTACCACATAACAAACTACTGGAAAACTTAGCAACTCAAAATAACAATGCCTAATTATCATCACTCATGGTTTCTGTTGGTGAGGAATTGGGATAGGATTCAGTTGAGCAGGTGTCTCTTAAGATCTCTCATTGAAACAATCCCAGTTGTAGTACTGAAAGTCCTGTGTCCCAGAAACTCCTTCCCAAGAACATGGAAAGTTCTGGATTTTGGTGATGTTGCGGAAGTTGGGAGAGAAAGTACAATGCCATACAGTTACCCCCTCCCGATATAGGGCTGGAGGCAGTGCTATTTTTAATGTTCAATTGATATAACATAGACTATCTGCCTTTGGTGGTCACTGTTGCCCATTTTTCCCTTGACCACTGATATGGCAACTGAGACTTGTGCTTACAGTCATCAGTCACCCATGTGGCATCACGTCAAGCGATGCAAACTTGAGTTGCAACCCTGGATATTCACAGTCTGTGTTTGACTTGACCTGTGAATTAACTGTTGTGCTTTATACCAAGATTACAGTGACCACCCTCGAGAATCAGGAAGGACCCCCTCCCAGAATTTGTTTGGATGTCAAGACTGATGACACTGCACACACCAAGAGAGAAAGGTTGGTTACTCACATATGCAAGGTTTCTGGGGAAACAGGGCAGGATCCACAGTAGCTCCAAAACAGCTTGAGAGAGCAGGGGATGGAGACTGGTTTGGTGTTTTTCTAGTGCTTATGGGTGGGGAGTGGGGTGAGGGTTCCCACTTGTGGGAAGGAGCACAGGTGATGTAAATCTCCCCCAAAACAAGAGTGCACCAGTCAGGTGAGAAGGAGACGGGTGAGGCTTACAGCGGTCAGTAGTCAAACATCAAAAAAATGGAGTCAGATTCCTTGATATCAAGCTAGTGCTAGTTTAATTTTTAACATCTTTAATATCAGGACAATATTTTTTCAAAGTTCAAATCATGACAAAACAGAACTACAATATCACCAGCATGACCCAGATATCAGTGGGAAAGTGGACTGAAGACTGTTCTCTTAATGGAAACAGAAGGACATGTGTAACTGAATTAGGGAGGAAAATAGCCAAAACAGCATGCTATTCAATATGTAGAAAACAATTTTGGATTGGCCACGGTGAAGGAGACAGTAGAGATACTTATGGAGAATCTATCTCACAAATCTGGGATTAGACAGAGAAGTACTTCTAATTTAATCAAGTTTGTTTTGTCTCCCAAAGATACAATTTCAGTTGAAAATAGTGACCAGTAAATTAATTTGGGCATACCATATGAATAAATAAACACATTTTTTCCTCTACCATTGAGCCACATCCCTGGGCTTTTTTTTTTTTTTTTTTTTTTGTATTATTTTGAGGGCTGCCCTAGAACTTACGATCCTCCTGCCTCCCAAGTAGTTGGAATTACAGATGTGCACCACCATGCCTGGCCTGGAACACATATTTTTTTTTCACTCCAATGATGGCTCTGTGGAACTCAGTAAAGCTACACTTCCTGATTTACAGGTTGGAATTCAAATGACCTCTGGGCAAACAAAAGGGGGAAATTTGGTAACAGATGTGTTGTTCCTGTGTTAGGTTGCCATAACCAAGCACCAAAAACCAGGTATCTTAACACAGCAGAAATCTCTACTCTCACAGTTCTGAAGGCAGAAGTCTGAAATCAAGGTGTCAGCATTCTCCTTCTGGGGTTCTAGAAAAGAATTTTTTCTACGCCTCTCTCCTAGCTTCCTGAGGCTCTGGCAATTGGCATGACTTAGCTTGTACTTGCTCCAGTATCTGCCTCCATCGCACATGGCCGGCCATCTTCCCTGTGGGTTTATGTGTCTTTGTCCAAACTTCCCTATTCTTAGAAGGACACCAGACATACTGAATTTAGGGCCCATCTAGCATAGCTCATCTTAGATTGATTACACCTGCAAAGAGTCTATTTCCAAATAAGGTTATATTCATACGTTCCAGGTGAACATAATGGAGGTGGGGGTCATAATTCAACCCAGTGCAAGTCATTATAATGCAGAGTTCATTCTATCAGTTCTTACTTATAATCATGCTTTCTAAAAGATATCAAATAATGAATTGAATTATATGGCATTGAAACAATGCTCCTCTACTCTCAGATACTTAAATTTAATTTTTAAAATGGAGCTCCAAATAATTTTCTTGATTTGTGTGAAGATTTTAATGAAATTGCAGAAAACAAGTCAAACATTGTTGATATTTTATTCAAATAAGAAATCCTGTATATTTGACAGAGTATAAATGTAAATCTTAGGAAATTCTATTCAATTCTTCTTTAAAGAATTCTATAAACTTCTTTAATGTAAATTTGATAATAACAGAGCTCCAAATCAAAGTGAATTTGCCTCTCACTGTGTCCCGTGTTATCACTACATAAAAGACAAGACAGATGACTTAAAGGCTGCAGGCAATTCAGAGAAGTATTATTAGAAAAGGAGACAGAAAGAATGAAAATAACCTATCACATCACAGGATAGAAGGAAACATGTCACTTTTATTTTTTATTAAATATAGTAATATATGCTTAATTAGGTTTATTTGTATCCTCCTTTTAAAATACATGTGTTTACATATCTTAAAGACATAAAATAGTAAGACCTAAAATTTTAAATATCAAAAAAAGAGCTAAAATAATTTGTTGTATCAAAGGACACGAAGAAAATTATTAAAATGTTTCTCACATATATTATTTAATTAGTGCTATTAATGACTTCTAATTGAATTAACTAACCCTATCATTGTTTATCAATATAATAAAATATGTAGTTAAATAATAGTCTATTAGCCTACATAGTGCTATTATTTTTTGATAATTTAAATTATTTATATAAATGTTTGTTTATATGAAAATGATTGCTGGTATCCTGCTTTTGAGAATAATTTAATAAATATTTGAATACAAATCAGAACTAATTCCATTAATTTCACTATACATCAAATCAGAATCATATTTTGTGTGTTTTAGAAAGTAGAAATGTATAACCAAGCTAAAAAACATTAATTTGAAAGTAACAACCATTTCTTTATTAAGAGGAAGACAAAATTAACATTTTCTAGGATGCAGATTGCCTGTAATTGAAATACATTTTTCATGGTAAGATTTTAAAAAATAAGTATTAACTACCTTACTTAATAACATATGCTCAACCTGAAAGAAATCACATAGAAGTTTTTATGTGTAACTTTCATTCAACATATCTTTTAAAAACTGGTAGTCCCAGAAATCATTCCAGGTACACTGAAAGAATCAGCGTTATCAACTTAACACTGATTTACTGTTCAAAGACTTTTCTTTCCACCTAATGACATGGCCCTAAGGATGAGTATTGAAAATAGTTAAAAAGATTTGCTAGTATTAAAATACATTTGAAAAGCCATTTTCCCACCAATATTCATTAGTTCATCAATCAATATTCTCACTAATCCTCTCTTTACTCTCTTGGACCCTTCAGGAAGAAAGATGTGTTCTTGAGAAAAAGCCGATGATGGAAGAGACCAGGTATTTCTGCAAAAATTATCACCAATTATCTACCATCCCACCCTATGAGGTGTCTGAACAGAAAATGTCCATGAGTCAAAACACTATATTTCTAATGCTGGCTTCGCTTTAAGGGAAATACATGTAGAATGGAAAAAGGGACAGGAAGTATAAACGTTGATGATGCCTTATCAATGGAGAAAAGAAAACTGCCTTTTGGTTTTGTCTGGGGCCACCTCTGAGATTGGAGATGGCAGAGGTTGCTCTTTTTTGTAGAGTGAGAGAAAGAAATTTGCCATGTGAATGCAGACACATTCTCAGGTAAAAAATTGTAGGAACAAGTCCACACAGATGTTGAGGATATGGTAGCCAATTCCCTTAAACTATTTTCTTCTTGAAAAGCAACACGGATTGAAGACCACCGGTGCAGGAAAGTGACAGCAGAGGGACAAAGCTCGTGTGATATGACAGCAAGGCAGTGCAGAGGGACTCCTGGAGGTTAGCCACAATGACTGTGAAGTGAAGCTGCCTGTGTTTCCCCAAGTCAATCTGTGCTTCAAGCACAAAGAAGCTAGAGATCTGCACCTGACCAGGCTGTGATCAAGTGGTTTTGGGAATCTAAAGATGTGGTAATGGCTGACAATGAAAAATGCAGGGCAGGGACTACAAGAAAGGAAATATAACCACAGCATACTACTAGATTCTGCCATGATACACATTTTTTTTTTTATTTAATAAAATTTTATTTTTCCAAATGTACAGTTGATTGGACCTGTTCATGCGTCTTCACCAGCAGCTGGGGCATCTCCACCCTTGGTATTTCTGGTGTAAATTACTTGAGCTCTGTGCTTTGAAACCAGTTTGATAAGTCCTTTACTGAGGAGCTCCTGAAGGGCTGCCCTGGCCAGGGAACCTTGAATCTTCAGTCTCTCTGAGACGACAGCTGGGGTTGTAAGCTTATAGTTGGGAACTTCCTTACAGAGTTTGTCGTAAGTAGCTTTGTCAAACAAGACTAGATTGTTGAGCTTGTCCTGAACTTTTCCTTTGGACCACTTCTTCTTTTTGGCTTTGCCCCCAGATTTGTTCTCTGGGTCCTTGTCTTTCTTGGCTGACTTTCCGGCATCTTTCTTCTTGTCATCCTTGGGCAGCATCACGAAGACTGGAGAGCAGCAGCAGCTACTGCAGCCTCATCAAGATGTCAGACAAAAAGCCATGATACACTTTTATATAGATTTTTTACTGCTAATACTCTCTAGAACTGGTACGTCATAATTATTGACAAATTCCTTACCCATGTAGAAGGAAAAGGAAGGTATATGCCAGGGAATGACTAAGATGATCAAGCATGGCCTAAGACAAGTCAGAAGGGCTATGAGGACCTGTGGGGAGGCTGAGGCAGGAAGACCACAAGTTCAAAGCCAGCCTCCACCAGACCCTGTCTCAAAATAAAAGTATAAAAAGGACTGGGGGTGACTTGTTTCACTTAGCATGAGGTCCTTAATACACCCAGAAGTGGGACTGCTGGATCATATGGTACTATTTCTAATTTTTTGTGGTACTTCATTCTTATTTTCCATAGCAGCTACACTATTTTGCATTCCCACAAACAATGTGTGATGGTTCCAGTTTCTACACATTCTTGTCAATACTTGCTGTTTTTAATTTTCTTAAATAGCCTCTCTGACAGATGTAAGGTGGCATCTCACTGTGGTTTTGATTTACATTTCCCTGATCACTAATATTGATGAGCATTTTCTCATAGACCTGTTGGCCATTATAGTATCCAAACTTTTAATTAAATTCTTTAGTAGACAACTATTTATAGTTTTTCAAGAGCTATTTCTTTCTTTTTTTATTTTTATTGTAAACAAATGGGATACATGTTGTTTCTGTTTGTACATGGAGTAACAGCATACCATTTACGTAATCATACATTTACATAGGGTAATGGTGTTTGATTCATTCTGTTATTTTTTCCTTCCCCCCCACCTCTCCCACCCCTCTTTTCCCTCTATACAGTCCCTCCTTCCTCCATTCTTGCCCCCCTCCCAATCCCTATTATATGTCATCATCTGCTTATCAGCGAGATCATTCCTTTAGCTTTTTGAGATTGGCTTATCTCACTTAGCATGATATTCTCCAATTTCATCCATTTGCCTGCAAATGTCATAATTTTATTATTCTTTATAGCTGAGTAATATTCCATTGTATGTATATATACCACAGTTTCTTTATCCATTCATCAACTGAAGGACATCTAGGTTGGTTCCACAGTCTGGCTATTGTGAATTAAGCAGCTATGAACATTGATGTGGCTGTATCTCAAGAGCTATTTCTTATCCTTAGATTGATTACAAATTTGTTATGGCATCCTGATAGTCTTTAATAGATGCAATATATTGTTTTCCCACATCACTGTGAGGATGGTTCCTAGCACTTTTACTTGTTTCCTTCCATTCCCTTAATTACCTATTTTCTCCGAAATCATTTACTTTTTATTAGTTTACCAGGATTAGCTTATTACACGTTTTTGGCTTCTCTTTAATATCTGGTAATCCTTGGTTGCTTGTTCATGTTTAAGAGTGAGGCAATATGAAATCTGCTTTCAGCCAAGATGGAGTAATGGGAGGGAACTTACCCTCAACCCTTAAAAAACTTCAAAACAAAATTTTTTCTAATGAATCATAGTTCTCAAGATACTGCACATTTAGCAACAAAAGAAAATGATCCTTAAAAGACCAGAAACAAAAGGTTAATCCTATGATATGCCAGTTTCTACCTGGAAAGAAATTTTAAGCCACAGCACAGGGAGGAGGAAATTGGAAGCTCAAATGTCTATCGCCAAGTTCATGGATAAATTGTGGCATATTATTGCAGCAGAATGATACTTGGCAATGAAATGAATGAACTATTGATACATGAAGCAATATGAATAAATTCATAATTATGATACTGAGTAAAAGAAATCATACAAGATGGATTACATAGTGTATGGTTCCATTTTATAAAACTATAGAAAATTCAGATTTACCCTGAGTGGTAGAAGGCAGATCAGTGATTGCTTGGGGTGATAGCAGGGACAGAAAGAAGTTTTTAAATGAGGTAAGAGGTATGATATTTTTTTATCTTGATTGTAGTGATGAACATATTAAATATATACCAATGGAAAAGTTGATAAATTAGGAATATGTTAGATTTATAATTAACAGCCTAGAAAGTAGCCTTTACTCTTAGGGAGGGAGTCCCCTTGTACCACCGCTGAGAGAGCTATGCTTGTCAAGTGTGATGGCACATGCTTGTAATCCCAGCAACTCAGGAGGCCGAAGCAGGAGAATTTGCAATTTCAAGGCCAGCCTCAGCAACTTAGTGAGACTCAAAATAAAAATCTATAAAAATTGGAGGCTGGAGGATCATGCTCTGGTGCACCTATACCCACACCAGCTAACCTAATTTTATTTTTTGTTTTTGTTTTGGTGTCCTGGGTGGACACGAACCTGATTTTCTTTAGGAAGTATGTTTAATATCTTTACGGATTCACCTTCTTCTCCTCCTTCTCTTTCTTTTCTTTCTTTGTCTTCTTTCCCCTCCTTCTCCTTCTTTTCCATCTTATCTCTAGAGTTAGGAGGTGTTATCTCAGGAGCTTGAAACCCTCCCTAGGCTACCTGTACTAAAGAACAGCGGTGACACCATCAATTACCTTAGAAACCTCTTCATAACACCAGGGCCAGGGGGCACTTAACAAAAGATTGGGCCAAAGATAAAGATGGTTAAAGAGAGGGTCAGCAAGAGACAACACTTCAATTAAGGTTAGCAAAAATTCTGTGAAAGAAGTGGTCTTTTATTAGACACCTTCTTAAAGTATAGAAACTGAAACAGGATCAAAGTGCCTCTGCATGTGTCTGGAGGAAGCAATCAACTAAACTATGAAGACTATAAATTAAAACATAAAATTGGAAATGGTAACATATTTTGAAGTTCTGATTCAAAAAATAATCATGATATGATGCCATGGAAATGGAAGGGTGACCTATGTTAAGGTTGAAAAGGGGAAAATTGTCAGCACAAGTGCATCAACATGGCAATGTGCTGTGTCTGATCTTACTCAGAGAAGAGCCCAGAAGAATAGGATTCCAGTTGATCCTATTGTGAACCCTTATGAAGTTCAGCCTGCACTGGTAGTCAGCCACCTTCTCATCTTATTCAAGTGATTATTTAACACAATCAACCATTTTAAAAAAATATTGCTCTTTTACATATATACTCAAATTTAAGTTCATTCACACATCAAGAATTCAAAGACAGTCATTTACATGTCTACATTAACAATGTTTTGGCTCCAGGCTCCCTCTACTGTCTCCAAAATAATAAACAAACATTTTATGGCACCCTCCTGACTATATTCAAATATTTATGAAAGCAAAACAAGCACAATTTTCTTCAATAGTGAAGGATTTCCTCAGTATGATAATCAGGAAGCTCAATATTTAGAAAAAGGTAAAAAAATATAAACTAATTCATCAAGTATTTGTATAGATAGAACCATATGAAGTTGCCATTATTTGACCATTTCTTGTTCATATATGACAATTTTATTCAGTTTGACCTAATATATAAAAATTCAATTGTCAAAGAAGAGTAGAGTGTGGTGGGGAGTATATGTGTATGTGTTGTAGGGGTGGCCATTGCTTTTAATAAATCATCTCTATTATAAAATTTCCTAAATGCCCTAGTTAATTTGCATGTTGCTTGACCAAAACTAACTACAGGCTACACTAAGTTTAGTGCTTTATAGGAATAAACTTGAGTTTAAAAGAAAGAAATATAGCCAGGCGCTGAGGTGCACACCTATAACAAGTTAGAGGCCAGCCTCAGCAACTTAGCGAGACCTGTCTCAAAATACAAAATTAAAAAAGAACTGGGGATATAATTCAGTGGTAAAGAGCCCCTGGGTTTAATCCCCAGTACAAAAAAAAAATGAAGAAGAAAGGTATCTGTCTTCAGGTTAATAAGTGTAAAGATACAAAATGCTTCACAAAAAAAGATAAATGAAAGAAATGTAGAAAAGCCATGTGTTTACAAGAGGAAAGCCGGAAATAAAATACTGTAGTTAACATTTTACTGTGAGAAGAGGAAGTAAGGCAATTTGCATAGACTTCAAACAATCTCACACTATTGAGAAAGCCAGCAAATCCTGGAAAGAATTAGAGGTAAAAGCCAAAGTCAATACACTTCAAATACCCTTGGTGTTTCACAGCAACTAATAAGAAAGTATCTTCTGGATAAGTTCACACTTTGCACAAAATAAATATTAATTTTGTTGTTGGTATTTTTCCAAAGAGTTAATATCTTACAGTTCAGAATTTTAGTTTGTTTGTCTTTGAAGCCCAAAGAATGCCTTTTGAAGTTATGTTTTCATAGTCCTAAGAATTCAAAGAATGAAAAATGCCATCAAAGATTTATTTAAAAAGATGTTCATCAAAACCTTATTTTCATAGTTACTCTTCACCATTTAAGGCTTATGACTAGCACAGTACTGAGCAACATGTCTTTTTGATACAATGCATTATAAGAGAAAAGTTGGAAATTTCCAAACTGGGAACTGGTTGAATAAATTATGGATAAACTGTGTTTTTTATATATTATATATTATATGGTCATTAAAATGTTCTGAAGACTTAAAAGACATTGGGGAAATGTTCAAGAGAGAATGTTAAGCAAAAAGGAATGCTAGTAATGTGTATGCCATCAAATACAAATGTTATTAAGTAAATATATATGTGCACAAAACAAGCTAAAAGGAAAAATAGAAGTAGTAACTGAAGTTATTAATGGGTGATGGTATTCTGGATGGTTTTTATTTTTCATTGTGCTTTCCTGTATGTTGTATATTGTCTATCATGAGCATGTGTTACATTTTTGGGTTTTGGCAGGGGAGAGGCAGTTTGCAGGGCTGGGGATTGAACCCAGAACCTTGCACATGCTAGACACTTTACCACTGAGCTCTATGCCCCCAACCCCTGCATTAGTCTTATAATCAGAAAAACACTGTTATTTAAATTTTTTATATCATGCTCTGCTCACATTCAGATCTATTCAAAAAAACCACAGAGTTTAATAAAAGCCAGTTGTTTGGGGGTGATGCAATACTTGCAAAAGAGCTTTCGGTTTTTTCCTTCACATTATTAGGACAAACCCTCACTACACATACTTTTGGTAATTTGTTCAGTGGTTTGAATGTACAGGATGGAGCTAAACTATGTTTTACTTTTGAGTATTACACCAATAATTTCTGCACTAAGTTATAGAGATAGATGAATTATTTCTGAAGTTGTACAAATAAAGATGATGTGTAATGCTTTTTCATCAGAGAGGTAAAATAACCATGTGTGTTTAAATAAACATGGGGCCAGGCACTTTACTTAGATACAGCTACCCTGAAAGTAGGTTTGTTTATTCACATTCATAGGGTAGTAGAAGTAGCAATGATAACTAAGAGTTATTGATTAGATGCCATGGGCCAGTCTCTGTGTCAAGAGCGTTACTTTTTTTTTTTTTTTTTAAGAATGAGGCGGTTTATTAACCCAGCATCCTTTTGTTCTAATACTTCTTGTTGGCAGCTACCACCTGTCCAGCAGTTCTGTACAGATCTCTCTGTCCCTGAGGTATCTGTCAGCTTGTGTCCCCCATCTTGGTCCTTTTCCACCATTTTGAGCCCTTCCAAGACTTGGAGGATGCAGCAGGCCACACTCTTGGAGCCTCTGATGAAATGGCTAGACATGACACTATTTCTCAGACGTCCCCCATAGATCTTGGTCATGGAACCAACCCCAGCACCACCCCAGAGGTACAGGTGCTGTGGAAGCAGCTCTTTTGTAGAACCAGTTCTCATCATAGGGAGCAAGTTCTTTATGCTTGGCCAGCTTGACTGTGTCCACCCATTTGGAGACTTTCAGCTTGCCGGATTTTTTAAGGAAGGCTGTCAGAACTCTAATGAACTCTTGCTGGTTTACCTCTTTTACAGTAACTCCAGGCTTCCTGTGGTCTCTGTGCAGCCAGTCAGGGGAAAGAGAGTGATGGGGTTTCCCCAAGAGCTTTACTTTTTTTTTTTTAATCTCTGCTACAAGTATACCAAATTGTATATGCACCCCCACTTTGCACTTAAAAACCCTGAGATCCAAAGTGGGAGCCAGGTCTGTCTAGCTCCAGGTGGAGAGAATACTTT
This sequence comes from Sciurus carolinensis, assembly GCF_902686445.1. Classification (NCBI taxonomy): domain Eukaryota; kingdom Metazoa; phylum Chordata; class Mammalia; order Rodentia; family Sciuridae; genus Sciurus; species Sciurus carolinensis. Next base: position 120,530,297 of record NC_062215.1, read on the forward strand.
AATTCTCCAAGATCATCAATCTATTCTTACCCTTTCTTTCAGGAACAATAAACACTGAAAACCCTGGACTTGAGCTCTTCTGTTAAGGGGGAAGGGGTTCAGAAGAGAAAGTTTAATCAATTTGATGCCTTCTTATACTTCCCAGTTACCTATTTATCAAGACTAAGAAAATTCAACAAAACGAATGTTTTCAAGGGTGTTAACCAAGGAATAGGATGAATTTCCCTTTGCTTTGAGTGGAAATGTCTTCTACTAAACTTCAGACATCAGCCTATGTAAGGGTTTCCCTGTAACCAAAAAGATAACAGTTCACTATGTTCTTATCAAACAAGGAATGTATTTGTGACTTCATTGAGGTTTTTTTAAACATATATTTTTAGTTGTATATGAACACAAAGCCTTTGTTTTTATGTGGTGCTGAGGACCAAACCCAGTGCCTCACACATGCTAGGCAAGTGGTCTACCACTGAGCTACAGCCCCAGCCCCTCAATGATTCTTAAACTTCATTCTGGCCTTTTACCTTTGCCTCTTTGCTATCATCCAGGACTCAAACAAGACTGAGAGAGTAAATGTGGACAGATAATTAAGAGAATTTCAAAATAACTGAATCTCTTTCTATATATTCCTGGTTCCCGATTGGTCTAATTGGTTCTACTTTAATAATAATAATAATAGCCATAACTAAGCAACGCTTACATATTTTTATCATTTGAAGTTTACGATCATTTACCAGGTACCTAATCCAGAGGTTAAACAGCAATTACACCTCATATTATGTAACTACTATATGAAATTCTAAGTCAGATTTGATTCCAACAAAGGGGCTTCCTTCAAAATATGTTGAGCCTAGTGACTTCCAAATCCCAAGTGGAGAAAACCCACCAATTCTTTCCTAGAAGACAAGCATGAGGGACAATTAGAATTTCCTAATAGAAGAACTTTCCCACTCTCTTCCATGACCAAAACAGTTATGTAAGCCATAATACCTCCCACTGGCCGGGATGAACAGCTGAGTAGCAGCCTCCGCACTAATCGGAACTCAAACATGGCTCGGCCTGGCGGGAGAAGCGAGCCTCCAACCACTTGATGCAGATTTCTGGGGGAACTGGCGTCCAGAGACCGCTCAGGAAACCCATCATCTTGGGGCGACCACAAGTTGGAGGACCAAATCCTGCAGGGGGCATTCATCATTCACAACAAGGACACCCATTCCTCCCAACTCAAAACATCTTTTACTCCACAAGTTCAAAACACCGCCTCTTTTCCTCTACTCCCTAGAATCGGATCCGGTAAGGCAATCCACATTTCAACCGCCCTCTCTTCCGCCCTTCTCCAAGTAACCAGGGCACGCGCGCACGTGGGTCAGAGAGTTTGTGTACCCAATTTGCCGCGTGACCGAAGCTCCGGGACAGCAGGGCGCCGGGTAACCCAGCAGCTGGCTCCGCCCTCACCACAGTCCCGGCTTGCTCCGCCCCGCCCCGCCCCTCCAACCGCCCAACCAATCTCGCTCCCGGCCCTTGGCCTCGCTCGCCACGCCCCCTGGTCCCTCCGCCCCTGCCTTGGCTGCTTCCCCGGCTCCTAAAGCATTTGGTCCTGTCTCCATGGCAGCGTGGCGTCCCCGGCTTAAGGCTCCCAACTCAGCGTCGGTGGCTAGCGGGACCCGGCGTCCGCCCTTGTGATGATCGGTTTGAAAGGGACACAAGCGGGTGAGAGGCGTCGGGGTGACTGCGAGTTGCGCTCACCTGGTCCCCGAGTACAGCTGGATCCAGCCCTCATCTCGGACGTACTCATACCCTGCTCCTGAATCCTCAAACTTCTCTGTCCCTCCAGGTTCGGGCTCTGGGGCTCCGCCGCTGCATAGGCGCCGCCTGAGAAGGTAGGATCCGTGAACCGCTGTAGTCGATCCTTGAGAGAGGTTCGTGTCTTCGTAGTTGTGCATGGTAGTTGGACGGGTCTGACAGGCGTGTCTGCACCACAGTTCTCTGACCTGCCCATTTGTACCAACTCTTCTCCTCTCCCCAGAATGAAAATAGCCATGTTTCATCTCAGGGCTTCCCGCTCTCTCATCAGTCTTCTCCCTTGTTTCCAATTCCTTTGCTCATTTTCTGTTTAAATAAACTTAATGGCTTATAGAAGCGAGCACCCCCTGGCTGTAGTTTTATCACTACTTGCTAGATCATATAACTTGGCTGACCATAAAATTGTCAGTGGAATTTGGACCTCCTGGATCTAGTTTTCATCTTCTGTAAAATGAAGGGTTCCGACAATGGGTCACTTCTAAGGTCCAGCCTGGATGACTAGAGACTTCCAAAATCAATACTGTGGTTTTTGGACTTTTCAACTACTCTACTCTGAGCCTCTGTAGCATTTGCAGTAGCACGTGACATAATTACCAATTTATCATTTGGCCTAAGTGAAAATGCGGAAACTGTTTTATCTCAAGAGAACCTCTGGAAGTAGCTTTTTAAAAATGAAAATTACTGGGGCAGTGGAGCGCAGTGTGTGGTCCCAACTACTCAAGGAGGCCAAGGTAAGAAGATTGCTTGAGCCCAGGTTTAAGAACCACTTGGGCAACAGGGCGGCATGCCATCTCAATTAAATAAATAAATCTGAAAATGTCTTTTGATTTGTTTCATTCTCCTAAAAATCAAATACAACTTGATAATTTTTTCCTAATTGAAGTGGTTTGGGATTTTTTTTTAATCTCCAGAAAACAACAGCAGCACTCCTTTTTTAGTGTTAAGAGTTTACCAGACCTTTGTAGAGGTTGCATTACAATCACTCCAGAATTCCAAAGCTTTCTACCCACACCCTCTAATTAAGCTACATCTCAGTATTTTCTCTCCATTTCTTTGCCCCATGGGTGGCATTTGGGCACTTAGAACTGACTGCTTTTACCCAGTACACCTTCAGGACTGTCCTTTCTAGGCTTTAGGTAATAACAATAGTAACAGGAGGAGTTGTAGTAATTGTTATCTAGTAGGAGATAAGTGCCGCTATTATTATTTATTAGCCAGTTTGTTATTTTGAACAATTACTGTATGAGGTAGGTGAAATTTTTATCCTCAATTTATAGTTGAGGAACTGAATCAGAGAGCAGTTAAGGAAACGACTCAACATTACCCAATCTGCTGAGATATGAACATAGTTGCCCTGACTTTAAATTCTGGACTCTATCATTATGTCGTTCTGTGAAGGAGAAAATATACAAAATTTATATTTAGCCACGTAAAAAAAATTTTAGTTGTAGATGTACACAATACTTTTATTTTATTTATTCATTTTTATGTGGGCTGAAAATCAAACCCAGTGCCTCACACATGCTAGGCAAGCACTCTACCACTGAGCCACATCCCCTACGCCACTTTTAAATGATTGTAAGTGATGGATGATCTTTCAAATCATTTTATACACAGTTGGGGCTATGCAATAAAATATTGTGCCTGCATCATGTTGTTTCTCCACCAAGCTCCTTCAGGATGAAGGATGGGTGATTAATTATCTCTCTCTCACCACAGTTGCAGGTCCTGAACTTGGAGCTATCTATTTATGCATTTATTCTTTGTCTATTAGAATACAAGGTAGTTTATAAAATGAATAGTACAAAAGGATAGAATAGTTGCATATTAACCACATTGAACAGCAGAACTTAAGTTCAATTCTTTGCTTTCTTGTTTCCTTCTAATAGACAATACATGCAAAGTCCCTATACTTGTGAAACTCAGTCTAGTAAGGAAGGAAGGCAAAGAATGAATGAATACATGCATACATGAATGAAATTATGATAATCCCATATTTGGCTTCATAAGAGACCTCCGTTTTTCTTAAAGTGACTTGAGCTTATTTGTTCTTTGTACAAATCAATAGCAACTAAACCCCAGCTGAACTAATAAACTCTTGACTGGGATTTTTTGTTGTTAAGAAAGAGTCCATTTTTCCTTAAAGCCTGGAATTATATCACATAAAACAAGAATTCTGGGAGCCATATTTTGTACCATATGTGGAAAACCTGTCTGCAGTGAGAGAAGAATGAGACCCACGTTCAGGGAGAAACTGAGATGAACTAGGGAGAGAGCCTCCAGAGTCCTTGACACAGTTACATCCACTGTGTCCTGCCCTCCACACAGTTTGGACGTTCACCTCTCTCTTGGATACGGTGAGACAGTGCTTTTCTTTGACTCAGCTCAAGTCACTTTAAGAAAAATGGAGGTCTCCTCTGGAGGCTGAGGCAGGAAGATCATGAGTTCCAAGCAAACCTCAACAACAGCGAAGTGCTAAGCAACTCAGTGAGACCCTGTCTCTAAATAAAATACAAAATAGGGCTGGGGATGTGGCTCAGTCGTCGAGTGCCTCAGGTTCAATCCCTGATACCGCCCCCCAAAATGCTCAGAATATTTTAAAACACATACAATCACATAATTATGCCTTTATAAATTATCTTGCTGTGTGTACATTATATACTTATTGAATCAGATATATTTATCTCCTGATGAATACTACCTATCTTCCTACATTTTTAAAACAAATGTTGTTTAGTTGTCAATGGACTTCATTGTATTTATTCATATGTGATGCTGAGAATTGAACCCAGTGCCTCACACATGCTAGGCAAGCCCTATGCATTTCTTTTAAATTTTTTTATTCTTTATAAACATAAGTATCTCTGCTTTTTCCCAACTCTTTACTCAGAATCATTCTTCCCAATTCTGTGGGCCTTTCTTTTTTAATTGGAAGAGCACTCTAAAGCAATCAGGCTATTTTATGTCGTTTAATAGCTTTATTCACTCAGTAATAGCTGTGTGCCTTTAAAGTTATGTATGACCCACACTCCTGAGTAAAAACCAATTTCTTCTTTTAAGAAACTTCTATCATGTTTGTGGTCATTCTAACACTCTTTGGTTATAATCTGTCTACATATTTATTTATGTGCCTTTCCTCTGCCTGCTTCTTAGGTGTCATTTCCCAGGATTCTATCTTTGGCCTTATATTATTCTATATAGATGATGGCAGCCATTCTCCCTTCATCTCTATATCCCTAGAGCTTAGCTCAGACATATCTCATACATAGTAGGTGCTCATCAAAAGTTTATTTCTTTGTGCTAAGCTTGCACTCTACCACTGAGCTACACCCCCATCCCAAATGTTTAAGACATTGAATATTGCATGAAAATTGGAGACTGTCACAATTTTGTGTGTGTGTGTGCTGGGGATTGAACCCAGGGCCTTGTGCTTATGAGCTAAGCACTCTACCAACTGAGCTATAGCCCCAACCCTCACAATATTTGTTCCCATTGTCACAGGGACTATTAAAAGACATCAGGTGAGTCAACCCTGTTCCAAAAGCCAGAGGGTGCACTTGGTAGAGATTCAAAGGAATGATTAAATGAGTGTCATGATGTTAATGCTGACCATATCAATGGTCATGAATACACAGAGTATACATCTTAAGACGGCTCTTTCTGGATACCATGACTCTAATTTGAACAGTTACAACAGGATAGAGAGGAGACTTAAGGTAGCACAAGGCCAACATACTGCTCATATGCCTGGGGGAGATGGATAAACATAGAGATGCAAATGATAATGCAGATTTTAAAATTTACCTGTATTCTGTGGCATATGCCTGTAATTCCAGCAACACTGGAGGCTGATACAGGAGGAAGACAAGTTTGAGGCCATAAATAAAAAGTACTGGGGATATAGCTCAGTATCCCTGGGTTCAATCCCCAGGACCAAAAAAAAAATTAAACTTATGTTCTAAATGACTGCATTTTCCCTGAAGTCAGTGAACCTTGTGAACAATACCAGTACTTTAGGGTTTATGTAGTTTTTTAATTAATTAAAAACCCTAAGAGATAGACCATCTCAATCCTAGTAAGCTTTTATCAGCCTTAGAGGACATCTTTCCAGCTTTCCCTTTAGGTGAAACATCAAGTTGTTTCTACAGCATCCCTCCTAAGTGCCAGGCTCTGTGCTAACTAAACTATCTGTCCAGATGACTCCATTAGATCTTTTTAAAATTTATATATATATAAAAATTAACTAAATTAATTTATGTATTAATAAATTAATATATAAATATGAATTTTTTTGTTGTAGATGAACACAAAACCTTTATTTTGTTTATTTTTATGTGATCCTGAGGATCCAACCCAGAGCCTCACACACACTAGGCAAGCACTCTACCACTGAGCCACAACCCTAGCCTCTCTCCATTAGATCTTGACAATAATTTAGAGAGGTCATCTCCATTGTGATCCCCATTTCAGGAAGAACTGAAGCTTAAAGGAGTTAAGTCATTTTCCCAGACTCACCTGAGACATGTGAAACCAGACTCTTCCACCAAGAGACAAAGCTCTTGAGAATTACTGCCTCCCAAGGAATTCAGTTTCAGGAAGGGAGGTTAGCTGGATTCTTCCCAAGTAATAATAAAGCTGGACTGAGAAGAGTCTGGGTCTCCATCAGGGACTGGGATCTGCCCACCTAGGTTTTCCTTACACCAGGTGCAGATGGAAAGAGAATTATATGTGCTGCTGTTATAGCCAGGTAAGGGGGATAGGGTTGTAATCCATGAAGATCCCAGAGATAGAAAGGAGAGGAGGTTCTAAATATAAAGGTGATGGTCTTCCTGTGCTCCAGGTACCACAAGACTATGGAAATTTGTGGAGTCAAAGTACCTCTCAGGAGAGATCAGCTTAAATTTCTTTTGCTAAGGCCTATTTAATTCACTCTTTCATTTATCCTGTAGATTTTCATTTATCATTTATTCTTTTCATTTATCCTGTAGATTTTCTACACCTGGTTTTCCCCCAGAAGATGCCTTGCTTTTCTGATAGACTTTAACTCTCTGTGAGCTTCTTGGGGGAGAATCAAGTTAATAACAAACTGTCAGGGTTTCCCAAAAAGCAAAGCCCGAGGCAGTAGTATATGTGCTACTGTTTTATTCATTATTTCTTTCAGGATATATCTGTAAGTGAAGAGAGACAGAGTTTTAAAAAGAAATAATACAAAATAATGAAGTTTGGCTTTTATTGTTCACAGTCTTGACCCTGAATTTTATATACTAGAGATCCCTAAGTATGTAATTATAACAATTTTAAACATCTAGCTTGGGATGTGGGCCCAGGGTTAGAGGGAGCAACAAGTGACTTGTTATTTATGGAAAATTTAAGTGTGACTCTTCCATATTTGGAAAAGAAACAAAACCCCTTAAGACTCTCTTCTCTTTACCATTAGAGTATTCATTCAGATATTTCAGGGAAAGCTGCCCTGTTCTTGGGTAGCTTAGAAAAGCAAAAATCAGAGAAAACATTTTAACTTTCAAGCATTAACACACTAGGGAATTTATGAGTAAAAAATATACTTAAAAAATGTATCTTCAGATAAAATCAAACATCAATTTATATAGGTATTTGTTTAAATAATACTTTATTAAAATACCATATCTTGAAATATGGAAAAATTTCATATTGCCCTAACCTCACACTCTAAAAGACATTTCTTATGGCACCAATAGATTGGAATGTAGCAGAGATTTTGATTTACATAGCATTTTTATTTTGTTGAAGTAGGGGAGAGAAGTGGTGTAAACATAAGCTAAGATGAATTTATGGTTTCCACGGTCAGCTCACCAGGAAAGGAGAGTCCTCAGCTGGCTATTGACTGAATTTGAATCTAGATCTAGAGCCCAAGTTAAGTGAAACCAAAAATGTAACAAAATTAGAGGGTTAGTGAATACTGTGCTGTTCTTCTATGCAAACTCTTCTGAACCCAGGGGTGCTTAACCACTGAGCCACATCTCTAACCCATTTTTTTTTTTTTTTTTTTTAATTTAGAGACAGGGTCTCGCTGAGTTGCTTAGGACCTCACTAAGTTGCTGAGGCTGGCTTTGAACTCGAAATCCTCCTACATCAGTCCCCCGAGCCACTGAGATTACAGGCAAGCAAAATCATAGCTCTTTTTACATGAGAAAGGGAAGGCGTAATTTCTCTAGATTTTTAAAACTCTGTAGTGTAGTCCAGAAGAAAGAGGTTTTGTTAGGATGTGAATAATGCTAATATATATAAAAACAAATAAACACCTAATAACCTACTAACAGACTGAGTTCTGTGTTGTTTTATTTATATTTTAAATTTATACAAGCATTTAGAGACTTATGAAGTAAATATTTTATTTTGTGCAGGAATTACCTAGACAAGACAGATGCTACAAAGGTAAGAGTATATAAGCTTTTTTAAAGAATGTGTTGGGTCTATTTTACCATCAATTTATACGGTTTTTCAATAATTGATTTTAGCATAAAATTGCATTTTAGCATACGTGATGGAAATATTTATGTAAAAGCTCTTAATAAACTATTTCAAACACCTCAAACTAAAATAATAATCATAATGCTAGTTTTTATGCCTGCTTCTATTTTAGGAATTAAAAACCAGACAGAATGGCAGATTGCTAGTGTTTGATCCAAAGGGTAAATGATTTATTACTTAGAATGTGTTTGATCATGATTCTGTCCTAAATATTAATTATGAAGAATATTGGAATGATTGTGATTTTATGATTTAGCAATCAAATATTTTGTTATATATCATTCAAAAAATCCAAACTATTTCCCAATATTAAATTTACATTAGGGATATCACTGTTGAAAAAAGTACTAAGTTTTTTCTTCTCTTTCAGAAAAAGTGATGCTTGAACCAAATGAAGCAATGTCAGAGTAAGAAGATGTCTTTGGTTGTGCAGCTGATCTGTCACATGCCTTTAAAGCAATTAGAACTAGATAATGCACCCATTTGTCACCTAATTAAATTTGAAAAGCCAGAAAAGAATGAATTAGCACTTTAGTTTTTGCTTAAAAGTAATTGTTATTTAAATAGAAGGATATATAAAATGAAAAAATGAATTTTAATAAAAATGTAGAGGTATAGATAATATCCACTTCTACTTTTTAATACTTAAACATCATACATTCTGTATTTTACTTGTATAATTTCCATTGCTCATTCCCATTTCCCTTTGCTATTTGCTCATTTCTTTCAGGATATATCTGTAAGTGAATATTTAAACCAATTATTTATTATAACATGAATCATTACTACTAAAGTTGAAAAAAATCACCTCAACTAGCTGGTGAAATTAGTACTAAAAAAATCATAGTACAATATCAATTTAATAGCTAAATATTAAGTACCAGCTCTATTCAAAGCATTGATTCTAAAAATGTATTAATGCTCTTCCTGATATGTTCATTTCCTAACATTTGAAAAAAATCTATGGGTGGGAGGGGTGGGGGGGTAGGGAAAAAATAACAGAATGAATCAAACAATATTACCCTATGTAAACAAATGGTATGCCTTTACTCCATGTACAAACAGAGAATCAACATGTATCCCATTTGTTTACAATAAAAATAAATTTAAAAAAAAAAAGAAGATAACATTTGGTTCTGGTCATGGCAGAACCCCAGGCTTTGCTGATTTAGGGCCATAAGGAATGTGACAGCAAATTCAAATACTTTCATATCTATAAAAGCATATGAGTCTTGAAATACAAATGTTAACATAAAAAACTATTATTTATTACATGAAAAACTATATTTTGAAAGTTGGTCATAAGACACATTCAGAGAGGTTATTGACAAGTTGGTAGATACATTGTGATTCATGTTATTGGGGCTGGGAGTGTAGCTTTTAAGAACCAGAGATGCAGCTCAGTGGTAGAGTACTTACCTAGCATGTGTGAGGACCTGGGTTCAACCCCCAGCACTGAAAAAAATCTTACATTATTTTGGTTTATTCTGACTATATTGACTGTGGAAAATTTTACTTTATGCATCATAAATTTTAATTTTTACTGTTGAAGCTAAAAATGTCCACCTTGTCTCACATTGCAAATTGTATATTATATACTTAATAATACACGTTTTATATAAAAGAAAAAGAAATATATAGCAAATCAATGCAGAGGATTTACATTCATGTCAATTTAAAGTTACAACCAAAAGGAAGGAAAAAGGCCTTGTTAAGAATATTATTCTACACATATAATTAATCATGTGTCATATTACATGGTTGAAAACATTTGAATTTAAAAATCTAAGAAATGTGTAGTTACTTCTGAGGGAAATATAAGATATTTTCAATAATGATAATAAAAGTTAGTAGATCTTTGGTGAAAATTAATCACTATTGTGTCCACAAACCCCAGCATTCATAGATGTGAACTGGAGCAGGGGAAATCCGCATCCCAAGGTAGACGAGTGCAGGGATAAATCAAATGCAACCTGGGTCAAAATAGAAAAGCAGAGTGACCACGTGTTCTCTTGATCTCAGTAATAACTGCATTTAACTATCAAACTCCTTTTTGCAAGGACAAAGTGATCAATCAATCACAGTTCCTTTAATTCATTTGCAGAGAAGGGAAAGGGTCGTTAATGTAGCCACAGATGTGTGGCCTTGCCACCTCTGTTACCTCATCCAGAGTTAAAGTTGAACAGGGCTAGTCTTTGAAAAAAATAATCAAGTAGTAAAATACTAAATTGTGGGGTGACCTTTGTTTGGAGAAGAGTGTGACTGATCTGCAATGTTGATGAATTTTCTCCATATATCTTCTATTCCACTTTTTACCCCACTCATGGCTCTGTGTCTGCCTAGACAAGTAAGATTTGTCAAAAGGTCCCATCTAGGTTGAATTAGGAAAAACTAGAGGTGTTCTGTCTTCACCAGGTCTTTGCAGGACTCCAGTCCCATCATGGGGGAAATGATGAAGCAAATCTATAGGACCCAACTCTTTGACTGTAGTTGAAAAAAAATTGTATCAATAGTTTGGTTTTTTTTGTTACATAATCGTGTTTTATCTTTTCTGACATGAAAGACAAACTATTTTTTTTATCCCCATTTTTACACTTTAAGTAAATGCCTCATTGGATGCAGACTAAGATTGGCCAACAAACATTATTCTTCACCAATACAAGTCTCTCAAAGTGTAGCTAAGACATTCTCAGAAATGTAAGTTTTAGTTAATTTTGTTTTTTGGCTCATGTTTGAGCAATATAACTCATTTTAAGACAAAATTTAATGTATAAATCTACTGAAAAGAGTTTTAATTCCACTAGAAATTTGGGGACATTTTCTAATTATGCCCAAGTGTTCTTTACAAACTAAGGAAAAAAAAAATCTTAAAACCTAGGCTATCTACCCTCCAACATAAATATGTTCCCATGGGATATCTAACCTAATTCACTCTGCATGTAGATTTAAAGTACTAAAGACGTCCCATTTCCAAAGAATATTATTATATAAAATAAAAAATTTGAGTCTTTCCTTGGTTATAACTATTTAAGTTAGTGAAAACTAATCTTTTAGAGCATACTAGTTTTCTGGTTTTCTTATGTTTAGGGACCTTAGTACCATAAATGTCATCACTTTCTCACATGGCAGTCAATAGATTTTTGTCGAAGAGAAGTCTGAACTTCCAGCTTCTCATTCTTTGAAACTATATGAGAAAGAATGCAGGAAGTGAACAGAAAAGGGTTTTATACCTTACTCTTAAAATCATGATTTGGTCAGTTCTCATTTAGGTGGTTTTTGTTTGTTTGGCAGAATCATTGCTTCCAAACATAATATACCATTTGTCTTCAAGCTGTTGAGTGTGTTGGTCACCTCTATGGATGTTTCATTCAGGTTATTAAAGACATTTCCAATTATTCAAATACCCAGAACTATACTAATTAAATTCCCCTACTTAAGGGATATAACTTACTGAATATACGAGTACCATATATGTATAGATTCTTAGGTATTCATTTTTCTCATATTTAAACACCTCTTAAGATCACATTTGGCAGTATTTTTCCATTCTTTGTGGTACATAAAGTAATGATATGTTGATAATAAATAGATATCTTAGATTAAATGAAATACTATAATTCAGCAAAGAAAATAAATATCAAAACCCTCTTATCTCCATTAGACATTAGAGCATACAAATTCTAGTAATCACTTTTTTTTGTGTGGTAACTGGGGATCAAACTCAGGGACTTGTGCTTGTGAGGCAAGCACTCTACCAGCTGAGCTATCTCCCCAACCCAATCACTTTTAATATAACAGGAATCTCACCATTCTGGAAATAGAATATTTTAGTGAGTTTCCAACTTTTTATATGTAGAGTTTTCTCCTGGATGCATTCTTACACAATTAGAAAATCAGGGGACAGAGGCAAAACAAATGTAAATTGTCTTTGCTTTGTATTTTCATTTTCAGCAAAGGGTTTTGATTTAGTTGAGTATGCGGAGGAAGTAAAGGTTCCATTCCCTCCCATAATAAGGACTATAACAAATTGGTCAACCTACTTGCTAAATCAGAGCCAAAGACCTTTACCTCAGCTACTAATGTTCTGGATTCGTACCTCAACACAGAAAAAACAGAGCCACAATAATTTGTGGGAAAATAATATTTTATATCTTATATCTTCCCATACAAACTAGAAGTTGAGTTTGTTAAAACTAAGAAAGAGGCAGGGATTTAGTCTTTCACAAGCATGGGTGCTGTCTTGTGAACACAGTGCCACCATACAAGAATTCCTTATCTCAGTGCTCATTTATTTATTTACTTAATTGCTGTGCTAGAGATTGAACCCAGGGCCTTGTGCTTGATAGGCGAGCACTGTACGAACTGAGCTGTATCCCCAGCCTCAATGCATGTTTATTGATGTGAGGTTTTGGGCTTAAAAAAAAGAAAGTTAATGCCTTTTTAATTTAGTTCCTTGATGAAAAAAGCAATTTTATATTATGATCAAGGGTTAATATTAGCGTTGGACTCTGTAAGTATAGCATACAGCAAGGGCATGAATCTATAAATTTAAAAAAAAGAAAAAAACCAAAAAACTATTTAATTTCCTTAAATAGTTGCATACCATCATGTCACAATGGTGTACCAATGACATTTGTATAACTGATTTCTATGAGTTTTATGTTAAGAATTTATGTTACATGGTAACAAATTCCAGGTAGAAATAGAATTTTAATCATCCTAAGGCTTTTCCACAAAGAAGATACTACCTTTTAGCTATTTAAGGTTATTGTTATTATATATTATAAACTTATATTAAATGTGTGTCTATGTTTATGAACTCATATGAAGTATTAAACAGAATTGTGACCTAGGGAAATTTTTTTTACTATCTACTTTAACATGTAGGAAGGAAGTCTCTTCAAAAAAGATTGAAAATAAAGTCTCTTTAAAGAATACTGAAAAAAGAGTATTTTCAAAAAGTATTGAAAATAAAGATTTCTTAACAAATCTACAGTCTGACTTATGGCCATCTTCCTTCTTAAAACAAAGTACAGGTAATAGCATTTGTCTTACTGAATTGAGTGATTATGTCTTCATATTTAGATCTTTTTGATGACGTTGGGGAGTTGACAACCCTATAGCTCTAAGGTGGAGCCTGGGAATTGGTAGTTTTTCAAACTCAGGTACTGGTTGATTCTGATGTGCAGTCAGATATGGGATCCATGGATATACATTATATAAAATGATAATTATAAGGCATTAAATCCTGTATGGATTTAAATACCTTTGGAAGCATTAACAAGTTCCATTCACTTAACCAGGATTGAAAGCCAGAGTGCCAGGCATTAATTTAGAAGCTGTGTATACAATAGTTGGCAAAATAGGCAAAGTTCTTACCCTTATAAAGTTCACGCTCTAGGGTAAGTCTTCTTATGTGCTGGTGAGCTGTTGTTCACTAGGGTGGCTATAAATAATGATAATGTACTGTAAATTTTAAAAAGATAGAAGGAATTTGAATATTTTCACCATAAAGAAATGACAAATGTTTGAGAAGATAGATATATTTAATGTGATTTAAACATGACACAATGTACACATGTATCAAAACATCACATGATACCCCATAAAAATGTGCAATTTTGTCAGTTCAAAATAAAATAAAAAAACAATAAAAAACACAAACATGCAAGATAATTTCAAGTTTTGATAGGTGCTAATAAACAGCATCTGGGGAGAGGACTGTCTTTGATTTATGGAACAGGAAAATTCTCCATCATGGTAACTGTAAAATGAATGAGACAGTGCCTGTGACATCATAGAATGTCCTTAATTCCTCATTATGACCTTCCCCTGAAGACATCAGTGTGGTGAGTTGGTGCGCAGACTGGGTGTACTCTGGAAGATCAAGGTGGTTGTGAGCCAATGGAGACAATGAATGAAACAGAAGCAGGTTAGATGAGTGGCTTGAATAACACCATTGTCATTCTATTGAAAGGGCTTCATATCTCTTTTCAGGCAGCACTCTTGGCTTAGAGTCAGGAGTTTCGTTTTATTTTGTCTGTGTCTTCCTAACCAATCTTCTCTGGAGGTCTCCTGGATTTCCTCTTTTTCTTCTTCCTGACATAAATGTTTATACATTTTTTAGAGTAGCTCATGGCTACAGTTCCATCAAAGAGGGCCTCTCCCAAGATGTCCCAGGCACTCAAAACCTTACAAGAAAAGGGTGGGTATAACACAAGATCAGTCTGAAACTCAAAGACTCCATAAAGCCAAAGGAGTCAGGCTCCAAGGAAATTATTTTAGGAAACACATGGTAAATTTTTAAATTAATACTAGTATATTTATTTTAATATTTTTTGATGTACATTAGAAAAAAATTATAGAACAGTTAAGAACATGGACTCTGGAGCCAAACTCACTCCCAGAACAACCACTTAATTAGCTATATGAAGTTGAGCAGGTTATTTCACTCCTCTGTCCCCCAGTTTTTTCATCAATAAATAGGAACAAAAATAGTATTATCTTACTGGGGTTTTGATAGATTCATATCTGTAGTGTTCAGAGCCTAGATCACTGATCGGTATGATGATTTTTGTTTGGTGGTTATGTTAATTTAATATCAGTTTCATGGATGCTAATAGCAACTGGCAAAATTTAACTTCCAAACTTTTCATTGTTTATTGCTTAAATTATGTGTATTCTGTTTTAGGTGAAGGAGGCAAAGATGCAGTTATTGCAAAGCAGGAGAAAAATAATGAATATTGTGTTCAGGGTATTGATAAGTTGTCAGAATCAACGGATGCTGATGGTGAGGATGATACCAGTGATGAAGATGATGAAGACAGTAACCCTAAAAAGGATACTCGTGCCCCATTAGAGTTGATGGCAGAAGTAAGTTTTACTTTTGCATTATAATTTAAGAAACTTAAAATGCTGAAGTAACTAAATGGTATATAGTCTTATTATTAAGTAGATTAATCAAGTGAAGTTTTAAAAATCAGTAAAAAAGATCCTTGCCAGATATAGATGCTTACCCGGCTATTCATCTCTCTTCACTGGGTTAGAAGTGAAAGAAGGTTCTGGAAGTGACAATACAGTATTCTAGTGAGGCAGAGGCAGGAATAAGAGAAGTTTTGGTATAAAATCCTTCAAGGAGTGCTAGAAGTGCTACATACTAGGCACCATGCTAACTGCTGGGAATATAGAAATAAATAAGAAAGACATGTTCTGTCCTTGAAAATAGGCACAGAAATAGTTACAATACACTGAAACACATGCTAATAAAAGTACTTATGAAGTTCTCTGGGAACAGGGACACTTCCATGACTGAGAAAAGAAACAGGAAGAACAAGGGATAAGAGAAGGATTTTTAAAGGAAGGGACATGACTGAAATCTTATAAACTTGAAGGAAGAGGAGAGTGTAGGAATTCAACTGGTAAACAAGATTTCAAAAATAGGAACAACTGCCTTATTATACTGATCACATTCTCTGACCATGATCATTAAGACTAGACATTATAACAAAAATAATTAAAACCACTTAGAACTAAAAGATATTCTTCTAAATGACACAAATTAAAATGAGAAATCAAAATTAAACTTAACAATTTGGAAAACAGTGATAACCACAACATTTAATATAACAATTTTAAAAAGAGCTTAAAATTTTAAATGCTTCAGTGATTATGATGATGATGATGATGATTGAATTAAGAATAACAATAGGGCTGGGGTTGTGGCATGTGTGAAGCACTGGGTTCAATTCTCAGCACTACAGAAAAAATAAATAAAATGAAGGTATTGTGTCCATCTACAACTAAAAATATTTAAAAATAACAATAACAATAAAGGAACTAAATATCAATGCCAGAAACTAGAAAAATAATAAACACAATAAAACATGAAAAAGAAAGAAAAATAAAAATTCAAAGTAAAAATCAAATTACTATACCAAGAACTAGATATGAGAAAAAAGAATGTGCAGATAAACCAATAAGTATCATAACTAAATGGAATAAAATCACAAATGGGAAAAAAATAAAAACATCTTAATTTTGGATAAGAATAGATTTTTTAAATGTAAGAATTCTATTGCATGAGTTGATAGTTTTTATTAATATGTAAGTAAATGAGAATTTTGATAAAATTAGTGAATGATAGAAAAATCTCTAAAGAGTTCTATTTATATCAGAAAAATATTTTTTAAAAACTTTGAGGAAGAAACTGAAAGAAGAGAACTTCTTAAAATGGTACCTGGGTATTCATCACATATCTGGAAATGTGTGAGAAGTGTCTCTTAGTACTTAATGTCCTTGTCTTTTGCAGAGTAAAACATGTACCCGCGTGTGGCCCAGATGTGCCACACACAGGCAGGAACTATCAGCAAAAAGTGTAGAGGTTTTGTTTTTTTTAAATTGGAAGCAGTTAAAAATTTAATTATAAAAGATTCATCTAGTAAATTGTATCCTAAATAAGTAAAAATTATATAATATTTAATGCTAGACTCAATGTAGTTCAATGGTACAACACTTGCTAAGCTTGAAAGAAACCCTGGGTTCAATCCCCACTGCTCCCCTCCCTGCCAAAATAAGAATATTTAATGCCATGGGGAGAAAATAATCACAATAGTTTATTTATTTAAAAAGTTACTGAATAATTCTAATTTTTATAAATACATCTGTGTTCATTTGTGGATATATATGAAGGATAAAAGGATATACATGAAGATATTAAATACCTCTAGATGGTAGATATATAGGTGCTTTTTAATTGAGAGCATAACATGTTTATTTAGCTTTTAAATTTCCTACCTTACAAATATATGTTAATTTAATAAGAAAAATACAAATGAGCAAAACTAGATAATATAGAAGCAGTGCTGGAAAATATTGAATGTACGTAATTGTTAAGTCCACAATTATTCTTTTCAACTAAGTACTGTCATGTCCTGTGGACTACATTCACAGATGAAACCTGTATCTAAACCAAAGAAATATTAAGATAAAGCAATTGAAGTATTTACTATCTGTGCCAGTCGAATCAACCCACGTGTTCTTAAATGATTCAGTAATATGCCCACAGTGTAGCTATAGCAAAGCAGAGGTGGCATACTTATTCCAAGTTGCCCTGCTACCTGAGGGACTTATATATCCTTGGTTCATTAATTGATTATAGATTCACTCCTGGAAAAGTATGTTTAAAAGCAAAATAACTAATCATTAATGGAATATTTTCTAGGAAATTTATAATTGACATTTAAATTCTCTCTGAATCTTCTTACATATGAATAATTTAATGTTTTCCAGTTCCTGAGAGCAGAAATGGGCCGAGACTACCATCTTGCAAAAAAATTATGTCAGATGAGTAAGTACAAAATGTTTTCACATTTTCCAATATTCCATTTGTTTCTAAAAATAAATTCTATCATATGCAAGATGCTTCTATTATCCTAAGTCTAGTGAATTCCCAGCTAGTGTGTCAGTGATTACTTCATAGTAAATGGTTATATATGGACTAATTTAGACTTCTAGAGTAGCTTTTAGTGACATAAAGTAATTCAGACTAATTACCACCACTGGAAAATAAGTCAGAATCCTTACCCTCATGCTTTTTGTTTCAAAGAAAAGTCAGGTGGTGACACACTCAAGCCTAACTGAACATGCATTTATTCCACCAATGTTTGAGCACGAGGTGTGCCAGGCACCGTTCTAGACACCGGAAATAGAGTAGCCAACAAGATGGAATAACAAGCCCACATTTATGCCTAGTGTCAGACAGGTAATAAACTAATAAATGGTATGTCATAAATATTAGGTGCTATGGAGAAAAATTAAGTAGGGAACAGGGAATAGAAGGCACTGGGAGAAGACAAGGTAGTTTTTGGTAGGCTGACTCAGGAAGGCCTCCCTGAAAGACTTGATGACAGATTTGAAGTGGAGGAAAGAAGTGTGCTAGGCAGGACAAACAGCAGGCGTGCTGAGTTGGAGTGTGCCGACAGCAAGGAGAAGGCCTGTCCACCTGCAGTAGAGGAGTAAGGGAAGCGTGGCAGGCGCGCAGGTCAGAGAGGCTATGGTGTGGGCTGGGCAGACTGCATGGGACCATTTCTCAATTTGGAGACCTTGGCTTGTCGCTGAGTGAAGTGGGAAAGCACTGGAAGCTTTTGAGTCAGGGGAAATGATCTGTCCTCTCTCTCTCTCTCTCTGGTTTTTAGAGGTTTGACTTGTGCAAGATAGTTGTGGTTTTCTTGGTATTTATCCTGTTGGGAGGTTTGTGGAGTTTCTTAAATCTATGGGTTGTTGTTTGCATCAACATTGAAAGGTTCTTGGCCATTACCTTTTCTCATACCATTTTTGCCCTATTCTTTCTTTCTCTTCTCTTCCTGGGTTTCCAGTTACACAGAAATTAAACTTTTTTTTTCATGCTATCCCACATGTATCTTTTACTTAGCTCTGTTTTGTTTTTATTTCTTCATATTTCTATACTTCAGACTGTGTATTTTCTGTTGACATTTTGGGGTGCTTACTTATCCTGTTTTATGCTGTGTCTAGTCTGCTGTTAAAACTGTCCGATGAGTTCTTATTGTCAAAGACTGTATTTTCCAACTTTCAAATATTCACTTAATGATTGGAAAGATTTCAGCTCTCTACTGACATCCACCATCTTTTCAACTATTTTGTCCATATTTTCCTCATGTATATTTGTCAAGAGTTATTTTAAAAGAGTAAACGGCAGCTCTATATCTAAACCTGTTGATAGTAGGACCCATTATATTAAATCTTATGATAAAGCCCTTGAGGTGAAAATGTAGGGCAGGGATTGTGAAGGTCTACCCTCACTTGCCTGAGTCCCCACTAAGGACACAGTACTGGATTGGCTAGTTTTTTTCATGAATCCTTTAGCACTACCTATTTTATATCAGAGGTATATAATTTGTCCTATTTAATCCTATAGAGCACTTTTAACCTATTGAGTCATTAATAAAATACTTTGGTCAAAGCTACTTTTAGGGTCCCACAAACAGAATTTCCAATCAGAAGGAATCCTCAGAGAAGATAACATCCAGTCACCTTTTGTATAAAGAAACTAAAGCAGAGAGGGGTAAATAACTGGCTTGGCACTACTCACAATGACAGTGACACAGTCAGAATAGAAACCCAAGCCTGTTTTTCCCATACCTTCTCTTTTCCAGTGGTTTATGTAGAACAGGTGACTGTGTTCCACTCATTTTCAATTCTACGAATTTCTTCTGGAGCCTAATTGTGGAAATTTTTCTGTATTTTTTTTATTTCTCTATCCATCAATCATTTTAGAAAGCCTCTGGCTGAAGCTTACAAAATGTATGTACTGATATCACCACATTTGTCAGTCTCTTTTGGCTGTGTGCCCTGCAGAATGCTACATGAACAGCAGGTGCTCAATAATATACTTGTCAGCCTGACTCAAACCAGTGATTATACAGTGAATGTCAGGTCAATGGGGTTGAAACGCTTGAAACTCTTCTATTTTCTTGGGCTATGTCCCTTTAAAAACATCCTCCCTCCCTTTCTCTCACTCTTTCTTCTTTCCTTTTCTTCTTCCAACAAATACATAGTAAGCACCTTTCTCTGTCCCAGACATGCTGGAAACTGGAGAGAAAGCAGGAATCAAGGCACACCATGCTCTCAACCCTCTGGGGGGTTAAACTTAAGTCTATTTCACACCCCTGCTAACTTCCACATTCACACTGTTCCCTCATGTAGGTCAGGGTCAAATAGTGGTGCCTCTGAAACTGGGGATTAGACTACAGGAAGAGAGGCTAGGGAGGTCCCCATCAGACACCAGGATCCAGGGCACCTGTAAGAACACTGCTTCCAAGAGGCAGGGATGTGAGAGAGTGTGAAGTTAGGGAGGCCCAGGTCTGCACTCCAAGCCAGGTCAAGGGAGAACAGAGTTCTCAGGGAGAAAAAACACTAGTTCTTTGCTGCTATTAGGAAAAGGTAATTGAGGGCTGCTCAATCCTTCTATCTATTTATAGCTGCAGACAAAATGAACCCCCAAATACTTTATATGTAAATGCTTATAGTATAGATATTCTTGTCTGTCCCTTTTATCATCTTCTAGCTTCCCTACATAACACCCCCTTTGCATGTGCTGTGTATTTTTATTTTAAAATGCATAACCTTTGACACCTGAAGTATAGATTATATATATACGTATTTATGCATTTATATACGTATGTGTTAAATACCTACTATAGGAACATTCTTGAATAAACAGTGTTTAATTCTTAAAGCAATTTTGTAAAAATCATTAACTCTACAGAAGAGGAAACTGAGGCTAAACAAGAACTAATTCATACAAGATCCCATAGCTTCTATGCAGTAGTATATCCCAAGTCTAACTTGAAAGTCTTTTATTTTCCTACTCCATTTCTATTTCCTCATTTGGTTAATAAGCTTATTTTTCTGGTAAAGGAGGCAGAGACTTCGAAAATAAATATTTTAATGGATCAGTCAGGCTAGAAATAGGTCCCATGGTTGAGCAGTATATTTATTTTCTTTGTTTATATCAAAGTCAGTCAATTTACATAAGTAATGCATCCTATCCCTTTTAAAATGTACACACTTGGGCTGGGGTTGTGGCTCAGTGGTAGAGCGCATGCCTAGCACGTGTGAGCCACTGGGTTTGATCCTCAGCACCACATAAAAATAAATAAATAAAATAAAGATATTGTGTCCATCTACAACTAATATACAACTGTATATATATACACATACACATATATACGCTCACACAAAGGTATATATTAGATTATACACACATGCACATTTAAAAAAAAAATGTGCACACTCGTTTTCTTGAAAGAAGCCCCTGATTCCTGAGGTGGTTATTTGCAGTCCAATTACAGTCTAGTCTTGTATACCTCATTTGGCTGTAGGGAATCCCACTTGGCATCTAGGTACACACAACTTCTTTTTCTCTTTGCCTGCCTTTTTAAAATTTGCACTGAGGTCCCCCAAAGAAATTGTATCTATTGGTGTAGGCTTGAATTTTATCTGTCTTCCACACAATTTTTATATAGTCTAATCTTTCCTCAATCATTTTCCTGCTGTTTCATGCAGAACTTATATCTCTGCTCCATTTCCTGTCAGGCAGTGGGGGCAGCCTGGAAAAAATGGTTTTTAAATGGGACTGGAAGTCAAGAGTCCAAAGTACTTTTCTTCATTCATCTCATTCATGACTGAGGTTTTTGTGCCAATCAGTCTTCCTATATCTTGATCACTTCACCTGTAAGTGAGAAACTTGCAACTCAGTCTTCTCAGGGTACAAAGCTTCTGCTCACAGATAGCTGGAGATTCTACACACACACACACAAAGTGAGGTGCTGCAAGACCTATGTCATCAGTTATAACCATTGTAAATAGTAAAGAATAATGGCTTGAAACCAATACTTTGATTATAGTTGTATCTTCAGAAAAGATGGTTTCTATAAAGCTCTGTTTCTTTTCAAGTAAAATCAATTATCCCTTTCTATTAGCCTACTGTATCATCTTATTTTGGGGTAAAAAATATCTGCTTTTTATCATTTGTCTATGTTCATTTATTCCCCTTTTTGCTGTTTGGGGACTCCTGCTGCATGGCAGGCACGCTGCATGGCAAGAAATAGTGAATAAGAAAAATGTTTTCTACCCTGAAATAGCCCCACTCTGTAGAGCCCCATAGCAACAGAAGCCCCACTTCCCCATACCAGCTGCAGTCAGAGGAAGCACCCACTGAAGGTTTGGAAAGAAATCAAACAATCCTCTAGTCCAAGAACCATTCCAGGAAAACTAATAATAACCAATATTTATTCAACACTTACCATGCACCAAGGACTGAACTGGGTACTTTATCTGGATTATCTGGTTGGTTCATCCAAATAGCCCAATATGACAATTATGACAGAAAAGGAAACTGAAGTACAGCCATATTAAATATGGTGGCAGGACCAAAATTCATATCGGACAGTCTTTCTCCAAGATCCATACTGGGCTCTGCTTCCATTATGGAGCCCAGGTTGGAAAGCAACCCCTACAACAAAAACTGCATGGGCTAGATGATTATCTCAATTCTTTAAAAACCCTCCTAGGCTGTGAAATAAGAATGTTTGATTTGTCACCTGGAATAGTTATTGTTGGGCCAAGTTTCAAACCAGATACCTTTCCCTCACTCTCTGTAAATTGATAAGTAGTAGCAGTTGTGATAAACCATGAGGGTAGCTAAGCTTAAACTCTAATCCCATGAAATAATTCCAATTCTCACATGAAATTTTCTAAACTAGTTCCAAGGAATAGCTCAGGTTTTATTAATAAGTGTACCACAAAAATGATTCTATTGTCAAATAAATTTGTAAAAATCACATTTACCTCTATAAGATTTATAATAGTTTCGTACGTCTGAATGGTTCTGTAAAGTCCTGTGATTACTCCTTAATGTAAGTTTTACCTGATTAACTTTATTTAACCTAGTATCTCAAATATGTATTAAAAATCTAGTATCTGAAGAAGTTGGAGAAACCCTGCTCTAGAAAGAGGCTTAGTCTCAGAGAAAGATTTAGACTAGCGATAAGTATATTTAATTTCAAGTTAAAAGTATAAAAAGGTACTTTATTAGGAAACTTATATGTATGTATAACAATGCATAAAATACCTGGGATACTTAAAGGCAGTTTTTTTTTTTGTTTTTTTTTTTTTTTTTGTTTTGTTTTTTTTTTTTTTTTTTGTGGTCTGGGGATTGAACCCAGGGCCTTGTGCTTACAAGGCAAGCACTTTACCAACTGAGCTATCTCCCCAGCAACTGAGCTATCTCCTCAGCCTTAAAGGCAGTTTTGACAAAGCACACAATCATGCTAACCCAGATTGATGATAAATTGTTATGTTAGTGGATTAGGAAATAGTTACTGGTTTGTCAGGATGAAAGCCATGGGTAGGGTCCTCTGAGTCAATGGAACCTTGAACCATCCGCAGTTCTCTTACTTTTAGCCAGATGAATAGCACGCTTGATGTTTCAGTGCCCCCTGGGGGCCACCAAGATATTGCACAAGGAGTCAAATTCAACAGATGATATAGAAACAAATTATGAATACTCCTTAAGTCATGTAGGAAGAAGCGAGAGAGTGAACTGTAGCGAGATCTCAAAAATAAATACTCTAGAAAACTCCGAAAAGAAACTCTGATCTTTAGCACATTGGTAACATACCAAAATGTCAAAAGTCTACTGGTGTGGTCCAAAGGAAGGTCAACAATCACCTAAAACCAAAGGAATAAATGGGGTTCAATGAAGAGGGGAGAGCTCTGTTAAGCAGGTGATGACTGGCATATAGACTAGAGTAGAGTTGTCAGAATGAAGGGAAAGAAGCAACATCGGTTTTCCCTATGCAAAAGATGTTATTTGAAAGTGGCACCTGTACTGTGGAAGAAGTCGCACAAAGAAAACTCCATTCCTTTGTGCTACATGAGACCTTTAGCAAAGGATGTTATATAGATACTGATGATGAGATGAGGGATTACAGACCTTTAGGCACACTGTCTTTTCATTACCAAAGTCTCCACATGTGCAGGCTTTGTACACTCTTTGAAGAATGATTATATTCATGGAACACTTTCGCTACTCTCCTATTAGGGAAGACATATTGAGGTGATAGAGATTGCATTATTTGGATAAGAGGTGGAAAAATATAATGAGGATCATTTCTCTTATAAAGCACCAAATATAAGTGGAGCATTTTCTCTATTTGTACCTGGATCTACCTGTGGTATAATTGTTGATGCTTATTGCTTTGTGCATTTCTGCCTGCTCTGATTGACAGTTTCAATCTCATTTCTGTTTGCTGAAACACTTTGAACCTTAATAACACACATTCTGTTGTCCATTTTCAGTCCTAATCTACGAACCAGAAAATCCTGAGGCCAAGGAGTTTTTATCACTTATTGAAGAAGTGTTGCTGATGGGTAATTTTAAAAATTGAAGTTCCTTTTTTCTCATAGAACTATGAGTAGTCAGTCTTTAGAAGCCCATTATCTCAGGATATTGTCAAAATGCTTTGTTAGGAGTGGTTAAGAAATAGCCAAATGGCTATCTCAAATGGTTTAGTAAAATCAGCTTGTCCTCTGTGGATAGAAAAGAGGACCCCCCTTCTCACTGTGGGGTGGAACTGCCCAGGCCCCCTGGCTGCAACACATTGAATATGGGAAAGAGAACATGCTAACCACCTTCATGTGTTGAAGGTTTACACCATGATTTCCAGGAAAGCCAGTAGCTTCTCAACTCTCCTAAGTCTCAGTCCCTCTTATTCTATTTAAGAACTTCTTTGACAATAATAAAAATGATTTCATAGACATATGTTTAACTTAACTTTAAACCTACAAACATTTTCATGCCAGTAATAATATATTTCTCCCTCATTCTACTACTTTGACCCTACAAATAGTCAAAAGTTCAGCTCGATTCTTCTGTTCCAGAAATACATATTTCTTGGTGGAGAGAGGGTCAAGGAGAATTATTTTTATTTTGACTGGCAATGTCAAGAAACATTTTAAGCACTTCCTTTCTATGGCAGAGAAAGCTCAGAATCTCAAGGAAGATGAGGAAGATAGCGAAGAAGACAGCAGTGGTGAGAGCGAGGAAGAAAGCAGCGAGGACACAAGTGAGGAGAGTTCTGATGAATGTGAAGATGGATCTTGAGGGTCGCTGGGTGGTTCAGCTTTGTGTATTTTCATTATTGTATTTCACGCACATATAAAGAGGGAGAGCTGCGTCTTTGTCTATTTGTTCTTTCTTTGGTACAGAGTTCTTTTCAGTTATCCATATTCTCAGTTTGAGCTCCTTCCTTATATTTAAGCCTTAACTCAGTGTGAATTAGGAAATAATATGTGCCGGGTCCTGTTCAAACTGCTGTACACACATTAGTGTATTTAATTGAACAACCCCATGAACTTGACCCATTCTACAGATGAGTAACTGAAGTGCAGAGAGGGTAAGTAGTTTACTCAGCATCTTGTGCACCTATTACTTTATAGAGCCTGGATTTAGATGGTGGTCATCATGGCTCCAGAAGTCATACTTTCAGTCCCCATGAAGGACCACCACATCAGGCACTTTTAGGTCATTTGGTTTGTTCTTTCTGGCATGTATCAGCTCTGAAACACTTCATTACTTGTTCTTCTTATCCTCTCCCTAGCTGGCATAGTACATAATCTCCATGAAGCAGGACATTTTCTTTTTCACTATTGTATCCCTAGCAACTGGACAAGTGCCTGGCAAATAATAGGCTGTGTATACACCAAGTGAATAAATGAAGTGAAAGCTAAAGAAAATGAACCATTTACAAGGCTTTCCACTTCTTATGTGTCAATCAACATCATTTTGCTGATTCTGTAGTCCTTAATGGATCCCTGCCACTTTCAAATTAGGTTGTAAGGTAACTGAGGTAAAAGTGAGAAAAATATTCCTAAGTAATTTGTTTATGAATGTACCAATCCAATTGGAGGGTAAACATCTTGGCTCTTTATTTTTATGTTAGCACAATGTCATGATATTTGCAGCATTTTGTGACCACCCCTGCCCCATCAGAAGTTCACAAAATATCAAATTGATGCTGAAAACTAAATGTGTTACAGTGCAATTTTTAGTTTTCTTGTAAAGCTATAGAGTAATTCTAAGGAAGAAACTATGAATAAAAAGTCATAATATCATAGGCCATGTTACAATTAAATCTAAGAATTTACAAGTCTTGCTCATCCAGCATGGTCTCTCCCTGTAATTCATCCTACTTGCACTTTTTAATCAATGAAAATTGGTGTGTTGGCATAGCCTGACACTAGGTATGTGGGTCTTTATGTAGTAACAATAATAAAAAAAGTAATCTACAAAGTATTTTTAAATTATTTAACCCATTATCTTCTCACAGTAGTCTTAAGAGCATGTTATCCCCTTCAATTATACAAATTGAATTTGGAGTGATTGAAGACGTATAAGGTTAAATGTTAACTAAAGTATTGGAAGTCAGGTGAGGAAATAGAAACTTAGAGTTGATAAGTTTTGTCCTGGTTTTAGAGATCTAGTGAATCTTGAACCCATTATTCCATTCTTCCTCACATATAGCTAACTCTAGAGACTGAGTCAACAAATAAGTTGTATCTGTATAGACAATTCAGTTCCAAACTCTTGCTTTCTTCAATAACATAACATTACATTTATGGTAAAGAACCCAAATATCACCAAGTACAGTGATGCATGCCTATAATCCCAGCAACTCCAGAGGCTGAGGCAGGAGGATTGCAAGTTTGAGGCCTACATGGGTAACATAGTGAGACCCTGTCTCAAAATAAAAAATAAAAAGCACTTGGGGTGTGGTCAGTGGCAAAGTACCCCTGGGTTCATTCCCTAGTACCAAAAAACAAAAACAAAAATAAAAAAATAACATCACCAAATATCCAACAGAAGAAAATGTAAGAATGCCTACTCAGACCTAACGGGAATCTACTGAAAAAGTTTTATTTATTCAATAGTTACTGATGGTCTAGTAGGTTTATATTATTGGACGGGTGGGTGAGGGTCCAATCTTTGCTCTTAACCAGTACTATCATTGCAATGCAGGGTAATACAGCCATTGAGGAAGTCCAGGGTGCTAAGGGAGCACTCAAAAGGGACTCCTAAGCCAGACTAAGCACCAAGAGAAAGCCTTCAAGAGGAAAAGTGAAGGCAGAATACATAGGAATTAATTACAAGAAGAGGGTGTGTGGAAGACAGTGTAGGTAGGGTAACATGACTTGCAAAAGCCCAGAGATACAGTGAGTCCAGAAAGTAAGGTCAAGTTGCAAACAGAAACAGAGGTGAGAAGAAAAGGAAGCTCCCGGGGATAAAAGGACTGGGTAATGGAGGCCTTAGAAGTCAAGGTAAAGTTTGAAATTTATCCTTAGAGTAGTGGGAGGCATTTTTTTTTTTTTTTTTTTTTTTTCGGTGCTGGGGATTGAACCCAGGGCCTTGTGCTTGCGAGGCAGGCACTCTACCAACTGAGCTATATCCCCAGCCCAGTGGGAGGCATTTGAAAGAAAATGATTGTGTTTTAGAAAGATCAGTGTGGTCGTCAGGAAGAAAAATCTTTTCTCAAACTATAAATCAATCCGTTGCTCAATCGTGAAATCACTATAGTGAGTCACAAGTAGCTGGGTTTTTAAAAAATTAAATACATGAAATAGAAAATAGTGTATTCTACAAAAGAGCATAAGAAGTCTTATTTTGCTGGGGGTGGTGGCACACATCAATAATCCCAGCAGCTTGGGAGGCTGAGGCAGGAAGATTGCAAGTTCAAAGACAGCCACAGCAACTTAGCAAGGCCCTAAGCAACTTAGTGAGATGCTGTCTCAAAATTAAAAAAAGGACTGGGGATATGACTCAGTGGTCAAGCATCCCTAAGTTCAATCCCTTGTACCAAAAAAAAAAAAAAAAAGGTCTTGTTTTACAAAGTTTTTGTTTCAGAAATGTGTGTGTGCATCCTAGGCCTTGATGTGAAATGTATTTCTATCTATGGGTCTTGATAAAAAATAAAAGTAAGATCTGTAAGAATAGAAAACAAAGCGGGATACAAAACTCCATTGTTAACTGTTCAAAATTGTAACCTGATGAGATACAGTGAAGATGAAGTGGACTAGAGGAGTTAACTTTATTTTTTAATTAAAAAAAAAAATATATATATATATATTTAGTTGTAGGTGGACACAATACCTTTATTTTATTTTTATGTGGTGCAAACCCAGGGCCTCACATGTGCTAGGAAAGCACTCTACCACTGAGCCACTTCTACACCAGCCCCAGAAGTTAACTTTAGAAGTAGAAAGAATTGACAAAAAAAAAAGGGTGATGAATTTAATGTGAAGAAGAGATAAACATCAAGGATGAATCCCATTTGGAAAAGTAGATATCCCAAAAACAGTAATACAGAAAAGCAGGTTTGCCAACAAGACAAAGATTCACTTGTACCAGTTGAGTATGGGAAGTATATTTGTTTCCAATTACTGGCAGAGCGAGTTACCATCAATTTAGGGGCTTAAAACAATACAAACTTACTATCTTACAGTTCTGGAGGTCATAAATCCAATACAGGTCTCTCTGGGCCAGTTTAGGGTGTCAGCAAGGCCATTGTCCTTCCAGAGACTCTAGGAGAGAATATATTTCCTTGTTTTTTCCAGTCATATTCTAGAACCCACCCATATTCCTTGACTCGTGACCACATTTCTCCATCTTCAAAGCCAGCAGTGTCTAGACATGTCTCTCACAGGTTACCATCTATACTTTTAAGGATGCTTGTGATTACACAGGGCCCATCTGAATTCCCTAGATAATCTCCCTATTTTTAAAGTCAGCTGATAAGCAATCTTAATTTCATCAACAACTTAATTCCCCTTTGCTGTTTAACGTTCCCAGGTTCTGGGAATTAAGTTGTGGCCATCTTGTGGGTGGAGGAGTGTATTATTCTCCCTCCCATAGGAAATAATGGATACACGTTACCTCGGCTTTGGCAGTTCATGGTGTGAAACTTTAAAAAGACACTTGGTCTGGAGATACACCTTTCTTAGAAGAAATCAAATCAGAGACAGTAATCAAAGAAACAGAGTGGATGTCCCATGGAAAGAGAGTAGTCTGAATAGTAAAGAACCAGGAATAGAGTTACAATGATCACCAATATTTAAGTAGTAGTCCAAGAGAGCACAAAGGAGACTGAGGAATCGTCCCAAAGAAAATCAGAAAAGGAAACCATTGGTTGTCTACTCAGCATTTACCCCTTTCTGCTTCTTTGTAAAAAGAACCCTGGATCTGTGCACATATTCACTCCCCACCACCCACACACAGCTATGAGGCTCCAGAAAGCTAACTCCACCTTCAGCCAATCCATGCATGGTATTTCCCTGATGACTCTGACTTCCACTGGTTCCATGTGATCAAGAACTTTATTTCATGATTAGAAGAGATGTTCCTCTATTCCTCTGGGTAAGAACCAGGAAGCAGGGAAGGATGGTAGATTGAGACAGACATTATTATCCTATTTACACATATGAAAAGAATTTTTTTAAAAATCAGTCAAAAAAAATAAAAATAAACAGTAAATAACAGTATAACACTGTCAAAAAAAAGATAATGAAAAAAATAAATACATAAAAGTTTAAAAAAAAAAAAAAAAAGAACCAGGAAGCATGCTGCCCTGTCACTGCCGGTAGTCATCTTATGATCATGACAACTAATCCAGCCATGCCCATATTCCCAGTGGCTAGGGAGGCTAAAACAAGAAGATTGTGAGTTCAAAGCCAGCCTCAGCAATTTAGCAGGGCCCCGAGCAATTTAGATCCTGTCTCAGAAATTTAAAAAGGGGTTCAGTGGTTAAGTACCCCTGGGTTCAATCCCTGGTAAAAAACAAAAACAAGAACAACAACAACAAAAAAAACCCAATTTAGGATGAAGCAGATTCTGCAGATGAAAGAACAAAAAGAACCTAGGTCCCTGATAATATTCAGTTGTTACACCAACTCCCCTGGGAGCCAGCCCCCTGTTTGAGCTTACTGTTGAGACACACTTATTGTTAAAGCCAGTTTGGGTCAAGGTTTCTTTCACTTGATCCCAAAAGCATCATAGCTGATACACATGTCACCACAGAAAACCAGAAGAGTTTCAAGGAAGCTGAAAGATCCAGTTTGCCAAAAGTTGTAAAGATGACAAATAAGAACTAAAAAAGGTGATTGGATCACAGCAAAGAGGTGAACGGTGGCATTAGGGAAAGTACCAGTCGAAAAGGGGGCGGGGAGCCACATTTGGGTGAATTTGATTGCGTTGGTGGTAAGAGAAGCAAAAACAAGGAGTTTGAATATGAAGAAAGAAAAAAGATGGAGTATCATTGGACCACAAAAAAGATCATAGTTGTGTGTCACTTAAAGATGGCACATTCTGAGAAATTTTAGATGATTTCGTCATTATGTGAACATCCGAGCATGTACTTATACAAATTAAGAAGACAATGATGTCACTAGGTAATGTAATCTTATGGGACCTCAGTTGTGTACGTGGTCAGTTGTTGACCAAAATGATGTGAGCATCATAGGAGGGATAATAATATATACTGAGAGCTTGTGTTAGGCACTGTATTAAGTCTTCCACAAGATAATGTTTTTAATCCTCATAACACCTGTATGGTGTAGACATTATCCACAACTTCCATATGAAGAGACTGAGGCCTAGGGAAAATGTTAAAAATTGTATGTCACAAAATGTAATTAGGAGAATATGTCAAGATATTTATCAAACTAAAATGTGCTGAATTGAGCTTCTTACAACCTGTTAAAGCAATTGTTTGAACACTAATGGCTGCTGCTCTATAGGCCAGATGAGGTCTCCTAGGTGACTGTGATTTTAGTGGGCTTATTTCTTCCTTCTCTCCTTTCTTTGCCTCCTCATCTGAAGATTTTAGGAATAGATTGCCTATTCGATTGCCCAAAGAAAAACAAAATATGCATTGAGTGATTCCAGTATTCAGGAACCATTCTATGCTGGAAGTATGGTGGTAAAAAAATAAAAATTAAAACTTTCTGTTCTCACAGTTTATATTGAATGGGAAGAAAGAAGCAATAAATAAGTATACATTATGTTGAGTGACAAAAAATGTTAGGGGGAACAAAGGGAAGGGGATCTGGAGTCATGTTGGAGGAGAATTGCAATTGCAGTTTTATTTTTTGAGAATTGCAATTGTACATAGAAGGATAAAGGAAGGCCTTGCTGAGAAAAGAGCATATGAACATTTGAGCAAAGACCAGAATGACAAGGAACAAAACCTGTGCATACCTGGGAGAAGAATGTGTCAAGCACATTGGTCATTGAAAAGTTCCTGAGCTGTAAGCATGCCCAGAATGTTCAGGAAGAAGCAAGGAAGACAGTGTGGGGCTGGGGCCGAGTGCAGATGGAGCAGAGCAGTAGAAGAAACAAGACCAGATCGTGGACAGCCTTGTAAGTACTGTTAAGACCTTGACTTTGACGCAAGGCAAAGAATCACTAGAGAGTTTTGAGAGAGGAAAGCCTGGATAGGTCTATGAACAAATATCTTACTCTGTGGGTGTTAGAGAAGAGAATGGGAGACTGTGGGGGCAGAAACAGAGAGACAGAGAGATGTTAATAAAGTTTGAAAGTGGACCCAACAGCATATACTGACAGATTGGAAGGGAGAAGTCATGATGACTCCAAGGTTTGTGGCCAGAACAGTTGAAAGAATGGAGTCACCTCTAGTCATTATTTACTGAGATGGACAAGAATATAACAGTAGTAAATTTGGGGGTAAGAGGCACAAGTTCAATTTGGGACACTTTAAGGTGTCCATTAGCTGGAGATAGGAACCTGGAATGTTGAGTATATATGTAAATATTGGGAAGCCGACATCATATTTTTTTTTTAATTTTATTTTAGTTGTAGATGGACACAATACTTTTATTTTCTTTATTTAGTTTTTTATGTGGTACTGGGGATCAAACCCAGTGCCTCACACATGTTAGGCAAGTGCTCTACTACTGAGCCACAACCCCAAGTCCCATGAATGACTTTTAAAGCCATGAAGCTGGAAGGGATTACAAAGGTAAAGAAGGAATGAAGGAAAAGAAAGAAGATACAAAAATTGGGTTCTATAGAAATCTGTAATTATGAGCAAATGTCACCTCATCATGAAGCTGGCTCCCTTTCATCCCTTGTTAAATGAGTTAGAACATTTCATCAGAAAATTTCTTCCTCTATGAATCAAAACTTCTCTGTGGGCTCAACAACCTGCAAGAAGACCACAAGTCCCATGTCAGAGAATGATCAGCGGCTGCTGAAACAAATGGACAACAAAGCAAAACAAACAGTATGTTTTGCTTACACATCTGAAGGGGGATGGAAATGGATCAAAATTACATTGACCTAAGGGGAGGAACAGGAGCAACAATTAACATTTATGGAACACCATCAGCCAGTAATAGTTGAACTTGCTGGAAAAGGTTTTATGAACACCAGCAAAGATAATTCTCAGAGCTGGTATTAGTCCCTATTTTGCTGAAGAGAAAACTTAGAGCAGTTAAATGAGAACTGGGGTAAGTAGAATAAGATGTAAACTCAAGACTGACTTGAATGTTTTTACTTTTCCTCCAGCCAAAGGCACTTCGAACAGCCCAAGAGGTCTTTGAGTCCATAGTTTTTACAACATGAGAAGATTCCCCAGTGAGAAGAGTCACAAAATATTAACTTATTTCAGATGAATGAAGCCTCATCTGTTTACCTCTAATCCTTTTATTATGCAAGCTCTGAGAGAGTAATTTTTTTCCAAGGTCAAATCATCATTAAGTGACAGAAGTAAAAGACCTCACTTAGCAGGGCACAGAGCACTGGAACTGAAGGAAAAAGAATTTCCTACCCACCTCTCACCCACTGTGTGGTCACGGAATTCCTGTAACCTCTCTGGATTTAAGTTTCCTCACCTATACAACAGAGGAACTCAAGTGATAATTAAATGAGATTTCATAAAATAAACACACCACACAATTTCCATGAGATTTATTTCTAACTTCTAAAATAAAACCATTTCTGTTGCTGAAGAGAGACTGAGAGGAGACAAAGACACAGATCTCTAGTACCCTGACAGTCTCCGCCACCGCCACAAAGTCAGACTGTCCCACAGTAAGCAATCCTGGACAGCCTATGCCAAGACTGTTCCCTGAGTTCCACTTTGGTTCCCCTTGGCCTTCTTGGTATGGGAGAGTATTTTCATCAACTACTGCCATAATATTGATACATAACACATCACCCCCACAATTCATGGGTTTGCAGGTCAGCTCCATTTCTGTGGCCAAACCCAACCTCAAGGGGATGGGTGGAGAGGGGAGTATCCTGTCCTGTTCCAGGAAAAAGAACTTTCAAGTCTCCCTATGCTTTGATGCTTTTCCGTGGCTTGTCCCTGGCTATGAAGTTGAGACAATATAACCATAACTCCAGGGAGAAGATGATTCCCATGTAATCCTCATGTTTAGGGACTGCTTGAGATTTTAGGCAAATAGATCCAAAGGATCCCTGGCTCACCCACAGTCAAAGAAAACAGGACCTCAGTCTGGCAACTGAAGGTGAAAAGAATGAGATCCTGGCTATGTTGGGTGAAAGTACTATTTCACATAAATTTCAGTGGACTTTTTCACATAAGTTCTTTGCATAAAAGGGACTTGGTTGGAGCAGCTGTGATAAACCCCTCCCCTTAAGGTTCCAGTTTTCTCCCCTGCTTAACTGACCAGGATTAGTTAGGAGACTGGAAGCTTAACAGACTATCCACAACCAAATCAGAACCTATGGAATCTTCTCATAAACAGCAGTCCAAAATACCACCTGAAAATGAGGACTAAATGCCTATTATTTTAAAGAATTCAAGAGCATTTACACTAAAAGAAATGGGTAAAATGTTCTATTCCTAGTCTTTCATTCAGTACTCCATTTCAACACAGGTATCTCAGGTTAGAAATTCCTTCTCACACCCCACATTTTTGGGAAAAGACTGATTTTGCCTTAGTTTTTGTTGAGAAGAGAGGACAGAACACAGATGAATCTTTAAAGCATCCCGTCAGAATTGTAAGTCCAGATCTGTTATTCCTTGGTTTACCGGTCTGTGATGAAACAGTTTCTTGCCTCAAAGCACAGGGTTCACCTCTTAAGGGTACCTTCAGGATGCTGCTGTGGGAAAGAAATGGATGCCATGCATCCCCTTCTCTCCTACCAGATGGACAGAGGACCCTGGGTGTCACATCTGGAGTATCTCTCAATATTTTAAAAGGCTCTGCTTTGTGAAAAACAGCAGGGATGAGTGTGACATGGAAGTGCCTGCAGGCTCCCTAGTACAGCTCTCTCATGGAGTCCGGCCCAGAAGTTGTAATCTATCGCCACCTGGTGGTCACTTTGTGTTCGTGTTTGGAATAGTATGAATTGGGCGTTTTAAGATTTGCACAAGGAAATTTAACCAAATACAACTCAAACAGTCCTTCTTGATTAATTTTATTATGTTAGAATATTTTCGCCTTCTAAATACCAAACAGCAAGGACCATGACGTATTTAGTTCTCTTCTATGCGAGAAATCATTGTATGTCCACAGTCCTCTCTTGCTAGAATTCTGCCACCAATGCCAACCTTTTAACCCTTTCTTTCCCCCCAAGAGCGGGGGTGGGGGGGCGGGGTTGTGATCTGTTGGGATAAGAGTGTGGATTTAGCTATGGGCCTCCAATGAGAGACCACAATGATTCGAGAACTATCTTTAAAGTGCACAAACAGCAAACAGACCGAAGCTCCCACTTAAGAAAAACCGAAAGTGAGGTTAAGCAACATTTCCCCCCGAATCCTGGTCTCGAATCCTCGTCTCGAGAAACCCGTTTAAACGCTGAGCACTGCCTTTTTGTTGTCGTTATAAATCACGTGTTTAAAATAAATTTTAAAGAACCAGCTGAAATGAACCAACACCGTGACTCTAAATCATTTTTTCTGGAGGCTAAAAATGCTAAGCACATTTTCCAAAATTGACGTTTTTTATCTACTCACCTTGACAGACTCCCCGTGCGCAAAAAAAGAAGGAAGAAAGAAAAAAGGAGAGAGAGGGCGGGGGGGGTGGGGGATAGAGAGAACCTCTTTGGAAGCCCGTTTGGCCGTCCTTTCTTCTTTTGTTGGAATATCTTTCAACCTCCGGGGGAAAGGGCATTGCGGGCGGAGGGTCGTGTTCTTAAGTCCCAGCCAGTCCCAGTTGAAAGGAATGTTGTACTTGGCAAACAGGATGGAATAGCCAGGCCAAACTCACAAACCCTACGCCCGAGAGAGAGAGACCGTAGGGATAGCATTTTCGCCCCCTCCTTTTGTTGCTTTGGATGTCGCTTTCCAATTTCTTTGAAGTGCTGAACCTTAGATCAAATGCAAACGAAACAGCTGGACAGACACCACTCCCTTCCGGGCCACCAGTCACCACCGGTTCGAGTCCCTAGAGAGGAATCTTTTTTCCACCCCCATAATCCTAAATAATCCCTCCTGGGAATGTTAAGATTAAAAGAAATGTGAAAAACACAAATAAAAATACAGGGTCTAAACGTTTTCAAGAGCCAAATGACAACCACAGCTATCCTCAATTCAAATTCCTACCAGAGAAGTGGGCGAAGAATTCCATCACCTCCACCCCACAACCAGGCAAAATATACATGGCAATTACTGTCAAGGGCGGTGGCGGAAAAGACGAGCCCAGCGGGCTGACCAGGTAATGCCCACAAAACTCTGGCTGATGGGACAGAGCGGCAGGAGCTGTCTACAGTGCTGAAAGATCTGTGCCCAACACCAAAACTTAATATACTGAAATTGGCTAGATTTCTGGGCCCTCAATTCCTTATCGTCTCTGTTGAGCCCAAGCGTCGGGCTGGAGGGGAACACAATTGGGAATAAATCAAAGTCATTAATTCCTAAGTCTACTACTCTCCCTGGCTCACTGGAATGTCAATTCCATTAGAGCAAGGATAATATAAATTGAAGGATCAACATAAGCTCCAGCAGATCAGTGCCTGTCACATTGTAGATCATTAATAAGCACCTGTTTACTTAATTAAGTACAAATATTTAATTCAGCTTTTAAAGATTAAGAATGAGCAGGAGACTTCATTCCTTCCCTCCCCACTACAAAGGAGAAAGAGAGAGGTGTCCTCGAAGCTGGACAGAGCCGGCTTTAATTTGCAATAATAGTCGTATAGGTTCTTTTTTCAACGAGACTATTATGTTTCCTAAAATATTAGGAGTGTTTTGGGTCCCGGGGTCGAAGGAGAAAGTGCCAGGGTGAGTGAATGAATCTTCCTTTCCAAGGAATTTCAGGTCTCCGGAGAAGGTCGAAGAGACAGGGCGAACGGGTATCTAGGAAGGACCGTGGACATCTCGGGGAACCGGAATTTGTTGCTTCCTCCCTCCTGTCTCTTTGCCCTGTGGTCTTGAATGATTTAGCAGCGGCACCCGGCTCCCTGATTGGTGGACCGTACAGTTTAGGCAAGACTGGAGAAGGGGGCGTGGATGGAATTCCTAGTTCACCTCTCTGTAAACCGCGTATTTCAAGGGGCTCAGAGAAGCTACCGGGTATTTCCTACGCTGAACAGGCACCTCTACACATGCACCGTGTCCAACTGGGAGCACTAATGCGGGGGAGCTGCTGTTACCATGCGCCCTGCTTTTCAGGATGCTTTTGTGCCCGTCAAAAGTGTCCGGGCTTTTATTGTAAGGTGGAGAGAAGGCCACCATATTTTCTTTAATATCAAAAACAACGATGTTATTTCAAACCTCTCCTCAAAATCCCTCTTTGTTGATCGAACTATATCTTCCCAGGGCGGAGCCTTCGATCTTCCTTATGGAATTTTAGATGACATAAGATTTTGGGAGTTTGTGGTGGTGAAAAGAGGTAAGGTATTCAGAGGAAGGGGCAGGCCTTGGATAAACCAGCAAAGCCCCAGACGTGCGAATAAATAACTCCAGACTGCTGCATCTCAACTGAGGGGAAAACGAGTAAAGCAATCATTGAGTACACCGTGACACCGAGACAAGGACAAAGACCAACTTTGTTCTTCCCCAAAGAAAAAGAAAATGAGGGATAAAAAGGGGGAGAAGGTAAACTAGCAAGGAGGGTGGCTAAGAGAAGGCTTGAAGAAGCTGACAAGTTACCGAGCCTGGTCAACCTCTCCAGGTGTCGGCAGAGAAGCGGGAGGAAAGGCCGGGAGAGCGCAGGGACTCTGTCTTTGGACGCTTGGCGCCCTCTGGTGGGATTTTAGGGTCAACGCCTTTTTACGGTGAGGGACTTGACCCAAGGCAGCCAAGTCATTAAATGTGCTTAAATACTGAAAAGGCAGAACCTTTAAAGGGCGTGAAATCGAAGGGGAGTGAGGGGAGTGAGTCAGGGGAAGGAGGGCCGGCCAATCCCTCCTGGGCCACCTCTGTGCGGGGGTTCCCCCAGCGTGTGGAGCGGCACTCGTGCGTGTTATTAACCTTCAGACACGATCCATCAGGAGGATTTCTTTTCCCTTAGCCAAGGGAGTGAGCGTATACAGAATGGGAAATGGGACCCTTTTCCAGATGAGGTAATTTGGGCTGCCTCAAGATGGATTAGGAAACTGGAATGAGATGGAAACTCCTCCATGATCTGAGTGGCCCCCCTCATCTCTGTCTGGCACAGCAGAGAGCCTGCGAGGACACCCACCCAGAGCGATTTTGCTCGAGGAAGCATTTTGTGGCCTCAGATCTGGGGGAATCACGCGGAAAGAGATTGGGGGAAAGCCACTTGTCTCCTCTGAGATATAAGGGGGAGGAAAAGGAAGGGAAGAAAGAAGGAACGCTCAGCAAGGCAGAAATCGTCGTAGGAATTATCTTTTCCCTCCTCTCCCACTGCCTATTTCAAAAAATAGAGCGTGCTGAATACGTTTGGATTACTCATAGGACCTTTTTTCCTTTTTTTTTTTTTTTTTTTTTTTTTTTCTTTTTGGGTGCAAAATCGTGAGCTGGATTTATAATCGCCCTATAAAGCTCCAGAGGCGGTCGGGCACCTGCAAAGGAGCCCCGCCGCTCTGCCGACGAGCTGCCCCCGCGAACGGCAGCCTCGTGATTCCCCCGCGGAGCGGGTCCCCGCCTCCCCACTCCGCCCCCGCCTCCCCCAAAGCCGAGAGCCACCTCTTCGGATCTTTCTCTTCTCCTCCAGGGGCTAGCGTGCTGGACAGGCGTAGCAAAAGCGAGTTAGCAGCTGGAGGTGACGCCGGGCATATACGCCTGTAGCAGAGCGAAGCAGAGTCTGGTAGATTCTTAACACGCTGCGCAGAGGAGCAGTAGGAGCGTCCGGCTAGCAGTCGCCGAGCCGAGGTGGGTAAACATACAAGCGCTGGAACTTCCAGGTGCCCCAGCTCCCGCTGTTCTGCTGAACAGCTTCTCATCAACCTCTACCCCCGGCGCCCACCACCCACCTTCCGGAGCCGAGTACTTCCCGTCTGCTCCAGTCCCTGGTGCGCGGCGCAAGGACTTCTGCCTTGAGCGCTCTTCCTATCCTTGCCCGCCGTTTCGTGCCCCGAGGTGACACAGAGGCTTAGGTTCGCGCTGAAGTAGAAGGAGAGCGATTTTCCCTTGCGCTTCCAGGCTGCGAGCTCCAGTCTCTTGAAAGGGCACCTGGATAGCAACAACAGAAGGTGCGACTAAGAGCGATAACCTGTTACTTCCCCAGCAGCCGCGTTCCAACTGCGCCCGCGTTGCTGTGAAAGCGCGCTCAGGGGGCTGTGTAGGGCCGGAAAGAGGGTGCGGAGGTGGTGGTTAGTGTGCCCTTCTCTGAGGGATCTTTGATCTATCCAGATTAGCCCGCACTCTCTCTGTCCCGGAGCCTTTGGACTCCATCGCGCCAGCGCGGTGCTCCAGGCGGGGACGCTACATACTGATCTTCGTCCGCCGCCTCTTGCGCTTTAGGCGCAAGTTCTTTTCCCGGGTGACATTCGTTTCCCCCACCCTCTCGGGTTCTGTACTGAGAACTCTGGGGGGGTGGGGGGTAGGTAAAGGAGAAACACAGAAACTGGGACAGAGCCTCGCCCTAGGCTTCAAGATGGCTCAAAACCCGGTGGAATAAGAAGCAGACGAGCGAGCGAGGTTCCGACCCTCCGCTTTCTGGCTGTTTGGAGTGCAAGGTGACTTGTTTCTCACCCGGCCACGTCCGAGGGAGAAGCGTAAAGATAAGAATTTTTTTTCCCTCTCACCTTATCTCACCAAAGTCCCGGGTCTCCGGAGCAGTTAGGCTCTCCTTTCCAGGGAATTAGCCAGACACAACAACGAGAACCAGACACTGAACCAGACGTGCCCGCCCCGTGCGCCCCGCCACCCCCCGCCTTCCTGCACGCCGGCTGCCTAGAGCCCAATGGGGCTTGTCGCGGCTTGACTGGAAAATCGCTCACTGAGCGCTCTCTTGTGCTCCTAGCCCAGTCCCTTACAACCCCGCGTCCTGCACTAGCCTTGGGCCCCCCTCGTCTCAGAGGGACACTCCAGGTCGCCCCGCTGCGCCGCCAGACTGGAGAGCCTCCCTGGGCTACGTTCTCTGCGCCGGAGTCCCTGAGCTAGCGCTCACGTCCCCTCCGCTGCTCACCAACCGTGCACTCCGACCCAGCCAGCTCGCTGCCTTTCCTCTCCCTGCTCCCTCCCGCGCCGAGACTTCAAGGGGAGTGTCTGCACACGCACACACCCCCCACCCCGGCCGCTCTGTCGCCACCAGTACGCAGGACTCCAGAAGCCCTCGCCACACAGCTTTCGCATCTCTTTACAGCCTATTCTCCAGCCCGGTCCACCGAGGATCCCAGACAGTAGAGGCCCCGGGACAACCGAGCTGATGGCGTCTTCCACCCCTTCTTCGTCCGCAACCTCCTCGAACGCGGGAACGGATCCCAATACCACCAACCTGCGCCCCACAAGTAGGTCCTGCCCCAGTTTCCTATAAAATGGTCTGCAGGAAAGATGGGGGCGCTGGGACGTCGGCAGATGAGCGGACGGAAAGGGAAAGGGGAGCTCGGAGATGATGGAGGCTGGGAAACAAATGGGGCCCTGGCCCACGTTCCTGCCAGAGGTCATTTGACTGTCAGGGACGCTAGGTTACCCCCAGAGCATCGAAGAGTGAGAACCCCACAGGGTTCTAGCGGCCGCGGTCCTTAGGGGCTTCTCATTGGGTTAGGGGCGCTCCAGGAGAGTGCTGTTTTTGTTGTGTTGTGTAATTTCTTTGCTTGGTGGGACAACAGGGGTCAGAGCAGAGGGCAGTGTGAGGAGCCGATGTCCTAGCGGGAATAGAGTTTTTCTGTTTCGGGCTTTCGTTAAGCTAAGATCTGACCTCCTCCTCCTCCTTTCCCCCTGCGCTGTGCTCAAAGTCTATAATCAGAGGAAATTTCGACGTTAATTGCAGCTTTTAGAAAACTCAGGGTCCCTAATTGCTCCAAATTTGCGTGGAGCTTTTGACGAGTGAAGGAAAAGCCAGGGGCGGGAAAGGTGCATAAAACTGTTTGAGACTGAACCTCGACATTTCCTACACTTAATTACATCTCAGAGACAAAAAAGGGTGGGGAGCGGGTGTTGAGCAACATCCTGAGTGGCAAGAGGTACGCAACTGGAGGAAGCAAAAAGGTTTTCCAGGGCGGGAAGACAGAACATCTCTCTCCTTTCTCCCGAGATAACTGTCAGCAGGTGGCAAATCCTGGAGAAGGGGAAATGGGGGAAACAGATTAAGAGGGGTGGGATTTATGCTTCCCTACCCTAAGCTCTACCGTTCTTCAACCATTTGCAGAATCTCTCTTTAATTCAGATTTTCTATGTGGAGGTGTGGGAATGAGGGATTGTTTTTCCATATTAGAATAAAGTGTCTCCTCATCCCACCCACCCTCCCAAATTATCTGCTTCAGACAGTAATCACCCCAGAATTTCTATTCAGGAGAGGCTCAGGGAGGACAGTGTGGTTAGAAGTACTTATTGCTGGGCTTTAATGGCACTTTCTGTAAGCTTGAGAAAATAATTGTCATCAAGGAAGGTGGGAGGCATTATTGGGAAAGCCCCCTCTCTAAGGACCCTTTGGCACTGCTCTGGCTCCTGGGCCGGAAGCCTTGTTTTAAGTCCTCAGGCTGTGTTCCATTTTCCTCTTCCCACCACCCAGGCGGGCTTCAATTACCCACACAACAAAGAGGGGCTTGGGAGAGCCGCCAGCCCTGGTGGCATGTGAGCCAAGCAGAGACAGCATAACTGACCAGAGCAGGCCCAGAGGAAGGTGAGGTTCAGGGCCTTTTGTCTGTTGCTTTGGCCTTGAGAGATTTCTTTACTGATCTTCCCCACACCTGGCCCCCCTTTTTCTGTCCAGCCGGTTTAGGAGGCCCTTGAATTCATCCACCGTATGCCCTGCCCCTACTTCCCATCGGAGGGTCACTGTGCCCAGCTCCAGGTGCAAGACCCAGCAGAGGTAATGACCTGAGTCACACGTAGCCTGGCACCCCTGAAAGCTACTGAGGTGGAGGCAAGAGAGCCGAGGACCCCACCTGGGAAGAGCAAAAAGCTCCTGTCCCAGTAATATCCCCTACTTACAATCTAGCTGTGTCAGAACCCCAGAATGCTCTGGCAGGCCCCACACTCTGTTCCACTTTAATCCTCTTTCAGACACACCCTAGCCCCCAGCTGGTTCCACTTCTCTGTCTCTTCAAGGTCTCCTGGGAGATGCCCTTGCTCCACCTATACAACCTCTTACCCTCTCCTTCCAGCAACCCCTGGGCAGGCAAGGAGCCCTCCTTGCCCTCAACCACTTGGTCTTCCCCACTTCCGCTAAAGTAAAGGGGCCCTCCAGCCCGGCTCCCTCTTTCCGCCTATTTTCCTTTCTTTCGTGGTAATCCCCCAATTCTGAAAGGCAATGCAATGTATTTGAACTCCAGCCTACAGCTGAACGACCTTGGAAAACTCACTTACCCTCTCCGAGCTGCAATGTTTTTCTTTGTCAAATGAGTCTTAGATCAACACTCCACCTGTCTGTTTCAAAGGGTTGTTTTGAGGTTAAGATGCGATGATGTTTAAAATGAAAGCGCTTTATCCGGTGGAAATAGTTCTTTACGCCTCGCGTATTATTGTTTGGGTTTTGCTTTCCAACCGATCTCCTGTCAGTGGAATTTCATCCGTGACATGTTGTCTCCCGGACATCAGGCCGTTTTTTCTCCCCACTCGGTCTGTGTTGTGCCTCGGCTTTAATGGATGTCACTCTGCTTATCGCAGCCAACACTCGCGCCGGCTGGAGGCTGGGGCTCGGGCTGAGGTGGGCTGGGGGATGGGAGGGACTGGAGGCGCCTTG
This sequence comes from Sciurus carolinensis, assembly GCF_902686445.1. NCBI lineage: Eukaryota > Metazoa > Chordata > Mammalia > Rodentia > Sciuridae > Sciurus > Sciurus carolinensis. Next base: position 120,572,480 of record NC_062215.1, read on the forward strand.
CTTTGAGGAATCGGAGATTTCACGCTGGACCCATGGCACTAGCATTTTCTCTCCTTGCTGGAAATTAACCGCGAAGGCAGGTAAACCCAGAGGGGTTTGAGGACGGCTAGGTAAAGAAGGAAAATTCCGTATCCCCTTGGTGGGCGGTTCAGACCCAGAGGAAAGGTACCTGATTCTATTAGCCTTCGCCTGCTCCAGAGCCTAGGTGTCCAAGGGAAGGGTTAATGAGGGTCGGGGTGGGAAGAGGGACTGGGACGAAGACCCCATGCGCACTATTGTCTTGCTGACTCCCCAGTCTGACTGAAGAGCAGCCATGCGAGCACGATCATCTAGTCAAATACTATTTTTCACCCAATTAATTCCTGAACTCTTCCGCGACCCCATTTCATGCCAGTTTATTTTAAGCTGCCACTCGGCTGGAGACCCGCCAAGAAATTATGAGACGTTTCGGTCCCAGATGCCTCTGTGTTCCCTTTCTGTGCTGCTGTGGTCGCCCTTCGAGTCTGCCGGCCGAGACCAGGGAACTAGGCCTGTGGGGGCTGGGCAACTCGAGCGGGGGGACCTGGCCCTTCTGGCCCTTGGCACATGAGGGGCCAGCCTCCAACCCACCCCGACCCAATCTTGGCGTCTGTCGGGTGTGGATCGCTTGGGGAATCCCTGAGCCCCGCCTTACAGAAACACCGTTGTGTACCTGAAGCCAACAGCAGGAAGGGAGTGTGATTAGGATTCCGGAGAGCAAGAGTCCACCTGTCTGCCCACAGATCTGGCTTCTAGCATCTTTCAGAAAAAAGAAAGCTTTTAACCAGGAGCGCTGAAGACCTTCCCCACCCCCGTGAAAAACTTTGCCCTCTACCCAGGTTCTGGCGGTCCAGGCCTTCTAATGACATCTGTCTGGCTCTCTCTCTCCTAGCGTATGACACCTGGTGTGGCGTGGCCCATGGATGCACCAGAAAACTGGGACTGAAGATCTGCGGTAAGCGAAAGGGCCGGCTGAAGCTTGGCGGATCAGGGCGGGGAGGCGCGGCGCGCAGGCAATGTAGGTTTGGAAGAATCAGACTCACGCAGAGGGGATCCTGACCCCTAAGTCTAGTTATCTAATGTAATTACAGTCCCGATGTCCAGGGAAGACACTTTCTTTGAGGTTCTGACCCTTCTTTTCCCTCCCCTAACCCGATCTGAGGGGCCTTTTCCTTTGGGGTCCCCGCTCCCTGAGACCTGCTAGAAGGAACGCTGGGGCTCGGGAGTAGGTGAGGAAAATGGAACACAGCGCCCCCACGTGGCAGCCTCGTTCTCCCAGCCCTGCACCAGGATCGCCTGGTGGGTGCACTCTGCCCAGGAGTCTGGAAGGTCTTCTAGAAAAGGTGAACTGACCCGTCTTTCCTGGGGACCAAACCAAAAGCACAGTATCTGCCTAAGGCTGCCGCTGCCTAGTACTCCTCCCCTTCATCATTGCCCATCCACCCTCCACCAATCATCCCGGGGTCTGGGGGCATCGAAAGTGGCATTTCCACCTTGAAGTTTTTGCCCAGAGATGTAATAATGGATTCAGATTTCGTTCTTTGGGACTTGGAGGCTAAAGGAAAGTATTGCTTGCAGCTGTCGGTGGCCTGCCCAGGGGAGGTGCCAGAAGCGCCGCAGGCCAGAGGGTTTGCCAGGAAGGAAGGGAAAAGGGACAGGCGAGGTCGGGAGCCCACAGGCGGGGAGGACAGGGTGTTGTCTGACAAAATTTGCCGAAGAGGAAGGAAAATAGATCCAGGAGCTGGCGAGGAAAAAGAACCGCTGTCGGAGACGTGGGGGTCTGAAATGAAAACGCCCAAGGGATGTAATTTTTTTTAAGGGAAAAAAGGAGATTTGTTCGAAGGGACACAGCTGAGCGGCTCCGGCTGAACAATGAGGACTCGGTTTCCTTGCTACATTTCACCGTCTAAAATTCTCCAGCCTTATCGGATTAGAAAATACGAATGTCCCCGGGCAGGGGGTGGAGAGGCGGGGGAAGATTAACGAGGGGCTTATTAAAGAGCCATTCGTCAGCTGCTGAGCGCCGGAGATAGCTGCAGAGCAGGCACAGGGCACGCCTGCCCCACCAGACCCACAAGCCCGTCGGTCAGCCGGTGCTGTCTGGACCTGATCTTCCCGGCTTCCTTGGGTACCTGGTTCTGAGAGGGGTGGCAGTTAGGATTCGGAACAGAGAGGGGTTATGTAGCAGCTTTTGGAAATGCTATCCATTCTCGCTTAGCCGCGCCCCCTCCCTGTTTCTGGGACTCTGTCCCCCAGATCCCGGGGCCCAACATTTAAGGGGAAGAAAAGGAACTCAATTCCTAGACGCAGCCATTTTCCAGGAAAAATTCAACCCTGCTTCAGGGCTGCCTAGGGGTTTGGCCCACTCCTGGTGGCAAGCCAGGGCAGCATCTCAGCATTGGGGCAGCCACGGGCCTGGAGCTTTGTTCTATTAATAGCCCCCTCCTCTCCACCCTTACCCGACTCCACTGCCATTCTGGGCTTAATAGCGCGTTTCGCTCCAGGTCCTTTCGGTGGCCGGCTGTGGAGCTGGCTCCTGCAGCTGTCATTGTTACGTAGCCCGGCAAGCAGAACCGAGGGAGCCTCTCCAGCGGAGGATTGGAGGATTGGGTAGGGGGAGGCTCCGGGTGAAGGCTGTCTTTCCTGTGGTTCTGGAACTGCTGGAACTGAAGGGGCAGCCCTCATCCCTAGGCATCCTGCCTCCGCTGCTGTCTCCTATGCTTCTCGGGGAGGTGGGGTAGGAGGAAGAAAAATTCTAAGCTCCCTTTTGAGGGCATACCCTATGCCCTGAAAGGGTAAAGGAGCTGGACAGAGTTAAGCTTCCTTTAGTCTAGGAATAGGGGGCCCTAAGTTGTCATCAACTTCCCCTCCCCTGATGCCAGTCAATGCCATGAGGGAGAACACTCTTGAGCATTTGAGGGCTATCA